>NC_083277.1:52904160-54150171 GCF_963506605.1 Zootoca vivipara
AGAAGGTGCGAGACATTTCAGCTGATTATATTTACTTTTTGTGTTAATTCTATTTGAGTTTTACTGTTCGTTGTGAACAAAACAAGCTTTGCTGTATTACCCAGTAGTTTATCTATCTATACAGTGGTACCTCTACTTACGAATTTAATGTGTTCCGAACACACATTTGTAAGTCGAAAAAAATTGTAAGTCGAATCCCATAGGAATGCATTGGGAGAAAAAATTTGTAAGTCAAAGCAACCCTATCTAAAAATTCGTAAGTAGAACAAATCCTATCTAAACTGCATCCAAGATGGCGGACGGAGCTCCATTCGTAAGTAGAAACATTCGTAAGTAGAGTTATTCGTAAGTAGAGGTACCACTGTATATCAAAAAATAAAAATCAGAGCCGTATGAATGGGGAGGCTTATCTAGATATTCAATTATAGTTGCATCTCAGTTAAGTTAGATCTCAGCTCATATAGGAGGTTTAGCTGGAAATCAGGCTATTGACTGAAATCACAGCTGCTAAAGTTCGGGCAACTCTTTCTTCATTTCTAAGACAAGCTTTGAACCCTGAGGAGTGCAAATTAGTAAATCATTCAGTAAACCGAGGTTCCTGTACAACTCCTCACATCGGTGTGGAACCTATCGCTGCCAAACAGCTGCAGTGAAACACACGGATGAACTTGGTGCACTTCCTGACTGAAAGGTGTCTAACTCTGCCACTACAAGCTGGTAACTCTGTTGGCAATCTGAACGGAAAGGCCAAGGACTGTATGGTCATAGAGGACCAATCTATCCTCTCACCTCTAGAGGTGGTTCCTCCAGGACAGAGATGAGGCACATTGGTGGGGGGCAGTGTGGGGAAGCCTGCACTGCTGCCGCCCGTGCTGTATCTGTTCTGTGGATAAATAGAGGGCTTCAGCCTCCAGTGTTGTCAATCCAGCACCTTTCATCAGCACTAAATTAAAAAGAATATAAATAAACATAAAAAAGGATTGAAGCATATTGGCAGAGCTAGGCATGTGAATTTTGCACTGCAGCTTGCTTTAGCGCCAATGCTTGTCAATCTCTCATTTCCATAGAATAAAACTTATTAAAAATGGGGGGGGGAGTACGCAAATAAGTAAATAAATACCACCAGGCTTATTTTCCGCAAAGCAATTTCATCTCCGCTGGAAGATTCACAGCAATTAAATTAATACTTCACATACTGTGAAGTATCAAGAAGATTTGGGGCTTTCTTTTTCTAGTGTGTGATTCATGGAATTCCAAACAACTTCTCCATTAATTTAAGAAAATTAATTAAATTAGTTTAAGAAATCTGTCCAAGAATAAATGAAGTTTTCCAAAATGATCAGAAATGGTCAAAAACAGAAATCACATGTAGATATGACAGTGCTTGTTCAAATATGTATTTGCTAACAGGAAATGATGTATTACTTATTAACTGGTTGTCCTTTAACATACACCACCTCATTTGTCTCTAAGCACTGGTAGAGATTCGAGATGCAGGAAATGCTGTTGAGAAGTCAAATGGCAGCTCAGAAAGCTGGATATCCACAGTGTCACAGATACTATGAGTACTGTGAAATGATGCAAGGACCACCATACCATATTTTTCCTCCCCAAAGTGCATATTTCATATAGATACAATTAGCAGACACAGTTGACCCTAAAGCAGTACAATCACATAACCATTTTCCGGACAATGGTTTCCACCTTTACCTTCTTTATTCAGCTTTGATCACAACTGCTTTCCCACCAACTTTGGTAATTATAAAAATATTTGTACTTATATATACGGTAGTACTATGCTCTTCAGCTTAGTGCAACAGATACAATAATGAAAAAGATTTCACTGAACATTTGAAGCTCCCCAGCTGTCTCCGCGTCATCTTTTCTGCTGTATATAAAGCTGCAGTATGCTGAGTCATATAACCCGTCTATCTAGCCCAGTGTAGTCTATTCTGATTGACAGTAACTTTCCAGGGCCTCTGGCAGACAATATTTTCCAGCCCTACATCTTGAGAATAATATTTAATTGAAGAAGTCATGGATTTAATATTGCACCTTCAGCATGTAAAACATGTGTTCCACACTGCGTCCCCTTCTCCCCTCTTCCTACCAGAGATCTTTTAACTATCGATAAACCTTCGACCTTTTGCACAAAAAAGTATGTGTTCTACTCTAGAGATATTGTTACTTCCATTGTATCACTACTGCCAAGGATATTTGAGCTCTACAGAAATGGGTTCACCTAAAATAAGTGGATAGGGAAGTTCTGTTGTTCTGCAACATACACAAACAGCAGTGCAATTTGGTTTGAGAGTCTCTAAGCAATAATTTGGCACCCAGTTCTAGAGAGGCCACTGCTGGGGGTTGGGAGAGTCCCTGTGTCTTGTGAAGAGAAGAAACAACCAACTTTGCATAGTGTCTTTTATAGAAAGGAAATACTAGGGAGTGAAAGCTATTTCAGATATTTTTTCTCTCCCTTTCTTCATTTGTAACTCAGGCAAAGAAGGCAAATTTCGTACACCTTGTTTCAAGTAAGATTCTACACTCTATGCTCCTTCATCCTGATTTCTTTTCCTTTGAGACCTGCCCGGTATTTACCTTTTGTCTTCATGCGTTTGCTGTTTTCAGTGCTGTTTCTCAGACTGTTTGCTTTAGAATTGAAACAACTCGTACAAGCAGCAGAACGGATTTAAGTGAATGGGCTCAATGCTCGGGGAGCCCATTGGAAACATACAGTTAAATTGTCTTAAAATAAATTTTATACCAGAGAGAAAATATACCAAACTGTTCTGAAAAGATGACACACTTAATTGGGACATTGTAGAAGATAGTCTTGAATAATTCATTGTTGCAATAGTGAAGCTATCGCTTATTTCAAGCAAGGAAGCAATTCAACGTACAATCTAGAATTTTAAAGGGCAAACATCACAGCAATTTGTAGAACCTTGCATGTTTCTATCTAAGTGGCTCATTCTTACCCCGTGCGCTAGGAGGTGCAGAGTTAATCATCTGGGATGGTGCAGAATGGGTAGAGCTCAGGCTTGAGGTGGAAGGACTGGCCTAGGAAAGAAAAAACAGATATTGGTGATTAGATTCTTAGGGCAGGATTCAATCAACACGTCCCACCCAGTTGAAGCGCTCTCACTAGTACAATGGGGTTTTCACACAGCTAACATTAAAAATTGTCTAAGTAAACTTAAATATAATTTAATAATAAAATACTTAGCATTTAAAAGTATTTCTGAGTGTGTCAAGTGTTTCATATTATTTTCATGTAATCCTTATAACATCCTTGTAAGGAAAGGAGTATTCTTATTATTCTCATGTTGTAGATGTGGGAGGAAGGCTGAGAGAGGGTGACTTGCCTGAAGTCAGCAAGTGAGTTCATGACAGAGGTAAGATTTGATTTCCTCAGTCTGTAAGGCACTATATTATTCTAGCAATGTCTACAGGTACTGAGTAGATCTCAGTACTGACTGAGATCTTAAATGTAGGGCCATCTTATCCATAGGCACGAGGGGTGCAGGGCACCCAGGCGCCGGGCTCTCAGGGGCACTAGGCCGAGAGTCAGGGGCCTGAGAGTTGAGTCCGGGGAAGAGCCCGCCCATCGGTCGGAGCGCCATGGTGGGTTCTTCCGCTACGGGCAGCTCTGCGCCACGAGTTCGGAGGTGACTGAGCCAGCGAGACGCTGAGGCGGCTGGCTGGCTCTGCCCTCCTGCATGCCTGGGACTGGGCATCCTGGGGTGTGTGTGCCGGGTGGGTCTTTGCACCCCGGCGCTGCATATGCTTAAGGCAGCCCTACTTAAATTCATCCTAAAATCATCTTTAACACTGCATATTCCTGATGAGTTACAGTCGTACCTGCATGTGGTACATATCCTCTGCTGTTTCTCCGACAGAACTGTCTGTTAGAATAACCAGATTCCCTGTTTCACTTGATGTATGGGAAGAAAGAGAAGATGACGAGTGTCGGACTGTGCCCAGCATATTCAATGGGCTACGGAGAACAGAGAACAGTAAGATAAAATAATATTTTGTTTTAATCAGAAATATTTATTTAAAAAATGCAGAGTAATTGCATCTCGTTCACTGGAAGCTACTGTTTCGGTACCTCAAAACATATTGAAGTAACATGCACAGACAAGCCTTTCTGTGTCTGTACATTTTCAGTTAGATAAGGCTCATCACTATATTAAACAAGGACTTTCACATTTTGCCCAGCTGCAGAGAAAGTTAGCCATTTGTCAAGAAATGTTAGAACATATCGGAGAAACCACTCTTATTTTTTTAGTCAAATTGTAAATTCACATTGACCTAAGTGGCTGTTCCTGTGCCTCTTCTATCTATTCAAATATTTATTTCTGTAAAATATTTATATCCTGCTTTTCTACCATTTGTTCAAAATAGCTTTCAACAGCAGAGAAGAAAAATGACAATCACCTAAAATAAATAAAGAACACAATAAACATATACAAACTCAGTAAGCACTAATGTATAATTTAATGTCCAATTGTCATACTTTTTCATAGTTGCATCAATTTAAGATGCACATGGACCTAGTGAGCTCTCTGACCCACACAAATTCTGCTGTTTTGGATTTGTAAATATTTGGGGAAATCATCTCCATTTTGAGGGATAGTCAAGTGTTCATCAACCACTATTTCACGACCCATGAAATTATTTATATTGTATGTTTTTAAATGCATAGTTTTGCATCTGCATTAAAAATACATTTGATACAAAATGATGCCATAATAGTATTTTACTATGAATCCCATGGCTAGAGCCACATTTCCAGGACCCCTGCTTTGGGCAGGATGAAGAGGCAACTGATAAAACTGTAAAACAAGTCTGCTACCAAATTTTGATGGTTTTAAAAATACATTTCCAGATAACACTACTGCCATTAGCAGATTCTGTATCAGCTAATACTGGATATTGAAACCTTTTATTAAATGAAAAATTGGTGGCAAAGAAGCAGGAGAAAGGTTAGCAAATTTTAACAGCTGAAGCAACAAAGAATGGAGGCTTTTATAGCCATTCTCATGAAATCATTTCTACCACACAATACGTAAGGTTTAGAAATTAAAATTGCTTGCAGAACAAAAACATTTCCACCACACCATTTCAACTGTGTGGATTTTAGCTTGTTTTCATACTTTCATGTTTCTCTCAGGTAGGCATCCTCTGAATTTTGAAGTTGTTTCAAGTCCTTTACATATTAGCTGCTGAAGTATATTAAAAGACCAACACAGAATGATCACCCTTTCACAAATGATTTGTTGCCCTATAACTTTGAGTAGACCTAAAGCACCTCCCAGAATCTATACACAGTAGCTACATGAGCTACTTTGCTTTAGACATCAGTTGAAAAGACTGGTATAAAGAACTTTCTTAGGTAGATAAATACCTGTGGCGATGTACCAGCTTGATACTCTCTGGACTCATTGGACTATGTGATACAAGCATATTGCTGCGTGGTGTGCTCGTTCCTGAGCAGGCTGGACTCAGTTTATCCAAAGCAGGCAACTCCTGTAAAGTACATTCGGGTGGTCATATGTTGCCTTAATAATAAGCTGATAGGATTGTGCTTTATGGTCTCACACACAGCCTTTTCATAAACCATAGCTAGTACTATCTACATGAGCTAGAACGTTACCTGTCACCCTTCTTGTTGTCTGTCCCTGTACAACTAGCATCTGCTTTCAATATCACAGAATCCTGGCTTGGTATTACCATATTTTCCCATGTATTAGATGAAGTTTTTTGACTCCAAAATTGTGTCAAAAACGGATAGTGACATGGGGAGGGGGGGGGGAGAAGCGAGCGCAACTTCCCCCGATGCTGCAGCGAGCGGGAAACGATCTAGCGAGTGTTTCCCGCACACAGCTGCGTGGGGGGAGGGGGGAGAAACTCAACAACTTTGGGACACCTCCCCTCATTTTCTTAAAACTGAGTCCCCCCAAATAGGGGAGTGTCTCATGGGGGCATCTTATAGACAGAAAAATACGGTATGTATGAACCGGAGACTGTGGTTTAAAACAATCTCTGATTAGCTTCATAATCCATGATTTGAAGTACGCCTGCTTAGAAGCTGGCCAGAAATTTGTTTTAAACTACAGTTCTGTGAAAGCTGACATTCTGTAAAATTAGCAAAGTTCCTCTCCTGGCCACACAAGAGGAGAGGGGAGCATACAATTCTGAGGCTTCACTCAGGTTCCTTCCTGCTCACACACATGGTACTATTAAGCAACAATTTAGCATAATGTGCAAGTGTAGCCCATGGCTTAATATCCTGGTTGGTTCCACTCTGCATGAAATGGGAAATGATAGCTAACTGAAGATTTTTCTGATCTGTTGCTGGCTTGTGCAAAGAGATGAGGAAAGGAGTTGCATGCCATGAGCCTTACTCATTTCTTAGCAAATGCAATCTATGAAACTTTTTCTATGTATCGTTATTGCTAATACTTTTGTCATCATCAATAATTAACCATCAATATACAGACAATAACATGCAAAATATTTAGTAGGGAATGGTTCCCAAATCAGAAAGATGCGAAGTACACATGTCTAGCTTTGATGTAGGCTTTTATACAAAATGGATTTCTAACACTACATTATTTACTTCTCCTCTCACTGTGTATTCTGCCCTTAAGTAATACTTAAAAGCACACATTTATTTATATCCTATTTTAAGCATGCAACTGAAGGCAGAACTATACATTATGTACTCTGCTGTTATTCTTTTTAGGGAGCTAAAAAAAACACAGTTGCTGAGATTACAATTTGAAGATGAAAAATTAGTACGGGGAAGAGGGGCTTTTATCCTTTCCCCTTGTGGCATTTTCCAATTTAAAATAACCTTCTTCAAGCACGTTTTCCTTGAGGCTTTATGTTCAAATTGCACCCTCAGATTAAAAGACCCCTAATCATAACATTTCAAGCAATGTGTAGTTTTTTTGTACCCTTTTAAAAAGATCATAGGTGATTCAAATGACTAGACAAATGAAAAATCCAAATGTTCATTTCCTCATATTTTTCTGGATATCCAATTTAATTTTGCTGAAGAATTCATTTTGTACTCATTCAGCATTTTCCAGTTCACATGTATATGTCATAATGTAAGAATTCAAAGAAAAAGAAAGAAAAGCGTTTACTTACATGGTACAAACTGGATCGCATCATCTGGAACTGGTCAATTAGTTTCTTATGTAGAGGGCGCATCTCTGGATGTACAAACTTCTCATGTACTGCAAGACCCACTCCTAATATATGTACCTATTAAAAATAAAATCAAAGTCTATACATGCAGCCAAAGAAAGGCTGAAAAATAATGTTCTAAATACCACTCATTCACTGAAGGGTAACTGTCTCTAAATACTTGTAGCTTAGTTTAGCTAAATCATTCATGCTCACTAAATCTATGTTCAGATTATATCAGGAAATATTAGAGAGCATGTAGTTGATTGCTTAACAACCACCCATATGATTCCTGGCCACCTCTTCCTGCAAATGTCGTAATAGCAAGAATGTGAATTTGAAGTGATGGCAGTTGTGGCTAGACTAGAGTTGCCATACGTCCAGAATGCCCCTGACACAGCTGGGATTCAGCTGTCAGAAACAGTGTTGGAAGTGTAGATTTTGGCAAATTTCCTTTAAAATAGCTCAAATTTTGTTGTTGTTGAGATCGTGTAAAAAATCGAGATCTCAACAAATTTTGTGTCCGGATTTTCAGTTTTTGAAATATGGGAACCCTAAGCTAGACCAATAGAGAACTGGCGGATATCAATGAATTGCTTGTTTAGAGTTTTTCAAAATGAGGAGAACAGCTTCATCAATACTTACAATTTTGTTTTACATTTTTCTAAGTTGAATCCCCCCCTCTTTTCCTTGGATTATCTTTTCATTATCCTTCGTGATCCACCATGGGGGGGGGGCTTTTTTTTTTTTGGCCAAAAGGCGGTATAGAATTAATCATAACATTTCACATAACACCATCTAGCATTACGGACTCTTTTCTCAAACAGGGTAAGGTGCCCAAACTTTGCCAAACCAATTTTGTAGACCAAAATTGCTCTGGTGAGCAATAATGAGTTTTAAAAATTCCCCCAAGTATCTTACTGCTAGCTAGAGGGTACCATTGGCACTCACCTAAATGGTGTTTCTAAGTGGGAGTCAGGATGCATCCCCATGGAAGTTGTCTCTGCCTACCCTAAAAGCAGGAAACGCTAAGCTAAGAGGAAATCTCATCCTCTTCCTGCTTGTTCCAGTTTCTTTTTAAAAACACTGTAATTGTTAACTCCGGTTTCTGTTCTGTAGTAAAGCTCCTTGATTGAGTTTAACTTACACAGAGAAGAGATAATTACAGGAAAGGGGTGGGTGGGAGTGATTATACTCCCAGGGTATCAGGCTGGGTGGATGTGCTCTTCTCAGATTCTCTTAAACGGAGATGATTAGGATTCAAACCCATGTCACACCACACATGTAAATCAAGTGCTCTGCCACTGAGCCGCAACCCTTCCACCAAGACAGACTTGTTTATTTTATTTGAATTAACACCTAGGGTAGGCATCCAGTTCTAATCATCACACCGACTGCTTTGGAACTAGTGTTCCGCCAGTGAAAATAATTACAAAGTGCCACTCCCATGTTAAGCTTTTACATAAAGTAAGATTGTGGTAGCAATGTAGACACTGATCATGAAAATTTTTAAATTTTGCCCTAGTTTGGGTAAAATACTTTAATGGAAGGAAAAATGACTGAAATCACCAGAATTTTCACTTTTAAATATTCTACATGGAAATGGATGTATTCAGAATCTACCTGTAGACTAACTTAGGTTTCTCTTTTCATTTTAGGTCAGTGAAATGTTAAGCCCTGGAAAAAGTCTTAGAAGACAAATTTATATTGAGCGCAATGTAAACTTCTTCATCTTAAACACTGAATTAGAGTGCAATAATCATGTCTACTGAGAAGTAAATCCTACTGTATTCAGTGGGGTTTATTCCCAAATTAAGTAGTGTAAGCACTGTAGCCTATGGAATCTCTGTTACTGGATATATTGTTGAGGAAATAAAATGTTATTACAATACTATTCCTTCATCTTTAAAAGTCCAGGGATACCTGTTCATGCATCAGCTCTTTCAGCTGCGTGATTTTTTCTGCATCTCCTGGGTGAGTAGTAATATAATCTCTATCGAAGAAAGCCTGAGGAAAGAAGACATTTTTTCCCACTTAGAAATTCAATAAAAAGTTTCTTAATAACCACAAGAAAGAAAAGACCCTAACAGAAACATAGAATGCTCTACCACCAAGAAATACAGAAACACCATTTACTTAATCTCCTCTAGTATTCTAGAATATACATGCAGTCACAGGACCATTTTAATGGCCTAGGCAATTCATTTTCAGACTTGGGATTCACTTCTACCAGCAACGCGGGACCCATTTAAAATATTTCAGCATGAATGGTTGCCTTCCTATTTTCTCTGATCTCCCCCCACCCCTGCTCTCCTCCTTCCCTTTTCTACCCTGTTTCATACTTTGTCTTCTCTTCTTATATTAGCATAACAGAAAACAAAAAGTAGTAGTTATGCTGTTGCTGCAATCCTCCTTAGGAGCACAGGTTCATAACTCAACAGTGCAGGCGAATAGCAAAAAACAATCCCTTCTTATACAAAGTAATTGCTGTTGGGTAGTGCTGGGAAGACCTTTCCAGGACCTTAAAATAAACCTGACCTAACATAATCAGTGCATCACTCTTAGACCATGTCTTGAATTTTTTATACTTTCTGTTATTTGTTTATCTTCAGCAGCTGTGGGAAATGAGAAACATCGGAAATTAATAATATAAAAGGTGAAGTGTGTTTCTTGGGTCTGCATGGTGCAGATGACCCAGAAATGTAGGTCAACATATTTTATAAATGTACTTTTAGCAACATACATTTTTAACTAGTATCTGCCAACCAAACTGTAGAGTGGAAGTCCCTTTAAGCCTATGCTTTTGTTGAAATTTAGTGAAGACAAAGGTAATTCTTATATATATTTTTAGAATGAATGTTCAGCATTAATTAGAGAATGAATTTCAGGACTTTCTAAGGCACCACTCACTATATTAGCTTCCTAAAATTCAGTATTTTCAGTATTTCACATTATGACCACTTGCTTATGCAGAATGTTCACACCCCCAACATAAAATGTTTGTGGCTGTCTAGATCAGAATGTAGGCAAACAGTTAGGCACAATTTTAATAAAATTCAATCTTGTTACGAAAATTTGAAACAATTTCTTATGCTCTTTCAGATTTTAAAATTCAATGCAACTGAAAAAGTGGTACTGTGAAGAGCTGCTAACAGCAAAACAAAACAGAGTCAACCTCCATTTACCTCCTGATAGCGTGCTATGCCACCATTCACAGCAGCATCAATAACTCCATTCAGGCACATACTGAGCAGGTTGATATTCCCATGCATCTGTTTGTGTTGGTACTGGCTTATCAGTGTCCTCAGCTCCTGGTTTTTGTTCTCCACTACTTGAATGGCATTTTCCAAAGGGCTGACTTCAACCTGCAAGACAGCAGAGTCCACTTCAATACCATCAACATTCCTGTACTGCAATATTTTGTAAGAGCCTGAATATTTTAGTTTCTCTTTCTTGCTGGAGCCCTGGGCAGGGTCCCTCTCTTGATTGATACAGGCCTCAGGGCTGAGAGTATGCCACACAGCTCTCCAGAAGCTAGTATCGTCTCATGTATGAGAGCAGTAGAGAGCCACATTGAGAAGGCACCCAAGTCTCTTGTGTGTTGCGTGGAGAGCAGAACCAAAGGTGGACTGCAAACCTCATGAGCAGTTAAGGTCACCCCCCTCCCCATATTAACCACTTCAAAGTCCATTACACATTCATCTGACATATGTCACTGATTTGCAGCATGGGTGTTTAAACCAGTTGTCCATCCACTACAATATCTAACATACTGACTGTGAACAGCCGACAGGCCCTCTTTGAATACTTGGTACTGCTTTTCTGATTATAGCAGTAAGATACAGTACATAACATGCATGTTTAACCCATAGAGATGCCAATAGGCAGAAAGTTGCTCATTCTTAATACATGTATAAGTATAATACATGTTACCAGTTCTCTTCTCTCCACTTCAAACCACCGAGAGATGCCAGGTAAACTGTGAGTCAGGGTTAGAGTTGTGCGTTCAATCCATAAACTCTGCAAAGCAAGAAACATCACAAAATATAGAAAATGCAAAATCCATTGGCCACATTCAGACGATCATATTTCAGCTCAACAAACTGGGGAATAAATGAACATTTTGGCTGCCTATGCAACTTTTTCACTCCACCCTTTCTGCAAGTTGGCAAACAAACCAGGCAGTCTTCCATTAATTATAGTTTCCCATTTTTATGGAAACTAGAAAACCATGGTTAATGGCTTCAGGGTATTAAATAAACTTTATGTTGTGGCTTAATTTTCTAAAATTAATATCAGGTGTTTCATCCAAAATTGGTAAATGATAGTTAATGGAAGACTTCCACATTTGTTTGGTCACTCACAAGAAGGGAGGGTGAAGGATGAAACAACAGAGAAAAAGTGATTCCCAAGCATACAATATTCTTAACATACTGGACTCGATGAAGTCCATGGTTTAAGCAGTTTAATATACTAGAGGAAAACACCAAAAACCATTCCATTCCAATGTTATTCTTTTATTTTTTTTACAACAGCATGAAACTTTTTTAGTTTTCAAACAGCTGCTCCTGGGGCTATTTTTATTAGCCACTTTAAAAACTCCTATTTAGGTTGCTTCGAAGAAAAGGCAGAATTCTGTTGTGCAGGGGACAACAGTACAAAGGCTGGAGAATATGACATGGATTACTAGTATGTTTCTTCTGCAGAACACAGAAGTATACTCATTAATATACTTTAAGTACATTTTGAATCATTTAAAGCACAATTTAATACACGTCTACTCCATGTAGTTCAACAAGGTTTATTTCCAGTAAGACATGCATAGGACTGAATTATTTGTTTTTATCAACTTTCAAAGTTTTTTCTTAATATTCTTTTTGACACAGGACTCATTTAGATTTAGCAAGTGCTACATATAGGGGTCAATGTATCCAGTATAAAGACAATGTTGCCATATTATGAAGCATTCAACCTTAAATTCATTTTCCTTGTCTTTTGGGCCTTTATGGAAAGGTCTGTCATAGCGGAACTTCCTGATGTTGTTAACTCTATAAAAGCTCTTTATGCGATCAGGGACACGGTCCATTTGCAGCACATCAATATTATCTGGAATGGGAGTCACTGCATAGATCTGCAAATCTGCAACACAGTCCAGTCAAAGAAAAAACACACACACACACATAGGCACCAAACAAGAGCATCTAGGTAAGTCTCATTTGTGACACTAGCAGCAGATACAAATTACAGACCATTGTTGCATATCCTTTAAAATACATTTTAAAGTGATGCTTATACCTTATGATGCAGGGGAGCCCCAATTGCCAGCAACTTTCTGTGATGGAAATTCATGCAGCTGCTGAATATGTCAAAATTACTATTTGTTTCTTATATTTATATTGTAGTCTCCTATGGCTTTAAAGAATAAAGTTTCACTCATTTACCTAGCTGTTTAAATCACATCATTTTAGCAGTTATGTAAATCTGTAACGTGATTGCTGTTAATGTAGCATTACCAACTTATCTAGGCCAATATTATATGAAATTCAAGATCCATTTTCTTTCCATGCCTTGGTGCTTCAAAGCACAGGAATTAGTGGCTCCATTAACATGTGGTTGCAAAAAGTTGGCAAATCAAAATGAGGTACTGCTTTTTAAAATAATTTAAAGACATTAACTATCTTGCAATTAAACAATTTCAGTTTGGGTCCCTCATATTATGACACTAATTTGGCAGCTGGTTTCTTAACTGGAACTGTGAATTGCTCTCCTTGTTATGCTCTGAACTCCTTACCTCATCTTTAATTTGTTTTCAATATTACAGTAATATTACAGAGCACAAATATATGCCGTTTTCTAAAACTATTCCTCATCAAGAAGAACTTGTTGTTGCTTTGTGTACCTGAATGAAGATAGGGCAATGCATGTGACAACCTTTAAAAATAATAATAATAATAATAATAAAAATCTCATCATGAACTAGGGGAAAGTTGACAAAGGAAGCAGTCTAGCTTTATGGGTGTCCCTCATTTCACAGGAATGCTCCTCTGTAATCTAGTGCTTGCACAACTCATCTAACAATTACAGTGGTACCTCAACTTACGAACGACTCAACAACCGAATTTTTCGACTTACGAATGGGGGTAATGTCTCGACATCCGAAAGGAAACCGCGGTGGTTTTAGATAGGGATTTTTCGACTTGCGAATTTTCCCGTTTCCAATGCATTCCTATGAGAAATCGCGTTTCCAATAGCGTTTTTCGACTTACGACTTTTTCAACCTACGAAGGTGCCTCGGAACGGATTAAATTCGTAAGTTGAGGCACCACTGTACTATCTTTGATTTTCATTCGATGATGATGAAAAGAGACACTTTTGTGCTTAATTTTTCTCCACCTAAAAGGGAAACGGTGAACAAGATCAACATTCAGATGCCTATTTGTAGCTGCTTTATTAACATCACAAACTTTGATAAAGGATACACTGGGCATCACATTGCAAGATGCTGTCATCTGGGTGGTTTGGATGCTGCATTGCAATGGCTTGTGGGAATTCACTGAGCATTCTTTGTTGGAAGGCCTCCAGTCTCTCATAGTCATGGCCTCGGCAAACATACTCTTTGTTCTACAAAGGAAAGAAAGAAGTGTGGAAGCCAAAAAAAAATCCCTACTATGTCATCTTAGCTTTCTTTCATTGTAGGTAACAGTAAATTATTTGAAAATAATACTCCTGTATGACATTATGGTGAACCAAAGCATTGAATGATCCAGAAATGTTTAAATGCTATTGTTTTATTTAAAGGATTTTCATGCCTGGCCCTAATCATCACTCATCTCAGGTTAAGTTACGTATAATAATGTTAAACAACATAACAGCATCAACAATAAAATCTAATATACAGTTCAGGGAGGTCAACTAAAGACTCATTCAGACTTCCTTTTGTGGTGCTTTCTATGCATATGTCCGTAAATAATAATAATAATAATAATAATAATAATAATAATAATAATAATATACTGCCCTATAGCAGCAGGTCTCAGGGCAGTTCACAGGATAAAGCTCTGTGTACAAGTGCTCCCCCTCCCCCTACACTTTCCTTGTGCTTTGTTACTAAACTGAACAAAAACCTAGCAGATATTTCCTACTTGTCAACAAATAAATAAAAATCAATTGTACACAAAACTCCTTTATTTGTAAATCGCAAGTATAATTCATACATTAATGCAAATGTTGAATGGGCTTACCCGAAGGAAGAAGGGAAATTTTCTTCCATAAAAGCCAACTCTGAAAAATTCAGGCTCCAACCGTTGCTGTTCCATTATATTATCATAATAGGTAGCTTCCATTTTCTGTGGATAGGAATTTAAAAAACGTACTGGAAGTGCAATTACTGTTACAACAGGAATAACCATCTGAAAACACTTTGGTATCATTTGGTGCTGTCCATCAAAGATTTTCAAAGATTTTTTGCACGTTAAGGAGTAAACTATGATCCTGTGAAACACCAAAATTATTAGTCACGTATACCTGGAATATAAATCTATAGAGGACCCTGATTTTTCATAGGAAAGATGCTGTGTGTAAGTACTTTTCATTTAAATCACCTGAACATTAAAGTGCAATCTTGCTTACTGTTAAATTGTTAAATACAAATCAATATAATTTCCACCTACCCGAATCCAGCTGAGGCTTTGATAATCATATAAGCTTTCATATTGAATAGCAAGCTCTCTGCACAATGGGATTCCAAATTCCCAGCTCTAAAACAGGAAAAAGAAAAACTCAGGCCAAGTTGGATTTTCAGACATACAAGACTTACAACTCAAGAGTTGTAAACTTTAATAGTTTGTGACCCCATTGAATATAGACAAAAGGGGGGGGGTGAAGTTAGGCATTTTCTATTCCATCTACTTCTATCCAAAGGCCAAAAGTAACAGTGAAGCTACAGAAAAAAGTGTATTATTTTTTGCATACCTTCCCTTTATTAAAATAGTGGATAATTTTTCGGCAAAGATTTTCTTTACGCTGCCACTCTGTCTGGGAAGGGTAGTGCAGGAACTCCCGAAGAGGCCTCTCCTCCCACTGAAGCAGCTCACAGTATAAGAGCAATGTAAAGGCAGCCTCTGTCAAAATAGCAAAGGAATAAACAGGGAACAAGAATATTCAAATGCATTTCAGTTCAAACACAGTATTATGCATGTGATCATAACCACTGCAAGAAAACAAGTTCAGTAAAAAAAATTCTAATCCCCAACGCATCATTGCCTCGAAGAAATGCGAATCAATGAATTCATTGTCATGAAAGTAATTAACTCCTAAATTAACACGTAAGTCTTGAACTAATATAAATCGTGTCTTGCCATATTTATCTATTGCTTTTTCATATTGTTATCATTGTAGGTATCATTTGTTTACCTTGAGTAATGTTATGAAATCTTCACCACTCTCAATTATTTTACAAACTAAAAATAGTATTAAATTAGCAGGATCCGTACAAATGGTGCTCATTGTTGAACATATTGCTGACTTCTGTGCTACATGTTTTTATGTAGATACGATGGTGATTTAAATGAAAGAAAAGGACAATCAGTTCAAAAGTGCTTACAGAAATTCAGAACGGTGGCATTTTCCAAAGTATTCAAAGCACCCTTTGAAAACATGTTACACAGGCTGTACACTTTTGATTTTAACTCTCTTACTCACTTATACAGGATCTGCTATGGTAAGAAAAGTTAATACTGGTCGCTGTGATGTTGTCCAAGTAACAATAGCATGTTATTATATGCACATGCCATGTGACCAAAGCTTGATTTAAATATTTGGAATTTAAAATATAACTTATCTTCTAAGTGCAATTAACCATCTATTCCACAAAGGATTTAAAATACATATTTAAAGATGACAATAGAGAATATCTGTAGAAAGATTCCTTCCATGCTTACCTGTGTAGTTTTCAGCCTGCAAGTGCATATCACACAACTTGTGGATGTAGCGAATATACATTTCTTCCTTATTAATTTCAGATTTATAAAAGTTCTGATGGAAATAAAAAAAATTCAGAAAACCATTTTCATTCTTTAGTATATCTTTAGAGATCAAAGCAGTTATCACTCTGGCTACATAGTGCTATACCATGTTTTAACTTGGTGAGCATTGAGCTTATGTGTCAGTCCCCCCACCATATAATCTACTTTTATGAATTAAGGGAGAACACCAACACCACCTCACTTTCAGTTTTGAATAATCCACAGTTAAGTTTGAACTTGATACACTGTGATTTATTATAACTCTACAAATCAGGATTGGAAATCGAGGCATGATCCTGGTTTGTTCAAACTAACCACTGCTAAGATCAACAAGTTTACCTACTTCAGACGTGATGAAAAATTGCTATTCATTCAAAACTAAAAGTGGATGTTTTCAGTTGTTTTCAGTGTCCTTCTGCTGCACATGAAGGAACTGTTAGGAATACATTCTTCACGAAACAGATTAATAGTTCCTGGAAACTTTATAAAGCATTCCAGAAGTTTCTTCAATGTGTGGGAGTGGCACTCCAGGCTTAATTGGTGTCAGCTGGAGATTCAATTAAGAGGAGGAAGTTGAGTTTGCAATTTGAGGCACGAGGAGAGCACACATACGCTGTTAGTACACATGCGTACAGTTAGTTTGGATGTATGGTAAAGTGTGCTGCTGATACTATGAGTTTGCGGTATCAGGACAGTTTCTTACTAAACTGAAAGTTTACCATGCTGAAGAGAGGAAGAAGGACTGTAAGTAGTTTGTAGATAGTATTAAAAGAAAATGCTTGTATAACCAAATGCTTGCCTAAAGTAATTCTTGACTGCACATTCGAATGTGACTACAGTTCTTGTTGTCTGCTGCCAGAGAAACTCTGCTAGACACTTTGGGAAGCAGCTATGGTTGGTAACCTCTAATAGGAAGAGAGCACGTGCAAGCCCAAGGCCTGCTGTGACGTGTTCTCATAATACTAAATCATGGTGTAGTGTTATATCTGAACTGAAGTCTCATTGAAAAAGTACTCTAAGATTTACAATTTTCAGGGGATTAAATGCTAATCTTAGCTCAGTGTAAAAACTAAATTATTCCCATTGCGTTGCTTCTTCTAAAATGTGAAGGCATGGTGAAGACTCAGGTTTTTACCATATTCTGAGCTCATTAAGGATGTTACACTGGGACTCATATTATATACTGTTAGCAAACCTGAGCCGGGGAGTGAGTGGGCAAGAGATTCAAGGATCAACAAATTCCTAATAAGCCCGTGAATGCTATTTTTCTAATTACACTTTTGTTACACTTCCATCAAGGATCATAAGGTATTTCTGTTGCACATACCTCATATGGGCCTCTAATCTATAGTCAGCCTGCCCTCTGGCAGCACAGAGGCAGGGTCACAGAAGGAAATCCTAGGCAGATGTAGCCAACATGATACCCTCCAGATGTTGCTGAATTGCAACTCCCATCATCCCTCAACATTGGTTACGCTGGCTAGGGATGATGGAATTTGTAGTCCACCAACATCTGGAGGGTATCACATTGGCAACCCCTGTCCTAGCACATGCAAGATACATTTCACCTTGGCATTTGATTTCCAGAAGCACTAATTCCATGACTATGAACAAGTGATCCAAGCACATGCCTGAGAGAGCAAGGCAACATTTTCTGAATGGAAACCAAAACATTCCAGAGAAAATCTGTTTTGTGGTTCTAGATCCAAAAATCTCTGAATAAAAGAAGCACCAGCAAATGATAAACTTGTGACCACTACTGGCTCAAAATCATTTAAAGTCAAATGTGACATTCACTTTCTCAAGAAGGCATCACATGCAAGGTGCATATTGACTAGCCTATGTCAGTAGTTTCTCACAACTACCTGAACATCACACTGAAGCAAAGGCAGGTAGTTGTTCTTCAGAAATTCTCTGCTGGATAATACAGCAATTTTCTGCATTGCTACTTTAAACCTGAAAAAAAGAATTATGTCAGAATGAACAACAAAAGCAAAATAAAACTCACCATAAGGTTAACAGTGCAACCAATTTTCTTGTTCTCCGTTTCATCTCCTTTCATACAGTCCCTAAAAAAGACAATAGTCATATTTCAAAATTTATATTTGGGGAAAAACGGATAAGGTTTAAGACAAGGGAGAGCTGGGAGATGTACAGCCTAAAATAAATTAATTTTATTATTATTATTAACTTATTACATTCATATCCTTCCCTCCTTCCTTCCATGAAAGAACTCAAGGCAGTCCACACAGGGTTCTCAGGTGATCACCAATTCAGACACTTAACCCTACCCATGCCTTCTAGCTTCAGAATGATTGCCTCCAATATCATGCCATGTTCATAAAGTGCTCTGAAATGGCAAGGCATTGCTTCAGGAGAGATGAAAAACTTCATTGTGTTCTCCAGTATGTTTTGGGTTTTGTTTAAAGGATTTTAAGAGTATTCATTTAATACAATAAACAAACAGTTATTGTAGAAAATACTAAAAAGTGACAACTTCTTGCCTTGTTATGGCATCAATTAGAAATGACAATAGATCAGCAAATAAGCCGTAATGAACTGTTGGATGAATGGAGGGGCTGAGAAGGGGTACACAGACCAGATATCTAGGCTTCTTCCCCAGGAGGCAATCAGCTCCTCCACTCAGAATATACGAGTACCCACCCTGTCCACAGCCACCACAACTGAAGAAGCATTAGCATAGCTCTGGTTATGATCCCCTCCAAGAACTCTGCTTCAGACCAGGGGTGGTAGCACTATAGGAACAGGATGCTGAATGTGAGGGAGAGGGTGATGAGAAAACAGAGTAGAGGCCAAGTGATGGAGCAACCCTTCCGCCTCTGGATGCGCCTGACTGCAGTTGAAGCAGGAGTCCCAGAGACTTCCTCTCCTCCACCTGTACTGATGGTGGGCTGTCAGAGTGCGGAAGCTGCTTTCCGCCTGGGGGATGGGGGGGTTGGGCTCCAGGGTGTGGGCTGATGCAACAGAGTGGGAGGACTTAGAGATGGAAGTGCATCCAGCATTATTTCCCATGGAGAAAATCATCCCTCTAGATCAGGCATGGCCTAACTTGGCCCTCCAGATGTTTTGGGACTACAACTCCCATCATCCCTAGCTAACAGGACCAGTGGTCAGGGATGATGGGAACTGTAGTCCCAAAACATTTGGAGGGCCAAGTTTGGCCATGCCTGATCTAGATGTAGCACTTGCCTTCAGAACAGGAATTGCCATAACAGCAGGTATTCTTGTAAGTAGCTTGGGATCTCTGCCTCTGCTGAAAAGCTTGGTGGATAGCCAGGAAACTTGTTGGAACAACTTCACAGCTCACATGCCATCTTGGAATTCTTGTTACTGTACTAAACTTGGACTTGTGACCTCTGGTCCTGGGACCTCACCAAACCAATCTCCCTCCCCTGGGCTCTTTGCCTTGGGTCAGGATAACAGGGCTTCAATTCCAGTTCTTAACTGACATTGGGGTGTCCCCACCCTATGACTGCCTGAAGGGAACATTGATGTTGGTGTTACCCCCTTTGAGGATGACCCTACTGCACATGGTACAATTTGTTATCAGCAAGGCTAGGCTCTGGACCAGGGGTCCCCAAACTTACCCAGCTTTGCGGGCCAGAGGGTGGGGGAGCGTGCGGGAGCGCACGTCCATACACATGTGCACACGCTATTTCTGGCGTACTTCCGGGTCGGAAAGGCAATGAGAATAGCTTGTGTGCATGCACACGGGCCTCCTCTGATCTGGAAGACCAAGGAGAGAGGAAGGAAAAGCTATTTCCTGCGCTTTTCCGACCCAGAAGTGGGCAGCCACGCTGCGTCGCGCCGGTAAGAGCGGGCGTCGTCAGCTGGCGTCGTTGCGGGTCGGATAAAAGAGGCCTTCGGGCGTATCCAGCCCCAGTAGTCTGGGGACCCCTGCTCTGGACTATGCCCACACTCCAGAGGTATTCACTTAGCCAGCAATTAAACAGTACCCCAATAGTAAAAAGAAAACTTAACTGCAGGCAAAAATCATGAAAAAAAACAATCAGGCAGAGTATCACACAGATGAGATCAGGCAGACAAACATAAAATACCCAGGAAAGTTAAATAATCGCATTACCTGTAGTCAAGGAGACGTTCCATCAGACGAGTAACTGATGTAACAAAAGAAACACCAGTCTCTCTCCAAGTCTCTTGCTCAATCTTTTCCAGCAGGCTGTATGGAATGAAAGTGTATACGATTTCCTTGGGAATATTACAAAGCTTCAACAGCCCCAGGAACCATTTTAATATCAAATTCACTTCCACATCGAACTTGAATAATTATCTTACCTGGGGTAGGGCCCAAAGAGCTGGGTTCTGATCCATGTTGCATGAAGCAAAGACAAGGAGAGTACTGAATTAAGATGATAAGATATCACTATTTCATACCAAGGGAGTACTATGCCAAGAGTCTGTCCCTATTCTGCTGCTAGTTGATTAAAAAATGGGCACACTATTTTCAATGTAATCCCAAACATACATATACAAATATTTCCTTTTCTCAAGCAATGTCTTGGTTCTAATCTTAAGTAAACCATTTCCATATCTGTTGCATAATTTTCTGCTGATGCAACACACTTGTAGAGGTCCATTTGAGTTTTAGCTCTAAGAGGTACAAGAAGACACAAAGATTTTCTTCTGTTCGGAATCTTTTCTAAAATTGCAAGATATACGCCTTCTCTCCAGCTCCGAGGGCCTTCTGGCAGTTCCCTCACTGTGAGAAGGGAACCAGGCAGAGGGTCTTCTTGGTAGTGGCACTTACCCTGTGGAATGCCCTTCCATCAGATTTCTATTATTATTATTATTAATTATTATTATTATATTTATTTATACCCCGCCCATCTGGCTGGGTTTCCCCCGCCACTCTGGGCGGCTTACAACAAATACCAAAATACATTAAAATATGACATATTAAAAACTTCCCTAAACAGGGCTGCCTTTAGGTGTTTTCTAAATGTCAGGTAGTTGTTTATCTCCTTGATCTCTGATGGGAGGGCGTTCCACAGGGCAGGTGCTACTACCGAAAAGGCCCTCTGCCTGGTTCCCTGTAGCTTTGCTTCTCGCAGTGAGGGAACCGCCAGAAGGCCCTCGGCACTGGATCTCATTGTCTGGGCTGAACAATGGGGGTGGAGACGCTCCTTCAGGTATATAGGACCGAGGCTGTTTAGGGCTTTAAAGGTCAGCAACAAAACTTTGAATTGTGCTTGGAAACATACTGGGAGCCAATGTAGGTCTCTTAGGACCGGTGTTATGTGGTCTTGGCGGCCGCTCCCACTCACCAGTCTGCTGCTGCATTCTGGATTAATTGCAGTTTCCGGGTCACCTTCAAAGGTAGCCCCACATGGACCGTATTGCAGTAGTCCAAGCGAGAGATAACTAGAGCATGCACCACGCTGGCGAGACAGTCTGCGGGCAGGTAGGGTCTCAGCCTGTGTACCAGATGGAGCTGGTAGACAGTCGCCCTGGACACAGAATTAACCTGTGCCTCCACGGACAGCTGTGAGTCCAAAATGACTCCCAGGCTGCGCACCTGGTCCTTCAAGGAGATAAATAGCTATACAACTTTTAGAAGACATCTGACGGCAGCCCTGTATAGGGTTTTTTAATGTTTGATGTTTTATTATGCTTTTATAATTGTATTATTATTATTATTATTATTATTATTATTATTATTATTATTCTCAATCTGGTCTCCCCCAGACAACCCTCAAATCTTGGTTGCAGCTCATGGTTTGTCACCAACTCAGGTTTAGACGTAACACTAAGCAAAGTCAGCCCCTTCTGGCCAAAAACTACAGATTCCACCCACTGTGGAGTGGCACCTGAAGTTACAAAGATAAAACTTCAGAAATAATGGAAAAATCCAGCCATCTATTATGCAAATGTAATTCAAAATAGGTAAAACTCTTTTAAAAAAGGAGATATAAAAATAATTTATGAGATGGAATACGATCTCTTTGTTCATTTCATATAGCTATATATGCCTTATTTTGATTTTCACTTTAACACTATATATGTTTGTAAAAGGTTTCCTGTAACGTCAAAAGTAAGGCTTACAGCAGACCGAAGAGCTCTCGATAGTTCTCGTCTCCTTTTCCTTCTGATACCAAGCTGTCAAGCTTATCAATCAATTCTGCTTCCACCTGTTTTAGAGAGGAAGAAATGGTAAGACAGTAGCTGCCTTTATATATTCCAAACATCAAGGAGGCTGTGAAAATTATATTTTATGGTTCATCTCTTATGCTCTGCAGGAAGCCTGCTTTTATGAAAGGATGGATGATTTCTGCCTTCATATAAAAACATTTCCAAAGCAGCACTGACCTAATTTAAATGTAGTGGAAACAATAGCTCAACCTGGAGAATAACTTGCCTCATTTGTCTCTAACACTGTCACACCACAGTATTCAAGGTCTTTTTTGACTGAGTCAAAAGTAACATGGGCTTGTTTTATTTTTGTAACCTTTGTCTTCTTCCCTGGGTTGCACGTTTATTTATTTATTTCTTGGTAGAACAAGTGAGGACTTAAAATAAATAAATCTATAGAGCATTTATTCTACTGCTTTATACTACCTGCTAGCAACAGAAGACAAATGCTCTGAAAGTAATCCAGTCCTTGTCATCATTTCTTAGCTAGATGTTTCCCTTCACCATTTCCAAGGTACCTTCCCATAACGTTAGTGAAAACTACAGTAAAGGGCTATACTAAATCTCAGGATCCCTCTAGACACCTAGTTTCTTCTATGAAAACATTATGCACCTGTTCAGAGTATTAATGTGTTCATTAAAACTCTTATTATTTCTGGCAAATTACTATTTCATCAAACCACTAACTATACCTTCACAAACACTTTTCAGTGGGGTAAGCAGCTCTTTTGATTTCATAGTCTACGACAGGCACCCCCAACCTGCGGCCCTCCAGATGTTTTGGCCTACAACTCCCATGATCCCTAGCTAACAGGACCAGTGATCAGGGATGATGGGAATTGTGGTCCAAAACATCTGGAGGGCCGAAGGATTGGGATACCTGGTCTTTGAGATTCCCTGTGACATCGCTTACAAGGCCCATCAATTACAAGACCCTTCCCACATTATCCTGCATGATTTGGAACTGCCTGCCAATAACATACTTTTCCCAGACACCCACACACCTTTCCAGGACTCCTATAATTCTTTCCCCCTGTCCTAACAGGGCTATACTTGCCCCTTCTCATTATATGCGAACAAGGGTTATCATAAGATGCCTGAGAGAAATGGTGAAAAAAACACCTGGAAAGTCTCTATATGTGATCCACTTTCCTTATGAATATATATATATATATATATATATATATATATATATATATATATAGTTCTTCAGCAAGTGTTGTGGTATTCTTTTTCCTGTAATTGTTTTTATACACAACAAGCGATAATAGCAACAATAAAGAGAAAGAGAAAAGATCAAATCAAGAAAGAAAAGATATAAGGAGAGGCAGTAATGGTAGTATTCCAAAAATGGCATTACAATTCCAAGCAATTGTCCTTGATAAGTATATTATTCAAGAATATTTTTTTCCAAATGAGTCCATGAGAAGAGGGCAGCTGCCAATCATGTTCTTTTGCTTTACTGTATTCAATAAATGGTCGTCAAACTTTAGAAAACCCGCACTTCATTTCCAGATAGTGTAGGGTTCAGGTATATTTTGTTACCAGTTTTGTGGTATTCTTATAAAATATCTGTTTATGCAGATGCATTATGTAGCTAAAATTAGCGGTTCAGGTATAAAACTAGCCCAATTCTTTTGCTTCCCTGAAGCTCTTAAATAGCTACTGTTCTATTAAGATTAGAAAGGAAACAAGAGAGCAAACTTCACACCTCCAATTGTACAGGCTTGTTTAGCACAGGGCTGCACGCTAGAGGTTGTGAATGGGGCTCTCTTTTCCCCTTCTAGGCACAAAGCCCCCTCTGAGCCTGGAAAATAGCCCTGCACTCAGCCTCTGTGATCAAGAAAGCCAAATACAGTCTTTTTCTCTTTACACTCTCTCCTTTCTCTGCGTCAGTTTCTAAACTCCCCACCTGCTACACCCCCCCTTTTTCTGTTTCCCCTCCCACATGTTTCTCTGCAACCCTAACACTTTATTTGCTGTCTGGTTTCTATGTGCATTGCCCTCTTTTACTCTGCTTCCATATCCCACATGGCTCTCACTGCTTCCCAAAACGAACCGTGTTCTCTGTGTTGCTTCGGAGCTTTCCGATCCCACCTCTCTGTTAATCTTCCATCCTTTTTTCCTTTTCACATCTCAAACATTTCTCAGCAACTCCATTTTATTCCATGTCTCTCTTCCTCTGTTTCCCCCTGCCTATTTTATCCTCTTGCTTGCTGAGTTTGCAGGTAACAGAACACTCTTCCAGCAATTCACAAACAAGGGAATTTCAGATGCAGGTGCCCCATGCAGCGTGGTGGCAATGCACTAGAAAACTGGCACTGCAATGTGCCTTGGGACTCCGGTGAGAAGCAGCAGTGCAGATGCAGTGCCAAATTTATTCCCCTGTTCCCATTCCCACTTTTGATAGCTTTGCTCTGGCCTTTTCTGTTCTCATAAAAAAAAAGCGAAATAGCAACCAAAATGGATATTAGAACTCCTCCAGGAGATTTGCAAACAGCCCTATATTGTGCATATATTTATTTGTTCATAGAGGTGATACTCGGAAAATTGGAATATCGTTGAAAAGTGCATTTATTTTAGTAATGCAACTTTTTTTTTCTTTTAATTTTTACAAATGGTTTCTTTTGGAAATTCCACAGTAATAAAACAAATAGTTACAATAATACAAAAATAAACATTGCTATTACATTTCATTAATTACATTCCATTTATAATTGACCAGCCTAACGACAAATAATTACAATTACAACAAATAAAGGCTTGACATAGCTTGCTTTGCATGTCATGCATATATCTCATTTATTGGTTTCACCTTTTAAGTTGCGTTACTGAAATAAATGCACTTTTCGATGATATTCTAATTTTCCCGAGTTTCACCTGTACATGCTTAATATTTAAAAAGCTATAATGCTTCCCTTTGTGGATGTAAAACTTTCTTCCTGTAAATCAATCATGAAGAAATAAAAAACTGTGACATTAAAAGAGCCGAAGAGACTTCTTACCTGTTTGAAGTTTCCATTTTTCCTCTGCTCCCAGTCCATCATGTCATGAAAAATTGGGATCATGATGTTACGGACCTCTGGCTGCGGGACCAGTGTGACACCGAGGAAGGGGCCAATCATTCCCGGAATAAAGTGAATTTTATGTTCACCTGGTAACAGAAAAGTATAAATGCATTTATACTGTTCCCTTTGCATCTTTTCTTGCCACTCTTGTACAGACCATCATCCTGCTAATTTAATATATTCAATTATTCAGGCAGTGCAAGAGGTCAACCCACTTGCTTACCCCTTTTTTAAAAAGCTGGGTGTTTTTAACATGATCACAATGTTGCATTCCAATACTGTACAATAAAAGAAAGTAAAGGTTTGAAACTTGTTGGGTCAGCATATTTTTGTTTGAATTTCTATGAGTTGTTGGCAGAGATTACTGCCCAAAGAACACATCCCTTCTACCTGACACTGGATGTGAGGACATCACGTACTTGCATATTCAACATTTCAATCACCTTGGAAAGATATAATAGTTTCACTTCTGCAGTTATGTTAGGATGTTTCAGAGGGTTTCTCCTGGAGCACTGCTGATATCCATTCAGACTACCAGCAGTTGAAACTCTGGAACATATAGTGCAGTGTACAGTATATAATTGCCCTAGACAGAAAGGAATGAGCCAAATCCCATATGGTTGATGGATGGTCAGCATGATTTAGAATAATGAAGGTGGATGAAGAATGTCAGATAGCAGATAAATTGTCTACTCTGCTGTTATAGTGTTGCATGGAATTGTAAATGAGTAGGATCTCTCCTTTTTTTGCTGTGTGTTATTGTGATAGTGTTACAATTTTTACAGTAGAAAATACTGGATATTGTAATGGATTGTACTATTATTTTTTAAATTGTGTTTACGTGGTATACTGTATTTTATTGTACCATTATATGATATACTTATGGGTATATACATACTAATGACTAAACGATACATATTTGGAATGAATATAGACTTTAAGTTAAGACAAAATTGGAAGGCAACTTTACCTAGATTCTGCCACATACTGAACAGTTCGTACGCCATCATCACCCGCATGTCACCATACCTGGAACAGAGGCAAAGACACAGACCTTAAGAGAATTAAATGCAGCAAAGTATTAGCTATTCAAAACAGGTTTTCTTTAATGCTCAAGCAATATTTAGGATTAAAAGCAATGGTGTCCACACACAAGTGGACTGGACTCTCAGTAGGAATTTCCTCTCTTCCTTCCTGCAGCTCCCCCTCCCTCCAATTGCTGCAGATAGTTGGGAGCAGACTTGGGGAAGTGAGGGAGGAGAAAGAGGGGAAGCCCATTCAAACAACATTGGATTTGACTGTTAGACTGCATTTTATGGAGTCTCAGGTCTTTCTTGGTTCTTTTTCTCATTCTTGTAATATATAAGAAATAGGGTGATAAATATGAGCCTTTTTCCCTCAAACACTTGAGGGTGAAAATTAAATGTCCTTACTTGTCCAGTATCTTTTTACGCTTTGCTGGAGTAACAGATTCCAGTTGCAGGCTGGGCTGATTTATAAACAAGACTGACAAACTGAAATAGGAGTTCCACACCTAGAAATCAGGGAAAAAATGATTAATCATAAAAGACAAATATGTATACTAGATATAAACTTTGGGTGGTAGCTTTGCTAGTTCTACAAAGAGTAGACTCATTGAAGTTAATTGCCCTAATTTAGGTTCATTAATTTCAATGGGATTATTCTGAGCAGGACATCGCTGAACACATCCTTTATTCACAAACATGCAGCAAACAAATTTTACACCCAAATCAGTTTATTCTTCCAAAGGTGTAATATGGAATCATAACATAATCATAATGGCACTAACTCAGATGTAACAATTAGTTCAAAATATATGCTGCTTCTGGAAAGAGATGCAATGCTAAGGATGTGATATTACAAAGGGATTAATGGCATTCCTTACCTTAAAATCAAAATCTGTTTCTGTGAAATTCTTGTGCAGTGCAGGGGACAGAAACTGAACTGTTGTAACTATTATACTGTAATAAGAAAAGAGACTACATTGCAGAAATGTTTGTAAACACGATATGATACAATACAATAATCTTTATTGTCATTGTCCCATGCAGAACAATGAAATTGAACATCTACATCAAACTTACAACAACCATCAGCTTACTATCCAAAAAAATACATATTGACTCACTACCCATCCCACCTATACACAAATAACCCCCTAAAAACCCTGCTACCCCTCCTGATTTACCCAAAACTCTGATGCCCCATAAGTGAATACAAACCCTCACACACAGACTGCCTTTCACTGCATTCAAAATCGCTCTTGGATAGAAGCTATTTCTCAGGCGGCTAGTCCTGGTCTTTTTGACCCTATACCTCCTTCCAGAAGGCAGAAGCTGATAGAGATCATTTCTGGGGTGCACACTATCCTGCACAATATCTGTAGCTTTCTTATACCACCTGGGGGCATAGATTTGATCCAAAGTGGGAAGAGTGCACCCAATTATCCTCTCCGCAGTCTTTATGACCCTGGAGAGCGTTGTCCTTTCCCCCAGTGTGCAACTCCCAAACCACACACGCAGACACAGTATGATTTATTTGAACTGGCATTTAAGATTTTTAGGCCCTTTGTCAGACTGTTGGTCTATCTAGCTCAGGGGTTCCCAAACTAAGGCCCGGGGGCCAGATGCGGCCCAATCGCCTTCTAAATCCGGCCTGTAGACGGTCTGGGAATCAGTATGTTTTTACATGAGTAGAATGTGTCCTTTTATTTAAATTGCATCTCTGGGTTATTTGTGGGGCCTGCCTGGTGTTTTTTTACATGAGTAGAATGTGTCCTTTTATTTAAAATGTATCTCTGGATTATTTGTGGGGCATAGGAATTCGTTCATTTCCCCAAAAAAATATAGTCCGGCCCCCCACAAGGTCTGAGGGGCAGTGGACCGGCCCCCTGCTGAAAAAGTTTGCTGACCCCTGATCTAGCTCTATACTGCTTGACAGCAGCTCTTCAGGCTTTCAGACAAGAATCTTCCCCAACCCTACTTGGAGAAGGTGAGACTGAACCCGAGACCTTCTACATGAAAAGCACGTGCTCTTCCACTGAGCTGCAGTCCTTAGTAATCTGAAGAGATGTCACAAAACAGAAGTACACCATGACTGAAAGACTTCTATTTCTGTTAATGACTGTGATGGCACACAAACTTGGGCCCATTTAAAGATCACAACTTGAGAGGGCATGTTAGAGAAAAGTCTCCCTAAGGTTTATTACCCCCAAACCTGCTAGAACTTTAAAGGTTACAGCTTTAAAGCAGGGGTGGGTAATGTGTGGCCCTCCATATATCCTTAGACTACAACTTCCATCAGCCTAAACCAACATGGTCTATAGCAGGGGTCCCCAAACTATGGCCCGGGGGCTAGATGCGGCCCGTGCAAGCCAACTGTGCGGCCCCCGCCGCCCGCTCTTACTGGTGCGCTGCGGTTGCCCATCTCCGGGTTGGAATGGCGCCAGAAATAGCTTGTGTGCACACACAAGCCGGAGGGCGGGGGAACGCGTTCCCATACGCACGCACACAAGATATTTCTGGTGCCGCGCCGACCCGGAAGTGCACCGGAAATGACGTCTGCGCATGCGTAGAAGCCATTCCCGGCGCCGCGCCAGTGTGTGCATGTATGGGAGCGCGTTCCCCCGCCCTCCGGCCCGCCGCACGATCGGTGCCGGAGGAACCGGCCCAAAGCCAGGCAAGTTTGGGGACCCCTGGTCTATAGGCAGGGGTGATGGAACCTGCAGTTCAGCAATATCAGGGGGGGGGGAGGGGGACAAAGGTTAGCCACACCTGTTTTAAAGGTTTAAAAACAGCACCGTGAATTCCAGACAAGAATCCTGCATCTAGAGAAAAAGCACATCATTTTCAGAAAATAATAATAATAATAATTGAGCATTTGAAAATACGTGTGCACTCACTTGCTGGTGAGCAATCTCATCACCATCCAATCCCGAGGAAAGACACTCATCTTCATCAGATTTCGAAATACGCAGAAAGTCTTTAGCAGAAATTCCTAGCAGAAAGGAAGAAACTGCCGTATTTTTCTGTGTATAACTTGACCCCATGTATAAGACAACCCCTATTTTTGGAAGCCCTCAACAGTTGTTGAGCTTCTTTTGTAAGTTTGCTGAATCATTGAGCAGCTTTTCTACAGGACCTGGTGCCATAATACATTGCATACTGGCACTCACCAAATACATCTTCTTAAGCCGGGAAGAGCGGGTAAGCAGCCTCCTCTCTGACATTTCCCTGCTACTGCTGCAACCAGCCCTTGCTTTCTTAGCATATTAACCCATGTATCAGACGACCCTCAATTTATCACAAAAAAATCAGAAAAAATGTATTCTTATACATGAAAAAATACGGTAACCAGTGGCTGAATCGTAGGCAAACAATTATTCTATTTGCTGTAATTCTATCTTTTTTTGTTTGACTACTACAAAACTGCTACCCATGTAGGAGAAGGTGGCCACCTGATGTGCCTGTGTCACAATATTCCTGTGCAGGGTAGTCCTTCAACTATTCTCGTTCTAAACCATTTAGGTGTTAAAAAGTAACAACTAGCACTTTGAATCTAGATTTGAAATCGGCGAGGCTGATATAAAAGAGGAGTCACATTCTAAAAAAAACTTCAAGTCAAAACTTTAGCTGTTTCTTTCTTTTTTCTTTTAACCAGCTGCAGTTTCTGATCATTTTCAAAAGCCCCTTGCGGAGTATGCAAGAGTAATTCAACTTTGATTCAACTAAGGTTTTTGTACCATGCTCAGTGCTTTCCTTCTCCAGAAACATGCCTGGCCACAGCCACCACCACAGAATCCAGGAGCATTCCTTTATCGCTAACCTATTTTTCAAGATTCTGAAGGTATCTGAACAAACTTAGTTGGTTTCTAAGGGGCTACTGGACAGGTTTTTAATTTATTTCGATTAATTTTCAAGGAAAAAGTAACCTCTTCTAAAAACAAGCCACATCTGTCACTGAGTTCATCATTCTACTTATCAGAAGCAATTGTCTCTTGTCGGGATTACATTTCAAATTGCTAGTTCACATCTAATCTATTACTATTTTCAGGAATAGATTCAGAGCCTCCACAGCCTCCCCGAACAGGAGACAGAGTTGGGTATCATTGCTGTACTGATGACATCATATTCCAAATGTCCAGAGACTTTTCCCAAGTTGTTTCATGTATGTCAGAGGTGAGATAACCCCAACCAACAAGCTGGATGCTGTTGCAAACAGATTTCAACTGGCCCTCTGAATACCCTCCCAGTCTTCACTTCTGCAGGGGAAGGGAATGTGGTGCTAGGCAAAATGTGAAATTGCAGCTCCTTCCTCTGCAAAAGACTTTGCAGCAAGAAGATCAAAGCAGAAGGGGAAATGTCTTAGCACACCTACCTTGCAAATATGCTGAAAGCAAGCCAGGCATTATGCAGCTGCAATTGCTCCTGAAAATTGCATTCATGAATTTTGAAGTTATAGTTTGTATAACTGTAAAGGACCCCTGGACGGTTAAGTCCAGTCAAAGGTGACTATGAGGTGTGGCGCTCATCTAGCATTCAGGCCAAGGGAGCTGGCATTTGTCCACAGTCAGCTTTCTGGGTCATGCGGCCAGCACGACTAAACCACTTCTGGCGCAACAAACACTGTGACAGAAGCCAGAGCGCATGGAAACGCTGTTTACCTTCCCACTGTCGTGGGACTTTTTATCTACTTGCACTGGTGTGCTTTCAAACTGCTCAGCTGGCAGAAACAGGGACAGGGCAACGGAAGCTCACCCCATTGCACAGGTTCGAACTGCCGACCTTCTGATCATCAAGCCCAAATAGGCTCAGTGGTTTATACCACAGCACCACTTAATATGCAACAGATAAATATTGAAAATCATTCTGAAAACTTGTGATATAGTCTACTGCTGCCATTTTTCATCAGCTATATTGGTAAAATATTTATGATTAGGGTTGGTTCTTAGCTTACCTTTAATTCATCCTTGCTTTGGAAATTCTCCAGTAAATGTTGGAAGTGAGTGTCAGACATCTGACGAAGTAGAGACAAAAGACAGGACACATATTCCCCCTGCCAATCCCAATGAAGAATTATTTTATTAGAATAATCACATGTTCAATTCATATAACAAAAAAACCTTTGGGGTAGAGGGAAAAGGAGTAAGGGGTGAAAATGTTTCAAAGCAAAGCACATGTGTATGGATTTTAAACTACTTGTCTTGATCATTTCAAATAATATTTCTATTTGATAAATTCATACTGAGTAGTCTGTTTTGTTGAAGAGGCATAATATCAGTTAAAAAACAACGTGAGAAATTATTTAGTCCAATAAATTCAGGACGGGTAAAGTTAGGGTGAGAATTTGATTTGTCTCCCTTCAGTGGAAAAGGGGGGGGGAGGAATATAATTTCTCCCTGCCACCCCCACACAGAATTTAAATAATGCAGCCTCATTTTTTTTTGCAATTCTCCCTAGATTAGGGCTCTGGTACTTTCTATAGCCTTCTCAGCATGTGATATAATATCATTTTCTCCTCTATAAAGATTCATAATCTTGACTAATTGGAAAAAAACAGGACAAACTGTATAAAAGCTTTCCAGGGATAAATGGGATAATAGTATCCTTCAGTGAGGAATTACTTAGCATTTTATGAAAACTTTCAATTATGGCAGCCAATGACTGTCAACTAATTCACAATATGATCTATGCTTCTTTGAGTAGCTAAGTAAATGGGCAGCACCATGACAGCTGTGCTTAACTTTACTGCTGGAATGCAGGGCAAGGTTTTCAGTTTTGAAGTAGGTAAAAGTTCATGCAGGAAAGGTGGAATAAGGTGAAATGCTGTGTTGAGGGAAAGGGAGAAGGTTAGAAAAGCAGGAAATAGAACCTGATTGTTAGTTACTAACAGTGATTTCAGCTGTGCACTGTGGGCAACGTTGTCCTCTTACCGCCTCCTGAGATTGTGATTTACTCATGATAGTAAGTAAAGTTTGTAAAAGTACATCCAGGAGGCTCTCCACCATCATTTCTACCTCCTCAATGACATCTGTCTCCTACGGTAAGCAGTTAAAAAAAGCAGAGTTATCATCCTACAGAAGGTATTCAGTGGGTCCAAAATGCTGCCCACAAATTATTATCTAAGATGGTCCAGTTGAATCTGTAAAAGTTGCTTACTATAGATCCTACAGCTCTTAAGAGTTTGTATCCAAACTAATTTCCGAAATGTATAACTCAAAGCAGATTTTCTTTCTGAAAATAGCAGTCATTACATTAACTGGATAATTTTAGAATAATCATTTTATCATTGTCATTAATTGTTATCTGTTTGATCCAGTAAAACTGAGTACCCAAACTGGACCCAACATTTCATGGACAATTTTGGAACTAATGCTGGAACTTAGAAGAATGAATGCCTAGGGCATAATGTAGTCTGAATGCTGTGTGTCACAAACATAAAATTTTAGCAATTTCATGATTCTGCTAAAGTAGTAGCACAATCCTACTTTGTTCAATGGGACAATTCCCTGGTAATTGTGCATAGGATTGTAGCTTTGGGAAATCTTTTAAAGGATCAACTTTTCTTTTCAATGACAACAAAAGCACTGATCATACAACCATACGTATCTACAGTTTCGCCGTTGCTACTGTGTTGTACTGCATATGCACAGCCCTCACAGGTAACAATTACATGGCAAATTCCTACTCGACATGTAACAAAATTCAGTATACACCTGTGGAAAGTAGGCCACAAATAGCTGTACACAATTCATAGTTCTAATTCTTAGGAGTATAATACAAAGGCGGGCATATAATTTACCACAGAACTTGTTTTGATGATGGAGAAGATACTACTGAGGATTCCAGAGCAGATAAGCAACTCTTTTTGCTGTCTAAGGTGAAGATGAATATGATGAAGAACCACAGGTAACAAGATGCGCCGGGATTCTAGAAGTGGGAAACAAATGGCAGCATTTTCGTACGAGAGAGTTTCAGCTATTGGTATAAGAAGCCTCATTGTTATTCAGAGGCATGCATGTAAAAATGAAAAAGCTAGTATTAATAATAGACAAAGGCACAATAAAATTCACTTAATTGGCCCCTTTATAAACAGCATGCCAGCTTAATTAGGGACTGCCAGGAAACAAAGTTTGAGTGGAATCCATTTTTTACTCAATTCTAATTCGAAACAAAGAATTAATTTACACAGTGTTACAAAAGACATGCATAATTTCCACTGCAGTGAATAGGATTAAAACCACGTGTGAATTGTCAGTTTACTGGTGGCAATAACCTGCTGGTGTTTAATGTTGGTTCGTACGGGAATGGAGTAAGCCAAAGGAGACAGCACCACAATAGATGGCACTAACAACTAGGGGTGGCCAACTCCCAAGAGACTGCGATCTACTTACAGAGTTAAAAACTGGCAGTGCTCTACCTCCTTTTTTGGGGGAGCTTTTTTAGGGAGGAGGAAAGCACCGTTTCTGGGGGGTGGAGGGCTAAAAAGTTGAGCTTTTTTTAAGCTGACCCAAAGTTTTTGAGCTTCTTTGGGGGGAGCCAGTGATCTACCAGAGACGTCCAGTGATCTACCGGTAGATCATGATCTACCTGTTGGACGTGCCTGTGTAACCAGACCTTAAATAGAAATGGCACACTGGCTGCACACGAAGTCAAAACATACTGGGTGAATTAATTCAGGTTAGGATGGACAAACCAATACATACCTTATTAATAACATTCCTCTATTACCTACCGTGTTTCTCACATTTTAAGACACCGTCTTATAACTTTTTTCCCTCAAAAAAACACTGGGTGGCTTATTTTCAGGGAATGTCTTGTTTTTATTACGTCAGGAGCAGTGCCCCTCTTGCTCCCTGGCTCCCTGCGGGGCAGGATTCTTGACTGAAAGAAAAGGACGGGCAACAGCCACCACCAAACTCCGTGAGAGGGAGTCTGAGGGAAGGGAAGTGTGTGCGTCCCTGGCCCAGCCCTCTCTCCCCGGCCCTGGGATGTTCGTGAGGGAGGGAGGGAGGGAGCTCCTCCGAAGGGCTGCTCTCTCTCTCTCTCTCTCTCCTCCCAGGTGGGGACTCACTTAATAGCAATCTGCTACACTGGAGCTTCTTAAATTTAAACCAGTACAGTATAATGGAATCTATCTGTGTGATGCAGTACGTATAGCAAATAAGGATCTCTACCAGCCAGCCCAAGACTTAAGAGCGAAAGTTCCAACAATGTAGCACTTTGTAGCACTGATAGCAAAGAGGCTACCGGCTGATAAGAGATACTGTAGAAAACAAGGCAGTTGAGCAGCAATTAAAATGGTAAATGGTAGCAATTGTAGCAATTGAGCCAGCAGGAAAGCGGGGTGAGATAATCTGCTGGTCCTAACTGCTTCTCTTACCCACAAAATGTTAACTTTTAGCAGCTCCTAAACAGCGAGAAGCCACCGGCAGCGATCCCGGTACCAGTAAAAATCCTTAAAGGGGCAGCTCTACAGACAAGCAATAGAAAGAAAAAGAATCCTCACTTTTTAAAAGGTTTTTAAAAGGGGGGAAGGTGGGGGGAAGCGAGAGGTGGGCTCTGTGTGTGTGTGTGTGTGTGTGTGTGTGAGAGAGAGAGAGAGAGAGAGAGAGAGACACGCAGGGGAGAGAGAGAGAGAGAGAGACGCGCACACAGAGTCTCTCCCTAAAGGGGAAGGCAGCGTCTTCAATCGCCCCTCTTTTCTTCCTCCTGTTTCATCTCCTCCCCACCGCAAATGCCACTTTTCTCCTCTTCACTCACACAGCCTAGCTAAAAAAAAAAAAATCGAACGGGAGGGGAAATCACGAGTCTGCAGCAACCAGCAGCTATGGCTCTTCGGTGCATTTTTACAAGCTTTTAAAAGAAATACGTGTCTTTGGAGCGACAGCAAAATGGGGAGAGATTTTTAGGGGGGGGAGTTTGCTGGCGGGAGGGGGGAAGGGTCTATCACTATGTCTTATTTTCGGGTTATGGCTTATATCGCACAATTGCTTAGAAATCCTGCTATGTCTTATATTATGCCTACGTCTTAAAAAAGGAGAAACACGGTACTTATTTGAACATGAGCGTTGGCAAGTCAACTGATATCTTCTGTACAACACTGGAAAGTGTATAGAATGTCTAGTGTATAAAATGTTTTACAATCTTTTGCTACATTGGCTCCCAGTACGTTTCCGAGCAGAATTCAAAGTGTTGGTGTTGACCTTTAAAGCCCTAAATGGCCTCAGCCCAGTATACCTGAAGGAGCATCTCCACCCCCATCATTCTGCCCGGATACCGAGATCCAGCGCGCCTTCTGGTGGTTCCCTCCCTGCAAGAAGCGAGGTTACAGGGAACCAGGTAGAGGGCCTTTTCGGTAGTGGTGCCTGCCCTGTGGAACGCCCTTCCATCAGATGTCAAAGAGATAAACAACTACCTGATGTTTAGAAGACATCTGAAGGCAGCCCTGTTTAGGAACGTTTTAAATGACCGATGTTTTAATGTATTTTAAATCTTTGTTGGAAGCCTCCCAGAGTGGCTGGGGAAACCTAGCCAGATGGGTGGGGTATAAATAAATATAACAACAACAACAACAACAACAACAACAACAACAACAACAACAACAACAACAATTTATTTATACCCCGTCCTCCCCAGTCAGGACTGGGCTCAGGGTGGCTAACACCAGATATATAATAAATTAAAAACACAAAATCAAACAATTGATTAAAATACAGTTTAAAATAAAATTAAAATTAAATGGCAACCCACGAATCACAGCCATAGGGGGAGGGAACATTAAATGTTCACCAGGCCCAGCCGCTCATGCTGGTCCCATATGAGCCAATGGGAAGAGCCAAGGAGGCCAGTTACATACAAGGTCCCATAGCAAGAAGGGGGTCAGACTGGACCTGGACCAAAGGCCTGGTGGAACAGCTCCGTCTTGCAGGTCCTGTGGAAAGATGTCAAATCCCGCAGGGCCCTGGTCTCTTGCGACAGAACATTCCACCAGGCCAGGGCCAGGGCCGAAAAGGCCCTGGCCCTGGTCAAGGCCAGTCTAACCTCCTTGAGGGCCGGGACCTCCAAGGTAATATTGTTTGCAGACCGTAAGATCCTCCCCGGGGCATACCAGGAGAGGTGGTCCCGTAAGTATGGGGGTCGTAGGCCGTATAGGGCTTTAAAGGTTAAAAACAGCACATGTGAACCAATTCGAGTTTTTGGCCATTTATATGTAATGAATTAGATTATTAGATGCAAATGGATTAAAATGAATAATGCTCTCTTACCCGAGAAAGAAAACAAGCGACTATCTACAGTACGAGCTATAGACTGCAATTTAACGACATCCATAGATTGTCCAATATGCACTGTACTGGGCATACTCCCAAGAGTTCCTCGCACAAACTCTGCTACTTCCTGTACTGTGAACATCTGCAAAAGCTCGTCAAATATTGCAGGGAAGGAATTTAACAGAGCTGCCTAAAAAGAAAACAAAGAAATACGAGACCTTTAATGCACAGATATAAAACTTCATGGATTTTAGGGAACACAAATGATGCTACATATTTGAAGGTAAAGCATGAAATCCAAACTAAGGCTCCATCTCTATATAGCATTGTTGTTTCTAGGACATAAGTATATCTGGCACATAAAATCAAGTTATCTTCTGGCAGTCTGGATATAGTAATGCATCTCCAACTAAGGTAAGAGGAAGGTAATGAAAGACTGCCAGATTGGCTCCACCTGTTTCTGGCTGTTTTCGGAATGCATATTAGGAAATCTGTTTTTATGGATTTGCTAATTTCATCTTGGATTTATCTTTTGATAGAGACCATGGAGACACTTCAATTCCCCCCAAAAGTTTATAAAAAGGTATACAAACTGTAACTTAGCTGCAGCACATTATTTCGCGGGGTTCTCTCTCTCTCCTTGGGTTCAAGAAGAGAGCATGTTTGTGTGGCATATGTGTCCAATCATGCAAATAACAGGCATTGGAAATACTTCTATGGCAATGCAGTATTTTCAGTTTGTACTCTTGTCTCTAAAATGGTTGCAAGATCTCCAAATAAAACAAAGCAATCACATGGATCTTGAATTTCCCCGAGTAGAATTCTGTTCATGAAATACACCCACAGGAGTGACAGAACAGGCAGTATCCAACTAACTTGCTCCATCATTACAAGATTTTCCACTTGCCAAAATGGAACTTCCCCCTCTTCTCCCCTTCCTGCATTCCCTCCTATCTTTTGGAGCAGATTTGAGGAGTATGTGGGCCGCGCATGGGGAGAGACGTTCCATTGTGCAAGTGGAAATCTGCACCGACCCAAGTTAATTGGATATTGTCTATTAACTAACTTTCTATTTTTTTTCAATGTCCCCAGCGTTCTTCCTCCCTTCTCCCACCAACCTCTGTCTCCCAGTCCACCTTTATTCAGTTCCACATTCTCTTCCTGTTTCCATCAGTGCTTCCCAATGTCAGTTTGCTCTTCTGAGGCAAATCAGGCAACCATCACTACTGAATCTGTCATTGGCCTTGCAAGAGGCCATAGATGGAGGAAAGAGGACCGGGGGGGGGGCAGTCCAACCAAACAGCTACAGTACAGCCAGGAAGTGGGGTGGATGAGTGAGGAATGGGCCGCAAATGAAAATGTAATGAAGCCCAGTGGTGCCCCATGCTTTGAGAAACACTGATCCAGTGTTTGTCCTGAGAACTTTTCCTCTTTCATTCTCCAATGCAGTAAGTAAATCCAAAACATGTGTGCCTCCCTTTGCCGTCTAATTATCAAAAAAATAGTCTAAACCCAGTTTCCAGTATTTTCTACTACCAAATGCCAGTTATACGTTCTTTTACCCCAGTCTTTCTTTCATTTTCTGTGTGAACTTCAGCATTTTCCTTCCTTCTGTCCTTTTACTATCCACTTCTGTTTTTTCATTCAACCCAATGTAAAATTGAATTTCCTCCTCTACAAGACTAAATTCTCTTTAAAGTTATTGCTGCAGTTCTCCTCTACTAGAAGGATAAACAAATTTCTGGTGCTCATCCAAATCTGGCATCTAATAAAATTGCTATCATATTACCTCCTGTAATCTCTGTATGCCTGTCAGTCTTTGAATCCTTGCACAAGGAGAAACATCCTGGGAGGCTGAAAGATGGTGTCCATAGACACCAAATCCACATACAGCACAAATTCTGAGATCTGAGTTTTATATAGGTAGGCATGGTCTGCAGGCAGGACAGATTCTAAGTACCTCTCATGTAAGAATTCAGCCCTGCTTCTTTATCTACCAACGATGTATAAATATAGGGAACAGTCACTGTGAAAACCTGTGCTCAAACTACAATGCTATGAAGTCTGAGCACACCTGTGATCAGTGGAGGTGACAAAAGGAATAGTTTCAATAGTTTCACCTGTGACTATTGAGATCTAGAAGAACTGGAAGATCTTTGGGCAGCTGGTGGAGTGGGGGGGGGGGATGTTCTCAAAGGAAGATGTCCCAAAAGGGCATTGCGCCTTCCTCCCGAAGCCAGGCAGAAGCTTCCCGAGCTTTGGGAAGGAGGAACATCCCTCCTTCCCAAAGAGGGAACATTTAGAGGACTAGCCTAGTCTACTGACCACACACCACTGATGCCTAGATACTCTAAATGATTGTGCCCTAGAACAATTGCTCATGGAACTGATCAGAGGAACTGCAAGCCTGGACTTAATATTAAGTGGAGTCAAGGATGTAAGTGGAACAAGATGTAACTGTTGTTGAACAGACTGGAAACAGAGAACATTGTGCTATCAAATTCAGTGTGTGTGTGTACAATTGCTAAAGAAGTCCAACATAGTCACATTTGAATTCAAAAAAGGAATTTTCTTAAAAACAAGGAGATTGGTAAAGAAAATAAGTTGAAAAGGAAACTGAAGAGGGACAAATCTCTCCAGAATGCTTGTTTTTAACCGCTCCAGCCAACATGGCTTAACATGAATGTGCAAATGTGCAGACCCCTGGAGAGGTGATCACGGTCATGTTGCTCTTCCCTGATCATTTTGCTTCTGTGCTGAGCTGCAGTTCATGTCTCTGAGAGAGATAAGCCATGTGCCTGGGTTCAGATGACATATTAAACCAAACTACGGTTTAGCTCAGTGAAGCACAGAAGCAATATGATCAGGGAGGAGCAGAGTGGTTGCAATATTCTCTCTGGGAGCTTGCTCCTCTGAGCTAAGCTATAGTTTGGCTTAACATGTGTGAACAAGGATACTGTCTCTGTTCACAGACTTTGCAGGACTTTGTAAAACCCATCCAGAATGACAAAAGACAGAAGTGTATACAGGATACACAACCATTCCTGATTATAAATTACTTCTTCTCAAAGAACAGTAGTCAGGGAATCACATTTATTTATTTGCTACTGCAAGCTATAATTTGTTCAATCACTAGATTAAATAAACACATCTTACTCTGCAGCTTAATCAACTAATAATCACTGAGGGAGGAAGTTAAGGACATACTTTTTATTTATTGAGGCCATTTTAATAGTGGCATATTGTATAACAGAGAATTAAAATAAAATATCAATGATGGCATTTTATTCCAATAATTTTAAGTTCTCTGAAAAAGGTTATATTTAGGAAAAATAATATACACATTTATTTAATACATTCAATTAACTTAATGAACGAATCAGTTAAAGCAATCATTCATTTAATGAACAGTTCTTTAATTAGTTGACAGTCCTAGTTTTTTAAAAAATGTGTACCCAGCGCTTCTGCCAAAGGGCTCGGAGCACACCTGCCAAGTCCTGGACTGCAGAATCCGGGACCGGCAGCCGCGTGACACCGGAAGTTGCGTAGCCTCAACTTCTGGTGTCGCTTTGCCCATCTATGGGCACCAAAAATGGCCGGCGCCGGCAACGGAAGTCACGTCTACGCATGTCCGGAAGTGTGTAGACGCAACTTCCGGTGTTACTTTGCCCATCTATGGGCACCGAAAATGGCCGCCGCCGACACCGGAAGTTGCGTCTACGCACTTCCGGACATGCGTAGACGCGACTTCCAGCGCCAGCCATTTTCGGTGCCCATAGATGGGCAAAGCAGGAAAAAAAATGGCCGGCGGCAGGAGCGGAATAAGGGAGAAAAGTGGGAGACGAACTGATACGGGGGACCGCCGGGAAACGGTACGATAAAACGGGGGTTTCCCAGGGAAAGTGGGGTACTTGGCAGCTATGGCTCGGAGCACCATCATTTACAGACCCACGGCAACCCTGTGAAATAAAGTTAGTTTGAGAACTAATGACCTTTTCCAAGCCTACTGATCCAATCCCACTTTAAGGTTTTATTTTCATATATAATACGTTTCTGTGTTATACACATGTGAAAAAGCAATCATGGAAAATTAAAAAGGAATCAATTATTATGTAATCCAAAAACAATTGTATAAGATTATTCAAAATGAAATGAAGATAAATAAATACAAATTTCAATTTCACCTTGCATGCCTACATCCCTATCTGAATCATTCTATTCTATAATTTCTTATACCTTGGAATGTATAAGGGTCCTACAATACATCCACAAATTATATTGTTAAAATAAAAGAACAAACTGAAGCCAAATCCTGCCAAGATGAAGGCACTCCTGGTCTAAATAGAGTTGCACACCCCCTGAAGGAACAGATCAAAAGTCCGCAGGTACTCATTGTCATTTGAGGCCAGGGCTCCCTGCTTCAAGCTTTAGCTGGTGTCCCAGCGACAAGCCATTTCTAACTTGGGAAAGCCTTGCCATGTGGATCCAAGCTCTTCTAATCTCATGTTTAGACTACTGCAATGTACATTGTGCTTCCTTTGAAGGCACTCTGGAGGCTGCAGCTAGTGAAAAATTATTCCATCTCATTGTGGGCTGGTACCTCTGTACACAGTCATATAACCCCAATTCTGCAGGATCTGCACTGGCTGCCTATATTCTACTGGTCTATTTCAGTGTTTTAGTATTAGTATACTGAAAGCTCTTAATCACCTAGAACTCTGATGGGCTTTTGTTGAAAGGTAAAAACATTTTTCTTCTCCTGGTCTTTTGAAGTTAACTCACACTAGTAGCCAAACTACTACTGTAGTTGTATGGTCTCATGCTGTTGTTCTGTTGTTGTTTAGTCGTTTAGTCGTGTCCGACTCTTCGTGACCCCATGGACCATAGCACGCCAGGCACTCCTGTCGCTGTTGTTCTAATACTATTTTATTCATTAGGCTTTTCTAACATCTACTATTTTGCAAAATTGTTTGCTTACTATGCATTTGGACACCTCTTAATATATTATAACCATATTTTGCACGATGGTTTCTGAGACCCAAGGCAAAGCCTTTGGTCTGTACAGTGGTACCTCGGTTTAAGTACACAATTGGTTCCGGAAGTCTGTACTTAACCTGAAGCGTACTTAACCTGAAGCGAACTTTCCCGTTGAAAGTAATGGAAAGTGGATTAATCCGTTCCAGACGGTCCGCGGAGTACTTAAACTGAAACGTACTTGAACTGAAGCGAACTTTCCCATTGAAAGTAATGGAAAGTGGGTCCGCAGAGTATTTAAACTGAAAGTACTCAAACCGAAGTGTACTTAAACCGAGGTATGACTGTATATCATCTTAAACAAGATGGCACACTGACCCTTCCAAAACTGCACTGATTTGTTGGTTTCTTAAGATTTTCAAGCAATGGCAGGTACAAGGCTGCTGGTTTGTTTATAATTTTTGCTCATTCTATATTTGTGTACTGTTGGAAACCATCCTCGGATCATGTTGACATGATGAAGGGCAGTTTGCAAGTTTGGAGAAATTAATTAATTAACTGACTGAAGTCATAGGCTGGCACATTCCTGACCTCCACCCCCCCCCCCCCGCTATACAGACAGGAAAAGGACTTTGCCAAAGTTTACTTTCACTTTCCCCTCATCTCTTCTTTGGCTTGTTTAACTAACAAGGAGGTACTGTACATAATATTTCAAACATTTCAAGGAAGTTTAGCTGAAAGATGGGCACAAACTTCTGCTAAGGTTAATAATAATAATAATAATAATAATAATAATAATAATAATAATAATTTATTATTTATACCCCGCCCATCTGGCTGGGTTTTCCCAAAACTCTGGGCGGTTTTGATTATTTATAACATTTCATAATATTTTTGTTACATTTTTCATTTCGAAATGACCTAAATGCAGAAGAAATGCAGAAACATAACCAAAATAATGCAACAAGTTAACAACTAAATATTGTAGTAAGTAGCCAATCCCTTGACTTATTAAGTGCATATGCAAAATCAAGCTCATATTCATGAGGAAAAGGCATTATCTTCAGTGGTTTATGTATTTAGAAATTGGAGCATCAGAAGAACTGTAATTAGAGAGAACACACTGCTGTTTGGTGCCAACACCAAAGGAAATCTTAATATAAAGGGGGGAGGGGAGAGGGAGAGTCCAGTCCAAAATTGATTCCCCCTTTGTTACTGTTTCTTGTGACTAAATTAATATTTAATTATCACTGAGAATAAAGTGTAACCAAGATTCAGTTTTTCTTGTCTTCCAATAACATTTTTTGTTATTACGGCTTTTCATGCCCACGCCACTATTAGACACTCTTTGTACCATGAGATGATGTCCAGTAACCTATCACAGATGAACCGTTATCTTCTCTCTAATCACTGGTTCTCACAATCAAGCTGATTCATGCAGAGTGCCCTTTATATTTAAATTTCCAGTGCTGTGAAAACCACCTGGTAGTTGCAAACATTGAACTGTGCAGTGTATCTGAGTTCTAAGTGCAGAGAAATGGATTGGGTGGGGGACAACAGTCACTGGGTACATCCATGATGAAAGGTTGTGCAGGATATGGGGATAACTACTTACAGAATTAAACGACGGCCTTGAAGTACCACCACATTTTTGTGGGGTACATGTCCCTGCTCCGCTCACCTGTCCTCCAGGCTGAGGGGCCTATGGGGCAGTTAGGGTCAAAGGGCAACACAGTGGCAAGTGGGAAACAAAAAAGTAAACTTTTGAAGTATTTAAACAGGTCAAGTTTCATGAATATATAACCTCCTCACGTATCAATGTGTAATTGGTGAAAAAGGCAGAGTTAGCAGAGACCAGCGCCACCAAGAGTTGTCCCCTCTCGATGGCTTCAAAGCATAAAATAACAAATATACAGCAATTAGACTCGTCTTGGTCGTGTTAATGAGCATGTGATTCAAGACATGGCTAAAGTGGGAGTTACAAAAGATCCTCAAGAAGCATTTTCTCACAGAGTTCCACTACCATTTTCACTTACAGCCCACCCTTCGCCAAATGGTCCAGGGCAGCTTAGAGAAATACACAGTTAAAATAAGTACAATTAAAATCATAAAAAACTACAAAGGCAAGCAATATCAGAGTAATAAAACAGTGGCACAGATTCGTAGTGCAGGAGCAGGGAAGACATAGATAGATTCAAACAAAGGTCTGGGAAAAGGGTGTGTGTGTTAACCAATTATTGAAAAATGTACAATGACGGTGCAAGATGCACCTCTGAGAAGAAGTCATTTCACAACCTAGGGACCACCATGCCATGGTTTCACTGCTCAGATGTTTCAATTGTGAGCACTATTGCTGAGACAACCATCACAGCTTGGTGGTATTTCTATAGAGAAATATTTGCTGAAGACAAAGCATTAATAGGACTTACCTACTTGACTAGTATTATGTCTCAACATGTGGTAAAAAGTGGAGCTGATATAAGACTGTAGCATCCCATTCCTTTTTTTTTTACTTCAACCTTCCAGAGGTTTAGCATTTAAGAACATATAGTGTGTATTGATATACTAGTTCAATGTACTGGTATAGCCAGTAATTAATTTGATTATACTTTTGGTAGCTACAATATTTTAAACCCAATAGAAAAATAGGCATATCTTAATGCTATGGGTTTGTGTGTGTGTGTGTGTGTGTGCGTGTGTGTTTTAAAATGATTGTTAAAGTAACTATGTGATTAATCTCAAAAAAGTGATGAAATGACAGATTGTTCTGCAAGGCAGTTGTTTTGTATAGTTATTTCTGCTGTATTGGTATTTTTATGAATGCTAGCAAAACTGCTCTGTTGCTGCAAACAACACCTTCCCATTGTTGAAATAACCTCTCTCCTAAGGAATGAATGATATATGTACACTAAGCTACACCTGCTATAGTATGCAGATACTTGTTACAATAGGTTTACTACACATGTAGTGCCTCGAATCATAACAATTTAGAAGTACACCATAGGAAGCTGAACTACGTAATTTGCTGCTAGTTTAAAGCAAGGATAGAATAATCTGCTACTCAGTAATAATATGTAACAAATATTATATACAAAGGATGTTTAGACAGAGGATGATTTTATGGGTTTATAATTATCATACAATGTACAACTTTCCAATAGCAGTTACTATAATGAAAAGCTTCAGTCTGAACTACTCCTGCTTTTGACATTATCGATTACACTTCCTTCAAATCAAACACCAAAGGGAATTAAAATGCCTGCTCACCCCTACATACTTTAAGGCAAGGTAGCTGCTCTCCATCTCTGAACTGGTGCAGATCTACTTCATAAAAGGGTCCCAGTTGTACAATTTGCAAGTAAGGCTATTAACTGAGCAAAGCTTGCAACAACTGCACCCACATGCAAAAAACTATTTGCCTGTTTCACACACAGAGTTTCACAGAAGCACTGAATATTTCCAACCTGTGTAAAGATGAGAGTCTCTGAGCTCCTGCTGTCCAGACTAAGCACAAATCTGATTGACTGGAAAAGTTCTTGGATGCTGGCTCTGAACTGTTCCTCCTCCATTCCACAAGTTGCTCTGGAGTAAAGGATCCGAGACTGAACAATGAACTTGAAAAGATATTCCAAGGCCTTAAGGAGTAGGAAGGGAATCAGTACAACAAAAGAAAAAGAAAAGGAGCTTAGAAAGAGTCAGAGAGGGGGAAATTAGATATATTATCAATAATTCTTCATTTTCAAAAACTGGATACATATTTGATTAGTTAAAACATGTAAAGAAAAAGTTACTTTAAAAAGTTAGTTTTCACTGCCCACCAAAAACAAAAACAGCAAAAATAAAACAACCCCCCCCCCCCAAACTGTATCAAACACCTATAAGAACACTCTAAAAGGCCTGGGCAATTAAAATATTTTATGCTGACACCAAATAATTCAGGTTCAGTGCCAGGCAAACCTTCTGAGGCAGAGGGCAAGGGGGGGGGTGTTCCAAAGTTGGGCCACAACAGTGGAGAAAGCCCTTTAACAGATTAACCACAACCTCACCACAGATGACGAGGAGTCCCAAAGAGCAGCCTCTGATTAAAATCTTAACAACAGATCAATATTTACATAGTAAAAGACAGTCCCTGGGATAGCCTAGTTTCAAGTCATATAGGCTTTAAAAGCAGGAGTGGCTAACCTTCTTCAGCCTGGTTGCTGCATTCAAGGCTGGCCAAACTTCTGAGGGCCATATGCAAGCAGTAATAGTGGTCAAAGTGCATGCTCTCGCATGCGTATACCACACCTATACAGGCTGCATTTATCAGTGTTGGGCATAGGGGAAATTTCTCCATTGCAGCCCCAGCCTGAGAAGCCCACATAGTCCTTGCTGTGGTACGTGTGATGTTTTCCCCACCAGCCTTTTCTGGGGGTGAACCCTTTCTTCCTTCCTTCCTTCCCCATGCAATCAAGAATGATCTCTCCACCAACTTGCATCAGAGGAAAGAAGAGAATCTCCCCCGCTTCTCATTGCTGCAATTGCCTACTGAATTTATATTATTGTTAGGCTTGTATATGTATATCCTTTTTGGCAGTATGTAGGTTTTTTGATCAATATGTATCTTAAAGATGAACTGCCTTCAAAATTAGGTAATATTTGACCACTTTGACATATATATTTTTTGCCAGTCGTTTCATCTACATCAGTGTGATTAACTCAAGTAGCCATTTCAACAAAACCTACTTTTAATGAACAAGCAGTGCACATTCAGAATACATATAATTAATATTTATTTCTCGCAAAGATTTCAAAGGTCTTTCGAGACAGATTTTCAGTCATTCTTTTTTCATAGGGTATTTATTGTCAAGTTCAAAAGATGTACAATCAATTATGTACATTTTCAAACTCAATGAGATAAGTTTTACTCTAAGATTATAACTTGAACAGGATAAAAGGATTCATTTCTTTCCTAGATAATCAGTAACAAAAACCTATTCAAGACAGAGCGCTCTGCCCAACAGAAAACTCTTCAATGTAAGAGTCATTTTAAACAGATGGCATTTCTATAGAAAACATACCCGCATTGCCTCCTGAATATGATCCTGTCGTACAAGTTCAGCTGATCGGTCCATGTACCACTTCAAACACCGAATAAGTTCTCTGAGTAAAAACACAACATACTGATACATTTCCAACCCCAGCCATGCTCATGTCTAAAGATGTTTTTAAATATCCTTTGCTAGCAATAAATTAAGTTAGGTTTTATATCATAGTTTGGTCTATTGAGATTGTTAGCACATATAAGTAAGTGGAATATAGAAATATATACTTGGTGACCCAAAATAATTACCCTTCCATATTTAACAATGATGGGGACAGACAAAAAGAGATTAGGCATGGATATTACAGTTGTGACAGACTCTGGGGTTGCGGCGCTCATCTTGCTCTATAGGTCGAGGGAGCTGGCGTACAGCTTCCAGGTCATGTGACCAGCGTGACAAAGCTGCTTCTGGCAAACCAGAGCATTACACGGAAATGCCGTTTACCTTCCTTATACTTTAACATGCTTTCGAACTGCTAGCTTGGCAGGAGCTGGGACTGAGCAACGGGAGCTCACCCCGTTGTGGGGATTCGAACTGCCGAACTTCTGATTGGCAAACCCTAGGCTCTGTGCCAGCCGCGTCCCAGTATTACAGCAGATACTACTCACAAAACTATTTTGCTTTAAAATGAAACAAAAACACTGCTTTACATTTCTTCAGAGTTTTTGCAATCTTGAGAGAAATCTACTGGCCTCAGTTTATCTTTTTTCCTGAAAAACGAGCTTGACTGTCTGTAAATAGTACTCTTCCAGAGTAAAGCTAAGTGATTATAAGGATGGTTAACTGATGGAAAAACCTTTTGGTCCACAAAAAATCTGCAAGATGTTTTAGCTAAAGCATAAAAACAAAGTCTGATTAAGAAAAGGTCCTGTTTGACCCCACCCTATTTCCTTAAACTCTTATGGCATGTTCCCTCTCAGAAGACTCAGAGGGAGAACATACCCATTTCGGACTGTCATCTTGGGAACGTAGGGAAGAATTTTTAAAATTGAAAAATAGTACCGTTCCCCCCCCCCTTGTTTTATGAGGTGCCACAAACTTTTATTCAATAAGACTGTTTTCTACTACTGGATGTTATAATAAACAATAAATTAGAACTGTTGCTATCCATCTGAAAGTGACAATCTAACGTAGAATGGTGGTAAAAGAGAACCTACTTGTAGGCCAGCGCTCCTGCAAAGTGCTTTTGGATGTAAGTGTCCATTACAGGTCGAAAATGATAATATTTGCTATCACGCAGGAGATTGATGATGAACACCTGCAGAAGAGAGAGAGAAAACCACACCTAAAGAAACAGATCACCGAAGCTTACAAACATCATAAAATTAATGGATAAAGGGAAGTCAAAACTGTTCATCCATCAGAGGTGTGGTATGCTTACAAGAGACTGAAAGACCAGTAGTCCATATTTTTCTGTGTTGTCATCCAAAATCACAAATAATGTGTCCAAGATATCCTGCAAGAACTGGAAAGGCACAAACATTCAAATGACTTCTCCTGGTAAACAATTCTACCGAAACAAATCATTTATAATGTGTAAGAAAGGGAGATTCAAGACTGCCCCTGGTTCTCCAGAGTAAAATTACTTAGACATAGTGTGGGTAGCCAACCAAGTCATAGAGTAGGCACATTGAAATCAAGGAGTATCATCTAGGTGATGACTATTACCTCATATAGCATTATTTCACTTTCATTATATTTACATTCCTACGTAAATACAAATCCAAGATTATCATTAAATTATAATAGTTCATGCATATCAGTTAATATCTTGACCCTGCTCCACTGAACTGAAATTTCAGCCTTCACGACATAGGGAAACAGCCAAGTAAACAGCTATTTCCGTGGAGGAGGGTCAATATATTAACTGATATGCATGAAATTTCAGATATAGCTATATAATCCCTAGTGTAGTAAGATACGACCTTCGGAGCAGGCATTTTAAACAAAAAAAGTAATTGTTTCTTGATAATTTGTCACACACACCCTCCATGATGACACGTGGGGCGGACTGCCCCCCCTTTCCTACGCCCCTGCTTCGTACAGCTTCTTGCACACCCTCAAACCATAGCTAAGTGTGGGGAGACCCTCTGGAGCACATTTTGGAGTGGGAAGGGGCTGCATCAGGGAAGAGAGGAAAGCTAAGCCCTGTTACACCAAACCTAAGAGTATGGGTGAAATGTCACACATTATGCATTTCTAGATGTTGCCAGAAAAGAGAGGAGGAGGAGATGCGGCTATGTAGCAACATCACATTCTCCCTACCATCTGGTTGCAAAACTAGTCCCATAAACCAATGATATGTTGCTAACTCAGAATTTCTTAGGTTTGTGCTTAAGATAATCACATCCTGATTTCACCTCCTGACCAAAGACAGCAAGTAATATTTTTGGCTTTCTTCCTCAAAGATTTGTACTAATTGTCCGAATAGCTGCATATTAATAACAACTTGGAGGGGACACAGCACCTTAACAATTTCTTCACCACTGACATGCCTCAGTCTTCCTAAGATATCCATTACACGATCTGGATAAGCCTTCCATTTCAAGAGAGCAAGTAGATCCACTGTAAATAATTTAAAGAAAAAATATAGAAACACAAACTAGAACATACTAAACACACTAATTACAATGTAAAATTGGCATAAGTAGAATTATGAGATATCGGTGAACAACTGACAAGGGTTAAAAATTATTTTCAGAGAGACAAATTTGTAAATTGGCAAGATTTAATGCTCTAATCCTATACATGATTACTTGGGAGAAAATCACATTCAAATTCAGCACAGTAAGACACGCTTAGTAAACACGCTTAGGATTTGATTGCATAAATGCATAAGTATAGCAATCATATAACCACAAAACAATACATCTTGGACAATTAAGTAATATTATTCTCCATCTTTTAAAATGTTCTACACTATGCCAAACAAAAATATCAGGAAGTTAGTTCTGACTAGCAATATATGCTAAAAAGAAAAAAAAAACATGCAAAATGCCTCTTCCAAGTCATAGAATTGTAGAGTTGGAAGGGACACTGAGGTTTTAGTTATTTGATCAAAAATCAAGATACTGTAGTTTTCTTCAACTTTAGTTATTTCATCAAAAATCAAGAGATGGAGGAAAGGGGGCTGCTGAAGCTGTCTGCAGGAGCAAGCTTTTAGTTCCCAAATTGGGAATGCTGGCTACAGCAGAGAGCTCGTTTAATAAATTCCTTTGGCTTTTCCTCAGTGTATTGTCTTAATTAAAAAAAAAAAACACCAAACAAACAATGATTGCCAAGTTTAAAAATCAATTGAGAAGGGATTTTACGCAGCAGAATCTTTTCTCTTCTATCCAGGTCTCCTGAAACCTCTTTCTGATCTCAATGCTTTGCCCAAAATGCATGCTTTCCCTGACTTGTGATTTCAAAAAATCGCCCCAGCAGTTATTGATGGCCTTTATAAAAACATTCATAATTCACTCTAAAATATTGTAAACCCTGCAGAAAGGAGGCTTGAAGTTGCCACACAACAGCTGACAGGTGGTGACATCAAGAGCCTACTGGGCAGTGGGCCCTTCAAAGCACCACACAATGCCCTTTACAAGTCCTGCATGGTCCTTCGAAGTCCTGGCAATCACCACCTGATTATCAATGTTGCATCAGGTGACTGACATGTGGGCAGCCTCACCAGCACCTGCCAAATTTGTCCTGTGAAGGGGCCCAACGCTGTAGATTTTTTTATATATTCCTCCTCATCTGTTTAAGATAGGAGATTTCAATTTCCCCCTCCATTTCTATTAACTTTGACTACTAGTCAATTTCACCCTCAAAACACCTCCCTCCTCCAAGTTTTCATTAACAAATGGAGAGTCCGATTATGGAAAGGGCAGATTCTTTTGCACTGGCGGCCAAAAGATCAATATAACTTTGTACAAATATGCATATGGTAGATTGCTCTAAGGCAGTGGTTCCCAATTAGCTAAGTATTGTCGACCCCCCATTTTTCAAAAGCCAAGACATGAACCCCCTACTTCTGAAAAAATTGATATCACTATGGTACTTTTTCTTCTGTGAATGGTGCCACTGACCCCCTGAGTGGGTTATGTGGACCCTCTGGGGTCCACAGACCACCAATAGGGAACCACCGGTCTAAGGTGGTGGGAACTTTTTTTAGCCTGAGAGTCACCTTCCATTGTGAGTAACCTTCTGCAGGCCAGATGTCAATGGTGGACAGGACCACAGGGAAAAGTGAGCAGAGCAACAAATGTCTCTCTTATTGTACAGTAGACTACATTCCAGCCATGCAAAAATCACTCTCTCTCTCTCTCTCTCTCTCTCACACACACACACACACACAACACGTCTCTCCATCCAGGTAAGCAAGCGGCCTTATCACAGATCAGGTACGTATTTCAGCCAGCCAAATAAAAGCACTCATGGGAGGTATAGAGCAGGACCAGTGAGGGGCATGGCTTGGAGTGGGTGGGATAAGAGGATTGTAGAGCTGGATTTGGCCTCTGGGACTGAGGTTTCTAATCTAATTAGATTTTTCTAATAATTTTGCTTTTTAAAAATTAGAATTTTAAAACTTTATTTTATTTATTACATTTATTTTATTTATTTATTACATTTATATACCACCTTTATTTTTTAAGATTCTCAAGGTGGTGTACATGGTTCTCCTCCTCTCCATTTGATCCTGAAGACAACCCTGTGAGATAGATTAGGCTGAGAGATGGCGACTGGCCAAGGTGTGCTTCATGGCTAAGTGAGGAGTCAAACCCTACTCTCCAAGGTCCAACACTGTAACTATTACACCATACCGCTGTGCCACAACTGTGACTTAACTTAGGGAGGCTAACCACAGCAAAAGGGCTGTTTTTTTAAAAAAATTGAAATTACCTTCAACCTCGTATTTCATTACTACGTTCATAAGACACACACCCCGCCCTGAAAAGCAGAGTCTTTCCAAAATAGATACAGCTATTAGATAGATAGGCAGGTACAGCTGTTCAGCAGAGATGGACTTTGGCAATATGGTACCCTGAGCAAGGACTAAAATCACTCCCTCCCATTTCTTATTTTCACAATGATTGCTTTTGGAACAGGGATTGATAGAGCACCCTGCCTCCTCTTGTCTTCTGTTCTGCACATGCTCTCAAGTGCACTATTTTGCGTCCCCTCAGCTTCGCGCCATGTGCAACAGAACCACCTGTACCACCCCTAAATCTGGCACTGCACTCAGAGACCCCTTTCTATGTGAATATATAGCAAATTATTTATTTATTAAAGTTGTAATCCGCCCTTCATCCATAGATCTCGGGGTGGCTCGCAACATAAAAATTACAATATTAAAAACAGAAAATATGTAATAAAAACAAAAGCAAGCAAACAACCCCCCTCCACTCAAAGGACCATGCATTACATTATTCCAATGTGATATACAAAGCACCCCCTCTATATTTTTTTTGCATCCCATTATTTCTTGAAATGAAAACTGCTGTACCATTCTGAGTGAGTTTGGTAGAAGAGAGCTGAGTAGAGATTGCAAATGACTCTTTGGTGCTTCGCTGGAAAATCAGGCTCGAAGGAATGTTGGGACAGCCATTATAGTCTTCTTTGCAGCATGGAAGACCCAGGTAGAGGGCATGGTTATTGAATGTGCTGTTTTCATCACACTGTAGACATAAAAGAAAGGACATCTGATTTAGCTGGAAAATTATATATGCTTTACTCCATGCATTGCAGTGCCACTAAACAGAATATGGATGACTTTATATGGATTCTAGGCATGCAGACATTCTGCATTCGGAATATGTATGCTACTCATTCAAAGAGCACACACTTTAGAAAACAGCTTTCTACCAGTTCAGATAGAATAGATCAAACTTCCTCAGTTTAGTGCCCTCTAGATATTTTTAACAACTCCTTTAATCTCTGACCATTTGGCACGCAGGCTGGGATTGATGGGAGTTGGAGACTACTACAAAAGTTTTGTAATAATTAAAAAGCTACATGCACCTTCCATTTCAATTAACTTCCTTTTAAATAGCTAGGTTATACCTGGTAAAAATAAAACACCTCTGTTAAGAGTATATATAAAGTATAAAATAATACATCCCTGTGCTAAACAGCAGAATAGATTTTATTAGCAGCCTGCTTTTCAAGCCCTTAAACAAAGCCTCTATTTATATCCAGATATTAATTTTCAGTCGAGCTGATGGGTTGTGCTGTTTATAAGCCTTTGTAGAACACCTTATTCCAGTGGTTTCCATAGCTGCCAAGTTTTCCCTTTTCTCGCGAGGAAGCCTATTCAGCATAAGGGAATTTCCCTTAAAAAGGGGGAGAACTTGGCAGCTATGGTGGTTTCCAATCTGTGGGCTGCAGACCCCTGAGGGGCTCCTGAGTTATCCCAAGGGGTCTGCTAAGCATGACTGGCGGCAGCAGTAAGGGCCCTGATTGCGGACTCAGGAGCTCAGAAGGACCATTCCTGTTGCACCCAGTGTCTACACTCATTAGCCATCCTCCTCAAGGACTAGATATGGGCACAGAAGCCATGCTGTCTTTAGAGGGGAGGGGAAACTCATTTTTTCACCCTGTTACAATGTTGTCCCAGGATGGTCTTAGTGTTGTGCAAGAGAGGGATCATTTTCTATGATAATTTTGCATAATTAGTAAGTTTAACTTTTTATTTAAAAAAACTATACCCAAACAAAATTAAGTAAAACTGTGGACCTTTCATGAACTGGGGTGTCCCGCCCCCCCAGCAAAATTCAAGATTGTAATCATGTATGACATCTATCCTGACCCCAAATATAAAGCAGGATACAAGTATAGAAACATAAGGAAGAGAAGAGGAAGAGGAAGAGGAAGGAGGAGGACGAAGAGAGGTGGGGAGGGTATTCTAAAGAAAGAGTGAGAAAGTTAAGATGCTTGTGAAGTTCTATCTGCTAGCAGTATCTCACAATTTGTAATGTAGTGTAACAGACGAATCAAGATTCGCACAAGCACTTATTTTAGCAGATCTGGACCATTATAGATTTACTCTACATAAACACAGTGAACAATGAGATGAATTGATGGTAGACCTATAATATATGAAGAGTGAGGAACTACCGTACCTTATAAACATAAAGCTCATGAATATCATCAGAAAGGGTGGTGCCATCATCTCTCATTAGTGGTGTAAATGCAAAGCCAAAAAGCTTCTTTTCACCTTTATCTTTTGCTGCAACAAGAAACAAAATGTTTACATGAATTCTAGTAACTACCAAATTAGCATTTTAGCCTGTCCCTGTAACTTATAATAGATAGATAAAAGGTTTTCCATTATGCCTATTTTGCATTTTCATAATTCTGATTGTGCTTTCTACAGTCATAAAATATTCTATATCATTAATCAAACATAACAGCTACAGACCTAAGTCTTTGGTCTGCTTGTTCCTCCCCAGCCCTTTGCCACTGTCAGCGGCTGCGGGGGAGGGAGGAGCAGCTGTGCCTTCGCTCCATAAGATGCACAGACATTTTCCCTTCCTTTTTAGGAGGGAAAAAGTGTGTCTTATGGAGCAAAAAATACGGTACTTTGGAATGGACCTCAAAAAAGATGCTCCTAGATGAACCCAGAAAGGGAACTAAAACAGAATATATATGTTTCTCCAGAGCCCAAATTCCATTTTTTTGCTTAATCTGCAATAACTAATTTGCTAACACATCTTCCAGCCCTCAACACTTGATCATAGCTGTCAAGTTCTCCCTGTTTTTAAGGGAAATTCCCTTATGCTGAATAGGCTTCCTTGCGAGAAAAGGGAAAACATGACAGCTATGCACATGATGAAGGGTTTATCTATTAGCCAGTTCAAGATCTGACATTGCTACGAATTATCCCAAATAACTGCCTTGTTAGAGGTTGTTGCAGTTGTTTTTACTGCAGCTATCAATGGCTGAAACAGTAATGAGAACATGCTCTAACCACCATATGTTTTCAAGCTATTATTACATTCTCCTAATCCTTTGCAAAATCAGCACAGAAATAATCTACAGAAGAAAATCAGCCTATGAAAATTAGGTATCGTCCAGACAGAGAACCATGTTGCACTCACTGGAACAGTGCCTGAACTCAAAACGGAGGTGAGAACCACGGAACCTGTCTATGGGAATGGGAAGTTTGATGACTTCTCCCCAACGAGGGCTGTTATTGTGATAGAGGACAAAGGAATGATATAGACTCCTACTTGGCTCTCCCGAGCCTAAACTGATGCAGTCCTAGGGGGGGAAATGAAAAAGAATGCAGAATAAGAATAAAAGAATATCACATTACAAAAGATATACATAATAACACCAAGGAAGTATCATGTTAAGGATGCAGACAGAAATGCAGCATACTGTAATTAGTCCAATTCATATCCAGCTGCTAAACAATGTCATGGACAGATGCAAAACTTTGAAATATAGAACTCTAGAAACTCAAGAAGTGGGGAGTCTAGATTTTTAAGGAGGAGGAGGGAGGAGGAGAAGAAAATCTGAGGAGCAAATAGGGAGGGAGTGCTAATGATGTTTCTCATATAATAAGTGCTTTTTCCTGCAGTCATTTCTTATTTTGAGAGATACAGAGTTCAGGTATGATTCTGAACTCCAAGGAATTATTTGCCTCTTTAATCGCTAGCCATTTAAGCTTCTGTAAGTGAAAAATAGGAATCCTTAGAATAGTCTGTCCTATTTTTTTTTAATTAGCAGAAAGAAGAAAGTTTCAGGTCAATAATTATCACCTAAAAATAAAACAGCAACTAACTCCCTACTCTGAATTACTATAAAGCACCAGGACTTTGTCAACAATGTTTTAACTTAAGTATAGAACAAACCCACAGAGCCATACATGTCATGCATTTGTGATGTGAAAAAAATAATTAAGAGTCAAGAATAGTTTTCATTCATTCATATTTGTTTGTTTGCTAGCTATACCACCCTTCATTCAAAGATCACAGGGCAGTTTACAATATAAAAACACAAAAATACACCCACTCAATTTAAAAGGCCATAGATAGTTTATTTAGCCAAAGACCTGGGAGAAGAGAAACGTTTTTGCCTGGTGCCTAAAAATAACAAAGGTGCTAAGCGAGCATCTCTAGGGAGAGCGTTCCACAGGTGGGCAGCCACTAGCATGGGGAGAGGCGGTCCTTGAGGTATTGCGGTCCTGAGCCATTTAAGGCTTTATAGGTCAAGAACAGCACTTTGAATTGGGCCTGGAAACTAATCAGCAGCCAGTGCAGTTGGGTCAGGATTGATGTTATATGCTCAAAACGTCTTGCACCAATGAGCAGCCTGGCCACTGAATTCTGCGCCAAATGAAGTTTCTGCAGCCCCACATATAACGTGTTGCAGTAATCTAACTAAGAGTTGTCAGAGCATAAATGACAGAAATTAGGTTGTCCCTGTCCAAATAGTGGTGCAGCTGGGCCACCAGTTGAAGGTGATGGCCACCTGAGCCTCAAGTGACAGCAATGGATCCAGAAGGGCCCCCAAGTCACATATCTACTGCTTCAGAGGCAGTGTAACCCCACCAAGAGCAAGCAATTTCCCATCTTTTGAACCCACTAACAGTGCCTTGGTCTTATCTGGATTGAGCTCCAGGTTATTGGCTCTCATCCATCAAGGCAAGACAACGTTCCAGCACATTCACTGCCACATCTGCAGATGAAAAGAAGAAGTAGAGCTGTGTGTCATCAGCATATCGCTGACAGTGTACATCAAAACTCCAGATGACCCCACTCAGTGCTTTCATGTAGATGTTAAACAGCATGAGGGATAAAATCGAATGCTGAGGAACCCCACACTGAAGGCTCCATGGGGCTGAAGAACACCCCCCAAACATCACCCTCTGGAAACGGCCATCCAAGTAAGAGCAGAACTATTGCAAAGTGGTGCCACCCAGCCCAACTCAGACAGACACTCCAGAAGTATATGATGTTTGATTGTATCGAAAGCTGCTGAGAAGTTGAGGAGAATTAACAGGGACACATTTCTCCTGTCTCTCTCCCAACAGAGGTCATTATACAGGGTAACCCAAGCAGTTTCTGTTCCAAATCCAGGCCTAAACCCAACTGAAATGGATCTAGAAAAATCAGTTGCCTGCATGAGCGCCTGGATCTGGCCCACAACCACCCGTTCATGAACCCTGCCCAAGAACGGGAGATTAGCAACTGGCCAGTAATTACTTAGATGTTCCAAATCCAGGGAAAATTAAAACTGTTGTTTATTTCTAATAGGCCTACATAAATCAAGCACTGTACATAAAACAAAGTAAGGGGCACAGGCCAGGCCATCAGGCTTACAGGCAAAGGAAGGGGAGAGGATAGGAGATGACAATGGAGTGAGATAGAGAGAAAATGTGATATCTTCATTAGGTATTCCAATACACCAGAGGAAGGAGTCCAATGGATGCTGGGGTGTAAAGTGTTCCAGTGATGGGAAGTAGCAAAAAAGAGAGTTCACAGCTAAGTAACAAAGGATATAATATTGTCCTTGCTTAAAACATTTATAGGTGACCTTTCTATACAATTAAAGCAGTTTACAACATCACATCTACCATAAAACTAAATGAAATAAGAATAGTAAACAATTAATTAAAACCAACTCATTAATCCAACTAACACAGTGGATGATCTTGGACGAGTTGCCATTCCTCAGCCATGGGAAAATAAAATGGCAGCAAATTATGTATTCTGCTCTGAGATCCTGAAGGAAGGAAGGAAGGAAGGAAGGAAGGAAGGAAGGAAGGAAGGAAGGAAGGAAGGGGGAAAGGTAAAAATAAAATAAATAGGTCCTCTCGGTGTTAGTGCAGCACTGAAAACAAATGGGATTGACTAAGCAGCAATGAAAGGCCCTTTCATCAGAGCCCATCTGTAGACAGATATTTTTCCTAATTGAGATTTTTAAAATTTACTTTCATTGCTTCACAGAGCCATGCAAGTAACCACTGTAATAAAAGGTAAAGGTAAAGGGACCCCTGACCATTAGGTCCAGTCGTGACCGACTCTGGGGTTGCGCGCTCATCTCGCATTATTGGCCGAGGGAGCCAACGTATAGCTTCCAGGTCATGTGGCCAGCATGACAAAGCCGCTTCTGGCAAACCAGAGCAGCACATGGAAACGCCGTTTACCTTCCCGCTGTAGCGGTTCCTATTTATCTACTTGCATTTTGACGTGCTTTCGAACTGCTAGGTTGGCAGGAGCTGGGACTAAGCAACGGGAGCTCACCCCGTCACAGGGATTCGAACCGCCGACCTTCTGATCAGCAAGCCCTAGGCTCAGTGGTTTAACCACAGCGCCACCTGGGTCCCTTTCATTGCTTCACAGAGCCATGCAAGTAACCACTGTAATAATTTAGTTCAAATATCTGAACAGAAGAAATTCAGTATTTCAAAATTTTAAAAATCTGAAAGTAAATGACAGAACTAAAGTGATGCTACATTTAATAGAAATTATATCAATTTACCTTTAGAATCTCTCCATCTGCATAAAGAACATACATAGTCACTTCAATGTTCTTCTGAACACTTTTACCACCTCTTTCAAAGTCTCCTTTCTCTAAAGTCAGGTACAAGTCATTGCGTATATCACCTACACAAGAAGAAATAAATATGTTTTAGAAAATGAAATAGAAAACGTGACAATTCTGTGAAAGCCAGTGATGTTTTATTCACAATTCTGATGGGAATCCAACTCATTCCAAGTATAAAATAAATAGTTAATAAAAAAATGAACATTTTAACACCAGTGCATTAAAGTAGATGGCTGTTAGTAATGCTTTATGAAGTCTGAGAATTCAGTAAATCACTTAGGAGACAAAGGTGAGGGAGAGGAAGTAATTTTTTTTTCGTTTTGCTTTGCTAAATTCGCTGGTTAACAAATAAATTATCAAAAACACTCCTGAGCATGAGCAGCAATGGCTGAGTAGCCACCTATAGGAAACATCGAGCCCCTGCTATGATTTCTCTTGCCTGTGGGATGCAAGCAGCTGGACTGGCAATATTCATCAAACAATTCTACTGCAAAAACAAAGCCAAATTTCTGATAGGATTGGCGCTTCTCCTAACACAAGATGCCTCACAAGGCCTTTGCATCACTGCCAGGAGGGTGTTTCAGCCAGGAGGACTGGATTTCCCCTGGAGCATGCACATAGTAAATGGGGGCAGTAGTGACATCAAGAGATATCTAGCCCCCAAACAGTTTGGCAACAAATAACATATAATATAGTTATCCATTTAGTTACCTCAAATGTCAGTATTTGAGTACTACTTCACCAAGAGGAAAACTTCTTGCATCATATACTTGTCTATAATATGAATTTCAACTCAACTGAAATGAATGAAAACTATCACAAGTTTCCTCCTGGATTCCTGCCTAGCTTGCAGACCTTGTATGGGCTGCAACAGTGGAAATGCTTACCCACTTTTCAAGCCGTTCAAAGAGATTCCTGTATCTAAGAAAAGCAGTAGCTAAGTTCAGAATGTAGCAGAATTTCAGCCCCTTGTTGATTTAAATATGACTGAAAAGTGTTTCAGCATGAAATAATAAGATGTTTTTTTCTGTCCTACATGGAAGAGACTCTTTCTACTACAGTGCTAGGAATAATGCATGAATTTCAACATGAAACACTATTTGCTTTCAGAGAAATGATCTCATTTCTAACACAACTGCAATTTCCTCCCTTGTAGTATGCTTCTCCAGACAACGTAGTAATGAATTCTATTCCTATTTTTCTTCCCCAAAAGTATATGTACAGTGATTCCTGCATTACAGAGGGTTGAACTAGATGACCCTACAATTCTATGATTCTATATGCATGAAGATTAGCTAAAAAACTCTTTTTAGCAATAATTTTAGCAAGAATTACAAAGAGTTATATAGCACATGTTATCGGCCATTTCTGAATCATATTCTTGCTCCACTACTCTGGCTCCCACTTTGTAATGTTATAAGATCAATTTAACCTAGATCATAGGCAGCTTGTACATGGAATATAGAATACCTTTTACTGCATTAGTCTTTTGAGCACAGCAGCAGATGCGTGGAACAGAGGGCTGAAGTTCCAGTCATGGGAAGAGACAGGAGCTGCCTGAGCCATAACCAGAAGCCAGGTGAACTACATATTCCGAAATGTTGCCTACACGATACACAGTCTTTACACGCATGGTATGTGGCATTGACTACTATAAAGTGGAAAATGAAGCCCCCAGTTTACAAGTAACTGACAGGTATGGTTGCGGTTACTGTTATTTATAACCTTTCTATTCTTAGACCAGGATGGGACAGGAGGCTTGGCCAAAACTATTATCTAATAATTCAGTTACACAGACTTCCTGACTTTGATCATACAAGGAAATTGGATTTTTAGTCTTTGCAGCCATTAGGAATCTTCTGAACCCCATCCTGCACACCCCTTTCTCCTCCTCCTCTTCCTTCCCCTGCACCGTTTTCTGTCATTTAAGGGATATCCCCATCTACATTTCATCTAACTCTATGTATTCAGTATTGTGGGTCCAATTCTGTGGATATCCCTTCCAGATGAGTCAGGTGGGGGAGATCCTCCCTATTGAACTTCTGGCACTTGGAAAAGACTCTTTATTTCAACAGGCATTTTAAATTAGGTTTGTTTTTTATTTCACGCTTAATTTTACCTGATTTTTTTGGCTGCACCTCTTTTTATCCCTATTGTACACTGCTTAGAAACTGTGGTATTAAGTATTCTGTGCATTATTAAAATAAACAAATAAATAAGGAACGCCTACCAACCAATCTTGTGGGATGCAAGTGGTTTTCAGTTTCAGTTCTGTTCCCCATTCAACCAGCAACAACACAGCAGCCGTTGACCCTGTATCTAGAGATTGTCACATGCTGCAATGCACACACAGCCCCAAAGTTGTTTAAATATATGCTTTAATCCACATTGCCATGTGGAGCAAAATCTATACTTTCTTCTATGCCATGTACTGCAAAACAGGAGTGAAATTACTGCAACATCTGAGTATTCTAGGTAACTATCAGGGCCAGTCCAATATATTTTGTTTCCTGAAAAAGTAAAGGACAATATTGCACTCCCATGAATTCAAGTACAGAAGCTGACTTAAATAAGCTGAATCTTATTTACATATTGGCAATGGGATAGTGTCCTCCTGAGAGCAGCAGGGAACCTATGGGTGTAGAACAGGCCAAGTGGCACACATAGCTCTGTCCACCAAGAACTACAGAAGGAGCAGATTGGGGGACCTGTGAAATGAAATGCATGTATTCTGTCTGCTCCTGTGTCTGCAGCAAAGAAGGACCAGAGTGTAGAGGCGCAAAGGAGTGCTGAAAGATGATTTATCACTCTCACACACCTGGCTATCTCTTTCCACGTGACTTTTCAGGCTTGGACAGCAGTGAGCACTATAAAGAGAGCCTCTTTGTCTCTTTCTATAGCATTTCAGACCCATTTCCCTGCTTGTAAAAGCAAAGGGGAAAGAGGCAGATGGGCACAGGGGGAAGCAAGGTCTTGGTTCAATTTCTCTTTCCAAGGTTTTTTTTTTCTATTTTGGAAATCAAAAGAGAAGCAGCAGCAGAGAAGCTCAGAAAATACCATCTTTCATTTCAAACCTCCCTCTTTCTCGCCTCCCCCACCTCACCTTACTTCATTTTCCTGCTGTGGAAAGCAAAAATATGAGCAGCAGAGGTAGCAGCATGATGCATGAAGAAAATAATTGCGTTCCTGCACTTTCCTGTCTGTTCCATCAGCAGCTTGGTAGTACAAAAATCCTTTCTTCGATTTGGTTATGTTAGTGTGCACACTGACCCCCTCCCACCCTTCTCCGTAGTGGGGGGGGGAAGGCTGTTGGTGTTAGTCAAGTCACCCATGTCTTTTTTTCCTCTGCTCCCCCTGCATCTTATTTTTTAACATCCAGCTTGCTGAAGAGTTCTAGGGAACTTGAAAGTTTAAACATTATTTTATAACATTTTGGTTGACCTAACAAAGGTACTGCCCTAATACAGTGTTTGGAATTTTTCATGTGGGCCAACACATCTACCTTTACTCTGAATATAATTGTCTTGCTATGAGGTTGTGACTTCTGTAAGTACAGTGGTACCTCGGTTAAAGTACACAATTGGTTCCGGAAGTCTGTACTTAACCTGAAGCGAACTTTCCCATTGAAAGTAATGGAAAGTGGATTAATCCGTTCCAGATGGTCCGCGGAGTACTCAACCTGAAGCGTACTTAACCCAAAGTATGAGTGTAATTAGCGGGACCCAGGTGGCACTGTGGTTAAACCACTGAGCCTAGGGCTTGCTGATCAGAAGGTCGGCGGTTCGAATCCCTGTGACGGGGTGAGCTCCCGTTGCTTGGTCCCAGCTCCTGCCAACCTAGCAGTTCGAAAGCACGTAAAAATGCAAGTAGATAAATAGGAACCGCTACAGCGGGAAGGTAAACGGCATTTCCATGTGCTGCTCTGGTTTGCCAGAAGCGACTTTGTCATGCTGGCCACATGACCTGGAAGCTATACGCCGGCTCCCTCGGCCAATAATGCGAGATGAGCGCGCAACCCCAGAGTCGGTCACGACTGGACCTAATGGTCAGGGGTCCCTTTACCTTTTATGAGTGTAATTGGTTCTGGAAGTCCGTACTTAACCTGAAGCGAACTTTCCCATTGAAAGTAATGGAAAGTGGATTAATCTGTTCCAGACGGGTCCGCAAAGTACTTAAACTGAAAGTACTCAAACCGAAGCGTAGTTAAACCGAGGTATGACTGTATAGCTACAAAAAACACTCTTACTTTGAACTTAATGCTCCTCAAAGTTCTGTCTGAAAAACACAAGCATAAAGACTTAAAGGAACGCACGCCTTTATATAAGCTCCTGTGATGGAAAACTTGTGTTTGAACTAAACAGCATTGATTTTCTGTAACACTGCTTTGTACATAGATGGATCTTAGGGGAATGAGGGTTTCCTGTTGCTACCAGCCTTTATTTTGTCTGGGATAGCAGTAGCTCAGGAACTTTGAGAGGTGCTTATCAAGTGTAAATGGAAATCATCTAAGCAGTCTGATGGCTTATTCAATTCTTTGTTGTGCTAGCGAGCTCCTCTAAATTTTGTGTAGGAAATTAAGTCGTAGAATCCTAGGTACCTTCTTTCCCCAATAACTCTTGAGTCACAGTCCACCTGGGCTTAATTGGCTTGAAATTCCAAACTCTTCTAGCATCCATGTTGAAAAAGTTTTGATGGATGCCTACATCTTTGTACTTTACCAGACTGGTTTTAATATGGTCCCACAAATGCTCAAAGATACTCCACATACCTAGGTAAGTTACTTATCTGTGAGGAGTGGGAGGTTGAAGGAGGACTCATAGCCTTGCCCTTGTAGTGTGACTTCCGAAGAAACCCTTCCAGAAGTGCACCTACCTTGGGACAGAAATATCTATAGGGGTGGGAGCAGATACATGTCTCTGAATATGGCTCAGGTACTTAGATTTAGGTTTCACCCACACTTCCACTTGTCCTGTGCTTAGAAAGCAAGGGTCTAAGCAGTTTCCCATTTGTCCTGTGCTTTCCAGGACTACATCGCAGCAAATGTCAATCCAGAGAAAAGCCAATAGAGGTTTGCTCCGATTCATCTGTAAACAGTGGCTTTTCCCCAGGGAAAGTGGTGGGATGAGCAAAGTGTGGGTGACTCCTTAGTCAGAACGAGCCAGACTCTGTATAAAAGGGACTTGTGCAACCCTTCGAGTGAGAAATGTCCAGCATACAGTCTTCCTGCAAAGTTGTTGATTTGTTAATCTTGATCAGCCTCAAGCATTCCATGAAAAGTATGATGCAGGAATGGGAAAACAGCAAGCAATAAATGGACAGAACACAGTAAAGCAAAAACTTACACCCAACTATCTTCATCTCTGCGCCATTAAGAAAGGGGAGAGAATGAAGGGAAAGTAAACAAAGAGCCAGGAAACTTTAGACAAGAGAAAGAGAAATAAAACCCAACATCACTCACAGTTAAAAGATGATACATGCGCTTTTCATCAGACAGTCAAAATAAGACTTCAGATGTGGTAAAGAGAAGAGATGTTATTTTGATAAGCAAACTTGCTTGTAGGGTAGATTGACCAGAAATGTGTGTTTATACATAGGGCACAAGCAGGGATCAAAGAGGTACTTTGCACAAGACTAAAAATTTGCCATTATCCAGTGGGTTTTTCTCCCTTCTTTTCTTTGAAGTATATCTTCAATGCCCAATCACAAACTGGATTTGAAATCACCCTTAGTTTTAAAGTTGCTTCCTATGCAACATGGGATGTTGCTGTTCAAGAAACCAATGTCGAAAAGGACCCTTGCATGCATGGAGCAAGTTGTAGAGCAATTTGAATCATGAACACAGTTCAGAAGGCATATGCTTCTTTCGTTGTTGTTGTTACCAACATACATGGATCCAAATCATATGTAACACTAAACCATAGTTTAGTGTTACAAAGACAAAGCACAGCAACACTTGAGTGTGTACACTTCTGGTGCAGCCACAATGAGATTGAAAGCTTCTGCTTCCATTTTAGATTAATCACAGTTTAGCATTATGTCCAAATTCTAAACGGTGATTAATCTTGGCTATGGTTTATGAAAACATGTCAGCTTCATAAACTAGGGGTTAAATTTAGCTTGTTCCCACTAACCATAATCAAAACTAAGCTTGTTTCTACTATCCAAATTCCTCCTCGCACTCATGGGAGGTGGGGAACAGGGCATGAAAGCCAGCTGCGGTTCTATTTCCTAATATTAAAACATGGTTTAAATTTATGTGTGAACACAGTAATACTCTAGTTTTTATATATGCATTGATCAGATATTGAACCATTGTATGTTTTTTATGTTTTTGCTTCCCAGGAGTCCTTGGTGCAACCTGATACTGGAATAGCAACTAATATAATTTCATCTGAATGTGTGCTACCTCCTCCTCCACATTATCTTACCTCTCTCACAAGATAAAGCATATGGCTTTGCTACCAGCCAAATATACATTTTCTCTTTCTCTGCCCTCACTCCTTTTTGCTTTGTTTACCATCTAGCATGATGGAGAATTCTGGAGAACTAGAAAGGTTACACATGATTTTGTGAGATTTTGGTTGCTCAGATGAAAGTATTGTCCTCATGTAAAATTTTTTGAACATACCTGACTTCCTTCTAAAGGGGAAAAATATATTTATAAGCACTAAAATATTTTCTATTCTTTCTATTCAAATTCAAAATATTTGAATTTCTTAGCTGCCTTGAAATGCTAGGGAAAGATTGGGGTTTTTTATGATGAAGCAAAGTTGCTTGCACTAAATCACTGGAAATTTAACTTTTTCTTTGAACAGTTGACTCATGTGTCAACTCACTTAGTTTCAAAAGTAATCTGCCATGCAGCATAGGGGAGCTGATGTTTAATAAAAGAAGTATACAGCCGCCATGGGCTCAGAGAACTAATATAACCCTGGCTGATATAAGCTCTCTCACAATGCTGCCTAACTTTGCCTTAAGGAAAAATAGTCTAAGAAGAGCTTTTCATTAGTCCAAATACAGTCGCTCCTAATTTTAAAGCATTCTAGTGCATGGTCATGGCAATTATAAGTAACAGCTAGAAGAAAAAAGTACTGCAATAGGTTCAGAGTAGCAGTAGCCGAGTCTCGGGTTAAGACCATCTTTTGGCTTCTAATCACTCCACACATTTTGCTTCAGGCACTATGCTATCCCTGTTACCCCTCTCTCCTTTCCTTATACTACTGGAGGAATGGTGTAGCAAGGATCATGAACTCCACACAAAATCTATATAGAATAATTAGAGAGGGAGATATTATATTTACGTTCAAAATTGTCTTCAATTTTGAATGTAAATATAATTACTGCCAGTGTACTGCTATACAACTAAAAACGAGCACTTTCATACAATACACATTTGTCACTCAAATTTATTATTTGGGGGGTGGGGATGGGGAGAATAAAAGTGCTCATCCTATTGCCCTACCTTCAGTGACAATTATCACGGTTAAAGTATTGCAAACAAATGAATAGAATTTCCACCCACTTACCAGGCATAATAACATCTGGAAAACCAATTTTTCTGGTAACAGCCACCCCTCTGTTAAAGATCATAGGATACTCCCTCCGAATATGCTCCATTTCTCCACGAAGAAGCTGAAGAGAAATTATAAGTCCTGCAAAAAAGAAATACAACTATTTTACTAAAACATAGTGCCTGGCATGTCAATCCCTACCAAAACAAAAGAGAAAACAAAATTTGATGGTAAGCATGAGTTTATGCCGAGGACAGTAAATACAGTAAAGTAATGGGAAAGGGACAAAAAGTTTCTTTCTGGAAGCTGAACTGTACAGGAATAGGAAGTCTGCCATCCAAAACACACTGAAGACAGACAAAGCACTGGTGTAAAGCAGCTTGTGACTAAAGGCAAAACCTGTCTGCTTCTGCGCAAATGAAAGCTCCAAAGCTAGCCAAACTCTTCAATAATACAAGAGCAACCTGAGTAATTTGAATCAGGGAGATTGTGAACTTGGAGTTTAAGCAATAGTATTTAAAAAATGGGACCTGAAAAAAAAAAATTCTGCACTGTGGAGTGTGCCTTTTCAGGATTAAAGAGTCAGCTATGTCCACTTCCAGAATGCTCCTTTTGGTTCTTCCTCCCCTGTTTTTCTCCCCTCTTGCATGAGCTGTTGGGAATGTCCCTTAGGTATTTTTTGTTGGTGGAAAAAATAGGTACTGCTATATAAAATGAGAATTCCCTGGACTCCAAGATCCAGGTTTAGGGCACTCATTGGTGAGAGAACTCCAGCAGAGATTTAAATTCACAAAATATGAAGCAAAATAATATGTGGAAATATAGGCTGTTAGACCTTTAAAATATCCCCTTCTGAATTCCTTCTGAAGTTCCTCTCTTCCCCTAGCATAGGAAAAGACTACACATTTGGTAAGTTAAAATTTGGTTTACTTACAAGCTCTCCAAAGGTCAGGTTCATGTGTCTTCCCACACATCAGTCAGAAAACACAGGCAGTAAAACTTGGCTTAGTTACACTGGTGAAAGTTCCTAAATTATTGGTATAAAGGTAAAGGGACCCCTGACCATTAGGTCCAGTCGTGACCGACTCTGGGGTTGCAGCGCTCATCTCACATTATTGGCTGAGGGAGCCGGCGTACAACTTCCAGGTCATGTGGCCAGCATGACAAAAGCCGCTTCTGGCGAACCAGAGCAGCACACGGAAACGCCGTTTACCTTCCCGCTGTAGCGGTACCTATTTATCTACTTGCACTTTGACGTACTTTTGAACTGCTAGCTTGGCAGGAGCTGGGACCGAGCAATGGGAGCTCGCCCCGCCGCAGGGATTCGAATTGCTGACCTTCTGATTGGCAAGCCCTAGGCTCTGTGGTTTAACCCACAGCACCACCCGTGGCAAACGAAGGCTAACTGACACCCAGGGCATGGCAAATCGCCGGCTGCGCACACGTTGCACCACTGGCGTCGCTACGTAGGGCGCATGTGCAGCGTTGCTATGCACAGCACATGCGCGCGACACCGCACAGGCATTGTACGTAGCAGTATGCAGCCAGCGCTGCCCGAGCGCCGTACGGATGGTGGCGTTATCCTCTGCTCGCAGCTGCAGCTGCCAGAGCACATGGTAGCAGCTGAAAAACAACCAAACAGACAACCAACAGGCAAATAGCCAGACTCCAAACAGTAAAAAGCAGCTTCAAGCAAAAATCCACAAACTCACCCGCTTTGCCTCTTGCACTATTCCAATGTAAAACTCTTTTTGCTCTCTAGAGATTGCAAGCTTTTGGGGACTGGGGTCTACACTTACAGAACAGTGTAGCTCAAATTGGAAGAAGTGTTCATCAATGTATTTTTCTCCATAATATGAATTCATTAGAGTTGATTTTATATGACAAACCCCAGTTTCATCTACATCTTTGTACAATTCTAATATTTGCATTTCTCTGCTACCACTATACATAGTACTTTAACACTATTATTAAACCCTTTCAGAGACACCACCATTTAAAATGTCAGGACAAATTTTAATCCCCATCAAAATGGCTAAAAAATTATGGAACAAAATAAGGCATGCAAGTAATTTGTCTGATTTTCATATTATCTCTTAAATTCATTTAGCAGAGAAGCAGTGGATTATTTAGTCTCGGCAGAGCATCAGATTTGCCTTTACTTGCTCATTGTGTCTTTTAACCTGCTGCCATAATTTGCTAACAGCTTAATTTGCCTTTAGCTGTTCTTAATGCCTTTTATAATATAGACTCCTGCAAATGTGCCCAAGAACCTGATATGTGCAACTACAATGAAAATAATGCTGCTTTAAAGCTGTTAAAACTGTGTGTTTTCTTCTGAACTTCATACTGAACATTATTATTATTATTATTATTATTATTATTATTATTATTATTCCAAGAACAACGGCCCACAATATTTGAACAGCAACAGCAATGGTAACTATAAAACAGATATGGCTTCTACATATTGACTGGGGTGTTGCACGGGGAGGGAAACAAATTAAATTTCATCATGGAACATATCTCTAATTGGCTATTAACACAAATGGGAGAAAGAGGCAATTCTCCCCAAACAATTTCCCTTTACTATTTGTAAATGGGCCCACTGGGACCATATACCTTGTAATGAACTCTGATTCTTTAATTATTGACTACTTCTACACTGAACTAGGTTCCACAGCATGGATTTGCAGGTGAAAAGCTAGTGGTCACCTCTGCTAGGTAGGTTTCGTAATCTAAATTTGTATACTGAATTTTCTTCCCAGGAACAAAATTAAGTTTATAGCATCTAAGGTTCAACATGTTCCTCTAGCTTTAGAATTGTGGTTTTATCATCAAAACTAATCAAAGTAAGAAAGTCTACTTAAATGAAACTGAGACATTTTGTACCAGTTCAAATTTTCACATCTCACTACTGCTGGCTGGGACTGATGGGAGTTCAGCAACTGGAGAGCCAAAGGTTCCCCATTCTTGAGGTTACAAAAACATGGTTCCATGTGAAATCAGCTGCTGGTGCTGCATCCTTTATTTCAGTTCATCCTCCAACTAAGTTCAATGTAGAGCCGGTGGAATACTAATATGAATGGGGACTCCCACATTTCAGGAGAGACGCCAATCCATGTTATAAACAACTGATATTTATTAGGCCATGGCAAAACCAGCCAGGTTTCCTTTACTGATTTTAGTGCCCTTTCTGGTTTTTCATGTAACTTCAATCTGAGTTATTTAGGATTTTATATGTACATAGCATGACCTTAAAACTGGCTCTGTGGCTAGCGGGCAGCTAGTTTGCCCTTAGCACTGGCATGGTAAGGAGCACCAGTTGCTGCCTCCGAACCCTGTAGTATCCCCTGTAGTGGCTCAGCTTATAGGTTTATGTGAACCGGATCTCTGTTCCAGTATCTTCTGACAAACCTCCACTTTGATTTGATTTGTTTTTAATGGATAGGAAAACCTGAACAAAAGGGCAAGTAAAAGAGGAGAGGAAGAACCACATTGGTTTTGGGCAAAGGCAGGGACTAAACTGAAGGAGCGTGAAAGAAGGGAGGCTAAATTTCTCAAGTCCCTGCCTTGAGTAAGAGAACACACACTTCTATGCGGATTACTCACATGCCAACCTGAGAAGAACCAGCTCTCTTCAATATGTGGGACAAGGGAGTGTCCCATTTCAGAAAAGGAAAAATCACTGATAGTTCAGAATATATCACTTTTAGAAAAGAAAACTATTAATAGACCATCTACCCAAAATGTTATAAAAAGTCCCAAAGTAAAACTATAAAACACTCTGGTGAAGGTCATGGGTGACTCATTTTCGTTTATGAATATTCTGTAATGCACAGGCTTTTATAACATTTTCATGATTCAAAGTATCTGCGGCAAAGAAATTATGTATTTCTAATAGAAGTAAAGTTAAATATTACCATAGTTTGAGCTGGGTGCTGTATATTTGGTGCTAGATTTGCGAATAATATTTTCATGGATCTGATACCATTCATTTTCATTGTTGCACCTGAAAAAGTATAGTCTAGTGTTACCTTTATGACATTACCTTATGACTGAATGCATACATACATACATAGTCTACACACTGGATCCTATTTTTTAAACAACTTTGTTTGTTATCAGACAGAAAAAAACAAACATGCAAATCTTAAACAGTATAGAAAATATGTCAAGTCTTTTCCGTGCCATATACTTGAAGCTTGTGGAAACACTACTGGTATTGAAAGGCACCTGAAGCTTCTTGGCACATTGCATATTTGGAGCTGTGTTTCTCCTCTTCACACTTCAGAATCACCAGTGTACTTGTGTAGCTACATCCATGAACATCCACAAAAGGGATCCCTGCCCCCGGATTAACAATGTTCCCCAGATTCCCAGCTTTCCTTTTAAAAGAACTAACTTTCAAGAATATGTAAAACGCAAATTGTAAGGCAAAATGTGCAGGACCTATTCTCTTCACTTTTTTGTTGTTTATTTCTTTTGGAGAAACTATCCTGTACCCACATTTGAGTGTTTTTAGCCAACGAATGAGTTCACAACAATGGCTAACATTTAGCAAAGCATAACTAGGCAAGTAGATAAAAAGTGAAGCACCCATTGTCTAGATTCTTGTTGTGTTTTTAAGCCTTTTTACGCTGGTCTTCCATAATAAAGAACTGTTTGGTGCCTCTTAAAAAACAATCCTTAATTTTAGTTTAGCTTGACTGGGGAGTAATGTGTTAACTAAAAGAAAAAAGAAAAGAAAAAAGTAGCAACCAACTTAGGAGTTTGTGGTCTTTCTAACACAGATCTTTATTCATACAAAGAATGTCATCCCCCCGCCCCGCCTGAGTTTGTAAATATTAAAAAAATCACCAGTGCCAATACAGATAAAAGTCCATCATTATTATACCGGTATTGCAAGGACCGGGCCTAAGAGAGTTTGTGTTATGTTAGATTTGCAAAATAACCCAGTACTGTACTGTTATTCTGCTGGTGGGAGAGGGGTTCAAGTAGTGTATGACAAAGTTCAGTCCTCTTGTGCTATCATGGCATGTTGGATATTTTTTTTGGGGGGGGGGGTAAAATGTTGTTTCTGTATTAAGTTAATTGTAGAAGCAGTGCAATTACCGTAATTATGGGCTGGAGCGTGTGAAGAAAGCTTGGGAAAGAACTGGGGATTTCAGCTGTGAGTGAAAAGACATTAGGTCCATTTGTATATAGACAACAGGTCTACTAATTAAGAAACAATGGAGGGGTAGACCTGGAATACAAGTTTCTCAGACTCCAGGGCTGCCCAGGCCTCACCACCATTCAGTCACCAGATCTTTCAGAAATGGTGGACCTGTACTCTGATATTAATTATCAGTATTTATTTATTTAGGCATATTCATTTTGCTCCCCTTGGAAAAAGGGGGTGCCCATGGCCACATCAATTGTGAATCAATTCTTAACATGTGGTGGACATCCCATACTAGAAAATGGTACTGTGTTGGTCCTCTTATCTGAGAACTTAAAGCAAAGACATTGAGTTTTTCATATTATTGTTGGTCTCTCATCAGCCTCAACTGGCATAACCAATGTTTAGGGATGATGAGAGTTAGTGGTCCCAACAAAACCTGGAGGGCTGCAGGTTCCCCATAACTGACATAAAGGGTAATAAGCACCTTTTAGACTAATAGCTTAATTTCCGTGTGCACTTTCGTAAGTAACGCCTACTTCGTCAGGTAGAGTAAGGAACAGAAGCAAAGTTGGAAAGTCATGGGAGATAGGAAAAGACAATTCCATTTTCATTTAAGGAATTATAATGATCTAACTCAGTATAAGGCAGCTCCTTCCACTTCAACAAAGAGATCTGCAAATATGGCTAGTATGTGTCCATCTCTCCTCCTCATTCTGGGGTAGAATGGTTTGTTTGGTTATTGGTTTGTTATTGGTTTTGTTTTATTATGTATTTTGTATTCTCATTTTGTATTTTTCTGTTGTTAACAGCCCTGGGATCTTCTGATAAGGAGTGGTATACAAATTTAAATTTTATTATTATTATTTAGGGGGTTATGAGGGGGCTGCAGCGGGGAAGGACTTGCCAAAAATGGCCTCTCCTGTTGTTCTGCTGAGGGATTTCTTCCTTCGTTGATCAGACACCAGTAGATACCACAAGCATGTTTGGCAAACCCTCACCATGAGCAGCTCACGCCCGGTAACCTAGGTCCCCAGGATACAGAATTGGCCTCCACAGTCACTTGTGGACTCACTTTTAAGACCGTGGAAAACAATCTTACTTGGCTACGAGTGATCGCCAAAGAAGAAGAAGAAGAAGAAGAAGAAGAAGAAGAAGAAGAAGAAGAAGAAGAAGAAGAAGAAGAAGAAGAAGAAGAAGAAATGCTTTAAATAAATAAAAAGAAGCCGGATAAATTATCAATCCATTAAAATAAAGAAATTTTAAGTTTTTAGTGGTATTATACCACCAGAAGGGTATCTAAACTTTTATCTTCATGAAATCCATGGTAATTGCTCAGGTCGCCTAGTTAACAATGTATTTCACATAGCTATAGTTTGCCTACCTGATCATTAGGTAGTGAGAGAATTAACCAGTTGCCTTAGTTGTGTGCTGCTCCAAATAGAATTCTGGTACAATTTCTTAAGGCATCCAGAGTAGCCTATGAATAATGATAAGGGAGATGAACTGCTAGACCCTGAAACTCACTTGGTTGTCTAGCTAAGGTGGTGATTATTATTTTTAAAAAAATACTACTTTTTTAATGCTACCTGAATTTTAAAATCAAGGTAACTGCTGAGCTAAGGACTCTGGCAACTGTCTCCAGCATATTTAAAACAAGCGAGAATACAGAAAGAACTTTGATGTACTATGAAGGAGTTTTGAGTTTTTTTGTAAAAAAAAAATCCAAGTGAAATATAAACAGGGCTTTAGTAAAGTGTTGTTGATATGGCTGCCAGGAATTTCAGTGAAATGATTTGAGTGTTACAAACCCTACATTTCATTGTGTTTTAATTATGTGGATTATTGGAGTTTTTTACATTTGCTTTTTATCTGTAAGCCACTTTAAGCAACTGTGGAGGTCAAAAGTGAGGTGTATCATTAAATAAGTAAAATAAACATATTCACCCCAGAATCTGCTATTTAAGAAATTCAACACTAAAAATAATTTCTTGTATGGCATTAGTTCAGATTAGAAAATACAATGAGACTAATATTACAGATACACTGGAAGTTCCAGAAGGACTCATATCTGCAATCAGACTCTGCATCCAAAAACATTTGCTAATAATATTTGCTAACAAAAAGTCCATGTTTGACCTTCCGAGTCATCAAACCATAAACAGATGCCACCATATTTTTAAAAAAAATCTTGATGTGAAATAGAGAAAGGAACTTAATGTTGTCATAACCACCTCTGGTTCAAACCACAATCACATACACAATTACTTCAATTTAGAATATACGTAGAACAAGGTCAAACATCTACAGCAGGGGTGGGGAACCTTCAACCCACAGAGCAATCTCCCCCCCCCCCAGGGGTTCCAAATTGGCTCACCAAGCCATTTCTTCTAAGCACACCTGCCGACCAACTGAAATCATTGGTGACATCAGCTGATGGGTGGGATTACTGAGTTCAATCTTGCATTGACTGTGCAATCCTGTTCCCTACATAGAATGAGAGGTATTCATTCCCAACTGTTTCAAGAAAACCACAGGTGAAGAACCCAAGAAGGGCAAATTTTGGTTTGTTTGTTTGTTTGTTTGTTTGTTTGTTTGTTTTTAAATCTAAAATACAGTTTCTGGTCAAAATTTAAATGTGACATTAAATTATATCAGGAGTACCCAAACTAAGGCCCAGGGGCCAGATGCGGCCCAATCGCCTTCTAAATCCGGCCCGTGGACGGTCCGGGAATCAGCATGTTTATACATGAGTAGATTGTGTCCTTTTATTTAAAATGCATTTCTGGGTTATTTGTGGGCATAGGAATTCATTCATATTTTTTTCCAAAATATAGTCCGGCCCCCCACAAGGTCTGAGGGACAGTGGACCGGCCCCCTGTGAAAAAAGTTTGCTGACCCCTGAATTATATTAACATGTTAAAGTCTAACCACACAAAAGTCCATGCATAAAAAATACTGTGATACTGACAAACATTATGCCTGCTTCTTTACTTTACTTTCTCCCAATACGTGATTACAATTTCTGGTTCAAAACTCCAGATTTTGTTCTCAGGGCCAAGCTTGACAAAACTCCAATTAGCAATGGTGTTAATGGCTTTTTAAAAGTAAAAAGCAGATATGCCCTTCCCAATCCACATCACCTCCACCCCTATAATCTGCTAACTGCCAGTTCTAATCTGTGCCAATCAAAGCTAATTTGTGAGACTGGCACCTCATTTTATTTACCTTCAGTAATCTGTAATCGATATACTACTAGTTTGGGACTTGTCAATTCGTGGTTTATTCCTGTGACCTATTACTGTACATGCACTGTGGGCAAATCTCAGACTAAGAAGACACCTTCTAACTCCCATGCAGAACCACCCTCCTATGACTAAAACAACAGTATAGCCACAGGAGCACAGAGGAAGGTTGTTTTTCTCACAAGCTACTTCAGTCACCACTACAGAACTGAGCTGGAGGTAGGATAAGGGGCCACTCAGCTTTCTCTATGCTGATTTCTAATTTTCTTGCCATCTACTACTGCATTTGCTATCAGGGAACCCACTCTACATTGAGGAACAGTATTTTATTCAAATTCTAAAAGCCAAGCTTGGCAGCCACTGACAACACCATCAGTAACAAAAAAGGAAACATATAAATCCTAATCAGAGTTGACTTTCAATGAGTAAGCTTAAAAATAGCTTGGCTCACATACAGTCAGCAGGAAAACACAGCACTGAAACCGATTGCAAAAAAAGGCTCTTCGGGGAAAGGGGGCGGGTATCAGACAGCAGTTTTTTTTCTTTCTGTCCTGCACTTTGCTTACCTATGGGGAAAGTGTCAAGTCACGTTGGTTATTTAAAGAATTGTGCATTAGTATCACCTAGCCAAAGCCAACAAATTAGAAGGTAGGAGAGTTAGTATAATGAATGCATTAACACTCCTATAGGATATTGATCTACTTACTTGGATATAAAATCAGTTGGTATAACCTGTTAGAGATAGGAAGACACTTTAACTATTTGAATTACTTTTATAAATACCTCATCCTAGGTTAAGGCCATGGCACTCATGTTTTATAAACCAGCAAAATATCTGACATAACAGAAATAACACATATAGTTTTGTCTTATTCCTGCACTCAATAACTTACGTGTAAACTTTAAGAACAAAATCCTTTTCTTCTTTTAATTCAGAAATTGATGGAATCACATCCATGATACTTAATACAGCACAACCATATGGACGTCGGTAATGAAGATGAGAAGGACCCTTTCTTGAATCATTTAGCAACATGCGCCCTAAAACAAAGAGTTATTGGCATTATATTCAGCTTCAGTTCTCAAACACCTAAACATAACCCTATAAATAAAGATAATGTTCCTTTTTTAAAAAAATCCAAATTAAACGAGTATCTTGATGAGGAAAAGGTGAATAGTTTCCTGTGGCAACTATGCAGAAATTATACTTTCATTCCTTTAAAATCTACCTTATTTATTAAAAAACTAATCAGAAATCCTACATCCTATCAAGATATAACCACCTCAGAAGCTGGGTCCGGAAGTGCCCATGCCCTTCTATCCCTATCAAAATGTTGTCAGGGAAGGCACCTATAAGATAAAGGTGTCTAGTGCCATTTAATCTTACTGGGAACATTCCTCTGATGACTCCACCAGAGACCTTTCCTGCTACCTCAGATATTTTAACTAGGAAACCTAGGGATTGAACCAGAAACCTGACTCCACCCCCATACCATGATGCCTCTTGGGCAACCTTTCATTTCTTGATGACAGGAGTACTTGCTTAATTGAAAGCAGCATAAAACTCTTTTGCATGCAGGCGCTCATCCAAATAAATGAGAGCAACTTGTGCCAGGCAATTGTCCAAGAGGCACAGTTTGTTGTGCTCCCAATTGGTAAAGCAGGATGGGGGAACCTATGGTCCTCCAGAAGTTGTTGGAGTACAATTCCTATGGCTATGTTGGCTGGGGATGATGAGAATACCTGGTTCCTAACCTCTGGTGGGGAAGGTGGGCCTGTGACTTATGGACTGCTAGGTGGCCATCCCTGTCCTGCAGATTTTATATACAGCAAGTTATGAATTAAAACCTGACCTGCTGGACTGGTCAGACTTGCTGCAATAGCCAAGTCTTACTCCACACAAAAAGTACTGTTATCTGCACTTCTGCCGAAATGATGGTTTAGCAATTACAATTTGTTATGAAACAGTGCAACTCCTGGGTCTTTGAAGCTGCACTTCCTATGGAAATGCACACACACATAATCACTGTACTCAACAACATTATATTGATTGATTTGCCTGATTTAGTTTATTTATATAATGCTTTCCCACAACGAGCTATGCCCAAAGATTGTGCATAAAAAAATCTAAAATAAATTCAATAAGTGTACTGTACCTATCCGAATTACATGGGCAACTATGTACAAATCTTTCTTCATATCCTTGCTGCTGAGATCCTAACAGAATTTGGGGAGAAAGCAAAAATCATTGTCAAAACCATTTATATTGCAAGTATATTCTACTTTCAAACAGAAAACTACCTCTACACATTTCTATCATTGTCATAGAGAAGTGAAGGCTTGGAGTAGAACAAGATCTACCTCCCTGAGGAGGATTTCTACCCTATTTTTCCAGGGGGAGTCTGCAGAAAATTGTGGGGGTGGGGATCCCATGTAATATTTACTTTTTCAGAAAGGTGAGTGAAAGTAGTGTATACTCATAGTTTGAATAACATTAACATATACATTTACATTTCATAAATATGACCAACAATGAAATTCTCATTGCAAGTTATTCACTGCTCAGGTTGGCTGTGGCTGAATATAAAGCCCTGCAAGTTTTCTGAGTTAAAGTGCTTATAAGCTTATAGTTGCTAGCAAAAGAAAAAGGCCAAATCTGGAAGTTGCAAGATGCTGAATGGATAAACTGGCTTAGCTAAATTAGAAGAGTAAGGAAAGGAGAAAGGGGGAAGCGATATCAGATGCCCTAAGAACATAGGTGAAAAAGCAAAGGTCTCATCCACTGAAATCTACTATCATCATCATCATCATCATCATCATCATCATCATCATCATCATCATCTTTATTACGGTCACAGACCAGCATAAGTTAAAATAGAAACACGCCGGAATTTAGGAAATAAAACAGATAAAACAGGTAAAAGGAGTGACCCCAAAAAGGGGGGTGCATGAGGGAGACTTAAAATCAGCTAGAGAGTTAAGAGCAAGCTGTTGCAAAAGCAACTATAGAAGGGAGGGTACCCTGCAAGAGAGGGCACAGGTCTTGCGTATGAGCCTTCAGTTTAGGTCTGGTGCGTGACCCAAACCATTCTTTGGTGAATGCCCATCATAGTAGTGCAAAATCTGGCTACTAAGTATGTTACATCTGGATTTCCATCTTGAAGTAGCAAGGAGGTATAGAGTTGCTCTGTCTGTCCAGGGAATTTGTGTAGTATTGGCAGGATGAACCTGACTCATATGTCCGTATAATATTGGCAGTGGAAGAATACATGTTCAGTAGTTTCTAGCTGCCCTGAGCCACAGGGGCATTTCCTCTCTTCGTACGGTACCTTCCTAAAATGGCCTTCCTGGATAGCTGAGGAGAGTGCCTGGCATAGGGCCAAAGTGAAGGACTTTCACTGTTTTGGTACTTCTAGGTTGGTCATACAGTATATGGCATTTGGGAACTGAGGCAAATTTTTGTTTCACTGGTGAAACAATTTGGGGATCTGGCTAGATCTGCTTGGCACTATATGTCTTCCATATGCTGTCCGATGGGTTTATGTTTGGCTTTTTTGTATCCTGTGTCAAGTAAAATTTACAGGGTAAAACCCAGGGTTGTTATTTTGTTTAGCACAAGTCATTTGGAAGTCATCCTTTATGGTTAGGGGAGCAAGGCCACACGGGAAGAAGGACAGTCTCAGCCAGTAATTAAGTGTGGCAAGCCACACTCTAGCCTCAATTCATACCAGTCCAGTTTCTAGGTGTAGGGTGGCATTGGAAACATTTTGGGGCACTTGTAGGAATGACCTTAGAAATTTAGATTGTACCAGCTCCAGTGTTGCACAGTGTTGCATGGGGGGGGTAGTTTTCGGAAGTGTGTCTCCTAGGTCTTTGCAGAGATGTGATAGTCTGTCATTGGTAGAGTACTAGTATGGGTGAGTATTATGGTCTTCCAGAAAAGGGCAGCGTTGTTGGATTTGGCTGCTTGAATAACCTGTGTCCAGTTCTTTTTTGTTGTTTCCTTTTTCTTCCAGGTCAGCTTTTTGTGATATAGGAGATCCATTGCACCATTGGAGGTAAAGGCTTGGTATGAGATGTTAAGGGCTTTTTTGGCGTTGATACAGTCCTTGTCAAACCATGGTTTGGAATGGTGTTTTTGGTACCTCCTGTCGGTTCTGTGACTTTTGCTGAGAGGCCAATGTAATTCTCGGGTTAGGTCCTTGTAGGTCATTAGGAGGGCCTCAGAGGATTCAGCTGTTATCAGGGTGCTTTGGATTGACCGCAGGCTTACTGAGTCCAACCATTTTGATACTTTTTTATTTAGCTGACAGGTCCATTTGGCTCAGTGGTGGGTTCCTTCCACTAGCGTTACAACAGCCTAACAGTTGTTTACAGCGGGGACCTTCTGAGTTAGCTCCTCTACTTGGAGATAGACCGGGAAATGATCGCTCTCAAATCTTGGTTTGACCTCTACGTTCTTTGCATGTGGGAGAAGGTTCTCAGAGACAATTATATAGTTGATGACGCTCATCCTAATTCAAGACAGGTAGGTGAAGATTCAGTCTGAAGGTCATTTATGCTAGATAGAGACTGTTTGATCTTTTAAGGCTCGCGTTTTGATTTCCACCTCCAAATCTGGTGTGTGTAGCTGAACCGTGTATATAGGGTCTGGTTGCTCAGGCCTAGTCTGTCATTTAGGTCCCCTCCCAGAACTACCATTGCACTTGGGTTTTGCAGTATAAGGTCTACAACGTACTCTTCCAATTCGCCCCATCTGGCTCTTATCTCAGATTTCTGGGTCTACTATTTTGATATCAAACACTAGCTTAAAGAGCTGGCATTTATAGCATATAATTATTTTAAGTTATTAATTTTGGCTGAGTGAGGTAATCACAGATGCAAAGGTAAAAGAAGAAACAGCTGAGTAGTGAAACTGTCAAGACCGACAGAAAAACTATGTACATTTACAGACATGAACTCAAATTGTGGTTTTGCAGAAGATGTGGCCTGAGAGCTATATTTCCTTTCTGGGCAACCTTCCAACAGCCACAAGGATAGGGAATGATGCAAAAGTGGGTGGATTAATGAATATAAATTTTGCATTTAAACAGAAGGCTATTTTCTACACACACACACACACACACACACACACACACCTCTATCCTCCATCCAGACAAGAGAGACATTATTAAATTTCAAAAACACCAGCCTGGTGAAAACATTGGAGGTGTAAAGCAGGGCCATCGAGCAATGTGACATTGGGAGAGGTTTGTGTGGCCTGTGGAGAATTTTAAGGGCCAAACAGGGTGGCCTAGAGAACTGTATTTGGTGGCCAGGCCTGAGCTTCCCTACCTATGCTCTAAAGCTCAGAAGTCCAATAGCAATAACATCCTTACAGAGAAAGAATAAAGGAATATCAGAGAAACAAAGCTTCATAAAAAAACACCTAAAACACTAAACTGCTCCATTTGTTGGAGGCTGAAATCAAAACACATTTATGCAACTGCTCTCAGTACTGGCTGCAGTAAATATAGTCTAAGTAATTACTCCCTTCACCATAGTGATATTTTCAAAGGGTGTTTGTCTACAAACACATGAAGGAAACTAAAAGACCATTCTCATTTCATGCTTCATTAGAAATCAACAGGCAAAACAAAAGACAAATGAAAGACAAATGCAGCAGGAAAAGGAGTGTTTCCACATCCACTTTTAAAGTTAATTTTAAATTACTAATGCTCATTTATCACAGTACAAGTAATTTTTTAAAAAATGTTCGTGCTAGCATTTCAGCATAAGAACACAAGAGCCTACTGGACCAGGTCTATATTCCCATCTATTACAACAGGGGTCCCCAAGCTTACCTTGCCGAGGGCCAGTGCCACCAGCACCGATCGCGCTGTGGGCCGGAACGCACGGGAGCGCGCACCCATACACGTGCGCACACGCAATTTCCGGCGCACTTCCAGGTTGCCGGAACACCAGAAATCGCTTGTGCACATGCACATGGGCCTCCTCCAGCCTGGAAGTGTGCTGGAAATGACACTTGCACATGCACACAAGCTATTTCTGATGCTCCCAGCGACCTGGGAGTGGGCAGCTGCACCACGCCGGTAAGAGCGGGCAGTGGCAACGGGTGGCAGGGGTTTCCGGGGGCCGCATAAATGAGCCTTGCGGGCCGCATCTGGCCCCCGGGCCTTAGTTTGGGGAACCCTGTATTACAACATCCTGTTTTCACATTGGTCAGCCAGATGCCTGTGGGAAACCCTCAAGCAGAACTGAAGCACAAGAGCACTCCAACTCTGGAGTCAGGGCATAGCCATCATGGCTAATAGCCAATGATAGCCTTATCCTCAATTAATTTGTCCAGTCCTCTTTTAAAGCCATCCAAGTTGATGGTCATCACTGCCTCCTGTGGGAACATGCGCCATGGTATAACTGTGCAGTGTGAGGAAGAATTTATTTTATCTGCCTGTATATTTCAACATCCAGCTTCATCAGATGTCCACCTTGAGTGTTATGAGAGGAGAAAAGCATTTATCTCTCCATGTCATACAAAACTTTATAAATTTCTATCATGTCATCTCTTACTCACCAAAAGGTCTCAAACACTGCAACCTCTCCTGATAGAGGAGTTACTCCATGCGTATATAATTATGATTCTTGATATGAAGCATAATTTGGGGGAGGGATTCAACTAAATTGTTGTGTGCATAGAATGAGGTCCGCTTGCAGAGCAAAGCTTCTCTTACTTCCTCTTGTGCACCCCATGCCCCCTAAATCTGCTCTGCAGAGTTGAGGGAACCCCAGAACAGGTTTAGGGGGTGTTGGGGGCAGAAGGGAAAATATCTTATTGCATGAGAAGACCTTGTTCCACGCAAGTATAGCCCACACCCTTTATCTGACAATCAGGCTGGATTTAGATGTGACATAGCTAAACCATGGTTTGCTGAACCCACATCTGCCTGCAGTATGCTGAAATAAAAAACCATGGTTAGGGTCATTACTCTGTCTCATGAGACCGCTACACCATAGAAATGGGAATATACTTATGAAACTGAGTCATGCACATATGTGAAACAGAAGTAAACAAACAGCTCAAAATCATATTTGCCTTTGGGACATCTGGATGCTCAAACTATGGTGTGATTAGAACAAAATATATGCTACACTGGAATCCAGTCTCAGTCTGCAAAACACTCTTACTGAATGGTAAAGAAAATGAAAAGTGTTTCATACTGTGAAAAGTGCACACATTCGGTCAATCTTCTCTGGATTCTTGGGGCCTCCATTCTTGTTTAAGCGTACCAGAAACCTTTCACTGAAACACAAAAGATAAGAAAACACTGAATTACCAATAGTACATACCATCCATACTGCATCCTGGTCAGAACTTCTAAACATTTATGGAACTTTATTCAGAGATCCAGATTCATCGACCATCAAACTGTATAGCTACATTGAAAATACAATGGTTCTTCTGACAATACTTCCAGGTACTTTCTCATTAATCATGGTGGGAATGAATTAATATCTTCTTACATTTGATGAAATATAGGAGTAGCACTAGGCTAATAAGAATTTAACATCCCTACACTCAATCTTAGACATAAAAATAATTTTGTTAATTGTTTTATGCAAAATAGTATCAATTATTCACTGGAAAGTGAATAATAACTGGAAAGTTAAAGCGATAACTGGGAAGTTAAAAAGATGCAGCACTCTTGCACTAAATTGCAATAATGTGTTTAAGAAAAGAATATAATTGATTACAAAATAACAGAGAAAGAGAGGAATTCATAGGTTCTCTAACCCCATACTCTGCACTGAGTCGGGATTCAGTATGCTCTGTTAACTGTTTATATATATTTATCTAACTTTTCTAAATCTAGAAAATCTGTCTATATTCCTAGGCAGCATATTCCATTGCTCAATTGTTTTACTGACCATAAGCAAATGTAACAAAATGGAACTGTTGGAAGTAATATTAGTATTTGTACCTGTACAGCTGATTTATTCTATTAAATTTATAATTCTCTGAACTAAACAAATACACCCTGTCAAATGTTCACTTCCTCCATATCAAAAACAATTCCAGCTGGACTCAAATCAGTTTTGGTTTTTCCTATCAAATAAATCAAAAGAGTTTCCTTTTTGCACTATTATACTTTCCTGAAGCCAGAAGGAAAAAAATTCTGGAGATCGGGATGAACTGCTCAAAATTATTTACTGTAAGCAATGTCTTGTCTACAATGGAAAACCTAAAACGGGTTCTAACCAATACTATTACTTATTAGTTGATGTTTTCCAAAAAATTGAGGAAAACTAGCTGGCCATAGTAAAAGTTTACTTAAGAATTATGTTAGGGAACCCCTTGTGAATATGGATTAACTGCCCTTACAGGCTGGTGCTGGACCCCTGGCAATCCTTTCAGAGATACTCTTGTCAAAAGGGTAAAGTTTCTCTCTGCTAACAGGCTTGCAAAGGCAAGGTATCAATTTAAAGTGAGAAAAAGCAGTGCTCTCCAAGGTGCTGGAATTGTGGTGTAAGTCAGACTTTCAAAAATAGTTCTCAAACAATATTGAGTAACTACTACAGCATGTTCTATTACAATAGTTGTTATAGTGAATTAGCTATAAATAAAATGTTGTGCTTTCTTTTATAGGCAGAACTTTAGATCCTTAAAAACGGGTTAAGTAAGGTAATTATCTCGTAGTGCTTCTAAGGTAAAGGGACCCCTGACCATTAGGTCCAGTTGCGGACAACTCTGCGGTTGCGGCGCTCATCTCACTCTATAGGCCGAGGGAGCTGGCGTTTCTCCACAGACAGCTTCCGGATCATGTGGCCAGCATGACTAAGCCGCTTCTGGCGAACCAGAGCAGCGTATGGAAATGCCGTTTACCTTCCCACCGGAGCGGTACCTATTTATCTACTTGCACTTTAACGTGCTTTCGAACTGCTAGGTTGGCAGGAGCTGGAACCGAGCAACGGGATTTCACTCCATTGTGGGGATTCAAACTGCCGACCTTCTGATCGGCAAGCCCTAGGCTCTGTGGTTTAACCCACAACGCCACTCTTTAATAAAGTGGAGGAGTTCGCTTTTCCTTTCATACCCAGAATTCAGAGGCATGCCTTCGAAACCTAGTTCCATGACATCATAAGAACTCTAGTTTCACAAAAAGAGTTAACAATATTACAGATGTTAAAACAGATTTCTGACCAAAGGACCAGCAATATTTTACGTGCTCAGAACAAGAAAGCAAGGGGTCTGCTTCTGACTTACCTGATCTGTTTGCCTTCCCGGACATCATACAAAAAAAAGAATACATCTGCATCCTCCCCAATTGTATTGTAAGTGAAACTTTTAAGACTGAGAAAGAAGTGGTGAGGTACTGGCAGACGACATGCTTCTCCATGACGTGGGCGTATTGTATCTACCTAATTTGGAGAAAGAAATTAAAAGGACTTCATTTTCTAGACATATATTTCATAGTTTTATATTCACTGATACCATTTAAAATGAAAGTTGCTTGGTAGAATATATACACAGCTCCTAATCATTTTATCTGCACAGATCCACATGTAGTGCCTAGATCCCTCACCAAAATACTGTCAGGATAAAGCAAATTGTATATGAGTCAACACCCTTGATTTAAAAAAAACCATAAAACGAAGTCAGTATACTGGTAGGGCTGAACAGTTGTAAATACCAATAAAAACCAGTATATTTTATGAGTTATTTCATGGTGAAGAAGAGATATGGCTTCCTTCTTCAGTTTATCTTACCTGTGATGTGCTCTGTTGTACACTATGTCTACTAGATAAATGCTGTAAAAGAAAAAGACGTGCTGCATTACTTCTGTTCAAAGATGCTGGCATTTCTTCCACACATGACTAAACATTTTTTTTCATTGTTTTCAGATCTGTTTTAAAAAGATGCAATAGTATACTAAAGACCAGATCCTATTAGCTGACACAGAAGCATTCATGATTTAGCACTGTCCAGGTACCAAATCAAGTGCAGCACCATTCAATTGCACTAGAACAGGCATGGCCAAACTCAGCCTTCCAGCTGTTTTGGAACTACAATTCCAATCATCCCTAGCTAACAGGACCAGTGGTCAGGGATGATGGGAACTGTAGTCCCAAAACAGCTGGAGGCCCAAGTTTGGCCATGCCTGAATTAGACCAACATAGGATTTTGTGGTGGTGCAACCGGCTGGGAAAACAGAGAGCTCTATCCCAGTTCTATACAATGTAGCATTACACACAAAGCACAGAACTGATCAGAGAGAAACACTACAGCTGACTACTCATCCAAACAACACCCTGAAAGCCTTTTAGTCCTGAGATGATGATGATGATGATGATGATGATGATAATTTATTTCTACCCCGCCTACCTGGCTGGGTTTCCCCAGCCACTCTGGGCGGATCCCATATCATTGAAGGTGTGAAATAATGTTTCAATCTGCTTATTTCTGCAAGGTTGATACTTTGCAACATGGTTTGTGCACTCTTGTGCAATTTTTGTACTGATTTATTGGGTTAATTTTCTACAGATGATCCCTGGCTAATTTATTCATGGTGTTGTTGTTACACGAATTTTGTGCAGTTTCATCTCCCTGTTAAAAAAATGCATTTTTAAAAAACATGCTTAACACAGGACCTGTGAAAATATATTTTTATTTTAGGTGATACATATTTATTGCAAGTAGCTACTTCACAAGCCTCCTTCTCCCCAATCTAATTTTATATCCATCCTCCCATTCAGCATCCCCCTGCAGTGGACAGTATTTTATGATGACGTACAGGAGCAACCTCCCACTACATCTACATTTGCTTTACCAAATAACCATTCCTTGTTCTACACAGAACATGGCCTCAAATGAAAAGTGTAGCGACTGAGGCAACACGACATTAAATGTTTGTGTTAAAAAGGAGCAACATCCCCAATTCTCTAACAGAGGTTGATCCTGTTTTTAAAGCCTCTCATGCTGAAGGCTAACATTAACAATCAGAAAATTGACAGTAAGTCTCCTACTGTTCCTATTTAATCTCCAGAGGTAAGATTTAAAAAGTAATCCAAATTGAAACGGTTTCAAGTGTGTTTTTAATCATATTTTCATATTTTGTTTTATACTTATCTATTTTACAATTTTAGATATTTGTAATGTTGGATATCATTGATATTATTTTTTAATTAGGTTTCAGAAGTTAAAACTTAGAGAGACCCAAATAATCCTCCATCCTTCATCTCTCAAACCTATGAACATAAAAAAATATTTCCATAGCACATGATCAAAGCCACACAGAATTCAAACATAGGAGCAGCTATCAGGATTATTAGCCACTGACTGAACTGTCCATCCTTTCCAAAAGTGGAGAGAATCACCAGGGCATTGTATCCACATTCTCAGATTTCAAAAAAGCTCAATTAGTGCACCATCCCTCATTCCTTGCAGCAAACACTAAGACATTCTGCTGAAACCTGGCAACATAGAACAATTGCTATGGGAACTCACCTAGGAACATGCGACACAATTCTCAACTTAATCCAACACAATATTAATACACAGATGTGTAGGAGAAGCCAAGCCCCTTTCAAATCCATAGGACATGCCCAGCTATGTGCAAAAATAAATGCTGGCAGGCTCCCACAATATAAGCTCAATCGGTGGTGCCTCTTAATCTCAGGGATGTGGGTTCAAGCTCCACATTGGGCAAAAAGAATTCTGCCACTGCAGGGAATTGGAAAAAAGGGCCTGGTGTTGTGCTGCTACCTTCTGAACCTCTCATCCTCACCCTATCAAAGAATAAGGCAACTTACCATCTTGTATAGATCAGAGACACTTATCTGATCTGAATCCACCACCTCAAAGTCCTTTCGTGGGACAAGATCCAAGCCCAAATGCCTGTGAAGGAAAACAAATGCAATCAATAAAATGTATTTATTTATGTAGTATATATAACTACAGTGGTACCTTGGTTTAAGAACATCTTAGTTTATGAACAACTAGGATTAAGAATGCTGCAAACCCGGAAGTGGGTGTTTTGGTTTGTGAACTTTGCCTTGGAAGCAGAACATGTCCCACTTCCTGTTGAGTGTGTTCCATTTGTAAATAGAGTCCCCCGCTGCTATGGGAAAGCAGGCCTTGGTTTAAGAACGCTTTGGTTTAAGAACAGACTTCTGGAATGGATTAAGTTCAAGTTCATAGACCAAGGTACCCCTGTACTTGGGAACTGAAAATAAGGCACATGCTTAAAACTATGTAAAGCTTAACGCCCCGATACAATTATTACAAATATACCTTTCATAACATTCATAATATAGCATCAGCATTATGGGGCTTGTTGCAGCTAATGGCTGGTCAGACAGAGTGGATATTCTAAAGCTTTGGCCTCACACAGATGATTTGGCTTGACTCCCCCATATATGTGGCTGCAGAGACACGACATTTCATAGCACCAAAGGAAAGTTTGTACTGGACACACTTGGTTCAAGAACTCGATCACAGAAGCAAAGCGTAGGATGGAGAAAACCCAACTGCCTGTTGTGATGCAGTTGTAGTCTTCAATATGGGACTGGGCTTCAGATGTCAATGCCAATGCTCAGAGCTAGGCTTGGCACTAGAGCACGCATCCCCAAACTGCGGCCCTCCAGATGTTTTGGCCTACAACTCCCATGATCCCTAGCTAACAGGACCAGTGGTTGGGGAATATGGGAATTGTAGTCCAAAACATCTGGAGGGCTGAGTTTGGGGATGCCTGCTCTAGTGCCAAGCCTAGAGGGTAACAGTGCCTACACAGGCCATGGGATTTTCATCTATTGGAATACTCCTCCAGGAGACTTAGTAGGTGTCCTCTATATTGACAGACACGTTTGCTGAAAGCTTTTCTTTGCTCACAAGCTTATGCAGACAAAAAAATAAATAAACGCCTTCTGTAAAAGTTGGTCAGTTTTAATTTTGTATGTGTTTTTATTGTGTATATGTATTTGTTGTAAACCACATATGAAAAATTGCAATTGCAAAATAAAAGTATCTAAGTAGTATCTAAGTAAATAAGTACAGTGGTACCTCGGGTTCAGAACTTAATTCGTTCTGGAGGTCCATTCTTAACCTGAAACTGTTCTTAACCTGAAGCACCGCTTTAGCTAATGGGGCCCCCTGCTGCCACACCGCCGGAGCAGGATTTCTGTTCTCATCCTGAAGCAAAGTTCTTAACCTGAGGTACTATTTCTGGGTTAGCGGAGTCTGTAACAAGAAGTGTCTGTAACCTGAGTTACCAGTGTAAATAAGTAAATCAATCTGACATTTTTCTCTGACAGACCACCACCAGGTGAGGTGTGGCAGGTAGTTAACAAGGAAAGTGCATTCACAGTGCTGGCACCCTAACTTTGGAGATGTCCCCCCAGGAAGGTTGACATAGCACCTACCTAGATGCCCACTGCCAGACAAGAACTTTTTTCCCCATGTCTTTTAATCTGTTTTAGTGCCAAATCTGATTTTTTAAAAAATCTGCAATGTGATTTTATGCTGCTTGTATATTTTAATATTCACTCATTTTCACCTTGGGGTTGGATGGTGGGATATCAATATCCAAAACAAATAAGCAAGCTTCATAGGGGCAGCAGTAGCCATCAAAATAAGAGCTGCATCACAACAACAGACCCTTATGTCCTCTTTCAGAGCTGAAATGCTTTCAACCCAATGCCTCTGAAATGGAGGCTTGAAAGGTACTTAGATCATTACTGAAATGGGTATATCTGGAGTAGGGATTGCTGGAAGCACCCATCTCAATTAAAGTGCAGTTCAAGAGGGAGAAGGAAACTTGGACACAGAAAGGTTGTTCCCACAGGATGCACATAATGAACACAATGGCTATAGAGAGCTTCTTGATTTTTTGGAAGTGAACACAGAAGCAAAAAGGCATGGGATATGCTCATTTGGACATGTGTGTTAGGTATAAACTATGTTCCCTACTATCAACAACCTGAAGGCTTAAATTTTAGAATCGTTCAAATGTTTCTACATGTTCGCATTACTTCTCACTTGTGTGCCTCCAAATAATAACACTGAGGCGAAGGCAGGATATTCTTTATATTATTTTTATCACTTCTTATCCATTTATTATTTATTAATTAAATTTCTATATCAGCCTTCATCTGAGAATCACAAGGTGGTTTACAATATAAAAACACAAAAATACATAACACAGTAACAAACAAAACCAATAACAGCACACAGTTTAAAATACCATAAATTGTTTAATTATCCATCAATTTGGGACACACATAGGTTTTTTTTTCTAAAGAGTAGAAGGGGGACATGATTGTTCTCATAAAAATAATACTGCACTTCTCATACTTTTAAAGTCTTTTGGAGTTGTCAATATCAGTATGCAAGTGATTTCCTCAATTTAATAGCATTCATCACAATCACTACAAATGGACTCTGTAACAGTTACCTTTGAACCTTATCCGATATGCTAAATTTAGTTAAAATCCCCTAACACCATGGATTTTCAGCTCAAAGGATTCTCATTCACTAATGCTATGTTAATCCTTCATACTAACTGCCCCCAAGCTACCTGTATGTCATGTCAAAGCAAATGAATAAATGTTCAGCAGCAACAAATGCCATAAAGTCAACAGGACCTCCTTTCTTGGAGATTTTCAAGGAAGAGCAAGAGATGTCTTACAGCAGACTACTGAACTAGCTACCTTCTTTGACCCCATCTATATTTTCCTGCTGGCTCATTCTGTCTTGAAGACAAAATTCTGTTACATAAAAATTTGATTATACTAATTTTATTTACTCAAGGATTAGTTGCTTAATATGTATGAAGGCACTCCATATTCAAAATAAACGATTTTCTTCTCAATCCTTCCAACCAATCTAATTTAAAAAATCCTTCTGCAACTCTTTTCAACTCAGTAAAACCTTTGCTCCAGAGAGTTCCCTGCTGTATTTTCAGAAAATGTATACAAAAGTACTCACGAGGCAATTTCCCCCCAGCTTAAAATATCCTATATTTAGAATACATTTCTTCTTACTGAACAAAACATTAAAAGCCACTATGCAAAGCAAGAGAGACAAACATGGGTTCACACTTTACTCTCTCCCCCAGAAAGGTTACTTAGCATTTTTATTTGTAACATTCAGTTACTTGACTAGCAATTATATCCATTTCAAAAGAAGCAGAGAATGTAACAAGCAAGTGCAAGATTCAAAAATGATCGCTTCTTATCCACCAATTTTACAACTCAACTAGTGATGGGTAAGTGCATCTAGTCTCAGCTCAGAAGTTGCTCTAAAGAAAAAAAGTATTTTCTAAGAGTACAGGCAGCAACCATTTTGTGTGGGGGTTCTGTTCCTGGCCCCCGCGCACGTTGGCAGAGCATGCATAAACCCGCCTCGCCCTGTTACACCCTCTTGCAGGTCCAAAAGGACCCATGTACATCAGCAGTCACGTATCAATTGGACGCACACAAAATAGTTGCCGCCTGTACGTACAGGCCCAAAATGCTTGAACATGTGCACTGATTTCTGTTCAACACTTTGAAGATTGGCCTATGAAAGGAATGGAAAACCTGTGGCCTTCCAGATTTGTTGGGATCAAACTATCAGCCTCAGTCACCAATGTTCAGGGATGATGGATGATACAGTAGTTCTCATCCAATAACATTTGGAGGGCCACAGATTCCCCTGACACATGTTCTGTGTTCCTACCACACCCAATGAATGCATTAAACATAGTTAATGTCTTTATTTTTCTTGGGTTCAAACTGGTTGCAATTTCATGTGCTGCAATTTACCTGTGATGTTTGCCAACGTCAAAGGATACTTAATGGCAAACTCTGGAATGTGCTGCAAGCTGGAACACAATAATGTCAACTACATGTTATCCCGATCATGGTGTTTTGTTGCCTGCTATTTGCTACATCTGGTTGATACAACATCAAATATGTTGTCAGCTTCGTCATGCGAGCATGGCTCGATTTACTTTTGTCCTGTCTGCCAGGGGAGCATAGTACTTAGATGCTAAAGGTGCTGTATACCTGTTTGCCTTCTTTTTTAGCTGATGCAACATATTTCAACAGCAAATGGAACAGATCCAATTTTTATTTTCATTGTTCCATTCTCTGGTGACCTCCTACCCTCTTGGGTTCAGTAGAGGTGGACACGGGGTGGGGGGTGGGGTGCGGGAGATAGAGTGTGTGTGTGGAGGGAGGAAATGATAGGTCTTAGTGCATCTTGTGTTTTTCACACAAAAGAGAAAGTTTGCCCTGAGAAACAGTGGCAATACAGATAAGAGAAGAATGTGTGTATGGCCAAAGCAGGTCTTGGGATAATTCCCTTTATATCCAGTTCCTCTGTTTCTTGTGATCATTTCTTATGTACCACACCAAACATTACACAAAACTATTTTAAAACTTGGCAAACATATTGTGCATGATAATACAAAAACCCAGGAATTCAGTAGATTATTATTAATAACAAAAATAGTAATTTATATGCCACTTAATGACAAGATAGTCTTCTAAGCTGTTTACAAAGTATAAAAATGTTATACAAACCACTGGCACCAATAAGCTACATTGCCCTTTGCTGAGCTCACCGTATATCAGGGGTTCCCAACAAAATTTTCTCGAGGACCCCTCATCGAGCCGCTATTGTGACAAGGACCCCCATTAATTCCTAATCCTAAATCTAATTCCTAATTCCTAATCTAATTTTTCCAGTAAGCTTAACACTGATCTTGGAAGGGTTAGGTTCAAGGGATGCCGACGATTTAGGTTCAATGGACACTGACAAGATCGGTTCGAGAGTCACTGACTTACTTGCTTGAACATCAAATGCATTATCTTCCTTTTCATCGGTAGGCCTTTGTCATTTTAACGAACCACTTTTTAACCAACGGTCCATTTTTAACTACACGAACTGTAGCTTCCGCGAAAAACAACGCTTTGTTTACAAACACTACTGTTTTGCAAAGAGGCAGCGCGCGCCAGGGAGGAGGAAGGAGAATGGAGAAGACAGGGTACCTGCGCAGTAGCGCACAAATGAAGCCGACGCGCGCAAAGCATCTTGGGGAGGTGAGTGTTAGTAGAATGTGCGCGCTGCCTCTTTGCAAAACAGTAGTGCTTGTAAAGCGCCACCTAACGGCATACAGCAGAACTACTGCCTCTATCTAATTCTAGTTTCACGCTAGACTCTGCTCATGCAGGAAGCGGCCAAAACAAAAAATCTGTTATCATACGAAATATATTTAATATATTTTTTATTCTAATAGCATCTTGCGGGCCCCTCTGGCATAGCTCGCGGACCCCTGGGGGTCCCCGGACCAGCAGTTGGGAACCACTGCCGTATATAATTATTTGCAGTGGAAAAACCAAAATTGAAACAGACTTTATCTTCATGCATCAATTTACATGTTTAGGATCGGGATAAAAAGATCTGAAATTTCACAATTCTTACTTGTATCATCTCCTCCTCCATAAGAGGGATTAAAATCCGTATTCGGCTGCCAGCAAGCACATTCCAAGCATTTTAAAGTTTTGGTCCATAAGAACCCTAAATGCTTTAAAACAAAATAGTACTCATACTTACTCATTACCCCAGTCCAAGCGTACAGTCAGGTGTCTCTTGACTTCTCGTACTTGGTCCTGGGTCAAATGACCAGATAGTAGCTGTCTGCGAAGATCAATCAGTTCATTCATCACATGCCGCAGTTTGTAAAAGAGATCTATCTTATGTTTCTGTAAAGGTTTTATTTGGGAGAAGGAGTGGGGGGGGGAGAAAGAAAGAAAAATAAATACTTAAGTTGGGTGATTTAAAACCAACTATATTATATATACAGTAAATGTAAAAAATTTGAGTGCATATGTGTTGCAGGAAAAACAATTATTTCCAAAAGAGTAGATGCATTAGCCTGTCATGGGGGGCGGGGGTAGTATTGTGGAACTATAAACACTAACAGATTTATTGCAACGTACTACCACTATCAGGACTACTACCACTATCAGGACATGGGTTGCGCTTTGGGTTAAACCACAGAGCCTAGGGCTTGCTGATCAGAAGGTCGGCGGTTTGAATCCCTGCAACGCGGTGAGCTCCTATTGCTCGGTCCCTGCTCCTGTCAACCTAGCAGTTCGAAAGCACATCAAAGTGCAAGTAGATAAATAGGTACCGCTCCGGCGGGAAGGTAAATGGCATTTCCATGCGCTGCTCTGGTTCGCCAGAAATGGTTTAGTCATGCTGGCCACATGACCTGGGAAAACTGCGGACAAAACATCAGCTCCCTTGGCCAGTAAAGTGAGTTGAGCGCCGCAACCCCAGAGTCGTCCACGACTGGACCTAATGGTCAGGGTTCCCTTTTCAAATGCATGAAGTGTTAACGTAAGTCAGCAGGTGCACAAGGAAAGAAATAATATTGCCATGTGCACTCCACTCTCTGAGTCGCGGGATACTCCAGCAATGCCAGTGCTTATCCAGGGTTTGGTTTCCTTTGAAGGAAGATCAATGGAGACCTTCTTTAGAATATATGGTTCCATTTATACATATATACAACTAGAGCATAGGATGCAGGGTTCACAACATTAACACTCCAACATCTTGCTTCCCCGTTAGGTTTCCAGGGAAGCCCCAATCTCACAGCTTTGGGTTCAGCACAGAGCATACATGTCACTCTCTCCAGACTCCAGCATCCCTCTCACTAAATTCTCTATGAATTCCCCTGGCCTATTGTTCTCCTTCCTAGGATGACACATTTTCCAGCCAGGTGAGAGGAGTAGGGAAATGCTTGCCCCTCTTCCAGGAGAGCACCATCACTTAGTTGTTGCTATGGCAACATACTCACTCTTTGAGAAGCTGATGAGAGCACTTGGCCAGTCAGCTAAGGCCATTAACTTACAAAGAGACTGACTAGTTCTACTAGATTTTAAACCTCACTGGATACAGAGAGAAATGCAAGCCTTGAATGGACTTACAAATGTCATTCACAGATTCCAGCTATCCCCCCCAAAAAAAAACCCCACCCTCTAACAATATATATTGCACATACATACAGAGAGACAGATCTAGGGATTATTGGGGGGGGAGAGATGGGGTAAAATGGCAATGAAATGCAACAAGTACAACCTGTGACAATTTTATATAAGCATAAGCAAAGTGAGTGATCATTCTCTACAGCTATAGTTGGTGATAAAACAATCATTCCAGCTTTGCTAAAAAAAACACCTGTAGTAATTTATATATTCTCCCTTTGTTTTCTGAATGTTGCCATTTCTAATGTTAGATTGTTTATTATTTTGTGTAGCAACTGACCTGCGTTTCCTATGTAGAACACAGAAGGGCATTGTTGGCAGGTGACAGCATATATCATAATGGAAGAAGAGCAAGCAAATGAGCTCTTGATGCAGCGGCTGGTGCCAAATGTTCTCAGAGCAGCCTTGCTTGTGTAGACATGGGGAAAGATTTGGCATCTGGGTTTACTGCAACCTCTTGTCCCTGCTATCGTGCTTTAGTAAAAGTGGTTATTCCAGGTTAGGGGTCTGTCTGTAAGCAAAGGCAGATCTACCGCACAAGACCAGGGACAAGGATGGGCTGTAGAGCACTGGTGTTATGTAAGGAGCATTTTTTGCAGGACACTGTAGGTCAGGGGTAAACAGATTCAGGCATGCTGGATCAACTTTGTTCTATACTAGAACATCAGGATCCATTACTGAGAGACATACTTAAAATTAAAAAACAGGGTGCACATTCTGGATGTAGAATTTTTATTCAGCATCAGAAATGACCTGGGACTGCAGACTTTTCATACAAAGTCTACTCCTGATTAGCTTTGCTCATTTCACCTAATTTAGGTGAAAAAAGCAATTTCGTTGCCTCTGTTGCTAAACAATTGGGAGTCAATTTACTGCAGATCACTCAGAGAGATCTACCAGTAAATCTCTATCCACCCCCTTGCTAATTCCTGCTGTAGGTGACAAATACAAACCCAGAAGTGACTATTTATCACCTACAACTCCCTGTAACAACCAGTCTTTACAAAATAATGCACTGCATTTTTAATTTGTTCCTTGGCTTGTTTTGTACTTGCCCTATAATGTAGATAAAACACTTTCCACAGTGTGAAAGAGAAGGAAAGTTAATGCTGCCATGCAAAATGTCACTCGTCTGGTAGCCAGGGCCATGTAAGTCTCACTTCTAGAAAAATAACAGATCCCTCATCCTTTATTAATTTCTACGTTAAATTGTTTGAAACTCATTGCCACAAGCAATGAGTTTTGACGTATTTTAATATCACTTGACATCTTTTAATATCACCTGGGACCCAGGTGGCGCTGTGGGTTAATCCACAGATTCTAGGGCTTGCTGATCAGAAGGTCGGCGGTTCGAATCCCTGCAACGGGGTGAGCTCCCGTTGCTTGGTCCCAGCTCCTGCCCACCTAGCAGTTTGAAAGCACATCAAAGTGCAAGTAGATAAATAGGGACCGCTCTGGCGGGAAGGTAAACGGTGTTTCTGTGTGCTGCTCTGGTTCGCCAGAAGCAGCTTTGTCATGCTGGCCACATGACCCGGAAGCTGTCTGCAGACAAACGCCGGCTCCCTCGGCCTATAGAGCGAGATGAGCGCCGCAACCCCAGAGTCGGACACGACTGGACCTGATGGTCAGGGGCCCCTTTACCTTTAATATCACTGCAGGGCCTCTGTAAAAGGAGAGTAACTGGTATATTTCAACAGAAATTTATTAAGCTCCTTAAACAATTTTATTTTGCCACATCAAATAAAAACAAACCCTATCAATGTGAGGGAACACTATGACAGTTGGTTTTTCCCATTTGCTGTGCAGGAAACAAATTATTCAGTCATTGCTTTAGAGGAAAGCATGAAAATTGCCACGAGCTAGGTACATGATTTATATATGTGTGTGTGTGCTAAAGCCCTTTAACAGCTTTGATGCAATTCAACATGGAACAGACATGTGACATAATCCTGTACCCTCTCCACTTCTTTACCTGGCTAATTATCTTTACAGTGATCTAAAAGCAGCAAGCCTCCTTGCTTCTTCCCAGGCCCAGAAGAGAGCACAAGAAGCCTGGAGTTTCAGGAGAAAAGCTCTGTTTTGATAATCAGTAGTCATTTCTTCCAAGCTTCAGTATTACATTTGTTCTATGTATGAGCTAGGGATAGCCTGTTATGGTGCCCTCTGTTATGTTGCTGGACTTACATCATCTCTGCCCATTGGACATGCTGGCTGAGAAAACTGCTTAAAGACTTGAACTGCAGAATTCACAAGTCATTTTCCTAATGTCAGTGTTATTTATGCATACTGTTGAAACCCCATCTTTTCGAGGAATTTAGAACAACATATATGTGACTCTTAGGATAATCTCATACCCAGGTACTGATGTGGCCTAGATCAACCTAGATTCAAAGATGGAGCTATTACAGGAACCTTCTGTGGTCCATGCGAATAGCCTTAAGGTATATTATATAGATTCCCCTCCCTCTCTTTCTCCCTAATTCTAGCCAGTAAAGAAGGAAGTAGGGATCCAGCAAAAAGCACTCATTTTACCCCATTTTCTAAAAACAAGTAAACCAGTAATACATGAAAGCAAAGCAAAGCAACAAAAATGAAAAGTGTACTCCATCACACATGGTGCAAAATGTAACAACAAAAGGTTCAAAAAAGAAACAAGACAAAATGTTTCAAAGAAGAAATATTTAAAGTAAAATTCCAGCTACAAGGCTTTCCTACAGCAATGATGAAAAATGAGCTAGTAGTTACACAAGCTTGTTCTATTTATAGAAAAGTCTTCCTATCACTAACATGTATTTTATTTTGTATGTGTTTCATGAAATATGTAAAAAAACTATGTTAAATAGTTATAGGATAAAAGAACATAAAAACTACAATCTTAAATGAGAAGGTTTTATCATTCAAATATGGCTTTGTGCAAATCTGTAACTAAAAATATCATAAAATATTAAGGCATCAAATAATTAGCAAGCCAAGAAGAGTTGCTCACCAGTGGAGACATTCACTTTGCCAACCAGCCTACAAATACAGGCTAAGGCCCAAACTCTTACTATTTATTAAATTTGTGTCCCTTCCTACACAAAACTCTCAAAGCATCTAACAGCAACAAAACAAATACAATAATACAAATAAATCAGTTAAAACAATACACTAAAAGTTCACCCCCACACAAAATACTATCACAAGACCCAGTGTGAAATGCATACAGTCCTTGACTCTTGGCAGCTGATCGCTAAGTTATATGTAACCATACATCAAGATTATTTATACGTGTTCTCATACCTATTTCAATTCACTTACCACATATAACTGTTTCCAGAGGACAGCCCATTCCTGGAGTGTTGCTGTAACTTCAGTGATAACAGAATCTTCAAGTGGAACAACTGTTTCATACTGCCTGTAAATTTTACCAAAGCTTTCATGAAACTATTGTAAAGATTATAAGACACTTTGAAAAATTATTATTTCCACCTTCTCCTGGTTTTAAAGGAGTACTCACAATTATTCACATTGCACTAAATTGGATCCAGACTAAAAAATTAGTTGCATTCAGTTATTACTGAAATCAGTGGGACTTAGTTCATTAACTTGTCCCATGGATTTCAAATTCACCTAATGTAGGGCACAATCCAAGTCTGCTTTGTACCAGTGTCCCCGTACCCAGTTTTGCTGGCCTCTCCCTGCAAACTGATGCTGGTTGTCACCCTGCCAGCACAGAGTTCAATATTCTGCCGGCTGAACGGGTGGGCAGAAATGCTGTTGGTGGAATTCCTGCTGGTGGCAGTCAGCAGGAAGTCCTGAAATGGGGTATTCCTGAAGCAGGAAGGAGGTAAGCAGGTCCAGGAGCCATTGGACCCTGAGCTGGTCCCACCGCCATCATGCAATAGCATCAGGCCAGAGCTAGGCTTGACCAATTCACCTGCTGCCCACCGCCCACTCCACCTCCTGCCTCAGCCTGTGTTTTATTTTTATCTGCTGCTTAATGGGTGGGAGTATCAGTGTTTATGCAGGAACTGATTTTTGTTTTGATTTTTAAATATATTGTACGGTATGTTAATGTTTTGTATGAATTTTTCTTTCTATTCTTTTTATGGTATAATTTATTTATGTTTACGACTTTCAGTGTAAGTTACTTGGGGATCTTTTAAAGTGGCAAGCAACCAGTTTAATAATAAGCAAATAAATTTAATTAATTTTAACTGCAGAGCACATTTGAAAATTGCAGTGAAAACCTGCGCATTTATCAGGAATGTATCTAATTGTGGTTTGTTTGTTTTTAAAACCACAAAGGTATCACAATTTATTGATAATCAGGAAGCATACTCACCCTCTGTTGCTGACAACTGCCTTTTTCAAGTGAATATAATTAATAGGAAAAATCCCCTGCAAGGGAAAAAAACATTCTACTTAACTGAAAAAGTAAAGGAAGTGCAATTTAACAGAACCTACTCAAATAACAATTTGCTACAGAAAATATGGAATCATTAACAACTTTCAAAAATAATATCGCTTTTGAATCAAACATGAAACTTATAATAATTCCTGGAAAGTTGCAAAACACAACTGCACATGTTTAATCTGCCAAAAATGGTCATGTTCAGTACGCAGACCTCTTTAATAGTGTGCTGGGGGAAGTACAAGTCTTAGAGGTAAAGTAAAGGTAAAAAGGTAAAGGTAAAGGGACCCCTGACCATTAGGGCCAGTCGTGACCGACTCTGGGGTTGCGGCGCTCATCTCACGTTATTGGCCGAGGGAGCCGACGTACAGCTTCCAGGTCATGTGGCGAACCAGAGCAGCACACGGAAACGCCATTTACTTTCCCGCTGTAGCGGTACCTATTTATCTACTTGCACTTTGACGAGCTTTTGAACTGCTAGGTTGGCAGGAGCTGGGACCGAGCAATGGGAGTTCACCCCGTAGCGGGGATTCGAACCGCCGACCTTCTGATCGGCAAGCCCTAGGATCTGTGGTTTAACTCACAGTGCCACCCGCGTCCCTTTTAAAGTAAAGGTACCCCTGAACATTAGGTCCAGTTGCGGATGACTCTGGGGTTGCGGCGCTCATCTCGCTCTATAGGCCGAGGGAACCAGCGTTTGTCTGCAGACAGCTTCCGGGTCATGTGGCCAGCATGACTAAGCAGCTTCTGGTGAACCAGAGCAGCACACAGAAATGCCGTTTACCTTCCTGCCGGAGCAGTACCTATTTATCTACTTGCACTTTGATGTGCTTTCGAACTGCTAGGTGGGCAGGAGCTGGGACAGAATAACAGGAGCTCACCCCGTTGCGGGGATTCAAACCGCAAGCCCTAGGCTCTGTCGTTATTAACAAATATATAGTTATTAACAAATATATACTGTAAATATAAATGTCCTGTCCAGCAAGGGGGTCATTCCATATCAAGTGATCCAATTTTTAATGATTTTTTTTACCTCATGTCGTCCAATTTTATTAAAATTTTGTATGCTTGTTGAATGATCAAAACTAAGGTAAAATCTAAAAATTACTTTGAAATTTCAAAAAGTTGACAATTTTGGCCTTGCCGGACTACCCAAAAATATTAAAAGTTCAGTCCAGAATTGAGATATTTCAAATCTAAAATTACCAATCTCTTCAGAATTTCATGGGCTTTAATATGATATGGCACAAGATGGACTTACTTTAAATTATAAAGTTAAGTTATAAAATATAAGATTTCCAAAAGTGATTTTTAAAATATTATAAAAAATTTCCAAAAAAGTATTGATTATTTCATATTTCTAAGAGTTTCCTGAAAACTTTCATCTTGGGATATCAGCAAGATCACATTTCAAAAAATATATTTTGTATATACATGTCTGCCTTATCGGATTCTATTTAGGATAAATAGGTCTTCTTGGAGTAAAATATAACAGATTAAAGGTAAAGGTAAAAGGTAAAGGACTCCTGGACAGTTAGGTCTAGTCGATTTTGACTATGGGGTACGGAGCCCATCTCTGCTTTCAAGTCAAGGGAGCCAGCATTTGTTTACAGACAGCTTTTCCGGGTCATGTGGCCAGCATGACTAAACAGCTTCTGCCGCATGGAGCATCGTGATGAGTGTCAGAGAGCATGGAAACACCGCAGTGGTACCTATTTATCTACTCGTGCTGGTATGCTTTCGAACTGTTAAGTTGGTAGGAGCTGGGACAAAGCAAAGGGAGCTCACCCCATTGCACAGATTCCAATTGCCGACCTTACAATCAGCCTTACAATCTGGAATCCCCCTGACTCGAACACAGCTTTGTAAGCTTCACTAATGCACTCCCACAACTATCTAGCTATGGATGAGTTAGAGGCCTTTGACCCTAAAGAAATGCATAATGCTTTGGACTTCCTAGTGGCTACTGTTTATCCATGTAAAAATTAAAACCCCTTCAGAGATTTACTTTATGCCATACTTTCTCCTAAGTAGGTACTGAGTTGGAGCAAACTAGACTTCCTAAGATTGAAATATTTATGGCATGAAAAATGTAGCATCACCTTATCTTTATAAAAGTGGTGGTGTTGTTAACACCACAGAGGTAAGGAAGTGACCCAAACTCAAGACACCCTCCTGCCAGACCACAAAGAAAATAGTCTTCGGTGTAAGTTCCTATGGGGAGACTGTAGCCATGGGTTCAATGGGAGGCCCCAGTGGGTTCAATGGGAGGCCCCAGTGGGACCCAGTTCAAGTTCCAGTTAGGGGGGAAGTGGACTGGTGGATAAAGCAGTGCAACTCCTTTAAAAAACCTATATATGTGAAGGTGGTAAGAAACAGAATCATCGCCACTGGAGCCCAAAACAGGGTGTGCAGTGGCTGTCTGCCTCTTCAAGGCACTTGTACTGAAGCGCTCATTAACACAGTCCTGTAAAAACTCTAAGAACACCATCATTGCTATCCATTTGCCTCCACAGACATGGTTCATCAACTCCCTTTATGAAGAAAGCAAGATTTCCAGCATCCCCTTGAGATATCTGCTGCCTTAGCTACAGCCTCTCAACCTCCAGCTAACTAGATGTTCTGCAGATCTAGATGTAAGACTTGGACGCTGGGCTAGCAGATCCTTACTGGCTGTAAATGCAAATGCTTTTTTAACAGGCATCTGCAGCAGCTCTAGGAACTACATCCTCCTTTGACACTGCTATCAGGATAATGTCTGTTCCTTGATGCTTGATCTACTTGAGCACATCTACATTAGCTTGTTGAATAGCTTTTTAAAAAGACATAAAATATATATATTAAGCATTTTGCCTCCAGTGCATCTATGTCTTCTGTTTCCAGTCACTGGAATATTGACATGAACCTCTGGACCCACTTGCTTGAATTGCTCACAAATAGATCTGTCATTGGTTTCTTGAAATGTTTGTCTTAAAAGGTCAGTGGGTACAGAGTCTGCTCAAAGTCCCAAATAGTCAAGCATCTCAGCTCTTCTCGTTCACCTCAAATCCATGACATAAGCAGGAAAGCATGGTCTGAATGCCATTTAGACTTTGGCTCCTGGATTTGGAATGCATCTGGATGTTGTCCAAAGACTCCTTTCATCTTCAAAATGAACCGTCTTGCTGACCAGCACTTTGGTGAAAACCCTGACAACTGCACTTAAGGACTTATCAAAGTAGGCTGGGAAAGAAGAGGAAAGCTGACCAAAATTGCCTCCACCTCACCTATGCTTGTAAACCCTCAATCCTCTAGAGGGCAGTTGGAGAGAAGATCAGAAGAAGATAAGAAATAGGAAATAAAAGCATAAGCACTGTGTGTAGGGCTCTGGGGAAGCAAACACAGATAATTCTTTCTAATCCAGAAACAAGGCCAGTCTGGGAGCTCTGTCCCAGCAGAGAACTCAAATTTCAAATCTGCCCCATCTCCTTCTGATTGGAGGATAGCAATCCTGAAAGTTCTTTAAATGCTCTTCCTATTCTACCAGAGCTTTCTTTTTTTAGGCTCTGGCAACATAGGTTTGTGTGGGCAGGTAGGGTAGTAAAATAAATAAATAATATGTTACAGTAACTTTATAAATGTTTATTTGTATTGCATTTGTCAAAGCAGAATCTAGACTCACCTTCACATTAGGTTTCTTTATTGAAACTCCTCTGTACCATCCTGAAATACAACAAAATATGCCAGATTAAATTCTTTCTGAAGTTAAAAATAAATACATAGAGCAATTAAGAACGCTCTACTGCTACTCAATTACTGTACCATTCCAAGGCAGTACACAAGTTATTCTGACAGTGTCTCTAATAAGATATTTGGACTCTTTCTTTTATTACATTTTTAGAGAACAAACTAAAACTCTTGGGTTAAAATTGACCCAACCTATTGGTTTTAGCTCACAGAGCTTGGCAGGCATAGGAGCATCCAGGCATCAGACTACTGTTTGATGGAACCATCCAGACTGTATGTTGGAAAATATTGGTGGGAGGATGGTGAGGTCTACCACCACTACATCATCATCATCAATTATTTTTACTCCACCTTTTCCTCTGTTGGTACTAAATGGACAGTTACCATAGGTAACCATCATGTCAGCCCCCCAAATCAACAGAACTCAGGCAACACAGGAAACTGCCATGTATTGAGTTAGAACACTGGTCTATCTAGCTCAACATTTTCTGCTGATTGACAGCAACTTTCCAGGAGTTTCAGACAGGAATCCCAGCCCAATCTGGAGACATCAGAGCTTTTTGCATGTAAACTACTGAACCATACACTCTCCTTACAAAGCAACACCCCAAGAGCCCTAAAATGGATCCTCAGTGAATAGCAGAAAGCCTCCCTCACTTTCCCAAACTATGCATCATGCTCAATATTTCCAGTCCCAGCCAGAAAGCCAATATTATAGCAAAATAAAAACCAAACACACCACAAAAATATTGTTATGAGGAAGGTAAAAACCACCAGTGTTGAAGTTCAAAAACCCCTCCTCCTATTAACTGAGCACAGCAGCTATGGCTCTCTGAGAAATAGGGAACCAGCAATATATCTCTGCAAAAACTGACCATTAGAGCTGCTTGAATGTAGGAGAGTTTTAAACTGTCATTTCAAGTCGTAGGCTCAATCCCTCCTCTTCTTCATGAATAAAATTATTGAACAAAGTCCTTCCCCACATACCCTTTCACATTGTACACAACAGCCCTGCTGCTGGGAGAAGTCTGAGTAGTGGGCATTTAGAAGAAGTAGTACTATAATGCACACATAGCGTCTCTGGAGAGAGAGGAATACAAAAAAGAGGCTTAAAAGAGGAAGAATTATTTGCAATCTTGGGTGGAAAATTTTAATTGGGTAGTCTGGAATATCACCCAGCTTTCTAGAGAAAGATCTGCCTGACAGAAGTCTAAGATACCTTCAATAGCTAAACCAACTTGGGGGACCAAATGGAAGTGACGTTGCTGGTCAGTCACAGAAAGTCCCTCCCCCCCAAATTCATTTTGCCTTTGCAGAAGACTGGCAGCTTACAAACTCTACCATCTGCCCAAGTAAAAGAAAGTCATTTTCATTTCTCCATCTACCTGGTACTCTGATTCTCTGCAATTATTCAAAAGGAATCCCTACACATACCACATTGTATAACCCAATAAAATAAAATAAAATAAAATAACTCTCCAAAAAGCCAACTTCCCTCTCATCACTGAAAGCATCGGAAAGTATCAAGTGGAGTTCCCCACTTCACATCCCCTCTCATGGCAATGAAAACAATGCAGTTTAAATCTCTTCATCCAGATTTTTGCACTGCTACCTTACCACCACTTCCCCCATAGTGCCTGACAGTTCACACTATCAATTTCTGATATTAAATTGAGCTTCAGAAGGGTGATCATCTTGGCAATAGGGGAGGTGACCAGAGTCCTTTGGGAAGTGCACAGGCTCTTCAGAGAATGCCATGTGGTTAAAAAATGCTAAAGTGCTTCTGGGGATGCTCAAGTGCTGTTGAGAGTACCCAGGTGATGTACAGAATGCAGAGCACTTCTGAAAGCAAAGCAGAGGGACAAAGGTGGAGGCGGACTTAGCAGTGAAGCTGCACACAAAAGGCTGTAGGTGTTGAACGCTGCTGGAGTGGGAATGAGGCAGGGCCTCTGAGGAGTCTAAAGACTTCACAGGCTGGCGCCAGCCTGCAAATAATCAACTCCCCATCACTGTTTTAAATAGTCTTGGGGCTTCTTCATGGTTGCCAACTGAAATCAGAAAAATATTGACAAGAGAAGACTAGATGAATTATTGGATTGAGTAGCAGATCACTCTTCAGGCAAGACTCAAGAAGCTGACAATCTATTTCTCAAGAGCCAGCAACAGAATATGGGCAAATAACCAGGGAGGAGACGATAACAGGAGCAGGATAGCTCAGGTAGAAGTGTCTCTTTGCCATAAAATAGCAAGCTTGAAAGCTCCTTTACAACTCCAGGCTGCACACATTCCAGACCAGCTGACCCATTACTGAGTGGGTAAGTGCACTCAGGGTACTAAGTTGCCAGCTGGTTTGCTGCAGCTATCCACCTGCATGAAAAATAGGAGACTCTGGGGCATCAGGGGCTTTGTTTTTTCTATTCAAATGTGGCTCTCTTTTATTTATTTTGTTGAATTAAACATACGGCTGATATTATTCACTCCTGATATGTGAGTAGCATGGCAAATCACCCAGTCAAAATTGGTTCTTAGGTTTTGTAGATGACAATTACACAAGCAACAAAAATCCTTCATAGTTTATGAACCAGGCCTTTGGTAGTCACTCTAAGGGTTACATGTATCTAAAGAAATAAAAATGACTAATTTATATGAATTGATTGTGAAATTCTATTGACAGTTAGTAAATCATTGAAAAGCAGAATTCTGACTAGCTAAAACACAACCCTTTTAACTCAAAACAGAAATTGTGATTTTTGCTCTTCGTTTCATGTGGTTTGCTACATATATTCACAAAAAATGCATATTTACCTAAAAAGATAAATGGAAGATTTATCCAAGTATGCCTTAAGCTCCTTTTTCTAGGAGTCTAGCAACCAATTTAATAATGCACTAAAAAGAAAACTGTGCAATCCTATCTATGTTTACTCTCAGGGGATTGATTCAATGCCGAATAAGTGCACATAGGATGCGCACTGCCATCTTAAGTTGTTTTGAAAAGTTCACCATTTAAGATACTAAAAGCTTGCAAAGTTTGCCACAAAATATACTAAAAGCTCAATATATAGGGCATGGAGGGGGAAATATAGACATGTTTTGCTTATTGCAAACATCACGTGTCATTAGACTATTTTCAATAACATATGGAAAATTGTTATTGGAAGCAATAGCAGTATGGGCATATCTAACATAATTCATAATTTAGATATATTTCTGAAGTCAGTTTGATCAAGGTTCTAGCTAGACGTTGTTACCACAAGATAATGAGGCCAGGGTTCAAATATTTGTAGACAGATGGTTAATAAACATGGTGACCCCCTTTCTGACTGGATTACAACCAATAATGCTCCAGCCATTATAATAGAAAGTGGGTCAGAGTAGGTTTTAGTAAGCATTTGAATAATCATGGTTCCCAAATGAGTCATTGGAATATAGGTTCTCAAACTGTGGGGTACATCCTTCTCTATCTGTCTGTCTCTCTGTCTGTCTGTCTGTCTGTCTGTCTGTCTGTCTGTCTGTCTGTCTCTGTCTCTCTCTCTCTCTCTCTCTCTCTCTCTCTCTCTCTCTTTCTCTCTCTCTGTGTGTGTGTGTGTGTCCAACAGGACACAAAACAGTTGGATTTTCTCTACCTGTTGCAAAACAAGGAGCTACAGAAGCTGGAATTTGCTTTATTCTGTATAATCAGCTGTTGCCTGTTGTCTTTGTCCATGGAGTTTTCCTGGCAGGGATACTGGAGTGGCTTGCCAGTTCCTTCTCCAGGTGGATCACGTTTAGTCAAAACTCTCCTGGCGTGCTCTGGTCCATGGGGTCACGAAGAGTCAGACACGACTAAACGACTAAACAACCAGCTGATTAGGTGCTCAGGAGGATACAAAGGAACACAGCAAAAGGCAAAACAGATTCTCCTATGCCTGAATGGGCAATACAAATGAAGCACCCACCTCTCTGGCTGAATCACTAGCCAAAAAGCAGAAACATTGCAACACCACTTCATGCATTGCCCCTTTATTATCTTGGCTTTCCCCCCCCTCCATTTGGCTGCATGGAGGAGGGGAACAGCTGAATGAAAGAGAGAAGGGCTTCGCTGCAGCGCAGCTTACAGCTTTCTCTATTCAGTCAAGTAGAATATATTCAGCAGAGAGAAGACGTATTATACGCTAGGGGTTGTACAAAGGGGTTCTCTTCAGAGAAAGGAAAGTCTCTAAAGATCTTGGAGGATAATGTGGCACAGAAACATGTGGCATTAGATTCATCACATCAGTATAACCATTTAAATGCAATAGCTGAGGCAGGAAACTCTCATATAAAGTAAAAATAAGCTAAATTCTGGCTGCTGCAGCAGCTATTTTCCCTTGCACCCAGAAACTGGATCAAGCAAGTACATGTGGGAGGAGTGCTGTTGCTATGTGGTTGGTTCTTTTTTTTTTGCAGCCCTATATTATGTAAGTATGCCTAATAGATGGGCATACAATTCCAAATGTTGTATTTCACTACACAGATGTTATATACAAGATCCAGGCATGCTCACAGGTACCTCTAGGTTGGGAGTTTAAGAAAGGTGAAGTAAGTTCATATGTGAGTGAATTCAAAGAGTATGATAGGTACTACATTATAACCAAATTACCTTTAGTACATCTTACTCACCTTCACATTTTTCCAGGATCTGGACAGTTTCTCCCAGTTCTAGAACCAAGCCTTGTGGTACAGGCCCTCGAAAGCTGCATATAACTGGGGGGGGGGATAGAAAAAGGTCAGAGGCTGAGTAGCATTATATAGTGCTACATAAAAATAGCAACTACATTCCTGTTTAAATTCCATTTATCTCAAGATTAGCAATGCCTTTGTGTCAAGATATTAGTTATGAATAATATCCCACCTTCATTACAATCACATGTATTTTTTTAGTTGACACAACTAATTTTAAAACTCACAAAATAATAATTAATCTAATTCAACAATATAGGCATAGAAATTATTGCTAAAATACAAATTTGGTGTATACCGTATTCTTTATCAAAATCAAGCATTTAAAAAGGAACAATGTGTTATTGTATATGCAAAATCCAACAACTGTCTCTTGGTTTGCATTACTAAACTAAATACCTTTAAGCCCTGATTCATGGGCTCAGTGGTGGTGAGGATGAGCCACAGATATGAACTCCCTTCAGTTTTACTTTTGGTTTTCCGTTTACTGCTAACCATAGTTTGCTATAATGTCAAAACCAGCAAACTATGGTTTGCATAAAGCTGAATTGTAAACCAGTACTTTAAATCAGACCTTACTAAGAACTTAAGAAAAGCCATGCTAGATCAGACAAAAGGCTCATCCGGCCACAATATTGTTATTAGTGCAGCCAACTAGATGCTAATGTCAATCCCACAAGAATGACATGAATTGAACAGCACTCTCATAATCTCTAGCAACTAGTATTCAGAAGCATACTTCCTCCGATCCTGGAGGTAATACAGTCATACCTCGGTTTAAGTATGCCTCGGTTTGAGTGTTTTCCGTTTAAGTACTCTACGGACCTGTCTGGAACAGATTAATCCACTTTCCATTACTTTCAATGGGAAAGTTCGCTTCAGGTTAAGTACGCTTCAGGTTAAGTACGGACTTCTGGAACCAATTACACTCATACCTTGGGTTAAGTACGCTTCAGGCTGAGTACTCCGCGGACCCGTCTGGAACAGATTAATCCACTTTCCATTACTTTCAATGGGAAGGTTCGCTTCAGTTTAAGTACTCCACGGACCATCTGGAATGGATTAATCCACTTTCCATTACTTTCAATGCGAAAGTTCGCTTCACATTAAGTACGCTTCAGGCTAAGTACAGACTTCCGGAACCAATTGTGTTTGTAAACCAAGGTACCACTGTATATACTCCATGACTAGTAGTCATTGATAGCATTATCCTCTATGAATTTGTCTAATCTTTTTTCAAAACCCACATTGGTGGCTATTAATATATTTTATGGCTGCAAATTTCAATATGCACTATGGGGAAAAATACTTCATTTTGCCTGTTCTGGGGCTTCCAACATTTAGTTTCATTAGGTGTCCATGGGTTCTGGTATTATAAAAAAAAATTCTTCGCACCATGCCTAAATTCATACACCTCTACCATGTCCCTAAACTCAACTTTTTTCTATCATTCCCCTTTCACTATTTTTCTGAACTAAAAAGTCTCAAATACTGTAACTTTTCCATACAGAAGAATTATTCTGCACATTTGATTGTTATTATTGTCCTTTTCTGAACCTTTTCCAGCTCTACGACATCTTTTTTGAGGTGCAGAGTCCAGAACCGTACACATGATTCAAAGTGTGCTGACACCACAGATCAGAAAGCAATTATGATATTGGCAGTTTTACGTTTAATCCTTTTCCTAATGATCTCCAACATGGAATATACTTTTTTTTCCACAGCTGCTGCATTATAGGTCAGCATTTTCACTGCTATTCACCATGACCCTGAGATTTCTTTCCTAGTTAGTCAATGACAGCTCAGACCCTATTCATGTATATGAAGTTAGGGTTGTTGTTGTTTTGCCTCAATGTGCGTTAACTTTACACCTGCTTACACTTAACTTCATTTGCCATTTTAATTCCCATTCACCCAATCCATTTTTATTTTAACCACTCTGAACAATTTGGTATCAGCAAACATGACTAATTCACTGTGGCTCATCTCTAACTGCAGAGCAAGATATGAGCAAGATAAAAAAACACTAGTGCCACTACAAATCATGGGAAGGCCTCCAGGTGTGTTTGCATTTGTGTGTCTGTACAACCAGTCCACTAAACACAACAATAAACTTCCGAGTTCTAAATTCAAATCTCAGCTCTGCCATGTCTCCATTCATAAGATTACTGTGAAGTTAAGAAGATAATGACTGCATTCAAACATAACACTAAACTATAGCTTGGAGGGACATGAATGAAAAACAGGCTCATGGGCTTCCTCCTCCAACTCTGCTGTGACTGCAAAAGAGTAGTTCTGAAGCATCTGCTTTTATTTTCAACTACTGTCTGTAACCACAGCTTGTTTTTATCAAAGCAGCACAAACTGTGGTTGCTGTTAATTACTGCTCAGGTTTATTAAAATTTGCACGTCACTTCCTACTAAGATGTCCCAAGTGATTTAGAAATAAAGTTTTATATATATATATATATATATATATATATATATATATATATATATAATACCACATAAACATGATTAAAAACATGTTTATGTTTGTCCAAACATAAAACCACACTTTGTCCTGATTTGAGACAAAAGGACTGTGATTAGTTGAAAATGGAATATGTTTCAGATCTCCTTCCTACAACCATGCTGAAGGAAGAAGAGCCCATGACTATAGTCCACACACTATTTAAGTGTAACCTTGAAAACCAAACCAAAGTTCAAGGTATGAATGTCCCCTGCTCCATACACTCAAGGCCTTGTTCCAGCTTCTTAACCTCAGCCATCCTGCTCCAATTGCCTTCAACCAACCCTTGCCATTCCCCCAACTTCCAAAATACCAGAAAACATGAAGGGAACCAGAATGGAAAGCTGGCACCATAAACTGTTTTGCACTATGATTTCATAGAATTGTGATAATAGTGACTGTTCTCTGTCTTCCTTCCAGACTTATAGGAAACAAAAGAAGCTATTTATAGGATACAACTCAAGTTACAGTATTTTGGTACACAGGACTTCAGCCTTGTCCTCAAGATTGCTCCTATGGTGAAATCTCAATTAAGCATTTGGAGTGGGGGAGGTGGAATCATACCATGTTAACCTTTTATCATTTACTATAAAATTGGCGTTCATTTTATACACATTTAAGTTTGTAGCACTTCAATCCTAATAATTTAAAGCAGTTACAGCTGTGTTCTAATAGTTTTTCATAATCACATATCTTTCTTGTATAAAATACCTAGAGCCCACAGAAAGTGAAATAATGATGGGTTTATTCAGCCATAAAAAACAGACCTATGCTCCAAGGCAAAGGCTCCCATCAGCTGCATTAGAATCTCTTAACAGATGCAACCATCCAAAAGATTAAATCATACACAACTGCATGTGCTCCAATACAATCATACCCATCAATATTAGCATCAGGATTTTATTTTATTACATTATTGACAGAATACTGCTTATTTTAGAAAAATAAAACACTATAAATGTTGTGTCTCCACTGGAATGCAAAGCAACACCACAAAACTGAGATTACAGATCAAATATTCCTCAATCTCCATTCTCCGAAAATCAACCTGAATTTGGAGCCCTGGCACCACATTTCTAAGTAATCCATTAGCCTGTTGTGATCAAGTTTGTGGGTCTTGATCCCTACATCCCTTTCCTTGGGGGCCCTCTTCTACACACAAATTAAGAGAACATTTTACAACCGCATACAAAAATAGCACATGGTAGCTAGGAAAAGGCCAGCATATTCCTTGTAAGTATACATGGTACAGATTAAGAAATTGTTGCATACCACAGCTATAATTTTTAAACATGTTTCAACCTGCAACAGCAACATTTAAGGTTGGGAAAGTGAAAGTGACCTGTTCTCTAGGGCCAAAATATTTGAGCTACAGTACTTGGCCCTGGTTTCCAGGAAGCAGACTTCCATGAGTTTGCTATTTTCCCCTATAAGGGCTCTGCGATTTCTGTTGGAATGTTCTTGTTCATGGCTTTAGCCAGCTAGATATGCTTTCTTCCAACCATGGTTTAGCACTGCAGAATTTTTGGAAAACAACTCAGAGACTGACTTTTATTCAGTGTGAGTTACACTGAAGTGCAGCAATTGCTTCTGGACCGTCTAGAGGGGTTGGGAGCTGGGGGCACTGTCATACAGTGGTTCCGCTCCTTCCTCCTGGGCCGTGTTCAGAAAGTGGTGGTGGGGGATGAGTGTTCAAACCCCTGGGCTCTCACTTGTGGGGTGCCTCAGGGTTCTGCCCTCTCCCCCATGCTTTTTAACATCTACATGCAGCCGCTGGGAGAGATCATCAGGGGGTTTGGGCTGGGTGTTCATCAGTATGCGGATGATACCCAGCTCTACCTCTCTTTCAAATCAGAACAAGTGAAGGCAGTGAAGGTCCTGTGTGAGTGCCTGGAGGCAGCAGGAGGATGGATGGTGGCTAACAGATTGTGGTTGAATCCTGACAAGACAGAAGTACTGTTTGTGGGGGACAGGAGGCAGGCAGGTGTGGAGGACTCCCTGGTCCTGAATGGGGTAACTGTGCCCCTGAAGGACCAGGTGCGCAGCCTGGGAGTCGTTTTGGACTCACAGCTGTCCATGGAGGCGCAGGTCAATTCTGTGTCCAGGGCAGTTGTCAGGGTAGGGTATAAATAATAAAATTATTATTATTGTAAACAAAAGCCTACAGTTACAATTACCGTACAGTGGTACCTCTACTTACGAATAACTCTACTTACGAATGTTTCTACTTACGAATGGAGCTCTGTCCGCCATCTTGGATGCAGTTTAGATAGGATTTTTTCTACTCACGAATTTTTAGATAGGGTTGCTTCAACTTACGAATTTTTTCTCCCAATGCATTCCTATGGGATTCGACTTACAATTTTTTTCGACTTACGAATGTGTGTTCGGAAGGCATTAAATTCGTAAGTAGAGGTACCACTGTACTTAAAACAGAACCCACGAACCTTTATCAGACATATGAGCCAAAACAAACCAAAGAATGGTGGCATCTTAACAAACCTAACAACAGGACCATCGTAAGCGCCCCTGGCGCCGTGGTGCGCCGGATCTCTCCGGTGCCCTCCCGCCCCGTTTCCCAGCGCGGTGGGCGGGTGGGCAGGCACAGTGCGATCTCTCCAGCGCCCTCCCGTCCCGTTTCCCAGCGCGGCAGGCGGGTGGGCACAGCGCGCAGCTGCGCGGCGGACCGGCAGGCCAGCGCAGCTTGCGCCGCCCTCCTGGCGGGCCGGCGCCGTGGTGCCCTGCGCCACCAAGCCTGCACGTAGGGCCGGCCCTGCCTAACAACACTTAGGATTATGCCTGCTTGCTTCTTACCAGGCAGCACTTATGCTACCTCACATCAGATACCGAGACAAGCACCTTGCATCCAAGCTGCTTTTAACATTTAACCCCAAACTCCCTCCCTCTGCTCCATCTCTCTCTTTGTGCTAAACTGCTGTTTCTTCACACAGGGCTCATCCACCCAGGCTTTCTGGACACAGGTCCGAGAGGTTTCTCGTTTGACCCACCTCTTTCCCAGGGAAAACAGAGTGTATGCCGCTGAACAGAGGCACCAAGTTGCACTCAACATTCGGGTGGAGGGGCGGTTGTGCATGTGTGACATCACACATGCACTACCACCCCAACCTGGCCAGGCTGCTTCGGCCCACCATCCCCTGACTGCTTAAACTTTTTATGCCAAGAGCTTGAGGCCACCTCCTCTCCCTCCGAGAGGCCTGCCACGGCACTTTGGCACTTTCCTCTGAGATCAACAGGACACCTTCCCAGAAAGCACTCTGGAGGTCCACAAAAGGACATGCCTTGAGGGCTGTGCGTTGGACTACCATGACTGATTAGGTATGTTACCCACATCTAAATTTAGTAGAATTAATGCTACTGAGATGAAGGCTGCTTTTCTATGTAAAGAAGGAAACAATGAACACTATCTGCCTTGAGATGAAGCATTATAGAGAAGTATAGCCCTGATATGGGGCTTGATACAGGGATCAGAGTGAGATGAATGATCACAGACATGGTGATCCATATTTAACCAGGAAAATCCACAGATCTTAATACCCCCACAGTGGTACCTCGTGTTATGTACCATCCCCCTTACGAATGCTGTGGGTTATGCACTCCACTAACCCGGAAGCAGATGCCCCTTCTTGCAACCTTTGCCCCGGGATGCGAGCGGAGGTGCCATTAGAGAAAGCGCGCCTCATGTTGTGAGCAATTTCCTGTTACGAACGGACCTCTGGAACGGATTAAGTACGTAACACAAGGTACCACTGTACTTCATACTGACAACCTTAGATGAGCCATAGACCAGATTCTTGGCAATGCTGTGTTACTTGCACCTTCACTCCATGCACATATTTAGTACAATTCCTCTGTAGTTCAAAACCCTATTTTTCATTGCAACATGAATCTTTAGTCTTGTCCTTTATATCTTCTCACTTTATCTGCATCTAAGTCTCTCTAAACTCTACACCATCTGTACAAACCCCTTTTAACATGTGCATAGGCCAAATGGCCTTTCAATTTTGGTCATGCTAAAAATAAACACCTTTGACTTGTTTCACTTGTTAAGCCCAGCTTCAGATATTGAGAAGAAAATGTCATTGCCACCAAAATGTGATTGCTAGCATGCCAGGGTCTCACTGGCACAGGTGTATTGTTTGGAAGCAGCCACCATGTGACTTCCACATTTAAAAAACTCTTTGATGGTTCCATCATTCTTTAGGCACTACAGAGAGGATGCCTGCAAAAGACTGCACAAGGCCCTTTAAAAATAGGTTTTGTAACTGTCACATGTTTGGTTTTACTGGCTACCATTTTACACTCTGTTTACTGTACCGTTTGGAAGTTTGGTGGTTTATATTCAACTGCATTATTTTTGTTCTCTGCCTTGAGGATTTTGAATTTAAAACTCTGAATCCCAGATAGATACTGTAGGTGGAAGATGAGGGTATCAATAGCTACTAGTCACAATGCCTATGTTACCTCCAGTATCAGAGTCAGTACACCACTAAATTGATGAGAAGCACAAGTCGGAGAGTGCTTTTGTGCTCATGTCTGCCTTGCTGTCCTCTCAAAGGCATATGCTTGGCAACTCTAGGAAACAGAATGCACAGGGATAGAACTATAGGAAGCTGTCTTATACCGAATCAGATCATTAGTTCATCTACAGTCTACAATGACTGGCTGCAGGTCTCCAGGGTTTCAGACAGGAGTCTCTCTCAGATCACTACCTGAAGATGGCAGGACTGAACTTGTGGCCTTCTTCATACAAAGCAGATGCCCTATGACTGAGTTAAATAGGCCTCTGGTCTGATCAGATTCTGCTTATGTGCTTACCTTGGGTATCTGATTGGCCACTGTCAGAACAGGATGCTGCATTAGATAGGCCATAAGTCTGATACTGTAGCCTCTTCTTGTATAGAGGTGCTGAATGTGGGCTTCCTACATCCACACAGCTGTTTAAACCATTTTAGCTGCATATTATGCTTGTAATGGGTAAGGTCTGAATTTGGCGCAGCATTCCAGTCTGCCAAGCTAAAAGACTGGTCTTAGTTTGACATTACTTTGAGTTTGAAAGTGAACACAATATTGAAGGAAGAGATTCTGAGGCTCATGTTCACCCTACGCTTCAATGTGTGCTTGAAATTGCAAGCTGAATGCAGGAATCCTATACCCACTTACCCGGGGGCCAACCCTTATGAAAATCAATGGGACGTTCCCAGTAGACAGATATAGGATTGCACTGCTAGTTGCTCTCAATTATGATCTACATATGTAATTGACACTTCAAAATTTATACGGAACTATCAGAGTATATACCGGTAGGATCTCCATGCTACTTTTTCGAATCTCTATAAAGCCAAATGTTTGGATAATCTATATCAAAAACCCAAACTATACACCAAAGTAACAGTCAAGGGTACCACAGCACGCCAGGCACTCCTGTCTAATGTATGGATAATCTATAGCAAATTTTAATGTTAATATTCTCATAATATCCTATTCAAAGCACAGTGACTCCCATGGCAATAAACTTTTCTCTATTTTGTTAATATTTCACATGATATATTACATTTTTTGAATAGGTTCATACCACTAAGATAATTACAAGTTATACGTAAATAAGAGAAAACACTATTAGAGAAAACACACTCCTGACATACTTCCTCCAAATAACCTCCGTGTCCTCTGCCCCACTTCCCCACTAAGGAATTCAGACACAGATCATTGCAAGTGGTTTCTGCAAGAAAATGTTGCACTGTAGAATGCTCCTGTTCAGGATCCCAGCCAATCATTTCCTCTTGCAAGGTGCTCAATTACATCCCCCGGGGTTTTCTATGCCCCCCCACCCTCATCCAGCTAGCATTCCACAACCACCAAGCAAGCTTCTCATTGGGCCATTTTGGGTTCCACCCCCTTCTTTTTAAAAAGTGCACTTCTGCAAATCTTCAGTTTTCTTCAAACCTGGCGATACTTACTACTTGTGCATGGATAAGAGAGCAAGTATCACAATGGCATTTTAGTATATAAATCTCTGGCACAAATGAATTTAGAATATTGTGTGATTTATTTATTTATTTAAATTGAATTATATTGTTTTTCTGTTTTGGTGCATGCCACCCTGAACAACTTTGGGAGGAATGGGTAATCTAATAACAAATAATAATACAGTACACAAGCATTTACTATCTGAACTGTCTTCCAAAGCTGCTCACATCAAGAGGAGGAGAGGGAGAGGCTTACAAACTAAAAAAAGACAAGACACACAAAGAAAGGGGAATGGAAGGAAAAGCTAGAGGAGAAAAATCAGTTGTTCATGGCCAGAGTGATGAGATGCAAGTAGACATTTTTACCAAACTGAACAAGCACAACTAATATAATATAATATAAATAAAACTCATATGTAGCCAATTGCAAAATGTAAGCTACTTGTTAACTGCACTGAATTATGTAATGTAATGATCCATTAACTTTCTTAAAAATAGTGATATTATATTTAAGCTACCGAATAAAATGTATATTAAAAATAATTAAAGAGTATATTCATAGCAATTTGTATAAGGGTTCCAATGGGAGCAGTGGGAGGTTCCTCCTTGCTGTTAAAAAAAAACCCTTTGGGTCAACAAATACTTACCAGGAGGCTGAGAAAATGCAAGGAGATCAGTCCTGCCGCTACCAACAGAAATATGCTTAAATTGGGGGCAGGTATGAATAGCCTACAATTACTAGCAGAGTAGCTACTCAGGTTTGGCACTCTGCTAACCTTTGCTTAAATCTTCTGTAGTCAACTGGTTGTATAAAAGCAATTACAACTTTCCCATTACATTTCTATCCCACCTTTTCTCCAAGCAGCTTAAGGCAGTATATATGGTACTTTCCCCATTTATCGTCATAATAACTCTATGAGGCAGATTTAACTAAAAGAAAGCGAAGAGCCCAAGGTCATGCAATGAGCTTCAAGGCTGAGAGAGGATGTAAAAGTGGGTCTCCAGGAATCCTTGTCCAATACTAGTCCAGCCACTGCACTACACAGTGTTTTCACACATTCTGAGTTTAATTATACCCCCTAGGCTAGGTGCAAAATTAACTATAGAAAACATAACACTATGGGCAGTATCTATCAAAGTGGTTCTATTAGTGCATGACTTCTTTTTGTGCAATGGAACTCCCCTCCATTTTAATTGCCCTGTGCACCTCCCCAGAAATTTCTGGGGCCCCCGCCCTTGAATCCCCCCCCCCGGTTCTGCCACTGCCAACTCAGGGGACAGCCAACAATACTCCTGCAGATGATCCCAGTGATCAAGTTAGGATATAAAGGTTTAGGTGGTACAAAAGATAATCTGCACCTAAATTGTTCAAAACTTTATAAATGGATACAAGGACCTTGAATCTGGCTTGGCGGTAGATGGGCAGCAGTTATACCACTTGATCTCAACTTGCCTACATTTACCTGAAGAAAACACTCAAAAGGAGTGTAAGCTTCTTACAATAAATATATGCTTCCAAGAGATTGGAGTACGGTACCCAATTACATTTAGTTACATTTATTGAAATTATGGTGCTGGAGGAGACTCTTGAGAGTCCCATGGACTGCAAGAAGATCAAACCTATCCATTCTGAAGGAAATCAGCCCTGAGTGCTCACTGGAAGGACAGATCGTGAAGCTGAGGCTCCAATACATTGGCCACCTCATGAGAAGAGAAGACTCCCTGGAAAAGACCCTGATGTTGGGAAAGATTGAGGGCACTAGGAGAAGGAGACGACAGAGGACGAGATGGTTGGACAGTGTTCTCGAAGCTACGGACATGAGTTTGAGCAAACTGCGGGAGGCAGTGCAAGACAGGAGTGCCTGGCGTGCTATGGTCCATGGGGTCACGAAGAGTCGGACACGACTAAACAACAACAACATTGAAAGGTTGTAAAACCACCTTTCAAAGTTGCACACATAACACAACAATATGTCATTAGATCCTGTCCCCTACTATGTCCGATTAAAAAAATTCTTTTCAAAATGCAGAAAATATTCCAGTCTCAGACACTTAAAATCCATATGTAATAAAGGGGTTCTTGTATTTTTCTGTGGTGATTTTACTCTTAAAAGTTCACATTTTCCCTTTCAGATGAGCTATTTTAAGTACTGTACACACAAAAACACACAAAAAGAGGAAGGGGGGAAACAAACAAAAGGGGGGGCTCTAATACTCTTCCACATGTTCAAATGGATAAAAGATAAATACTTTATTTTTTTTTAAAAAAAAGCTTACAGGAAGACCTACAATTACAGTTTCCAGAGGAGTAGCCATATTAGTAAAAGGGGTAAAGGTACCCCTGACAGTTAGGTCCAGTTGCGGATGACTCTGGGGTTGTGGTGCTCATCTGGCTCTATAGGCCGAGGGAGCTGGCGTTTGTCCACAGACAGCTTCCGGGTCATGTGGCCAGCATGACTAAGCCACTTTTGTCGAACCAGAGCAGCGCAAGGAAAAAAGGATCTCCATCACCACACTTGAGTAAGGCTTGTATTCCAATTTTCTCTTCATAATCCGAGTAGCCTGAGCTAAAAACATCTACGCTATCTCTTCACATTTTAAAACAAGCAACTGCTCACAGCAGAACTCTGCAACTGAAGATGGACATTCTTCATGCATTAACAACTCATTACTAACCTTTGCTAATGACTGAGCCTCAGGGCAAGCAAGAGCCTGACAAGAGATAAGAGCTTGTTCTAAAGCTGTTGTAATTAACTGGATTTCAGTTACTCTGGAAAGATGAAGGCATTGTTTACAAAACAAAGCACGAGACTTCTGGCAGGAAGCCTTTCTCCATTTTGGGTGGAAGTATTGCAAGCAATTTACACAACCGTGGAAGTTTATGCCACAGAGGTTTTTTTAGTCTTTAAGGTGCCACAAGACTCTTTGCTCTTTTTACTGGTGCTGTGGGTTAAACCACAAAGCCTAGGGCTTGCTGATCAGAAGGTTGGCGGTTCAAATCCCCGTGACGGGGTGAGTTCCCGTTGCTTGGTCCCAGCTCCTGCCAACCTAGCAGTTCGAAAGCATGTCAAAGTGCAAGTAGATAAATAGATACCACTCCAGTGGGAAGGTAAACGGTGTTTCCATGCACTGCTCTGGTTTCACCAGAAGCGCCTTAGTCATGCTGGCCACATGACCCAGAAGCTGTCTGCAGACAAACACTGGCTCCCTCGGCCTATAGAGCGAGATGAGCATGCAACCCCTGAGTTGTCCGTGACTGGACCTAACAGTCAAGGGTACCTTTACCTTTACTCCTCTGGAAATAAGCCACAGATGTAATCTGAAAGCTGATGAAGCCCCACATGCTCCTATTTTTAAGGGGTAGGTTCGCATGAGAGCATGCTACAAATCAAGGGCTGGAAACTTATCACTTGGGTCATGTAGGACTCCCTTGAACAGATTAATTATCTGCAAATTTGAACCAGATATAAACATTTGAAAATGAACTTATGGTTCCTGAAAAGGCCTTTTCTAAAATGTAATTGATAAGGCAGAGATGGAAAAGGCAGAAGTTGTTTGTAGGTAAATGGGAGAAGCAGGTTCTGGGTTGCTAATGTTGTTTTGTGACTACTTCTACCTATTGCCTGGTGTCTAAACAACTCACATCAATATGAAACCACTGGTAGGGTTAGGAGAAGCTGTGCAAGATCTGGATCATTGTCTGGGTGCCGTGGTAGACAATGAGGGTGAATGAACTGAACTGGAACTCTGTGAATGTGGAGGCACGATGGGTTGGTGGCTCCCATGTCTGGGAGATTGGCCATTTGCTTGTTCTGGGTGGGATTTCACTCCCTCTGAAAGAACAGGTTCAGAGTTTGAGGGAACTCCTTGATCCATCTTTGTCCTTGGAGGCTCAGGTTGCCTCAATAATTAGAAGCATCTTTTACCAGCAGTATATAAATTGTTATAAACAAACAAACATTTTCACCAACCCAGGAAAAGCCACCCACAAAACATTAACATTTTAGATCACTTTACTATGCAACAAAAAAAATGCAATTTGAATGCTAACTCGTGGTTATATAAGACAGTACTGTAAAACATTAGTTTCTCTCTGCCAAGATATAAATTTAATGAACAATCCTATTCACATTTATTCAGAGGAAAGTCTGTGTTTAATAGACAAGACAAACATACACAGGGGGGGGGCAATCTAAAATGCAGGCATTTTGGCTTAATATTTTATTGTTTTGTCAAGAAAATATGTTATAAGTTATCCTAGTTTAATATCAATGTGAGCTATAATGTAATATCTGTACGTGTCAGGGGACCTCCGTACAGGGAACCTCCACCTCTCCTGTTGACCAGCACTTCACCCAGTGAGAGCAGCAGCAGCGGGTCAGGTGGGGGGAATGAGGAAGTTAGTGGGTTGGAGGAGTCAGGGCTCGGCTATGCTAGAGAGCCATTGCAATGCCCTGACCAGCAGGTGGAGGGGAACAGGCAAGCCCTTCCAGCGCCCGAATTAAGGCGCGCCACCAAATGTAAGGTCGGGAGGAGGCGTTTCGGGGTGCCCAAACTCTTATGCTGGGCACGTAACAGGCAGGGCAGTCTCAAGCGGGTTGCGTGCCCTGGTGCTGAGGGGCGGAGATCGCTCCGGCGCCCCCGCCCTTGCAGGGCGCAGCATGGTTTTCGCGCGGCGCCCTGCCTACCGGCCCAGCGCCCTGGTGCACCGCACCACCAGGGGTCTACCTAGAGCCGGCTCTGGTAACAGGAAACGTTCACTCCCGGCTTCTGCGAGTGACTGAGAGGTCATGTTTTCTGCTATCTCTGCACTGTAAATACTATGCACAATAAAATTATTAAAGACAGAGCGGACTTGGGCGTCTTTACTCAAGAGTTGCCGCAACAGCACCATTACACTATGTAAACTAAAACAATGCAGTGTTCTAGACTTAAAGAACACCACAATTACAAATGCATAACCAAGGTTCATTTGGACATCCATTACTATGACTACACTCATCTTGATCACCATTGTAGAGAAGACGTACACTTCAGCTCTGCAAAACAAGTGCTTTTGTCTTTAACTTTCAAAAGGGGGAGGAGGTAAACATATTCAAAGACCTAGAAAGAGATATGGCTCACAAGAATAGACCAAGCATCCTGTTTCCTCTACTGACCAATCATACCGAGGAACTCAAAAGCAGAGCACACCTGCATGGTTATTCATCAGCAATAGTAGATCTAACTTCATGAGTTTTTCTGATTACCTTTTGAAGCCATCCCAGTAGATTCAATAATTATGCACTGTGTGGAGTAATGTAAACAGGTAAATCCAAAATTATCCTCCTGCTAAGATTTCCAAGTAGGGATCAACCAAGTTTTCCTGAGTACATATTTTGAAATATGCAGTTTCAAGGGAGAATTTCTTTCTACTTAAAAAGTAGACACAAAGTCCTATTTTCAGAGGCCTATGCAGAAAGACCTAAAATGTAAGCCACAAGGTCCAAGGAAGCTACCGAATCTTAATGGGGAAGACCATGACCCAAAGGATCTAGTTTTTGGATGTATCTTTTTCACATACAGCTGCCTATAACACAGAGTATGGGAGTTCCAAAAATATTTGTGGTGTGGTACAGAGATCAGCTGTTCAAAGACAAGTCAAACACTCCACTGGGCTAGTGAAAGCCTCTTGGGTGATGTTAAAAATCTATTTGGAACCAAGCCTAGGAAAGAATGCAGACTTTGAGCTTACTTCATAGTAAAAAAAAAAAGAGCTTTGAAATGCTTCCTTTTACATATGTAGTTGAAACTCCTCTCCATCCTATCCCTCCGTCATACATATTTTCTATATGAACAGTTGAAAAAGAAGAAAATTCAATCATGCAATTCCCATCCCTTCACTCTGAAATGAGAATAGCCCAGTAACAGCTGTAAAATGCACCTTGGCTCATTGTGTAGTTCAACACTTAGCAGTTGAAATCATATGTGGGGGTAATATTTATCTTTATATATCAAAACAGGTTTTATGTTTCAGAAGGAAGTCAGACACTTTTTCATTACAAGCTCATTCACTTGAATCTTAACTGCCCTGATTTGAAAAGAACAGAGCTCATAGTCACAGAATGTGGTGTTCCTGTTTCCCAGTCCCTTGCTCTCTTTGGGTTGGGGGACCTGTGGGAATGGTAAAAGGGGTTGCAGATGGAAGAAGCTGGCAGAAATTTTTCACTCAGGAGTGCAACTTTGGATGCTAGGCATTGTGAATATATGTCCACATTAAAAATATCATGTCTTAAACTTCCAAGCTAATAACCATTGCTAACATATATTTTTTACATATACCGTAAATTTGAAATATTAAATGAATTTACAACATCTCCAAAGGGAGCCAGGGGCATATATAAATAATAAAATTTAATTAAAACAATTTAAAACAGCTCCATAATGTATTGCAGAATGCAGTTAAATCCAGCAGTGTAAAAACTTCAGAAAACTATTAACCAAAGCTTGGATAAATAAGGAAGCATTACATATGGCCCAGATGCAGGTGAAAAGGGAGACTGTCTGTTAAACATCAGCAATGTAAAGTATGGGGGAAAGATTTTTGTTCAGCAGCAATCAAATTATACAGACCAGTACATTTTTTGCTGAGTTCTGAGAATTCATTTTTGACCCTTTAGTACAGCCTAAACCAGAGATTGCAGAAAGCTAGAAACTGGTGGCTTTGCTAGACTCTCTTACAACACATAGTATTAATTTGAAACTGAAATCATTTTTTCAGAATTCAACAGTGTTTAATGGAGAGGGCTAGAAAGGATATTTAGATTCCTTGAGGATATTGGTATAGTCTCTGTGTTGTATGGAGAGTAAGAAACAATGCAGGGATAATTTAAAAACAAAGAAAAAGGCACAAAATAGGGAATTTCAGCCTCCAAAGCTAGTAGAGAATCTTTAACACTGCATTGCAACATGAGACATAAAAAAGAATAGTACACCAAAATTCAACAGCTGCCCATCCATCTTGAGAAAAATGTTTCTAAATAGAATAACTTTTTAGATTGAGTATTTATTGGGGCTGTTGAAAATAATTTGCATATTTAAACTATGGCTTTGATTACTGGTTATTCTCTTTTATGAAGGCCAATTTATTAACTGTTTGTGGGCTGAAAGAAATAGTATGATGTTTAGTCCTCAATATCTTTTTGACTACCTTATGTTAAAACTACCATGGTTATCACTGGTAGGAATTTCTCTATTTTTATTTTCTTGATTTTAGCCTTTAGCTATGCAATAAGTTTGTCTTATGGCATTATTACAGTGCTGACAAATGTCACACTGTACAATCCGTTATGCCAAAGTTATGTTTCCTGCTCATCCTGTATGCTTCCTAAAGTTCAGCTGTTGCATTAAAATTGCATCTCCTTGGTATTAGTACATCCTGGATTTTTCTATTATTATAAAACAGAGGATATTTAAATATGAATGATTAGATGTGATTAACCACTTACTGGGTAATAAACAGTATGTGTTATTGATGCTCTAAATCAATATGGAAACATTTACATTGCCAAAAATATAATTTACCTAAGCAAATCTTCAGGAATATAGAAACCAAGTAGGGGGGAAAACAAGTCATCTGAACGACTAAACCTACAGCACACAACATCATAATTTTGATTCTCTTCTGCCACCTGCATCATAGCAGCATTCGGTGTTTGCATTTTAAAACCACTATCTGAACCAAGAGTACGTTGAAAGAGAACCCAAAACTAAGGACACCAGTCCCAAAAATAAACTAAAACATGCATATGTTACTAAAAACGAGCCTTTTAATTTTATATAGGGATGGATATCCGTGTTAGTTGATAAGACCAGCCTAAAGTATTATATTCTCCGTAGTTTTGTATCCGTTGGCCAAATGACTTTTTTGTTGTTTGCACGTTATTGGATGTTTTTTTTAAGTGTAGCAAGTTGCGTTTGGGTTATCCAGCTACTGACTCAGAGCAGGTGCGTGATTGGCGCCCCCTAACGACAATATAGTCCTAATTCCTTATCTTCAACCCTCACAAGAGCGTCCTAGACCACCGATAAAAAAGACGGGCATTGCACGAATTAAGTGTATTTAAAAAGATGGGACGGGGTTCCTGCTTATTTCCTGAACACTGGCTAAGGCAGCCTGCATTTCACCCCTCCACAAATACGCGAATACACCACACGGCTGTTTTTCATATCCACTCCAGCTGCTACGACACTGGAGCAAGAAGCCTACCCAGATTCCTCCCAAAGCGGACCCCACCGAGAGCACCGATGTCCATCTTTATTTCTGAAACGCAACCTGTTCAACCAACGCGGAAAATAAAAGGGCTTTTATTTTTCCCTTCCCCTCCCGCCACCGCCGCTTTTTTTCTCTTTCCATCTTGCGATGGAAGAGCAAAGAAGCCTAATGGGGAGCAGAGAGAGAAGGGGAAAGATAGGAAGATACGGGCTGCAGCAGAGAGGCGAATAACGCTGCACACGCCACGGTTTCCAAAAAGGAAAAGAGAGAGAGAGAGACGCCTGGCTGCTCAAGCCATCCAACAGCAGCAACCCCGCATTTTCTCCGACACCCCCTCCTCCGAAATAAAGACACCATCCCCACAACGCCATTTTCTGACAAAGAATCAAGTTGGGCTCGCCAAGACACACACACACACAGAGAGAGAGAGAGATAGATAGAGAGCCTCAAAAGTGGAAGGCGGAGGCAAGGCGCGCAACAGGGAATACGCATCAACGCCGCCAACTACCCCGCCCCCGCACTGGGAATTATCATTATTCTACCTCGGGAGTTAACATCCTGGGGGAGGGTTAAGGAAGAGGAGGACCGGGGGCCGAAGGAGAAGCGCCCCGGCGGCACCTACCCACGCCGTATTTTTCCTCCTCCGTCGGACTCCACATGCTGCCGCCCGCGCCGGGTGCGCTCCTGCAGCTGGCTGCCCCCTGCCAGTGCGGGGTCGGCACTCCGGAGCCGCGGTGCTCATGGACGAGCGGAGGCGGCTTCTCCTGGTGTGCCCGGGGACGCTGCTCCGCACAGCCCCCCGGGCACCGCGGCTGTGGCGGCGGCGACGTCTTCCCGTCTTCCCACAGGCCAAGCAGGTGCGCTGGGCGGCTGCAGGCGGAGGAGGAAGGAGAAGCAGAAGCGCCTCTTCCCTGGAGAGGCAGCGGCAGATTCCTCAGCGCAGTGCTGTCTCTCTCCCCCCCCCCCCCAACTCCCGCTCTCAGGTCGGCTCTCCTCCGCCTTTAATCCAGGGGGGTCTTTTCCCTTCTCCCGGCCTCCCCTTCTTCCCTGCGACTGAATAAGGCACCAGCAGTTCCTCCGCCGCCTCCTCAGCTGCCGCCGCCGCCGCTGCTGTTGTTGTCGCCACCGCCGTAGCTGCTGAAGGGCTCGCGCGCCCACCCACTTGCCAGGCGGGCGCATGCGCGGGTGCTTTCGGTGCCAGCCTTCCCGCGCGGCCTCGGCCAGCCTCTCCTCAGGTACCTGCTGGCGAGGAGAGGAGCGGGAGGGCGCGCGAGGGCGCCTTCCCCGAAGCAGCGCTTCTGCCTCGGAGGCACCGACGACGACGACGACGACGACGACGACGTGAGGTAAGCTGGCGGCCGGGTGAGCCGTTAAAAATCTATATGCCCTCCCTTCACAGACATCATGCACAAGACTTCGTCTCCTTATACTGTACAAGCGAGCCAATGAAACACAGACTTGGAGGAGGAGGGGAGAGAAATTAATTCAGGACGTTTGTTTGTCGTGGCAAATCCTTAGACTGCAAAAGTTGGCAGGGCTTTTCTTAAATGTCATTCTGCGTGATAGCAATGCATCTTAAATCCTTGTGGTAAAATGCTGTGCTGCAACACAATCACCTGAATTTCTAGGTTGGCCCTAAGACAAATAAAAGGAAGAGGGTCCCTTCAACAGGGCCAGAACTTAGGGGTAACACTACTTGCTTGAGGTGCTGTGCCAGCATAGGTGCCACTGGCATAGCCAGTGAAAACACCCTCTGTGTGTGATAGAGCGAAACTAACTCACCAACCAATGTCCAGGCTCTAGAGAGAAACTGGGCACTCACAGTGGACTGCCATTGAACAGAGTGCCAGCACAGCGCTCAGTGTGCGGCATAAGAGCATAGCTGCTGGCATAGCAATGAGCAGAGTATGGTTTGGAATAACAGCATCTGGAATATATGGACAGATGTGAATATATAGAGGTCAGATGTGAAAGCAACAAGAATGACTACTCTAGAATAAAATTGTGGGAATTAATGAAGAATGCATGAGTAGTTTTAAGTGTAACGAAAGTATCTGGAGTGGAACTTAAAGTGTGGTTGAGGGAATATGAGGAGCAATGATGGTTTGTAGAGTGACTCATGGGATTTTCAGTGGTGCTGCCAGGGTGAAGCTTATCTAGAATAGCATGTTATTGGAGTTCTGAAACTGAATCCGAACAAAATGGCAGGGTATATACAGTGGACTAACATTTGAATGGTAATTTCCAGTCTGATAGGATTGTTGATTGTCAGCATTTGTAGAGTGGTGATGCCTATGAAATAATGGACATCCTTTTTGGAAGAATGACATCTGGGCTATAACAACATAATGAAATGTCAGGATCCAGAAGAGGGTGACAGTAGAGTGATAGGCTATAGATTGGATATGACTGGATGTAGAATAAGGCAAATGATGACAGGATCTACAGTGGATTACAGTGTAGAAACAGTGTCATCAAGGGTGAAATTCTATGGCACCAAGTGGGATAACAGTGGAATAATAATAGCATCTGCAATTGAAATTACAGGCATTCTGTAGTATCCTACCACAGAAGAAGAATTGGGGTTCAGGATTCCTTAATCTGGGTTTTTAGGTTATGGATTGCGTTTTTCTAATAATAAATGTTTTGTTTTGTTTTGTTTTGTTTTAAAAAGTAGTGGCAACATGCTGATATATAATGACATGCCCTCATCTCCAGCTTTCTGATTCCAAAAACTTGCCAAATGGCTCTGCTACAATATCTGCCCTGCCCTGCACTACCCTGCCATCCGATCCGCACACAGTTATTATGATTGTACATAAAGCTTGACTTTATGAGGAAAATCTGCAGTTCTGTAAATCAATAGTCATAAATAAAATAAAATATACACTATTTAAACTTCAAATAAAAGGGGTCAGGAAGCCTTAATTCCTTGTTACCAAATATCTTTGTTCCTGTTACTGCTTCCTATCTTGCCAATACAGCCCTCTCATATAATGCACTTTATTTTTCAAGCTCCATACATTGTGCACCATCTAACTAGAAATAAAACAAAAACAGGTGCAGTGGGAGAGGGAACACATAGAATTTTCCTTTGACACTCACAATATTTTTTATAGATGCCTGGCACTGAACTGGCCCAGGCCCAGTCAGTAGTCTGGTCCACTAACAGTGGCCCTTTAATAGAATAAAACATCAATAGTAGACTCCCACCCTGTTATTCAGAGTACTCTAAATGTTGGAGGATGACATCCAGGAAGCCTGAGCCTATGAATGCTTTCTTTATCAAACGTAAGGCCTACTGAGTTCAGTGGAATTTACTCCCTTATTTGGATTGCAGCCTTAATCTTTTGGAAGTTGTGTCAAGCTCTAACAGTGATTTCTGAGTGCAATGTGCAATGCCACCAGCACCAGAGTTATTTTCTCTACAGATGTGTATGTTTCAGAGACATATGCAGTGGCCTAGTGTAGCAAAGGGGTTAGAGGACCTTTAACTGTGGTCATCAGTCAGACAATATATGGCTTGTTGTTTGCATTAATAACTGCACAAATGTGATTAAGGTGGCCAAGTTTGCTGATGATACGAAATTGTTTAGGGTCATTAAAAGAGATTGTGAAGAGCTCCAAAAGGACATCTAAAAACTGAGTGAATGGGTAGTAGAATGGCAAATGCTATTCATTGTTAACAAGTGTAAACAATGGATGTCAGGGCAAAAAATCTGTTTCACATATACACACATGGGATCTCAAAGGATGGTGATTGACCTTGGGATCATAATGGATAGCTTGATGAAGATGTTGATCTAGTGTGTAGCAGCTCTGGAAAAAAAGTAAATTCCATGCTAAGGATCATTAGGAAAGGGACTGAAATAAAACTGTTGATATCATAATGTCATTATACACATCTATGGTGTGAACACATTTGTAATACTGTGTACAATTCTGGTAATCTCACCTCAAAAAGAATATTGTAGAGTTGGAAAAGGTTCAGAAAAGAGGAACCAAAATGATCAAGGAGATAGAGAAACGGTTGCAGCATTTGGGACTTCGTAGAAAGAGGTAGAAGTTTATTTCATTATGTGTGCCATGGAGAAGATGGGTATCTCCTTCTCATAACACTAGAACTTGTTGAAATGCTTAATGTTGAAAGATTCGGGGCAGGTAAAAAATAGTACTTCTTTGCACAGCAGAGAGTTAAACTATGGAACTCACTCCCACAGGAGGTAGTGGTAGTCCACCAAATTGAATGACTTTAAAAGAGGAATAGACAAATTAATTGACGTTAAATCTATCACTGGCTGCTAGCCATGATGACTATGCTCTGCCTCCACAGTCAGAGGTGGTATGCTTCTGAACTAGTCGCTAGAAACAGCAGGAGGTGAGAGTGCCGTTGTGCTCAGCTCTTCCTTGTGGGTTTCCCACAGGTATCTGGTTGACCACTGTGAGAACAGGATGCTGGATTCGTTGGGCAGGAGCCTGATCCAGCAGGGCTCTTCTTACGTTAACTTTTTGTGTGTGTGTTATCTATAATTTTTTAGTTTTTTCACATTATTACACTTGTTATAGCCTGCTCCTAAGCTCTAGTAAATGCAGTGCTTAAATTATGAGAGAAAGGGTATGGGACCCTTTAATGAAACCCCCACTCCACCCCTGGCACCCCTGTATTTCAGCCACTGATTAGAGTCAAAGCTTTTGATGAATAATTGGCTTGGGCCTGATCCAAAGATCTTCTATCATTGATCAGTTGTTGAGAGGGTGTGTGTGGATCCATTCTTCTGTCCCTGATTATCAACACTTCCAGAGCTGAAAGTGCTGATAGTCAGTTCAGAGCAGCTCTCAAAATTTGGCATAAAATCATCATCACCATTATCATCTAGTTGCTCTCATCATGGGTCAGATTTGCTGAGAATTTGTACTAGGTCAGCAGCAATATTTTTGGCCTCCTAGTGTGCCATCTTTTAACAGCAACAAAAAAATAAAACCTTGCATACCGAAGGAGAATGATAAAGAATGCCAATATCAGAAAAAATGATGGAGATGGAGAAACATAACATGCTAGTGAAGCAAGGGGAAAGCATTGTTCCTGAGAATGGCTCTCACCCCACACAAGGGCAGGTGTGAAGATCTGCCTCTCATCTGTCCCTGACACAACATAAAGAGTATGAAGTGGTTCTCAAAGTTCATGTAATGTTTATGTAGTTATTGAAATAACATTAAACTGCATAGTCCAGATGTTGTGTAAAAGACCACACAGTGGCCTGCTCAGAGGTTAAGTGTGGGCAGCAGGTCAGACAGTAAGACAAATCCTTGAAGCTCCCTGCTGGTTCTTCATGTGCAGACCAATACAGTCAAATAATAACAAACCCACAGCCATTCAGTACTGCTGATGGAAACAAGAAAATCAGAAACACATGATTTCAGCCAATGCCTGCTGTTTTCAGACTAGAAACCAGCAGGGTTGTTTGTTTGTTTGTTTTGCACTGTAGCTTCTAAGCTAACTCATTGTGAATAAAAAAGATTCATGCAAAGTTTATTTAAGCTATGGGAATTTCAGCAGCAGAGTCCATATAGCTTTAGTATACTTATAATTATGTAAATGTGTTTAGGATTGACTAAGGCACATAACTGCTTTTTCTCACTCCAGATTTTACCACTCTCACACCTTTGTGTGAGCCAGTGTGGTGCAGTGGTTAAGAGTGGTAGACTCGTAATCTGTGGAACCGGGTACGTTTCTCCGCTCCTCCACATGTAGCTGCTGGGTGACCTTGAGCTAGTCACACTTCTCTGAAGTCTCTCAGCCCCACTCACCTCACAGAGTGTTTGTTGTGGGGGAGGAAGGGAAAGGAGAATGTTAGCCACTTTTAGACTCCTTCGGGTAGTGATAAAGTGGGATATCAAATCCAAACTCTTCTTCTTCTTCTTTGGGTGCAATCCAGGGTCTGAGGAAAGTTGGGCAAAGAAATAGGAGTCTGTCCTAAGTATAGAAATAACTAATTGTGGTTAGACACCATTATTCCCTGTGCCTTTTTACTGCTGCTGCTGTTCTTCTATGTGACTTCAGCAACAACTGAATCACACTGGATGCTTGATAGATCAAAGTGACCTCCAACAAGGACTTGACATCTTCCTTCTCTTTATCCTTGCCAGGGTTGCTATTTGCAACCATGGTGTTAAATCTACATTTGTCAAGATACTCCAACTTGTTGAATAGAACTCCAGTAACACCCAGCATAGTTATTGATCTTTGAGCTTAGTCAAGAATACAACGCTATTGATACATAGAGCGCTACTCACAAACAATGTTTTTGTCAATCTTGCTTTCAATTTTCTTCCATTTGCAACTAATACCAAATATGAAATAAGCATGTTTGAATTCTATTACAAAACGTCTATTAGTCTTATTTCTCAACTACGCATGTACTTTCTGAAATATAAAAGCTTTATTACAGTATTACATTGTATACAGAGGGCAGAAATAGAATCATCTGGGGGCTGTTTTGCCCATCCCACCCATTAGGCACTCATTTGAGAGCTATTTTGGCCAGAGGCTGGTGTGGGGAAGACAGAAGTGGAATCACCTGGAAAATACATTATTTCAAACATGTAAAATGCAAATAAGAATTGCAACTTTTGCTACATTGATCATTTAGCAATATGAACCAGATGTGGAAAATTTTCAATCCCCTAACTTTGGTATTCTGATACCAGTCATTAACACCAATCATGAAAATGCTTAACCATGCACTTATTGATTTAACTGGGCTTGTGCATAAAAAAGACGGTGTGTGTGTTATAATATTGGCTTTTAAATTCTCCTTATAACAGAAAAGACCAATTATGCATCCTCTAATAAGTGTTTTATTTTAATGCTGATTCTAGTTTCACCTTTGACCTCTTTATAACAGATAACAGAGATATAGATGTAGATTACATACTTTGTTATTTAGATTTAATTAAGTTGCATTTAATACTGTACCACAACAGTATATTCTCTAATTTATTGTATAAGGATTATACTCATTATATATTTACTTTTACTAAATTCTGCAACATTTTTTTTTATTTTGAATACTGTAAAATTTACTCAGTAGTTATTTCAGAAACCCAATTTAGATACATATACTATTTTCCCTCTCCCCCCCCCAGCATATATGTTCTGCATTTATATAATGAACAGAATGAAGGGTACAGAGCTCAGTGAGGTTGCTGTGGAAACCTATTCTGAATCTTTGTGCTGCTGAAGTTCCCTATGATCCTAATATCATTTAGATTTGAAATGCAGTCCAGTTTAGATCTGCTGAAAAGTGCAAGATCCCATATTTGTGCAGAATTGACTTTAATTAACATGGTTCTAATGTAATCAACCCCAAGTTCCTAAGACTGAATTTTTAAAAATATTTTGTTGCTATTGCCAAGTTTGAGCAAAGTAGTACTTATTTCTTAATTAAAGAAAGATTTGGATATTAATAACTTTCCGCCATTCTGTAAAGACACTTCATGCTCTGGCAAGCCTCTGGTATTTTGCTCATTCCTTTATTTCATAGAACCATAGAATCATAGAGTTGGAAGAGACCACAAGGGCCATCCAGTCCAACCCCCAGCTAACAAGGTTCAGAATTGACAAAGGAATATTTGTTTTGGTTTTCTCACTGCCCATTACTGTATTTGTTCTCATCAGCTGTTTTGCCCAAGCCTTCATGGAGTTCGGTCTTACCGTCAGCCTGATGAAGACCAACATCCTGGGTCAGGACGTCACCAACACTCAATGTAGCAGCATTGGTGCCCACATGCTTGAGGTGATAGGTGATTTTGTTTACCTGGACTCCTCCATAACCAGCAACCTCTCCACAACTCTGAGATGGACAAGCATATTGGCAAGGAAGCTATGGCTTGCCTCTCTGAAAGGGTATGGGAGAATGTTATGCTAATAACCAATGTCAAGATGAAGGTCATGCTTGCGGGTAAGATGTGAGGAAGTTACACCTGCCCGGAGCAACACCTCAATGCCTTCCACATGCACAGCGTCAGGAAGATTTTGGGCATCGCATCTCAAAGATGTGCCCACATCCCCAGCATGTTCACACTTTCTTAGTGATGTCTAAGCTTGCTTGGCCATGTCTACATAATGGAAGATGGCAGGATCCCAGAGATGTGCTCTATGAGGAGCTGGTTTCAGGCACCAGGCCCATTGGTAGACTAGATGTGCATTACAAAGATGTCTGCAAACATGACATGAAGCCTGAAAACATTAACCTCACTGTGTGGGAATCTCTTGCAGATGACCGCAGTGCCTGGAGACAGTCAGTCAAGTTGTGTACCCACAGCAGTGACCAGAGGAGGAATGATTGCTGGGAGGGTCGCAAAGAGAAGAAACCATGGTCCATCTGCATCAGCACAACCAGACACCTTCATCTGTCCCAGTTGCAACAAAACATGACTCTCCTGTATTGGTGTATACAGCCACAGTAGGCACTGTAACTCTCCAACAGTTTTATCCAAAGGCACACTCTTCCTGAGATAGACATATGCCAGTCAACTCTTTGTTCTTCTGAAAGACTGCACTTCTTTAATATTTATTTAATTTAAAACAAGATTTTTTTGGGATTGATTTCCGATTTCTGAGAATACAGTACAAACAAACTTGAATTCCAGAATGTCCTTTGCTTATAGTTCCAACACTGCCTTCTACCGCTTAAAATAGTGTATATTGTAAAGATGCCATCACTAATGCAATTTCCATGTCTCAGAGGGCTGGGTCACATCAGTATCGGTGCCACTGAATTTCTTCCACATTGATTTAGTAGTGTGCCACACATGTGAATCATAGCAGGGAATACAGAAAATACATTTTTATTTTCAGCACAAAATCAATCAATCTCCAGGCACTAGTAGCTGAGTAATATAGGATTTTGATATTTAGAGACATGGTGTTGAACTGTATTATAAAGATGCAGCAGGTGTATTGAATTTTGCAGTGGATGCAAAGGTCACATAAAAATATTTTCTCATTATTGTGCTGTCACTTGTGCCTCTTTCACATGTTAGTCACAGCAGTCTTGCTCCTAAATTAAATATTCCATAGCAGTTATTTTTAGATAAATTCTTCATTATCCTGGCTAGTACCCTGAATGTAGAAGCACAAACCATTCTCTAAGACAATAGACTACCAAAATAAAACTATTAGCTGTATAAATCATTTATGTACCAATTTCACCAGCTCTCACAGAAATTATAGAAAAGAAAAGCAGCATAGAGCTCTTTGCAATCATTATTTTCAGGGCGAAAAGATAAGCCACAAGGAGCTGTCCCTGGTGCTGGCATGAACTAAGTTACGTACTAGTGACTTCACCAAATATGTAACAAACCAATGCTGCGTATTGTAATTCTGCTACTTTGATGGAAATGGAACAAACAAATAAATAAGAGCAACACATCATCTAATTGGGCAGAACCTTTAGGAAATTCTTATGTATTCCTGGGATCAGATATAGGCCTTCTGTCTTGCTCCATACAAATATTGATAAGACATTTTAAATGAGCAAAAACATATTTTCCTGCAATAGTAAAAAACCATGTTATTGTTATTTGAAAAAGGCATGTCTTTATATTATATGAAATGTGGCTGATTTTTTTTAAAGAAGCTTACCACTATCTTGATACAATAATTGGCTCCTTCAAAATTTATTGATTGGCTTGATTGGTCAAGAGCACTGATTTAAGCAGCATGTGGCCACCACTGAATCCAACCTTCCTTTTTGAATCCTGCACATAGTGATTAATAGGAATTAAAATATGTTTAAAGCATCCAAGGCCAAGATAAAGCCCATTCTGATTTCATGGAATATAATTAATGGCATTCAATTAACCCACCTACTTAGTCATGACTAACTTTAGTATTGATTTCTACTTTGATTAGGCCAGATGTGGAGGTTAAATGATTATGTCCATTTTAAAAAAATGGTAGTATTGTATTTAGTGGATGATGAAGAAAATGAGGTGGGGTTGTTGTTGTTTTTACATATTTTGTAAAATTCAAAATTAAGGGTTGTCCTGTTCCTGCAAGAAAGTTTGCTTGCACAACAGAACTTCCACTGCCTCTCTCCTCTTTCCCCATGCATCTGAAGTTTTTACTGGTGGATGCCAACCCCTTGGTTTCACGTGACGTAGCTATCTATATTTTACAGGCCCTTAAACTCAGGGCCGCTTTCCTGACCAACCAGCCAGGCCCTAGTCCTATGTAAATTCCTGTTATATTTTTAGCCAACACGCATTGCTTTTGCCTTTACCTAACCAGTTGCATTTACCTGGATTTTATATTTAATGTTCTAATTGTATTTGTTGTAGTTTTATTGCTGTGCGACAGTTGCCTGTCTGTTTGTACTTGTGCTATGGCCATACGGCTAATGCAATAAATGTTGTTGTCCCCATGCATCCCTTGAGCCCCCTCCCTAAACATGTTTTAGAAGGTTAGAGGAAACCCCAGAACAGATTTGGGGTGTGCCTGGGGGAGGAAAGGGAAGTTCAATTTCATCAGAGCAAATTATTGTGTGAAAAACAAAACCCAAAACTTCCACTGCTGCAGTAGTTTGTATTTGAGTGAAATCTTTATTATCAAAAATATCTACAATTTGATTCAGATGCATCAACAGAAGGAGATAGTATGTCACAACAGTGCAGCCTCAGCAGTAATTAGGCATCAAAACATTTAGATGACCCCTGAACTAAAAACTGGAAATTTGATATAGACCTATAATCAACTAATCTGTAGTCTTGAAATAAGAAAGTTCTGTAAGAATTGAAAACATTTCTGCTATAGAATAGCAAGAATTCCCAAACATTCTGAATCACTTGATGATGCTATTGAGGGAAAACAACCTGGATTGAAAATGACTACTACAGAATAATAATTCTGCACTTTGAAGTTGAAACAGATGTTGTGAATGAATGTAACAATACCTCCTGCAGGGCCATTTTACACTTACCGGTAGATCCCCCTATCTGAATGCAATGCGTTCTCTTATTTGTCCAATCTCTCCCCCTTCCCCCCTCCTCCTGCCATGGTTTCTGGACCAGCAAAATGCTAAAAGGTAATGCTTGTTTAAAGTTGCTTGTTTACAGTATTACACACAGGTCCAGCTGTTTGGATATTTCAATCTGCAGAGTGTGCAGATTCCTTGTGTTTAAATATGTGAATTTTCTTATAATGAGTGTTTAGATAGTGGGATCCACGCATATGAATTTCTCTTACTCAGGGATGGCCCACTCAAGGACATTTTCAGTAGAGGTAATGCTGGGTGAGAGTTCCTTTGGGATAGGCAAATAAAGTAAATTGCACTGGGATAATTGGGAGGGTTGTGGAATAGATAGGAAAGAAGAAATGGGCACTAGAGCTTCTGGGGAGTCCACAAAGGCCTGTCGTCATACTCACAGGGGACCCCCCCCCAACACCTTTACTGAAATTAAGCTTGAAAGAAGCATTCTATTATAGTCAATAGAATGGGTTGTGTTTGGCTGTAGGATGTGTGTGGTGCCCACAACAGTTTATCGGGTTTGCAGGTGTGCCTATGGGTCCAAAAAGAATTCCAACCCCAGGTCTAGGATGTTGAAAGAAATTCAAATAAGGAAAGGATGCATTCATTTTTTGCATGGTAATTCAAGATGGTAGAATTAGTTTGATAATTTTTGAGCACCATTGTTTTACCTCTAGTGTTAAAACTTGGCAGAAAACTATAACACTGGAAGCTGACTTACAGAAGGTCAGACTATTTGGACATCTAGCCCAGTACTGTCTACTCTAACTAACAGTAACTAATTTATAGATTGGGTGAGGAACCATAGGTGTGAAATAATTGAATTTAAGAACTTATTAATGTATCATATCATGTAATTATATCATGCCCTTATGCCAGTGAGTGCAATGTAGTATACATAGTTCCACACATGCTATTTTGACCTTATAACAAGCTGTGAGGTAGGTTAGGCTGAAAGATAGTGACAAGCCCAAAGTAACCAAGAGTGCTTTTTGGCCAAATGGGGATTTTGGAGAAAGGTGTAACTGGAGGGCACCAAACACAAAGGAAGAAAGGAGCAGACCTCCAGTTACACTCAAGTGAGTTTGACTGAGCCCAGATCATTTCAAATAGAACTCTCATTTGAAGGCCTTCTTAGACCCACTTAGTTGTATTCTCCAAATTTTGTTGCACAAGAAACAGATGACAACACTAGATTTAAATCTAAATTCAAAGCTATATACACCATGTAGCCCCAGACTAATGGTAATTTCCAAAGCAATTGGTGATATTTTAAGTGGAATGTAACAAAATTCCACTGAGCTGTGCAAGCTTCCCGTGTGAGCCTAAGTAGTTATTTGGATTCTGGCCAAAATTTCTAGTAATAATTCCCTGCACATTTATTAAAACCTTTAAGTACAAATTAATTCCAATATTCAACACTTCTTGGGACACAAGAACAATGTTTTAAGTCTTATGCAGAGTAGCTCTCTCAATATGATTTCCTTGATTATTCACAACTGTCATTGATAGCTCTTTTAGCTATCGATTATTCCCAGTATGTGAAATGGAAGTCACACCTATCTAGCAGGATGGAATCCGAAAGGAATATTCTGTTTCAGAGTGCAAGGTAACTTGAACTGAGCCAGGGTGGTGGAAGTGGATAGTTCTCTGTTTCTGAAACTGATGATAGAGCCAGGTTCAGGGAAACTCCTGTTGGCTTGGGCTGGTGGTACTTCTTTGCCTACACTGCCTGCCTGTGTGCCTTCTTGCTTTCTTCTTGCTTAACCAGTGTCATATATATAAACGTGTGGGGTGGATTTAAATTTAAACAGTTATAACAAAAGTGACAAACGTTTTGCATACTCTCTGCTCCAAATGAAAATCCCCCTTAAATGCATATGCAGAAGTCATGCTGCTTTCAACTGTGAATTATTTTTGCATAACTGTATATTGGATTGCAGTCTAGAAATACTATATAAATTGTTGATTACAACAAAAGGAACAAGAACAAAACTGAAAATAAACAGTTCTCTTTTACACTTTTGACCCTTTCAATTTGTATTACATCTGAGAAACATCATAAAGAATTTAGAGAAACATGACATACCAGCACATATTTATTGCTTAGAAAGATTTTCTTGTTAATGTATGGGTTTTATTTCCATCTAAAGTTGATTTTCCCTTGGAGCAAGGTCAATATGTCAATTTGCTGTGAGATTGCTTGACCTTATTAGCTTGAGTTCACTCATAACAGCTGTTCCTTGTTACCTTCTAGAGAATACCATCTACAATTACAGTGGTACCTCTGGTTAAGAACTTAATTCGTTCTGAAGGTCCGTTCTTAACCTGAAACTGTTCTTAACCTGAAGCACCACTCTAGCTAATGGGCCTCCTGCTGCTGCTGTGCCACCGGAGCACGATTTCTGTTCTCATCCTGAAGCAAAGTTCTTAACCTGAGGTACTATTTCTGGGTTAGCGGCGTTTGTAACCTGAAGCGTTTGTAACCCGAGGTACCACTGTACAGCATTAAAGGAAAATATAAGGATTGAAACTCATGTAGGGGCTGATTGGGAGCAGTTGCAAAGAGTATTTTAGTTAATAGGTAATCTTTTACTATCCTTAACCATATTTCAACCTGTCAAACTCTTAATTTCCTTCAAGAGAATCTGCTTGTCCTTAGGGAATAGTTTAGCATATGTGCCACTTGTCATATTTGCAGGTAATAGTGGCTGTGCACTTTTTCTGCAGTGAAGAAACAGAGTGTAGTAAATAGTTCCTTTGAAGATGGAGTAATTGGCCTTTGCAAAACTGAGACAAATAAACCTATAGTAATTCCATTATTTAAATCTGGTCATCACTTATGGACTTGAATGACTTCTTTATATGGGAAGTTATCCTAAGGTAGCAGTTCCTTAATTTTTTTTAGGTATAAAGGCAATTATAGCTAGTGGCTAGAGAATTCAACCTGAGGAACCTGAGTTCACATTATGCCTCTGCTGTCGAAATTGGTGAAACGAGCTGTAGCTCAGTGATAGAACATCTGCATTGCATGCAGAGGGTCCCAGCTTCAACCCCAGACATCTCCAAGTAGGGCTAAGAGAAAGCGCCTGTCTGAAACCCTGATGATAAGTGTAGACAGTTTTGAGCTAGATAGGCCAATGGTCTGACTTGGTATAAGGCAGCTTCTTATGTTCCAGTGTATGGTTTCAGGTCTATTACTATTTCACTGCCTCAGTGGTTCTCCATCTGTAAAATGGGAATAAAAGCCACCTGAAATGTATTTGCTTTTTTCATGGGAGAATAAAGTGAATTACAGGATAAAGCTAGCTGGAATTAAGAACCAGGGCCCTTTATTCATTAGGCAAAGCAAAGTGTCACCAAATGTCCAAAAGTACATGGCAGAAATGGAAGCTGATGGCATTTTAAGCCCACAGTGGCCTTCTGACTACTGGAGTTCTGGCTTGACTACTAAAATAGAGAAATAGTAGGTTTGTTTTCTGGATGAAATGCCATCTATTCCCTTCCACTCACACAGCACTATGAGTTGTACGGTATTCATGGAAGGGCACTCCATATGAAGTGCACTGAGCTCTTTCCCTTAACCCTCAGGTGGGTACATGGGTGTCAGGTTAAATGTAATCCACTTTGCCATCACCATGAAGGGATGTGTCCTAGAGGCCTGGAAAGGAGCGGAACCCCTGAATATGTCTATGTGAGGCCTGGAAAGGGCTTGCATTGCATACACCGCAATGGGTGCACAGTGGAGGGAAGTGGAAAGGGAAGTAAATAATTGTACACAAAGTTTGAAGTGGAATGAACAGAGATATTAAATTGATTTTTGTGTGAGTGTAGATATATGAAATATGTCTAAGAGGTTGACAGCATTAGAGTGACATACTTTACTACTAAATTACGACTTTATGTTTGAGAAGGCATACATTGGATTGGTCTCTTAGAGATTTGTGTTCATTTCTGAGGGAAACTTTCTGTGGCACAACTCTCCAGTCAAATATGGGGTGGGGAAATACTTAATTAAACTATTTCACTGTTGCTCATTTGCCTATGTCTGTGTGTGTGTGTGTGTGTGTGTGTGTGTGTGTGTGTGTGTGTTTTCACCACTTTTTGGCCCATAGGTCCCCAAAGCAGGAAGTGACAGATTATTGCATTTAGTGATGTTAAATTCTCGAGAATAATCTTTTGCAGAATATTCTTGAGAATATTCTTGATTAATGAGAATATTAGAGAATTTTCATTTAAAATAGGAGAATATTCATTTTTAATGCATTGAAAATGATATAATTAGTTAATATACATGTTTATTCATGGGTAAACGTGTTCGGATGGCAAGCAAAAACTGTACAGATGCTTTTATTCAATGGAGCAATGCAGTTATTCACATTCTTTGATTTTTTGCACCAAACATGAAATTGAAAATTCTACGTCAGTAAGCCTGCCACTAACCATATATTTACCATCAACTTTGAATTATAATTATGTTGTGTATGCATGAAATGTAGCTTTAAAAGTAAAAGGAATATTAAAAAAACCTCAGGTCCGCTACATGAGTACGTTCTTTAATAAGCATATCTACATGGTACAGTATTTTCAGTGCAACACTAATAAAATCAATATAAAGTTTAAAATAAATGCTATTATTTCCAGAAAATAAAACTCAAATAATCAGTAATGACAAGTTCCATAACATCGGAAATGCAAATTACTATCTGCTTAGACAAGTAAGGCAACACACAACATATTTATCATTATAACTGATAAATTGTCACAGAAAAGAAATTTATTAAAATAAAATAGGCTTTAAGGCCACTTCACATGATGTTACACATAACTGTATAGGCCTAGGCACTTTAAGTGTATAAAGCATTAAAGCAATTTTCTGTATTAAAAAAAATCACACTGTATGGCCAAGGGTATAGAATTGCTAAGAATAAGGTCACACCAAAATAGAAAAAAAGGCTATTACATATAGTTGAAATACATACAAATTCAAATGTTCATCAAATTAAATGAATAGCATTATAAAATAATAATAATAATAATAATAATAATAATAATAATAATCCCAAGAATGTGAATGTGAAATTATTTATCTGCATTAGGTTGTGGCATAATACTAATTGACTGGTGTATTTAGCACACAACACAAAACAGATAGGTAATTTGTAATTAGATCAAAATCAGGTTAGAGATAAAAATATCATGCTAATTGGCATGCTGAATGGCGCATAGCAGGAGGGCCCTGTAGGATACCTAGAGCACTGTCTTCCTGTGGATTTGCTGGTTGACAGTGAGCAAGTCATTTATATGAAATATAGCACTTGGGATTCTGATACAAAATAGGGAGTAGAGATAAAGAAAGCAATCAAGAAAAGAAAGCAATTTGATCTTTACAGCAAATGGCAATATAAGAATTACTCTCCTTTTTGATTTTTTTTAAAAAAGAATCCTCCACAAATAATAAACAATACTTTTTAAACTAAGAAACAATTGAACAATGCGGACACATGTTTTCAGTTATATATAGACTGAAATCAAAAGACTAATAATTAAGTGCTCACTTGCCTCTAGCTACTTATTATTCTTTTTTAAAAAAATTATTAAATATATTTTTAATTTCAAGTAACAAAATACCTATACAAGGAAAACAGAGCTTAGTAGTTGTATAGAAAAGAAAGAAAAATAGCGGCTGATAGTACATTCCGAGATAGGCATTCAATTTAAAGTGCCTCTTCATAAGGTGCAATGAATTGGTGGAGAGTGAAAGCCATGTACCAAGTTTACCACTGCACATCAATATTCCTTTTGTGAAATGGTTAGTTTGTCCATAAGCACAATGTCCCATACTTGTGAAATCTAGGCTTCAAAAAGATTTGCATTTAAAATTTCCTAATTTTTGCAATCACTAATCTAGTTGCAGTTAATAAATGAGGATGAGGTTATGTTCTTAATCTGAAGAGTAAAATAAGATAGTAGGGCTAATTTTGGGTCTGGTTGTGGTGAGTGTTCCATCATTAAGTGCTTGAAAACTTTTTCTGAAAAGGGTATAATTTGGGGGCAAAACTAGCACATGTGTACTAGATAGCTAGGTAAACTGCATTCCCACCAGCAAAGGTTGGATGTGTTATGATGAATTATATGTACCGTAGTCTGGCTGGGCACATGTACCAGCAAAGTGCTATCTTTAAAGTATTCAGCACAAAATAAAGATGCTCTGAATTCCAAAAGGGGTTAACTTCAACATTCAAACTCCCTGCTCCCTTATCCCTCCCCCCAACCTTCCCAGCGGATAGCTTACACCTATGGTTGAGAGCGGAATAGTCTGTATTTTCCTTTATGAGCCAAATGCTCATGAGCTAAGGTTAAATTGGGGGACATTAACCCCCCACCCCCCCAGAAACAGAAAATGTTCTACATGATTATATTGCAAACAAAAATAATAGAATAATAGCCTGATTCCTGTCCGTTTTGGTTATAGAGCTCATTGTTCTTGGTCAAATTTAGTGTTGGTAATTTCAGTAGGACCCCAGGCAGAGAAAAAAAGCTATCTGTGTGTTGTTTTTGCTGTTGTTGGGTTTTTTGCAGGTGTCTTTGTCGCCTTATTTTTCTTTTGTTTGCTGCCAGTTTCCTTCTTCGAGTTCTGTCTCTTCCTCTCTCCCATGCCTACCTGTACTTCTCTCAGATATTTGTCTTCATTTGGTTGCAGTCTGTTGATTTAATAATTTTTTAGCATCCAATTGTGTGGAGGCAGCTTTAGTTACTCCTTCATAAGTTATTAGGATTTTGAATGGGTAACCCCATTGGTAAATTTTGCCTGTTTCATAGTGTGCTGCTGTGTAATTTAAAGTTCACATCTGCATTGCAGCCTTCCTACACAGAGATCCTGGTGGATTGAATTTTCCATTATTATTTTTTCCAGTGTTCTGAACTTGTGAAATAAGTCATGTTTAATTATGAAGGAGCTAAAACTCACAGTTTATTTGCTTTGGTCAGAGTGCATCCTGTTGATACAGCCTTCTTGTGTAATGGCACCATGAAGTATTTCCTTTATCCAGGACATAAAAGCTTCAGATGTCTCCAAAGCTCTCTGGAGCCTCTCAAGAGCATAGATTCTGGCAGCGGTCCCAATTTTGCACATTCTTGATCTGCAATCTGATGTCAGATTGTGTTTTATAACAATTAGTCTTATGACTAGAAAGTAGTGGGAATTACTTGAGCAATGGTTTGCATTTCTATATACCACCTTCATGGCGCACACACCAAAGTACTGGGAAGAAGTTCCTACAAAACAAATCATTTCTGTAGACTTTAGCTTTGTGCTAAGTTAAGATATAGAAGGTTATAGAAAAGTAAGAGCCCAAATAGAAAAGCAAGGGCACTAGAATTTTCTTCACATCTAGAGATGGATGCGCCTGGCTGAGTATTTGAATGTTTTGACATCTAACCTCAACTGCATTAAAATGTCAAAATTGCTCTCTTTTTCATATGTTAAAACTATTTAAAATCGCATTGTTTTGCTGCTGTTGAATTTTAAATTGTGGTTGTGAACACATTGCAGGCAGATATTTCAGGCATCATTCTCTCCTAATGATGTATATGTGGTGTAGTGATTAAAGACCTGGGAGACCAGAGTTCAAATCCCCACTCAGCCACAAGGCTCTCTGTGTGACGTTGGACCAGTCAGTGCCTCTCAGCCTAAACTACCTCATAGAGTCCTTGTGAGGATTAAATGACGAAGGGGAGAACCATATACGCCACCTTGAGCGCCTTGGAGAAAAGGTGGAATATAAATGCAATGCAATAAATAAGAATTATAAGAATTTTCCAAGCATGATTGTGCATGTGCACATCATGTAGTTTCCTTTTTCCAGTAACTTTGAAGGGGGAGTGCCATGCACCTAGGGATAATAGAGCCTTATTAACTGTATTTCAATCTGCCGCAGTTGGGGCAGATTTTTTTTTAAAAAAAAGAATGAACCATAGTAAATAACAACTGTCCAATACTCAGTTTTGCAGTGCTAGGAGTCCGAATGCTTTGAAATATTAGGCAATCACCCAAGCATTATTAATGTGCATCCTTGATTCATCCTCAGTGGGCTTGTGCAGGAGCAGCACTTGATGGATTGCACCTATAATATACTGAACTCATGGAATAGTTGTATGGAACTGTTAAAATGGAAATGATATTTAACCAACTTGGTGAGGGTAAAAGAAGGAAGACAGCAATTCGACACGTCTGTCAGCTCTTAGTCTCTTTTCATTAGAAACTGAGAAAATATAGTATTTGACACTAATTAATTTATGTTTATATTTTTAAGACTTATATACTTGTAAATTGTTGATAAAAATTTTTTGCTAGAAAAATGAAATAAATTATAATAGAAATATTAACTATGGGAAATATGTTCCAGATGAAGGAATAATTTTCCACCCATTGAACTTAAAAGGACTTCTGTATAGACACACACAGAATTGCTCTGTAGGAAGGGACAGGAGGTTATCAAATCTGCCAGTTGCATAGAAAGTAGATAAAAAGAAATGATTATTTAGGGTTCAAAAAGTAATTCACACAATACATAACTACTATATGGGATTCAGTTCAACAGACAAATACCCTGTTTCTCATATTTTAAGACATACCCATAAAATAAGCCATAGCAGGATTTTTAAGCATTCAAGGAATATAAGCCATACCCCGAAAATAAGACATAGTGATAGGCGCAGCAGCAATGCCGGCCGCGGCAGGAGGAGGAGGGAAAAAATAAGACATCCCTTGAAAATAAGCCATAGTGTGTTTTTTTGAGGAAAAAATAAATATAAGACGTGTCTTATAATATGAGAAACACGGTAGAACAAGTTTTGATATTGCATACCATAGGAAAAAGTGCTTGTGTTAAACATGTATATTGTTGCCTGTACCCTAATACCCAGCAGTAAGACATTCCGGGGTGCCAGCTGCCTATTTCAGTTCACACTAAAACAAAACCTAGCTCTGTGGCGTCTTGAGCTCCTTCCTACAATATTACAGGAAACCTTCTGATGGAGACTTAAAATGTTTTGTAATATTTGAATTTATTTACAAGTATCACCTGTAGAACACAGGTGGAAGCAAGGAAGATAACACTTCTACAAGCAGCAGATCCACATACCCTAATCAGATGACCTAATCTGCACTCCCAAAGGTGCCTTCCAGAGCTCAAAATGCACCCATCCACTCTCTGTCTCATACTGCAGTTCCTTTTTGTGTCTCTACTAAAAACCTTCTCATTGTTCACTTTATACAAATATCTATCTTGCATTATCAGTAGCTGGGAGAGGGGGAAGTATGAGACACTTTCTCCAAAAGTATCTCACATTCCAGGGGAATCTCCATTTATTTTCTAGTCTATTTCCCCACTAAAAAATATGGCTGAAACAATTTGGCCACAGACTACTGTATTAAGGAATACCTTGAAGTCATTGCCAAACAGTTTGCCTGACCAAAGGTATGGTCAGGCCAACATCCATAACAGTATGGCAGACCCGGAAATGCTGCAGACAAGATTATAAGATGTCAGAACACCTTTTCTTTTGACAAGGAAAGGAAAGGTTTTGGGAACTTTTAGTTAAAAAAAAGTCTAAAGTTGCACACTTTATTTATTTCCTCGGGACATAGCATAGAATTGTAGAGTTGGAAGGAATCCTAAGGATCATCTAGTCCTAACCACTGGGTGGGCTTGAACCAAGGTTCACAGCCAAACACAGCGACCCATTATGCTGCCTGAAGTGCTTTCTAGCCCACTTTTCCTTAAAAAATAATTCCAGAGTGGATTCATGGTATCTTTGACATTCCTTCACATGCAGAATTTTCTGGCATTAAAAACTGGACACACAATTAAAATGTATAGGTCACCGTTTCTCAGTGCAACCTGGTAGTAATAAAGCAGACTTCTATTACTAGATATGATTATGCAGCAGGATCTTGTGTTATAGCTTCCTTCCTTTCTCTTTCCTTAATAGCTCTGGACAGAAGCCTCACTATACTAGACACAACTAAACCTTGACAAATTACTCCCTTGAACTGCCAGCTACTCTGGATTCATCTTCACAGGCTGCAAGTGCACAGAGATTACTGAGCTGCTGCAGTACAAAAATGTGTTCCATTGGCCTTTTAGTGATCTAATTTAATCTGTCTGAAGCTTCAATTGAAATGAGGATAATCTTTGCAAATAGCCCAGAGACCCCAGAATACCCTACAGTGTTTGAAAACAAACTGTCTGTCATCTTCCCCTTGAAACTATAACTTCAGTGTTCCAGATTAGCACTCCTTTTAGAGCCTCTCGTTTATTTCAGTTGCTGACACCTTGTAAAAATGACTAAATGCACAGCAGAACGACAATGTTTCATTTTATTTCCTCTTCCCTGTGAAAGCCAGAGGAATATTTTCTATCCCTTGCGTACGTTGTCCCTATACCATAGAGATGTCATGCAGTCCACTCAAGGGCTTCTCAAATTGCATGTTCCTGTATCAGAACAAAGCTTGGTTTAGGTTCAAAAGCAGAAGCAGGAGGATTATTCCCTCCTCATAGCTGATATAGCAGGGACAGAATATTTCAGTTGCTGCTGGAGTTTGGAATAGTGCAATCAGATACTAGCTCTGATAACAGCAAATTAAATCCACTTTTTATTTATTGATACTTGAGTAATTTATTAGTTGCTGTTTAGTAAGGTTCTCAAAGCAGCATATAAAATGAAACAATAAGACAATAAAGTAGTACACAATAAAATCAAAGTTAACAAGCAGAATAAAATGCATGCATAAAACAACCCATAGATTAAAAACAACAACTAAAAGGCTGGACAAATAAATAGATTTTCAAGAAAATGAAAACAAAAATAGTACCAGACAAGCACCCTGGGAGGTGAATTCCAGAGCTCACAACTGTGAAGACTTGTCTTTGGCCACTATCTACCTTACTTCAGAAAGCTGAGGGATCAGAGCAGGGCTGCAAAAACTTATCCCAATATTTGAGCAGTGTCAATGTGGGAAAAGGTGGCTCTTCAGATTCACTGGTCCCAAGCTATTTAGGGCTTTATAAACCAATTCTGCATTTTGAATTGTGCTTAGGAATGGACCAGAAGCCAGTGTAGCTGGCAATGTATTCTCCATAGATTATTTACCTTTTAATTAGTGTACTGCTATACTTTGCAATAGTTGTCATTTCTGAACAGTCTTCTACAAGAGTCAAATGTGCTGCCCTTCATATCTCCAGCAATAGATACATGTACCCGCAGAGGGAATTCAGGGTCTCAAAACTTTCTCATCTCTGTGTCAAACTCCCAAATAAATCCAGAACAGGTTGATCACCACCCCCTGGTCCAGACAAACCACCAGCCTACAGCACCTCCATCTTATCTGGACTAAGCTTCTATTTGCTGGCTGCTATCCAGTCCATTACTGATTGAATAATTCAGTACCTCCACAGCTTCACCTCAGTTTAATGAAAAAGAGAAACAAAGCTGTGCAATGACAGCTCACTCCAGTTGACATAACTCATTGAATTCATGTAGATGTTAAATGGCGAGGGGCACAAAATAGCCAGGGCAGAAGGTTATAGCATAATTGCTGTGGAGCAGAGTAATAGTCCTCCAGCACAACTCTCAGAAACAGATATCTAGGTAGGACAGCTCCAGATAGTCCAGAAGGATACCATGCTCGATAGTATCAAAGACCACTGAAAGATTTAGGTGACTCAACAGGATTGCGTTCCTTCAGGATACAATCCATGCCAAATCCCAGCCAGAAAGTGGATAGAAGTCAATGTCAGAGTAAACCAGTGTCATCCAAGGGTCTCTGAAGTTGTCCAGCCATGACCTTGCCCCCAAAGTGCATCTGGATGACTGGCAATTAAGTTGTAAATCCAGAGTGTTCAATGTGGATTTCTTCAAATTAAAGAAAATGTTGAAATGCAAGATTATAAAAAAACCAGAAATGTTCCTATTAAATATAATACCAGAAGAAATAAAAAGTGCAAATAGAATATTACTTATGTATGGTATTGTAGCTGCGAGGGTCCTAATCGCTAGAAACTGGAAAAACAAGAACACACCCAACATATCAGATTGGCAAATTTTAATGAAGGAGTATTCACAGCTAGCCAGGGTCACTGGGAGAATTAGAGGACAATCAAAACAAAAAATAAAGGAGGAATGGAGGATTTTTGATGATTATATATCAATGAGTAAAGTAACATGATCATGAAAGCAGATTGGAACTGAACCTATTGGAAAATAAAAGGAAAAGTAGAGGTGAACCTTTTGTATATAATAAGATGGATTAATGTAAATTGTATAGGACATGATTGGAAGACCGCTGTTTTTTTGTTGTTGTTTTTTTCTATTTATGTATTTCTTATTCATTTTTTGTGTATGTTTTTTGTTTTTCCATATTCAGGTTGTTTAGAGAAGATAACTTGTGTATAGACTAGGACATGGTATGCTCAATACAACCACTTTTTCTTTTTCTTAATTTCTTAATTTCTCCTCCTTTTTCTTTTTCTTTTCTTTTCTTCATTGTTTGATAAACGAAGATTCATTCTTTTGTATGGTTTTAAAGATTGAAATAAATAAATAAAAAACAAACAAAAACAAAAAAACAATGTGGATTTCTTCAGAGTGGCTTGACAACTTCAGAGTGGCTTGACAGAGTGGCTTGACAATCTGAGTTGAGCCAGGATCACTACTACCCCATGTCACTTACACTTTGGAACTCCCTGCCTATTGATATCAAGCAGATGCCTTCACTTTACTATTTTCGGCACCTGCTTAAAGTATTCTTGAAAGTGCTCTGGCTACTACAAAGGAGTAAAGAAAAACTTCCCCACCTCTGAATCACCATTCTTCTGCCCAACTGTAAATACTAAGTTAAGAGTGTGGCCTGCCACTTGACTTTGAGACACCCCCATGTTTGACGTGGTGGTCATGAGGTCCCAAACCCTGTTGAGGCAACCTAGCCAAGCATGTTGACGTTTCCCAGGATTAGTTCAGTTTGTTTTGGAGGAAGCTAAAGAGGTGTTGTTGCACAAATGAAAACCTGCGTAAAGATTGTTGGGCCTTTTATGTAAGTAAGTTCATTAAGCACAGTGGGCTTTCTGGTGATTATTTATTCCCACAGGTAAATCAAACAAGACAACTGAGTATGGAGAAAATGAATACATTTAAGAAATAAATCTTGGCAAAAAATTTACCCTGTATTCATTCTCTTCCATCTGTCAAAACTGTTTTAGTGCCTTTTCTCATTTCTATGCTTTGATTATCCCTGCAAAACCTACAGTTCCATCAATATCTACATTTAATTCTTCTTCATGAATGCTGTTTGCCCTGCTTCCAAGGGATCTGTGGCTGCTACATCAAAGTATTATCCAACATGCTGTATAAGCCAATCACATTCAAGTGGGTGAGCTGATGAATAATATAATAATAATGCATAGTGACATCATTGCTTAATGATGGCACACCATCTCTTTCGAATACTGTAAAATAACCATCAAATAGAATGATGAATAGAATATGAAACAAACAAAAAACAATTACAGTTTTGGTATGGTGGCAAACCTAAAGCAAAGTGTTGGGGACAATTTCTAAGATGGGATCTGATTAAATCCACAGGCATTGAGCAAGCTCTAGCCAATCTCTTTTGTATTACTAACTTAACAGGTGAACCAAGATTTCCAGGATGCCCAAAAGAATTACGTTTTTAATCCAACAGAAATACACAAAACATGCCTACCGGTAAATTATAGAAATCCACAGAAGTCTCACCCTTAATTAAAGAAAGCTTATGTGAACAGAAGCATGAACTAACCTTCTGTTTTGAAGAACTCCCCTTTTGATTTTGGTCTGCATTTGCTAGTTGAATACAAGATAGAACTAAACCACAAAGGGAAGAATATTGAACAAAATATACCTGGTAGGCCAAAACCAGCCCCAATGATCACTATATGGAAATCCTCAATTGAAAAGTTAATCAATGTAACTTTTCCATTAGATATTGAAATTTGGTATTGATGTACATCAGAAACAGGCTTGCTTGGAACGTTAGCATTGGAATGTTTTTGGAATCACTCTGTTTATTCAAAAGTGTTTCTGGAATTATATTTGTTCCATTACTATAGTCTACAAACCTGAGATTGCACAGTGATTGAAATTTATCCATATTTGACCATTATGGGGATGCCATATAATAAATGCACAACTGACAGGAAGAGGATAGAAAAGTACGAAGAACAAGCACTTTAAAGCCCAGAACAGAGAGATCAATGTTCCTTAAGAGCAGGATTAGGTATTTAATGCAGCAGCATAAAAGGCAAAATGGCATATTACTGAATCTGATTCTGAATATTTAATGGCAATTATTTCAGCTAATTCTTTTTATAGACCTGCATCTTTTATGGTCCTGACTAATGAATAACATTTAGTTATTACTTACATTTGTTATCACCATTTAAAAAAACCAGCTATTGAGTTTTTATAAGATACCCTCAGTGTTTGTTAAAATATTTATAGTTTTGTAATTTTAAACAGATTCCCAATATAGATATTGAAAAACTGTATCTGATGCTCATTTATGAAAAATCAGAGAAATTGTTCATTAAATTACATTAATGGAAGAAAGTTTTTTTTAATAAACAAGAAACTAAAGCACACATACATATTAAATGACACTAATATAATTAAGGCAATAAGTTTCATTTTATTATAAAAGCTCATTGCAACCGTATAGAGAAAACCATAAATACATAGTGGGAGTTGGTTTATACACAGGCAGTTTATCTATCACATTTAACTTCTGTGTTCCCTGCGAATGTATAGCAGAATTGCAGGAATGCCAGATTCGGGGGTGGGGAATGTTTTAATTGGGATGCATGCACACCTGAAAAATGAAGAGGCCAGTAAGGAAGGAAGCAAATCTCATATTGATTGAATGTTGTTGTTGTTGTTGTTGTTGCTGCTGCTGCTGCTGTTCATTTCACTTCTATACCGCATTATATTTTTAAGAAAAATTGTTTGGCACACGTTTAGATGGGTGCAAGCCTCAGTTGGTAGAATAAAATTTAATTAGGTTTCAACTGTTGCAACTTAATCCTAAAAATGTAAATATGCTTTATATTCTATTTCAAAGTGATGGAGCTGAGCCCTTCTCTTTGTGTTCAATTCCCTCCATGCTTAAACCCTACCCTGCTGAACTGCAAACATCAGCACCAAGCTGCTGGGTTTTTACTGATCCTTCGATGGGGGGCTGAAACACTTATTAGGGAAAACATGCATTGTTTAATGTCTCACTGTGACCACTTTTTATTGTTACAGTTTATAATTTGAGAATGCAATTAGCAAGTGATAAACTGTCACTTTTACACTATGACCGTAACTATTTAGGCTGGTGTACCATCTTGTCACATCATCACAACATGTTTTCCATGCTAACATAGAGCAATGACAGGTGGCACTGCACTCAAGCACCACTTTATATGCTTTTGTTTATTTTCTGGCATAACAAGTATTAATACTACACTGCTAGTCCCCCCCCCCAAAAAAAACCCATGTACAGTGGTGCCTCCGCTTAACGAAATTTTCGCTTAAGGAAAGGATTTTTCTAGCGGAGGTTGCCTCGCTAGACGAATTCATTTTACGAAAAATTCATCTAGCGAATCACGGTTTCCCATAGGAATGCATTGAAGTTCAATTAATGGGTTCCTATGGGCAAAAAAAATTCAAAAAAATCCAATGCATTCCTATGGGATTCGCTAGACGAATTTTCCGTTATAAGAATAGACCCGTGGAATGAATTAAATTCGTCTAGCGAGGCACCACTGTACTAGATATAGCACCCCAACATTTTCCACAAAGAAAACAGAAACATAGAATTCATTCTGCTTCACATGAGTCTCCTTATCCCAATGACTCAACTGTCTCCATAGCTCGTTTACTTGCTCTGTTGCATTTAAATAATTGTTTTATTATTTGTCTTAATGTTTTAAGCAACATGTTCCTCATTTTTGCATCCCTCATTGTTCTCTTGCATTTTTCTTGTGTGTTCCTGATATGAGCAAGAGTTCTACTTTCTGAATGAATACTGCTTCCCTCTGACAGTTTCCTTGATTCTTCTAATTACCCATGTTCAAATCCTCTTGGACAAGATGGCACATTTCCTATTCCGTATACATTCTAGCTGAATTTTCACTATTGTGGCTTTGAATAACTCCCAAAAGTTCAACAGAAATGTGGTGCTCTTAATTTTTCCTTTCCTTTTTACCAGTCCCTTCATTGTTAAGGAATTTCTTCTTTTGAAGTCAAATGTTGGTGGAATCAGGGTGTTTTTACATGAGTAGAATGTGTGCTTTTATTTAAAATGTATCTCTGGGTTATTTGTGGGGCATAGGAATTCGTTCATCCCCCCCCCCAAAAAAATTATAGTCTGGCCCCTGACATGGTCTGAGGGACAGTGGACCCAGACCCCTGCTGAAAAAGTTTGCTGACCCCTGGTGTAGAAGATGTGGTGTAACAAAATGACCACTAGAGTATTTGCATATACATAGTACCATTCACATGTTCAATAGCATAAGGAATGATGGAAAGTCTAGACTTAACACATTATGTGGCAGGTCCCTGGCATAGTGGGTAGGAGCAGACGGGCTGCCTCATTGGTCATTGCTGCACAGTGGGCTTGGTTGGCTCCCTGGGGGATAGACCTGCAGCACAGACAAGATGGTAAACTCGCTCCTGTGGTCCATACCTGGGTTATACATTCAAGCCAGGTCCATGGCTTTGACATTCAATATATAAAAGCCATTAAGTATATAAAATCCATCTGTCTCCTGAGAAATCTCTATGTGGGACAAGAAGCTACAGTACAGTTAGAACTGGATATGGAATCATTGATTGGTTCAAAATTGGGAAAGGAGTATGACAAGGCTGTATATTTTCTCCCTACTTATTTAATTTATATGCAGAATTCATCATGCGAAAGGCTGGACTGGATGAATCCCAAACCGGAATTAAGATTGCCGGAAGAAATATCAACAACCTCAGATATGCTGATGACAACCTTGATGGCAGAAAGTGAGGAGGAATTAAAGAACATTTTAATGAGAGTGAAAGAGGAGAGCACAAAATATGGCCTGACGCTCAACATCAAAAAACCTAAGATCATGGCCGCTGGTTCCATCCCTCCTGACAAATAGAAGGGGAAGAAATGGAGGCAGTGAGAGATTTTACTTTCTTGGGTTACATGATCACTGCAGATGGTGACAGCAGTCACAAAATTAAAAGACGCCTGCTTCTTGGGAGAAAAGCAATGACAAACCTAGACAGCATCTAAAAAAGCAGAGACATCACCTTTCCGACAAAGGTCCGTATAGTTAAAGCTATGGTTTTCCCAGTAGTGATGTATGGAAGTGGGAGCTGGACCATAAAGAAGGCTGATCGCCGAATAATTTGTGCTTTTGAATTATGGTGCTGGAGGAGACTCTTGAGAGTCCCATGGACTGCAAGAAGATCAAACCTATCAATTCTGAAGGAAATCAGTCCTGAGTGCTCACTGGAAGGACAGATCCTGAAGCTGAGGCTCCAATACTTTGGCCACCTCATGAAAAGAGAAGACTCCCTGGAAAAGACCCTGATGTTGGGAAAGATTGAGGGCACAAGGAGAAGGGGATGACAGAGGACAAGATGGTTGGACAGTGTTCTTGAAGCTACGAACATGAGTTTGACCAAACTGCGGGAGGCAGTGGAAGACAGGAGTGCCTGGCGTGCTCTGGTCCATAGGGTCACAAAGACTAAACAACAACAACAAGTATTGGAAATTGGTAGAGGAATTAAACAGCCTATGGGGAGTATCCTGGCTCACCGTGCCTCTCTCATTTTATTATTACATTTACATCCCATCTTTCCTCCAAGGAGTTAAAGTTCTCTTCTCTCCATTTTATCCTCACAACAACTCTGTGAATTAGCTCAGCTAAGAGACTATGACTGACCCCAGTGAACTTGATGCCTGAATGGGGAAAACTTAGTCTAATGCACCACACTGGTTCTCTTTCAGATCTTCATTTGGACCTGCTGCCATCTAGAATAAATAGTGCAGCTGAGTCAGCCCTTAAGAAGCCCACTGCCATGCTAAGGAATTTTTGGGAGAGCAGGAGTCAGGCCTCATATATTCTCCAAGGTGTGCCCCCCATCTAATTGGCAGCTACAAGTTCCAAGCTGTGTGTGTGTACTTCACCTCACACTGAGATTGGGCTAGCCTTGTCCCATGTAAAAACTGGTTCCTTGTCCTTGTAACTAGAGAAATTAAAACCTAGGCATTCTTTTCCCTCCAGAAGAAGAGGGAAGTAGTTTCACAATACTTTTAAGTCTGTTATAGATGTACCGGTAGTTCTCAAAAATTGGCAAGAGCATGGCATGTCATTATTAATCTTAAACTATTCCCTAGTGGTCCTTGACCTGAAGATGCATGTCCCTACTAACTTTAATAGGGACATGTAGCATATGAACAAGGTTCGTTTTTGTTTTGTTTTGGATTTTTTTGTAAAATGCAGGTGTTTGTAATAAAACAGAGATAGGAAAATTAATTTTAAAATGTGCATTTCTTCTTTTTTTCATTTCACCCCTCTCTGGATATGTCTTTTGAGTTTGTTTTTCCTTTACATAACTATTCCATAACTATTCCAAAAGGCTGGTTAAAGGACCATGAATCTTTCATTTCCTTCTTGGCTGCTGCTACTAGACCTTTATCCAATTGGTTTTCTAGATTCACAATGCAGCTTCATTTTTCAGAGGAATCTTCAACCCTTTTATCTCTGCTGGATAAGAGCTAATGATACCTAACTATTTTGGTTTCAACAGTGACTTAAACAGACTCAGAATATATTTGTACTTCTGCTTTTACTTTGATTAGGATTTTCCGAAAGAATGAAAACCATTCAGAGAAAAGAGGGAGATATTTAACTCAATATATACGTTGGGAAGTATCACTTTTCTTTGATCAATTTCCGTAGATAAGAGTTAAGAAGATTTTACACCTCAAATGTCTTTAAGGAAAATGAGAAACTAAAATAGTTCCTCATTTCACATACAGTATAGCAAGATTGGTTAGCTATGCTTGTTATATAGTATTTATAACCTGTTCTTGCCCTGAAGAGGTCATAAAAGCCTTAATATGATTTCCAGGTGGTCTCCCACCTCTCTGCTACTGCTTCTGGCTATTTAGGCATTGCAAATACCATCAGTATGCTGGGTATTTATTTAAAGGCATTTGTATACCACCCTATAACCAAGTTCTCAGGTTTTCTTAAAACAATATAAATGGCATCAGCTAAATGGTATCCTAAGGGACAGTCAATGACACTGCACACTTATTTCAAGTTAATTAACCTAGAATATTAACACAAGTCTTTTCCTCTCTCACACTAACTTAAATTTATCACACTATTCCACAAACAAATATGCACTTAATATGAGAAACATCTATCTTTCTGTCATACTGGTTATGCAGTATTAAGTATTTTAACTCCAGCAGAGTTATACATTTTAGTCCCAAGTAAGTATTTTCGATAAACTGACAGATGAAATAGTCATATTGCACTCACTTGCTAGTGATTGATTATTCTCATCAACAATGATTCCTCCTTGCAGTTCAATTCACAGTACTGTACTTTAGATATTGTTATGAGGGTCATTATATGGCAGTTATAGAATACTAATCTATCTCTCAATATTCTTTTCCAGCATTTGTATACTTAGGGAACTGTTCTGAATGTGCTATATGGTTTTACCACTGATAGCCTTATTAATATGAGAAAACATGGTCAATAGCCAAAAGCTACCAATCGGCATTTCGCTATTTCCCAAGAGAATTTCCCAGTCCTAAGAAGTACTTAATAGCATCATTAATGCTGCAGTGCTATGCACCCTTACCTGGAAGTAAGTCCTGTTGAACTTGCTGAAATTTACTTCCAGTTTGACAGGTTTCAGCTGCACCTCTGTGGGCACATCCAGACAGCACTTACAGAATACATCTAATTTCCTGCACTTATTTCCTGACAACCCATATAAGACAAGCAAGTGAACATGATTTAGCAGTGAACACAAACTGGATAGACCAACAATAGGGAAAGGAAGAGATAGGACATACAGCCTGATTCTGTGCATCTCAGGCATTTAAGACACATCCACTCCAAGAATCCTGGAAACTGTATTTTCCTGTTTCCAGTCCAGGAAACTTCACAAACTACAGTTCCCAGGATTTCTTGGGAGAGGGAGCAAAGGCATGCAATTGGGGCATGACAGGTGTGCCCAGGTACACCTTGGTGTTTTGTTGTTGTTGTTGTTGTTGTTGTTGTTGTTGAAAAACAGGGATCATAGAGAGAAGGTGAGAGTGTGGAGTGGGAACCTGGTTCCTTCAGTTGTCACAACATGTGGAGAAGTAGCGGTGGGGGAGAGACAAAGGTGGAAAGGAGAAGGAGGACGGAAGCAGACAGAGAGAGGTACAGGCAAAAGAAAAAGGCTGGAATGGATTTGCTCTGCAGCCTCTGCCTCTGCCTGTGTCTATCTCTGGAAGCGATGGTTGCGTGATGGACTCCCATAGAGGCAGTGAGGGTTCCCTGGGACATTCCCTGGGAAGAGGAATTGACTGTTAAGCCACTCAGAGAATTTTATTTCCATGAGGGGAATAAGGGTCTTCCAACAACTCTCTGTACCCTTAACAAAATACAGTTCATAGGATTCCCAGTTTTGTGACTTTCTTCAGAGGGAGCAGCAAGTCAAATTACCATATTTGAGCAATGGAGGCAATGCTAGGTTTAGGGACCTTATCCTGACAAGGGAATTCTGCCAGTTTGAGGTTTCCTCTTCTTCTCAAAAATATAAACTTTAAACATGTTTAACATACTTGGTAAATTAATTTAAGCCTATAATACATTTAATACAATTAGGCTAGAAAATTACATTTAGAAAAGAGAACATTAGAGGTATACTTTACAAAAATGAAGACACAGTAAACATAATTAAAACCTCTTTAAAACATTACTCATCATTCTACAGAAAGCCTTAAAGCAAACATGGAAGGCATTTGTGGCTTCTGCTGGTGGCTCTGGTAGCATGGTGACCTGGCAGTTCTACAGGGGCCAAGAAGCTGTGTGGCGGAACTCAATTTGATATACTGGTTTGAATTAAACAATTAATTTACTGGTTGTAGGCTTGTACTTCAGCAACAAAGGAAGATGAAGGGGGAGAGATCCTAAGAAAGATTATATGGATGATATTTTATCATTATTAATGAAAATGGGAGATGGTAGAAGAAGAGTGGGAAGCAAAAGAGGAAGCAGTGTTTTATTTCAAAGTCTGAAGATCAGATATATTTGATTTCAGTTCTAATCCGTGGCTCTCACATCAGTTTTTCTGCTGAGGCAAACACTTTGATTTCCTCTTACATATTATTTTCTATGGGCCTGTTAAACACTGAGCTTTTGTGAAGGACTTTGGAAGGAAGATGTTTTTGTAAAGTGCTCTATCAATATAAATGGAAGACTAATGCTCTGCCTTCGCGGTCAGAGGCAGCAATGCTTCTGAATACCAGTTGCTCAAAACTACTGGAGGGGGATGTATTTTTCTAATCATATCCTGCTTGCAGGTTTCCCACAGGCATATATGGTTGGCCACTTTAAGAACAGGATTCTGGCTGAGATGAGCCTGCTGGATCAGGCCAATGACCCATCTTAAATTCTCACATTCATAAGAAAAGGAAAAGACTTAGTAACTGAACAGATTTGTGAGTTATGAAGCAATAAGAATAATAAACTGCCAGGGAGTTGTAATCCACATCTGGAGGGCACCATGTTAACTCCTCCTCTAGTTGTTGGTGCAGCTATCACCAGAAGTGTGATTCATGCAGCATGGGCTCTTACTTTGCTGAGATGAGTTCATATAGTATTGATTTGTCTTATACAAAATCCTTCCACAGATTTTAGTGGGTACAGTATACTTGCTGAACAAATTCCAGAATTTGATTAAGCCCTCTAAAAGCTCAATAAATAGTTCTGTGTAAAAAGTATTTTTAAAATTACACTCCTGGTTGTCTCACTAAACAGTGAAAGACTGTGCCTTGAGGGTGGTGGGGAGTCAAAGCATTGGAGAGCATCTGCTGTGGCTGTAGAGACTGACATGGGAGAGACATGTTTTGTTGCAGCTGGGGCAGATGAAGGGGTCCAGTGTGCTGATGCAGGTGCACCATGACATTTCTTCTTTCTGTGCTCTTCCCAGAAGTCATTCCTCCTCTGGTCACTGATGTTGATACATGACCTGACTGATTGTCTCTAAGCACTGCAGTCGTCTGCAAGGGATTCCCACACAGTGGAGTGTCATGTTTACAGATGTCTTTGTAACCCAGAGTTGGTCTACCAGCAGGCCTGGTGACTGAAGTCAGCTCCCAGTGGATCACATCCTTGAGATTCTGCCATTTCCGTAGACAGGACCAAGCTGGTATAGACATCACTGAGGGAGGACTGCAAACATGCTGGGGATGTGGGCTTGGAAGAGCACATCTTTGTTTGAGACTCTGCCTGCCATGTGATGCTCAAAATCTTCCTGACGCAGAACCTGTGGAAGGTGTTGAGGCATCACTCCTGGCAGGTGTAAGTTGCCCACAACTCACTTCAATGCAAGCCTGGTGGGCTTTCATCTTGGTATTCATCAAAAGTATTTTAAAAATTGCACTTCAGTATCCTAGAATTTCAGTGATGTTACTACCAAACAAATTTATATATATAAAGATAGTGGCTTTGTTTCAGAGTAAAGGAAATCAAGTATCAGTGTTTAGAATGGCCTTCCTCAAGGGGGTTTATAATCATTATATATAAACCATTAATTTTGGTTGAAAGCTCTCTGGATATGGTTGATGCTCAATACGGCAGAACTGTACTATTTCTAATCAAGCACTTACAAACAAGTGTCAAGACACAGGAGGAAAAAGGTATTAGGTGTACATGAGCAAAACATCACTTCCTTTCTTGAGTGAATTCATATTGAAGATTAATTATTGTGATTGTTTCGGAGATCCATGTTAACACACAAGTAATGGTTCTTGACTACTTCAAATCTTTTGCATCATTAACTAAACGTACCATTAGCAAAGGATTTACAGCTTGCCTTACAGAAAAAAGGAGTGTCAGTGTATTCATAAAAATTTATTGTGTATTTTATTAGTATCACCTCTAAAAACAAATCTGTAACAAGTGCGTGACATTAGTAACCTGAGAGACTGCAGAACCACTACATACTGTGAGCAGTTTATTTCTGAACTGACCCAACTGTGATAAATGCTAACTTGACAGTAATTGGTGTTCTTTCCCCTTGTGCAATTGGATTGCAGTGTTGATACCAGAACAGATTCTTAAGTATGTTTATGTTGGATACTGACTTCATGTGCTTTTTAGGACCATGGTTTACGAAGAAACATCTTACTTACTTACTTACTTACTTACTTACAGAAGCAATGCTTTTTATTTATTGTGTTTTATTTTTCTGTTGGAAGCCGCCCAGAGTGGCTGGGGAGACCCGGCCAGATGGGTGGGGTATAAATAATAAATTATTATTATTATTATTATTTTCAAAGAAGTAAATTTATACTTTCAGGTTCAAGTCATATTGTGTCAATAATGGATGACATGGGTCTTCTCCTGTGCCCCTGGTTTAGATAAACCTTAGGGATTTGAGACACCTGTCTCAAAATGGGAGCCAAATCTTCTAGCCTTGTGTTTCCTTTTCATATTTGAATTAAAATAGTAGCACTTTGAAAGTAAATTCTGCACCGCTGCCTATTTGTGCCACCCTTCTGCCCCTCCACCCAAAAATCAGCTGCACTATTCCAGTTCCCTAAACCATTCCCCCTCCCTTTCCCTTGTTTCTGCAGGGGGACAGGAGCAACAAACAGCATTAGTGTTGGAAGGGAGGAAGGTTTTTTTTTATCCCCTTCTACTGCTCTTTCCCCCTACAATCCATCATCCTAAGTGAAAGAACATGGTAAAAATGTGTTTCAAATATGTGTAAACTCTACTCAAATTTATTTTTAGCACATCAGGGTCTCTCTGGTTACATACTCCGCTAACCTGGAAGAGTTACCTCGAGTTGAGAACTTTGCCCCAGGATGAGAACAGAAATTGTGTGCCAGCAGTGCAGCAGCAGCAAGAGGCCCCATTAGCGAAAGCACGCCTTTAGTTAAGAACGGTTTCAGATTAAGAACAGACCTCCGGAACGAATTAAGTTTGTAACTAGAGGTATCACTGTACAAAGAGACAGAAAGAGAGAGAGAAAACAGGTGGGCACTGACCATAGTGTATTCTTCAGATCTGTATCTGCCTGTTCAAGAAGCAGTCCAATCTGTTCTGAGTTGTTGCATCTGATTCAACTTGTCTTTTGGTTCTGAAGCACCTTTGTTAAAACCAAAGCTCTGTTTCATATCGTTCACTTTTATGGGGAATCGAAAAGATCTGTTTTCTTTTTTGATCAACGTGGATGAAATTTGCAGGCATAAAGTGGATTAAGCTTGCCAACTCACAGAAAATACATCAAGGGATTTGGGAGCTCGATATGTTGACTTTTTAGAGGGCAGAATCATCTCTAACTTTTTAAATCTTTATTTTGGGGAAGAAATGGAACTGAAACCCACAGCCATAGACTCCTCTTCTGAGGGCAAGAACACTACCAAGTTTCAGAAAGATAGCTGCATTGGCTTCCTGCCTCAAGGGCAGCCATTACAGTTTTGGACATGTAAAAAATGAATAATTTAACCTTCCATTGTGTTTTATGGGCTATTGGTCTGAAAATTGCTGATATGGGAGAAATACGACTGGGTAACTTGTTGGTATCCATCTGTCTTGAGAGACAATGGAATGTACCTCAGGGTATGTCAACCCACTGCATTAGGAGCACCAAAATGAGCTGCCTGGGACACAAGACCCCACTCTTGGCAGTTGGAGACAGAGGAACACATCTGCTTTATGCTGGACCCAAGGCTGTGAGCTTGGGGCTTCCCTGGAAACCTATTGGAGAAGCAAAATTTGCTGGTGTGTTAATGCTGTGAGTTTCCCCATCCTACACTTAAGCTGTATATATGTGTAAACAAACCCATATATCCTAAAGACACCGCAGTATCCATTGACCTTCATTCCAAGAAAGCTGAACCCTGAGTAAATGCAGGAACCCCCGGAACTCACTACTCGGAGGCTGGGGTTGTGCAACAACATAGTTATTAATACACTTAGAGGTTCTTCATCATTTGCTATCATAGGCATCAGGTTCTGCCCAACTTTGGGAGTTCCTGGTGTGTGGGTGTGTGATGTCATGTGCTCGATACACACGTGATGCCACATGGCGGGAGTAGGTCATGGAGCCCACCGCAGCTGCAGGGAGGCCTAACGGGGCACATCACAGCCGCAGGGAGGCCCAATTGAGCCCGCTACAATTGCAGAGAGGCCTGAGGGGTTCACTACAGCTGCAGAAAGGCCCAGTGCAGGCAAAAGAATATTGAGGGGTCCCCTCCTTAAATTTTTAGGGGATCCCTCAGCCCCCTCCCGCTGATGCCTCTGCTTACTGTGTAAACTCGGGATACCACAAATACTCTCATGTTGGGCCTGTGTCTGCTGCTGTAAATATGTAAAGTATGAAGGGGCACCATGCATTTTCAAACACTCATAGACACAACAGACATGTTCCAGAGGTGTTTTGAGATGTTTCTCTTTCATACATGTCAAATTGTGCCTGCTATGTCACACGAACTTGCCCTTAGTTTAGGGTTTCATCGTTTTATCAGTTTTTCTCTGCTATCCAGCAGAAATGCACCTTGTACTTAAGTATTAGGAAGATGTAAGGAAATTACCTTTTGTGTACTGCTGTCTAGTGGGAAATGGAAGGGGAGATTTTTCAGGAAGAGGAAACAAGCACCTATCCTTAACAGGAAAAAGATGGTCTTGTATTATTCATATGCAGTCATAAACATGATACACAGGGGTATGCAATATTTTTTTCCTCTGTAGGGTTTGCTATTTGTTTTGTTTGAGCTTATTGGTGCTATCACAGTGTAATTACTTAACTCAGGGGTAGGCAACCTAAGGCCCAGGAGCCGGATGCAGCCCAATCGCCTTCTCAATCCGGCCCATAGATGGTCTGGGAATCAGCGTGTTTTTACATGAGTAGAATGTGTCCTTTTACTTGAAATGCATTTCTGGGTTATTTGTGGGTCACAGGAATTTGTTCATATATTTTTTTCAAAATATAGTCCGGCTCACCACATGGTCTGAGGGACGGTGGACTGGCCCACGGCTGAAAAAGGTTACTGACCCCTGACTTAGATGGTTCCCAGACCGAACCAGAAGACATCATGAGCATCAAAGAAAAGGCTGCTGAATTCCATAATAATCACCTTGAGGAAAAGTTGCCATGGGCTGATTTCCTGCATCAAGTTAGGCTGCTTCAGTCTCATTTAAGACAACTAAGGGAGCCCAACTAAATGTGACATTTGTCACGTAGTTTTCCCTTTCATGTTGGATTTTTCTTTAATAAGTAGCTGACACAGGAAAGCCCAAGCTGGACTGGACCTATGGCATGGTAGTGGGGGTTTAACCCTTTGTCCCCAGTTTAGTCCCAGTTGGAATTTGCCCCACCTACATCTTCTGTTCACAATGAGATGAATGCTCCCAAGGGAAACTTCTCACTGGAACCAATGGGGTTTTTCCTCATAGCTATTAACAGGTACTGGGGGTGATTCCAATTGGAACTGCAGTGGGGGCCAGAGGGTTATAGCCCCCCCCACTGCACTACAGTCTTGATTCAGCTCCCTGCACAAGTTATTTTTTTATTTTAAAAATCAAACACGTGAGAGCAAATTGACAAATGGCGCATTTACTTTGCTCTTGAACCCACATATTAACTGTGTGCAGGTTTGCCGTTTAAGTAATCATTGGACTCTGCTGTCTGTTTAAGATGGATATTTGTGTCCTACACTCATTATTTCATTCATTATTTCAATTATTTGTTTAATTTAGTTTGAGGTTTTAATAACCTGATCTCTTTTACTTAGGCTTATTTTTCTGTTCCTAGAAATGCATTTAGATTAAAAATATTGCATTCACAAAAGCTCAGGGTTGGTAATGACCTTATAAAACAAGAACCAATTGACATTCACAAATATTGATGGTAAAACAAAGAGATTTGGAAGACTAAATATGTAAGTAAAGCCTATTACTTTTCTCAATAAAATAATCACTTGGTTATCTGGCAATTTAATGTTTGCCGAAATAAAAATGAAATAAAATTCTACATCTCCTCTGCAAGATGATTTTTGAAACTGTCCTGAAAATATTACCTACCTAGTGAATTAAAATTCAATAAGTCTCTGTCAGGAGAATGAAAAGTAATTTAAAACCTGCTGGATTTGCATTTAGACTGACAGTTCAAATACAGTACTGTTAGAAATTGGTCATTATGTGATATTGTCTGATAACAGTGATGCATGTGGGAAATAGTTTGTCTTTGTTCACTACCCAGCATCAGCCATCAACCCCATTAGCACCTTTTGGGAAAGATGGTAAAAGATTTAATGGAGTACTGAGACTGTACTTTATTCTTGGCTTTCCCCCTTCGTTATTTTGATTATTAACAATGCAATCCTGTGTCTGCCTGCTCAAGAGTAAACTCCACTGAATTAGATGGGACTTCCAGGAAAGTATGTATAGGAATGCAGCCTAATTTATCAACATAGCCACCCTGAGCTAGTGCTTATTTGCTTGTGTGGCAGGAGCCAAAACAGATCTTTTGCACATTCAGACAATGTAATGTTGAATAAAGATGGGGAGAGGGGGGATTCATTCTCATTTTATGCAGATAATGTTGTGGTTACCATGGTGGGTCCTTTATATTCTATGAGAAGGTTGTTTCAATTAATTGCTGAAGTAGTGAGTGGTGCATCTTATGGTTGGCACACAATCAGCTTTGACAGCACACATGGCCCTGTATGCATTTTGCATATACTGTAGAGCCAGGACTCCTGGGGCCACAGACAACTAGTGGTGTTAATAAAGGCCTGTGCAAAAAGCATGCATAGCAGAATGAAACACATATTCATGTAATTGCTTTGCCAGTCTATATGGTCAGTGTCTCTTGTAAATTGAGCTTTAGGTGTTACATTGTAGGTTTCTTGAGTGACAACAAAACATCTAGTTCTAAACATCTTATTTTCTAACTGTATCAGTTTTTGGACTCTGTACCCCTTGACCTCTTCTGTTATTACTTTTACCAAACAGGAAATGACTGACTAGGGTGGAACCAACACACATATAAAAACGTTCTGGAAATACTTTTTTTTTTAAAGCATTTTAAAAAATACATTGAATTTTCCATAAGGTTCACCATCACCATCTACTTAAAACACACTTAAAACATTTTATTTGCAGCTGTATAGCTGAGTCCCAGGTGCTATACAATACCAATTTTGTTATTGCCAGTTATTGCAACTACTCTTAAAAAGAAACATCAGTTAAAAAACCAGCAGTTAAAAAACCAGCAGCTTCCTGTCTTTTCCACTACAGTGTTTGTAGGGCAGTACTAACAAATGCTCCACTCCGTAAGCTTCTGGGATCCTGGTTTATTATTTGCAGCATTTTATTTCAGATCTTACTTTGTGATTGGGATACATCCGTGGCTAATTTTAGAATCTGTCATTTGGTCTATTGATTTGAAAAGATAACATTGCATTATTCAGGCCCATACCTCTATAATGTCAAATTTTGATATGTCTGTTTATACTTCTGAATAACTTATGAATCAGCCCCAATGTTTTTCTGGCAGCATTTTAGATCACCGTTGTTTCCTGTAATTTTCCTGTTCGTTTACCATTTCACCATTAATTTAACTCCTCCTTCTCTTTCTGGGCACTTCTGTTCTCCAAATACCCTCAAAATCGATGTGTATCCACAAGTCATTAATTTTGTTTTGTGCAGTCAAAATAGTAAACACACTCAGGTAAATAGTAAAGCACACGCTCAAATCTTATAGGGTTTCAAAATCACTGCACTGGTAGAATGGTTTCTATGAATGCAACAGATCTCCTGCCTGTTCTCTCCTTTTGTGCCTCCCCTCAGGAAGGAGGAGAGGGAGGGGAACTTTAGTTGTGATTCCTGCATTGCTGGGAGTTGGACTAGATCAGGCATCCCCAAACCCGGCCCTCCAGATGTTTTGGGACAACAATTCCCATCATCCCTGACCACTGGTCCCCTTAGCTAGGGATGATGGGAGTTGTAGTCCCAAAACATCTGGAGGGCCGAGTTTGGGGGTGCCTGGACTAGATGATCCTTGAGGTCCCTTCCAGCTCTACAATTCTATTATTCTTTTGTGCTCACAGAAGTCATTCCACATGCACAATTTAGGTGGATACAACTGGTGGGTTTTTGTGATAATACATGCCAGAATGGAGTACCGTCACCTCTTCTTTTTGTTGCCGATATCAGACATTTTGCATTGTTCATTAAAAACCTCCTTATAATTGCAAAAACCCCGTATTTTTGGCCACAATCCTACAGAACAGGAAAGTATGCCTCCCCTCCACCAAATAAATCTGTGTGTATCTGAATACACCACTGATTACACAGAGCTCCCAAGAACAGCTCTTACAGAAATCCTCCAGGTTGAATAGAGCCTGATTTTGAAGTAAAAAAGCACAGAAACAAGAACACTCTGGAATCCAGGAATAGTCTACTATGCCACGGGACATAGAAAATGAGAAAAACATCACTTGTTGTCACTTACAGTTGCCAACTAAAACCAGTAAAATGTATCATATCATCACTGAGCCTGGACAGTTACTCTTCCCTCTCACAGTATCATGCAAGTATAAAGAATTTTTAAATGAACACTACATTTCTTCCAGTATTCTAAGTCACACAGGGAGCTTCCATGAGTATGGGAGACTCCCTACTTCAGGAGATTTCCCCCCAACTCATGTTCTTGCTTACAAATAGGCCCAAACTAAAGCAACTACTCACCAGGTAGGATTGCCATACTTTGAGGAGCAAAAAGGAGAACAGATTTGCCAACTTCTACTTCTATGGATCGCTATGACAACTCTACCCATGAAAAAGAGGACGTGCCCTGGAAAAAGAGGACATATTGGCAACCCTACCATAGCAAGCCACATAACAGAGATTACACAGGGACCAGAAGAGAGTCAGATTTAGGGCAGCACAACCAGGTTGCAGGGGCCAAGGGGACACTTCCCTCCACCTTCCCAAAGCCTAATTTCTGCTTGCCCAGCTTTGAGAAGGAGGTAGGAGGGCTCTAGGACCTTGCCAAAGCCTCACACGTCCTTCCCTATGCCCTGTGCTTCCCTTACCCAGCTTTGGGAAGGCAGCTTTGGGCGGGGGGGGGGGGGCATCCACCACCAGATGCCAACTTTGTCATCTTATCTACTTGGGCAAGAAGGACCCATCAGAGGACCCAATGACATCATTCATATTATGTGTTTATTCACCTGCTCACTTTTCAATGACATATATGCCATTGTATGCCAGCAAAGCCCTTCTGCATTTTGCACTGACTAAATCATTCAGTATCTGGGCAGGAGGGCGGGAATAAATGGGCAAAAATATAATATTAGAAATTAGAATATCCAGAAACCATCAGGGGAACTTTTCAGCCTACCAGGCCTTGGCGAAAATGATCTTAAGGTTGCCATTCTTGAACAAAGGAACTTCATAGGGAGACTGCAGTGGGAACCTGCTGAAGTGCATTTTTCTCAAGAAATTCAAATCTATGATCTGTGACTTGAATCCAGATTGCAAATTTTTATCATGCTCCATATGTTAGTATTGCCAGAATGTTTGTGTTGTCGCCAGCTAGCTGCCACCCTAGTTTGCTTTTACATAATTATCACTTCTGATCTTTTTGCATTTTGTTTTCCTCTGACCTCATGCTTCATCCACCTCCCCCTCAGCCATGTGTGTATGTAATGCCTGCCAATTTGGGATTATACTTCATGGATCTGATGAAGTGGACTGTAGCCCACAAAAGCTTATACTATAATAAACTCTGTTGTTTTACTGCAATAGACTAACACAGCTAGCACTCTGAAAATCTAACCTCCTGCATTTACTGTTACAAGTAACAGTCACATCATGTGTGGATGTGATTGGAAGCAGAGAGGGAGGTTATTTTGGCAAAAACAATGCCTTCAATATGTGTCCCACCTCCAGCTTTTTGCATCTCATAATTATGCAGATGAGTCATTTCATTAATCCAGAAAGGAGAAAAAAGAACTCCCTATTTCACAGCATTCTGTCTGCAGCAAAGTTGTCCCCACTGCCAGTTCCCCTGCTAATTTTTTAAAACAAACCAACCAGATGGAATTTATCAACCACCACTGCCTCAAATGGACTTCAATAACTGACTCAAAGGTCATCAAGTTCAACCTGCTGCCAATGCAGGAAGCCCGCTACTACAGAACCCCTGACAGGTGTCCAGCCTCTCCTTAAAAGCAGGGCTAGAGAGTCAGATGTTGTTGGACTCCAATTTCTGTCAGCCTTAGCCAGCATGGCCAATGGACAGTGATAATGGGAGCTGTCATTCAGCAGCATCTGGAGGGTCCCAGATCCCCTAGGCCTGCTTAAAAACTTCTAGCAAAGTCCTTGAGGCAAAAGGTAAAGTAAAGGAGCCCTGGACGGCTAAGTCCAGTCAAAGAGACTGATCCATTGTCAAGCACCTTGCACTTCCCTAATTTTTAGCCTAATTCTTCTTTCTTGTAATTCAAATCCATTGACTTGCCTTCTACCCTCTGGAGCAAAAGAAAATAAATTTGGGCCACCACCTAGGTGACAGCTCTTCGAATGTTTGAAGATGACCATCAAATTGTCAATATTCACTATTGCCAGTAATACACTAAAAAGGCAATGGAAAGGAGAAAGTACTAGGAGAGAAATCATCCTCATCAGGAGAACAATGCAACTATGGAACATCTTCCTCCAGTAATAATAACTGCAGGACTGGAAATGATTACAAAAGTCACCCTAATCCTTTGCCCAGAAAGCTGCTAACATTTTAAAATGGGACACTCACATGGGTCACTCCCTGGGTCTGAAATTATCTTCTCAGAATAGTTAAGTAAATTAATCGGCTTAGCAAACAGGAATGCATATGGGTTTACAAACTGAATAGTGACATAGATATGATTCCTAGGTTGTTTTTAGCACCTTTAATGATGACTATTGTCATAATAAACATTTGTACAGTATAGCGCTTTCAGTTGTTCAAAGTTATTCACATGTAATCCTTGTAATCTTTACCAAAACCCTCATAATGCAGAATTAAGTCTGAAGCTCAGAGAGAGAGGGCAGCTTGTCTAAGGCCAACCAGTAAGTTCATGGCAGAGGTGAAATTTGAACTTCCTGATCCCAGCTCAGTCTCTTAGACTTCCCATTCCCATCCAGATGAAGTATATTGCACACATCTATCATTTCATATAAGAAAAAGACACAATCCCTCTGCTAGCCCGGTACTGAACTGTGGTAATCAAACTACACAGTAAGTGGAACTTACTGTGGGAAAAGCATGGAAAATATTGCAGTAGTCTAAAACCAGCTGTAATATATAAATAACGCAATGATATGTAAGAGAGCATTTCAGCTTTGGAATCTATTGATGTCTTTTTTTAAAAAGTAATGAGTTTCTTTGCTAAAAGTGTCTGAAAGAAAAATAAAAGATTAAGCACTAAAATATGTAAGAAGGGCTCACATTTTAAATGCTTTTTGCTTATAACTTAATTAAAAGATTTACTTGAAATTTCATTCTGCACTCAGAGAAAATGCTTTAAGCCTGGATAGCAGACAGACACTATACATAACAAGTGGTTTAATCCCTGCTTAAAGTGCAAATCTTGCCATTAGCTTTGGAGCTGCTATGGCACCTCTAGAATGCATGCAGAGCTGACTAAATCTACTTCTCCAATGAAGTTGGGTTCAGTACAGCTTTAGCAGCAATGCAGTACCTGAACCCTGGTTATCAGGGCAGCTCTTGTAGAAGCCACCCTGTCCAACAACTGAGAGTTTTGTATTGGCTCTGTTTGCAGTATTAATATCCCACCTTTCTATTAAAACTCTGATTACCGTGGCTGATAAAGACCTCATTGGTTAATATTTATATGATAAAATCACGGCTTTTTTCAGCTGGAACTCACCAGAACTTAGTTCCGGCACCTCTCAGGTGGATGCCATTGTCATTATAAGAGTACAAGAGTACAAGAGTTCATGGTTAGTTCCAGCGTCTCTTTTTCTAGAAAAATAGCACTGGGTAAAATGATAAAACATACTGCAGACACCAAGGGATGAACATGCACATGTGACATACTCCACAGCATTGGTTACCTCTAGCCAATTCTTTTTGTGTTCTGTATCTGTCAGTTACATTTGCCTAGTAACCAATCACAATGTACTGCTAGGAAAATCAACTCCTTTCCGAAATAAATTAAGCAACAAATGATTCAAAGCATGTGAAGACAAATATCATTTAGTTTACTGCAGCCTTTGTTCAATAGCAAATAGATGAATGAATCCATTTGTCATTCAAGAGTGCTTCACATCCAGTGAAAATGATGATAATGGTGATGATTATACACTAATAAAGCATCTAATATTTTAAAGTGCTGAACAGATATTAAAGTATAAGGCCCACAGGCTCACAATCTACTAGACACAATATGAAAGGGAAAAAGAAGGGGGAAGGAAGAGAAAAGTAAGCATTGGAGCAGCTGTTCCTTATTTAGCCAATGGATGGAGTCAGACTCGTCTTTACCATGCCATTACATTCTTTCTGGGTCTGTTTGTACTTGTTTCATTTGTGTGCACAACTCTGTGACAGCAAGGTGAAAGGTATATAATATATAAATATTTCTGGGAGGTGTGGCTGCCCAGTGGTCTTGATCCCCTGACCAATGGATGGGTCTGTGGTGTGCCTTACCATGTGGTTGGCTGCACTGCAAAGCACAGTGCCATCTTAATTTGCCCAGAGGCAAATTCGCGTCATGGGTATGTGCCCCAGTACTCTTAAGAATGACCTCTCAGAAGGGAGAAGCAAATATGTGTCAGCTTTTGCTTTTATGTGTGTCATTATGAGATTCTCTCTCGCTATTTTCAGTCACTTCTAAAAATATTCTGAAATCAGAATTTTTACATATTGCAGGACACAGAAATTAAAATAAGAACAGACTGTAAGGCAATTGATATAATAGCCTGTGCCCAGTTCCCGTTATATGTAATAAGGGGAAAGCCTGAATGATGGAAATCAGGACACATTTATGGAATGGTGCATGGGAACCTTTAAAACTAAGCATATTTTTATCTCATAAGTGTGCATATTTACACTTCCTGAGGAATTCATTCCAAGTCACCACATTGTAACCTTGATATGGTAAAAAATAAATTAAAAAAAAGCAGCACAGTGGCTTCAGTTATCCTGGCGTCATTCTGTCAGAGCCACTGTGCAGGCCAGAAGCACATTGGAAATCTGCCTCAGCACTGAACAGCACATGTTTGCACAAGAGGCTGTTTAGCATGCCAAAACAAAGCCTGCAATTCAGCTGCCTGGATGGAGTAACAGATTTTGCCACATTTCTTTTCCATCATGTTTAATCAAGTGTTGCGTGCAAATCAAATTTCTACGTAACCACAAGGAGGGGAATTTTCTTTTATCATATGGCTGAAGAAATGCTGTTATAAATGCTTTCAGCAAGAGAGCTGCACAAACAGGGGAAGTGGGGGTGGGTGGGTTAGTTGTGTTGTTACAGAGGATTTGCTTCGTAATCGTCAGTAACAACTTGGTCCTCCAGGAATTTATTTGAATGTGGGAAGAAGAGTCCAAATCAATGAAATGCCATGCCGTGCAGTACTGCAACAGCTTCCTATGATTACCCTGACACTCCTGTCAGTTTAACACATATTTGTTCCACAATGTGAGAGGCGGCAGGTCTCCAGATGCCTCGTGACATGAAGGCATTTGCCTAGAGTGCATCAGCTCTGTGAGGTAGTTGTGTCCTCTTGAGAGGGAGGTTTAGGAATTGAGAGTGAGCAAGAATGACAAATTAATGACAGTGGGTCTCTGAAGAAGAGCCAGCTAAGGGTGCACGGAGGGGGGGGGTGGAGAGTGTGTATTATATAACAAGGGTATAGGTGCAGCTGTGACTATTTAAATCCAGAAATCAAAGTCCCTGACTCCTATTTCCAATGTACATAAATATTTTAGGTCAGCCTTTCTCCCTCTCTTCTTAAAAACCTTCTTTTTTCTTAAAAAAAAACATGAGCCCTGAAAGAGAAAACAAGTGTAATTATTTCTGACGTACAGATCTTTATTTAGTAAAGTAATGCTTAGGGGCTTCATTCAAACTGGGATACATTTTAAACACACACACACACACACACACACACACACACACACACACACACACAATCTCTGCCTGTATGCTGGTCTAAAAATTGGTGGTTTAATGTCTTGATTCTTCCTCAGATGCAATGCAGCAAATGTGAAGATCTAATTAGGTAAAAGCATAGCAGGGTTAGATGAAATGGGCCCAAGAGGATGATGAGAAACTAAGAGGAAAAATGAAAAAACCTAGTGAGAAAAATAAATGCATTTCCTTTCTATTGCACCAACCGTTCTCCTATTATGGAATGGGGTCAAGATGCAGATTCATCATACAGCCTTCTTGCTCTGCTTTCAGTTGCCTCTTCTTCCACAGGAAATCTGTGATGGTGAAAGAAATGGGTTCTGTGCATGTCATAGGTAGGACATAAAATTTAGAGTGTTAACAGTGCTGATTTTCAATTCGCCTTTCAATTTATTTTATTTTTTAGGTAAGTCATCATCTAACAGTCATAATCAAACAAGGCAGCAAATGATCACCTAAAGATTGTTTCCAAATAAAAGGTTGTCTTTTAAATCAAAATTAGAGTTACTATCAGATTTTACCTGAAGCTATTTGGTTGATGTGAATTTGAACAGTCACACAAGGCATTCATAGGAATTTTCAGCAACACATTTTTTTTGATGAGATTAGTAATATTTCTCGCACGTGTGTTCACATACCTCACCTTAGAATTCATGTTTATTTTGTACTAGAATGATGAAGTCCCCTTAGGACCAGTACATTAGCTTGAAAAAGTGAGCTTTCTTCAGCTTTATTTTCCCACCAACACATTCTGGTCTAATTTTAGCCTCAGAAGAAGCTTCTCTCCCAGGTCTACCCACCCCTTTTCACATTTAAATTATGTTCCAGGTTTTAAGAATGCAGGCATTTTGGTCGCTAAGCAATAAAGAGCAATACCCCCTCCGAGAACAGTCTCCCAAGCCTCCCAGAGGCGTAAGAAAGGGAATTTCAGGAGAGCTGTTGTGAACTAAATACTCATTGCATTTAATTGCATGGACCTGAATAAAACTGATCAGCCAGAGAAACAACTGGGGAGCACTGATGACCTGTATTAAGATATATAAAGAGATGGCTTCCACGTAGTTTGTGATGGAAATTATTTTAACAGAAATAACTTTTTAGAACTCTCATTAGTCTTAACATAGTGAAATTCAGCAGAAATCCATTTCACAGCCACTCAGGTTACAAGATAGCTTTTTGAGCTGCTATTGATTTTTACTTTTTCCCCCAACTCCGGCTGCTCCCCCTCTGATTTTCAGTCCTTGGACAAGTTCCACAAGAGAAGAGTGAAAAGGAGATGCCTTGACTCCACCAAATACATTACCAAACATTAAGCAGAGTTCAGCTGGACTTGGCTGCCAGCCTAGGGAGAGAAAGGCCCTGCTTGTTATGCTATAATTTAATTTTCCTTCCCACATGGGATCAATTAGGTGCAATTCTTGGCCCTTAGAGTGTTTTGCAGCCATTCACAATTGTACCTAAAGCTCTAGGGGACCCCTGAAAGAGAAAGTGAAGGTGTCCTTCTTCGACATCATCAGTACTATTTCAATGTGAGGTACCTCAGAAGGCAAATACTGTACCACCAATGCAGCCCTCTTGTCATGCAGGGATCCCACATTTTGAGGGCAAAAGGCCTAGCCAGCTGCTTAAACTGGGTTTATGGCATCTTTGTACCAGGTGAGCGATCAAATCAGATTAATATGCAAGACTGCAGCCTGGATGCTTTTCTTCTGTTTGCCCCCTTTCCAATGCCTAGCCCAAATATTTTGTCATGAAAATGCTGCTTCTCTTGGTCATTTTGGGCAACTGCTAGTCAATATTTCCATGGAATTTAAAGTGCTTGATACTGTAATCCTTTCTTATTTTGTAACTACTTTACTTAAGGGCTGGAAACAGATCTAGGTAATAGCATCTGCTCCTTTTTATATTTAAAGTTACACAGGGCAGAATTCCTGAAGGGGCAGAAAAGCTCTCTCTCTCTCTCTCTCTCTCTCTCTCTCTCTCTCTCTCTCTCTCACACACACACACACACACACACACACACACACACACAGAGAGAGAGAGAGAGAGAGAGAGAGAGAGAGAGAGAGAGAGAGAGAGAGAGAGAGAAAGAGAGAGAATCCTCCCCTTTTCAAAAGGTAACATATGGAGTTCAAATTTCCTTTGGGACTCTTAGCCAAAAAGGTGTGGGAACCGGGATTTAGTGTCAACTGCAAAACTGGAACTAACCAAACTGGCCTTCCAGTGTGTCGTCAGTGATTAAAAGGCAAATGATGCAGAACAAGATTGTCTATGTAGGTGATTTGCAGCAGAGCTACAAGGGTTTCCAACTCCCCATTGTTTAATAATAGCCATTTCAGGGTCTAAATCGGACGGTTAGAATCTCTGATCTGTAGTAACTCAGATGCAGATTTGTATTTGTGTCTGCAGGTCATCCCAGTGTAATGCTCATGGAGAAATGTAGGTAATTGGTTCCATTCCCCGCACAGCCATTTTGCAGCCAGCTTCAGCTGGCGGACCTCAGGCTTCTACTTGAATACAAAGTAAATATCGCATGCCTAAAGTTTGCCCACACCTCCCTCAAGATTACCATTAAGCTATAACTTATATTTCCAGAAAAAAAGCATATCGTGATTTAAGGCACAGTGGATGTGAGACAGCTCTCAGGCAAGTCAGGCCACTGGTGTTTCCTATAAGGTGACTCATCTGCCTAGTCTCATGGAAATGTCAGGTCTATTTTGTTTTTTATTTAAAGATATCCAAGGTCTGACAGTGTAACCACAAGGGGGGTCTTTTCATCACAGCATATGGAAATTTGATAAAAGAGCTTGCTCAACTTACAAATGACAAGTTTCTTCCCAGATATATAAAAGTAGGTCCCACAAAGGCTAACATTATTATTGGTAAATCACTAATGGGCAAAATCTAAATAGGCTACCTACCCACCCTCCATGAACTTGACACATTCCATAGATATGTTTCAATCAAAGGTCAGTTGTATCTCTAGATTTAAAAAGAAAGGGAAAATTGTTCTGAAATGAGGACAGGATGTTAACCTAACAGAGAACAGGCAGGATGATCATCCTATTATTTCAGTCTCTGGGCAAATCAGGAGCTGCTCTTTAATTGGACAGCCGACCCTGGGGCAATAAGGAGTTAAGAGAAATCCAGTCCCAGGACTGCATGCTGTGCTTCCTCAATTAGGAAATGAAGCAGCAAGACAGAGGTTTATAATTAAAAGTAGGTTTGAAGTGTAGCATGTCAAGAGAAAGGTTTGTCACACTGTATTTTTCACAGAAGTGAGGTATGGAAAGAAAATTGGGGAAGGAACTGTGACCATGCTAGAGGCCTCACATAAGTGCGATGGGTGTGTGTGTGTGTGTGTGCAGAGCAGCTTAGGAGGGGCATAAGTTGCCTCTAAGCAACAATTAAATAAGACAGTAGAAAGAGAGGCATGTAAGCAGTTGTACTTTCCTGCTGCTAAGAAAAATAAGAATCCCAATGGAATGCTTACATGTTTTGATACTGAGTCATTGACCACAAAATTGCTCTTCAACTGTGGGAATTTTGAACCCGAAACAGATGACAGGGTAGACATACCTGGCGTTAACGTGCTAAGGGCCAACTACAAGGTGACATGATTCAAGGCATTTGGTGTAACTAAACTGGCACTCTGAAGCAGGGGTGGCCAACATGGGGTGCTCCAGCTGTTGCTGGACCACAACTCCCATCAACTTTCATCATTGTAGGCAAATGCTTTCCATTTAAAAGGTAGTGCCTTACGTACCTTGGATAGAAGAACGTTCAAGGAAAGGGTAGACACGACATGGCAGTTCCCAGTGTTCAGACGCTAGAAATAATCCCACGTAGCCTATCTTTACAGAATCAAGATGAAAGGAACAAACCTCATTCAGTTAATTATGGTGTATGTTGCTGCTTACTCATTCCGAGATCCTTTACCACTTTCTTTAGTTGATATCCCCTGTGATCACCCAAGATGCATGCGTACATCAAGCAGTCTTAGCTTTCCCAAGCATTCTGTGCTTTGCATATTCAGTCCTTTCTAGGGTGGTTACATTCTGCTCTACTGTGTTAACAGTTAACTTTTGTCATAATATCTTCAAACCACTGTAGATTTAAATAAAGAGCAGTGAGATCTCCTGGTTTTGCTGCTGTTATTTCCAATTTACAATCTTTATTGTATTCAGTGAAGATTTCCCAATTCAAAGCAGGGGAATAGAGATCAGGGACTGCGTGTCTCGAGTCCTGGGACTAGGATGAGCGGTTGGAGGAGTTGTCCATTGACAACCCCAGGGAGGAGCCCAGAGGATTGGGACGGGAGGTGTCCAGGCTTCAAGAGATAGAGGATTCGCTTTGGATTCACAGATGAGGAGTCAGGTATTGGGAAGGGTTCCAGCAGTGTTTCACCCCAGCATTCTGTCTCATCCCCTCTCACTTCAGCCAAACACTCTGTGTCCCCAGCGCTCTCAGTTCTCATGCCAGCCTCGCCTCCAATCCTGGTACCACCTCCAGCACTAACTGAGATCGCCCCAAGCCATTCTCTCAGGAGTCTACTGCTCAGCCTGCTTCGGAGCTGATGCTTATGCCTCTTCCATTGCCTAGGTCACAGAGGCACCAGTGTAGCTGAGAGCATATAGCATATAATGGGACACAAAGTAGTGTGTTGCTCGTTGGATCAACTTCTTAGCTTACTCAGCCGTGCATAGCACTTGTACCTTTGAACTCTACTTTGCCTATGCACAGAGCATTAAAGATTTTGGCAGAAATCATACAATTGAGTTCTTCATTCTCTAGTGGGACCTAGTACATAGAGGCCACATATAATGATCTGATAACAGAAACTAGGTCTTCCAAGAGCAAATCTTTGTCCACTATACACAGAATTTCCCTTTTGTAATTAATTCCTCCAACACAGCTAATTTTAGGCTTGAAGAAATATAATATGTCCCCTTCTTTCTCAAAGGCGGTAGTTGTACAATTTCTCCCAACTGTTTAATTTCTTCCTGTCCTTTAATAAAATCGTTGGGTGCTTCATTAGATGTTCCCAGATGTCTCTGTATAGTGTATGACAGTTCAACATGATTTGCATAGCATCAGTTCTGTAGTCTAATGTCTACAGATGCAGCTTCTAACAAAAAAGATTAATGCACATGTGTGTCCTTCAGACTAAATTGCTCAGGCTTTTAGTTTTAATGCAGAGGGTGGCATAATCTGATCCAGAAGAGTTCTAGTGTTTCTGTTGCATAAGGCATCAGCAGACTATTGCAATGACATCATGCAAATTATGGCACATATTGCTCAACCAGTGAATTCCAAAGACTTTCAGTGGAAAAGGATATTCATTTATTTGCAGAATTGTCTGAATGGCAACAACCATCAAAAGCTCAGAAAAAATGTGGAATTTCGGCGGCAGAGAGGAGCAAACATGTATCTTTGCATGGGGAAAAAACACAGCTCAAAAGTAGGGAAGAGGAGAAAGCAAGAAAAGGAGAAGTGAGTGGTAAGCTTTGTATGGCCAGAGCTACAGTGGTGTAATGTAGTGCAGTGTTGCATTTGGCTTTTAGGGACCTGGTTTCAAATCCCTGCTCAGTCATGAACATCACTGGCTGACCATGGCATTACCTACCTGCAGGATTTGGGGAGGATAAAATGAGCTAACCACACACAGATTGCCCTGAGCTCCTTGGAAGTGGGAAGGCATACCAATGGGATAAATAAACAGGTTCTCTTACCACCCTGGTTTTACATCATCTCTCTGACCCTTATGGCAATGTGCGAAGAGAGAGCCTGGCAGTGATAGGAAAATACAAATACAGGTAAATTAGACATTTCCCTTTCCAATCTGACCTCACACCCCAGGCTTAAGGAAAACTGAATCAATGCCAAAAACAATGCCGTAATTGTTTTGCTGCAGCTGGATGCTTTGAGAGGGACACGTTGGGCACTGCGATAAAAAACTGAACAGGACATGTTCTCCCTCCTTCCCTAGCATGTCCAGCATTTGTGCTGCTCAAGGGTAAAAGCCTTTTTACTTTGTGGCAGGATTTATCCATTGGTGACTATGTCCCAGAGGACTGAAAAATTCTACCAGTAATCAGGATTGACCCAATAAACCCCCAATCCGATTGGGAACTTCTGAATACCAAATAAGAGGCATAAGTGATTCTGAATACCAATTGCTTGGAAGCACAAGTAGGGAGACTGTTGTATTTGGGTCCTTTCAGGCTTCCCATGGGCATCTGGTTGGCCACTGTGAGAATAGGATGTTGAACTAGATGGGCTTTTGGCCTGGCCCAGCAGGTTCTTCTTGTTTTCAGATCTTTTTTCTGCGTAGCTTAATAGTGTTTTTACTGGCAGTGACTCTCCTGGGGTTTTCATATCGTACCTGGAGATACGGAGTTGTTCCTTGAACATTCTGCATGCAAAATACATCTTCTACCACTAAGCTATTGCCCTTCCACAAATCTTGGGAAATTTGTACCTTCACATTTATGGAGTCTGTCTGACATACAAACCAGTTAGAAAGTAATTATTTTATGCCTTTTGGTTTGGGCTCATTCTTGTTCAGTTACTACTACTAACATGCTGCTTCTAAAGTTTAGTTAATTAGTAGATGGAAATAGCATGCTTATCTATATAGAAGTCCTACTGGGCAGAAACAATTCCTTCAGAAGTCAAATTACATTTCTGTTCTCTTCTTAAATGCAGCTTCTTTTATGGCGTGGCAGAGGTGAACATTTACTTCCTATGGCTGAAGCTGGTGCAGGGAGGGCCCCAATAGAAATATAGATTAATCACAGTGAGGAAGCAGCATCCACTTAAAAAAAATGGTAAAGCACCATTTATTAACATATGCAAAATGTTAATATTTCACAAAGCGTCAAGAGTTCATAAGTTTATCCAGTGTGTCTTAATAACAGTTTAATGTCTACCTGTACATCAAAGAGAGGCACAGAGTGAGGAATAGAGAGGTTGTGCACTGCAGATTCACAAAACCAGTAATCCTTGTAATTCTGGAATGAAATCATTATATGGAGATCTACAAATATTGGCCTGGCTTGCCTTAATAGCCACAAATCCTCTCCTCTCAAGTCTTCTAGCATGCGGAGAGGGCTTAGGGGAGATGGTAGGTTTTATCTCATTTGTGCTGCAGTTTGCAAAAGGAACAGTAGGAGTCACCTGCCACTGTTTTTACCTTTCCCAAATTGCATTAGAAGCGGAAGAAAACTCTGCTTCTGTCAATGGGCTCAAGGAAGAGGTAGAGGCCTTGAGGCAGATAGGGGATCTCCCTCCCCTGTGCTAAGGTTTGGAAAAGTTAACAGCAACATGTGAAAATCCTTTATATTTATTACCCTCTCCAAACCACATAGCACATCTGAGAGTTCAAGCAAAGGGCTGGAGGTGGAGATAGATGGGCTTGCATTTGTAGGCATCTGCACCCTGTTTTTTGGAAATAGCAGATGAATGATGGAATGGTTGAATAAGGATAGATGGCATGTGACCAGCATATTATATGACCAGTCTATCATGAGATATTGTATGAAACCAATATTCCTTGGTTTGAGACACTGAGGAGTGTTTTGCACAACTGCTATTCCAGATGGATTTTGCTACCATCTTGTAATAAGTGTTTACTCAAATAACTTGAGTGGCTTTAAAAAAAAGAAGAAGAACACATTTCACCATGTCCACTCTAACCCAAAACATACTGAAAAAGAAAGTGGTTGATCATAAATTCATCAGTCAAGTAAACCTCATACAGTATATACGTTGAAAATTTGTGATAATGTGCAGTGATTATGAGTAGTTATTTGTAGTTTGGAGCATTCTTACCAACTTTGTTAACTTTTACACTGCTTACAGGATGCTCGTAAGGTCTAACATGTGGTTGCTATTAATTCAATGCGTAGAATGGTAGAAGTTAGAAATCAGCACTCTACATTAAGCTTAAAGCCCCACCTGTAACAATGGAACTGGAAGGCTTCTTTCTGGACTATGTAGGATCCTCTTTGAACTGAAATCTTGTCTGTTATTCATGCAAGTGTGTGCACTTTGGATTTCAACCCTGCAGAAGTTTCAATAATGACTGCTGCAGTCTAATATTTGATCCTTAATTTTTTTTAATCAGTCTTATTAAACACTGATTGAGAGAATTATGTACCCAGAACAATTGTAGCATACAGACAAAATAAGAAAAGGGAGCAACTGAGTGATACAGTGTAACAACTGCACATGTACAGTCCCCGAAGGAAGCGATGGTCAGTTGCAGCTTCCCAGTGTACATGGCTCTAGTGAAACAGAAATGGATGTTTACCAACACCTATGAAACCCCCATGTTTCAGTGATAGTGGAAACACGACTAAAGAAATTATTAAGATGTAAACATTTTTCTCTTAAAGTCAAGAGCATTGCTTCCTTGCTCAGGTGGGCATTGTGCGAGTTGACAGCATGAACCCTAGAAGTAAAATAAAATACAGCAAAAGTATCAAGACCAAGCAGGAATACACACATGAAAAGCTTACATGCCTAATTCCTTTCCGTGTGCTTCCTAACCGGACTCTTGAACTTTTTGTCCATGAGGCTTATGCCACAGGAGATGGCACAAATTCATTTCTCTTAGAAACGCTAGACATACGGTAATCCAGCCAAATTTAAGCAGCTTTATGTCCCATTGAATCCAACTGGAGAAAATTGAGCACAGGTTTAAATATATTTTTGGCTGAAATCAAGGGGACTTAAACATCCTTAAATTTGGCTGGATTGTGCTCATTGTGAATAAGTATGGAACCTGCACTGCCTCTAGTCGGTAGACTATACATCTTAAGCTTCCACTGGAATTCTAGGGTTTTCTGGAACTCTAGGGGGGGGGGGGACAATGCTAAAAACAAAACAAAAAATCCCTTAGAAAAACCCTCAGAGCTCGCATAAAAAGTTCCAGAACGTTGCATTTTGGATGCCACAGTGCAGCTTCTCTGTAGGTCAACTCACTTAAAGCTTCAGTGATGACACCTTTTGTTCTTGGTGTAAAAGCTGAGCTGAACCCATTTGAATTAATAGTTCCTTTTGATATTTATCTTCCTCTCTTCTCTTTATTGGTTGTTACATCCTGGAGATGCTGAAGAGGTGCCTCCTTGCTTTAGTTTCTTGCGCCTTTTGTTGAGGAGACGGTTGTTGGATGTTTTCAAATCTTTAATCTTTACCTGGTCGTAGTCCACCCTCATGGTCGCTAAAGCACTAGTCATCTCCTCCTAAAAACCACATGAGGCAATAGTCAGGTCTTAAGAAGTGGAGGCCACTTTCCTACCATGTTCAGATGAAAACAGAGCCCTCTGGTCACAGATCTCCATTGATCTCCCCCAGCCAAGACTAAGAGTTGTGCCCTTCCCCACAAGAGAGCTCATATTCTACCCATGTGGACTGTGCAGCTGAATGACAAGGAACACATATGCAGAATTATACTGAACATTTCTTACAAAGAGATTAGAAGGACCAAGGTGAAATAAGTAACACAACACTACATGAATCCTTCCTGAAAGCACTATATTTTAATGCTAACAATATTTTAATAGTTTAGAACAGGGTTTCCGAACTGGGGGCCATATTCCATCCCTGGGGGCAGGATATTCCAAAGGGGTCACAGATGAAAAATGTATAAATGGGGAGCCAGAGCATGAGGCTAGGGGGCCGTATAGGGAAGTGAGAAGTCAAGGGAAAAAGTCATTTTAAAAAAAACCCTGATTGGCCAATTGCAAGCGGATCAGGGGGCGGCCCACCAGGGCCTAGTGCTCCTTTTTGCCATGTGCATTTTCTTGGAGCAGTCTTAGTTTGTTTCCGGCAGGAGGGGGCAATCACTGAGGCTCCTGTTTTGACCAGTAGAGCCCGCAATCCAGAACCCCCCAGGTCAGGTAAGCATGATGGTGGGATGGCAATGGATAGGGCTGGATGAGCAGGAGCTGCTTTGTTCCCGTCGCCAGTGTTGGGCCTGGTGGCAGCCTGGGCCTGACTCTGCAAGGTGCAGGTTGCAATCCACCCCAGCACCTAGTGGATCAGGGCCTTTGGATGTTGCTGAGGGGCACAGGGCCAGTCAGCAGCACTGGCCCAGCTCTGCAAGGTGTAGGGTGAAATCCACCCCAGTGCCTAGCTGAGCAGGGGCGTCTGGTGCTGTTGACTTGCATCTAGTAAATAACTAAGTGTCTACTCAGAAGAAAGGATCACTGAGTTCAGTGGGCTTTACTCCCAGGTAAGCGTGTGTTTTATCCAGGCAGCCAGGGCTCCTCCTGATGACAATCTTTTTGCACAGGGTCAGTGAGGACCACTTGCTTTTTAAAATTCTCCCATATATACAGAACTCCCTGTGCGCCTTTGGGACTATATTTGAAGGTTTCTCACTCTCTGTCAAATAACTTGGGTCAAATAAGTGTTTACTTTTTATAATACATGGAAGATGGATCTCCCTCGGGTGGTTCTGGACTCTCCTTCCTTGGAGGTTTCTAAGCAGAAGTTGGATGGCTTTCTATCATGGATGCTTAGCTGAGTTTCCTATGTTGCAGGGGATTGACTAGAAAGATGACCCTCGGGATCCCTTCCAGCTCCATGATTCTATGTTTTCCTGCTTTAACAATATTTCATTATGCTCCTATCATTTTGTGTAATTGTATTTTGGATAAATTATATTAAAAAATTATGAATGAAACATGTTCTGTTTGAAAACAAAACATTTAAATAGCTACCTATCTACTGATTGGAGTGGGGGGGGCATGGACATAGCCAGAATTTTTGTTGGGGGGTGTAGTGGAAAATGCACAAGAAAAATAGAGGAGGTGTAGGTTTGGCCTTACGCAGCCAACCCTTCCTGTGAGTCCTTTCGACTACTGCCCTTGGGGGTGGCCCAACTGGGGCTTGATTGCCCTGATTAGGAGCCCTCATTGCCACAGGTGGTGGCTGTGGAGATATCTAGCCCCACCTGGTTGAGGCAGGTACAAATAGTGCAGGGCGATGTGGTCAGGAGGAAGAGGATGATGGACCAAAAACTACTGAAACTTCCCACAGTTGGATCTGGTGTATGTGGGTAAAGGTCTGGTGGGGGGAATTGTTAACTTTGAAATGGTTCCTTGGGGTTATTTATTGGTAGTAGAGAGTTTTGTATTGCTGTATAAGGAGGTTTAAGGAGGTTTATTGCTGTGTAAGAAGGTTTAAGGATATTTACTGTTTGAGGTTTTGGTTTTGTTATTGTCTAAGGACTTTGTCCTATTCTGTTGAAATAAAAAATATCTTTCCCCTCATATCTTGATGACCTACAAAGTTAATTATCAAATCAAGGGGGCAGGTTTTTGTTAGTGGGGGCAGAACCTCAAATTTGTATTTATTTTTACTTATTGGGGGTGGCTGCCCCCCCACCCCTAGGCTACACCTATTGGGGGCCACAGGAAGGAAGCAATGTCAGAAGGGGGCTATGGTTGGGAAAAGGTTGGGAAACGCTGCTTTAGAACATACTGTTTTGATATGCACAGGGCTGGAAACTGTTTTGCCTCTGGGGCTGAATGCCAATAAAGCATAGTCAGGCTAAAAGTGGCATGGCCTGTGTGTGCATGTGCATTACACTCAATGGCTCTCCCTACGGATCAGAAAAGGACAGACTGCTGTCCACCCCACCAGGCAGAGATGATGCTTCTAACTTGCCTGCCAAATAGTTGTTTGGTAAGTTGGAGAACCACTGTGCTCCCCAAGACCAGCAAACAGCTATTGGCATGTTGGAAGGAGTGTGGTTTGCATGGAAGTTGCACAGAGATTGCTCTTTCTGTGCACCTTCCTCCCCATCACTGTGCAAAATTCAGTATTGAGAAGGTAGACTGGGCATCCATGTGGAGGGGATGGGCAACATGCAACCCGCTGACATGTGTGCTAGAGTCTGCCCTTGATTGAATATAGACAACATCTTAATCAGTTAATTATGTATAGTTGGGCAATCATCATGAAAATGCTGGTAATGAACTGGTAAAAGATATTCAGAAAGAAAAGCAAGCAAACTATCTCTGACTGGATTTGCCAATGCCCAGCCTACTAACATATGTGATCATTACCTTCACTTCATCCCAGTGATCTTTATCCTCTTGCAGAACCCGGGCAGTATGAAGAGGGGTAGGTGGCACCACCATGGATTGCTAAGGAAACCAAAGAAGCAGCTATTCAGAAAAAGTAATTCTGACAATAACACACACACACACAACCACTCATCGTCCTTGCTGATGAGGTAATTACAAGTCTTGAGAAAATTGTATAAATATGTCTCCTAAGCAACAGGAGGGAGAGAGAAAAATGTACTTAGCTGCATTGCTAAGCACAGTTGCGTTTTCAGTATGACTGAAATATGTATTATTTCCATAGGATTGCAGCTATGGAATAAGACTGAGGGGAGAAAACACATTTGAAACCCCAGAGTGAAAAGCTGCCAGGGAAGAGTAAATATGGAGCAGGAAAATAGCAGGAGGGGAAAGGGTCCTTCCAGTCCTTCTCAAATTGCACTCCTCTCCAACTCAGTAATTGGGCTCTAATAAATGTATTTCTACATAATGTGAAAATGATTAACCCCGTGCTTCAGCACATAAGCATGGAGGTCATGACTTCTAGGCCCCCTTGCTTTCATATCAGCTTGTGCCAGTGACAGCCAATACACATTGCTGAATAATAATATTTTTCTAAAGAATGATGCAAAAATGGCTTGCACGGGAAGAAAAATAAGAAAATGGCAGGGGAGGGGGAGAGGGGGTGGGAGAGCAGGAAAACTATTAAAGTCATAAAGCACACAAATGATCTGATTGGAGAGTTTGACCCCGCCATGCAACACAGCCTCAAGACCATCGGTGGGATTACAGACACTTTGAGACTTTACAAGGAAATGTTTGATGAGCTCAAGAAACAGCTGCAGCTGCCAATCACAATGTTTCTGACAAATAAACCATCGCCATCAGCGGATGTGCACAGGCAACCCTCCTCTGGATCTTAACCCTCACTGTCAATCTGGCTACCTGTCAATCCCCACCTCCCACCCTGGGAGCAAGTATCCAGTGAGGGAGAGAAGGAAGAAAACTAAGAGGAAGACTGAGGGCTGCATTTGCCCCTCACTGGTAAGTGCAGCGGTTTTTAAAAATGGTTTTTTTTCCTGCTTTAGTAGGGGGTGTTCTGGCTTTAAGCGATTTTGCTTATACACACGATGGCCAGGAACCTATACTGTACTGCCTCTTTGTTTATTAGTATCACTGCCACAAAGTGCTTTCAAATCAGATTCTGCTGCCATGGATTCTACTCTGCAGCCAGAACACTGGGAACCGCAGCTTAATGTGGCTGCTGAGAACAGTATGTTCAGCAATCCCTAGCTCCTTTGCAGTTCCCAGCTTCCCTTGAGGGAAGGACTAACAGGTAAACCACTGGACATACTTCTGCAGTAAGTTGTACCCTTGGCATCCTACTTATGGATCCTTCCAGGAAATCCACAAAGATGGCCCATTTTGACTCCGTTTCTTCATGAGATACCTCATGAGAATCCTTCCACAAGCAGAGACCTGGAGGGAAATGTTACATCCAGTGGCCCCTATACCGGAGATGCGCCAACAAAGTGAATGGGCAATATATAAAGGTAATTAGTTAGGTAACACAAATGTGTCTAAATGAATGTGGTTGGGAATTATCAGCAAGAAACATGAGACAATCCCTTTTGTGTTTTATCCTGAGCCTTGCCAACTGTATGGAATGTTGGTCAAATCAGTATTCTACTTTCTTCCTAGGTTATTTAAGTATAGAAAAAGAAAGAAATGTTTCAGGGAGGACTGCAAAGATAAATTAGTGTTTATAAAGTGCTTTTAAAAAATAATGACAGATGGATCGTATGCATGTACATTGATTGCCCCTGCAACTTCATTCGTTCTTTCCATTGCAAGATAGCTCCTAATAGCAGTGCCTGCTTAACTACTGTTGCATTTGTTATCTGCCAAGGGAAAAGGGAAAGGAGAGAGACTAAAACTTCATTGGTGGGATGGAAAGAGCCCCTGCCAGGCACTGTGCTGCTAAGTGTTCCCTTTATGTTTTGCCATTCCTTTCTATGTAAACTTTAACAAAGGGGCATGCTCTGCCACTTCTTTGATATTAAGTTCTGGATGCAATCTAGCTCATCTGAGATTTGGAAGCACCAGGTCTCTGAGCTGAACAATATTTAGGGCTGAATTGTTTATTTTATTAGATTGTATGGTGGGGGAACCTGACTTCTCCCAACAGCTTACCAGAATCTGTTAACCTCATTTGCAATGTGTTCAGCCTTGTTTGCAGCCATAACACATGATTGTCATGCAAGGAAGGTGGTGAATAATACACTTCAATATTGTTGTATTATATTTAACAGCCTCACCTGTGTTCTATATTGTGATGGCTTATGGTTATAAGCAATAAATCTGAATTGATTAAAGACCAACAGATGGATAATCTTTTGGTTTAAGCGGAGCCCATCCCTTTATACGGATCTGGCTTTGTTCTGCAGAATGCTCCGTAACAAATCTATGTCCTCTTCCTGATAGCACCATTTCATCTATGCATGGAAACCCTTCAGCTCTGCCTATTTAGGTAGCCCTGAACATGGGATGAATAGCATTTCAGGTAAAGCTACTTTGGATGACCAGGATTTCAACTTCTTATTGTGCTCATTCACAACTTCACTTATTTATACTCCTGGCTAATTTTCTCCAACTTCAACCAATTAGTTAACTGGCATCCCCAAACTTCGGCCCTCCAGATGTTTTGGACTACAATTCCCATCATCCCTGACCACTGGTCCTGTTAGCTAGGGATCATGGGAGTTGTAGGCCAAAACATCTGGAGGGCCGCAGTTTGGGGATGCCTGGTTTAGAAGAACATTTTTGCCAGATGGTACCTGTAAGGGGGAAAGAGTATAGAGAACCTCCCCCTCTCATCAGGAGTAGCTCCTCCCCAAGCAGTGATGGAAGCACGGGCTCTGAAGAGGCTAGTCAGGAAGCAGAGAGAGAGTGCCAGATCTCTGGCAGCATGGGAGAGCCCCGGCTCCACAGGCGGGGAGAGAGAGAGGAGGAAAGGGGGGAAAGGGAAAGCACGGAGTGTAGACCTTTTCCTCTGGTTCCGGAATTACGCAGTAGGAGAAAGGGGAGGAGATTCACTGTCCCGAGGCTATTATGTTGGAGGAAATTGCACAAGGGGGCAGTGCCGCATTCTGGATCGGAATGAGCAGACATGTTTCCAACACCCTGTTACACTGTAAATGGAGTGCACCAATAAAGACTGTTAAAAGACAAGCATGTGGAGAGTCGTTACTCTGGAGTAGTTGCAACAACCCCTGACAGTACCTAACACAAGAAAACTAGCGCTAATATGCCCAGGATCCTCACCAAAATGCTGGAGAGGGTGCTCGTCCACAGGCACATACCTCCACATGTGGTGGGAGTGCCCCAAAATTCAACTATTCTGGACAACAGCCATACGAGAAATATGTAAAATAACTAAGCAAGTATTAGAAATCAACCGAGAATTGGCCCTACTAAACATCTTCCAAGACAATGCCCATTTATAACCCAAAGAACTCATAACCCACCTACTTTCAGCAGCCAGAAACATCAAAACTGAGTCCTGTCAGGAGTAAGCATGGACCAATGGTACCAAATAGTATGGGAAACAAACTAGAAAAAACTAACCAATAAACTGAAACGGGGACAAATAGAAGAAGATGCCTTCACCCCGGTATGGCTCCCCTTTATCACATACTGTACACAGCCCAACAAGACAATGACAAAAATCTACCAACAGCATACAAATCAATATGGCTAACCTGATCAAAAACACCCACCCACCCCACTCACACAGGAAAACAAAGATCAACACAGCCAATCACAAAACAAACAACCACACCCTAGCCTGGGCCAACCCCTACCTCTCTCACCACCAAAGGAACACAAGTAAATAGCAGAGAACCTGCTCAAGCGACCCTGACCCAAAACCCCACATATATTAAGTAAAATAGAAACATCGCCACCTGACCCCACCCCCACTCACCTTTCCCCCCTCCACCTCTTTCCACTTTTCTTCCTAATGTCTCAACAAATGAAACTGATCTGTAAAAAAATGTTACTTGAAAAAAGAGACAATGCACATACTTTTGTAAACCAAGAAAATCTTTAATTTAAAGAACATTTTTGCATGTATACTTAACTTGTCCTCCTGCTTAACTATTTACCTTGACACATTGTCACTGAGGCTGAGATGATGCATCAACTGGGACTTTACTTGTTCTCATAGAGATGGCATCTAGATGTCTATTTAACCACTGTCTCTATGTAGCACACAATCCCAGGAGCTTTCAAGGCATTTCTCTTTTCAACCACATTTTTGTTTAGATGTCAGCACATGGTAGAGTTGATTCTCACTTACTTTAAACACCTCCTTTTCACTTTAGATTTGCATCAAGTAAAGCATCCAATCTGTGTGACCCAATCAAGCTATTTACATTTATTACTGCTTCATTTTCCAGACCAGTTACGAATGACTTTTTGTAAGGCCAACATCTTTCGCATTTAATAAATTTTGGGATCTATGAATGAAGGCAAGTGCAGTGTAGGTTAATTAACTCTTCTGACTTTAGCATAGTCATGCATGAAGTAAAAGCAGTCCGTACAACAGCAGCAACGAGTTTGCCTTGAATTTGGGGCTGGGGGCAGTGTCATGAGAGGAATTACTTTAGTGTGGAGGTTTGCCTGGTCCACTAAGTGGCCAAATGACCAACAGCTGGTAGGAGGTTGCACGCTATCGCTTAGAGCAGCGGTTGCCAGTGTGGCACTGCGGGTGAAGTGGTACCCTTGAGGTCTTCCCCTGGCACCCTCAAACTCTTTCGGCACATCCAGTCACTGTGCCTCGGTCAAATTTGAAGGAGGGAGAGTGATGCTCTTCCTCACTTCCTCTTGCACCTCTATGCTTTTCCCTGCACAGATTAATAATCTTTTTCCTAGAACCCTGAGAAAAGTGGTGTGTGTGTGCATGCATGTGTGCTTCCTCTCTTTCTGCCCCTCTGTGGTGGAAATGGATGATCTGGGGAATGAGAAGGGATCAGAGCAGGTGGTGCCCACATCAAAAATCCAAATCTCCCCACAGGCCTAAAAATGTTAGCCACCCCCAACAACAGCATGCCAGCTGCCCTTTGGGGCGATACATGGATTATTTAGGAACATTTAATTTCTTTGTGTTCTTTCTCTTCCTTTTTATTGGTTTTTTAATTTTTATATAGACACATATATAGAGGGATATAACCTTAATGGCAGAAGGGAATAGAAATCTAATAAAGAAACAATAAATGCACAAAACTCCAGTAAGTCCTGCATAGCAATAGACAAAACAGCTGCCCCGAAACTGCTCAGATTTGTAGCCCTAGAAGCAGTTTGTTTCTTGCCGGAGGCAAAGAATTCTGTGTATGACATGAGAGCCTGCCATGGCCTTTTAGTTAGCATCACCCATTAAAAGCAGCTTCTGGTGTTGCTTTCTTAGAGTGCTGCACATAAACCTCCACTATCGCCCCACTCAATAACCCCAACATTTCCAGATCTGTGCCAAAGACCAAGAACGCCTCAAAGCAGGAGGCTCTCTATTCATATCAATAGAGAGCAGTTCAGCACGACGGTGCCTTGAATGTCTAATAATAGTCCTCCATAAATCCTACACTGATGAGGTAACATGGCTTTTTTTACAAGTGAGGGAAGGAGGGCGTGTGCATGGCACACTGAACAGAAAATGCTAGCCGGGAGCAGTTGGGATGGGGGTGTAGTGTCCTTGACTGCCACTGACAGGGAAATTTTACCCCACCCCCAAGAGTTCCCTCACACTGCAGAGGGGAAATTATATCCCTTTTATACAGGGCAGACTCCTGGTTAAATGGGTTATACTCCCTCTTACCACAGCAGGCAGCCTCATGTCCAAATTAAAACAACACCAACACACACACACACAAGTGTTTGTGCAGCACTTACATTAATCCAGGGGTGATTCATAAACTGAGAAATTGTCATCCTCTCCGTTGGGTCTGTCTTCAGCAGCAGACGAATTAGCTGTTTAACTGAGAAGCAAAAAGACAACCATCGATGACAAGATCCTACAAAATTCAAACTATTAAGAACCCTTGAACTCTTGTCACTCTTCCTCTGCTATCGAGTCAGAAAAAAGTCTGACACTTACAGATGATGGTATAAAACATGGGAAACTGCCTTATACCAAGTCCATCCATCTGGATTCTCCCATCCAGCTCCGAATTGTCTACAATGATTGGCAGCAGCTCTCCGGGGTTTGAGACAGAGGCATTCCCAGCCTTACCTGGAATCATCAGGGATCAAACCTGGAGCCTTCTGTATGCAAAGTGTATGCTCTACCACTTATATACTATTTATTTAATAATAGGCCAGGTGAAGAAGTTACCCCTGCCTGCTCCAGCTGCCCACCATAAGACCAACTACCAGTTACCCCATGGGAAGGATTCCCAGAGAGCGTGATTGCCTGATCCTGTGCTGAGAGGAGCCTGGACTGGCTCCTCTCTGCACAAAGCCATCTGTCACCAGCTGAAAGTGAGAAGGATCCTCATGATGTGCTAAATGTTGTAATTCCTTACAGTGTGTTTTTAAATTGCATTGATGTTACTTGGAAGGATTTGTATCCTGAAACATGGGATAGGAATAATCGCAATAAATGTATAGCTGCAAAGAGAGAGCAAAAGAGATGAAAGGTGTGAAGCGGGAGAAATAACAAAATTACAGAGTTTCACAAGCTGAGCTGTAAAAATACTCTTTGCTGCAGGTGATTAGATCCACATTTGACTGCCCAACCCTAATCAGATTTATACAGAAGTTCCACCAAGTTAAAAAGAACTTGCTTCCTAACTTGCATGGTTAGGACTGCAGGCAAAACATTTGTACCATCTTATATAAAGTTTCTACAGTTCGTTTAGTCCCATGATATGTACCGGTAGGCATTGGTCACATGTTCATCCTTGTGGAAATAAACATGTGAAGAAGAAGCAGGCCCCTCCCTCTACACTTTCACCCAAACCTGTGAACACAGCCTGCCTGCACAACTGTTGTAAACACATAGGCTCCATTCACAGGTCCAGCTGGAAGTGCATGTGTGTGTGTGTCCACAGATTCACTTTTCACATGGGGCCATGATCTTATGATATGTCCAGAAAAAGGTTAGAATTCATGACATTTTCCAAGCCTGGAGCACAGTGAAGTCTGATTTTGACATAACAGATCAGCAGAATTTTAAATGCAGGAATGGCTTATGCTTCTAAATTTCTGCTAAATAAATAACATGTGAAGTACTGATCCATGCTTTTGAAATAAATCCTTGGAGCACATAGGTCTGACTTTGGATACCTCTCATCTGCACCCCGACTAATGCGTACCTAAATCAGCCCTTCAGTTCTGACTTAGGAACACTGGTAAAGTGAGATTCATTCCTAACAATGACTGTAGTAACCAACAACTTAGGTTTGGGGTTCTGATTGATCACAGGTGTCTCAGGGTGGCAGAAGGGGGAGGCATTTCCCACACATTCCCCCCCTCCCTCAACTCACTCTCTTAATGAGGTGCTCATGTCCAAGATTACACAGGAGTCCTGTAAACCTCCTTCTGCTGGCCAAGCAGAACACAACATTTCCCTGCAGCTATCCCTAGGACAGCTCAGAAAGGAGCTGGTGTTTCTAACAGGAAACAGGATTTGGGGGTATGCAGGATTTCTTAGATGGATGGATGACAGGGCCTTCTTCTATTACTGATAAACATAGTTGTGACAGTACAGTGTGACCTGTATTTGCTGCAGCTTCTCTGTGAACTAAGGATGGTTCACCCATTATGTACATCAGCTGCAACTATCAGATGCCTATGATTGTACCAACAAAGCTGGCCCGGAGGTGGAAAAATGACTCTACTATGGTGTATCAGTAAGCTACTCACGACACCACACACATGCTGCCTCATCCCTCTGCTACAAAATCTGCTTAGGGAGCATCATGCCTGCAAGCAGTAGATGTTACTGAAGTTGTAGCACATGTCAACAAGGCACTACAACAGCCAGTTCAATAGACAAAGAAAATGCCACAGAAGTAATGATGGTGCCCTGGAACAACACTTGTTACTGGGATCCCATTCCTGCCCACTTTTTTTTTTTGCTGGTGCAGCACTTTTCTTCATCCCCACTCTAATGTAAGTGTTGGGTTTGAAGGAATGGTATTTGAGAAACAGAGTTAATTTAGTAGTATTTTGCGTTTCTGAAACTTCTTTACATCGTGTGTAAGAGGCAGGTGTTTACTTTTCATAAACTCTAGGAGGTTTAACAAAATCTTGTAGGAAGTTACCATCTAGCAAGTTAGTTCATTGGCACATCTAGTTCAGTACTATCTACAACAGGATTTCCCAAAGTGTGGCCCATGGACCATTGGTGGTTCATAAGCATCATTTCGGTGGTCCGCAATAGCAACATTTGCATCTAGCACACAAATTACAATTGCTAGACAACAGGCAGAAGTGGTCCGCCAAGATCCTCAGCAATCTTCAAGTGGTTCAGGGGTAAAAAAAAGTTTGGGAACCACTGGTCTACAGTATGATCCACGGGCAGCAGCAGCTCCACAAAATTTCAGACTGAGTTCTCTCCCAGCCCTATGTGGAGTTGCCTGGGATTGTATCTGGGACCTTCTGCATGCATGCAAGGTGGACACTCTACCAATGAGCTACATTCCTTTTATTGTAGAGATCTCCAAGTAGCCTATATGCTGGGCCAGTCTCACCACAGAATATTTAGAACATTAAGCACACACACCATTGATACACAAGTACCAGAAAGTACACAGGGGAATCCATTTACCTTCATCAGATACCTCTGACCATTCAGGATTTGGAAATCCATACTGCCCCATCCGAATTCTTCTCTTCATTCCAGGAGAAATGGCCTGACCAGTGTTGGAGTAGAAAGGAGGGAATCCACACAAGCTGCAAAAGAGTGGGATGTAGAGAAGAAATTGTACTGTCTGGGAAATGACCACATCTTTGTCTCCTCCCTGACCTTCCCCACAACTTCAGCAGTCCCATGCACAATCCCAGATGTCTGTTGATTCTTCTGATGGAATGAGTAATATCCCAGTGACTAATTATCTGAGTGTAGCATAAAAGGAAACATCATTTTAAAATACCATTGATTGCGGCTGGGTGTAGTTTGGGATAGAAGGGAAGTGTTTATTCATACTTGACATGTAAAGGGCTCTACTTCATTACTCTATTCCTCCCCCACTTTACACTTACAGAATGTACATGATGACACCAAGAGACCACATATCGCAGGATTTGTCATACTTCTCAGGACCAAGGACTTCTGGGGCTGAGTGGGATGGGGAAGAGAACCAAAAGAACTGTGAATGTCAGTTTCTCTTATTTTGATCACAAACTACAAATATTTGCATTTTTAAAATTAAAAAAGCTGTTACTGGTTGAAAGAATACTTTCAGTATTTGTACATGAACCCCACGAGTGCTGGTGAAGCTTGACAAATATTTCATGGTATTTTACACCTTGTGCAAGTGTGTTTGTTCTGAACTGGTGTTCCTTGTGTTCAGGCTTTGGCTCCTCACTTCCTGAGCCATCAGTGCTCTCATCCCATGCTGGAAAGGCTGAGCACTGTGCTTTGATGGTGCCATCTAAGATGCAGTATCAGCCCATCTGAGTCATCAGACACCTGGGTCAATTTCTGCTCACTAGGCCCTGCAAAGCCTAGCCTCAGAGCATGTTCCTCAGCCTGTTCAACTTGTTACTTGGGTTTCTTGGACACTGGCTGCCTAAGCTCCAGCCCGCTATCCTACTTGTTTTGAACCATGCACCAGATCTGGTCCACTTGAACTGGCAAGCAAGATCCTAACCCTGGTTCTGGTACCTGACAGCCTGGAGCCTGACCTTTGCAGAGATCTGAAAGTGGGAGGTGGGGAGGTTTTTTTTTCTTCTAAAGCACAATTATGTTCTCCCCCTGGACTTAACAACTAAAGAGAAAAGTGGGGGGACGGACATGCAGACTCACCTACGTAATAGGGAGTATAACAGGGAGTCTGCAGCGCATTCTGCACCGTTGTCTCTTTGGCAAATCCAAAGTCTGTAAGCTTCAGTACTGCATCCTTCGCTTTAGATGTATAAAGCAGGTTTTCTGGCTGTGATGGTGTCAAGAGAGAAACATAAAATGAGGCTGAACAGGAGAGGTTTTTGGGGGGAAGCTCTATTCAACTGTAGGCTTTGTTCTGTTCCTCTAGGCTGATAGGTGGTGTAGTGCCCAGCATCAAGTTTGTATTTTATTATCAGCAGATTGCAATGTGGTGATGCAGATTTTAAATAAACATCAGGCCTTCTTCAATAAGTCTTTTAAAAATGCACTGAGCTTCTGGACAACTGTATACTTAGAAGATACTTGGGATCCTGACCAAGATGGTTCTTCTTCGCACAATTAAAAACTGGGACACACTAGTTCCTCTCAATGTAGTAACATGGCCTGTGTCAAGTCACCACTGTCCATTTTCTTGTTATAGTTTAGGCATTTCTCTTCTCTGCCAAGGCACTTTTCAAGCCTCACCTTGACATCTCTGTGGGCGATGTTCATCCCATGTAGATACTGAATGGCTGTTCCAATGTCTCTCATTATTTCAGAGGCCTCTAGAAATAAAAATTCATGAGAAAGGTCACATTAACATTCCCTCCATACTTCAAAGATATGCAGCTAGGCAATGCTTCTGACTAGCAACTAGCTTGTTTGTTTGCAGGGCTAGTGTCAAGACAGGGGGAAAACTAAAATTAGCCCCAACAGCTGTGTTTTGGGTTTTGCAAATGACTATGCCTCCACGCATCTTAAACTCTCCTGCTCTGCAGCACCCTTCCTAGAAGGCAACATAAAAATGACCAGAAAGTCATGGATGGTGCAGACGTACAGTATACACAACTTGTTCCTGTGATATGACTAACCAGTTCACACCTAAACTGATAGCAGGGTTTTGAATGCCTTTTGAGCCCTCAGACTTGAGCAGAGAGACGTAAAATGCAAAGCTGAAAGGATAAACACCTACCATCTACTACTCAGTGATCTAAAGATCTCATTGCACTTTCTATGTTTGAACGTATAGTTTATAATCGCCAGTCTGGTTTGGATACCTGTTTGGACCTATGAGGCATACGTCACCTAAAGCCTGTTGGCAGAAGCCATGCATGAGGGCTTCTGCTTGTGCAATGGGGCTTCCTCTCTCAGAATTGGCTCTGGGAGATCAGATTGGCAGGCCTCCAACAGTGCATAGGAGAGGGGGTGGGGAATCATTGTTCTATGGCTAGCTGACATGCATATGCAGACAGAATGTTCAACAGAATTCAGCACAGTGTGATGCTGAATTCTACCCATGGACAGCCTATATTAAATTACAGTATGTGTTTAAGTCAGGATCAGAGGAATATTCTCATTGTTACTGTCAACTGACAACATTCCCCCCCCCGTTACGTTATATTTCCAATGATACTTTAAAAAAATGTTTAAAAAAATGGTGAAGTTTTAAGCTCCTTCACCTGGTTCCACAAAGTGCCTGGGGAAGAAGCAGCTGCTGAGAGTTCCTGGGCAAAACACAGTAGGGCCTCCCTTTCATCTGAATGACCTGGCTCCACACTATCATAGCCATTGCAGCTTGACAGAGGAGGGAGTTGTACACCTCCATTCCAAATTATGATCCAGACTGATTTGGGTTTTCTTTCTGACAAAAAGCCACTAGCTCCCCACGTGAGATTCCACAAGCTCTTTACACACACACACACACACACACACACACACACACAGAGAGAGAGAGAGAGAGAGAGAGAGAGAGAGAGAGAGAGTGAGTTTTGTTTTTGTTTTAAATGCTGTACCTTTTTCTGTGAAAGCTTGGTCGCCTCGTTCCTGGATCCTGCTGAACAGCTCCCCTCCCTCCATGCTGTGAACAAAGTGCAAACACACAGAGGATTCAGAATGCAATCACAAAGGGGGTCCCATCTCAGTAGCTTGTTTTTTTTATGAATACTGCTAGGTTTCCACTTCCTATCTGCTGTGTGCATTTCTAGTATTAGCTTTATTATCCTTGGTCAAGACGTTGTTACTATAGCCTTATGACATAGATGAAGGCCTTAGTAACTATTTTGCCTCACAGTTGTTCAAATGCCTAAAACAGCCCTGATATAAAGAAACTATGATGCTTGTTCTGTAGCTGTTGCTGATTGGATTCAAAGTGTCCTGCTCACAGAGTTTTAGAGCTTTGGGGTGCTTTCTAGGAGCATTCAGATACAGTGGTACCTCAGTTTTAAGTACACAATTGGTTCCAGAAGTCTGTACTTAACCTGAAGCGTACTTAACCTGAAGCGAACTTTCCCATTGAAAGTAATGGAAAGTGGATTAATCCGTCCCAGACGGGTGTGTGGAGTACTTAAACTGATAGTACTCAAAGTAAAGCATACTTAAATCGAGGTATGACTGTACTTGGAAAGCAAGGCTGCAAAAGTACATGGGAGAGAAGGCAGCAATCTTCCCCTTGCCTACCCCTCAGATACAGGCATAGCAATATCTCTGTAAACTTCAGTTCTGCCACTTGTTACGTTATATTTCATATATACAGTGTTGTTGTTTTAAAAAAATGTTTAGGGGTACTCTCATTTTCCTACTCATATTGGAATGCTGCCCCTCAATGAGGCCAAACTTAGATTCACAAAATGTTTAGGGGTATGTGTCCCCCAAGAAAAAATGCACCGCATAAATATTTTCTACCACATTGCTTCTTGACCAGGTTGCAATCTTGCACACAAGCTACTTTAATCACACTAACTTCTATAGGATTTAATCTACTTTAAAGCACACAGGATCACAGCTTAAATCCTATTGAAATTAATGGGCTTTAAAGTAGCCCGTGTGCAGAATGGAACCTACATATGAATGAGCAGGAAGAAAACAAACAAAAAAGCCCAGAAAAGCTTTAATGCCTGCGGTTTTAATATAGAGGCAGGCTCTTCAGAGAAAGCTGAATCACTGCTCTTTGTTGACCCTACTGGAAATGAGCACATCAGACAGTACTGCAGGAAGGCAAAGAGTAATCCCTGTTGTTCTGATGCCATCAAAATTCTGAAAAGTACAAGAAAAACAACAGAGGCAGCAAAAGGAGGGGAAGATAACACACAAATGAAAGATAGAATCAAAGCCGGCCCTATCAAAACTCTGCATAAGAAACCACATAGTGATAAAGAGAAAAAATGTGATCTGAGCAAACATTTGTAGGCCCATTATGTGAAATGGAAGCCTTAAAACCAAGATGTGGGAAGCTAGGCTTGCCTATATCTCCATTGACTTTGATGCAAGTCAGACAGTTTCCTATGTACCTACTCAGTGTTCAGCTTACAAATTTGGCTCTGAACAATATATTGCAGGGCGGTGGGGGTTTTCAACACACCAGCACTGACTCCACCCTCTGCATCTCCTCCAGGTTTTTGAGAGCTTGCCAAAACAGCATTTCAACTACATTCATTTATTCACCATCTCAGATCATGTCTGCACAGGATCATCATGTCTTTACAGGAGCATTCACAAACATACAACCCCGAAAAGCCTGTCCTGGCAACAAAGGGAATATTAACATTATTTATTCAGGAAGTTGTCGGTGTGCTTCAAAACAGAGTTCTTTGTTAACAGCAGAATTGTCAGCCTCCTAGGATGTCTGGAGAAAGTTGGTCCAAACAAACAAGAGCCAGAGTGTGGCCTAGTGGTTGGGGTGTTGGTTTGATCCCCGTACACCAAGGTTCAATCTCCATATGGGGCAGCTGCATATTCCTGCATTGCAAAGGGTTGGACTAGATGATCCTTGGAGCCTCTTCCAACTCTACAATTCTATGCTATCCTGTCTCCAGCACAGCTAAGACCTTCTCACCTTCTATTTTCTCTGGCAATTTTGTTGCTTCTCTGACCTATGGCAACAGGGCATTGTTGGTTGTTGTTTAGTCGTTTAGTCGTGTCTGACTTTGTGACCCCATGGACCAGAGCACGCCAGGCACTCCTGTCTTCCACTGCCTCCTGCAGTTTGGTCAGACTCATGTTGGTGGCTTCGAGAACACTGTCCAACCATCTTGTCCTCTGTCGTCCCCTTCTCCCAGTGCCCTCCATCTTTCCCAACATCAGGGTCTTTTCCAGGGAGTCTTCTCATGAGGTGGCCAAAGTATTGGAGCCTCAGCTTCCCGATCTGTCCTTCCAGTGAGCACTCACAGGGCATTAGTGTCTTCTTTAAGCTTAACTCCTCTCCTCTCTCCTCTTGCAAGCCTGAATAACCACCCTGGAAATGTATGAACTGAATGGCAATATGCAGTTCAATCAGACATCAGCATCAACCACAGAGCAGGGAGGGATATGCTCTTCAAATTTTGCCTTGTTGGGTTTCTTACGAACTTCTGGTTGGCCACTGTAGGAAAGCAGATGCTGAACTAGACAAGCCTTTGGTCTGATCCTACAGCAATGTTCTTGTAATCTGCTTCCCACTACGTTAGGCATGGTTGAGCTCAATGCAAACTTCTGAAAGGGAGTGGATCACCACAAGGTGCTGCTATTGTTTCTTCAGGGCCAGAATGGACTCTGCTCTCACGCAAACATGTGCCGTCACTGATCAAAGTCAAAGCAGTGAATGGTTTGAACTGGACTAGCCTTCTGTGTGTGGAACAATAGTCACTCACAGAGAATAATGAAAGAAAAGACAAACGAAGAATGGTGCACATACACAGCACAGCACATTGCCTTCCCCAAGGTTCTGTGTTGCTGTTGTTCTAAAGATTTTGCCCCCCATCCCCCATAATTCCAGAAAACTTTGTAAAGCCACATTCTGCTGGAGAACCACTTATGTCCATGTGGATATGGCAGTATGAATCATACTGCCAACAATAGCTCATGTACTGCTAGAATGCACACTTTATAAAGATTTGAGGAGTGAGGTTATTACCCCTCTACTACTATCCATACCAGTTCGCTCAACTATTGCTACCCTGTCTTTTCTTCAGCATAGCTGCCATGTTTTCCCTTTTCTCACGAGGAAGCCTATTCAGCATAAGGGAATTTCCCTTAAAAAAAGGGATAACTTGGCAGCTATGTTCTTCAGGCAGATCAAGATAACTAGGTGACAGCAAAAACTGCAAATTTTTTAGCAGGGGCAATTAGAACAAGATTTGAATAATTTTCTAGCATTCTTCAGCTTTAAAAAAAACCAAAAAAGAAAGCCTATTGGCTCACATGTTTATTTGTGGCTAAATTTACCGTAGTCAATTTTGTCATTTGTATTGATGTAAATCTCCAGAATGTATTTTGTATAGCTAACTATTTAGCTCTATCCCCATACCATTCCATGATGATCAGGATGCACCTCTTCCCATGATGTATGTTCTCATAAACATCCAGGACGTGGACGATGTGTGGACAGCCCGAAGCCCGCCAATGATGATCCACTTCCTGCCGTGCTTTTGGGCTATCATACAAGAGCTGCAAAGGGAAAAGAAACAGGAATAATGGTAACATTTGCCTTCCTGGACCACCATACTCAGAATTCTGATGGACATGGAGCAAATATCTCACTGGGCTGGACAACTGCTAGAGGGGGCAGCCACATCCCCCCCCCCAGAACAAACACGGGGACCTGACTGTGAAGTTGCTCTGTGCCTGGGAAAAAGCAATTTCACAAAATAGTGCCTACCCTGTTGGACTAGAGAAACATTAAAGCTACTAGCTCTATGATATCAATCCTGACCCAAATGCACTGGCTATCAATTAGTTTCTAGGCCCAGTTCAAAGTGCTGGTTTTGACCTATAAAGCCTTAAACAGCTCAGGACCACAGTACCTCAAGGACTGCCTCTCCCCATATGAACCAACCTGGCCCCTGCAATCATCATCTGAGGCCCTTTTTTGTGCGCCTTCTCCATGAGAGATCTGGAGGGTGGCAACACGAGAACAGGCCTTTGGTGGCTCCCTGCTTGTGGAATGCTCTCCCTAGGGATGCTTGCCTGGTGCCTTCGTTGCAGATCTTTAGGCACCAGTCAAAATTTAGCCTAGGCCTTGGGCAAATTTAATCAATTAATTAAAAAGGAATTAGCCTAGGCCTTTGGCTAATTAAACAATATATGGCCTTTTCAACTGCGTATGGGGGTATTATTTTTGTTTGTTACTATGGTATGCATTTTTCTGTATTCATATTGGAAACCACCCTGTGATCTTTGGATGGGTAGGCATAGAAATTTTAAGAACAACAATAAATGTTAACCAGACAGACCACCTCGGGGACTCTCAGCCACCCTAGCTCATCCTGGAAGGGCTGAATTCTGCTGACACCTCTCTGTAGTCAGGTGCCTATTGCATAGAGGCCAACAAGCTTGCCTGCAAAAGTAGATTAGTGCGGGGATGTGGAGCAGAGCAGGAAAAGCAAAGGTTTTAATCTCTTCTTTCCCACTCAGGAAGGCACAAAATAACCCTTTCCCAGTAGCACACTCAGACTGTGAAATGTAAGCACTAGCAAGGAAGAATGGGGGGAGAGAGAGAGAGGACTTCTTCCTGACAGCAGCAACACCTAGTTTGAATGGAGTTAGATGTTTCAGCTCTTCAGACAAAGTAGGGATGGTTTGCTTCCCTTTCTCTCTACTCCAGTCAGCACAGAAACGGGCTATTGCAAAAAGCACTTGGGGGCCTTCCAGCAACCAAGGATTGTTAAATACACTGTGACTGTATGAATATGCTTCCTGAATGTTAAACCAACCTCATGCATTCCAAGGGTCACTGACTGTGTTCTTATGCTTCAGTCCCTGCTATAAGCTGAAACAACTTTATTTTGAAGCATCCACTAACACTCCCCCATTAGGGCAGAGATTTGCTTCAACCCTCACAACAGATTTATATCTTAAGTATCTATCCCCAAAGATCACACTGGAAAATACTCCAAGCAGCACCGGCTTTCCCCCCTAATGTGACTGTCTGGCTTCTCACGCCTCAAGATCTGGCCAGAGAAATCCGAACTCTGTGTCGAGAAAAGCAGGGTTCTGAAACATGTATGCACATTAGACCAACATCTAGAAATGTTTATAACTGGTCATGGGGTGGAGCAAAGATATGAAGCACATGAAATTTGACCCCTTTGAAATACAATATGTCTTATTCAGCAGTCCCTCTGTGTTCTGAAATTTCATGATGCATTATCTCACACACACTGCAGTTGCAGAGATGTTGCTTTTTTTTTAAAAAAATGAAAGTTAAAGTTCCCATGACATCCAATACTCCTGTTCATGTTTATTCTCCACTTGTGAGGTTTACCCCAGAGTAAAAGGTAAAGGGACCCCTGACCATTAGGTCCAGTCGTGACCGACTCTGGGGTTGCGGCGCTCATCTCGCGTTATTGGCCAAGGGAGCCGGTGTACAGCTTCCAGGTCATGTGGCCAGCATGACAAAGCCGCTTCTGGCGAACCAGAGCAGTGCACAGAAACACCATTTACCTTCCCGCTGTAGCGGTACCTATTTGCCTACTTGCACTTTGACGTGCTTTCGAACTGCTAGGTTGGCAGGAGCTGGGACCGAGCAACGGGAGCTCACCCCGTCGCGGGGATTCGAACCGCCGAACTTCTGATCGGGAAGCCCTAGGCTCTGTGGTTTAACCCACAGCGCCACCTGCATCCCTACTCAAGAGTAGGCCTATTGAAATTAATGGACTCTAAATAAAACTGAGCTGAATAACACTCCTGGAATTCTTATACCCCTAAAGTTTAGACATAACTGCTGAAGCAGAATCCCAGGGAGGCATCATAACAGCTTCTTTTCCTACACAGAGGTAATGCCCAGGTAAGGAAAGGCAAACACATACACAGTCACCTATTCAGTTCTTGGCTTGAGCTTATTTTGCTATGAATACCTCTTATTGATTGTTGACATAAATAAGGCACATTCATCTACTGAAGTAATATATTTATTTAACTTACTGTAAAACATATTGTTTTTGTTATCTGAGAGTAATGCAGTATGTGGTATGGCCATCTTACATGTTTTTCCTAGTACTGGGCAACGCTCCCTGTTGTTATTAGACAGCAACAGCATCCTATCATGGGTGGGTGGGTGTTTGTGTGCATAATCTTCACAATCAGAACCAGCTGGATACACCTGACTTCCCATGGTAGCCATGAGGTGGTGTAGGGTGGGTGGGTGGGTGGAAGCAGCAATGACTGTACTCCCTAATCTTTTATGTGATTCTTCCCATGGCAGCCATTTTTTATTTTTGGCATTCTTTTTTTAATTTTATTGATTTGTTAGCAACAAGCACAAACATGACAACAACAAAAATAATACAAAATTTAAAAAGGAATGGAGCTATTAGACTTACAAATTTTCCCGCTCCTGACACAGAGCATACAAACCACACATGTACATAGCACCCACACAAGAAATGCACACACCATAATAATAATAATAATAATAATAATAATAATAATAATAAGTTTTTATTTATACCCCGCCCTCCCCAGTGAGAGCCAGGCTCAGGGCAGCTGACATCAATAAAATTACAATAAAACATAAAAGAAAGAAAAACAATTGATTAAAATGCAGATTAAAATACAATTTAGATTTAAAAATTGTTTTAAAATGCAGCCTCATTTTAAAATGGCCCAAATCAAAACCCAAAGGCCAGGCGGAACAGTAGAGGGTGTGATAGGCACAGGGCATGCCCTGCTCTCTGCAAGCCGCCTTCTCTGTGGTGCACCACCTTTTAGTGATCTTCCTGGGGAGGCTTGCTTAGTTCCTATGCTCTCCTCAGGCTTTTAAACTTTTAAACCTTTAACCGTACCTATTTTATTTGCTTTCCCTTGGAAGTTTCCATTTGTCATGTTTTTACCTGCAGTTCCCTTCTTGTGATTGTATTGTTTTTTTATTTTGTATTGGTTTTTTTATTCCTTTTCTTAGCCCCACCAGGGAGCACTTGTGTGCTGGTGGTGCAGGGAAAAAATATGGTTAAATAAAACAAATGAATGCCTGAAAAGAAAACAGGAACCTGCATAATTCCTTGGTCAGACTCGTGCAGTGCCAGGGGGCCTTGGTCCCTCACAAAGGGAGGTGGCAACATCATCTGTTTGCTGCCTTTGCATCATGGTAAAGTGGACAGAGGGAAGCCACTGAACAAGGCTACAAGCCACACAAACAAAGAGCTCTACATGCTTAGTTATTGTGTTACAAGCCTGGAAGGAGCACTAGCACCAAGACCGATGACACTTGGGAGATGTTCCTCAGCTGCATTGTTCTCTAATTCTCCCAAAGCAGGTATAGCCTGGTAAATGGTACAGAGTTCCAGACCTTCTCGGAGCAGGTTGCTCACAGCAGGCTCCTTCTTCAGATCAAAACAAGACACCTACTCAGCATACTCTACCAACCTGATGTCAACAACTTTGCTGTGCCTAGCTTTCCCCCATTCCCACTGCAATGTGACCAAGAAACAAGAGTTATGCAGGGATAGAACTGCTTCTCAGTGGCCGGGTTCACCAGAGAGAGGAAACGGGCTTCACCTCCCCCATAATGGTGTCCCTGAGAATACTGCTTTACTATGTCCTATACTTGAATGATCCCGTTCATCCCTATGGGGGGAAAGAAAATTCAGCGCTGAGGGATTAACACTGTTGTAGGGAGAAAACCTGCTTGCAACAGGGGCACAACAGCAATCCTCTTCTCCTTTCTGAGGGAATGTCCAGGATTGCAGGGAAGGTGGCAATAGGCCTGTTCAGGCATTTGTCTGAAAGCAGAGAACAGAGTGGGATTATGCCCATTAATGCTGCTGGCCCCTCTCCTGCCTCCTACCAGATTCCCCAGCCCCCATGAGAATTCGGGAGGGGGGGGTTGAACAGGTGATCTATTACCTTTCCAAAGTGTCTTGCACCTCTGAAATGCAGCATATTATTTCTGGGGGGTATATTTTGTGAGAAGTTGCCCTCGGATTCCCTTCTTATGAGGAAAAAGCCACATTCGAAACACACACAAACACACCCTTTATAACAATGCTATTATATCTGCACCAATGTACAAAATATTTCCTAAGATATCTACCCTGTCAAAGTGCAGCTGGGAGGAAATTGCTGTTTCTGTCATCACAGGATTTGGCTGTTTCTGCAGTATCTAGTGACAACAACAGAAGTTATTGGATTTAATGGCCACCTCCAACGAGAGAGCTTCGGGCGGTCTTGTTTGGCTGCACATTACTTAAGAACAGCAGCAGCATGTAAGTGGCTTGTATTCTCTGCACTCTTCGCCACAAGGCCTCTGCAGCGCTGCGTCTTCAGGCTGAAGTAGGACAGTATGCCTTAATCTAAATTCTCCAGGTATACCAAATCTGAACTAGAGCAGATTAATGATGGATTTCAGTAATGCAGTTTGAGCTTCCCAGCAGTATCTGCCTGCCTTCCTGCAGGGGAGACACAGTAACACACACACACACACACACACACACACACACACACACACCTATATTTATACATTATTTTACAGCAGCTTCACTGGTTCTTTGTGTCTACCAAATGCAATTCAGTTTGTTAATGAACCGGGATCCAAATATTTGAAAGAGCCCCCCCCTATATCAGCCAACCTATACACCAATATCAACAGAGAAGGCCCTGCTTACTTTCCTGTCCAGTGAGCAATAGTGACACAAGACAGGGACTTCTCTGTGGTGGTACTCAATCTACAGAACTCCCGCTCCTCAGATATGTGGCTGGTGTCAACATTAACTTTTCAATGCAAACAAAAAAATTGCCTTTTTATCAATACATGTGGTGATGACTGAACCATTAAGCTTAGCAATATTGTGGATTGTCTGCCAGCCAGTAGCCCAGTTTGCACGTAATGCTAAGTTAAACCATGGCTTAGCATGAATGTGCGGCTTCCCAAGAGAGGATTGTGGCTGCTTTGCTCTTCCTAAACTGCAGCACTGCTGTGAACTAAGCCAAGGTTTGGCTTAGCATGTACCAGTAGTCTGAACTAAGCTGCATTGTTTTTTGTATGATATTTTTAATACTATTAAAAATCTGCAGTGTGAATCTTGTTTTAATATAGAGATTTCAGTTTGTAAGCTGTCTTGGGATCATTAGATAAAGGCTGGTTTAGAAACTAATTAATGCAATAACATATGTTAGGGGTGATGTAAATTGAGCTGTTAATGTGCATAACAACCGGCCATCGTGCACATTCATCAGGCCTCATACAGAATGTGCACATAATTTGCCCACAAAGTGAGAAAAAGTTTATTTTTATATGGAGCCCCACCACTTCTTCATGCTGCTCAGATGCCCAGCCCATGGGTACGTTGGAGACTACATAAGATAAGAAGCAGCCCAGAGGGTGCAGATTTCACATTTTTAAACCAGAGATAGAAAACAAGAACATGCTTCTTGCAGACTATGCATACTGACAAACAAAATGCAGCTGAGATATGCACATTCTCCAAAGCTTACTGGGGGTTATGCACACTGGCCAGAGAGTTTACAATATGCAGTTGAGATATATACATTCCCTAAGTCCTGCTGGAGGTTGGATTGTTCTCCTGCACAGTGACTGGAGAATGTTCAAAATCCAGTTTATATATGACTATTCCCCAACGCCTGTTGAATATTATGTATATTAGCCAGGAAATATGTGAAATTCCCTCTTCACCGATAGATTACAGTACATGCACATTCTTCATGTGGCCTGGTTAATGTGCACAATGGCTGGTTAATGCACATTAACAACTCAATTAACATTACTGCTACCTCACACATATATCAAAATCCCACTCCTCCCTCTTGCTTACCTCCCTTTTCCAGAAGGGAACTTTTGAGGGCATTTCCTTCAATGGCAAAGTGTCCAAGTAACATGCTAAGCATTCATGTAACAACTCACCCACTCCAAAACAGCCAAGAATGAAACCAGAGGTTACCTAGAAACCACAATGTACTACCTACAAGGAGCAGCTAGCATTGACTCCAGACCAGCCAGGAGTGTTTTGCTGCTGTCTTTGTACACACACATTTGATCTAATAAATAAGGAGATCAAGAGGCACTCCTTCATCCTGCTATCTGTTCTGCCACAAGCAGCTAGTGTGGGTCTACAAGATTAATGAAGTTTGGGTCTTGACCTTTCATTTTCCCACTGTTCCCACAAACAAAGCTTTAAATACCACCTATTTTGATACACATTCTGATTTTTCTGTTGTGCCCTTTAAACTCCAAGCTACCTCTGCAAAGCTGTAATTCCTTTGATGGCACAACCAATACACACTTGCTGACAAAAACAAACTGTGTGCCACTGAAAAACAAAGAATACTTGGGATGAGCTGAACCAGTGGAAGAACTATAGCACCACCATCATGCTTTTTGACATGTTCCCATCAATAACTAAGCTGCATTATATTTTGCTTACTCTAGGGGGGCTTGATTGTGAACTGAGATTTGGTGACTTCAGCTGCACAAAAAATTAAGGAAAGAAGAAGAGCTTGTCGATTTATTCTCAAAGTGCTGCAATTCCCAATAGGGGATCCTGTTTAGTATTTCTGCTTGCTTTGAACATTATAAATCTTTTGACCTTGAAAATAGGATCATCTGCTGAGAAGCTCGGGTATCAGATATATGATATTTCAATCATTCTGTTCTCAGGACTCTTCTCAAATGGGAGAGCAGAACAACATACACAGTTACTGTATGTGAAAGATCTCATTTGCCTTGTACCTTCTTCCTGCAGATATGGAAACAGGATAGAGGGCAGGATAGAGATTTAGGGAAACACATCAACATGGATTGGGAAGAAATCTACAGCTGCCAGATACTTTGTGCACATATACCCCTTCTAAAAAAAACTTCTGCTGATGGTTAATACACTCCTACATAGATGAGTAATCAATTATAACATTTCAAAAGAAACTGCAAGTAATAGTCCAGATCTAAACACATTTACCTGCAAGCGAATCTCACTTGAGTTCAAATGGACTTCCTGTGCTAACGGCCACAACCTTAAAAAAATAATCATTAGCAATGCTGATGCACACGGGAGGGGGGAATAATTCTAGTAGTGAAATTCATTAACTAATCACACTACAACATAAAGCAGATCAGGACAGACATGCAAGCTTTCAGGATTAAAGGATCACATCTTCAGGCAGGAAGTCAACTACGAGGTAATAAAGAAAAAGAAGAGAGTTCACATTATCCAAGTCCCCACCCAAACCAGGATGCTTAAAAGTCAACAATTATGAATAAAGTAAGCCTGGATGAAAGCTAAAATGCTTTTGCTCCCAGGTTCCCAATTGATTTTTAATGAGGGGATATTTGGACCTCATAATTTTTGCTGTCTGCTAATGGAAAAGGAGCTCATGCTCTGTTCCTGTTGTGGAGACATCCTTTGTAGTAAAGCAATCATCTTAATCTGCAAAGAAATCAAAAGGGCTAAGAAGGGATTTAGCAAGGTTAGTAATGAAGCATTCCAACTACACTTGCCCCTAAACTGTGTGCCCTGTACTTTTGGGAAAGAGGGCTCTGCCTCCCAGGATGATAGTGACAACAACACCTTTAGTAAACACTGCCTTTAGTTAACAGGAAGAGGGAGATTAAAACTAAATTCAAGGTGTTTCCCGACAGGCAACAGCAACATTAAGATGTATGCTCTCATAACATCCTAAAGCTGTTTATCAACAATGCATAAATGGGAAAGCCTTCCCACTTACTATATTATGTGGACACTTCCTTTGACCTCTAATAGGGTTAATCTCCTTAAAATACAAAAAGCAATTTTGCTATCTCGAGCCAGCAACTGGGCTCCCAGGGTAGACCCATTGAAATTAATGGGCCTAACTTATAATCATAGAATTGTAGAGTTGGAAGGGACCCCAAGGGTCATCTAGTCCAACCCCCTCCCCGCAATACAGGAATCTCTGCTAAAGCATCTATGCCAGATGGCCATCCTTGTTGTTGTTGTTGTTGTTGTTTAGTCGTGTCCGACTCTTCGTGACCCCATGGACCATAGCACACCATCCTACCTCTGCTTAAAAACCTCAAAGGAAGCAGAGTCCACAACCACCTGAGGGAGCCCGTTCCACTGTTGAACAGCTCTTAACGTCAGAACGTTATTCCTGATGGTTACTCAGAATCTCCTTTCTTGTAACTTGAAGCCATTTGTTCAAGTCCTACCCTCCAGAGCAGCAGAAAACCAGCTTGTTCTCTCTTCCATATGGCAGCCCTTGAGATATTTGAAGATGGCTATCATATATCCTCTCAGTCTCCCCTTTTCCAGGCTAAACATACCCAACTACCTCAACCATTCCAGACCCTTGGTCATCTTGGGTGCCCTCCTCTACACACGTTCCAGCTTGTCAACATCCTTTTCAAATTGTGGTGTCCAGAATTAGACACAGTATTCCAGGTGTGGTCTGACCCAGACAGAATAGAGCAGTATTATTACTTCCCTTGATCTGGGGACTAGACTTCTGTTGAGGCAACCTAGAATAGCATTAGCTTTTTTTGCTGCTGCATCACTCTGTAGACTCATGCTAAGACCCATAGATCCTTTTCACATGTAATGCTAGTAAGCCACTTAGTTGTGCCCATTAATTTCAATGAGTTTACTCTGAGTAGATCCAGTATTGGATGCAACCCCATTTTAACCACTGAAACTGTTAACAGAATGATTGATTCAAACTTTGATAAATGAGAATACAATAATAAAGTCCAACCAGACCAGCACCCTACTTAATAAATGAAAGCATCAAGGTAAAGCAACTTACATACTCCAAGTGGTAGGGACATGTAAAATTGACCAAGCAGTTCCTGCCTTCAGTTGCCAATATGAGAACCTTAATTGTCACTGTGACATGAAAGATTGAAAATCAGGCCTCTATAAATACTCTTGCCAGAGACAGGTGCCCTGACAATCTGGTAAGGAGCTCACAGACACCTTCCCCCAACTCAGGAGAAGTCTCTTACATTGCAAGTGTTGGATTTCTGCAGGCTGCAGAGCTCAGCATAAGAGATTGCGCTCTGCATGTGCCAAAGGGCTTGAGAAAAAAATGTTGGGGGATGGGATATGTGCGTTGTACTGCACTGAGCTTCGGCAGGAGGAAGCCCAGTATGATGAGAGTATGGAGAGGGAACCAACCATCTGGAATGTGTGAGGGTGGGTGGGGGAGACCCGCTATGGAGCCCTCTAGTGGGAGGGAGGGAAGGTTCAGCACAGTTGTTCCTGAGCACCAGGGCAGAAAGCATCATGCTTGCAACAACAAGCAAAGCTGCAGGCTCCAGCGATATCTGATGATGGTTGCAAAAGGCTTTGGCATGTGGAGAGCAAATAAGCTGGTGAGGGATGCTCTCTCATGTTCCTGAGAGACCAGGAGGTCTTGAAAGACGAGGCAATAAGCAGGTGCAGCCTGGAGGTTGCTTTGAAAAGCTCTGTCCAGTTAACTGTTCCCCGGCAGCTGAGGTTTGATTCTGGGGCTGCTTCCCACTGTGCAGCAGTGAACTAAATTCAGCATAGAAGAATGGAAAACTCATTCTTCGGTCTCAGTTCCTGTGGCACACACAGAGGGCTTTGTAGGAAGGAGAAGGGCTGACCATTGAGTTGAACCAAGATTTGTGATTCCTGATCAAGTAACAGAGGGCTCCACTCAATGGAGAAGGTTCCTCTGTTGTGGCCCAGAGTTTCTGACATGAGCTTTGTGGCACAGGAGCCACCACAAAGCATCCCCCTCCAATGAAAGTGAGATGGGGTCCTTGAAAGGAAAATAGGAAGTTATGTAACAAATGGCTGAAGGGGGGGGGCAGGGAGACTAATCTACTTCCAAGCTGAAGGAGCAGCATGGAAATGGACACATCAACCCAATGAGTGGCAGCTGTGAAAATAGAGAATTCCATACTGGAAAACATTAGGACAGGGTCTGAAAATAAAACTGTCGATATCATCATGCTTTTATACAAAGCTCCATGGTGCTATCACACTTGGAATACTGTTCATCACTGAGTCACTACATCTTATAAAGGAAATCATGGAACTGGAAAAGGTACAGGAAAGGGAAACCAAAATTATCAGGAAGCTGGAACAACTCAGCTGTGAGGAAAGGTCACAGTGTTTTGGGGCTTCTTAATTTAGGAAGGAGACACAGGTGGCACTGTGGTGTAAACCACTGAGCCTTGGGCTTGCCGATCGGAAGGTCAGGGGTTCGAATCCCCACAACAGGGTGAGCTCCAGTTGTTCAGTCCCAGCTCCTGCCAACCTAGCAGTTCGAAAGCACGCCAAGTGCAAGTAGATAAATAGGTACAGCTCCAGCGGGAAGGTAATTGGCATTTCCGTGCGCTGCTCTGGTTTCACCAGAAGCTGCTTAGTCATGCTGGCCACATGACCCGGAAGCTGTCTGTGGACAAAAGCCGGCTCCCTCGGCCAGTAAAGTGATATGAGCGCCGCAACCCCAGAGTCGTCTGCAACTGGACTTAACGGTCAGGAGTCCTTTACCTTTTTTAATTTAGGGAAGATGCAAGTAAGCAGGGACATGATCCAGTGTCATAAAATGATACACAGTGTGAAGAACATGTACGTTTTTCTCCCTCTCTCATAATATTAGAACCTGGGGCTACCCAGTGAATCTGAATGGAGGGAGCTTCAGAACAGACAAAATCAAGTACTTCTTCACACACTGCGTGGTTAAAATTATGGCATTCATATCCATGAAATGCAGCAATGGTCAACCACTCAAGGCAGCTTCAAAAGGGGGCTGGACAAATTCATGGAGAAAAAGACAAACAATAGCTACTAGTCAAGATGGCTATGAGCTACCTAAGCCTTCTGCAACCTAGTGCCCTCCAAATGATTTGGACTACAATTTCCCCTAGTTCCATCTAGCATGGTCAGTGCTCAGGGATGATGGGAGTTGTAGTCTAAAACTACAGTTGGGGGATGTCTCTGAATACCAGTCTCAGCAGGAGATGACTATTGCTCTTGAGTGCTGTTTGCTGGCTTCCCAGATCATACTAGGAGAAACAACATGGCAAACCAATTAAGTTTTTCAGTCTAATCTAGCAAGGCTCTTATGTGCTAACGACAGAGAGCCATTTCAGAGGCTGGAGATGGGTGAGACAATACTGACTAAAGTAGAAATACAAGTTCAGCAGGGGAGTTTCCAACAAACTGCAAAAGGAAAACATAGGAGTACGGAAAAGCCATCAATGAGAAGAATTCAGTAGGTTAGAAAAACACACAGGCACTGTGCTGACAAAGTAGTTAAGAAAGCTGTGCAAAACATATTAGATATATATAAAGCACCATTTTCAAAACCCATTTATTTCCCTCTAAACTCTAGGCAAGATGTAAACATTATTGGACCCCATCTTAGATTCATAATTTTGTTTTCCAAGGAGACAGAACGGGTCAAAAATTTTCAGCTTTCATAACAGAGGAGTTACCGTATGATACATTTTTTGTAAATAATATTTTGCATACCTTTGGGGCTAGCTGCAAAATCTATTTTGTTCTCAACTATTTGGGTATGAGACAGATATTAATGAGAAAACTACTAGCAAGATATTCCTGCTACTGCATCTTGTGTAACTTCAGAATGGTGTTGGGGGGGGGGGTTGTCTGCTTTTTCTTGTGCATACGATCTACCCTCTCCTGTATTAGAGCTTCACTAGGTTTCTGGTCTAAGTGTGTGGGCAGGATTTGTTTATCATGCTTCTGAACAGACTTATTAAAATGAAAGAAATGCTTTCACAAGAGATGTTTTATGAGACGCTCACACAACACCGGAAATGCACAATCAAGCAACCAACAAGCAAGATGAAAACAAAAGCTATGAACTAGGCAAGGGAGAGCATAAGGACATGATAGGCTCTGCCTACGCATATGAAAGGCAATGGTGGTGGATATTATGCGTGATTACTATGTATTATTTTGGAGTATTCTATTCTAGGCACGTCACACACTTTATTTCATCAGCCTAGTTCAGCCTGCTCCTCTGTTCCCATCAGTATTATAACATGTTAGGACAGAACTATCAGTATCAAGAGAACATATCGCAAATGGATCACACATTATTATTATTGTCAGTAATGAGCTGCCATCAAAATCAGGCTGAAACAGGAGAGTTTTTTAAATTCACCATTACTGGGGAAAGAGAAAGGTCAACACACCAAAAGTTCACCTTAAAGGCTGAGGAAATGCAAACATGTAGATAACATGCAAAATTAGCACCAACTCAATTAAAGACCAAACTGAAATCAGCTGCAATTTTCACGCAGGTTAGCGCACACCCTTGAAGATGTCCATATGCCCTGTAATACTGCACCTGCTATAGGTAGTCTGTCATCTGTTTCCTAGGAGATATTATCTGACAGTCTTTCTTCCCCATGGCCACATGCCATTTGGAGTAGACTGTTCAAAACATGGTATTACTACTAAAACTGGTGCCTCTCTCAGTTGCTAAAAATACCAAGACTGGTCCAAACTACAATGTACTACAATAACTTCTTATTCATATTCCACAGCTCTTGATGGACCAAATACTGTTAAGATTTCAAAATGAACTATTCTGTCACCTCTGACATATCCTTGGCTGGCTTCCCTCACATTTTTAGCTCACAGAAAGAAGCTGAGAAATGATCTGAGTTCTACTAACTGCAAATGACATTTAGCATTTACTGTAACTGATAGCACCTGAGAGCAAATAGCAGGAATCATTTAGGACAAGGTGGCTTTCTTTAGACTTACTCTGCGGTTTTCCTTCATTCATCGACATTAATGTGACTTAGTAGTGCAAAACTTGTGTTAGATCATGTCCACTTAAACTGCATCCTGAAGAGGGTAGAGAAAATATAGATCCGCAACACACTGCATTGGTCTCTTCAGCTGTTCAGGGATATATAAACACACACACACACTCTCTCTTCTACAATCACTGTATGGACCACTTGGAATGTGAACATTTACAAAGAGTGGTGGCATCCCAAACAGGAAAGCGGCATATTTCAGAAGCTTTTCCTCTTTTCTCCAGAATGTGGCAACGACGAACAGGAAAATATGGGAAATTGAAACTAATCCATGAAAACATATTCTCTAAGAATGAAGAGCAGAAGTTAAAAACGGAAGTAGCTGCCATTAAGAAAGTTGTTTCAAAGCATGTAGTACAGAGTATCAGAAGCAGTTTGTGTGATTACACAAGGAAAAGAGGATAGACGAATTCAGGGAGAAGAAAACTATCAATGGCTACTAGCCCCATGATGGCTATGCTCTACCTCCAAAGTTGGAAGCAGCAGTGCTTCCGAATACTGTACCAGTTAATGGAAACCACGGGAGAGGGAAATGCTCTTATGCTCTGTTCTGCTCCCTGGTTTGCCACAAGCGTCTGGATGGCCACTGTGAGAACAGGATGCTGGATGCCATTGGCCTGATGATACAGCATGCTATTCTTATGTTCTTATTACAGGTAGGTAGCCGTGTTGGTCTGAGTCGAAGCAAAATAAAAAAAATTCCTTCAGTAGCACCTTAAAGACCAACTAAGTTTATAAGCTCATACCAAAATATAAACTTAGTTGGTCTTTAAGGTGCTACTGAAGGAATTTTCTTATGTTCTTATGTCTCCCTAGAACAAGGGATAAATACCTGAGCCTCCTTAAGTGTAACAGCAACAAAACAGGGGGACTGAGCAGGTAGAGCTCTCCCTTCTGCTAAGGTTTGGAGTAGACGGGAGAGAAAAATGAACAATCCAAGACATGTGGCCTCCTAAGAGGTACAATACAGAAGCAAAAGGTACTGCAAGCCAAAATAGAGGGTCGCCTTAAAGAGAACGTGAAAGATCAAGAGAGGAGGTGGAAGCCTTTGATCCCCAGTTCCAGGAAGATCCCCTAAAGGAGTCCAGACCCACATCTGAAAGGGGGTTGGTGCACAGCAATGATCAAGAACAACGCTCTCCTTAAAGGCTTCGTGCCTTTGGGACCCACTATACTTCAGAATTGTACACAGAAAAGAAAACAGCAGAACAGCTTTTCACATAATTCAATTAAAAAATTCTGAATGGAGAATTATGTAACCCAAGATTTTATTTTTAATTTTCTTCCAGTACTTTTGACACACCCTATTCCTATCACATATTGGGGGGGGGGGAATCACCTCTCCCTTTTCAGCATTTCCAGCGTGTGATTGAATAATTTTTATTAACCTTCTGTATCTGGTCTGGAGTGATATATCTTGGAACCTTTCCCCCTTATTCTCATATTTAAGCTCTTGCAAAAACTTTCCCCAGATATCTAATTGTATGTCTTCTCTAATACTTTGAACTCATTTTATCATGTAACCTTTCATTTGTTCTGGCTCTATATCATACCTATTAAGCAGATGATATATTTCTGTCATCATGTGTTTCATAGTTCTCATAATAAGCTGTCCAAGATCTGTCATATCTCCTACTTGCCGATTTAATCTTAAATACCACTGTACACAAGCTTTAATCTGGAAATACACAAACCAAGGGGGATTTCTTCCCAGTAATCAATTCTGTATTGCAGTGCAAAAAATCATGGCACCGTGTCAGATCTTCAATCTTGAAAAGATGATTATTAATCTACAGCTGAAGAACAGGAGTTATGTCTCCTTTTATCTTATCCTGCATAGACTCCAAGGGAGAACAATCTGGACTGTTGGTTTATAAAGCCCTGAACAGCTTGGGACCAGCCAAATTAAAGGACTACCTTTCTCTATCCATTCCTATCCATTCTTGGAGATCTGATGGAGATGCATTGCTAACTTCCTCTTCTGACATCTGTCCAGTAGCCACAAAGAATGGGACGTTTAGCATAACAGCACATGGAATTTATTGCCTTTGTATATTAGGCAAGCATCCTCCATGTTTAGTTTTATACACCAGCCGAAAACATTTTCATTTCCACAAGCTTATCTAGCCATGCAACCCAGTTTTATGTTCTTCTGATCTTTGCCTTTTTATATTTTTACTTTTGATTTTATAGAGCTTTTTATGTATAGCGTTTTGAGGAGATTTCTTTTCTTGATTTAGCGGTATAGAAATTTATGGCTGTACGTATAAATATTGGTCCTATATATATCACAGTACAATAGTTCCAGGTGGGGTGACGACCATGTTACTCTTTGCTGCAAAAGTACCTTAAGAGCCTTGTAGAATCTTAACACTAAAGAGCCTTGTAGAATCTTAACACTAAAGACATCTTAAAGAATTACTAATTTATTATGAAAATAAAAAAAAATCCTTCCAATAGCTCCTTAGAGACCAACTAAGTTTGTCATTGGTATGAGCTTTCGTGTGCATGCACACTTCTTCAGATACAGATATTATCTGATATCAGATACTGATATTATCTGAAGATATCAGATACTGATATTAGTTACAGGTAGGTAGCCGTGTTGGTCTGAGTCGAAGCAAAATAAAAAAATTTCCTTCAGTAGCACCTTAAAGACCAACTAAGTTTATATTTTGGTATGAGCTTTCGTGTGCATGCACACTTCTTCAGATACACTATTATTTTGTGCATGCACACGAAAGCTCATACCAATGACAAACTCAGTTGGTCTCTAAGGTTCTACTGGAAGGATTTTTTTATTTTATTTTGACTATGGCAGACCAACAAGGCTACCTACCTGTAACTAATTTATTATGGCACAAGCTTTTGTGGACTATAGGAATGAAAGTACAGTGGTACCCCGGTTTAAGAACAGTCTGGTTTAAGAACGATTTGGTTTACAAACTCTGCAAAACTGGAAATGTCTTAGTTTAAGAACTTTACCTTGGTCTAGGAACGGAATCCGAACGGTGGAAGGGCACCAGCGGTGGGAGGCCTCATTAGGGAAAGTGCGCCTCGATTTAAGAACAGACTTCCAGAACGGATTAAGTTTGTACCACTGTATGTTCTACAGGAAACAGGGATTAGGAAACTGGCCTGTATCACTCTACTTCAAGGACAGTCAATGTGGTGTCCTCTAGATGTTGTTGAATTGCCACAGGGATGGCTAACCTCTGAAGGGCCACAAGTTAGCTGTTCCTAGACTACAACTCACATAATCCCTGACAACTGGATATGGTCAGCAACATCTGAAGAGCAACACATTGGTTACCTCTGCTTTTGAGATTAGACTCATAAACTGTCTATCCAACTATCCACCATTCTAAATACAGTAAGCCCGCAGCTTTACTTACAAGACCACAAACTTACATGATTGGGGGTGGGGGGCATAACTAAATGGAGAGCCAGGGAAACCCACCACTCTGCTCTCCATTTATTTATTTCCCCACCCCACCCGTGTACCCAGCAGGTTTCCCTTACTTACCAGGCTTTAAGAAAGTACAGTGGTGCCTCACTAGACGAATTTAATTCGTTCCACGGGTCTATTCTTATAACGAAAAATTTGTCTAGCGAATCCCATAGGAATACATTGAATTTTTTTGATATATTTTTTTGCCCATAGGAACGCATTAATTGAATTTCAATGCGTTCCTATGGGAAACCGTGATTCACTAGACGAATTTTTCATAAAACGAATTCGTCTAGCGAGGCAACCTCCGCTCGAAAAATCCTTTCTTTAAGCGAAAATTTTGTCTTACGGGGCGTTTGTTAAGCGAGGCACCACTGTAGTGGGAGGGTTCCGAAAGCATCCCAGAGCCCTTGCAAGGCCTTCCCAAAGCCAAGGAAGCATGGCATCTTCCTTGCCAGCCTCTGAGAAAGAGGTGTGAGGGCTCCGGGAGCATGCCAAGGGCTTGTAAGGAAGGAGTCTCCTTGCCTAACTGGGCCTTGGAAGGTCACAGGAGGGCACTGGGAATATCTAACACAGCCATTCCTCTGGAAAATATTTAAGGAACACTCTCATGGATCATTTTAGAGATTGTGATGGCCTGTAGTACCAAGGTATTTCAAGGGAGGATAGAAATGTGTTAAATGTCTCAACATCTCAGCCTGCTGAGCATCGCCCATAAACCAGCAAAGTCAACAGCAAGGATTCAGGAATCTTCATTATCTATTTTCTCTGAGCACCCACCCACCCTGTTAAGAATTTTAAACCTACCATCATTGTGACCTTGATAAGATGTCTCTTTTCCTCCCCCATTCCATTCAATGTTTTTCCATTTATGTGGAGGAGGAAAAAGACAAAAGCCATTTCCGCTTCTTCCAGGAGTCACAATTGATCCAATTTTCCAAGCATTAGTGGCAAGGCAATCTGCTTCCTTCCTCATGTCTATTGGATTACAGGGGTACCGAAGGGCATGCACAGCATGTGGGAGGAAAGGATCAAAGCTTTTGTACAGGTGGAACAGTCCTTGTTCTGCATAAGAGAAAGCATACTATAACCAAGCATTTCTTTAACAGGTAAAATATTGGAGAAAACCTACTTATGTGAGGGATATGCATGCACAGGAGAAGCAGGTGCTTGCTTAAATATTGACTGAGAAACATCTGATTGAAAGCTGTCACTAAAGTCAATGTTTAAGATCAGTGGGTTTTTATTAGAATGCAGATATTTTCAGCCTTCTTTTTATATATATATAAAAAACCCTGAACCTTAACGGCTCTTTAACCTTAATGGTTAAAGAGAAAAGCAAAGGGAAAATTACATCTCTTATATTCCCACTATTCCTAATGAGAATGCACACTTTTCACTGTATATTATGTAAAATATACATACAGTTATGAGTTTGAGGGTCTCAGACATACAACCCCCCCTCTAAACAGTACTTTTGCAGAAGATATCCCTAAACTTTAGGCTTCCAAAGCTAGCAGCATTAAATGGGAATGTGCTGTTAGCACCCTTATGCTGTTCTCCATTTCAGCTAAAGTCCCCAAACATGGACATGAGCTTATCAGGAAAAAGATACTGGTCTAGCCAACTCCTGATGTGATTCAGCAAATATATTCTTCAAAGTCTTGGAAAGCAAGGAGAACATATTTGCCTTCATCATTCCTAAGTATTTCCTGCCACTGAAAGGCTGACTCATCAGTTTTTCCAGCATTAGGGGCCCATCAGTAAAAGAGCTTTCAGTTATGCCAGCAGGCTGGAATTCTCAACTGATGGAAGACTTTTATTTCAGAAAAATGCCAGCACTTTCCATGCTAAAAATGAAATGCCACAGAAGCCACAGAATCATATAGCCTTTAAGGAGAAAAAGCTACCCGAACGCTGATCATCCCCCAACATCCCACTGAGAATCGAATTGTGCCAATTTGATTCAAATGGTGTTAATTAAATAAAAATGAAAAGTAGCTGCAGGTCTCAGGCTCATGAGCTCAAAACCCATGTGAAATTTAGCACATCACAAAACTAAAACTGATGCAACAATGCAAGGGTAGCTAACAGGCAGCCATCCAGATGTTGGATTACAACTGGCTGTTAATTAGCTACCAGGCTAGGTTCAAGGTGCTGGCTTTGGTGGATAAAGCCCTATACAGCTTGGGATTAGAATTCCTGAAACATCACTGTGCTCTGCAGGTGAGGGCCTCCTGCAGTTACCATCTTATCAGGAGGTCTGTACCCTTTGAAATTCTCTCCCCTTGAATAGTAAACAGAGGCCACCTCTGTTATCTTTTGAGTGCCTACTGATGATGACCTTCCTCTTTCAACAAACCCTTTAAGTAGATATCTTCCACAGTCACAAGTGTCCATGGTAATCGAGAAATTGTGAAGTTTCCCACTGGTCGAATCCTGAAAGAGAATTACAGCTGCATGGCTTGGAGAAGCTCCTTTTGGGTAAATATGAGTTAACATGGGAATGTTTCATAATATGCTATCTGTATTTTTAGGTCAACAGCAACCACTTTAAAAATACGTTTCTGAATCTGCAAACTTCCACAGCCTCAGAGTGACATACCATGCCACTTTTCGTCATTGTTCAGAACATGATGTGCTACAGAACTGGTAAACATGTTTCAATGGTAACTTGTGCTTATACAAAGGAAGCTTGACCAAGCCATGCAGCTGCAGTTCTCTAGAAGGGTTCAGCTACCGTTGCAGTGACAATAGTGAAGGAGAAATGAAGTCCATGACATTATATTCTGTAACTGTGTAGAGAAGCGGTAGCCCATACGGTGCCCTCAAATTATTGAGGACATCAACTATTACTTACTACTTAGCAACCCACATCCTACCGAAGTCACTGCTGGGTTATGCTCATGCTACGAGTAAAACAAAAGCTTACCAAAGGGTATGATTGTGTGAAATCAGTACCTCCCAGCACACTGCAGAATAAAGACTCAATAGCAGAAGCAAGATATGGCTATGCAGCCTATGTTCCAGCATTCTACTGTTATCTGTGTGAAAATAATTTTTTTATTCAAGTAAGTATCAACAGCTGAATCTAAAAGGGACCAACTACAATCTTAGATGGGGGCAGCTTCTCTTCCAGCTCTGTGGAGAGTACAAGGTTCATATTCCTCCTCTCCAGTCTCTGCCTTTTATTGCCTTTTAAATTAAATTTATACTCCCTGTAGTGACTATGCCCAGCTACAGACTTCCATAAATATTAAGAACACACAGTGCCAATGTTAACAGTACCATCATTATTACCTTTCCACCATCTCATCACTACCAAACACACCTGTATTCAGGGTCTCTCTGAAACAAGCTTTGCTTTTTTGGAGTACGGGAAGTACGCATGCTATTATAGTTCTTTTGTTTTTTTAATTAGACTTTGAACTCCAGTTTACCCACTGCTAGGAAACATCTCTAGTAACTCAGGAGTGGAAAGGCCAAAGCTAATTTAATTTCAAAATAAGAAAAAAAACCACCATAATTAATTCCTCAAAAATATCCTGAAAGAAGTCTGTCACAGAATAAAACACATACTTTAAACCCCAGCTTTTGGTTAAATATTCCTCTGAAGTGGTAGAACTACAAAATTATTTTTCGCTCTGCTCATTTCGTGGATTTGTATGGATATATAGCAATTATTTTACAGACAAACACACACTTTCCTTTATGTCTCTTGGTTTTTTTTTTGTTTTTGTTTTTTTAAATACTCTGGTCATGCTTTCTCTTCAAAGGGCCATCCCATATCTTTGTTGTCTGACTGTTCTATATACAAAATGGTTCCCATAGTAGAAGTTAAAATGTAAGTATAAGCATCCTAGGGCTGATTAGCTCCAGTGAAAAATTGCATACAAACTCAACTAAGGCAGCAGTAGCGTATCAAGCTTATTACGGTAAGTTAAGTTTTTAACCCTGATTTGTCTAACCATTCAGTGATTCCTACCACTGAATACATCATTAAAAACAAACAACAACAACAACAACAACCTTGTTCTAAATTTTATAACAAATACAAAATGTGGTTTCAGCAAGGTCATGACATTTCACCAATGGCTGCACCACAATCCTGTATGTGTTTATTCAGAAGTATGTCTCATTGAATTGAATGGGATTTCCTCCCTGTTAAAAGTGTATCACAGCCCGAGTCTATGTATGTTAAAGATGTAAGAGCATAGGAACAGCCCAATCACCATCTACTAGCCCAGCATCTTCTTCCTGGTGTGGCCAACCAAATGGAGTTGGAAGGGATGATGGGAATTGTAGTCCAACAACTCCTGGAGGGTTACAGATTCCTCATCCCAAATGGTGGAGGTTCTAACTAGGCAGGAATTAAAGTTTTTAAAAAATCAAATATAATTTTAAAATGCTGCTAGTTTTGCCTGCCATAATTAATATTTGCAAGACTTATTTTATCTGATGCTGTAATATTGCTACTTATAGTCTTTATTTTCCAAACAGGTTTAAAGTTTAAGTTTATAATAAGCTTAAAAGATATGATGTACAGTGGACGCTCGGGTTGCGAACGTGATCCGTGCGGGAGGCACGTTCGCAACCCACAGCACCGCGTCTACGCACACGCGGCTCGCAATTCGGCGCTTCTGCACATGCGCAAAGCACGATTTAGCGCTTCCGCACATGCACCGCAACCCAGAAGTAACCCGTTCAGGTACATCCGGGTTCACGTGGTACACAACCTGAAAAGATGCAACCTGAAGCGTCTGTAACCTGAGGTATGACTGTACTAGATTTCTGTGGCATAATTTTATAAGCATTAATAGATAAGTATTTTTTATGTTTATGATTATCTGTTTATGTCAGCGTTTCTTTAGGAAACTTGAAGTATATGCCTATAGTAGTATATGTATAATGATCCAAATTTACATAAGAAAACCAGCAAGGAAAAAAAGCTTGCTTCTCATCGAGATCAATTAGACACAAACTAAAAATAATCTGTGGAAATAAGTTTGATGACACTGATGTTTTCAGAAAATCCTGCCTAGAATTCCTAACTCTGAATACTAACTGCTGGAAACTGCAGGAAGGAAGGATGCTATTGTGCTCGGGTCTTGCTTGAGGATTTCCCACAGACATTTAGTTGGCCACTGTGACAATAGGAATGCTGGAGTAGATGGAGCCATTGGCCCAATCCAGCAGGCTTATGGTATGCATACTTAGGGATAGACATTGAACTAGAAGTTGTGGCAGCCTCTGAAAATGGCGGCCATGTGTCTAGTTTCTCTTCCCCCATCATGCCAAGCACAAGTAACCTCATGCTTGCATTTAGTGTATGTTTGGCCCTTATTTGAGAATATGTTCCACTCCAGGTAGGGCTTCCTGCAAAATAGACGCACATGGAGTTAAGCTGTTAACTTGCTTCCACTTCAATAAAGGAAGGTTCAGTATCTAAAACTGGGGCTTTTGTTTTCTTCCTCTATCTAGTACTTGAAATGAAAGAAATTTGAACTCTCCAAAAGGCTGAAGAAAAATAAGACAGATTTTGGGAAAACAAGCAAATCAAGAGAAGTACAAATGATGGTTCAGATGACTTGAAGCTGCTTCTTCCAAGCAATGATGAGTGGTGCTTACAGTACATGCAGTTATAAACATGGGGTGAAATACAATGTGAACTCTAATAACCTATGTTTTTTGAAATACTGGGATGCTGTAGTACACATTTGCTGTAACTATTATGTCAGTTTACATCAGCAGCACCATGTCTTGAGTTGTATTCACTTTCAAAAAATTATACTTTCTAGAACATCACTTTTTATTTTTAGAAGTCCAGTTATCCTACTCCTGTAGGATTGCTGATTCAAGACTTTTTCTTGTCTATTAATCATACATTTAATAAATTAAACAAATTTCTGTATCACCAAAAGCACATGTGCCTTTTTGAAGATGGTGGACTAAAGTCTATGTTGACATACAGCATTTTCTTTTCAGTTTCCTATCACAGTCTGACGCTAGAGCCAAAATACGTAGTTTAAACAAAATATGCTTCTTTTCAATCTCCTCCCCATCTCCAGATTTACAATTGTCTGAACTGATGAATCAACCCAAACATTGGTTGATTAATCTACTGATCCATTGAAGAGTTCAGCCTTAAATCATTACTAAATATGGTTGTTCCACCAAACGTGCTTCAGCTTCTTATAATGTGGAAACAGAGATGGCTAAGGAGCTCTGACTTCCAGGTATACTCCTCTACAACTGTTTCCCCATGATAAAGAAACAGTCTGACATATAGGGCTGGCAATTCACAAAGACCGGGCACAGTATTGCACAGGAGCGAGCTTCAGGCTTATGTAGTACCCTCTGCGGCCATACCTTAATTCTGGAATGAGAACCAGAGCCTAGGCAGATTTCAATTGGTCCTACTCACATTATGTGTGTACACACACAGAGGACTAAATATAATCCTTTTCTTGGCCATAAGAACCACTTTGATATTGATTTCTAAATGTTCATTTTCCTTTTGGTATGAATCTGTAGCAATACCCTCAGTGCATAATTTCCATTGCTTTGCATTTGCCCCAAACAATTTTATTTCTCAGCACTAAAAAATATCCCCCTCATTGAATACATCCCTCTATTTCTGTCCCCCCCACCCCGGCGCGCACTTCTGTACAACAACTGCACTTCTGTACAACAACGGCGCGCAGTATTCTGTACAACAACTGCAGTGAACAGTTACAGATACCAGTCAGTTATCTGTACTGTATTGAAACTTGGAATTGTTTCCATGTATGCGTATTTTTTTAAACTTGTTATATATGTAACTGTTCAAATTGCTTTTATATATGCAATTGTGTTACCTAAGTTTTGAGATTTTTGCAAAGGTGCTTCCTAGGAAGTGTTTCATAAATAAATAAACCTTTCAAAGAATGTATACTTTTTTCAAATATATACATGTTGTCAACATATAATTCTAAGGCATAAAGTTGAGTATGAGCAAAAAAAGAGGATTGCTACTAAAATACATTAAAAAATAGAATTAAGCTTTAATCTTCTCACATATACAACCATACATAAAGCATATAAATGATATTTCTAAAATGTCTTCATTGTGAACACAACAATGCAAGCTCATGTGACCAACAATTAGAAAATGGATGCTGAAGACCAGACGCATTTCAACCCACCCATGGTCTTCCTGGGAGGTCAATGAATCATGAAGTTGTTACCAGAATTAAACAGTATGGCCAATAAATATAGATAGGGTAAGCTAACCAATCATATCCATACCATTACTGGGCGCATATGGTAAGCCTGGATATGTATAAGTTAATATAGAAAGTGGTATTTTTCTAAGGCATTCTCCAGGTTTCTGGTTCACATATATCAACCACCCCCCTGGAGATGTGCTAAGTTTTGAATACAGGCAGCAACCATTTTGCACGTGTCAAATTGACACACGACCACCAACATGCAGGTCGTTTTGGATCCAGAAGAGGGCGGAACAGGGGAAGAATGGGATGGGACGGGCTTATGCGCGCTCCACCAACATGCATGAATGCCCAGAACGCAACCCTCGTGCAACAGAGAGTTGTTGTCTGTACTTGAAATGTCCTAATTAAAACAAGCCACACTGAGACAGATTTAAGTTACTTAGGGGATGTGAAGAACAAGAGTTGCACATTTGCTTATAAGGCTTTAATCAATAAAATCAGTTTATAATACTGAACTTTTTTCCCCATTGGTGACAAGTCAGTTTTGCTTCTCAGATATTCAACACAAAATGTTTTTAATAGTAATAGGCAGGTAGCTTCAGGAGCATCTGTCAAATTCTGAAGCATAGCTGTCTTTCAGGCTACTCCAAATCTTTTCCTTGCTCATCCCACTCCTTTCACACTCAGTAAGCCACTGAGCACCTTAGCAACAAGAAGAAGATAATACAGCATTGAGACTGGAGGAAATTTCCACTCCATATCAATCCATCATAATTGCAGCAGTTTCTAAATGAATTGACCTTCTCATCAATCCTTTTCTATCTATCCGTCTTTTCTCAGGCTGCTTTTGGAAATCCTGTGGGATGACATTTTGTCACTTTCCAAATTTAGCAAGCTTTCACTGAAACCCAACCCAGTTAATCCTTCAACAAGCTTACCTGGTACAATAAATTTCAGAAGTACAGGCAGCTAACAGTTTTGTCCCTTTGTGCTTCACTAATTATTTGTGTACTGTAAATAATTGGAGGGCTCTGACAGAATGTAATGCGCCTGTCTGAAGTGATTAACCAATACGCAGATAAATCCAACTTCAGAAGTGGCTGCCGTTCCAGAATCTGAAGCTCTTACGGCTGTGTATATTACTATGAAAAACTAAATGGGGATTATTTTTTATTGTGTGTACATCTGACAATGTTTTATGCCTCCAAAACAAATGATATAAAAAAGAGTGAACTGTTTCTCACAACAAAATAAAAAAATTCCTTCAGTAGCACCTTAAAGACCAACTAAGTTTATATTTTGGTATGAGCTTTCGTGTGCATCTGAAGAAGTGTGCATGCACACGAAAGCTCATACCAAAATATAAACTTAGTTGGTCTTTAAGGTGCTACTGAAGGAATTTTTTTATTTTGTTTCTCACAAGTTTAGAACTAGGATTGTTGAGTTAGGGGGAAAAACATAGCAGGAACTGTATGCAAGTACTGTAGCTTCTTCTAAAAGCTCAGATCAATTGCACAAAGTGCTCCAATATCAAGATTTTCAATTAACAAGAGCAATTAGTACTATGGTGTGCCTGTCTTCAGAATAGATACTGGAACAGGAATGCACCAATACTGGTAAGTCTTACATGGGAGAATCTTTTCTAAAAGGAACAAAGAATCACACAATTGTAGAGTTGAAAGGGACTTGTTACCTATTACAGATAATCTATTAGATCAAGAGTCCATTACCATGCACATGGACACTGATGCCTAGACAACACTGCTGGAAACCTGAATAGAAGTCTTGTTGCTACCATGGAGTGACCTTGAGAGAGCCTAAATCTCCAATCTGTAAGAAGAGAGCAACAGTACCGTAATCTTTCTCCCAAGGCTGAGTCAACACATTCATGTTTGTACAGCTCTTGGAAATTAAAGCAAATACATTAAGTACTGCAGTACTCTATCCTACAACTGGAAAAGGCGTTCAACCAAAACGTGAAATTATCTATCATCATGAATTTCTAGATTTAAAGTATACTTGAAAGACATTATCCCAGACTTTCTGAAGAGCTCAGGAAGAAAAGGTGATTCCATACACCTGGGTCATACTAACCTCAACTCAAACCTGTTTTAATGAAATTAAACTCTGAACCCATTGCTCTATTTTCTACCAGCAAACAGCTGTCTTCCCTCTTGTTTCTGATAGCTTTTTATGTACTATTAATGCTGTGATATTCTTCTGTGCTGCTTCTTTTAAATATGGTTAGTCTTTTTAATTTTCTTCCATGCGTCATCTTTACTAAATTTCTACCTGTTTTCTATACACATTGGGTGTAGATGCGATCTACTTTGCATTTTGTGAAATTTCCATTACTAAGACTCTGGTGCACAACACAAAACTATTAAAACCAAAAACCTTTAACAATGAAAACTTAAACAAGAAAGGGAAGCTGATGTTTGATTTGCAGGACTTCAGTCCATCCACATTTTTGACATGGGGCAAAGCTGAAGCAGGAACAGAACCCACCTTGAAGTCTAGGAAGGTTGAAGTCTTGAAGTCTACAGAGAGGATTGCATCAAAAATGGCACAGGTGCAATAGAGATAGCATGGCAAGACAAATTTACCCTGGAATTCAAAATGTTATGTGGGAAACAGCTAGCAAGCAAGCATCCAATGGCCTCCTCTTTGAGCTTTCCTGTAAAATCCATATGGGTTATTTATTCTAGAAATTCTCCCCTCTAGAAGTAGGGTTTGTTTTTTGGAAAGACGTGCAAATTTTAAATACCCAATTTTCCCTAATACTTCTTCCTGTACTTGTAGAACAATTTCTAATTGTAATGCCTTTGGCGTGTGTGCATGTGTTTGCATGTCATAGAGAGATATTCATGGAATTCCTTATGCTTCTATAGCAATGTGTCCTCCATCCTAATAATTTACATTCTCTCTTGTGTTTCCTAAACATTGCATCAAGTCACATGACTACTACATAAATTTGGAACATGACAGATGGATGGATGTCCCATGAATATAATAGACTCCAAGTTTTTTCCTTCCTTAAGCAAGTTAATTAAAGTGTAGCACATATATGCCTTAGACCACAGTCCTATTAGGGATGGGCAAATCTGTCAGTTTCAGTTTCTTATTTTTCTAATCTTCAGTTCAGTTTGCCCAGTTTCTGCATCCATTTTATTTGGGGGCGAAAGTGTCACAAAACTCATATTCATACTTGTACACATTTCTCCTAATGTACACATTATTGCGAGCAGTTTTTCCTAAGATAATGCATTTGTATATGCTTTTTTCTTTCAAATACATGATTTTTGTGTGAACTTCTCCTAATATATGGTTTCTTCATATGCATTCCCCCCCCCCCCGGTTTGGCCAGGAATGTGCACATTTCAAAAGACAGTTTGCATTTTGGTTTGCCTAATGCAAATTAAATAGCTTCACATTAAAATGCAAGCCAAATTTCTGTCACGTCATAAATTGTATACACAGTGACCTGTGAGTAAATACAACTGATCTCAATGGAACTTATGTCTCAGTATATATTTATATAGGGCTGCACTATTAGACAATTGTGATCTCTTGTGACAGATGCACAATTGCAGCCAGTCTTCCTGGTTATGAAAACTAGGAACTCCGATATGGAAAGAGAAATAAAAATTCATTCCTGAGTAAGTCTCAATACCGACATTATTACTGCAAGCTATGGCAAATGCAGAACATAACTCTTAATAGTTTCAAAATATCAAACCTGCAGAATTTAATATGCTTCCAGAGGTGCATATTTATTATCTCTCATAAAATAATCCTTGCTATGTAAAAATTCGTTGTATTTTCCAGGAGTGAACACTACAGGTTTCCTATAAATTAGGTTTGTAGCTTAACATGTATTTTAAGACTGAAATCTTTAAAAAGATCTCTTTAAGGGATCTGTCTGCACAGCAGTTTGTCCTGTATAACTGGGAGAGGTTAGGAAAAGATCACTTTGTTTTACCCTGCTGTGATACCCCTGTGACTTAATCAGAAATGAAGACCAAGTTCCTCATATGAATGACAATGAGGCCCTGCCAAAGAGGGACAGGAATCACTATATATGTGATGAAAGCCATTTGGTCTCTTTAAGAATATTTTGAATTATATTTGTTATATATTAAAATATATTATGCTAAAAATTGTATCTGAACTGTTATTAACACACACATTTCTCTAATTAAAAAAACACAACCTCCTCAAATTTTATTTCACAGGTTTTTGAAATTTGAACTTCCTTTCTTTTCAGCAATACTCTTCATTCCTAATACTCTTTATTCCGAATGTTTCCCCATTTTAGTAAGTTTCTTGAAACCTTATACTAACTTTACAAAGATAATAATCCAATTTTCAAAAATATTACTCAAAGTGGTTCGTTCGGCCTTCTTCCTGACAATATGCATGGAACTGTAATGTAAATAGATGTAAAATAATACACTATATATCCACAACAAACACACTATTGCTTCGTTCATCTTCAGAATACACGCACAAAGAGCACCAGTCTAGATGGGCTCTTCTTCTGCCCCATTTTCTGCTGGATGTATGTGCCCAACAGGACAATCTTAACAATGTTTCCTCAAAAGTAAGTCCTATTTAATTCAATGGGGCTTACTCTCAGGTAAGTAGGGTTACAGTTACAGCTGGTGCCCCTCCAGATGTTGTTAGACTCCAGTTTCCATGAGCCCTGGCCACCATGGCCAATGGTATGGGGTGATGAGATTTGTAGTACAAGAACATCAGGAGGACCTCAGTTCAGCTATATCTTCCCTTGCTCCCACAATAAACCATTTGCTAACAAACTCTGAACAGGACTGGATTGCTCAACAATACAGCTGCAATCCAAAACATAGCTTCCTTGAAAACTGTCCCAGTAGAATACGTGTAATTGACTGCAGTTTAACCATAGTTAGGATTGTGCTTTGACTGAAGTCCTATATAATACATGTGAGAGTAAGCGTCCAATAGACCCACAGAATTGCAGAGTAGGAGGGGACACCCCAAAGGCCATCTAGTCCAACCCCCTGAAACAAGAATCTCAACTAGTGTATCCATGACAGAAGGCCATCCAGCCACTGCTGAAAAACTTCTAAGGAAGTAGAGTCGACAACCTCTGGTCCACTGTTAAAATATCTGTTCTAGGACATTTCCTGGTATTGATGACAAGCTCACCATGGGTAGTTAGTTGCCCATAGGACTTAAAATAAATATTCACAGGAATGGGCTGAAATTTTAAATAATAAATTTATAACCCCCCCAATAATTCCTAAATATCACAGGTACGTCTATATTTAATATCCCAGTTACAAATACAACAACTTTCCTAAAAGGCTATATGCTCTGATTTTGGGGAGTTTTCAAATATTACTTTAACACGATTTATATTTTCTCTGAGCCCTTCCTCCCGATGAATACCTTCATAGTATTCTCTTTTAGACTGTAATTAATTGCTGTAGACTTAAATCGAACATGCTCTAATCCTTCCCCATGGTTTACTGCCATCATTTATCTTGTGCACATATCTTCAGCATGCCAAATACCGTCAACTTTATTTATCCCTCTATGCAAATTAAGAAATGTGCACATGTAAGGTCATGAGTCCTTCCACCCCTCTTTCCTTTTTAAAAACCAACAAAGGATTTAGAAAATGTTGATCAATTATAATCCATATAAGCTCGGGCTGCAATTCCTGGGGATGCTTTTCCTCTTGTCCTGCATCTGCGCTCCTTGTGCCTGCCCACTGCTTTCAACTGCTGCTGCTTATTGTTCAGAATTCCCAAAGTGCAGTTGAAGCCCCTCTTCTGTTGGAGGGGGCACAGGTGGTTGGGAGAAACAGCTTCCCCCTCACCCCCACCCCACAAATCAAGAGGGGTTGCTCAAGGTTCTTCCAATTGTCCCATCACCACAAGCCTTTCAGCTTGTCAGGCAGAACAATCCCCCTTCTCTTTCCCCAGTGTGCTGTTCTGAAGGCTCTCCTGGTCCCTCCAGAGCCAACTTGGTGGGTGGCAGGGCAAGCGCAAATCCTTCTGCTGACAGGTGAATTCTGCCCAAGGTTTTCCTGCATATTCCTCCCCTGTCTCTGCACCCATTTTCCTACTCAACACATTGCCTTCCTCCCCATACAGCATACTTACTGGTAGTTAACTACGGTATCAGAAGGAAGTGGTCATTTGACACCATACCTATTTTGGCACATCCTTCTCATGCAGAAGGTCCCAGCTTCAATCCCTGGCAGCATCTCCAGCTAAAAGGAACAGGTAGCAGTTGATGGGAAGGACTTCTGCCTGAGGCTACGAAGAACTGCTTCCAAGCAGAGCAGACAATAGTGGGCTAGATGGACAGATAGTCTGGCCTGGTACAAAACAGCCTTGTATGTTCCTAAACTAGAAAGTATTCAACAAGTTCATCTAAGTAATAAGCCTGGTTTGCCAGGACCTTTGGCAGTCCCTCCTTGGCATTGACAGGTGGTTGTGGCAGCAGCAGCAGCAGCAACAACAACAGGAACTTGCCCAAGTGGCAGTGCTAGAAATAGAGGAATGAGCAAATTTGCCCCAAGGCAGCAGCTCTCATTCAGCTCCCCTTACCTTGAGGCAGGTGGCACCAGCCCAACAGCTGTTTTTAAAAGGGTGGCAATCTTTTAAGGTGCCACAAAATGCTCTGTTGTTTGGATTATTACCTGGTGAATTCATGGGTCAGGTAAACTCTGAACCAGGGACTCTCAGATTCACAGATCATTTTCCTGGTCACTATTCTAGTGTAATGCAGCAAGGTGGAATCATGACCAATGACATTTGAGGTTATACTCTACACACTACAAAGATTGCCAAGACAAACCCGCTGGCGGCAGGTCAAGGCATTTGATTGTGGTCTGCTTTATACACACACACACACCCAATTTGGTCAGAAAGCAGGCCTGGCAAAGAGAATAGGGAGCTTCTCCAGATCAAGCACCTCCCCAAGTGTCAAAGTGTGACTGTATCTAGATCTAAAAGGGAAAGAGGAGGAGGAGGAACATTATAAAAAGACTTTTGCTCATCAGACACAATAGGGCCCTTGTACTCTAATGTGGCTGCAATAGGGGTTTCTGCTGTAGAGACACAGCTGAGCCAGAGAAACCCATCCCCCCTTCTCCCTACCTTCAAGCAATGACATCTTTAGTGTTAACAGCTCTGTTGCTGTGGCAACCAGACTGCTTTTGACAAAGCCACATTGACTGAAAGCAACATGTGGGAAACTGGAATCGCTAAAGCCCTGTGAGAAATGGATTCTAAAAGAAAAATTAGAATTGAATTTTTGGGGGTGGTTAAAACAGAAACAGGGACGCGGGTGGCGCTGTGGTCTAAACCACAGAGCCTAGGGCTTGCCGACCAGAAGGTCGGCAGTTCGAATCCCCACAATGGGGTGAGCTCCTGTTGCTCAGTCTCTGCGCCTGCCCACATAGCAGTTCAAAAGCACGTCAAAGTGCAAGTAGATAAATAGGTACCGCTCCGGCGGGAAGGTAAACGGCGTTTCCGTGAGCTGCTCTGGTTTGCCAGAAGCGGTTTAGTCATGCTGGCCACATGACCCAGAAGCTGTCTGCGGACAAACGCTGGCTCCCTTGACCTATAGAGCAAGATGAGCATGCAACCCCAGAGTCATCCACGACTGGACCTAACGGTCAGGGGTATTTTTACCTTTACTAAAACACAAACACACAACAGCTCAGTCAGTAGAGCATGAGGCTCTTAATCTCAGGGTCATAGGTTCGAGCCCCAACATTGGGCAAAAGACTTCTGCATTGCAGGGGGTTGGACTAGATGGCCCTTGCGGTCTCTTCCAACTCTATGATTCTTTGCAACATGCATGAGAGGGGACCATCTGTGCACCATCCAGAAGACAGAATCAATTCTAGTAATATTTCGAACAGGTTCAGAACAGGCCTCACAGTGTCAGCACTAAGATGATCTCTTGCATCTTCTGGGTCTGTGTAGGTAGCACAGCACAAGTGTTTATCACTAGCTGTTTACTCCAAAACATCTTCTTTTGTCTGCTATGTCTGGGGGGGAAAGCGTCACCTAGGAACTGGTGAGCTGGGATCATAATTCCACTTGCCAATAATAGCCAACCCACTGCTTTCCAGTGTTTTAATGTGTCATTCGTTTCATTCATGCCGCTCCTAATTTCACCATAATATGGGTTAAGACTCATTGGGATGATACAAGAACATTAGCTGGTCAGCTGGATTTTAATTCCAAAATATTGGATGTCCAATATTTAATATTCTTATTCCAAATATAAGAAATTACCTACAAGAATATGATCAGCCACAAAGTGATTTGTTTTGAGCCACTTTCCTTTTCATATTATTTTGGTAAAGAGCAATGAATTCAGAGGCGCACAGCATCATAGGTGCAAAGAAAAGGCTTGACTCACAATTCAACTGCGAGCAAAAATATATATATCAGGAGCTTTTTAAAGCTCCTCCAAGGGTAGTGTCCGTTCTTTTTTTGTTATTTTAAACAGTACACACTAATGATCATCTTTATCCCTGGATAAATGTAAACCAAAGATTAAAAATGACTCAAATGTCAAGCCCTGCATTCTCTGTCAAGAATATCTTGAAATATGGACTCAGAATAAATCATATTTCTGGGGGGGAAGCTTGAAACTATCAGGCAGAGTTTAAAGGTGATGACTATGAACTTGCTCCAGCTATCCTGGATTTCAATCAGCTCTCTGGAAGTTAGGAACCCCCAACCCTTCTATTTCTGAACTATAGATATATTCTGCGGATTAGTCAGACAATGAACAAGAGAGGCCCTCTTTAATTAGATATTCTTGCCTTGCTTCCATTCCAAGGTAACTTAATTGTGTAAATTATAGCAAAGGTTTCATCTTGAATATGTAAGGTAGAAACTCATTGCAAGCAAACATCTTGGAAGTGACTGAGGTAGCAAGCATGTGCTATTTAAAATGCTCAAGTATTGCATATCCATTTAAACAAGGGCTGTTAATTCTGTATAATCAACAACTGCAGAGGGGAAATGTATCTGGTACGCCATATTTATGGAAAGGGATTCAGAGGAGATATAGCTAGCTCACATAACACTATTCATTGTTGCTTTAAATGTAACACTTTCAAATTGCTTTGTGGGCATTCTGCCACAACAGTTTTTAAAAACAAAATATTACATATATATTTGCCACTTCTTGTTATCTCTCCCTAAGAATAATTTGTTTAACATCCCTGCATGAGCTGCCACATTGTAAAGAGTCATATTATAGGAAGTGCAGAGCTAATTTGCATGCTGAACTACACTTCTTTCACTCTGCATTTACAATGTATTAAAATGCAAGAGAGTTATAGCTTAATCTCATTGAGAAAGCTTTGAATCATCTTAAACACTTAGGGTGTCTTGTATAAAATACCACCAGCCAGATAATTTGTGTGCTTCCATAGAGAAAGGCAGCACCCCAGCATTCTACTGATTGCAAAAAGGAAGGAGTTCTCATTATTTTCCAACTCATTAAAGAGGCCATCTACTCTATTCCATCTTCATTGGATGGAACACAGCTTGCAGTAGATCTAGAACCAGGAAATGTAGCCAGTAAGGGCTGGTTGAAACATCTCATCCCAACACATCATTGCCAGTGTTCCATGCATAATGCTTAAAATGATATTATCTGATATACCCATATCCTATGTGTGAGCAGTGTCATTTTACAACCCTGGCGGTGGTTTCTTTGGTGTTCAGACAAAGCACATATAGAGGCTCTTTCAATGGTGGAGAGCATTCTACCACACTGAGATAGTTCATTCGGTAGACGTAATCTCAGAGTTGTGGGTTTGAGCCCCATCCCGCGCAGAAGATTTCTGCATTGCAGGGGCATTGAACTAGATGACCCTCATGGTTCCTTCCAACTCTACAATTCTTTGATTCATAAAACTATAACCTGTGGCCATTCAATGACACTGAATGGTACAAAATTCAGGGCAGACGAAAGGAAGCAGCTTTTGAAACAGCACATAATTGCTATGGAATTTGCTCCCATAGGAGGTAGTGACAGCCACCAGTTTGGATGCCTTTTAAGGGGATTAGACAAATTCATGGAATATAAAGCCATAAATGGCTACTAGGCATGCTGCCACAGGCTTTCCACATGCAACTGGTTGGCCACTATGAAAACAGGATGCTGGACTAGATGTTATTATAGTAGAGATCTAACTGTAGATACCCTCCTCATAGACGTTTGGCTGGTGTCAGCATAAAACTAGCCCCCCCCCCCAAGCATTGAAGCATTGGCAGTTTATGGAAGTATCCACAGGATTGTTGGTTCTCCAACCTTATCTACACTTCCCATGTATTACTATGATTTAATGCACTGAACATGGTGTTTTAATTCATTTGTAAACCATCCCGGGGCCAAGGAAGATGATGGACGGAATAAAATGTTCCTTTAAAAATGCCCCATTTGGCTTCTTTTCCACTGTTAAGTATAATCCTCTATAATGATATCCAAGTGTCTCTGTGTCCAGTCCCTGTGTCTGTGGGATTGCGCTACTGCGCATGTGCCCCATGTTGGGATTTGGAGCGCAGAGAGTTTGGCCGGCCAGGCAGAACTCCTTCCAGCGCAACCACCCTCTCTCCTCCTGAATCCTGCAACATGGAGGAGGAGCAGTCGGGGGAGCAGATGAGACCGCTACTCACAACGGTAACTGAAACTGAGCGATGGGAAGAGGCGGGATGGAAGTTCGCGCGCGGTGGCGGCGGTTGTGCGCGGGTGAGAGGGAGAGAGGGAGGGGCGTGGAGGGAGGTGCTCATGCCCCTTTATCTCTCCCGCCTTTCCCCTGGGCTGAGGGCTCTGGCAGCCGTTGCCGCCGCCGCTGCGGCTCTTTGTGGGGGCGGAGTCCCGCCGGGCGCCTCTCTGGGCTCCCTCACTCCGTGACGGGGAAGTGGCGCTGCCGCCGCCAGTGGCAGGGGATTAATGCCCGAGGAGGCGACACAAAGCCAGGCCCTCTTTTCTTTCCGGTCTTGAGTCTCCCCCTCACACACACGCACAAACCGACAGGTGTCAGTCCTCTCTTTCTCTCTCTCGCCTCCCCTCAGCCCTCCCTTCCACTTCACACTTCCTCCCCCCCTTCATCTCCGCAGCCAAACACTACGAACAACAACAACAGGAGCAATAATGTTGTGACACGTGGATGGAATTAAAAAGGTTTACAGTACTGTACATGTAATAGCGGACTTGTAGTGGTAAAAGCATTTAACAAGTCTGTTTTTACAAATGTTTCAGCACATATGTTCTAGCACCCTTTAATTTAACGGGCTAAATGATACTAGTCATAAATAATTACAGCAAAACAAACATAATCTAAGCCAGGCATCCCCAAACTCCGGCCCTCCAGATGTTTTGGACTACAATTCCCATCATCCCTGACCACTGGTCCTCTTAGGTAGGGATCATGGGAGTTGTTTGGGGATGCCTGATCTATGCAGACAAGGAATCTTCTGTTGCTTTTTGCAATAGATATGGTTGGACAGTGTTCTCGAAGCTACGAACATGAGTTTGACCAAACTGCAGGAGGCAGTGCAAGACAGGAGTGCCTGGCGTGCTCTGGTCCATGGGGTCATTAAGAGTCGGACACAACTAAACGACTAAACAAAGGTGCTACTGGAAGGAATTTTTTTTATTTTTTGCGGGAGGCAGTGGAAGACAGGAGTGCCTGGCACGCTCTGGTCCATGGGGTCATGAAGAGTCGGACACGACTAAACAACAGCATGCCAACATGAACTCCTGTTTTCTGAGTGAAGGTTCTTATGTAGCTAAAAGGGCACCATCTACAAACAAGAGGGAGGAATGGGCAGGTTCGGGGTATCCCCAAGGTTTGCAGAAGAACAGAAAGTCTTTATGGAAAACACACTAAAGGGGTGGGATGAGGGAGAAGCAAAGTGAGCATGTTCTGTGGACACAAAATATTGGGAATGGAATGGAAAAATCTGAACAAGAACACTCCACATTGCAACACTTTATTGCAAGTTCCACTTGTAACTTGCTCAAAAGTTGGTTGCCAACACCCAGTTATCAGTGATGATAATTTCAGGATTCCAGCTTGTGCAAGTTACAGAAGAAGTATGATTCACTCAGGTTTCCTTTGCTGTTACTTGTCTACAATGTGTGAAGCCGCCTAAAGTCACCTTCTAAAAGTCATAGGTGGCCTGCTAGTTTGATAAGGGAAGTGGGGAAAGGGTTGAGGGTGTTCACTGGTGACTGGTTGCCACTGGGACTCATAGGCAAGGGAAGCAACAGGTGGTCAATGAGAGGTAGAGCCAACCAATCCTAGTTTTCTCCACATCCTCTCCCCTGCTGCATTCTAGATAGGCAACACTGAGACCAAGAAGGAGGAAGCTAACAATTACTACCTCCCTTGGGTTTCTTGTAAGTAAGAAGGCAGGTAAGTGAGGCTGGACTGCCAGCAGACAAAAGTTAGTGGGGCAGTGACCAAATGGGCCAACCTCCATAGGCCTGGTCTTTAACCTTCCCCACATACCATACCAAGGAAAACCACAAACATAAGGGGGCAGGGAGAATTAAAACACACCAGCTCCTGCAATTCTTCCCTGAATGAATTACCTTGGGTCTAACACATGAATGAACGATGCACACCCAACACACACATAGTGTGGTGCGATAGTTCAACATCCTATGACAGATCTTCAAATGTGCTGAAGCTGTAGAAAGGTACCTTGATCTTCCTAAGGCTCCAGCTAAGCTGTAAATCTGGGTGAACTTGTTTGAGTTTGTTGGCAGATTGGAAAATAACATAATAAAGGGAGCAGCCGCATGGCATGTTTTACAAAGACACCTTATGGTTTATACAGATTCTCCACCTCCCCCAATTCCTGCATTTCCACTTTGATGAGTTAGCATCAACTTGCTTGAACTCTCTTAAGCAATTCTTTTTTTACAAGGCAGCCAACGTCATAACTTTAAACATTTAACAATGCAAAACAGTTAATCAGTTAACTTGGGGTTATATCACTCACAGTAAACCCACTGAAATTAATGACCATGACCAAATTAGGTCCATTATTTTCAGTGTGTCTACTCTGTGTAGGACAAGCACTGGGCACAATCCTTCGATTAGAGCACGGTTCTGAGACCACCAAGGTTGCAGGTTCGATCTCCATATGGGACAGCTGCATATTCCTGTATTGCAGGGGGTTGTGCTAGATGATCCTTAGGGTTCCTTCCAACTCTACAATTCTATGATTCTAAGGTAATTTAACCCTCACACAACCATCTGCAAGCACCCACAGCACCACCAGAATATAGCATAATTAATAACATATCAAAGCCACAGGTTTAGGTGCTGCGCCAAAATCATAATGAACTGAAATAAGAAATACACTTTTACAGAAATGTATGTTGTCAGCCTTTGTAAGATACATTTTTAAAATACACCTAGGTAACTCCCCTGGAAGCCTTGTAAAGACTGGGATTTACTCCATTAGTCTCTCTATGGGAATTATCACCTAGCTGTAAGATACGTGTTTAGCATAATGGGAAGTGAGGAGTGTTTTGCAAATCATACACTATAGGAAACATGCATTTCTTACACATATATTATTTCCTTGCAGCCAAACGCTAATATGCATTTGTAGCCTTTAGTAAATTGCCAGGGATCTTGGACAGGGCACAGAAGAGTTCAGTCAATCATGGTTAGTCACACTACACTTCCTCCGCCATTTAAACTGGATTTCACCATGTTCATACCCATATGAAAGCTGTGGGAAGTTTTGTACTTTTAAGCATTTGAAATGTTTCACTCTTGATTTGACTCTATTATTCCTCTGGCAGGAGAGGCCATGCTGATCAGTATCAGACCAGCTATAACAAAATTTCTTGTTCTGCAACAAGTCATTAGCTCACAATATATTAGCTCCCTGAAAGGAAGAGTTTTGATCCCTCGCAATCAAAGGAGACTTCAAATATTCCATGAAACTACTGCTGAACTCATTATCGAGGGGCTGACTTCACTTGTCCTAATCATTATTAGTGCCAAAATACGACCTTTAAAAAAAATGCTTATCCATATTTTATTTCTTAGGTGTCTAACCACCAATTACATATTGAGCAAAGCTAAATAAAAACATATGAATACATTCTTCAAAGGAGCTATTTCAAGATCTGTAATATACAGTAAAAAGGTAAAGGTAAACGGACCCCTGACCGTTACATCGTGTCGCAGACGACTCTGGGGTTGCGGCGCTCATCTCGCTTTACTGGCCGAGGGAGCCAGTGTTTGTCCACAGACAGTTCTGATGTGGCCAGCATGACTAAGCCGCTTCTGGTGAACCAGAGCAGTGCATGGAAAACGCTGTTTACCCTCCCACCGGAGCAGTACCTATTTATCTACTTGCACTTTGACGTGCTTTCGAACTGCTAGGTTGGCAGGAGCAGGGACCGAGCAATGGGAGCTCACCCCAAACTGCCGACCTTCTGATCGGCAAGCCCTAGGCTCTGTGGTTTAGACCACAGCACCACCCGTGTTTCCTGCAATACAGTAGCTTCCTGTAATACATATTGCTGAGTCTGTAACCTCTTCAATATGCTACTTTCATGTGTCCTGGAGTAATAGGGGATTGCCTATTATGTGTATGATCCAGTTTAATGATTTGTTTTGTTTCCTGCAAATCAAATCCTTTAATATTGCCTCAGGGAACCACTGGCAGGGCTAAAAATGCAACTGTTCACTTGGTCCCAACAAATAATGTCATTTGAAGCAATAGAAAGACCCACTGCCCCAGCTTGCTAAATCTGATTAATATGTCCCTTTTATTATTTATATTATTTTATCAGAACCAATAAGTGGGACCCCCTGCACACCACGCAATGAAACACACCTTACTCTAATGCACCTCTCACCCAGTCATTAAATACTGTGAATTATAATTCAGTGTATTCAATATCTGATAGACATTGTATTTTCCAAATAAGGAGAGAGTGGGGAAAGGAGATTTTATATGCACATGAAAGTGCTAACCACACAAAAGCAGCCTGCTCTGAGCTCCCACCGAGTCATGTTAAAGAGACCAAGGTAACAGGAAGAGGCGACATAAGAAGCAGTATGATCCCTTGAACATCATGTTGGCCTGGATGGCATGAACTAGCCATGCTTATCCTCCTGTCCTTTTAATTACATGCATTCCTTCCACTTGGAAATGCTGCCTTTAAGTAGTTTGGCTTACGAGCAAGAAAACCAGTTTGGGTTTTCTAGATTAAGCCAGCAGTGTGTGTGGCATTTCAATCGAATGGAAACAAAGTTGACAGCACTTCTAAGAAGTGCATAGATAATTGCTATGCCAAGCGGGGCAAATCAAACCACTTAACACTTTAGGAAAATAACCAAAGCCACAGTTAAAGCTCCTGCAATGTTTTTGGGGAAGCCACATTTTATATTCCCAGACTAAAATTATTAGTGAGCATTTTAAAGCGGTTCCTCTAACAGGAACTATACAAAACAACATGGACCTCCCAATTACAATGTGCAGTGGTTGAGTGACGTGTGGCTCTGTGGTTGTGTGTTTCAGTCCATTAAAAACCTTTTGCATCAAGTACTTAAGTAAAAAAAGAAAAAAATCTTTCTATTGAGCAGTCTGTCCAGATACAGACTGTTCTGATTTGGTTCCCACAGTGAAGGAAAGCTTTTTGGCAAAGAGAAGCCATCTGCCAAGTCCAGAAAAGCCTTGATGGGGAGAGTTTGGTGATGTTGGAAGCCTACTGTGAAACAGAATTCCCAGAAACAGAAACCACCTTGGACCTCAGAGCATCGGTGCAGATTATCTGAGTTGTGAGTGCCCATGCATCTTTCGCAAATAAATGGATTTTCCCCACCTCTACTTTCTGAATACAAAGAGGAAAACACAAAATGAAAGCCTTTATATTTTATTGTGTATTGAGTGTTCCTTCCTACTTATAACTATCTGGGATTGTTAAGATTAGCTCAAATGATAGTGCTGGGACTATTTTAAAGTTGTGATTGTTTTTAAAAATAAAATCATTGCATATATAATCCTTTCAAGAGGGTATGAATAAGACATTGAGAAAGGCTACTTGCTCTCTCAGCAATGCCCTGACAATTATGAACATTCTTCTTGGCTTCTCTTTTTAGTCATTAAAGATTGAAATTTAGTAGGTCTAGACAAGTCATTTTGTGACCCTGGCCAGTATCCAAGGTCAGCAAGGTCCCACATCTACTAAGAGGTGTCACATCCCAGCAAGGGGACCACCGACAAGAGCCTGCCGCCCTTGCTTGTCCATCCACCTCTCACTCTGCTCCGGACAATAGTGGTGGTGATAAAGTGGAGCAGTAGATGCCACACTGCCTGCTTGCTGGTCTTTGCCTGGCGGGCAAGCAAGCAGATTCACCAAGGAAGTGGGGGAAGGGGTGTGTCTTATTTAGTTTAAAATATCTATCAAACACTCACATTATAAAGTATCAGACTAGTGCACAGAAAACCAAAGATAAGTGCAAAAAATATACAGTACACAAAAAGTAATAGTGCAACACCAGAAGATGGTCAGTGGACAACAATCTAATATTTCATTCAGAAAAGGTTTAGGTAAATAAAAAGGCCTGGAGCATGCGTCTGAAAGAGTAGATGGTTGGCACGTGCCTCATCTCAAATGGTAATGAATTCCACATTTAAGGGGCTACAATATTCAAAGCTCTACCAGTGGTGGACTGCAAGATGAACAGTAGGAACACTTGGTGCCACCAGGAAGTCCTCTACCATGGAACACATTGGCTAGGGAGAGATGTAAGGGGAGAGGTGGCTTCTTAAGTAGCCTGGACCCAAATTGTTCAGGGAGTTGAAAATAAGTAACAGCACCTTGAACCTGGCCTGGTAACATATAGGCAGCCAGTGCAGCTGGTTTGATAAAGGTGTACTGTGTTGATGATAGCATCCTTAAAACAACGTTTTGAGTAACTGCAGCTTCCAGACCAACTCAAGGGCAGTCACACAGAAACTGCATTGCAGTAGTCAAGCCTTGAGTAGACAAATGCATGGACCACTACGGCCAGATTGTCACTGTCCAAGAACGGCTACAGCTGGGGTTCCAGCTGGAACTAATGGAACCTTTAGTGACAGAGATGAAACTGATGAGATGGCCTTTAGTGACAGAGATGAAAACCCCACACTATGAACCTGTGTCTTCAAAGGGAGTGAAATACTGTCCGGACAAGGCAAGTGCCAAATTTCCCAGACCCAGGAACCACCCAGTGGGGTCTGCACCTTGCCAGGATTTAGCCTCGGTTTATTGGCCCTTACCCAGCCTCCCACCACATCCAGGCACCAGTTCAGGACTTATTCACAATTCAATTGTTACAGAGAAATAGCAGTGAGTGTCAGCAGCATACTGAATACATCATGCTCCAAATCTCGCAATGGCTTCATAGATGTTAAATAGCACTGGGAACAAAATAGTGCCCTGTGACATCTCACAACTTAACAGTCAGGGTGCTGACACAGAGTCACTCATGCTACTCTCTGCAACCAGCCCTACAGGTGAGAGCAGAACCACTGAAAAATGCTGCCTCCAACCCCCAACTCACAGAACTGATCCAGGAGAATACCATGGTCAACAGCATCTGAAGGGCCTTACAAAACCTGGAGTGAACACCGAATTTCAGCATTCTGTATGCTCACACGGGTCCAGAGGAAACAGCTGCAATTAGAATATGGATTAACTGGATCTCCCAACCCTGCCGCTAACTGTAGATGTCAACATTGAGTTGGAGTTAGTGCCACGGAAGCACATTTCTCTTCCAATATTATTGTTGATACACAATTAGAAACAATATCAATATGTATAGACAAGGCTCCCAGGTGTGGCAGAAATTGATCAGAAACAAGACCTTTGCTATGCCAAGACAGTTTTCAGAAATCATGAGCATCTTAAGTTTTGAATAGGCAAACTGAATGAAAAACCTACACTGACTAGAATACACATTTTGAAACAAATCTTCTTTTAACATAACCACTACTAACACACCTGTCAGAGACGCTGATGCGGCTACTCTAGAGTAACGACTCCTCGCAGCATAGTCCTTTTAGACTTTTATTAAGTGCTGATTATTTACAGTGCTCAGAGCGATCTATATACATGCTTTCGGTCAGGTGTCAGTACCTCCGAATGGAGGTTGGCGCGTTTTCTTCCAGCAAAGAAGCTTGGGGAGACCCAGCCTCTTCCCCCGACGTTTTTTGCGCAATTCCGGAGTCGGGGGGATTGGCCTTCCCCCCCCCGCCTTCCCCCTTCCTGTCCCACCTGGGTCAGTGGCTCCGCAACCTTGCCTGAGCCTCGGACACCACTTCCTGATTCTCTGCTGGAGGCAGAGCTCTCCCTGCTCTCCCCAGCGCTTGGGGATGGGCTGGACCTTACGATGGGAGGGACCTCTCGGTATCCCCTGTCCCTCACAACACCCAATTGACTTATTCCATGCTAAAGATGCTCTTAATTTCACTTGTGAAAAATGTCACCAAAATTCTAGTTTGTTTAATACAGTGAGGGATCTATAAGAACTAGTTAGGAGAATGAATGAATATGTGAACATTTATGGTTAACGGCAAATAAACTGAGGCCAGATAAGAGTATGGGCAATCAGCTTCTTGCTGTAATAAACATAAAGAAAGTAATTGATCAGCATTTCTCTGTGAAGAATAATGATACTATCACCATGTTGTATATTATATAAAATATGGGAAGGAAGGAGAGGGAGAGAGGGAAAGGATTGCACTACAAATCACTGAAGGGTACATGGCAGAAGGAATGTGCTTTGCTTAATACTTAACACACTGTGTGCAGGGAATTGCTTTGTGTGTAGCATCCCATTGTGTAAAACCCTCCCCTCCAGTTGACAGTATGACGTGGTACAGTTTAGGTACAGTGTTACCTCCTCAGCTGCTGTTTTGAGAACCAGGCTTCAGCCTCTCTGTAGAGATCCAGCTCAACAGTCTCTTAACACTGCAATCTTACTCTCAAGTTCCACTGAGCAACAGTACTTATTCCAAATAAGTTCATATGCTACATGGGATCGCAGCCTAGATGTTACAGTTGCACGCAGAGCCTTGAAACAGAGCAGCATTTCTAATTGTGAAATTGTGACTGAATGAGCTTGCAAAGAGCCCAAAAATAAATACAGGGCAGCAGGGGTAACCAACATGGTGCAAAAACATATTGATGGCCTCACACTGGCTATTCCTGATCTAGGGTATTCATTCAGGTGAAAATAATGCTTGTGTCACCCATGCTTGTGTATTCTTATGCATGCGCTTTCAGGAAAAAGCCCAGCTGAGCTCAGTTGGACATGCTTCCTGGTGAAGGTGTCTAAATGGCGATGTCAGTGAACAGACTCACCTTATACACGTTTCCTCAAAAGCAAGACCCTCTGTGTTCAAAAGGTCTTATTCCCAAGTATAAGATCGAAGCCTTAAATTTGCTTCTCTGGGTACAAAAGGGCAGATTATGTACTACAGATGTCTATACCAATCTGCAGTAGTATTTGTCTGAAGAATGAGGAGCTTTAAAAACATCAAGGAAACACATGTGAAAAGGTGCCTCAGCACGCATGGAGACTTGGTTAACATCTTTGCACATCAAGTCCAGCCTGCAGCATAATCAGGTAACACAATATTGATGTGACATTCAGTTGCATCAACTTGCACGTACAATGGGCTAAGCGCATATATATAAAAAGGCACATCCGCACTACTGCACTTGAGGCAGATCTTAAGGGACTTACCCTACAAACCTATACATGTCTACTGAGGAAAATGTTTCATTTTTTCAGTGGTGCTTCCTTCCAGGTAGGTGTGCAAAACAAACAAACAACCCAGCAGTTTCAGGCTGCAACCATATCCAAACCTACTAGGGAGTAAGCTTCATTGAACACAAAGGTAATTCTGAGTAAGGATAGCACTGTGAATATATCAGCTACTTACTCTTGATTTAGCAAAGACAAGGCAGTGTCAAGTATGATGGTGTCCTGGACAAGATGCCCTCCAATGCCCCCCTGGTGGCCACCTGAACCAAGCTTACCAGAGGATGGATGGGGAGAAATGACAAAAGAGATGGCAGCCAGCAGCAATGAGAGTAGCACAGCTCCTACCGCCTGACAATCCCTTAACCCAGTGCTGTAAAGAGAAGCACTAGGCAAAGCAACCCCAGGTGGTACTGCCACTGATACCATCTTCCTAACAGCCAACAGGCTTCTTCCCCACCACCTCATATCCTCCAAAACTTTGCTCATGGAATAATGGGGACACCTGCAGAGGAGTGTGCAATTTCATGCCTCCCCTCCAGGCCCAGCTAAAAATGTAAGAAGAGTCTTATTTGATCAGGCTGATGTCCTACCTAGCCCAGCATTCAGTTCTCACAGCAGCTAACCAGATGACAAGTGGAAGTCTACAAGCAAGACACAAGCACAACAGTTCTCTCCTATTCATGAGAGCTCTCCCACTCATGATCTGGTATTTAGAGGCATATCGCCTTGGATAAGGGAGATAACATACAGCTATCATGACTAGGAGCCATCCAGGCAAACCAGTATATTCCGCTGCAGTTACACTTCTTGCTTGCTTACATATATATGGCCACTTAGCCATATAATTTATTCAAGGTTATATTAGGCTAGAGTATTCGCCACCCTCTGATTTCATTCTCAGCATCCTTAACTGCCCGGAAGGTTCTGGCCTAGCTTGTTAGTCACGACCTTGTTTTGTCATTAGTGTCAGTTCCATAAGTATAATAAATGCAGCATATAATTGGATGTTTACTCTTTCAACAATTAATGCAACTTAATTATTCTAATCATCATCTGCTGAAAACATTTTTGGCATTTTTTTAAAAAACAAAACAACTCTGTTAAACATTCCATCAGTGCTCCCCCAAAAGTGCTTTAAAGTATAGCAGTGGATTAACACTCATCCCTGCAGTGGAAATTACCACAATATTAACTATGTATGAAATATATATGCAATCTTGAAGCAGCATTTGTTACACTGCACCAATGAAAATGACTGGAAGTTCTAATAGAATAAAAACGTAACATGTCGTTAAATAAAACAGGGTGCTAATGGACAGGGGTCGTTGAGTCTCGGTACTACTGGTCTTGTTGTCAAGTCCACATTAAAGTGTAGTTGGAAATGGATTTTTTGAGTTTCCATCTCAGATCTCTTGCACTGCTAAACTCAATAACTCAGGCAACATTTTCCTGGTTCACCACAGTGTAGCATCATCAGCATTCAAATCACTATCTGACTCACCGGCCGAGTGGGGTGGGGTGGGGGGGACTAGAGAGAGAAGAGAAGGAAGCATATTTCAGCCCACGCAAAGCAGCAAAAGAATTTCACAATTAGTAATTTAAAACACTAATTCAGGGACTACTTCAAAAAGCTTTAAAGGTTTGGAACAACTAGGCCCTCAATAAGGTTTCGCTCCATGCAATTTAGAGGTTTCTAATTCAGATTCTTCAGGAGCGTCTAGGCTGCCGCAGCACAGAGCACAACGCTTGTCTTTAGCCTCCTCCAAATAAGGAGAAACAACAGCTACTTACCTTTAAAGCACATTTCCGCCCTGTCGCCTTGTGAAAGCACTCCATTACTTTGCCATTAATGCCAAGGCCCAGCACCCGCTTAGAGATTTTGTAGTCATCTGTGACTGCATGTTTCTTTATTTCCCCCTTGACAGGGACAGCTCCAGCAGGCAAAGGTCTTGTGTTGCTTTTGCTGTCCTCCTGCCCCTCGGGTGGGGGTCCCTGCTGACTCTCGCCTTGTTCCATGGTAGGCAGAAGTAACAAATTCAGAAAAAGAAGTGGCCAGCCCAGCCCAGCCTCACATTCACCGTCTTCCGCAAGGTACCTCCATCAAGTACGCCAGGACAAATATTTCAAGGAGCCTGGATCCATTTCCTAGGATTCCACTAAAGGATCACCTAAAAAAAATAAAAAAAAGTGAACAGGCATTTTTGTTGATTATAAAAAGCATAAGAACATAAGCCCTGCTTTGTTAGATCAAAGTCCCTTTTAGTCCAGCATCCTGTTTCTCAGAGTGGCCAGCCAGATGTTTATGGGAAGCCCTCAGGGAGGACATGAGTACAGCAATACTCTCTCACTGTTATTCTCCACCAGCTGGTATCCAGAAACAAGTTGCCTCCAATCAAGAGTGGCCAGGTGCAGACAAGGATAGGGTTCCTGCACCTTCAATTGTTGTATAAAAGAGTGTGTGGCTTACTAGACGTAGCCTCTACTAACCAAATAAACTGCACTAACTGTAATCCTGGCGTGGCTTACTAGGGGTAGCTTCTACTTACCAAATACACTGCAGTAACCCTGCCCTCTTTTTCACCTTATCACCCTACACTGATCCTGGCGGTAGTTTGTATCAGGACTAGTAACCATCAATAGGAGAATGATGGGCAGTTTTTCATACCAATTCCTCGCCAGGTTCTGTAGTAGTAGGCCATGTGGCTTATGGAAAGCAAGCAAAACAATTCACATAGTAACTTCATGGCACAACATGACTGCAGCAATTAGTTTGACCTGAAGCTGCCAACGTTTTACACTGGAAGGATGTGTGTGCTTTTAACAGTTGTACAACACACAAATTCAGCATGTGAAGTCCTAGCTTTCACTATGTTCCATGCAAGAAACAGTGCTATTGTTGAATTCCTAACTACTGTGCATTTGCTAAACTTTTGTAAAATAAAAAGTAACATTAGCAAGGTATGACTGCATTCCTTAACTTGCATTTAAAGCATAATAAATAGATAGATAGTTAGATAGATAGATAGATAGATAGATAGATAGATAGACACATAGCTTTCAAACTTATAGAAAGGCTCATCTCAGACCCCCTGAATGTTGGGATATTTGAGTGGGCCAACACTAAAAACTGGTGAATTTTCTCCATGAGGATAGAAAAACAAGGGAAGAACCCACATGATACTGTTTTTAGACAGTGGTGCTTTGCAGGCGACATATTTTGTTTTATTTTACTTATATGCCATTGTTGTTAGTTACCATGGGTGTCTAAGGCAGGACATATACTTAGTAAACAGGACATTTACTTAGTAAACATTATATCTGCAAGTTAGATCAGAGTAATGTCCCACAGAGTAGCAAAATAATGGCATAACCAATCCAGCCACCATAGTACCAAATTAACATTTAAATACTTCCTGTTCAGCTTCCAATGTTGGTGCTATTCTGATTGGAGAAGATATTACCTGAGAATGTCCCAAGATCCCAGCAGGCATGGGAAAACTGGGTTGGGAAACTGAAGGAGATTCTTAAATCTTGTGGAAATATCCACATACTCTTACTTTTAACACATATCTTCCATTTAATTTTGGCTACAAGTATTCTGAAGGGACGTGGGTGGCGCTGTGGGTTAAACCACAGAGCCTAGGGCTTGCCAATCAAAAGGTCAGCAGTTCGAATCCCTACGACGGGGTGAGCTCCCGTTGCTCGGTCCCTGCTCCTGCCAACCCAGCAGTTCAAAAGCACATCAAAGTGCAAGTAGATAAATAGGTACCGCTCCGGCGGGAAGGTAAGCGACGTTTCCGTGCGCTGCTCTGGTTTGCCAAAAGTGGCTTTGTCATGCTGGCCATATGACCCGGAAGCTGTACGCTGGCTCCCTCTGCCAGTAAAGTGAGATGAGCGCCACAACCCCAGGGTCGTCCGCAACTGGACCTAATGGTCAGGGGTCCCTTTACAAGTATTCTGCATGAAGAAACTGAAGGGCCATGGAAAGGACTGGGCTTTAGTATTAAAGGTGAATGAACCCTCTCCTTTCTTTCACTGGGGCCACCCCAAACAGCTGTCTTTAAATACATGGGTGGGGAACCTTGGGACTTCCATATGTTGTTGTGACTCCCAACTCCCATCAGCCAAAGCCAGCTTGGCCATTAGCCAGGAGTAGTGAGAGTTGTAGTCCAACAACCTCTGGAGGGCCATAAGTTCCCCACACCTGGGCTAGACAACCCCAAGTTATGGGGAGAAATCCACTCACTCTCTGAAAACAAACGAGGCAGAAGGTTACCTGTTTGTCTAAGTAAGCAAATGTGTAGGCGGCTTCAATAAGTTGCCAGGTTGAAAGCTGGTAAACTCTCTTCATCTCTTTTCTGAGATGTGTAGTGGAGAGTTCCCCCAATTGCTGCTTTCCATCATCTCAGATCACACGGATGGAAAAAGCTTCACTTGATTAATTTTTTTGTTTTTTTGTTTTTTTTGTTTCTAGGCAGCTCCCGTTTAAAGAAATGGAAACCCCTTCAATGTCTAAACTGACAACACTCAACTTCACAGCTACACAGTAGGTGAATAATTCCAGTACAGGAATGGTACCATGCCAAGCAGCTCACCTGTGCGCGAAGGAAGGTCAGGGAACAGTGCTGGCTCAACAACGAGATGAGGGGAACCATCTGGATTACTTAACACAGGCACTCCCAAACTGCGGCCCTCCAGATGTTTTGGCCTACAACTCCCTAGCTAAGAGGACCAGTGGTCAGGGATGATGGGAATTGAGGGCCGAAGTTTGGGGATGCCTGACTTAACACATTGAAAGAGTGGTGGGACAGGCAATAGCTTTCCTCGCCTATCCTCCTTCAAAGACAGAGCCAGGAAAGCTCATCACTGTGGCTGTGCTAGGGAGGTAGCACTGATGACAGTAGCAGCACAGCATGCACACACATGTGACACATATCCAGAGGAGGGCAACATGTTTGGGATCTGACTGTTCATTCATCCGCATGTCTTGGCTGGGTAAGCTATTGGCAGCTGCTGAGATATCTATCTGCCTGCCCACCCCAGTATGCCAGCCACCTAGGGTGCCCACCCACCAGGAGGCAGCAGCAGAATAATAATGTGATCCCTAATCCAAATTGTTCCCCACATCTGATGATGAGGCCAGCATTGCTCTTTGACCTGTCTCTACTCACAGGTGAGCTACTTGGTATGGTACCCTTTCCAGAGAGGCAGTGTTGAGGACTGCAACCCCACTGGGTCACCTTGGGGCAGTCATCCACGGTCTCTCAGCCTAACCTACTTCACAAGGGGATTAAATGGGAAGGGGGAAAGCCACGGATGCTGCCATATGCTCCTTGGGGGAAAGGTGAGTTCGTTCTGTGCCTTGAAGCTACCGGCACCTGAAGGAAGGCAGAAAGAAAAGTGGGGAGGGGGAAGAGATTAAGGCTGCAAGCCTGACTCCACCTACCTGGGAGCAAGCACTTCTGATTAGTCATTGTTAGGACTGCAGCCTTAAATAGTAAAGTTTCTAGGACTAGATGATTAAAGTATATGAGAAGTTGTTGTTTTAAAATTTTAGTATGAGTTGTTGGGAGTTGAGACTGTGTTCAAGATTCTGCTCCTTCCTTGGGATTTCTAAATTAAATCTCTAGTGTGCGTGTATGTAAATGGGTGCAAACAGTTCAGGCACCATGCAATAAACAGGTGGCCATTTTACATCCTTACTTTGAGCTGCTTATAAACATAGTACCATTTGTTCCTAGGGCCTTACATTTATTCCACCACGAAACCCAAGGCAGTACACACGTGTCTTCCATCTGGGCACCGACCAGACCGAGCAAAGTTGTGTCCTCCTCATGTGCCCGGAGACCATACAGGAGAAAAAAAAACGGTGGTGGTGGACGACATCTCCAACAATTTTATTTCTCCCAATATCCACACGAGGTTAGGTTAGAGACTGAGAGGAGGCGACCGGTGGAGAAAGCGGGAGGGGAGGGGTAGCACCATCTACTGGGAAGCCCCAGGTACAAATATGTCCTGGCCTGCCTGGCACTGTCACGGAGAAAAGTAGTTCTCAAGGCAAAGAGTCCTCCAACCCACCGAAGTCGCAAAGCCCGAGGAAAGGAGGTTTCCTCAGGTGAGCGGCCAAGGTGGGGGCGGAGGAAGAGAGAACAAAAGCGTGGGAGCGGAGCAGTTGGAGAAGCGCAAGGCGAGAGATGCCGGTGGCGGGGGGGGGGGGGGGTGTTGTTGTATTACCTGCGTTAAGCGCATGCTCCTCACAGGTGGTCGCTCTGTTGCTGCTCCATCAAACGAGCGGCGCGGAAGGAGGGGCGGGGATGGGGACCAGCAGCCGCGCAGCGCCTCGCCACCTCCGCGGCCCAGCCGAGGCTTTTCCTCGAGCCGCGTAGGGCAGACTTGGGCGGCCGCTCATGTGACTCCCCGGCCCAACCCGGTCCCGGCAGAGGCACCCGCCGGGGAGGAAGGAGGGAGGGGCATGCGGGAGTGGTGCGGAGAGGGGTGGGGGGGTGGGGGAGAAGAGCACGTGCTGCGGGACACCTGGCGGGGGCGCCGCTGGTGGCGGCGGTGGCAGGTGGGCGGGAGGACGGAGCCCGGGCAGCGCGAGCCGGGGCAAGACCAATGTGGAAGGCAAGGAGCGGAGGAGCTCAACCTCGGCTCGGCTGCCGCTTCGCTTACTGCAAAAAGGGCAGCCAAGGAAACGGCGGCTCGGCCGGAAGCAAAGAACCAGGAGTTCCCCGTTGACCCAAATGTGCGGGGGGGGGGAGCTGCGTTCAAAAGAAGGCGCGCGAAATGGGGCCGAAGCTCCCCCCCTTTTTTCTTCTTCTTCCTTTAAGCACATGTCTGAAAAGGGCCTGGCCTAGGGAGAAAGCTCCCCTTTGCTCTTCACGCTGTCGTGGTGAATCTCGCTACTGTCTCCGGCTGCTTTGTTTCGCGGTGACGCTCCTTCTCCGTGGCGGAGTTTGCGCTGAGAACAAAGAGCCTCGCGGGAGGGAGAAGGAGCAGCGGCACCCTCGAGAGCAAAGTCTGCAACTGCACCCACACGCTCCGAGGGCTTATCTTTTTATTCGTTTTAAAGGGGACAACTGGAAAGTGGGGTGGGGGCAGGAGGAGAGAGAAGGGAACCGCGAAGCGATTTCATGGGCCACGCTCAGCGAAGAAGTAGGGGGCGGCCTATTTACAACAACCCTCTTATTATTCTGTAGCTTTGGGTTCACGCAAACAACACGATTGTCTACAGCGCGCTGCGCCGATGGTAGCAGGGCGACACCTGCTGGTGGGAAGCGGGCCCGGCCAGTAATATGCCGGAAGGCAAGCAAGCAAGATGGTGACACTTTCACATTTCAAAGCTGTGTCGACGGCGCGTCTTTCTCCTCCGTTATTTTGAAAAGCGAGGAAAGAGCGGTGTGCTCCGGACACAATAGTTGACACCCAACGGACGTCCTAGGAGCCAAGGCTGGCTTTCCTTGGGGTTGGGGGTGAGGTGGGCAGGATGGTCATTTGCTCCCTGCTGCTTCAAATTCAAAGAGAGCCCCCAAACCAGGCACTTGTTAATGTTTCGGCGTTTGACAAGTTTCTCAACTAGTTTTGACGTGCATGGAACTGAATTGTGAAAGACTCAGGCGGGGGCTTCCTGGCCTGGTTCATTGCCTGTGGTGAAATGGGAAAGCGATGCTTCACCCTGCAGCCGCACCTCCAACACTCCTTCCCCACCAGAGAAGCAGAGGCAGTATTTACTTCCAGGTTCCAGCAAGATCAAACTGGAAGCTGCTTTCTCCCATAGAGGGGGTGGGTGGGACTGCCACTTCTCACATCTCTGGGAGCTGGGTGGGGGGGGCACCTGTGGTGTGGTGCCAGAGAGCATCTACAGCAGCACTGCGGGTGCCCCTCATTGCCAGAGAAGTGGGAAGAGATGGCAGCACTGACTTTTGGGTTCTGTTGAGATGTCGCTGGAAGCTGCTTTTCTGGTGGTGGCGGCGGCCTTGATGGCTTTGCTTCTCTAGCAATGCAGGGCGGCGGCGGGGGGGGGGGGGCATCCACAGTGGTGCCAGAGAAGTGGTGGCAGCAGCGAGAGCTCCCCAGGACCCCCTGCCACTGCTGCTTCTCTGGCCACAATGCCGATGAGTGGAGCATCCATGGGGAGCTGCCCCAGTGGGGTTTCGCTGCCTGAGTTATGGGTTTGCTGGCCCTGCAATCAGAGTGGCAAAGTCAACAATATATATACAGTATTGTTGTTATTAACTAATAAAGGCTTTGTCTTAATAGGCTTAATCAACTGTGACATTCTCCCTCAAGAATTCATACATTTGATAACTAAATTAATAATCCCATTATGTCTCTATCTTTTCAGCAGGCAAATATAGACATGATTCACCTTCATGTCCAAACTCATGTTCAAACTTCACCTCCAAACTTTGTAGTTCTGAATGTCCTGGTTATGAATGTCCTATATTTTTTCACGATTTCAAACCTGCTCCCCTAATCCCTTAATTCAAAATTTGGGGCAAGCAGGTTTAGTGACTGGCCCAAGACCACACAGAATGCATAATGGCAGATTAGGGCTATAATCCTCAATCTCCCAGCTCCTGGTATATTTTCATTTTATCCACATTCTGGAAAGAAGGCATGGAAGTGAATAAACTGAGAAGGAAATAAATCTTTTCACATAGGTCTGGAAGTGTAGGGAGTGTTTGTTAACAGTCCTGTGTGACAAGACTAACCAATTCAGACTACAATTCTGTACACATCAGGGAACAATCCTTGTGGAATTCAGTGGGACTTGCTTCTGAGTTATTTATGGTTACAGTGGCATGAGCCCACACTAGAAATTGTGACAGCAAGGACTCCTTAAGTATTAATAAAACTGCAATGTTAAAAGTTCCCACTACAGTCGTACCTCTGGATACGTAAACTTCGGGATGCGAACGCGGCAAACCTGGAAGTATTTTTCCGGGTTTTGCCATGCGCAGAAGTGCTAAACCGCGCCACGCACATGTGCAGAAGTGCTCCTCCGGTTGCAAATTCCTCAGGATGCAGCCGGAACTCCGGAATGGATCCCTTTCTCAACTGGAGGTACCACTGTATTTTTTTGTAAAGGAAGAGGATGGGGAGAAAACCAGAAAAGGTGGAGACCACACAATTTTTCTCCCAGCAGAAAAGCAGCTTTAACAGCAGGGACCACTTTTGAACCAAAGTGACACACTTCAAATGCAGAACAACTTGGTCAGGTTCCTGTGACCTCATTGGCTATATCCCTGTGAACACCACGGGCTAGGGGCCTTAAAAGCTGCAAGTGGCCTGGGCCTCTGAGAAGGCCTGAGCACAACAGCTCTTTGCATTTCCAATACAGGATACAAATTTTGCCAAGCCCCAGATTGTTTTGTATTGTGTTAGGGTACAAAATGTTTGTATCCTTGTACTGTTCTTTAAAAGCAAAACCTCATCCGTTTAACTGACTTTTGAACCAGCTTGGCATGCTACTTGGTTAATGGAAAGGGACAGAGAGATTTGAGATAATAAACTCTGCTCTGTCAGTCAACCAATTGATCAATCTAGTCAGGGCCATCTTAGGGATATCCAGCGCCGTGGTACAAAATCCCTCCAGCGCCCCCCCACTTGCTAGGCGCCGTTGGAACGGCGGCTAGCAAGCCTACTGTTGCGAGGGGATGTGGCGGGAACCGCGCACCGAAAGGAGCCCTTTCGGGCGCTGCTCCCACCGCGTCCCCTCACCTGGGTGGGCTTGCTAGGTGCCGTTGGAACGGCGGCTAGCAAGCCTACTGTTGCGAGGGGATGTGGCGGGAACCGCGCACCGAAAGGCGCCCTTTCGGGTGCTGCTGCCACCGTGTCCCCTCGCCTGGGTGGGCTTGCTAGGTGCCGTTGGAACGGCGGCTAGCAAGCCTACTGTTGCGAGGGGATGTGGCGGGAACCGCGCACCGAAAGGAGCTCTTTCGGGCGCTGCTGCCACCGCGTCCCCTCGCCTGGGTGGGCTTGCTAGGTGCCGTTGGAATGGCGGCTAGCAAGCCTGCTGTTGCGAGGGGACGTGGCAGGAACCGCACCGAAAGGAGCCCTTTCGGGGGCTGCTCCCGCCACCCCGAACATGAGCAGCGTGCGGGGCTGCTGGGCGCCCCAGCCCAGTGCCCCTGATGGGGAGGCGCCCTGGCGCACCGCACCACTAAGCCAAATGGAAAGGACAGCCCTGAATCTAGTAACTGATCCTAAAAGCCACAGTTGCAGAATATCGAATATCGATACATCCCCAGAGAGCCTTTCTGTGCCTCCCCTACCCCAGCGGAATCCTCTCTGCTTGTCTAGACCTGCTGGTAACCTCTGCCCTCCCTCTGTTCCTCCCTAGATGCAGAAAAGGCCACTGGAGATTAATTGGAGTGTTGTTTTTCATCTCTAACGAAGCCATTAACCAGTTAGTTATACTGATTAATCAAGACATGCTTTCAGTTTGAGGCAAAAATAATGTGCAGAAATTTGTTGGGGTGTGTGTTAAATGCTCAGTGAAGACATAAAAGTTACCGTTTCCACAGCAACTGTCCATCAGCGCTGATAAGATTTTTACATGGTAGTAAAATGTTCAGCTTCTAATGTTCAGCATGTTAACTTCACAAGCGAACAAATGATGCTACATTTTTATCAGAACAAGGAGGGCCAACGAAGATGTTATATGTTGTCTCATGCACATGAATGTATGTTAATATTAGGGCATTTCCCCAGTACTCATAATTCCACTTCAATGGGGAGGAGATGAGAGGAAAAGCAAACTGTGTGTGACAGATGTTAATGTTGCTTAATGCACTAATGGGAGAGGCACTAAGACACTGATAATGAGAGCAGCATAAAACCCCATTGGGAATTCAATTAAATGCCTTGGGGATCAAACCGGATTTTACATTCTGCACATCAGCAGCTATATGGGTTAGGGCAGAAGTTACAAGTACTAATGAATCCTCTTTCCTTAAAATACAAGATGAGCACTCGCTTAGGTTACTAGAATCATTCTGTTAGAACTGGGGGGGGAAATGAAAACCCTGTACAGATGAAGGAAAATTTGGTATGTCCAAGCTGTGAGAGGATCCCTATTATATCTGTAATCTTTGCACAAAAAGAAGAAAGTGTGATGTGTCCTTTTCTGTTGGAATGCTGCAGCAGTAGGAGAAACTGGGGAAACCCAGCCGGATGGGTGGAGTACAAATAATAAATTTATTATTATTATTGTTGTTGTTGTTGTTGTTGTTGTTGTTGTTATCTATTTCAAGGCAACTCTTAATACTAGAGCCTTCTCACATCATTTGTGAATGTGAGGTGTTAATACTTAGGTCAGTGATTTACCTTGATAATTCACAATTATTATTAATAGCTTCATTTTTATACTGCTTTATATTTTTAAGGGGGGAAAAATCTCAGTGGTTTACAACACATTAAAACATCAAATAAAAAGATCCAGAATAAAACATTACTAAAGGAAATCAAATACAAAGTATACATTGAAAGCAACGTAATTAATAGGAAATTAACATACGATCTTAAAGATTTCAAAACATTACAAAGGATGTAAACCACAGAATGCACATTTATCACATGATGATGAGGAACCATTAGTGAGCACTGTTTGGGTTTGATCAACCAGCTACAAATCCACCTAACTAGCCTCATCCAGGCCATATTTTACCAGTTTCTCCACATAAATATGGAGTACTTAAAAAAAACAACCTGATTGAAATCAAGATACACTGCACCCACAGCATTCCCCTGATCCACCAAGCTTGTAACTCGTATCAAAAAAAGAAACAAGATTCATCTGGCATGACTTGTTTTTGAGAAACTCATTCTGGGTCTTAGTAGTCACAGCATCCTTTTCTAAGTGCTCACAGATCAACTTTAATTATCTGTTCCAATACCTTTCTTGGTACTGTATTAACATCAAGTTGACTGGTCAGTAGTTCTCTGGGTTTTCTCCCCCCCCCTTTGTAGATGGAGACAACATTTGTCAAGCTCCAGTCTGCAGGGACCTCACCTGTTCTTCAATAATTCTCAAGGATTTTAGACAGAGGTTTAGTACCCTTGGGTGCAGCTCATCAGACCCTGGAGATTTGAATTCATTTAAAGTAGCTAGGTGTTCCCTTACCACCTCTTTTCCTATCTATGATCACTAGGTTGGGCACATCTTTCCTTTTGGGTGAAGACACAGGCAAAGAAAGTGTCAAGCAGTTCTGCCTTCTGTCTGTCACCCAACAGCATTTCTCTGCCTTCTCCATGCGGGTTTTCATGGGGAAAGCTCAGACATGGAGCTTGAAAGCATGGGCCTGTAACTGGGAAAAGCAAGGCAAAAGGCAAGAATGGATAAGCCTTTAGTTAAACTATGGAATTCACTTCCACCAGATGTGATGGCCTCCAGCTTAGACAGCTTTAGAAGAGGATTAGACAAATTCATGGAGAACAAGGTTCTCCATTCCTAGTCAAGATAGCTGTATATTCCACAATCAGAAGAACCATGTCTCTGAATACCAGTTGCTGGAGAGCAATAGGAGCAAAGAGCAATTGAACTGGTGTCCTGCTTGTGGTCTTCCCAAAGGCACCTGGTTAGCCACTGTGAGGAACAAGTTGTTGGACTAAATAAGTCTTTGTTCTGATCCAGCAGGACTCTATTTATGTTAATATATTCATTTTAACATGGGATGAAGCCCAGATATTCCTGCTGTTGGTTTTGTACCAGAGAACTCACAGAAAAACCCTTGAGATAAATGTGAGATTGAAGTCAATTCTTCTCAGTAAAATATATTCCTCAGATGAGCACAAAGTCCTTACAGCATATTGCAAGGCTAGTACATTTTTCTTATCTCTATTAAGGTCAAAGATCCAGTTTCTAATACTTCACCTATTACTACTGCCTTTTTATACTGGTGAATAATATTGTACATTTAGTATATAATAAATAGGAGGTATACAAATGTAAATGAGTATTCACAGTTGCTTGTATAATTTTGGTCTGCTCATATGAAGTCCTACCCCTTAAAACTGATGCTGTTAATTTTCTTTCCCCTGCCGTATTGAATTCAAACTTGCTTCTTATATGTCCCTTACTGACTTCTTGGATTTTCCCATTATGCGGGGGGTAGTAGGGTGGGGAGTTCAATCTGCACATCAGGTTTCAATTGCAAGAGCATATAACAGGATCAGCTAACATGTGACTTGCTAGATTTTGTTGGATTCTAGCCCCAATGATCAGGCAAGATGGGGCTGTAGTCCATTCTGGGATAATACCTGGATGTTCTCAGTAGCTGAGTTGCATACGTGCTTGTTAAGCCCCCCCAAAAAAACTGCAGGGGGGAACTGCTGCAAAATCTTACCAGGAAATGGATAAACAGTGCTAACTTTGATTGCAACCAGGGGAAGTTTCTTTGGTGGCATGGCCAACCTTCAGCCCTCCCCCTGCATCATAGGAACCAATTCCTAGGGGCCAAAGTCCCTTCATCCCCCCTTAAAATCTTTGAGGGGCAAAGATGATAGGCATTGCCATTCAAATGGTGTGTATGTGCCACGTATTGTGATCGACTATGGGGGGTGGGGCTTACCTGGTTTCCCCAATATTTTATTCAAGTTGGCACCTGCATCCCCAATCCATCTATCCATTGTTTTCTTTTGTGTAGATGCTCTATTCTCTGAGCCAGTTAACTTTCCTGCCCTGCTTGTTCTTGCAGTAACAAAAGTCCTAGGTCAGAAATTCCTTTGAGTTAGCAATTAACCATTGCCACTTGGGAACAGAGAGAAGACTAGTCTGGTTCCTTCGGCTGTATTTGCTTGCACCTCATAGGAGTATTCCCCAAATAGTGATGTGACCTCAATTCCAGATCTCAGATCTTCCTTTAGATATATGTTTATTGTGATAAAAATCAAACCCTTTGTAATTTCCTTTGTGCTCATAGTGATTCAAAGAGCTAAGGATTCCTGTGAGACAGGGATGAAGGATATGTTGATGGACTCGTAGGAGTTGTGAGTGCCATAGGATCTTTTCACTCATTTGAATTATATTTATTGATGTTCGCTTTTTTATTTTATTTTTTTGAAGTTTTGGAAAGTAGAAGTGCCCAGAAGGCGAAAGTTCCCTTTCTTCTTTAATCTTTCATGAGTCTGGAAATTAAATATTAATTTAAAGTTTATTTTGCTAAAGGCCCTTATTTGACAACTTCCAAACTTTAAATCAGTTCCCCTTAACTGTGTTAGTAGCTTATCACATTCTAGCTTTTGTGGCATACAGTAGTTCTTTGAGTCTTGATTCACAGGTAACCATGATATGTAATCTGTTTGTTTGAATGTCTGGCCCTAGCTCAGCAGCCCATGGGTTGTCCTCTGGCAGCAAACCATGTTGAGAAGCCTTGGTTTGCTGTTGGCTAATGAACATAGGCTTGTGTGAACTATTGTTTGATACTATGTCTGAATCCAACAGCCTTGTGTATCGCTGGTTTGTTTAGCCATCCCACTCCAGACACTTGCCAAGCTTCAAAGTCATGAAGCAAGATCAAGCTTTGGAGGAACAAGCAGAAGACAGAATCAGGATTCAAGATGACCTTAACAGATTGGAGAACTGGGCCCATACTAACAAAATGAATTTCAGTAGGGACAAATGTAAGGTTCTACTCTTAGGCACTCTGAGTGCTCACTGGAAGGACAGATCGTGAAGCTGAAGCTCCAATACTTTGGCCACCTTATGAGAAAAGAAGACTACCTGGAAAAGACCCTGATGTTGGGAAAGATTGAGGGCACAAGGAGAAGGGGACGATAGAGGATGAGATGGTTGGACAGTGTTTTCGAAGCTACGAACATGAGTCTGACGAAACTGCGGGAGGCAGTGGAAGACAGGCGTGCCTGGCGTGCTCTGGTCCATGGGGTCACAAAGAGTCGGACATGACTACACGACTAAACGACTAAACAACAACAACAACTCTTAGGCAGGAAGAATCAGCTGTACAAATATAAGATGGGGGAGGACACTTGGCTTGCTAGTAGTACATGTGAAAAAGATCTAGGGGTCTTAGTAGACCGCAAACTTAAAATGAGTGAACAGTGCAATGCAGCAACAAGAAAAGGTTAAGAAGAGAAGGTTAAGGGGTGATATGATAGCCATGTTCAAATATATAAAAGGATGTCATATAGAGGAGGGAGAAAGGTTGTTTTCTGCTGCTCCAGAGAAGCGGACACGGAGCAATGGATTCAAGCTACAAGAATGGATTCAAGCTACTGTTAGGAAGCACTTCCTGACAGTAAGAGCTGTTCAACAGTGGAATTTGCTGCCAAGAAGTGTGGTGGAGTCTCCTTCTTTGGAGGTCTTTAAGCAGAGGCTTGGCAGCCATATGTCAAGAATGCTTTGATGGTGTTTCCTGCTTGGCAGGGGGTTGGACTGGATGGCCCTTGTGGTCTCTTCCAACTCTATGATTCTATTCTATGATTCTATGAAAAAGCTAATGCTATTATAGGCTGCACCAACAGAGGTACTATTACTTCAAGAGAAGTAATAGTACCACTCTATTATGCCTTGGTTAGACCATACCTATAGTACTGTGTCCACTTCTGGGCACTACAATTTAAAAAGGGTATCGCCAAGCTGGTATATGTGCAGAGGAGGGGAACCAATATGATAAAGGGGCTGGAAACCAAGCCTTATGAGGAATGGTTGAGGGATCTGGGTATGTTTAGCCTGGATAAGAGAGGAGATATGATAGCCATTTTCAAATATCTAAAGGGCCCTCATATGGAAGATGGAGCAAGCTTGTTTTCTCCTATTTTGGAGAATAGGACTTCTCCTATTCTGGAGAAAACAATTGTTTAGAATGCTGGACTCCTTAGAACAGAAGCACACCTTCATGGGTGCCTGGCCTGTTGCAAAGTCTCTGCAGTTGCCACTTCCTCGCTTGTAAGATGTGCAGCTTAAGGGATGGAGTGTCACTTCCTCACTTCATGTATGTGGCCTGGCGGGTGGGCTGACTTGTATGCTGCAGTTGCCTTGCTTCTGTTGAGGCACAGAGTAGTGGATGGTTCATCACCTTGCTTCCTTGTTCAGGGAGTGCAGGGGGATGGATTGTGAGGAGTAACAAGTAACCGAAGGGGTTAACTGTGTACTGTGTAGCACCTGACCACTGAGGAAGATATCATGTTACAGAATGTGCTAGAAGTGTTTCTGTGTGTATCAGTTGGTTTCGTTTTTGCCTGGGAGACGGTCACAAGATGTCTGCGCTCTCACCAGGTTGTTTGTTATTTTCTCTGTAGAATAAACTCCAGTAGTTATTAGAACACTTTGGACTCTGTGTGTTCTTAAGAGGATTTTTATCCAACGGCTATACAAGCTTCCGCTGTGTGTGAGAAGAAGAAGAACTCTGCTGTGTGTGTTTTACTGCCAGCCCGGGTCTACGGAGCAGAGGCGCTAGAGAAAGCGTGCCGGGCGGTAATTAGTGGCTCCTAATTGAGTCATAAACAACTCAAAGGAGTCCTATATTCGTCACATGGATGGCTGTCAGGGGCTGGGTAGAGGCGGAGGAATGGTGGAGACCGCCTCCCCATCCTGACCCTTCCAGGGAGGAGGAAAAGGAAAACAGTAGAGATTTACAGCAGGGGTTTGCAGGAGGTCACAGCTCAGAGACAGATGAGGGTGAAAGTTGGGAAATAATGGGAGAGGAGGAGGAGGCAGAGCTGGAGCAGCTGGCTGACACGTTGTCACTAGAAAGCATTCCAGACCCACCATCACCCAGAACCCGTGAGCTTTAAAAGTAGGAGAGCAAAGAGCTCAAAGACAGAGGGCACTTAGCAGCACCCATAGAGGAGGTGATGATGTTGACAAATGAGGAAGTGGGAGAGAAGGGGGGTGGAGATTCACTCAGGACAATGCCATTATTCAAGAGGCTGGGTTCTATAGCCACTCTCTCAGGGCAGTCTTGAGCAGGTCACGTGCCCTGGCGCTGAGGGGCGGAGATCGCTCCGGCACCCCCCGCTCTCGCAGGGCACAGCGCCCTGCCTACCAGTCCTGCACCACCGGGACTCTACCTAGAGCTGGCCCTGCACTCTCTGTAAAGTCTGAAATAAAGAAGGACTGTAATAAACTTTTCTTTGTCTTTATACTTTCCTGGGAGCTGGTGACAGCATCCTGACAATGACATGCACAATGCAGCAGCAGCCACTGATATACCTGAAGCCCTGCAACTATTGGAGAACCTCGGACTTAACCCTCCACCAGAATGGCAACCATCAGACCCACCGAACGACAACCAAGACGAAAATACAGCGAACGATTGGACGACAGTCAACAAGGGAAAGAAGAAACAACATGGCAATGCAAACCAAGACAGTCAAGTACCGCTCACAGAACAGCCCTGCCAAACTCACAACACAAGACTATGAACCAACCTCAGCTAAAGCCACACACCACAGATTGACAACCCTGCAAGATCAACTACTGCCAAACGAAGCACTCAGAAACTACCTCAAAACTCCCCCTTGCTATCCACAGAGACCCCTCCCACACCAATACCAACCCAGATGACACTCACCATTGCCACCTCTCCCACCCCATGCCTCCATAGACCAACCCAAATGACACTCATCCATTCTCTCCAACTCCACCCACCTCAACAACCCATCCCCCCAACCACACGCACCCCTCGCTCCAATGACTATACACAAAAAATTAGCACACAGACAAAAATAGAGCCCACCTCCGCCCACAACCTCTCCGTCTCCTTCCTCACACATGAAAAAAAGCAAAATATGCAGGTAAAAGAAAAGGAAAACAGAAAAAGGTGAACCTATACTAACTAAAACAACACCCCAACCCCAATTAAACAACCAGCAAACGGGCTAAAATCTGACAAATAACTAACATAATGGTGGTGCCAGAGTGTGCCCATACTAACATCTCTGCCCTAATACCCCAGCAAACCAATAATGTTGTTAACAATACTGACATTGTTTATAAACTTTATACCCAACACAAGCGCCACAAAGGCGCTTGGCACTGTCTCACTGATCCAGCCCTATCACAAGCGAAAGGGAGGATAGCCTGTTCTCAAACAAGGCCATCCATGTCAGCTGAGACACAGGACCAACCAGCTGGGAGCCAAATGGTCCAAGCTACCCCAAACAAATAACTACCTATAGGCTACTCTATAACAGGGATCACCTTCTAAATCCAGCCCAGGAATCAGCATGTTTTTACATAAGTAGAATGTGTCCCTTTATTTAAAATGCATCTCTGGGTTATTTGTGGGGCATAGGAATTTGTTCATTTTTTCCCCTTCAAAATATAGACCAGTCCACCACATGGTCTGAGGGACAGTGTATCGGCCCACGTCTGAAAAAGGTTGCTGATCCCTGCTCTATAACCTACCCCCAATCTTTAGCCCATCCCTAACTTTTAACCCCCCCTTTCCCCACTATATGTCAGCACAACATACTAGGTTCGATAGACAATATAAGGTGAGAAACACAGGACAACCCAGACGGGTTGGCAGGAAATCACCCTATAAAATAGACATACAAAAGGCTAGCTTGAAAGCAATTACACTAAATGTGAGGGGATTGATAAACCAAGACTACAAGATATTCACATCAATCCTTGCTCACTGGCTAAAAATCTTCCTACACAAACTAATCACCCCAGACCAGGCAGGCTTTGACCCTGGTCACAACATAACAGACCCCATTAGGGGAAAAAATTCCTTCCAGTAGCACCTTAGAGACCAACTAAGTTTGTCATTGGTATGAGCTTTCGTGTGCATGCACACTTCTTCAGATAGGAAACTACTGAATCTGAGAGAACACAGCAAAACGACCAAACTCCCTCTGATGATCATGTCCCTAGACATCCTTAAAGCCTTTGATTGTTTAGGATGGAAATATCTATTAGGAGTATTACCTAACATGAAATTTGGCCCCAACTTCCTACAAATCCTCAAATTTACTCCCAAGCCTTGACAAAATGCAGAATTAACAATATGGACTCCAGTACCATAGCAATCCAAAGAGGCACAAAACAAGGATGCCCACTGTCTCTCTTCCTATTAATCTTAGCCCTGGAACTCGTAGCAATCCGACACCAAGCAGCCCCAGATATCAAGGGTGTGGAAATAAAAGGTAAAACCTACAAACTAGGGCTCTTTGCAGATGACCTGATGGTCACAAGACGCCATAACCACAGTAACCACCCTAACTAAAGAACTCAACACATTTGCAATGGTGTCAGGCCTACAAGTAAACTTTGCAAAATCTGAGGCGGTGTGCTTCAACATGCCCCCCTGCATACCCAAAAGGAATTCCCCAACATCACAAAGATAAAACTCTGTTGCACCAAATTCAGGTACCTAGCGGTTCAAATTGTCAGAAACCTCAACAAACTATACTTCCATAATTACAAGCCCCTGTGACGACAAATCAACAGAGACTTGAGGAAACGGAACAACACCAACTTCACCACCTCAGACAAAATAGTCATGATCAAAATGATTACCCTCCCAAAACCAACCTGTTTATTCTAAACCCTCCCAATCTGGATTCCCTCAATCCAACTCCAGAAGTGGCAGATGGTATCAAATTGTATGGGAAACACCCTTACTAGAAAAGCTAACCAATAAACTGAAACTGACATGGGGACAAATTAAAGAGGACACCTTCAACCCAGTATGGCTCCCCTTTATCACATACACAGCTCAACAAGACAACAACAAGAACCCACTGACAGCATACAAATCAATATGGCTTCCCTGATCCAACAAATTCTTCCCGCCCCCCACAAATGCAAACAAACCCCACTGCAGTCAACCACAGACAACCAGCCATACCCTGCCCCCAATACCTCCCACTATCAAGGAAATGTAACAAACAAATAGAAAGAGATCCTAGCCAGCTGACGCTGAAATAAAACCCCACACATACTCTATACAAAAGAAGATAAGCCTCACCACCCCACCTCTCGTCTCCCCCCTCTTCTTCCCCAACCTTATCCTGTACTCAACACTAATGCCGCACAACAAATATAACTGATTTGTAAGAAAGACTGTACAACCTGAAAAAAAGAGACAAGGCATGCAGTTTTGTAAACCAATAAAATCTTTAATAAAAAATAATTTTTTTAAAAAAAATAGTTATTGTGGAGCTGGAAAATGTCAACCAAGAAGAGTCAACCAAAATGATCAAGGGGCTGGAACAACTCCCTTACGAGGACAGGTTATATAGCATTTGGTGCTTTAGAGAAAAGGCAAGTAAGGGGTGGAACATACAACAAGAGATGTATAAAATTTGGTGTGTAGAAAGTGGGTAGATGATCATTAGTCTCCCTCTCTCATAACACTACAAGCTGTGGTCATCCCATGAAGCTGAATGTTGGGAGATTCAGGGCAGACGAAAGAAAATACTTCACACAGTGCATAGTGAAACTATGGCATTCGCACCCACAGGATGTAGTAATGGCCACCAACTTGGATAGCTTTACAAGGTAATTAGAAAAATTCATGGAGGGTATCAATGGTTACTAGTATTGATCCCTGCTGGGGATCACAAGGGGGGAAGGTGCTTTTGCACTCATCTCCAACAGGAGGCTTTCTGCAGGCATCTGGTTGGCCACTATGAAAATAGAATACTGGATTAGAAGAGACTTTGGTGTTAGCCAGTAGGGCTGTTCTTATTGTTTTTTCCGGCTAGATGCCTGATATTCTTAGACATCCATGCGCTTTGGTGCCTCGGAACAAAACAATCTTAAATGTTGCTTTTAACCTAGGGTTGAAACATGCTCACCAATCAAAGCCTGCTCCAACAGAATTAGTTGGATGTTTCTTATTGACATCAATAGATGCCCACTAAATATCCTGCACTACACACATAAGTACTGCAAATATAAATGAAAGTTGACCATGCCATATATATTATCCATATGCACTCACGCCCCAACTGGTGTTCTAGTTCCCTAATACATACGGTATGTCCTATTTGTTTTCACATTGAGATACTTTTACCAGCAGATGGTAGTATTGTAGTGTTGAAACCTAGAATGCAATGTGCAGGAATTATTTTTAGCTCTCTCTTTTTGGAACTTTCCAGTAATGTTGCTCCAAGATTTTCTCAGAATGTTTGTAATAGAGTTCTTTCTAAGTGTGTTTATCTGGCGAATCAACACGTCTTTCATTCACGACCTTGGATTGTTCACCGATCATCTATGATGTCAGGAGCAATATACCAGCAGACATTTAACCTGGAGGTAATTTGCAGAGATTAGAAGCCTGATGCATTAAACATACATGTGGTACAAACAATATGACTGCAAGTAATTCCTAGAGAATAGTTTTTGAGGCATGAACTGTAGTTAAACATAATAGATACTGGACAAAAAAACTAGAATCATGAAAATATGACCAGACAATCCTTTCATTATGTCTGACAAATGCAAAAGCTTTCATACTTTCCTCCCACCAACAGGCAGAGAAATAACATGTATTTCTGAACCAATTAGAGAACTAGTCTGTAAAACATTCAAGCTACCCAACTTGAGTGTACACACACACACACACACACACACACACACACATTTCACTCCCTTAAAAGGTTAATCAAAGCTACTGAGCTATTAACTACCGGTATATTCTCAAAGAGAATGAGCATGAACCCTCACCATGCACAGCTGGAAGTCATTTGTCCGATTCTGACTACTAGATTGCGCTTCGCTAACAAGCCTAGGAAGTTTGCAGACACCAATAGAAAGCACCTCTGCTATACTTTTAGGTTCATAATCAGCTGGAGTGATCGTAGCATTTATGTGTCTATAATTTCAAAGAACTCCACTTTGAAATGGGAACAGTATGACTTTATGAAAGGTTAATTGGGGCTGCGGGAAACAACAGCCTTCACACAGCTCATTTCAAAATGTGATCTGGCTAATTGGCTGCTTTTCTTTCACTGAAATGAGACCTATTTATGAAATGTGACCCACGACACGAGACACTGGAAGCCAGGTCTCAAACCGGCTCCCACAGCAGCAAGGCTCTCCTGTGTTACTAGGGCCTAATTCCTGACACAGGAATTGCAGACTAAGCTCTGTTTCTCAAGGGTGCCATCTAGGCTTCAATAGCAAGCTGGCAAGGATCAGTCTGGCTCAACCAACCAGCCTCAGAATGTGATTTTCAGTCACAGCAGGGCCTTGCCCTCCTCTCTTACGCTAAGCCTACCTATCTTGAACAATGTTGTCCACTAGACCTGGATTGTGCCACTGGTCCCATTAGACTGACTGCTACTTCCCACCCCCTAACCCTGAAACCTGATTACTTGGGGCCTGAGACCTCTTGAAGAGTACCATCATACACACACACACACCCTCCACAAGGGTTTCTGCACACAGGCTGTTAAGCTGATGCTGTTACATTACTGACACATTTGCAAACGGCTGCTGTCTTGGAGTCAAGAAACTTGATTTCCCAAAGGCCTTTGATGGTATCCTCCTGGACCAACTTAGTGGGATGGATATTGGAGGCACTGTATTATAGTGGTTCCGGTCATAAATTCAGGGTTGTGTCCAGATAGTAGCACTGGATGAGCGTTCCTCGGGCCCCTGGCACTTCTGCTATGGGGTTCCGCAGAGTGCTATTCTCCCTCAGTGCTATTTAATATTTTTGATGCTATTGGGCGCAGTCATTAGGAGTTTTGGAGCAAGGTGTCTTCAGTACACTGATGGTACACAGCTCTACTTCTCCGTAACATCGGAATCAGGGGCAATTCAGTTCTTTTGTTGCCAATTCTGAAAGATCCAGGTAGCTATCAGCCTGGATATATAGCAGATAATTCCTTCCTATAGCAAAATCAGACTGAGTGCCAACAGGAATGTAAGTGGAAAGCACAGAGGAAACACACACACACACAAAACCCACCATATTCAGGTGAACCTCATAGTATACAGAAATACAAAACATTTTCTTTTCTTTCGAATAAAAGGCAATGTCGAACGAACTCCATTGTGGAACAGGCGAACAAACATGTTCAGTGGATTCCAGGAGCTATGGAGCGTTGAGTGACAGTCAGAAAAGAAAACCGATGGCAAGGGAATGAATTTGTCTGTTTGCAACGCACAATTTTGCTACAGAGTGACGATACACTTGACCTTGTGAAAACTAAATATGAAAGAGATGTTTTAAACTACTCTTCTCTGAACATGCTCCACATGTCGTCTGCAGCAGTACGCCGTGCAACTCTGGTTATTTTCACTACTCCACTGCAAGCCACACAACAATGAAAACATGGACTTCAAGATGGGAGGGATTCAACTAGCAAGCCTCGCCAGCAGAAGCCAGCACAACGGCTTTTGCTAGTGCAGCGAGGCCTATCTCGCCTCATGGCTCCAAACAGTTAACTCGGGGGAGGGGGGGAATCAGGAACAGTGCATAGTGAGAGGAGTAGACAGATAATATCATCAGGCTAGCAGAGATGCTTGTGCTGATGGAGTGATCTGCCTAGTGCTATACTGAATTTCTTCCCCTACATCTGAAACTTGTGCTTTGACACTGGACTATGACCCTGCCCTTTAATAAAATGAGCAAACCTTGCTAGATATGCACTCTTGAAAATACACCATTGTAGCCCAGTGTTGCCTGTTCTGAGTAGTAATGAATCCAGTTTATGGTCTCAGGAATGGGTGTTCTTCCTGCTTTGCCACTGAGATCTTTTAAGTGGAAAGTCTAGGAATTCAGCTTAAGGAAAGTCTAAGCTCCCTCTCAGCCAGGAGGGTTTGAAACCACAACCCCCATAGACAACAAGAAAACAAGCGTGCCACAATTAGTCCAGTGAGTCATAGGTGGAATAGCCTCCACATTATGGCATTTCAAGCAGCCAGCACATGGCTGCTTATTCTTTGAACTGGGCCCGGGATGACATTCTCATTCAACTCTCAAGAAAGCATGTGAAGAATCACGGCCTCTGGCATTGACTCTCAAAGCAGCATCATGGTGCAAGTCTCATGGGCTGCCAGCAGAGTGCTTTGGGGGAAATACTGTAATAGACCTTTTACTGCCTGGAAGTAGGCAAGGCAGTTTATTATTTTATGGGTGACTATCAGGGCCGGCTCTAAGGCAAGGCTGGGTGGCGCAACGCACCAGGGCGCCGGGCCGCCAGGGGGGCGCCGCGTTGCTGTGCCTGTGGTAGCTGTGCTGCGCCCGCCAGACTGTCACACTGGGAAATTGGGCGGGGGGGGGGGGCGCCGCTGGAAGGATCTTCGCACCACGGCGCCAGGGCGCCAGATACGCTTAAGACGGCCCTGGTGACTCTACTATATACCCATGACTCACTCTCATTCAGAAGTGACAGGGTGGGACGCTCCGTGCCGAGTAGTTGCTATCAAGGGCAACTTAAGGTGTGATCTTCTGGGCTTATTACCATCTGGTTCTTTGTGGAGCACCATACTGGATATTTAGGATGTCTTGAAAATAAGGATTTCAGGCTGTTAAATAAAATAAAATAAAATAAAATAATAAATCAGCTCATGGTTGGGAATGGATTAATAATAAAATTGTGAGCCTCCCCCCCTTAAAAAAAATGTATACCCTGACAATTAAGTCCAGTCGCGAACGACTCTGGGGTTGTGGCACTCATCTCGCTTTACCCCCCTTTGTTGTTGTTGTTTAGTCGTTTAGTTCTGTCCGACTCTTCATGACCCCATGGACCAGAGCATGCCAGGCACCCCTGTCTTCCACTGCCTCCCGCAAAAAATTAAAAAAATTCCTTCCAGTAGCACCTTAGAGACCAACTAAGTTTGTCATTGGTATGAGCTTTTGTGTGCATGCACACTTCTTCAGATACCTCCCGCCTCCCGCAGTTTGGTCAGACTCATGTTGGTTCACCCCCCTTAGGCATCTCAAATACACCACACAATTATTGTTCTTTTTGGGGTAGCTTGTAACCGTTTCAGGTATGACATTTGTTGCGGTGTGTTCGATTCACTCCCAAGCTTTATGAAGTTGAACTCGAAAGGGGGGAAATCACGAAAGTATCTTTTTTTTTTTTTAGTGGGATGAGAGTTTGTTTTTTTTAGTGGGATCTGTGATTCTGATCTACTCTTGAATTAAACAAAGAGCGAAATTCCGGGAAGAAGACGTGCCTTATCTTTCAGCAGCAATGACTCATTTTTGCAGAGCGTTTTAAAATTGCTTTCGTGCAGCTATATTATTTATTTCCCAATGCAACGCCAGGAAGAAACGTGGGGTGTAAATCATAGGCTTTTTCAAAACTTCGGCGGAAGGAAACCACCAGCCTAATAAAAGAGGCGGCCGGCAGTTGCCCCACTACTCCAGGCAGGGAAACGTGCTGCCGCCGCTGCTGCTGCTCCTCGCCCTGACTGAGCTGAGCTGTCTGGGAGCCTCCAGAGAGAAGCGGCGGGCGCTTGGCCCCTCTTGCCAAATGGCTACTCGCAACGCCCGCCAGGCTTCCCGCTGCTGCTCCCAGCCTCTCCCGCCCTTCCTTTTCTGCCTCCGCGTTGGCGTGCGGGTTTCTCCGCGTGTCTACTGGGCTAGGATCATTGCAGCATCCGACGTCATCCGCCCCTGATTGGCAGGGCTCCGAGGCTCAGCCTTGCCCTCCTTCGCTCTGATTGGCAGAAAGACGCGGTCCGGCCCCGCTTTCCTGGAAAGTTCTTGGAAATCTATCAAAGGTATTTCCTTGAACGCAGAGAGCGGCGGCAGCCAATGCTGGATAAGGCTGAAAACAACCAGCAACTTTTTCAGCTGGATCACTTGAAAAACACAGACGGATCTGTTTTAACCCTCTCCCTTTCTAGCCGGGGGATATTTTGGTGATCTATTGGGGGGGATTATTTTAACGCCAGGAGAGCAAGCCTGACAGCAAGGTCTCTGCTACGGACGCATCTATTTATATATTTCTCTTTTTTTGTTGTTAATGTCGGCACAGTGATGTGAATACAATACAATTCCAGGAATCCACCACTTCCTGGAATAGATTAAAAGGGAGCAAACAAAAGATTACTTAGTAGTGGCTTCCCCCCTCCCAGAGCTTCAAGATTACTTCAAGAGCCAGCGTCGAGGCGAGCTGCAACTCTCTCTGCTCACTTCTTCCACGCGTTTAAGACTTGAGAGAGATTTATTTATTGAGACGTATTTATTGATTTTTTTCTTTCCAGTTTTTGCTGGTGATTTTATAAGCCGCCGGGAAGGAGATGTCTTTCCTTCTCTCATAGTCTTTTCTTTTCCCCGTGTAATTTTTCTAAAAAATATTTTTTCTCCTCGGCAAGAGTTCAATGGAAAACTGCTAAGGTTACGTACCTTTTCTTACTCGTAGCTTGCTGAGCAAAGACTTTCTGGATACCTCAAACTCTCTGCTTTTCAGCGAGTGATCTCCAAGGTGCTTTTGAGAAGGCTTCTGGGTCTTCATCCAGCCTTCTTTTTTCCGAGTGACTTACTGGCCGATTGTGGTACCTCCTGTTTGGGAACAAAAAACGACCATAAAGAAGACAACCAAAAGAGGGAGAGCTTTTCCCCCAGTTCCCCGAAGACTTGATGCTCTTTCCTTGGTCCTGGAGTGACATGATCCTCTGTGTTCAAGGGTAAGCTCTCTCAAAGACTTTACAATTTTCTTATCCCGCTTTAAAAAGTACTGAAAAGGTATTGTGGAACAAGTCTTCAAACCCCCCTTTCTTTAAATAAGGGATTTCAATTCAAATCTGTGTGTGTGTTTAAGTTACTTTATTTCAGTTGAAGGTCATCCTTTGTGTAGGTTCCCATTTTTAAAAAGGGAAAACATGCAGTACATCAAGTTATCTCAAAAGAGTTAACAAAATTCAATACGCTTTTAAAAGAAGTGGAAGGAAGAGAGTTGCTGTTTCTATTGTGCATGTTTGACTAAAGATGATGTCCACTCAGAAAAAAAAAATCCCACTGAGTTCAGTAGGCCTTACTGCTAGATAAGTGGCATGCAATTGCAGCAAAAAGGCTTTATAATCCTACTTAAACTGAGGAGCGGTGTGTGGGGATCAATGAAAGAGAATTCCAAACATACAGAAAATACTCTTGAGTTGGTACAGAACAGTTTGTTGTGAGTAGTAAGGAGCTAATGTTTTAACCATCTTCAGATAATTAAAAAAAAAAACACTGCAAAAATATACATAGATTGCTGTAACTGATAATAGCTTATCTATCCAAGACTGTGTGTGTGTGTATGTGTGTGTCATGTATACATGGCACACTGGTCACGCAACTATCTACATGATACTGCATATGTGAAACTTAAGGACAGCACAATTTTTCAGTTTGACTAGATCAGGGGTCAGCAAACTTTTTCAGCAGGGGGCCGGTTGACTGTCCCTCAGACCTTGTGGGGGGCCGGACTATATTTTGGAAAAAAATATGAACGAATTCCTATGCCCCACAAATAACCCAGAGATGCATTTCAAATAAAAGGACACATTCTACTCATGTAAAATCATGCTGATTCCCGGACCGTCCACGGGCCGGATTGAGAAGGTGATTGGGCCGCATCTGGCCCCTGGGCCTTAGTTTGGGGACCCCTGGACTAGATGTATCCCACTGTTCTTATTATCACAGCCATGAGTCCCAACTAGAACTCATACTGGTGCTGCCAGGCTAACATTTGCAGTTGCTTCAGACATCAAGGGGTGGTACCTGTACACGAAGACTGCATGTTGTGTGACATTCCACACTCAAGCAATGTAAAATACTTACCTAGTTGTAGTCATTAAGAGCTATGCCATTTAAAACTATTCCAAAAGAGAATCTAGAAGTTTTTGCCCCTTTCCACTCTGGCAAAGGTGGGGGTTTCCACTTCCTCTATTGCTTCTGTGTATCGCTGGCTAGACACCACAACGATTTTCCGATTTCTTTGTTTTCATTGCTAATATTTTCTGTTCGTGTGATGAGTCTCAAAACACATCTGCTCTAATTTAGTCTTTGTCCTCATTCACACCATACATTTAAAGCACTACGAGACCACTTCAGTCATGGCTTCCCCCCAAACATTCTGGGAGTTGTAGTTTGTTAAGGGTGCTGAGAACTGTTAGGACACCCCCCCCCCCCAGCAACAATTCTCTGAGTGATTTTACAATCAATCCTTCACAGGAACTCTGGGATAGGAGGGAAATAGGGGTCTCCTAACAACTCCCAGAATTCTTTAGAGGAAGCCATGACCGTTTAAAGTGGTATCATATTGCTTTAAATGTAAAGCATTTAAAATGTAACACATTTTAAAAATGCATGAAATGCTGTGAATGTGGCCAAAGTCTAATTTTATGTTTTAAATAAAGTGCCAGTAGCCTATCTGGTTCCTCTTCCTCTGTTGGTTCACAGTTCGTTTGCTTCCTGTGCTGGCTTTTAACCTGGGGCTCTCTTGTACTCTAGAATTTTGTGCAGGTTAGAAGCCACTTGTCTCCTGCTCACTTAAGCAGAATTCCCAAGGGAGAATAGAAAAGCACTCAATAAAGCACAGGGCTGGAGAATTTCCTGAATCTTCCTATCTTGCCATTTAACTTTGGTTTGCTGGGGAAGTAAGCAACTCCAGAACTTTCAGCTTTAGTTTTGGTGCGGCTAATTTATTTTTTATTCCCCAGAACTAATAATTCTTTGGAGAAGGTTTGCAAGCTTTCTTTAAAACTGTGGAATGCCTTTCACATTTTCCTAAGTAGGTCAGCTTGAGAAGTACACCGGTTGTTGTGCTAATTTCTGATTAAATCGTTGTGGCTATTTTGATAGGTTCACCATTCATTAATTTAGAACTAGCTAATGGACCACACAGCTCATAGTTCTTTAATCCTAGAAAGACTGACATTCCCCCAAGGGCCCCAGGTAGGGTTGCTAGACTCAATAGAGGACAGGACTTCTGTGCCTTTAATTGCCCTGCTCTCTTTTGAGTCTGGAAACCTTAAAGAGAAACCATCAGACCCATTGTTTAATTTCCAAGCAAAGGGCCTGCTGGTTTCTCTTTAAGGTTTCCAGACTCAAATGAGAGCAGGGCAATTAAAGGCACAGAAGTCCTGTCCTCTATTGAGTCTGGCAACCCTAGCCCCAGGTGATAGAGATGTGGTTCGTCCTCAGAACAAACCTGCAAAGTAGATAGATCCATTGGGCTTCATGGATATGAGTAGAGATGAGAACCAGCCCAGAATGATCAACTACAGCCCACTGTTCTCAGTCTGTGTCCTTCCTCTGAGCAATCACACTTTAATGATGTAGAAGCTTTTCTGATACTCCCTAACCTCTTTTTGCAGGGTGGGTACAATTTCATTTTTATTATTGTCCTGTCTGCCCTATGTTTATGCCCAGTCTGCTTCAGTTTATTTTCCTCTCAGATCATATTTAGAAAGCTACTACTTCATTTGGCATGGACATTTTAATCTTCTTATCTTCTTGAATACCTACTCAAAGGTATTCCCTGGCTTACTACTCACACCAGCCTTTCTCGTATTCCCAGTTGCACTGGCAGAGTAAGGCGGGTGCGGGGGGTGCTGTGCACACTGGGTGTCAGCCCTGAGGGCAGGTGACAACGCTGCGCCACGCTACACCCCATGCTCGCCGCGCGGGCCACTAGAAATGATGCTGCCCTGGGCAACATAGCTGCCAAGTTTTCCCTTTTCTCGCGAGGAAGCCTATTCAGCATAAGGGAATTTCCCTTAAAAAAAGGGAGAACTTGGCAGCTATGGTGAGCAGCTAGTGGCACCCCCCCCCCCGCTCGCCATGTGGGTGGCTAGCCCCACCCCCGCGATGTTCCAGGTGTCGGGACAGGTAGCTCCGCCCCTGCCCAGTTGGTGATGTTTTCAGTGACTCACCCACCCTCTCTCACACGTCTTCAATCTTCATCATTCCTTCTTTGCTGCAAATGCCTTTCTGTCACACCCTGGAGCCCTTCACTTGGTTGAAGCGCAAAATTTCACCCTTGTCTCCCTTTCATAGCCTAGTTAAGCAACCAGGATGCATGGACTGCAAGGAGTGTTTGTCCAAGGAGACCGAATGCAGGGAAAGACCTAGCAAAAAAATTGGTATTAACATCACAGAGCACAGCATCACTCCCCCTGCTGCAAAAACAAAACAAGGGGCAGACTAGAATGCTTTTAAAATGTTATTTTAAAGAAGGGACATGTGTTGTAAACTCCATGAATAAGATTTAAAGGAGTGGGATAGGGTTATTTATTTCTACAAACAATAGAGGCTTGGGGTCCCCTTCTTTGGTAGTTACAGAGGAGACCGTTTCCACCATGCCAGGCCCTTTGCCCTCTCTGCCTAGTATTTGTAATCCCAGCCAGCGGACCTATGGTTCAAAGAAGCCCATGCCAAGTATCCAGTTCGGAAAATAAGATGGGTTACAGGGCCTCATGCCCTCTTCTCCTTTTGGCCAAGAAACTCTGAGGCCTTTAGAGCCTGCCAGCTGGAGTGGCTGTTTTGTTAGCTACTATTTGGGGTTGCTGCGTAAGGCTAGCTCATTGTCCGTTTGCTCATATGAGTGGTAAACATCCATCTCTAGGCGGGCGAGAGGAAAGGACAATGACGTTACATCTTGTGCAAGAAAGATGAAACCACGCAGCAATAGCAGAAGCTGATATTAGATTTCCCTCCACCCTTACTATCATAAGCATATATACACCAGGTTATTAGGAACTGATTTGGCCATTCTGTTCCTATAATATATGGGACAGGGTTTCCTAAGAATCTCTGGATTTTTTTGTTTTGTTTTTTGATCTTTTAAATTATTTATTATTTACGTATGAGCCATTAAAATACATGTAGCTCTGCTGAGTTTCATAAGCAAAGCAATGCAAAAACAAAACCCAGACTGAGAGCTTACAGTCTAAAACAGGCCAGGAAGAAGACAGAGGAATGGATGGCAGAGACAAGGGCTGCAAGCATCTTATGGGCACAGATGCTTAAACTTGATTCCAGTTGGGAATGAGAATTAAAGGTTATGCCGAAGATTTAAATATTTAGATTCCTACGCATGCAGCAGAATTCCCAGGACTGCTCATCATTTCCCTCATGAACCAGATATTTCTGAAAACAGATGGGCACTTTCATTTGCCAGCACAAACCCTCCCACCTCATTATCTCTAATTCTGTGGGGCCCCAATTTCCTCCCCCCCCCACAGAAAAGTATTAAGAACAAAGCAGATTCAGGTAATTGTGACATTCAATGACATATCTCTCTTCCCCGTATGGGTGGAAGCAAAAATGAGTGCATCACAACAGAGAAAAGATCAGTCCAAAGTGTACAGTATTCCCTATTACAGGTAAACTTTATGGACTGCCCATTATAGTAACATTCAGGTCCAGCGATGGACCTGAACCAACTGAATTTGGAACGGAGAACTCCTTGTAACGAAGCCTTGCTGGCAATTACAGCTACTTCCTGCCTTTGCACTTTATTAGTCATTTACTACTATGCAAATTACTGATATGTTCAGATTTGCCGGTTGCTATCACACCCACTTTGGAGAGTAAAGTGGTTACACAAGGTACAAAGAAACTAAGAGCCCGGGCCAACATACGTAGGCGCTTTTGCGAAAGGCATCATTAGAAAAGCTACGGAGTGGAACTGAATTGAGACACGGAGTTGGCAAATGGTTCTTGGCCATGCTTTGCCTGAGAAGGGCTTTGTCTCATGGTTATGGAGGAAAGGTGTGGCCCACTGCAAAATTTCAGCACTGTGGATTTATAGCAATGTCTAAATTTAGCACACAAATCATATTTGTTACTGTACTGCCTGCCGCCTTGCAGTGGGTGTGTTCCAGATAAGGTTTTTGGCTTTTCATACATTTCCCCTTTGGGGTTTATGGGTTGCAATCAAAGAGAAAGGAAAAGGCTGGGTCTATAGGACTGAAAAGCCACAGGCATGGAAAGAGTGTTTGAGGCTGCAATCCTATATACAGTATACTGAACTCAATAGGACTCTTTCTGAATAGACATGCATAGGATTGTGGTGTCAGTTATCCTCTGTCTGGGGACAAGCCTTCACGACCCCATTTATGTTGACTCAAAAGCAGATCCCACTTGCTTCAGTGGGTCTTAGTCCTTTGTGTGCTTATTATCACAGTTAAGTGAGGTGCATTTCTTCCTTTTCTTCTTCCTCTGTTTATCTGCTTGTGCAGTGCAACAGGCTGTCACGTAGTGGGTAAGTACAGTAGGAAGCAATGCGGTGATGCAACCTGGTTGCCAGGCAAGGTAAAAAAACACACACACAAAAAAAACTAATTCTAAATGCCCTTCCTTTCAGATCCCATCCTTTGCTGGCAGAGGAGAAGATCAGGAGCCTATCGCTTGGGGGCCTTGCAGCGAATCTGTCAGAGCAAGTCATGCAGCCTCTGTCAGTCGCACCCTTCCAAGAAGAGCCTGCTCCGCCCTTTGTGGCGCCCACACCGGACAACAGCCCGCCTCAAGCACGAGACCCAGAAGAGGATCTGCTGTGCATTGCCAAAACATTTTCATATCTGCGGGAATCTGGTAAGAGCCCTCGGAGACTCTGTAGTGGAGTGTGCCATGTGTGCGAGAGTTGCAAATAACAAGGAAGTGGAAGCATTCGTGCGGTTGATTGGCAATGATGATGGTTGAAAGCTGCTTGCAGTGGAGAAATGGGTGACGCACCAATGGATGGCAATGGGGAATAAGGGTCACAGTTCAGAAGGGCATTAGGAGCCTTGAGAACTGGTTGGCTTCTTCATTAGATTTCAGTGCAGCCGGGCAAATGGCACCATGTTCTTTGAAAAAGCTGGCTTGGGGAGACTGGACCTACAGCACTACACCATGAACCCCTGCTTAGCTCATTGGGACTTACCTTTGAGTAGACATGTGGGCTAAGTGGGTAGAGAGTCCAGCTTGGGAAAATGGGATCTGGATTCAAATCCATATTCAGCCACAAGGCTGCCTTAGACTGTCAGCCTGGATAAGTTTGGAAATCCCATAGAAGCCACCCTGAACGTACTTCAGTGTGCAATAGTAAACAAATATATCTCCTTTCCCTGTATTACTTTCCATTATGATCGTAGTTCAGTGTTTTCTAAATTTGGGTCTCCAGCTGTTTTTGGACTACAATCCCCATCATCCCTGACGACTGGTCCTGCTACCTAGGGATGATGGGAGTTGTTGTCCAAAAGCAGCTGAAAATCCAAGTTTGGGAAACCCTGTTGTAGATCCTGCACTGAGCAAGTCCCTTCCAACCCTATTATTCTTTACTAGTTTGTACTTTTTCTTCGATGTGTTTCTTATCTCTCTGCCTCTCTTCTAGGCTGGTACTGGGGCTCTATCACAGCCAGCGAAGCCAAGCAGCAGCTCCAGAAGATGCCCGAGGGGACTTTCCTGGTACGGGACAGCACTCACCCCAGCTACTTGTTCACCCTCTCAGTCAAGACCAACCGAGGCCCCACCAATGTACGCATTGAATATGCCGACAGCAAGTTCCGGCTAGACTCAAACTGCCTCTCCAAGCCTCGCATTCTGACTTTTCCGGACGTGGTCAGCCTGATCCAGCATTATGTTCTTTCCTGCACCGTGGAGAGCAAGAGCGACGCGCCTTACCCACCTCCCATGACTTTGCCTCCTATGCAGAAGGAGGTCTCGGCCGTGCACCTGAAACTCATCCAGCCTCTCAAGCACAGGGACAGCCCTCCCAGCCTCCAACACCTCTGCAGGCTACGGATCAACCGGTCGACTGCCGAGACAGACCAGTTGCCTCTACCAAAGAGAATGAATGACTATTTGAAACAGTACCCTTTCCAGCTTTGAGGGTGCTGCTGGTTTGCCTCAAGAAAGACAATAGAAGCATTTTTTTTTTAAAAAAAACAACAACACACAAAACTTTATACATAAAATAAAAATTAAAAACCTGATGGGACAGCGATGGGGCTTTGTCCCACTGACATGGTGTGGTATTATTTTAAGTGGGCACAGTAAGTTAACGGCCAGCATAAGAGATGGCATCCATTATACCCTCCCCATATTTTCTCCGCAGCTATCCTAATTCCATTCCTGTGCCAAGGAAGTGGTGCTGGAATCGGGGCCATTCCAGTGCTCAAACCTCCGAGCTTCTCTTTATTTTCTGACTTTGCCTTGGAGGAAAACACACTTGGCATGTGCACACTACTTGAATTTCAGAGTCACCATCACACCGGGAATGTCGAAGCATTGTTACTGTCGTTATTTATATCCATGGTCACTTTTATTCTTTTTCACTACTACTAAGTATAATTTAGATTATTACTATTATTATTATTACTACTACTACTGCATTTGCTTCTTTTTCAAACAAACCTGTAGCTATCCATAGTAACCCTTGGGGGACTTTGAATATCGACCAGTTAGGTTGTCTTGCTGTAGTCTTCTCCTTAATCCAGATGCACTAGAAGCCCATGAAAGGTTGACCCTAGTCAGCTGTCAACATCTAGACTTCAGGTCCCATCATCATAGCACACAGAATACTTCCTTCCCTCCCAAACAAGCCCATTGGGCTCGGACAAATGAGCGTATTTTTGAAGAGGACACACCCATTCTGAAGTAGCCAGTTATATACTAATGATTTGCTTTTTTAAAAAAATAACACAGTGACGGCTCCTGAGTACCCTCCGCATGGGGCTGAAGCATTTGTCTTGGTGGGATGAGCCCATCTTCAGTACTGAGTTGCAGACATAGCAGATTTATATACATATATTTATATATTTATTTTTTTCCTTCCTTCCTTTTGGGGAAGGAACCCAGCAGAAAACAGGGCACCTTTCTTCCACCATCCCAATAGTGGAACAGCCAACCAGTTGGTTCTTAAGTTTTTATGTCACTGCTTTGTTTAGCACCATGTGGCTTCAGAAAGAGCTGGATTCTGTTGTTATTCACTACACCTCATTGTCTAGGGGGTAGCTTGACTCGTAGGTTGAAGCGGATAGTTGCTTTTTGAATAACATAGTGAAATCAAAAAAGTTTAAACTTCTTTAATGTACCTTTTTTTTGCTTTCCTACAGTTTGCCTGTGGACACTTAATCAATTTTTATTCTGATCCTTGTATATGGGGAAGGCAGGGTGAGAAAGAAGCAATCAAGTGTTACCCCAGCTTCCATCTGGGGTACCATATCCAGGCAGCTCTAGCACACTTTGTATTTCTTAAGGAGCTGGTGGTGCCCAAGACCCCAGAATTTGCTGCTCCTGGGCCAAGATAACAAGCTTGGCATTCATTCTGCCTTCCTCTGCTTTTTCAGGCTTGTGACCTGATCACTGGGGGCAGAGGACTTGTACATTCAAACTAGAACGGTTGGTCTCCCATTATATTTCTAAATCCTCAAGACAATGATGGACACACTTTCCCCATAAGTCTAGAGCTGAGCTGGAGACAAGAGATTTCTGCTGTGTCAAGAGACTGAGATTCAGGTAGGGCTAAGGCCCCTTTGCATCAGAGACAGAGAACCTGAAGCCCTCCATGTATTGTTCAACCACAGCTCCCATAATTCTTGACTGTCAGGCCATTTCTGATGGGGCTGGTGTCCAACAACACACCGGAGAGCCACAGTTTCCCTGCCCCCAACTTAAAACAGGCTTCACCATCCAAAAGCCTTCCAAATGATTTTGGGCTACATCCACTATCAGCCAACATCTGTGCTGGCTGGGGCTGATGGATGCTGTGGTCCAAAATGGCTGAAGGGCACCATGTGGGTGGACAAAGTTCTACAGAGTAATTTGAAAGACATATCAAACCACCTGCTCCCATTGCCAATCCAACATGACCTGGGATATTTAGCCAATGTCTGTTTCTTTTTGTGTCTCCCTAACCCCTCTGCCTGGATTTCTTTTGTATATCTGGTTTTATTTTTGGATACTTTGATGACTGACAGAGAATGTGTGCCTGTGTGATGTCTGGTTTGTTGCTCACTGAGCGCTCCCCTGTTCTTGTTCACTGTGACAGGCGGAGCAAGGGCAAATGAATGAGAACAGAGAATATATTTAAAAACAACAACAAAATACAATAAATGATATTTTTAAATATAAACAAAACACTGCAATGTTTTCTTTCTTCAGTCTAGCCTGTTGGAGAAGCCTTTTAAGCAAGTTTCACTTTGCTCTACTAAAAGTACTGTAGTGACTTCAGGAAACTCATAGAATCATAGAGTTGGAAGAGACCACAAGGGCCATCCAGTCCAACCCCCTGCCAAGCAGGAAACACCACCAAAGCATTCTTGACATATGCCTGTCAAGCCTCTGCTTAAAGACCTCCAAAGAAGGAGACTCCACCACACTCCATGGCAGCACGTTCCACTATCGAACAGCTCTTACTGTCAGGAAGTGCTTCCTGACAGTAGCTTGAATCCATTCTTGTAGCTTGAATCCATTGCTCCGTGTCCACTTCTCTGGAGCAGCAGAAAACAACCTTTCTCCCTCCTCTATATGACATCCTTTTAGATATTTGAACATGGCTATCATATCACCCCTTAACCTTCTCTTCTCCAGGCTAAACATACCCAGCTCCCTAAGCCATTCCTCATAAGGCATTGTTTCCAGGCCTTTGACCATTTTGGTTGCCCTCTTCTGGACACGTTCCAGCTTGTCAGTATCCTTCTTGAACTGTGTTGCCCAGAACTGGACACAGTACTCTAGGTGAGGTCTGACCAGGGCAGAATACAGTGGTACTATTACTTACTATTGCATTGGCTTTTTTAGCTCACCTGCTAATATTGCAGTCCTAAATCCTAGCACAAGTGTATTGGTTTTGGCAGTGCCCTCATATTGCTACAGCACAGTGACGGGGAACCAGTGACTGTCTAGGCTTGGCTGGACTGCAACTCCCATAATGCTTGACCATTGGCCTTGCAGGCTGAGGCTGATGGGAGCTGGAGGGCCACAGGGTCTTCATCTCTGCTGTATAATTGCCTATTGTGACATTGCAAGGTATTAGTCAAGGTGCCATAATGATTATAGTATAAACCTAAGGTCACTTTTCATTGAAGAAGGTTTTGCATCTGTCCCCTCCTGCTGCAACAAGCTCCCCTCCCACATTGTTTCCCAGAACGAGAAGAGGCATGAAAAAGACAGAGGAGAAGTTAGCTACTCGAAGGCACCATTTCTGAAGTCAAGATACACTATGTCCACAGCATCCCCATGATCCACCAAGCTTTTAACGCTATCAAAAAAAGAAATGATTTTTTTTCTGGCAGGACTTGCTTTTGAGAAACCCATTCTGGGTCTTAGTAATCACAGGATCCTTTTCTAGTTGCTCACAGATTGTTTAATTATCTGTCCTAGGATCTTTCCTGGCATTGATGTCAAGCTCCCCAGTCGGTAGTAAGCTGGGTCTTCTTCCCCACCCTATTTAAAAATAGGGACATTTGCCTGTCACCAGTCTTCAGGGACCTCACCTGTTTTCCAAGAATTTTCAAAGACTGTAGACAGAGGCTCTGAGATTACTTCTGCAAGTTTCTTTTGTACCCTTGGATGCAGCTCATAAATGCTGGTATCAGGACCACGCCTTGCTGCATGCACAGTTTTAACTCCCTGCCTTTTAGCCTTGGCCATGCTCCATTGCTCTCCTTTGAAGGCAAGGGAGTGGGGAGAGACGGAAGTTTGCCAGTTGGCTACTAGCAAGGGAAGAAACTCCCTCAACAGCAAATTCTGGCTGAGAAGGCAGAATATCTGCAAGGCAGTTCATCGTGCTCATCATACTTATTCATATGGTGAATAGAAATCCAGAGACAGAATGCTGGCTTAAAGCCACAAGAGCCCTAGAGGGTTTGGCCAATATTATACTCCACATCAGAGGGGCCTTGTTTGTGAGGGTGCTGAAATGCTGGTGGTAAGGCGAGTCAGAGAACAGCACACTGGGTCCAGGAGACCTGGCTTCGAATTCTAGCTAAGACAAAGACCTGAAGCCTACTGGGTGTCATGTGACCTTGGACCAGCCTCGGTCTTGCATAACCCCTTATTTCATGGGGTTGTGGTAAGGGTAAAATGAGATAATCCTATGCAGGCCACTGCCCTGAGCTCCTTGGAGGAAGAGAGGAATCCATGCAATAAACAGATGCCATACTCTACTGGCTTCCAACATTTCACCAGGAAAAGCAAGGGCATTCTTGTGTGCACATAATACAAAGTCTCCCTGCCAGAATTCCCTCCCCCACATTACAAACTGCTGAATCCTTTTGTTTACCTGCCATCAATAGGATCCGTTCTGGTTTCTGATAAAGTAAATGAAGCAGGACAATTTCATTTACAAAAGAAGGGAATCTTAGCAGAAGGCTTCAAGCTCACCATGGATCTGGTTGTATTTCATTTCAGGACTTGAATACTTTTGCCAACATTTCTTGTCCGGACAAGACGGTGTGCGCGCGTGTGCGTTTAGGAGGAGGGAGAACGGAAAGGAATCTGATGCATGCAATGCATGTTCATAAACCTTCCCCCCACCCACCCCAAAAAGCATTACTAAAATCTCCCACAAAGGTTAAAAAGGGACAAAAACAGGGCAGGGATTTATCAGGCACAAGCCCCAGGAAACAGAAATTAGCCTTGGCAATTAGGAGACAGTTGGGGCATCTCCCAAAATGTTGTGACAAGGGCTTTTAGATCATTTGAACAGGAGCTTTAAAGATCAGTCTCAATGCTGGGCAGTGGGCAGCTTTAAAATAGTTACCTGACTCATTGGATTGTATTAAACTCAGAGTAGATGCATTAAATTAACAAGCCCAAGTTAGTCCTGCCAATTAAATTCAATGGAACTAGTCTGATGAGGACTATTGAATGCCAGCCTACAATGCCATATGTGAATATTCATAGGTGGGCTCAGCAGATCCCCAGGATAGTCTAGCTTTCAGAGTTATTTTCACAATATATAGCATTGTAGGAGGACAAAAGCACCCCAGATATACAGATGCTCAGTCCCTTCTGTCAATTCCAGCTGGCTGATGTAGGAATCTTTGACTCAATTTTAAAAATTGAGATTGATCTGAAATAAACTGCATTTTTTGGGGGGGGGCAAAAACAGGTTAAAGCACTGATGTGAGTTTGAAGGTGGTGGTGGGGAGCCTATATGATGCCCGAGTCCCTTCTACTCTCTGGGGTCCTGGCTCCAGGAAGGGTTAAAATCGATTGGGGAATTTCATTGTTGAACTGGCCAGCATTGGAGTATTGTTTAAAGGGTTTTGTTGGTGGGGAATTGGTGCTGTTATTGATTAGTATTATTTTCTTTATCTTACAAATATCATTATTCTTACAATTTATGCGAAAATTGTTCAGTGTGTACTTTTTGATGTTTTATTTATTGCTTATAACTACTTTTGTTATGTTTGCAATTATGCATTATTTTACATGTTGCAAGGCGCCTTGAGCATGATTTTAGCTTTGGAAAGGTGGCAGACAAATAAAATGATGGATTGATTGATTGTCCCTCATGCCAAGGCAAATGAACTCTGAGTAAGAAGCTGGAACCCCTGCAATCTCTCATTGCTTGGAGATTGGGGTGGCATGCAACAGTACATTTAAAATAAATTGGTAAAGAAATAGCATACCCTCCAACATTTCTCCGATGAAAATAGGGACATCCTATTCTATAATAATGGTGATGATGTTGATGTTGAGAGCCCGTGTGGTGTAGTGGTTAAGAGTGGTAGACTCGTAATCTCAGGAACCGGGTTCGAGTCTCTGCTCCTCCACATGCAGCTGCTGGGTGACCTTGGGCTAGTCATACTTCTTTGAAGTCTCTCAACCTCACTCACCTCACAGAGTGTTTGTTGTGGGGGAGGAAGGGAAAGGAGAATGTTAGCCGCTTTGGGACTCCTTCGGTTAGTGATAAAGCGGGATATCAAATCCAAACTTCTCCTCCTCCTTCTCCTTCTTTATATCCTGCCCATCTGACCGGATTGCCCTAGCCACTCTGGGCAGCTTCCAACATATAAAAACATACTAAAACATTAAAACATTAAACTTCCTTATAGAGGGCTGCCTTCAGGGGGTGTCACATAACTCCATACTTTCTGATGAAAATAGGGACATTCTAAGGAAAAGCAGGACATTCCAGGATCAAATCAGAAACTGGGACGGCTTCTGTAAATTCAGGACTCTCCCTGGAAAATAGGGGCGCTTGGAGGGTCTCAAATAAATGAGTCCTTGAAGTGGCAAGATATTCACAATTTTAACAGAATGGTAAATGGTTGACAGCTGCCTGGAACAGACTTATCTGAGAATAAATCCCATTAGACTCAGTTGTGCTGTAAACATCCACAGCAAAATAAGAATGATTCCAACTGACAATAGAACTTGCATCATTTCCCTCCAGCCTTTTCAAAAAACTTTAATAACAAACAGGGTGGTGCAGATTCTTACTCTTCAGTCAAAGGGCCTCATTCATTTTAATTTTCAAAGAAGTGCTATTAGGATCACAGCTTTAGCCACTATATGAATTTGGCCCCAGAGAAAACCGTGTTGTGTTACATTGGTATAAATTTGGAGTAATTCAGGACAAAATTTGGGATCAAAACATGTAACCCAGCCAGCTGCCCCCACTTCTAAACATGTTGCTGCAATGTAGCAGTAACTGCAAAAAAGAAGAAGCTTTGTTCTAATGATAGGTCCCTATTTGTCTAGATGCCATGGGCTTCACATGAACAAGTTGCCTTGCTTGCTGCCACAATGAGTTGTAGAGGCCAGGGGTGTACCTCTCTCGCTGACTCCAACTTATATTATCTTAAATCACCACTTCCCATTCCTGTATTTGGGATGTTCTTCCAAAGCAGCCGTGCTCTGGATCTAAGAACACCAATTTTCAGTTGAGACTGAATTCATTTGTACAGCTAAGTTATAAATCCCTGCAAACAGAGGTGTGAATGGCTATGCAAGCAGGCCTTTAATTATACCAGCATGAGATTCCCTGCTACAATATGCCTTTCACTGCGATAAGCCATTCATGTGATGTTTGCACAATGAAGCACACAAATTAGATTAGAGCAGCAGATTTTGCACAAGCAGTATATTGAATAAAGATTATAGGCATGTGGGGAGTGCATACAAAGCACAACTCAGGTTAGTTCATTGGGGGAGGAAGTAGGGGTAGAGGGGAGGCAGAGGTCATTGGTGATGCAGCCCGACTGTCACTGTGCAATGTGTCCGAGTGGAGTCAGTTGATTTTCCTGCCAAATGGAAAAGGAGACTCACACCACTTTTCTTCACCTGATCAGAAACCTCTTGTACATGAACCCTAGAGGCTCATAGCGTGAGGTGACTGCTAAATATAACACAGAAATAAATACCGTAGTAAAAGAAATTGGCAGGCCCAATACAGATAACCGGTTTACTGCAAAGCAATTATTTGCAATCTGCAGCAAACCACTACTAGGGAATTGCCTCTTTTATCGGGCCTGAGCCAAATCTGTCCATGTGCTCATCCATCACCACCACCAAATTCTAAAGCAGGCATCCCCAAACTGCGGCCCTCCAGATGTTTTGGCCTACAACTCCCATGACCCCTAGCTAACAGGACCAGTGGTCAAGGATGATGGGAATTGTAGTCCAAAACATCTGGAGGGCCGAAGTTTGGGGATGCCTGTTCTAAAGTGTCTAAAACTATTAGGGCTCGCGCACACCTCTTCTTGTCCCTAGAAAGCACAGGTCTGAGTGGTTTTGCGTTTGCCTTGCCGCTTCCCCTTGGGAAATCCACTCTTTAGCGCTAAATCGGAGCAAACATCAATCCAGAGAAAACCATATTGACGTTTGCTCCAGTTCAGCGGTAAAGAGCAGGTTTTCCCAGAGGAAAGTGGTAGGGCAGGCAGAGCACTTTAAAAAGTAATGATTCCCTGCCCTTAGGTTCACACTCTAATATCAGCCAAAACCAGCACCAGCAGAATGAGGCCATCTCAGCATCAGCTGCATGTGGCCTGCCCTGCTGCCTAGTCAGCTGCCTTCAGGTTCAGAAGAGGATGCTGCTGTCCTGTCTCCAGTACAGGAAAGACCAGTTGGCTCCTGAACATGGAACTGGGAGTGGAGGACACACCATCTTATCCTTTGCCTCAGGCAGCAAAGTGTATTGAGCCATTCCTGAACAATGCAATAAAATAAGAGGATTAAGAGACTAGGTGGGAGGGATGAAGAAACATGAGTTTATAGAAGACAATGCAGTGCAGAATACCACAGATGTTTTGTTTTTTAGTTTAAATATTCTTTTTTTAAAGAATAAAGAGAGGAGGAAATATGATAGATACCCTACCAAGTTCATATGCGCACTGTCAAGGCTGGAGTCAGATGCAGGTCAGAAATGCTTACTGTGCAGTTCAGCCACTGACATGCCAAGAAATCAAAGGGTTAACTCATCATTACTGTCTTTTGGTCTGAGCTAGATTACATGCAACTCACACCCTTACTTCCCTCTGGGACATTCAACACTCAGCTGACTAGTTACCACTTGCCATCAAGGTTTCATTACAATGGCTTCATCACACCCACTTGCCCAGTTCAGGATTAATTTCCAAGTTTATCTGACCTGTTGGGTAAGGAATGCCATGTGGTGTATATGTTACTGGTGGAAAACTTGCTGGAGAGTATCATCTTGTTGGGGTCACAATGAAAGACAAGTCGGTTGACACTGACAGGGTAACCCTATGCATATTCTCTCAGAAGTAAGTCCCAACTAGTTTGATAGGGTGAAGTGGAGGAGGAGTGCATAACTACATTGGAAGAGGCTGCTGGATCAGGCCAACAGCCCATTTAGCCCAGCATCTTGTTCTCACAGTGGCCAAACTGTGTGAAGACACGTGTTATTTTTTAATGGTTATTATAAAATTGAAAAAAATAGATCAAAGGATTATTCAACACAACTTTTTTTTAAATGTACATTGCTGGCTACAAATAAATCCAAAGCGTTACGCCAAAACAAGCCAAGGCATAATGGTGACTTGACTGACAGGAGTGCTCTGGACTTGCTCTTGCTCCTTCACTATTTCGGTCTTATTGTTCCTCGATCCCTTGCCCTGGTCCAGATGAGCAGGCAAACAACAACTGTGTTGAGGTGGAGGAAGAGAAGCAGCTGCAACTGCTGGCTTGCTTCTTGGTTCTGGCAAGCGAGAAGGTGGCACAGCAGTGACGAGGCCAAGGAGCAGGAACAGTGAGGAAGGGAGGCTCTCTGCAGGAGGAAGGGCCTATGCCCCAGGGCCCCTCAAGACCTGGAGCAGGCACTGGCTTTTTTCAACAGCAATTAAATTCCTCGCAAAGCTCCTTATTGCTGCATTCAGTTTAACCCGTTTTTCCAGACCACCTTGCAATTCTTGCTGCTTGCCTTAATTAAGCCGAGATCCTCGCGGCAAAGACTCTTATAGCAACAGAAAGTACTATTAAGTCATTCCTTGATTTAAGGAGATTATGCGGTTTCACCCAGGAGGCTGTCATATTTGGTCCATTAATTTGTCACGGCTTCAGGCTTCGACCGAAGGTAATGTCTGCAGATGGTACTTTTCACAACGCCCGTCCCCATCTGACACGGTGGTCCTCCTGACTCTGAAGCTTCTGGGCCAGCGCAAGAAATTCAAACTCACCCCCGTTCCCACCTGCTGCGCACTGTTGCCGGAAAGCAAGCGATACTGTACATTTTTTGAGCTCCGAAATACAAAATGTCTGTTAGCTTTCAGTACAAAACAGAAGGAAAGGGGCCTTTAAGGAAGAGACCTGTTGTGGCTGGGTAGCCTGCATCTGGCGTGGTGGGTGGACCTCAGTCATAGTCCCACAAATTGACAGCGAAGGTGGGAACAAGTTCATCTTTGAAGGTGACCCGGAAACTACAATTAATCCAGAATGTGGCAGCTAGACCAGTGACTGGGAGCAGCCGCCGAGACCACATAACACCAGTCTTGAAAGACCTGCATTGGCTCCCAGTACGTTTCCGAGCACAATTCAAAGTGTTGGTGCTGACCTTTAAAGCCCTAACCGGCCTCGGTCCAGTATATCTGAAGGAGTGTATCCACCCTCATCGTTCTACCCGGACACTGAGGTCCAGCGCCGAGGGCCTTCTGGCGGTTCCCTCGCTGCGAGAAGCCAAGTTACAGGGAAGCAGGCAGAGGGCCTTCTTGGTAGTGGCACCCGCCCTGTGGAACGCCCTCCCACCAGATGTCAAAGAGAAAAAATAACTACCAGACTTTTAGAGGACATCTGAAGGCAGCCCTGTTTAGGGAGGCTTTTAATGTTTAATCAATTATTTTATTTTATTTTTCTGTTGGAAGCCGCCCAGAGTGGCTGGGGAAACCCAGCCAGATGGGCGGGGTATAAATAATATATTATTATTATTATTATTATTATTATTATTATTATTATTATTAACCTAAAACTTTAGTTAGTTCATTGTTCCAGAACCAGTGGCAATACTTGGACATTGTGGGGCAGCTGTGGACAGCCCACCAGCACTTGAACAAGACCAGTTGCCTGGTCCCGAATTTACCAAATGGCTGCAGTGGGTTGGTAATTCATCATAAAACAACCTTCTGGCATTACCACCACAATGTCCCAGAATGATGCTGCACCAGGGTGTTAGGGGAGGCGGCATGGAAAGAGTGGGTTGCTTGCAGGCACCTACTGCAGATCATAGGGATGCAGGGCTTCTGCAGACACTTACCGCAGATGTTGGTTTTTCTGGATGGATGCCAGGAGTTGGGACCTGCAGGATTTTGTTTGGGGGTTGAAATTGCACCTGGAGCTGGCTTTGAATTGGCCTATCAGTTAAAACTTGAAGTTCTCCCCTCAGCTTTAAATGCACTGCACCCACAGTTATTTTGTACAACTAAAGCAGAACCAAGCGACTTCTCTGTCAAATGTGATCTATGACAGTAGCTCCTCAGTCACTAAACGACTTTACTACACAAATGATAACCAATGAAAAATAAGCAAGGGGGAGAGAGGGAGAGAAATGCTCAGTCTCCCGCATTTGGTTCTTGTGTCAGAATTTTTTTACCTCATTGTAGTTTTATTTGGTAATAATTTCTAAAGCATTTACACTGAGGTCGGATGTGGGGGTGGGGAACGGGAGTGGCTGGCATGGTGGTACAGAGCTGCCCTACGAACCACTTACCTGAAAGGTGAAGAGGTGTAGCGGGCAGGTGGAAAGATCAAGGCTGGGCATAGACACCTTCTTCAGCCTGAAGGGAACATTTAACACTATCAGCAATATTTATACAGATCTTCTTGTATTGTTTATGGCTTTTCATTCTTATCTTTTTTTTAAAATGTATTTTTTATTAAATAAAAGGGGGAGAGAGGTGGAGGGGGGAAAGGCCTTTTCATTCTTATCTAACAACGGCCCAGTTCTCAAGGAGCCCCGTGGGTGTAAACTTGATTGCAATGAATTTCGTGCTCCTCCAGGTGGCCTTTTTCATCCTGATTTGCTTGCTCAAAGCAGGGAGTTTATATGACAACAAGCATTCATCCTAATTTGCTTGCAGAATATTTCCAGTGCTGTTTTTCCAGAGAAAGAGGTGCTGGATCTTACCATGAACGCCTCCCTCGTTTTCTAATGATGGCAATGGCACCCACTTGAGAAGTGCTGGAACTGAGTTCCGGCTGGAAAAAAAAAAAAGCCCTGCATCTTCCCATTAATTGTTTGTTTGTTGCATTTTCAATGCATTTCCCCATCACTTTCCTAACTGCAAAACTTGTGTTTCTTTTTCCAAAAGCAGATTTCTTGTGCTAGGGCAACAAAGAACTTTAATCCATTTTGAATGCACCAACTTCAGTTTCCCAGTATGTGCTCAAATTGCTCCTGCCAAATATGGACAGTCTGGGGGCATCCTCAGTCATCTGAGGATAGTTTGCACAACAATCCTTCTAGCAATCATGAGAGAACCTGCCGCTATTGAACTCCTTTGTTAATCTTGGAAACTTTTGCAATCTGGAGAAACTTCAAAACACCTCAAATCAGCATTAGTCTATAATCTATCTATCTATCTATCTATCTATCTATCTATCTATCTATCTATCTATCTATCTATCCACCTATCTATCCACCTATCTATCTATCTATCTATCTATCTATCTATCTATCTATCTATCTATCTATCTATCTATCATCTATCTATCTGTTGTTTCATTGTTCCATGGTTGCTTGTTGTCCTGATTGGTAGGTCATGATTGTGACATACTATTTACAAAGTTTCAGCCTTCTTTAGCCCCTTTCTGCAAGCACATCTGGAGAACACCATGCGAAATGCCATGTCACACATTAAATTTTTAGCGCACAAAAAAAAAGTAAAATGGGAGTGCCGAAAACACATGGGTCGTATGGGATCTCTTATTACTGCTGTGATAGCTCAGCAGTCGATAGGGCATGCGACTCATAATCTCAGGTTTGTGGGTTCGAGCCCCACATTGGGCAAAAGATTCCTGCATTGTAGGAGGCTGGACTAGATTGTCCTTGTGGTCCCTTCCATCTCTACAGTGTTGGACTGGCTGCAGGTTCCTGGGTTTGCTCCCATGCAAGGTGTGAAGGGGATTTGAATTCATTTCTCAAAAGAAAGAGGGAAGGAAGGAAGGAAGGAAGGAAGGAAGGAAGGAAGGAAGGAAGGAAGGAAGGAAGGAAAGGGAAGTGAGAAGTGAGTGGTAGCACGAACACATTAATAAACAACCTCCGTGATTATTTTTTAGACCTTGATTTTAGCACCAGCCATGAAATCTGTTGTCACTTGGGAGCTTAGCTGTGCCAGGTCAGTCATGTACTATTTTGTACTACCTTTCCCCACTGCAATTTGTCCATTAGTGCACAAACTGTTCTCTCCTTTTTTTAACTGTGTGAGTAACTTCTTGTTAAATAAGCCACCTGCCCCCCACCCATGCTGTCTGCTGCAGTCATTCTTAGGCACTATGTACTCAATAACTCGCAGAAGTTGTAGCCATTCCAGCTTGCTTGTATCTACAATGGTGCTCTAGCTAGTCATTGGCATAGCTCGGAAGAAAACAGGGCCAGAGATTGTAGGCCTAAAACAGCCTTACGCAACAGCCTTGGACTTCCCGAGAAAAGGATGAGGTCTGCTTGCCAACCAGAAAGTTCATGTAAAAGAGGAGGAGGAGGAGGAGGAGGAGGAGGAGACAATGTGAATATTAATTATTTTACAGGCTGTTGTAATCAGACGTAGAATCTTATTCAGAAAAGAGCAATCAAAATGATCAAGCGGATGGAGCATCTCCCCTATGAGGAAAGTTATGACATTTGGGGCTTATTAGTTTAAGAAATGGCGAGTAAGAGGCAACATGAGATTTAAAAATTATGCATGACATCAAAGAAGTGGAGAGAGGGAGGGAGGGAGGGAGGGAGGGAGGGAGGGAGGGAGGGAGAGAATTATTGGATATCCAATAAAGCTGAATACTGTATTGGAAAATTTAAAAGAAAAGCACATCTTCACACAGCGTGTAGCTAAACCAAGCACCCCCAACCTGTGGCCCTCCAGATGTTTTGGCCTACAACTCCCATGATTCCTAGCTAACAGGGTCAGTGGTCAGGGATGATGGGAATTGTAGTCCAAAACATCTGGAGGGCCGAAGGTTGGGGATGCCTGACCTAAACCATAGAATTTGTTCTCACAGGATGCAGTGATTGCCACCAAAAGATGATTACATACTGTTACACAAGTGGTGTGCCAGCCCTTCAACTTCTGCTGAGACCTTGGGGTTCCAGGTGCTGACCCTGGGGTCGTGCTGAGAATCAAGACACAGTGGAGGCTGTCATAGCTTTAAGAAACAGAATCACAGAATGGTAGAACGGCACAGCCCAATCCCCTGCAATGCAGCTATCTCAATATGCAGTCTCCCATCCAATTTGAAACCATACTGGAACATGCTTAGGTCTTCAGATGTGCTAACAGTTTTATTGCTGCACCACTATTTATTCACATATTTACACCTGAAGTTAGATGGCGGGAGTTTAGATCTTACAGAAAGGTGTAGCCAGGATTTTTGTTAGGGGGGAGCAGGCCTTTGGTTTTTTTGGGGGGGGCAGAACCTCAGTTTGCCATGTATTTTTTTATTGATTTTTTATTTATTTTTTGGGGGGCAGCTGCCCCTCCCTACCCCCCTGGCTACACCCATGGGCTTGTTCCCCACAGCAGTGGAGTCAAAGGCATTTCTCCAAGCCAGCCTTCTGCCAGCCTGCAAGATCATTCTGGCCTTTGTTCCCCTTCTTCTTCCCAAGCAACTCCTCCCCATCCATCAATTACCCCAAGCCTCTTTTTAAAGAGGCACATTTTCCCTCTGAGCACAGCCTTCTCCCTCCCCTTGACAACCCCTATCTGCCCAGGCCCAAGGATTCTCAACACCTTTTGTCATGTTAAGGCTTGGAAAGAAAGCTTAGCCTGTACTTTTCCACTGGCCTGGAATCTCCCCTTCAATACGGTACACCAAATATTACCGTAACTAGATTCTGATATTCGTTAAATTCTTCGGTTTAGGGGGTCTTCCCTGCAAACCTATAACAATGCATTTGTAGAAGATAATGCTAACTAGCTACAATGTCTATGCTCTGCCTCTTGTGTTCGGGTCCTGCTGATAATAGAATCATAGAACTGTAGAATTGGAAGTGATCCCAAGGGTCATCTAGTCCAACTCCCTGCAATGCAGGAATCTCAGCTAAAGCTTGCTGGTTTCCAATGGGCATCTGGTTAGCCACGGTGTGAACACAATGCAGGACTAGATAGATCCAGCAGTGATATTTTTTTCTAGAAAAAGAGGTGCTGGAACTCACCTGTTCTCTTATAATGGCAGTGGCACCCACCTGAGAGATGTCGGTGATTCTGACTGAAGAAAAAAAAAAAGCCCTGGCTGTTCCTATTTTCTTATGATTCTAATCTCCTCTGGCACATAAATAAATAAATGAGCAGAGTGATATTTAACAACACCGAGAGATGAAACAAATCCGTGGTGTTATATAAAGGCAGCAGGAAGATCGACGTTATGCTGTTGTGTAACTAGCTTTTCCAAGAATACTATCTTAGTCAGACGTCAGTTAAGTGGAGGCAGGGTGGAATAGGACTTGCCTTTGTAATATTATGAAAAGGGAGTGGCTCATTAATAATAAAGCTGGCTTTCCATGAGAAGCCCATTAACTACCAAAAGCAATCCGTCTGTGCAAGCATTCTGAGCGCTGCAAAATAGTGACAGCTAATGGCTGGAGGAATTCCCACAGCACTTCTCCACATTTGGTTATGGATTTCCAAACTGCTGTCTCCTGCAGTTTTCCATTTGAGTGATGTAGGGCTAGCTTTACAAGCCCAAGTAAGGAAAAAAAAACCTATTAGATTTTAGAACTACAGCAGCTCAGTTGCCACTGGAAGGAAAGGAACAGACTTCCTAACAGGATGAATAAATAGGGAAACAGATTTGTCTAGAGTTCAAGGACATGCTTGTTGATTTTTGTTAAGCAATTTCTAACAGGAAACTCACCAAGCAAAGGCAGGAAATTGTTTTGTTCCACTGTAGTGGGGATTCCCCAAATGGAACTTTTTTAAAAAAAGTTTTTTCTTTGTTTTCTGCAAAATATTACAGACAAACCACACAACAGAAACACTAACAACTTTATGAAAAAATAAAGGCAAAACAAAAAGCGAGTGCCTGCTATTTATATCCTGCTCTACAGCGGAAAGTTAGTTTGGAAAGCACTGACACAATACATAATAAAATTAACAACAACAACAATAATAATAAAAGTTCAAGCTGGAGACCAACAGTGTTGTAGAATTGTACCTTTCCAAGCTGAGCTTTTTAATTCAGGTGGAAGGATTTAATTCAAGTGGAAGGATTTAATCACTTTACTGCAACACATGAACGAACAATTGGTACCCTGTACTATCAAGGTAACCTGTACTATCAAGTCGTGAAGGACAGATCGTGAAGCTGAGGCTCCAATACTTTGGCCACCTCATGAGAAGAGAAGAATCCTTGGAAAAGACCCTGATCCTTAGAAAAGACCCTGATGTTGGGAAAGATGGAGGGCACAAGGAGAAGGGGACGACAGAGGACGAGATGGTTGGACAGTGTTCTTGAAGCTACCAACATGAGTTTGACCAATCTGCGGGAGGCAGTGCAAGACAGGAGTGCCTGGCGTGCTATGGTCCATGCGGTCACGAAGAGTCAGACACGACTAAACGACTAAACAACAACACTATCAAGGGTTTGTTTTGATTTTACTCATCTCAATAGTCCATTACATTATGTTAATTTATCTGGCATGGCCAAAAAAACATACTTTCCTCAAATTAAGAGAATATATGACGGGTGTTTGGGGAGTTTCCAGAAAATTGGGGTGATGCTAGAGTCCTGAAACCCCACTGTGTTGTTCTCCTGGGAACAGAAAGTTGGATAGGATAGTTGGAGGTTATCTTTTCCAACCTACTCCTCAGTGCAGGAGATTCAGAGCTAGAATATACCAAAAAAATTGAAGAGTTACTCATTCTCTGCCTAAAGACCTCCAGTGGCAGAGACACCTTCCTCAGTTTCCCCATGAGTTGCTGGTATGTTGAGCTGGACTCCTTGCATGCCTTACACAGCAGTCTTCTGAATATTCAGTCAAGTACCTACCACACCATCTGTGCTCTCCTATTGGATAACTAGTAGCTTTGCTGAGCGTAACTTGATGAGGAAAACGGAGCTCAGGGCGGGGTTTAAGCCCTCCTCCAACACCCACTTAGCACAGTGCACCCCAATCATATTTAGGCCCACCATTTATGAATTGTTCATGGATCTTCCAGTGTCTCTTTTAGCAGCTTCCACAGTGCGAAGACCTGTGGAATCCCACCCACCCCTTTATATTGGTGTCACAGCCTCTGTGACATAGCCAAAGAGCCACAGGACAACAGCCCTTTGCCTCGTGCCCTTCAGTTTGTGCCACAAATAAAAATAAAGCAAATCATTTGCCTGTGAGTTCTTAAATCTCTTTTTATAGTAGCCTTTCTGATTATCTGCCTTGCACAGATCACTGGCCATGCACTCTACTCTCATGAGCAGAGTAAAGTTGCAGTGAAAACCCCACAACAGCCTCTTCCCTGAAGGGGTGGAGATCTCAATATGTAATATCCATGAAAGTGATATTGTGATCTTATCTCAGCTCTGTCATCCTCACATGAATATAACACTTGCATTGGCTGTAATTTGTTTTAGCAAGACAGCAGCTGATGATCATGGGAACAGATCCTTCCATTATATCTTTGTTTCCCACCCTTATCCCATGCCTGATACGCACCTGGGATAGCTGTGGAAAATGTGTACCATCTTTTATCCATCCCACCCAAGTAATTTCTAATCCAGCAGGCTGTATTCTACTAGGAAGGCCAAGGAGCACAGACCATTAGCTCCTAAAGCTGGCCTGAGAATATATTCATAGCATTTGTAGTCCACGTATTCAATAAACAAATAAATTTGGCTTCAACAGCATTATCCCCAGGCCATTGTGAATTCAGTTACTCCTAATTCTCAGGGCCCCCACTGTCCTGGCATATGAATGGTTTGTAATACTATTTTCTTATGGTTATAGCATCCCTCTGATACTTTCTGCCATTTTAGAATCATAGAATCATAGAATCATAGAGTTGGAAGAGACCACAAGGGCCATCCAGTCCAACCCCCTGCCAAGCAGGAAACACCATCAAAGCATTCCTGACAGATGGCTGTCAAGCCTCTGCTTAAAGACCTCCAAAGAAGGAGACTCCACCACACTCCTTGGCAGCAAATTCCACTGCTGAACAGCTCTTACTGTCAGGAAGTTCTTCCTAATGTTTAGGTGGAATTTTCTTTCTTGTAGTTTGAATCCATTGCTCCGTGTCCGCTTCTCTGGAGCAGCAGAAAACAACCTTTCTCCCTCCTCTATATGACATCCTTTTATATATTTGAACACGGTTATCATATCACCCCTTAACCTTCTCTTCTCCAGGCTAAACATACCCAGCTCCCTAAGCTGTTCCTCATAAGGCATCGTTTCCAGGCCTTTGACCATTTTGGTTGCCCTCTTCTGGACACGTTCCAGCTTATCAGTATCCTTCTTGAACTGTGGTGCCCAGAACTGGACACAGTACTCCAGGTGAGGTCTGACCAGAGCAGAATACAGTGGTACTATTACTTCCCTTGATCTAGATGCTATACTCCTATTGATGCAGCCCAGAATTGCATTGGCTTTTTTAGCTGCTGCATCACACATTTTATGTGCCTTGTATTTCACTTCAGTGTATTTTTACATTCATTCAATATATAAGACCAGGGCCTTTTGTTATGGTATAGAATTCCTTCTCCACAGAGTTCCAGCTGTCCCTTACATGAATTGCTTCTGAGTGCTAGCTCAAAACGTAGCTGGTCTTTCGGGCCTATGGCATTGGTTGAAATAGTTGTTTGTTTTTGACTGCCTAGAGGACTCCTTTAAATGTCTTGTTTTTGTGGGTGTTTTTTTTAATAAAAAAATTGGCTTATGCTGCTGCTTTATAGCATTTCTACCTTTTACATTCTGTCCTGTACTACCGTGATAACCTTTGAACAGAAGGGTGGAATATGAATTTACTAAATGATCATCATCATACAAAGCAGAGTGATTATATTCTCCATTGCTGGACCTGTGCCAGTACTCATGTCCATAGAATAGCTCCTTTCTGCTACACAAATCGGTGTGTTTGAAAGAACATGCCAAATGAAAAGCAAAGCTCTATTGGGATCCTGCTAATGCCATCTCTTCAGTGAAGTACAGGAGCGTTAGAAAGGTAATTTGCTGTGACATAGCTAGCAAACACTCTGTGGACAAAAGGAAAAACAGAACGAGTTTCTCGCTTCCAGCATAGACTTATACCTTTCACAAGAACCAAGCCTCTAATTCCCAGAGTTAATTATACTTTCATCATTCATGCTTTTCCAGGAATTCTAACCAATCAGATTACCGAAGGCAGCTAATTAAGCATGTTTTATTGCAACAATGCCTTTGTTACTTCTTGGGAGTTTGTTTTGTAAGCCAATTCCCTGTAGTAGCACAGTAGTAGTTCTTGGCTTAGGTGCAGATGGGAAAGTAAAGCATGGTCGATAAAACACTGGTGCCCAAAGGTGTAAATGTGCACACACCTGTTGTATAACCTCCCACAGCAGAATGCAACAACTGGTCATCAAGTCACAGTATCTTTAGTAAAGCCAAAGAAGAAATTAATAGCAGAATAATAATATAGAATGCAATCCCTTGAAGGCACACCCATTTAATAAGCAAAAGCAAAAAAGCACTGACTGTACCTATTTCCCTTAAGGGGTTTAATTAAAAATATCCTAAAGCTTAGGTTATTAACACTTCATCTGAATGACATTTTTAATTACACCTGCAGTTACATGACAATGATCTGCCAGTAAGGACTCTGCTTCTTACTGAAGAATTATTAGCCATTTCTAGAAAGTCTCTTATTTACATTACTCATAAACCAGCCTAATCTTGCCTAGTTGGATTGTCAGAAGGTTCACACCACGACCTGTCATGGTTGCAGGACGCATTGACTTGATTTCGGTCTTTTTTTTCTAATATTCTGGGTTTGTCCAGACAAGCAACCTTGTCGCATGAGTGTGTATGTTGTGAATTTTGTAATCCAACCTTTGTATGTGTATTAAGTATCACATTTCTTATTTCGAGAATGGCATGCCTGAGGTTGCTACCCCACCATCATTCCTAATCCATGCTCGTTTTGCTGCATTTTCCAGAAATAAAGACAGATGACATATTGGCTAGGAAAAAGGGAAGCATGGGACATCTGTCCGGGTGGTGGCAAAGTAGTGATGCTGGCGAGACCCTGACATACTGTTCCCTGCAAAATGGCAGCCAAAGTACACTTTCCTCCTGAAGTTAGAGTGGAAACACACTTCACTTTATCTCCTGAACGAGTTTACTTTCAAATTGTCGAAGAGCAAGGATCACGTGCCCTGAGAGGAACCCATTCCCATGTTACTGAGTCACTGGTGTCTGTGTGCTTCCTCTAGTAACAACATCAAAAAGCAACAACACTAAAAGCAGTAGGGGGGAAACAACAACAAGAAAAGAGGTAGTGTAAAAATATTGGCAGTCTCATCCACAGTATACACAGGAATTCTGTTGCCACCTGCAAATCTGCCAGGCTTCAGGGAATCCGATCCCACCCACCCACGGCAGGCTGCCAGTAACAGATAGACAAGATCTTACCAATGTCTTTTTTTTTCAATATTCAAAGAGAGAGGCTTAGAAATGCTGCCTCTAGGAGTAATGGTGTTGCTCTAAGTAAGCTCCACCCCGTTCCCTTCTCAATCATCAACAGCACCACCACCGTTACGGTGGCTGATTAAGGCCACTTGCCTCTTAGCTCTCTGCTCTCCTACTTTCACTGCTCGCCGGGTTCTGGGAGAAGGGGGGGGGTCTGGAATGCTTTCTAGTGATAACGTGTCAGCCAGCTGCTCCAGCTCTGCTTCTCCCCCCTCCTCTTTTCCCATTATGTCCCAGCTTTGCCCCACTTCTATCTCTGAGCCGTGACTTTGTGCGAACCACTGTTGTAAATCTATACTGCCTTCTTCTGCTCCGGAAGGTTGAGGAGGAGTGGGAGGTGGTCTCCACCATTCCTCCTCAGTCCAGTCCCTGACAAAATCACAACACCACTCACTAAATGACACCCTGCATTATCCCTGCATAGAAATCACCAGTCTGCAGGAGGCAGTGACATGAATATGACCATGCATTTCACACTCTCCCTCACACATTGTCCCGCCAGGAAGAAACCATGGTGCCTCCCTAAATATACCATAACTAAATATAACCATTGTCCAGAGATTAGGTGAGAAGCAACCTACACCTTCAGTAGCAAGTCCCACCCTCCTACAGGAGTGCTAATCTTCTAATAGCCCAACCTCTGCCTTTGCCACTGAATAGAAAGAGATAGACTCTGATCATCACAGTCAGCAAACAAGATAGCCCTGTATCATAGAATCATAGAATTGAAGAATTGCCCGTGCAAGGGGTTTAGTAGCCATCCTACTGTCATCCAGCGAGTGTCACTTAAAGGTAGGACTGCACCATTCAAAACCATTGAAAGAAAGCTGCAAAACAGAACCATTTCCTGCGAGAATTGTGCATAAGAAATTGCAGCTTGTCCTAATGAACTTTCTGCCATGTCACCCACAGTGATTCGGTGGAATGGCAATCAATTGCACTGTCTTTCCTGTGTAGAAATCCACCACAGATTATATATGCATAGTGTCTGAGCCTTCACTATTGTTTTAACATGAAGTACCTTTGGTGTAAAATGTGCAGCAGGTTACGTAGTAACCCGCTTGCTTTTTGATGAGCTGCTTATTGTGTTGATTTCCCCTTGTTACTCTGTTGCAGATTCCAGATTGTTCTGAAGGAAGATAACAGAGTATCTATCTCAGCTCATAGGAAATGTCCTAGCATTCTGAGAAATACGTTCCTTTCTCCAGAAACCAGGGAGGGGGACTCTGTACTGCTCTCTGAACTGCTGGAGAGCAAATGACAACTGAAAGCGCCTTAGTGGATATATTACCTAAATTGCTTTTCAGTTTTTATGCCATTTCCTACTCTGGAGAAAAAGTGCTTGTGACAGTTTCCTGAATGTGGGGAAATGGTTGTAAAATTAATGTTGTTGTAAAATGTTGTTGTAAAAACAACATTTGCTTGAAGAACCTTCATCATGAAACAGTCGGATTCTCTTCAAGTATTACATTTGTTGAGCTGCCTTCCTAAGCTGCTTCAGTGTGCAGCTGTGAGAGGAAGGCATGAAATGGCTCTCAGATCACTTTTGCTGTTGAGACTTATATACATCTTGTTGAAAATCTGCCCCTAATTTGAAAGCAAAACTTACAGTGGCCAAGATGTACATTCTCATTTCACCACAACACCACAACTGGAGGTTCAAAAGTGTTTCTCATTGTCATGCATGAAATTATTTTGATTATATATATTTTATGTTGATTTTGTTCTGTGAACTGCCTTGAGGCCTCTGGGTATAGGGTGGGGTGGTAAAATAAATAAATAAATAAATAAATAAATAAATAAATAAGCTTACACTCTCACACACCTATGATCCTGGGACACATCTGTCCCTCAACTCAAATGAAACACATAGGATGGACCAGCAGAGATCAGAAGCAAGGAGAACTTCAACTGTCTGATTTAGCAAAACCAGACATTAATTTTGGTGGCATACTAGGTAAAAGAAAACATCGACTAGAGTCTAATTGTACAGTATTACTTAGTGGTTGGAAGGGAAATAGCCCTTCAAATACAAAGTCCACATTCAAGGAGAGAAAAAGCATCTTCCTTTGGCTGTAGCTTCAGCCCTGAACAAGCTAGATTCAGAATTTATTATGATGTTGTTTCTGAAGTGTGTGAGTAGCATGCGGACGTGTTCCCTTCCGCTTCAAAACCCACCTCACACCTGAATTTATTAGGTGGATTTACAGTAGCTATCTCTCAAGCCTGCCCCACATGCGTTGTCCTCATTTGCAATGCAATAATATTGATCTGCCTTGGCGGATTGATGTGAGGATTCCTGAGATAATGTATGGGGAACACAATGTAATTGTGGCTATTATTATTTCTTTTTACAACAATTGTGGCCACTACTTGATTTTTTGAAGGGGAAAGTGTGTGTATCTGTACAGATTTCCAGAATGCTCAGAGCACTGTTGACTGCTTAGAGCAGGCATAGGCAACCTTGGCTCTCCAGATGTTTTGGAACTACAACTCCCATGATCCCTAGCTAACAGGGCCAGTGGTCAGGGATCAAGGGAGTTGTAGTTCCAAAACATCTGGAGAGCTAAGGTTGCCTATGCCTGGCTTAGAGTCTGCCACCTTGGCTGAAAACTTTCACCCATTAACCTGATATCCCCTTTCCAAAGTCCTGCACCCTTCGGGGGTTAAATCTTCCTTCTCCGTTTCCACAGTCTTTCAGAGTTTCAGAGCTAAATGAAGTAAGAACATACCCACCCCCACCACTGCTTGGCCCTGGTTATATACCGTAATTAAGCCAGCCAGACAACCAAAACAAAATAAACTATTCTGGTTCTTTTATCCCTCCCCTCCACTATAGGCTCTTGAAACTCCTTAAGGTCACTGTGTTAGCTCTTTTGCATATGCGTTCCATGGAAGGGCAGAGAGGATTCCAGGAAGTTTCTCTTCAAGACCAGCAGCCACCGATTCCTAGAACTGGAATTCACAGCTGCTGACTCCACAAAGCTCTTCCTAGAAAAACTGGCCTTTTAATTGCCTTAGGGAGGAGGCGGAGGGTGTGGGGGGGGGGGAGTAGGAGAAAATAGACACGTCATGAGGGAATGGGAGGTCATTGGCTCCCAAATTGGAGGGGCCCCCTCCTTTTCCATCAAAACACAGTGGACATTCCTATATTATTTCCTTCTGTGTTTACTCCAGTCTCAGCGAAAATATTTTTCATTGTATTCCCTAAAGCCTGAAGTCTCTCAAGGCATGTCTTGAGGCTAGGCAGGCCCTCAGCTCTTCACTGGAACTTTAACACAGCATTATGGGATGCTTTTCGACAGGGTTCCTGTGTCTTTAATAGCTGCAAAACAGGCAGACATTCAGGAGGTGAAGCTGTTTTTTTCTGAATTACATTGATTGGACTTGAGACTTCCAAATGTTCTGGGCCCTTGGATTTTCTGAAATAGAAGACAGCCGTGACAGTGTGTGGTTTCTAAGCCTGTTTTTGAATTATGAGGCCCAGAATGGTCTGAAATAAATCCTTCACTCATCAGTCACACACTGCCACAAGTGCTGCGTTTAATGCTCTGCTCTGTTCTGCTAATTCTCTGGAGGACAACAAATGGCTGGTTCTGAATGGCATAATCATAAGTTTGGCCCCAAATATAAAGGTTGCAAAACGCTAATATTCCAATTCTAAATGTATTTTCATTGACATGTACGGTGGATTTTAGTGGAATTTACTTCCATCCAACTGACTTCAGGATCATGGTCTGAAACTGTTTTCACATATGGCACCTAAATTACATACCCTCCAACATTTCAGGATCAAATCAGAAACCGGGACAGTTTCTCTAAATCAGAATGTCCCTGGAAAATAGGGAGGGTCTGAAATTATGTCTGCTTACCTTGCACCTGCAGTTTGCATGTAAATTTCACACAGACGAGAATGTAGATTTAAATTTTTTAAAAATCTCTCACTGTCATGTACATATAATATAATGAAGTCTGAAAGGCATATTTAGCATCGTGTGCGAAAATCAGGACTGTGGAAGCTCCACCCAACATTTGGAGATTTGGATTGGAGCCTGACTTGGTACATAGATTCAGATATGATCTATCTCAATTCAAACCCCAAATCTGAATCAAAATTTGGAACCAAAATAGCCATGACTTTTTTGGATTTTAACAGAGGTGCATGGGGTTCAGAGATGTGGCAGCCCCCTTAAGAGGGCATTAATCTTGACAAATTTCATGCAGGTGGCTCCAGGGAGTTTTCTGCAAGTAATCTTTAAGCCACCCTAAAGCAACCTGTTTACTGAGAACTTCTGATTTGTTAGCACAAAATCATGCAACCTAGGCTGCTCAATGAGCATCACCCCCCCCTTTTTTGCAGGTAGTGCATATTCCTGTCACTTTCCTTACTGCAAAAAATCTGGAGATTTTTGCAGGGAAGTGTGTTTGTTGCACAAGAACTCCAAATCCACTTTAATTGCGTAGCCTGAACATAGCTGCCAAGTTTTCCCTTTTCTCGCGAGGAAGCCTATTCAGCATAAGGGAAAATCCCTTAAAAAAAGGGATGACTTGGCAGCTATGAGCCTGAATTCACCGATATGCCACAGAATCCTAGAGATTTATCTGGAAGCTCCCAAAGTGAGACAGTAGCAAAAGGTCTGGGGATCATTTAACAGAAGCGGGGGAAATAAATAACGATGATAAAACTCCTCAGCTCTGTTTATACAGAAGTTGGAATTTCACCAGTTGCCTGTGATATAGTGCCTTGTAAAAACGCCACCGGTAGTATTCACTGTGAGGAAGTGTCTTGATCAGCAGACAGTAAACTCAGATAGCAGGGCCTGTCTAACTCTTTCATCTAGCCATGCCAGTTTACACACATTCTTTTGCTTGCCCACTTGGAGCAGCTGCAAGGATTAGCAACCTGAGAGTGTTCTGTCCTAAATCACTTTAGGGCAGGAGGGATTACAAACCGTCCTGGGAGGTACTGTGTCTTAAACGATGCACATGGAGCAAGTCTTCCACCTCCTCCCCCTCCCACCCACAAATGGAATCTAGATGGGGGAAAAACCCGACACCATTCCAATCTCCAGTGAGTGAAATATTTGTTTTTTACACTGAGTAAAGAGAAGGGTATCAGGGGCAGCTGAAACAAGAGTGGAGAAAGGAAGGGCATCCCTGATGAGTCATGGCGACATTCTGTTTTCTGAAAATTTGGTGTGTGGGTTTTATTCAGAGCTGAAGCTAATATTTACAGATTTTCAAAGTTTGTCATTTATTTTTTATTTTTTAAAAAAACACATTAAAAGTTAAATACTGTATGCAATGTTGGGACCTGGACTTTTTACAGTGCAGTCCTATGCAGTTTTTACTCAGAAGTGTGCCTCACTGGGTTCAGTAGGAATTACTCCTCCAAGTGGGTTTTCTTAGGATTTTTTAGCCATAATATAAACATTTGCTTCCACAGCAGAATTTATAATGTTTTAAATCACGTGGAATCTCTTGGATTGTAATCTTGGGAGTAAGCAATACCATGGGGGTCACATAGAATAGACATACATAGGCTTGATCTGTTGGGTTGTTTTTTTTAAAATTCTTCAAGTTTCTAATATATAATTTCCACCATCAAATACTCAATACCGCTGCATGTCAACAACTGAATATTTTCAAATACAAAATACTATTGCATGTCAGCTATCAAATTCTGTTGGAACACTGAAATCAAATATAAACAGATATCAAACACTCGGTTAACATTCAACATAGCCATTTACTGAGGAGACTGCCAGGGAGCAAATTTACTTGACCTCTGGTTTTGCTCACGCACAAGGGCTTTTTCCCAAACTGATGCTAGGGATGTGGCAAGTCGGACCTGCTACAAAATGTCAGTGTAGAGTGTTGAGGATTCCAGGCATTCCTTGGGGAGGGGGTTGTCCTTCCTTTTTGCATACTTCTGCAAACTCAGGATTCCCCCAAGGCTGCTGAAACACCCCTCTTGTGTGAGGGTGGTGCCAGTTTGGATTGATAGGTATCAGCACTCAATTTCTGAGAATATGAAATAGATGAAACTACCATAGACTTACCACACGTCAGGAAAATTTCTGACATGTCCTGGTTTTCGGATGTAAAAATGGTGTGTGTGTGGGAGGGGGGGGGAAAGCTCAACAATATGGGTTCGTTTCCTTAAAAAGCTCAAGAATTTTGGTGGTTTCCTTAGAAAAGCTCAACGATTTTGGGGTCTTCCTTTAAAAAAGCTTTGCGGGTGTCAGGAACTTTACTTTTTGAAACATGGCAGCCCTCAGATAACCATGCACACATGCCATGCACATGTCTGTAGTACTATGTGATCTGGATGGAATGAATCATTTCTGGCAATTATTGGGAGTGTTCCTTCCTTCTGGTGAGGAAGGACTCGACACTCTTTTTTTGCTCCTTTCACACAATATGATTTATGAGCAGGCACCAGAATTTGATCTCTCATCTCTGGTTAGGTTTCGCTCTGCAGCCTCATTTTACACAGATGCCAGAGTCTGTAGGCAGTAAAGGATGCGTAAAGCGCTACCCTATTTTCCCCGGTCAAGTTCGCAGTACAAAGTACGACTATCAAGAAGTGTCGTGTTAACAACAGTTACCTCCTAGGGCCATAAACACAGTGGGGCAGGTTGACGCAATTCCTAACTTTAGATCTAGGAGTGAGGGTTGCCTCATCCTACCACCACACCAGTCATTTGGGGAAGCTATAATCACTAGAAACTCAGTGAGGCAACATGGAAAAAATGTTGCTGGCTGGCAGAAGAGGAGAAAGCGAGGGATCTCATCCATGGCAGGCAAGGGAAAGGCACGTCCAACTGCTTTAGAAAACCAGAAAAAGGGATGGGTCCCATGGCTGGGCCTGTTTTGCAAAAGAAAAAAGAAAAAGAAGTCCCCCATTAACAAATGCTCTCACAAAACAAACACCCATCGTGGTGTACATTTCATTATCCAGATTACCTCAGTATTTATGAGGTCTTCTGTGGCTGACATTCTGTTTCACCAGAAGGCGGAGCTTTTATTAAAGGAGATCTGGATATCTACTAGTAGTGTGAGTCAGTGCTGGATATAAGTGGGAGGCAAAAGGGGGCATGAGCACTGGGCTGTAGGTTGGGGGGGGGCATACCTGCCAAGTTTCTGTCTGAAAAAGAAGGGACCGGACCGAAAGCAGCATACTGGAAGTAGCGCAGCGGCCATTTTGGAACTGGGCAGAGCATGCTCAGAAGTGACTTTTGATGCTGCTGTGCCCATTTCCAAAATGGCCGCTGTACCAGAAGTCGCACTGCAGCCATTTTGGAACTGGGCAGAGCAGCAACAAAAGTCGCTTCTGAGCATGCTCCGCCCAGTTCCAAAATGGCCGTCGCGCCAGAATAAACCGGGGAAAAACAAAAAAAAAATCCGTTTTTTCGGCTGGGGACAGCTGGAAAAATGGGGGTTTCCCGGGGAAAACGGGAGACTTGGCAGCTATTGGGGGGGGGCACAGCAAAATTACTGCAATGCACTCTACGTGGGGCTACCTTTGAAGGTGACCTGGAAACTACAGTTAATCCAGAATGCGGCAGCTAGACTGGGGACTGGGAGTGGCTGCCGAGACCATATAACACTGGTCCTGAAAGACCTACATTGGCTCCCAGTACATTTCCGAGCACAATTCAAAGTGTTGGTGATGACCTTTAAAGCCCCAAATGGCCTCGGCCCAGTATGCCTGAAGGAGTGCCTCTACATCCATCGTTCAGCCCGGACACTGAGGACCAGTGCCGAGGGCCTTCTGGCGGTTCCCTCCTTGTGAGAAGTGAGGTTACAGGGAACCAGGCAGAGGGCCTTCTCGGTAGTGGTGCCCGCCCTGTGGAATGCCCTCCTAACAGATGTCAAGGAAATAAACTACTATCTGACTTTTAGAAGACATCTGAAGGCATCCCCATTTAGGGAAGTTTTTAATGTTTGATGTTTTATCATGTTTTTAATATTCTGTTGGGAGCTGCCCAGAGTGGCTGGGAAAACCCAACCAGATGGGTGGGGTAATAATAATAATAATAATAATAATAATAATAATAATAATAATAATATATTGTTGTTGTTGTTGTTATTATTATTATTAGCCTGCTAAAAATTGCAATTATCACTTTATTTATTGGGCACTGCACAGGAGGAGGGGAGATGAAAGGGGATGGAAATGGATGTGTGGGAGCACTTAGAGTACTTATCAGGAGAAGGACGGAGAGCAATAGAACTTGGCAATATTGAGTCAGGTGTTTGGAAAAGGCATGGTGGGACAAGCAGTAGGCACAGGGAGAACCTCCATCTCTTCTAATCTGGCACAAACACAGCCCAGGTCTCATTGCCTGGCTCCCTCCCTGTCTGTCTAAAGAATATGTCATAGGCCTGTTTCATGTTGTGGTTTTGCTGCCCTATTACCTTCTGAGAAAAACACTCGTTTACAACTTAAGGACGTTCCAGTAAAGCGAACCATATTCTGGCCACCAAACATACCGGATGAAGACAATTGAAAGAAATAATGAGTGTTTGAGTAAGAATAATAATTTTTAAAACATATTTCCTTTGGATTTGGCACAAGTGTTGGCATTTCGAGGCCAGCAGTAAGAAGTTCAAAAATGCAGAACAATTTATTTTTTCATACGATTCAGGCCACAGGATGAAAATCAAATTCCAATCTGCTATAAGGCATGTATGGAAATGGAACACATGGCCTGGTGCTATTGCTCATGTTTGCCCTGTAAGTACAGGTGTTTTTGTTATTTTAATGGCAACTCTCTAGAATCATTTTTTAAAACTCTCTGTCAGTTCTCTTTTTACACACTTGATTATGGGTATTTGCTTATCCAGAGGCTGAAAAGGAAAACAGCAATTACTGTGTCAAAAAACAGCCGGGGAGCAAATTCTGCTTTATTCTAACTGGTGATCTTGGCCAAGGAGCAAAGTTTGCCTGATTATGATTACCTACCCTTTTGCCATTTGTATACAGCCAAAAAGCCTACTCTTAGCATTATAGGCATTGGGATAGGCAGAAATAAATAGCCTGAGATAGAAAGAGCTGGACATAACAGGCTTTTTAGAAAATCCTGTAATGCTATTAGCAAAAAATTCCATTTAGGAGAGCTAAGGTCTTGGAGCAACATTCCACAAGCCTGCCAAATTCAGTTTGAATGCTGGTAGGAACTTTTGGGCATATTTTAAGGTCAAAGTGACCCAGAACACATTACACAATTGGCATCTTTCAAGAAAATTTCTAGACACTTCCAAAGCATGTAAGACACAGAAAATCAAAACCACGGCCTTACACACTGGCCTTGGTAGGCACTGAGGAACTGCTGCAATATGCCAATCCTCAGCTGAAACCTGCCATTACCTCCAACAGGCGTCAGGTGTTTTCTCTTGCTTTCATTTTACTCTCCCGTGGGTGTCCAATTTTTGTTTAAAATGTATTGGCTCTTCTATTTTATAGTCCTGTTTAGCTCCCCTCCTCATGTGATAGAATCCTATTAGTATCATAGAATTGTAGTGTTGGAAGGGACCCCAGGGGTCCTCCAGTCCAGTTCCTGCAATGCAGGAATCTCAAGTAAAACATCCATGACAGATGACCACACAACCTCTCTCCTAAAAAAAACCCCATCCATTGAAGGAGAGTCTACCACCTTCCGAGGGAGTCTGTTCCACCGTCAAATAGCTCTGTTTAGTCATAATTTTCTTTATTGTAATTCGAATCTATTGGTTTGGTCCCCACCTTCCAGAATAGTTTGCCCCATCTTCCATATTGAGGCCCCTTTAGATATTTAAGATAGCTATCTTATCTCCTCCCAGTCTCTGCCTCTTTTCCAGGCTAAACATATCCAACTCCCTCAACCATTCCTTAGAAGGCTTGGTTTCCAGACCCTTGATCATCTTGGTCGCCCTTTTCTGTGCATGTTTTGTCTTGTCAATATCCTTCTTAAATTGTGGTGCCTAGAACTGGACACAGTCACAGTACTTCAAGTGTAGTCTGAGCAAGGCAAAATAGATTGGTACTATTACTTCTCTTGATTGGGGTACTATACTTCTGTTGATGCAGCCTAGAATAGCATTAGCGGTTTTGCTACTGTATCATACTATGAACTCATGTGAAGCTTATGGTCTACTAAGATCGCTAGATCCTTTTCACATGTACTGCTGGCAAGCCAGGTGTCCTCCCCCGTATTATATTTGTACAGCTGGTTCTGTCCCTAGTGAAATTCATCTTGTTAGCTTGCACCCAGTTCTCCAATCTGTTAATGTCATCTTGAACCCTAATTCTGGCTTCTGCAACATTAGTTATCCCTCCCAGTTTGGTGTCATCTGCAAATTTGATGAGCACCCCCTCAATTCCTTCATCCAAGTCATTTATAAAGACTTCAAACAGGACAGAACCCTGGGCATCCCACTTGTCACTCCCCCCCCCCCAGGATGACAAAGAACCATTAATGAGTACTGTTTGGGTTCAATCAGTCAACCAACTACAAATTTCCATAATAGTTACCTCATCCAGCCCACATTTTACCAGCTTCTCCACAAGAATATCATGGGGGACTTTGTCAAAGCCTTTTTGAAATCAAGATACATTCTGTCCACAGCATTCCCCTGATCCATCAAGCTTGTAATGCTATAAAAAGAAAAAGAAATGTGTTTCATCTCACATGACTTGTTTTTCAGAAACCCATACCAGGTCTTAGTAATCACAGCATCCTTTTCTAAGGGTGCACAGACCAACTGTTTAATTATCTGTTCTAGGATTGTTCCTAGTGTCAATGTCAAGGTTGGTAGTTATTTGGGGTCTTCTCTCCCCTCTTTTTGAAGTTGGGGACAATATTTGCCTGGCTCCTATCTGCAGGGACCTCACCTGTTCTCCAATAATTCTCAAAGACTATAGACAGAGGCTCTGAGTACATCTGCATGCTCTTTAGTACCCTTGGTTGCTTGTCAGGTCCTGGAGATTTGAATTCATTTAAAGTAGGTAGGTGTTCCTTTACCACCTGTTTTCCTGTCTTGGGCTGCAGCTCCCCCCTTGCATCATTTATTATGTTGGGCACTGCTTTCCTTTTGGGTGAAAACAGAGGCAAAGTAGGTGTCGAGCAGTTCTGCCTTCTGTCTGTCACGCAATAGCATTTCTCCCTCTTGTCCATGCAGAGGACTTACTACTTGGTTGTTTTTCCTCTTGCTTCAAACATAGCTGAAGAAACCTTTTAGTATCACTGTATTATTTTTTAACCTCTCTTGCAGTCTGAGTTCATTCTGAGCTTTAGACTGCCTGACTTTCTCCTTGCAACTGTTGGCTACTCATGCATCCTCTTCTTTCATGATTTCCCCTTTCTTCTATGTCTTATATATTCCCTTCGTGAATCTCGGCTTATCTGTAAGCTAAGCTTAAGCCACACTGGTTTCGTTTGATGCCTTCCACTTTTCTTGTTAGAATTGTCTGCATTTGTGCCTTCAGTATCTCACCTTTAAGAAACTCCTATCCATCTTGGACTCCCTTCTCTTTGGCCAAGGGATCTGGCCAAGAGATCTCACTCAGTAGTTCCTTAAGCTTTTTGACAGACTTCCTCTGCATGTGACTAAGAGGTGGGTGTGACCTCACCTACCCAGGTAACAAAAGAGCAGGACTGGTCAGCCATCTCTCTCTCTCTCTGACCACATTTGTCAAAGAAGCAACATCTGCTTAGCCTAAGATGCTCTCTTGGCTTCCAGGTGTATGTTACTTTTCTAAACTAAGCCTGCCTTCTGGGATCCAATTGTGAACAGAATGTGTGAGTAAACTCTTTTTATACTTTTATAGAAGACTGTGCCGTGTCTTATCTTTTATGAGGGAATAAGGGGGAAATACCAGGACAGTTCTTATAGAGGCTTTAGCGAGCCTGAGCAAATGCATCCGCTGTGTCAGTTTAAAAAGGGGAATGGTACTCTCCTAAATTGTGGAACTTGTTAAAACAAGTTGGAAAGGATATAATCAAACAATATATCCTCTCCTGTATCCCTGAACATTCCCACACTCAGCACTTCCACTTCACTGATCAGAATTGAGGAATTTGTTGAACTTACATTTTTTGACAGTGTTTGAGTTACAACAGATATGAAAAGCTTCATCAAGAGGAGATGCATGTATTCCTCAGCAGTAACAAATATCACCTTTTCATAGCTGCCAAGTTTTCCCTTTTCTCGCGAGGAAGCCTATTCAGCATAAGGGAATTTCCCTTAAAAAAAGGGAGAACTTGGCAGCTATGCCTTTTGCCAACAACCTCATTCCCATGATGCTGATCATCACTGCTCCTTATTCTGAGACTGAAGTCATGAAATATCCATCACTTAATGAGCAGGTTAGATCAGCATTTGGTTGAATTTGTTGAGGGGGACTTATAAAGTTCCTGGCCATCAACATGTTAAGCTCAAGGCTGTTATTAATTGAATATGAGGTTCAAAAAGCTCCTGGTTATGGAAGTAGGTTAGCCTTCACTTGAACAACTCAGGAAATCCCTTCCAAATCTGTTTTTAAGATTCTGAAAAAAACATGCACCAGGCTGACTGCCAGGTACATACTTTATTACTACTACTCTCTATGTTTATGGTCTCACTCAAGACTCACTGCAGGCCAAGTCATGTTACTTGATTTAAACCAGTCTAGAGCCTTGAAGCCAAAAAGAGTATTCTTTTTGACAAAACATACAGAGAAAAAGACATGAATAAGTACATCTTATCAATCAATCAATCAATCAATCAATCAATCACGGTTCTAACTTCTGTACTTGAGCTTCAAGACACAGAAATTTACTTTCTATGGGATTAGAGCTATAGGCTGGGGCAACCCAGCCAGATTTGTGGGGAATGAATGAATGAATAAAAATAATAACTAGCATTGTCCAGAATGATTTTCCACTCCCTCCCTCCCTCTCTCCCTCCCTCCCTCTGTCTCTCTCTCTCCCACCCAAAGAGAACCCTTTCACCTGCCCAACTCAAGGTAGAACCTTAATTTGGGAATGTTAGCCCAGGGGTAGGCAACCTAAGGCCCCGGGACCGGATGTGGCCCAATCGTCTTCTCAATCCGGCCTGTGGATGGTCTGGGAATCAGTGTGCTTCTACATGAGTAGAATGTGTCCTTTTATTTAAAATGCATCTCTGGGTTATTTGTGGGGCATAGGCATTCATTTTTTTATTTTAAAATATAGTCCAGCCCACCACATGGTCTGAGCCCACGGCTGAAAAAGGTTCCTGACCCCTGTGTTAGCCAATGAAATATTGGAGGCCAGGCTTAGTGTCACTTGCTATTTTAGGCCCAGGTAATGTGGCCTTTGTAGCTCTAGGAATCAATTAAGTCAAAGGAAAAGGAACAATTGCTTAATGGATAGCAATGGCTGGTAAAGATGGCCACTTTTTAATTTAATTTATTAAACATATACACCTCTTGATTTTAATAAAACCTCAAAGTGGCTTACAAAAAGAATAAAGAATAGTCTGGGGGATCCACACCTGCCATTGGAGGCCCAGGGGGTTTCATTGCAGGGAGTGCCTATTGCCGGGTATGGTTGGTTTGCCAGCTATGGGCATTCCTGGGCTGGAACAGCCTGGTAACAGCATTGCTCACTCTGGTAAGCTCTCATCTTGATTACTATAATGTGTTCTATGTAGATTTACCTTGGAAGACAGTGCAGAAATTGCAACTCATGAAGAATGCCACTGCTAAGGTACTGATGGGTATCTCTAGATGTGGCCACAGAGTCATAGAATTGTAAAAGTGGAAGGGACCACGAGGGTCATCTATGTAGTACCTGCCTTCTGAGATCTGGATGGGCTGCTTATAGGCTCAATTTAAGATGTAGATGTTATTGCACGAAGCCTTGAATGACCTGGGATCTGTGCGATACATGCCGTGTTATTTTACTGGTTGGGTTGTCACTAGTAGACAGTGGTGAAAAGCCTCTACAGATTCTGGAAATAAGCAATGAACTCAATGCTACTTACTTCTGCATACTGTATAAGATTGTAAGTGGCACAAATGTGCAGGACATTATTTAGATGCTTCCATAAACCAGCTCAGAATTGTGGTTTAGATCTTGCCAAGCTTCCAGTAACTGAGGGAGAGGCGGGCAAGTTGAAACCTGACCTTGGTAACTCAAGCCAGAGAGAATAAAATAGAAATAAACACTATTATTCCTGGAAAGAAGCTCTCCTGCCCCCTTGCTAAAGCACACTGCCATCCAGATCAGATTAGTCTCAGATTCCTTTCTCTGCTCCACCTCTCATTGTCAGGGCAATGTTCCCAGACCTGGACAACAAAACTGCCATTTTATTCAGACCTTTCTTCTCAGATATGTCAAGTGAGAGAAACACCTGCACAGGGCACTCTCTTTTGCTGAGCCAAGTGTTTGGGACACAAGCCTGCTGATCTTCTTATTTAAAAGGATAAAACAATATTTGACCCTACTAAATCATCAGGCCATGTCACTTGCCTTGCCATGGGTTTCCACACTGTTTTACTCTGGTAGTATTTTAGCACATTAAGAGCAGCACACACACCACACTGTGCTCTTCAACAGCTGTGCTTAACTAGCCTGGAGGTAGCTGTAACGTAAACTTAGCTTTTGTTTTTGTTTCAAATCCTGACCCCAAAGCCTCAATAACCCTCTCAGAACACTCCACTTGTTTATGAACCTACGGTTGCCAAAGACGCTTACACAGAAATTCTGTGCCATTTCCCTACTCACTGCAAGAAAGCATGGGCATGTACACATGTAACCCCCTATCCCCATCAACACTTTCTGTCCTGTCCCAGGAGGATATTAAAATGTTCTGACAGCATAATTCAATGCAGAAGTAAGTTCCACAGACTTCAGCAGGTCTTACACCCAGGTAAGTAGGTCCAGGATTGCAGCTTGAATCCTTTAACTCAATACATTATCCCAGGGGTCACCAACTTTTTTAGACCAGCAGGCACGCCTTGAATTTTGACAAAGTGCTGTGGGCACCACTCACAAAATGGCTGCCTTGGTGGCATGGCGTAACACAAAATGGCTACCATGGGGCATGGCATAACAAAAAAATGAGAGTGCGGTCCTTGTTGCTTCCTCCCCTCTTCAGTGGTGCCTGCCACTGTGGAACAGACCCAGCAGGCAGCTTCAGTAATGTGCTCCTTCCAGCAATTAAAAACTCTTCTGTTTATCTCAGCATTTGTGAATTGCTGATCACTGGATCATTTACTGTTTAATTGTGTTTACTGTACAGTTTCTTTTTGTGAGTGTACATTTTTTATTTGCTTTAATGAAATTCATAATATTGTTTTAATTATGCTTTGTTGCCCAGTGTAAAAGAAAGGGGGGAAACCCAATAAATAAAACATTCAACCAGCAGCCCGCTAATGGGATCCTTTGCAGTGGCCATGTGCTATCTGTCATCTCTCAAAACAAGAGTTGACCCAAGACTTCCTTTGGCGCGCTTATGGGTGGGTGGATGTGGGCTGATTCTTTCATTATAAGTCAGCTGAGGCAACACAAAGAGGATTGTTTTGAAGGTGACTAGCTTTTCCTTTCAGGTTTAGAGGCCAAGGCTGCCTGTTACCCCCCCTGGTCCGTTCTGAGGTCTTTGTGACAAGATCCTTTTATTCTGCTGAGCCATAATGAAACAAACATAGCTAGAAGGAAGTGAGTCAGGAAGCCCGGTCTGCTTCAAGGGAAAGTGTGATTCAATGCTTGTGACATCGGCCTTGTTCCCCAAAGGCTCCGCAGGATGCTGCGAAATGAAATGAAATTGTGTAATCCACAGAGACAACTCACTGTACATCCTAAATCTTCTGATCTTCCCATAGGAGGGGTGCTTCTACTGAGTACTGTATGTTAGCTGATTTCTTAGAATGAAAACACCCAAAAACTCTGTGAGCGAACTGAGCTGAAGGCGTTGTTGCTGGGCCGCCTGCCCACACTGACAGCTGAGCTAGGAACCACAGGCGTATCAAATTTAAGAAGAGCTCAGCAATGATTTGTCAGAGAACTCCTGAGTCCTGTTTAGTCTATGCTTTCTTGCTCTGCAGCTTTCCATGGCTAAAGATATCAGTAAAGGAGATGGACTGACTGATTGTACTTATAGGATGGTTTTCCACAACAAGCTAGGCTCACTCTGGCTTACAGCAAACAAACAAAACTTTTAAAATAGAGAACATAACAAATACAAAATACAGTGGTACCTCGGTTTTCGAATGTTTCCATTGACGACCATTTCGGTTTTTGAACGTCGTAAACCCAGAAGGAAATGCTTCGGTTTTCGAACACGCCTCAGAAATCGAACATGAAACGCGACTTCCGCTGAGTGCAAGATCCAGAGGCCTGGCTGTCAGCTGCTGAGTTTTCGGTTTTCGAACGTTTCAGAACTCGAACCGTCTTCCAGAACAGATTACGTTAGAAAACCAAGGTACCACTGTATACAAAATACAGTGGTACCTCGACTTACGAATGCCTTGATTTCCACATGCGCAAAATGGACGCTTCAACTTACGAAGGATTCGACTTCTGAAGAGCGCTGCGGAACGGATCGCCTTCGTAAGTCAAGGTACCACTGTACATAATAGTAAATTTAAAATAGCAGGAACCAACAATTTAGCAAGAACAGAATAAATTCAATACAGTCATACCTCATGTTGCGTCCACTTCAGGTTGCGTCTTTTCAGCTTGCGAACGCGGCAAACCCGGAAGTGTTTACTTCCGGGTTTCGCCACGTGCGCACTACACGGTTCGCGTATGCGCAGAACCGCTGCTCTGGTTGCGGACTTTTCGGGGTGCGAACGGCACCCCGGAATGGATCGTGTCTGCAACTATAGGTACCACTGTATAACAAAGAAAAAAAACAATCTAGGTATTATAAATACACACACACAGAAAATGTTAACCAACAAAAAAGTTGGTACAGCTCTTTCTGTACTCCAAGGAGCCTGGCTTAAATGCTGTTCAGAGACAAGGGGTAGAAGACATACCTGGCATGATGACAGGGGAGGAGAAAGTGAGGCTGAAAGGTGGATAAGGCAGCTCAAGAAGACAGGTAGTGAAAGCAAGGCAGCCCTATAAGGTACAATGCAGGGGGATGGCAGTATCTCAGTGGCCGAGTTTCTGCTTTGCATGCAGAAGGTCCCAGGTTTAATCTCCGGCATCTTCAGGTAGGGCTGGGAGAGACCCCAGTCTGAAACCTTGGAGAGCTGCGACCAGTCAGTGTATGCAATATTAAGCTAAATGGACCAGCAGTCTAATTCAGTATAAAGCAGCTTTCTATAATCTTATATTTCATTGGAATTTGTCAATCCATCATCTGACCTGGGTGCAACACTTTTCTTAATGTTATTTATTTAATGCCTACCTCAGCATTGTCTCTAATATCATACCAGCTGCTTAGCAAAATAACTACCATTTTGGAATTACTGGGATGGAGCAAAAGGAAAACAAGGAATCCGGTGGCACCTTAAATAAAAAAAATGAATTTATGATTGCATCTGATGGAAGCAGAGTCTAGTCCGCAAAAGCTTATGCCATTAAAAATGCTTGTTGTTTAAGGTTCCACGGGACTGTAGTTTTTGCTGCAACAGGGAGAAAAAACAGACATGGACACACCTCTTGAAATTGAGATGGCGAATGTTGCTGAAGGGTAGGGAAGGAAAGAAAGAGCATGAGGAAGAATCATGGGTATTGAAAGGAGAAGGAAAATAGAGATATGAAAGTGCATTAAAGGGTCAAAGGGTAAATGGAGCAGAGGCACTCTGGGTTCTTCAGCCAGATTTTTAGCAGGCAAAGGAGGGGCAAGCGCTGTCTTGAGGTTGCCCCTTCAAGCCATTGCCATTTTCTGTCCTGATATTTGTGTGCATGTATAATTCACCTTGACAAATACCAGATCAAGAAGACTTTATGAGGATTCACTGCAATAGCATGCTTATTCCTAAGTAGACCCAGTACAAAAGGTAGGGGAGTTTGGTTCTTCCTTAAAGCTGCTCTCCTTCTCCTCACCATCCTCACTGGGGATCTTTAGAGGGTAGCATTATTACTAAGCGTACAGATGCCATTGGAAAGTATTGTCTTGGGCACAGAATTACTGAGCACCAGCAGCCAAACTTTGGATTCAGGCCCCTGTGATCAGCCATGAATTTTTGAGTTGCTTTGGGCTTATCACTCTCCTACCTTTTGAGCTTCAGGCTACGATGTGAAAAATTATAATGTGGTAAGTTTGGGTGGTTGGACAGGAGAGGGTGAGTGGAGCCTATAAGTAATGCTGGAAAGTTCCATAATGGTCTTGGCAAAGCTGCCAAGTAACTCTTTTGCTAGGGAGACTACAGGTAATACGTTTCTGTAGAAACTTGTTGTTGTTTAGTCGTTTAGTCGTGTCCGACTCTTCGTGACCCCATGGACCATAGCACGCCAGGCACTCCTGTCTTGCACTGCCTCCCGCAGTTTGGTCAAACTCATGTTCATAGCTTCAAGAACACTGTCCAACCATCTTGTCCTCTGTCGTCCCCTTCTCCTAGTGCCCTCAATCTTTCCCAACATCAGGGTCTTTTCCAAGGATTCTTCTCTAGTTTCTGTAGAAACTAGTTGTTAAAAAACCTTCCCGGAGTCTTCTAAAACAGCAGAAGCAGAACTTTGCTCCCCCACCTCCATCTAGATGTAAAGGTGGACAGGGTTGCTGTGCTTTTTGTAGTTGTGTAGAAGGGGGGGGGGATTTCAGCAGTTGAAGCTCGTCCTGTGCCCTTTTTCACACCTGGCTGGATTACCTCCACCCTCAACTAAGGATGATGCAATCTAGGTGCAATCCTGCATCAGCTGAGAAGCAGGTCTGGCATTTGCAGCAGGGCTTGCCTCTTCATGTGTTCAAATGAAATTCCTGAAGAGAGCTAGAGGGAGCCAAGCCTTTGTGGGTACTGACTTTCTGTACCTGGAGATCTGATGTGGAAGCAGTCATCGCTGTCTGCCTGGTAGAGCGCTTAAGCTGTCCCTCCACCACACTTAACTTCTATATTTTTAAATAAATGCAAACGTTGCAAAACTCCAATAAAACTCCACAGACCTTCCAAATGAAGTGCTGCACCCCTGGAACTTCTCATCATTTGGAGAAGCAGGGTGAAGCTATAATGGCTTGTTTTGCAGTTGTTATGGCGAACAACACTAAAACAGTTTGTACAGAACAGTGCTGCTGCAGCAGCACTCCGTGGTAGATCCCCAAAGGGCAGACAGGGCCTGCACTCTGTCCATTTTTCTGCAACCCAACGCAAGATTAGCATGTGTTTCTCTCGATGTCGAAAAAGAAAAGGTGGGCGAACAGAAAAAGCAGATTGAAGCCAAACCCCAGTTTGGAATATAGCCACCCGCAAACATCCTAAGGAGTAAAGAGTGGGCTCACAGTGGAAAGAACGAATCACTCTCTTTGAGTACAATAGTATCACTCAACTCAACTGTCAAGAATGCAAATGTATTTTATTTTGGTACTTTCCAGCCAGTGCTTCACACCTCCCACACAAAAGGAAACCCAGCGTTATGCATCACCCAAAGTGGTTCTGAGTGTCTGCCTAGGAAGTAATTCTTTGTATAGGCACTGTAACCGCCACGTAGCACAAGCAAACAGAATGGACTTTCCCTTCCCAGCAGTACTGCTGGTTGGTGTGTTTGCGCTGCTGAACGAAGGAGGGAACTGCCCAATGTGTGGCAGTGGAGTTGATGGTAGAGGGAGGGAGAAAAGAGGCCTGTCAAAGAAACTTTGCAGTAGCAGGAGTGAAGGATCTGCTGGACACCCCACACCACCTGGGGTTGGGATCCACTGAAAGCTAAGGAGGGAAATGGTAGAAGAGGTCATGAAAGACTTAGTCAAACTGTCTGCCCAAAGGAAATCCCACTACGCAGCAGGCCTGCACTGAACCGCCAACACAATCTTGACCACCGAGCATCATCAGCAGAAATAAAGTACACTATGGGGGGAGGAGGAGGAAAATGAGATCACTGAAGAACAAAGAGTTTGTCATTGACTCAAATACAAAAAGGCAAGTCATGTGTTGCAGCAGAAAGCCACCATCCATCTAGTAAGGCAGCAATGCCCCTCACAGATTCTTAAATTTGATTCAGAGAAAAATACATTTTGACCAGAGACATTGGGCAGACTGAGTGTAGCCGTTGATCAAAGATCACCAGTGTTGAAGCAACGATTCTTCAACATCAACTTCGTTGGACTGGTCATGTTGTGCGGATGCCTGATGATCGTCTTCCAAAGCAGCCAAGAGGAAGGCACACTTGGCAAATCCACACCGTGATAAACTCCCACCCGGAAACCAATGTCCCCACTATGGAAGGACGTGTGGATCCAGAATGGGCCTCCACAGTCAATTGCGGACTCATTGTTAAAACCGTGTTTATGGAAGACAATCTTACTTGGCTACGAGTGATCACCAGAGAAGAAGAGCAGTTGATCAAGGCCATCAGAATCAGCACCACAGATGGTATCATATCAGCAGGCGAGGATTTGTTTGACTGAATGCTCTCCCACGCAAAAATAATTCCCTGCACATAGAAAACTAGATGTGAAAGGGGAAAGGGTTCTAGCCCAGCCTGCTCTTGGACATACTGGTTCTAACAAACATCGTGCCTTGACGTTTCAAGACTGGCATGGTTACCTCACACAATTCTCCCTAGGGTGGCTAAAAAGAGAAAACGCATCACTGAAAGGAAAGTAGAGGTTTGCACAAAACTGCACATCTGCTATTTTGTATGTATAGGTGCAAATTTAGAAATCATTACTGTAATATAAATAAAGACACCTCACATTATATTGGGAGGAGCCTATTGGGACCAAGTGACCTTTGTGTGGTAGGGATAGATGCGTCTGTTTCAGTTCTCCCAATTTTTTCATTTTTCCAATCTTAAATTCAGTTATCCACATTTCTTCAGTATTTTTTTATTTTAAAAAAACCCTCCTGAAAATTTGTCAGCAATTTGGTTCAAATTTCCCCTAATAATGCACATTTTTGTATGCAGCTTTGTCTAATGCACACATTTCTGCAAAGCAATTCCCACCAATGTAATGCATTTTTAATGCACACTTTATTATATGCCCTTTTGCACGCATTGCTTGGTTGGAGAACTGCATTGCAAAATTCAGAGACGTGTGAATTTCGAAGGATGGCTGCGTTTCAGTTGGTGTATTGTTTCCGAAAGTGAAGATTTGGTAGGTTCACCTTTCAATGTGAATTTAACATTGATTTTCTTCCCAATCCAGGGGCTTTTTTTCAGCTAGAACTCGCCGAAACTCAATTTTGGCACTCCTAATTAAAATATTAGGAACCATGTTATACATTAGGGTAAAGAGCTTCCGGCCCTCCCTCTAGTTATAAACCTATATTAAAAAATGACAAAGTAGATATTTTATCCAATCATGCACACTGCAGGTGGGTTCTGAAGAGGTTATTCATATGAAGCTTTTAAGCCTAAGGAGTCGTTAGTACACTTTACACTAATTACAGAGAAAAATAAACACCATCTCACGAAGAGAAAGAAAGGATATAAGGTTTCTGAGAGGCCTGAAGGTTGCGGCAAAATAGGCTTATTTGGTTTCTTTCTTTCTTTCGAACCAAAACACCCGTACTTTCTCGGTTCAGACTGACATAACCCAGAAAAACTGGGGAAAGGACAGTAGGAAGGGAGATGTCAGAGCTGCTCATTTCTTTCCGCCCAACAACCCCTGGCTACAGAGAATGCCTGTTTCTCACTTTAAGTCCCACGGACTTCCAGGAAGGAGTAGTGAGCTAAGCTGAACTGCTATTCCCAGGAACAACTGAGGGGGTGGCAGGGATAGAACATAACTATGTTCTTGGAAAACCCGGCCGGGGGGGGGGGGAGACACCTATCACAGAGCTGTACAAATTTCCTTTCCCCTCCCTAAACTAACTGGACTGAAACCTCAAGCCTGCTCGATTTGACCAAATAAACACACACACACATTTTGGAGCTGATAGCGGAGATAAGCCGATGAAATAAACAACGGTCTGGAAGCTTTATCCATAGCCATGTCAGGCCTACAGATCCATTGAGAAATACATTAAATGTAATATATGGAAACAGCTCGTTGTGGCTTTTTATTGGGCTCATCTGTTTAGTAAACTATGACTTAGGCTGCAATCCTAACCCCACTTCTGAGTAGACATGATTAGGATTGCACCGTTGGGAATTAACGCTTGATTATTTATATATATATTTAAAATGAATTTTTTTTGTGTCCAGCAACTTTTTGTCATTAAAAATATGAATTATTTTTAAAAAGTCATTTTTTAAACCTTTAAATCAGAAACAAAAAACCAGGAAGCCATGGATCATGATGTTTATTAACACACTTAACTACAAAAAAACATGATCATTGCTCACTTTTCCGATCTTAAATTCAGTTCTGCACATTTCCACATCAGTATGGTTTTAAAAAGGTCCTCCTGAAAATCCATGAGTATTTTAGGGCATATTTATCCCAATACACACATTTTATTTTTTCTAATATAAACATTTTTCCTAAGCATATTTTACCTAAAACCTGTACAATACTGTTTTTTCATTTGTTTCTTAGAATTCCCAAAGCAATGCTGGAGTCATTCTTTAAATGCTAGCTATTTTCCATTGTTCCAGTATTAAGAACATACTGATCTAGCACTGCTAGCACAGTGTTCTTCTGAGTTCACTATCTGATTTACTGTGAATGGGCCTAGCACAGAAAGCAGTGCCAGATCAGAGACTGGGATCTTGGAAGAGAAGATTCCTTCCTTCCTTCCTTCCTTCCTTCCTTCCTTCCTTCCTTCCTTCCTTCCTTCCTTCCTTCCTTCCTTCCTTCCTTCCTTCCTTCCTCCCTCCCTCCCTCCCTCCCTCCCTCCCTTTTTAAAAAGAAAAAAATGTTTTAAGTCCTTGTAGATTTACAGAGAAGTACAGGGAATAATAAAATAGCAAGTAAGCTCACAAATTCTTCTGGTTACATATTGAACCTACATGCATTTCAAAAGGGCCAGACAACAACCCAGCACGAAGGATGAGGAAATGACATATTTTTTAACACACTAGGAACTCATGCGGGTGGCGCTGTGGGTTAAACCACAGAACCAGAAGGTCGGCAGTTCGAATCCCTGCGACGGGGTGAGCTCCCATTGCTTGGTCCCTGCTCCTGCCAACCTAGCAGTTCGAAAGCACGTCAATGTGCAAGTAGATAAATAGGTACCGCTCTGGCGGGAAGGTAAACGGCGTTTCCGTGCGCTGCTCTGGTTCGCCAGAAGCGGCTTTGTCATGCTGGCCACATGACCCAGAAGCTGTACGCCAGCTCCCTCGGTCAATAAAGCAAGATGAGCACCGCAACCCCAGAGTCGTCTGCAACTGGACCTAATGGTCAGGGGTCCCTTTACCTTTACCTAGGAACTCAAAATAAAAATGGAATAATGAAAAACAAGAAGGAACTACAAAAAGGAAAGGAAAGCTGCTGCCATAAATTATCATGTAGGGCTACTCTTTCTCCCTTTTTGCCCCAATTATTTAGGTGTCTCAAGCCATGAGAACAGAAATTTGGTAGAATGCACAAAATTTTAAAAAGGAAATTAAAATTTTCAGTTTAGTGGATCCCTTGATTTGTGAGGAAATCTTATTTTGTATTAACAGTAAAATAAAAAAATTCCTTCAGTAGCACCTTAAAGACCAACTAAGTTTTTATTTTGGTATGAGCTTTCGTGTGCATGCACACTTCTTCAGATACAGTAATTCTTTGTATTAACACTTACCAGTCTTTATCCTCTGGTGTGGGCCCTACCAGCAACGCAACAGGGGGCAGTTCTATGGTGGAGGCCTTCAGCAATGTGTAATATTGGGGTGGGGTGACAGGAGAGAGGCAGGCAGCAATCTTTAGACTAAAGGAGTTGGAAGCCCCCCTGGGTGCCCCTAAAATCAGTCATGACCTGTTGGATGGCAAATAGCAGTCTTGGGGTTGGGGAGGCATAATGGAGAGAGGGCCCATTTCCATCAGGACAGTCTGATCTGCAGAAGGGCTGAGAAGCAGAAGGTGACAAGAGATGCTTAAAGGTTCTCACCTCATCTCTCTGCAGAGGCTGATGACAGCAGAACCAGCAGCTAATCTTCTGCAGATCACTGAAATGTCCTGAAATAGCTCAACCCCAAAAGTGACAACAACCACGGCTATCAACCTCTGATTGGCCAGACCTTTTGGCTGGTGCAAATTGTCATTACTTCACTGACTTGACAAAGTGATAATAAATTGAACCAGCAAAGATATCTGGGCCGTTAACTTTAATTAGAACAGGCTGGCTAGGACTCAAGTCTACATAAATATTCTTGCCATTCAAAAGCTTAGGTTTGCATTGACACAGGTCTCTATATTTAATGTACAGTACTCTAAGTGAAGCAATCAAAATAGATCCCCAAATAGACATGCAACTCTGCAGTTAACGAAGGATATAGATGGCTTTCTTAGAATCGTAGACAGAAAGATTTATGGGAAGAAGCCACAGATGGGAAGGAAGCAAGTCACTGTGCTTACTTTTTTCAAGCCACACACATATGAACCATATCCCAAAAGTTTGGATGAAATACTGGAGAGCAATCAAAACATAAAGCTTCAGAGATTATGGGTAATGCTGGAGGAATTAGTGACCACATAGATATTCAGGGAAACAACTGTACTTGGCAGAATTACCGTCAGTATGGAGGACATTGATCTGTATCCAGAGGCCTGGGTCAGTAGCTCCCCCAATAGGTTTGCAAGATAATTGCAAAAGCTGGAAGTTCTCTAAATTTCCAAGATCTACCCTCACAGTTTTGTGACACTCTGTATGGCCTAATAAAGGCATTACGCTAATATGGATTTTGGAAATTTTCTTATGGGCCAACCGAGTTACATTTATATTTACATTCACAGTTCCATCCCAGTGTGTTGAACCAAAGGTGAACTCCTTGCTGCGGTGTCTGTCCCACACATGTAAAAGGCTAGGAGACCTGGCAGGCTGGTAACTCTACCCCTTTCTTAATAAAGCACTAGAATGGATCACTCTGTTGTCTTTGGCATCCCCCTTTTTTGTCATACCTGCACCCAGCCACTCCCACGAACCCTCCTCTTGGTCTATGGTTCAGAACACCCAGACATTAGAATACAGTGTCTCTCTTAGCCCTCTTTGTAAAATTGCCATGTAGGTCACATCAAAGCTTCTAGAGCAGGGATGGAGGACATGTGGCCCTCCAGATGTTGCTGAGACTCCACCAGCCCCAGCCAGCATGGATAATGGTCAGGGATGATGTGAATTACAGTCTAATATCTGAAGGGCCACAGATTCCCCATTCCTGCTCAGGACAAAGGCTAAAGCAGGCACCCCCAAACTTCGGCCCTCCAGATGTTTTGGACTACAATTCCCATCTTTCCCGACCACTGGTTCTGATAGCTAGGGATCATGGGAGTTGTAGGCCAAAACATCTGGAGGGCCGCAGTTTGGGGATGCTTGGGCTAAAGTAAGGGTAGCCAAAGCGGTGTCTTTTACTTTTACTTACTAGATGTGCGCAGCACAGCCCCCATCAACCCCAGCAAGCAAGGTCAATGCTCAGAGATAATACTAGTTGTAGTCCACAATATCAGGAGGAAACAACATGCTGTGAATGTTGTTGTCGCACATCACCATTTAAGCCATGCAGTGTGAATTTGCTGGGCATTGGGGCTGGCTGTGCCAGAAGAGGAACAGACAAGTTAAGAGTTGCAGCTGCTGGCCAAACATGTATGAAACCGAACAACCACAATTCAAGGGCTGCAACCCTAACTCCTAGAAGCACAAATGCTTTAATATTTCCTTAGTCCTTAAATCAATCTGTTATTTCATGTGGATAGTGATGCATAGTTGCCTGCCCTGGGGGCAAGACCAGAACGTCCCTGCAGCTGCTGCCTGGCAGATCTCCCATCTCTCCATACCTGCTGGACCTATGGCCTCTTGGGGGACTTCCAGACCAGGACCTGCCTGCAGTTGTGCAAGTAGGGCAGGGACCAGACCCCTGGGTGGGCAGACAGCATTGGAAACACCTGCTGCCCCAGCTAGGCATGCACTAGTTGCTGGGACAGCTCTATAAAGCCTACCTGCTCTTTATTGTCCCTTTGGAGAGTGTTAAGCACTGAGAAGAGATTAGTACTATACAACAAATCTTGGAAAGTGGTCCTACGTGTTGTACCACCATTTTCTCTCGCTCTTTATTGTATGGAAATTTATGCATTTTACAAAAACAGCATGGCCAAATGTTCGTTTAAATTAAGGTGTGTAAGCACCGCGATTTTAGCTTTCCATGAAGGATGAATCACATCATTTCCAGGGATTACTTCATTGCCCACCCACCCTACCTAATGCCCTTTTGGGAGGTTTCTGGAATCTGACTGATTTATCGCTTTTATTTCCTTTGATGCAAGGAAATGCTGGGGGAATGTTACCATGCAAAATGGCTTTTATTTAGTTCATTTGCTGTTTACCGGTATATGAGTCAGTTCCCAATAGTTCCTATGTCTTTGAGGGATACCTGAACGTAGCAGCCGTGAGAGATTACACGTGTCCTGCATGTAGAAATCAGATCGCTGATAACTGAGAGGAATTGTGGAATTACCGGTAATAAAAAAGTGAGAAGTAAATGGAGGTCAAAACCAAGACCTCTTCAACCACAGGTTGAAAATGGCTGCAGGGCCATATATTTTAGCCTGTCCCTTGTCACATGGTTTTTGCTGGGATAGGAAACAAACCTAAAGTGCCAATCAAGATATAGTACCCGCCTCTGCTTACTTAACTACCCGTGTTTCTCATAATTTAAGACACCGTCTTATATTTATTTTACTCAAGAAAATAAGCCTATGGCTTATTTTCGGGGGTGTCTTATTTTTTAAAAAAATTACCTCCTCTTCCTGTCGCGGCTCGGCGCCCATAACTGGCTGCTGCTGCACTGGTGGGCGCTTTGTCGGTGCTTCACCAGGGCACGCTGCTGGGTCCTGCTGGGTCGGGGCTCAGAGTGGCGCACGCTGCGGCTCTTGCTGCGTCCCGCCGCCAGGTCGGGGCTCCGGAGGCAGCCTGCCGGGTTGGCGCCCAGCGCGCCCCGAGCCTCCGGAAGTCAGCAGCAGCAACACAGCAGAAGGAGGAGGCGGCCTGCCAGGTCGGCGCCCAGCAGCGCCGTGCGCTCCAAGCCCCAAGCCAGCAGGAGCGTTGGTTCCTGGAGGGTTGGGGCGCTCTGCACGCGCTGCTGGGTGCCGACCCGACAAGCCGCCTCCTCCTTCTGCCGCCTCCTGGAGGCTCGGGGCGCTCCACATGGCGCTGCTGGGTGCCGACCCGGCAAGCCTCCTCCTCCTCCTCCTCCTGCCGCAGCTGGCATTGCTGCTGCTGGCTCCCGGAGGACGGCGCCTACCACTATGGCTTATTTGGGGGGTATGGCTTATATTTCTCAAATGCTTGAAAATCCTGCTACGTCTTATTTTATGACTACGTCTTAAAATATGAGAAACAGGGTACCAATCATGACACACTGCCAGTCACTTTCACTAACCAGAAGCTACCCAAAGCCTGTATACACGAAAACTTTCACTGCCCTCTTAAAAACTCTTTTTAAAAAAGGTGCTACTGGAAGGATTTTTTAAAATTTTGTTTTGACTATGTCAGACCAACACGGCTACTTACCTGTAACATGCACACGAAAGCTCATACCTATGACAAACTTAGTTGGCCTCTAAGGTGCTACTGGAAGGATTTTTTAATTTTTTTTATTTTCTCTTAAAACCATACAGCAGTGACGGGGAATCGTGGCCCTCCAGATGTTTCCGAATTACAACTCCTATCATCCCTGATCACAGGCCCTGCTGACTGAGGACAATGGGAGTTGGAGTGTCACAGCTTCTCCATCTCTACCAAGAGGAAGTGCACCCAGCAGATTGATTTGGGGAGTACTCCTCAATACCCAAATCCAAGTAAATATTTGTGAGAGGATGATGATCAGCAGTTAATTCACTAAGGCTGTACTTATCTCATTGTAACTGCTTACAGCACAACCGCACATTAGCTGTTTTCTCGCAGCACATGGTTTGGAAATTATTGTGTTAAGGTTTCATGCTACCCAGAGACATGCTGGGGCAACTATTGCTGTTGCTAACTCTGAAGATATGCTGCCTACACAGCAGGTTTCTAAGAAAAGGTGTGGATGCTAACGCATCATTTGCAAAGTGCTATTCCCGCCCCCCTCCCCAACTGTTCCTACATTCTCTAGAAACCCATTTCTCCAGTTAAAGGAAGCCTTTACCCCTGGAAGTATAGCAACACAGAAATGATTGCTGTGGGTTCCATCACATAGAGTAATTCCTTTAAAACTATGCTAGGAATAGTAGTTCCTAATAGGAACCCAAAGTTCACTGCGGTTAGGCTTGGGACTGGGAGCTTTTGGAAACTTCCCCTCCTGCTGCTGCTTTCTCACTGATGCAGGGACAACAAAAGGAGTATTTATAACCCCTTCAGGCTGGCTTGTCTTTCACATGAAGCCCCTATGACTTGTCCTTCCATGTTTTACAAAGGAGAAGAGAAACCAAAGAGAGGGAGGCACCGACTGCAATTTCAAGCTTTTCTATCAGGGATCAAGTTTAACTGGATCGCTGCCCATAACCTGTTCTCTAAAATGGTAAAGCGATTGCTTTAGCACATAGAAATACCCTGCATTCCCAACCTCTGCCCAGAAACATCTAGCCTGCTGGAGTAGTTTCTAGCAAGTATGAAGGTTATCAGAAAATAGGTGTGTTAAGATACAGCTGTTCCTTCTATTATTATCTTGGTCAAGGGACGGGGCAGGTATTTTAGCAGGCCATTTTCTCTGAGCATGGCTGAGGTTGGAAAGCCCACAACCAAACCCAGGGGGGGATTGTGGAGAACAGCAGCAACCATCTTGTTCAGTTATGCAGATGGAGATGGGAAGAAGGCAGGCAGGGATGGACTGAAAGAAAGGGAGCCAGTCTCCCCTAAGGTTGGTGGCAGCGGTAGGAGGGATAATAATAATAAAAAGTAGCAGCTGTCATAGTCAAAGCTAACTGACAAAAGGATCCAGCTACCAACTGCACTGTCTTGCTGGATGTGTCTTGGGAGCAGAGCAAAGGGCCTTCTCGGTGGTGGCGCCCGCCCTGTGGAATGCCCTCCCATCACATGTCAGAGAGAAAAACAGCTACCAGATTTTTAGAAGACATCTGAAGGCAGCCCTGTTTAGGGAGGCTTTTAATGTTTAATAGATTATTTTATTTCATTTTTCTGTTGGAAGCTGCCCAGAGTGGCTGGGGAAACCCAGCCAAATGGGCGGGGTATAAATAATAAATTATTATTATTATTGCTTTGCTATGGCAGAAGGAGCTGAGCCAAGAGCTTCTGTCTGAAGTGTGGGGAACATCTGGCCCTCCAGATGTTGCCAACAAGCATGGCCAATGGATAGGGGTGATGGGAGTTGTAGTTCAACATCTGGAGGGCCAAAGGTTCATCACACCAGTTCTAGTTCTTCTACCATTTTATAGTATTTATGAATGGTGCTCTTCACAGCGCAGGTGGTATTCCTTCCTGATCTTACAATATTAATTACATATTGGACTGTTTTGACATCCTGCCATGTTCTGCACCTCGAAAAATTATTTCTGGAGCCCTTGAGAACATATACGGCTGTACCTTTTCCATAAACAATTCAAGGGGAAAAAACAAGATTATTTGTTTAAAATATTTATATCCCATTGAAGCAAGTAACAACACTTCGTAAAACAGTACCTCAGTGAGATAAAAACGATGCTTGAAAATTGCAACATACACGGCATCCGGCAGTAGCACCTCAGAGGCAATCATCAAAAGTGTGCCATTATCAAGATGTCCCTGATTTACTGGTAATCTAGATCAGCCAGGTTAATTACATACCAGCCCCTGCATATCGCAGATGACATAATAAATGGTGGTGTGTGGCTTAGAGGCCTCTGCAGATGCTGCGCCTTTCCTGGGATGTGTCAGCTTCTTCCCACCCTAGATCACTAGATAGGGGAAGGTGTAGTCCAGAGGAAACGATCTGCACTCGAAAGGACACAGCAAGGTGATGGCAGTTGCGGCAACTTCCAGCCACCTTAAAATGCCCATTGCACAAGTATATGTGACTTGTGCCTAGGCTGTTGCCTATTTGTAGCTATAATTATGAAAAAAAAAAAACCCCACCACCTGCTGGTTTCACACACACCCTCATTTCAAACACCAACTATCATACCTCCTCATTACAAAGAATAATACAACAAACAAGGGTTAAGGGCTAAGCCAGCTCTCATCAAAACATTTTTCATGGCTAGGGCTGCTGAAAAGTGGGTACCAGTGGAATTGATGCGCCAGCCCCACAGCCCAGGTACATGTATTGTCTGGTACTGACATGTACTCTATGTGGCCATACAGCTCAGCACCGGCATCACCCAAGGACCAGGTGAATAATTTCATAGAAATTGTGTTCTGTAAATTTACAGTGTAGCTTGTAACCTCTGTGAAATCGTGTCTTATGCCACCCACTGTTCACCCATCAGAACCAGAAGATGCATATTTTTTTAAAAAAGGAAGAAAAAAAATCAAGTTGGGTATTATAGAAACATCACATGTAAAACCTTTTATTTGGCTGAAGCTTTGTCTAAGGAAAACAGCACCATTTTGAGATCTGTAACTTTGAGAGCATATCCCATTTGCTCTAAACACAACCAGCGCCTTTTAAATAAAATACCTGTGTGTGTGTGTGTGTGTGTGTGTGTGTGTGTGTATGAATCTGCTTCCTAATATTCCTATGCATTCTTCATTCAAACTCTCCATACAGAGGATTTCCCCTTAATGAGAGCTGCCCCACATAGCGGACTCCATCTGGCACCCCTTCCACAAAAAAAGCAGATTATCCTGGGTGCTGGAACCTGGACCACTGCTGTTTCTTTAGAATATGTTGTTCTTTTCTGCAGGGCCACACTCTTCCCCCAAACATAGACTGGCATAGATCCCCTGCTTCTTTCAGCCTTTGCGGGCTGAATTGTATTTCCAAGCAGATTTGTTTCTATTCTCAGAAACGTTGGCTGTTGTGTAAACAGGGGTTGCTTAAGGTTGTAGAGAGAAAAAGGTTCTGTTGCTCAAGAGCTCTCACTCTTGCACATCTGCATGGGAGATGGAAGCTTTGGCTGATTGATATTATACAGACTTTTAAATGTGTTTGTGGGAGGGGGGGCTATAGTTTTGTTGTTTCAAACTGTTTATTTGTCTGTTTTATCTTGTATTTTTTATCTTGTGAGATCTTTTGATGAAGGGCAGTGCATAAATTTAGTAAAATAGATAAATAAAATAAAATTTCTGGTATCTTGCATTCAACTGAAAGCCAGCGAGGAAGGGCTCCAAAAAGTCAAGATCAAAGAAACAGACATATTGGTACTGCTGGGGCAAGCAGTTCTAGTTCCACAATTAGGCATGTCTAAGAAACAAAGGGACGGGGGTGGCGCTGTGGGTTAAACAACTGAGCATAGGGCTTGCCGATCAGATGGTCAGCGGTTCGAATCCCTGTGACGAGGTGAGCTCCCGTTGCTCGGTCCCTGCTCCTGCCAACCTAGCAGTTTGAAAGCATGTCAAAGTGCAAGTAGATAAATAGGTACCGCTCCAAGCAGGGACGTCTTAAGCATATCTGGTGCCGTGGTGCGAAGATCCCTCTGGCGCCCCCGTTTCCCAGTGCGGCGCTGTCTGGCGGCCCAGCCCCCTGGCGCATTGCGCCACCCAGCCTTGCCTTAGGGCCGGTCCTGGCTCCAAGCAGGAAGGTAAACGGCATTTCCGTTTGCTGCTCTGGTTCGCCAGAAGTGGCTTTGTCATGCTGGCCATATGACCTGGAAGCTGCACACAGGCTCCCTCGGCCAATAACGCGAGACGAGCACCGCAACCCCAGAGTCGTCTGAGGCTGGACCTAATGGTCAGGGGTCCCTTTACCTTTAAGAAACAAATAGAGAGGCGTCTGAGGAAGGTTGCGTGCCTGTTCTGTACTTCTTGCAAGAATCCATGCGCACCAAAGCCCAGGGCAGATGCAACATAAGGTTCTAAGCTTCTACTGGAGCCTAGCACAGTGGAGTATACTGCATACTGAATAACTAACTGTTTAAGTTGCACATAGCAACTGCAACATTTGCAGAACGCTGGTGTGAACCATTCAGTCAACATGCTAGCAGGGAGCTCACTCTTCTCTGCCAATTACAAATATATCAGGCTATTTGGATGTATAGAACAATGGATGCCAACCTTTTTGGGCCCAGGGGCACATTTGGAATTTTGAGAAATTGTCACAAAATGGCTGCCATGAGCTGGACATAAAACTGGGGTTTCTGGTAGGCCTATATAACAAAGCATCAACTGATTGGTTGACCTGACAGAGGAGGGTTCAGATCCACACTCAATCATGATGTTCATTGGGTGTTTTGGTGCCAGTTATCGCCTGTCAGCCTAATGTACCCTACAGATGGAATGTGAAGGTATAATGGGAAGGGGCATAGCCATGTATGCCACCTTGAGCTGCCCGGAGGGCTATTATTATATATTATTTATACCCCACCCATCTGGCCGGGTTTCCCCAGCCACTCTGGGCGGCTTCCAACAGAAAAATAAAATAAAATAATCGATTAAACATTAAAAGCCTCCCTAAACAAATACAAAGCAATACAATACTCAGCATCTCAGATTACACAACATTTTCTAAGTTTAAATATTACGAGTTTTTCCTAGACTCCCACTTCTTTCTCATACACACTGGTGGGCTGGGGCTTTCTCGGTTCCTCATTTATGTTTGGCTGCTGACCTTTTGCTCTCTTCAGTGATAGCTGCTGCCTTTCCTCATCCAGGAATCAACGGACTCATCCAGTCCGTTTCACAGACGTATGCTGCCACATGGCTGTGCACAGCTAAGAGGAGGACAGAACAGGGAGAACATGGCACTCTTTCCCACAAATATTTTCTGTTTTCAATTATTCTGCTGCCCAAACACTTTCTGTTTAATTATTGATTTGCTAAACTAGCTTTTATTTAATGATGCTCTGTGGTGGTGCACTGTATCAGAGGAAATAACAAGCAGAATATCTCATAGCATAAAATGGTTTTGCCAGAAGGTCAACACTGGCTTCGGGTAGAATGTGTGAGGGAGAGAGAACTGGGGTGAATATTGGGTGACCAAATGGATCAGATAATAAAGTAGGCTCTGAAAGCTTGACCAACACCCACCATCTACCCAATGATGGTTCTAGTTCAAGCATCCCCAAACTGCGGCCCTCCAGATGTTTTGGCCTACAACTCCCATGATCCCTAGCTAACAGGACCAGTGGTCAGGCATGATGGGAATTGTAGTCCAAAACATCTGGAGGGCTGAAGTTTGGGGATGCCTGTTCTAGTTGTTTGGACTCTATTGACAAGAGCCCATTGTAACTTAGTGATAAACACACACTTTGCATCCGTAAGGTCTTGGCTTCAGTTGGTCACTGGGCTACACCATCAGAGTCTGCACCATATCACTGCCATCCCTGCCAGGATTCCCCTTTGGAAACCTTTTCAACCTGAGGGCCACATGTATTTGTAGACAACCTTCCAGGAACCATAGGGCAGTGGTAGAAAGGGGCAATGTCAAAGATAGGAGAGGCCAGAGCCACATACAGACCCCATGCACACACCCTAATCTCTCCCCTCACCTCGCTTGTAATGTGACAGCTGAAGCAAGGATTCCCCAAAACTAAAATTAGTGTGTAGCGACATCTCTAGACAACAGGGTGGTATCAGACAGTACCAGTCTATGTAACAGTTGTGAATAGTGAAGACTGATGCAATGCCTTAGAGACAGACATTGCAGGTAGGCTACCACCAGCAGCTATTAATTAACTGATATTAATGATAATAATGATAATGATAATAATAATAATAATAATAATAATAATAATAATAATAATAATAATAAAATAAAATGTATACCCCACCCATCTGGCTGGGTTTCCCCAGCCACTCTGGGCAGCTCCCAACAGAATATTAAAAACACGATAAAACTTCAAACATTATACATTAATTTTATATACTGCCTTTCATCCAAAGATCACAGGGCAGTTCACAACATAAAAATACAAAATGAAAGCACAATGAAAACCACCCCCAAGCACACACACTTTAAAGCACATAGAGTACTAATTAGCCAAAGGCCCGGTTAAAGAGAAACATTTTCATCTGACACCTAAAGTTATATAATGAAGGTGCCAGGCAAGCCTCCCTGGGGAAAGCATTCCACAAACGGGAATCCACTGCAGAAAAGGCCCATTCTTGTGCTGCCACCCTCCAGACCTCACGTGGAGAAGTCACACAAAGAAGGGCCTCAGATAGTGATCGCAGGCTCCGGGTTGGTCCATATGGGGAGAATTGTAGGTAATTGCATCCTTTCAGTGTACACAGGACGCAGGTAGTGCTGTGGTTTAAACCGCTGAGCCTCTTGGGCTTGCTTATCAGAAGGTTGGCGGTTCGAATCCCTGTGACGGAGGGAGCTCCCATTGCTCTGTCCCAGCTCCTGCCAACCTAGCAGTTTGAAAGCATAACAGTGCAAGTAGATAAATAGGTACCACTGCGGCGGGAAGCTAAACGGCGTTTCCTTGCACTCTGGCACTCGTCACGGTCCTCCATGCACCAGTAGTGGTTTAGTCATGCTGGCCACATGACCCAGAAAACTGTCTGTGGACAAACGCTGGCTCCCTCTGCCTGAAAGCGAGATGAGCGCCATATATGGTAGCTGGCAGGACAGACATGGATCCAAATCCTTAGTTGACCATAAAGCCCACTGGCTATTATCTGGTCACTCACCAACTCTTAACCTACAGTAACTTACTTCACAGGATTGGTGCAAGAATGAAATTAAGACACTTTTTCCCTAAGGAAGGGGAAGAGAGCGATTTAAGGTAGAAATATATATTTTTTTTATTAACAGCCGGAGATGTAGTTTATTGTGTGCAGCATAAAAAAAGCTAAAAGGCCCCTAAAGCCTGTGACAGGACTGACAAGGTCTGTTGGTGCTTGTATTTCAACTGCAACGTGTTGGAATTTGTGTTTGTTTATTTGACGCATATAAGCAGGAGATAAGTTTAGAGCTTTCTGTGATCTCTTGGAGCCTCCTGCGAGCCTGAAGCAGACTGTACTTCATGGCATCAGAGCACAGGCTCATCTTTCCAGGGCAGTGCCACTGGGGAGGGGGCTGGACAGTATGTACTGCGGGTAATGATATGGTATCATCTCACACCTGCTAGACAGGGAACAAGTCAGGAGATAACAGGGCGCCCGACAGAGGTACAAACAGTACAAATCCAGATTTTTGGAAGGATGAACAGTAGCTGTCTGGGAGTGCACCAGTGAGTGATTAGATTAAAAACTAAGTCACAAATCCCACCAGACACACCCATGCTGCAACCTGACAAGAATCAAATGCAGTTACAAAATGGTAAAGAGGAGTTCATTACTGGAATGCATCGTCACAGTCTGCAAACCACTTGAAGAGCACCAGTCCAAAGCTCTGTGGGAAGACTTTGAGCAGAATTGTCACATCTATCTGAGAAGATACTAAAAAATAAAGTTCAGTCGATTCTGTGCATGGAGTGTAGACCAAAGCCTTCTATCTCCTAAGCAACCCCCCCCCCCCCGCCCTGATAATATACCACATACAAATTCTGCTTGCCTATCTCTGAAAACAGAGGGACACGGGTGGCGCTGTGGTCTAAACCACAGAGCCTAGGGCTTGCCGATCAGAAGGTCAGCGGTTCGAATCCCCGCGACAGGGTGAGCTCCCATTGCTCGGTCCCTGCTCCTGCCAACCTAGCAGTTCAAAAGCACATCAAAGTGCAAGTAGATAAATAGGTACCGCTCCGGTGGGAAGGTAAACGGCGTTTCCGTGCACTGCTCTGGTTCACCAGAAGCTGCTTAGTCATGCTGGCCACATGACCCAGAAGCTGTACATCAGCTCCCTCGGCCAATAAAGCGAGATGAGCGCCCCAACCCCAGAGTCGTCTGCGACTGGACCTAACGGTCAGGGGTTCCTTTATCTTTATCTCTGAAAACCACTACATGCTTCTTTCCATTGCTACCTGTATCAGAATTATAAATTTGATGCGCCTGGGTTCTGCACTCTAAAAGAATAGTAAGCTATTACAGTGGTACCTCGGTTTTTGAGCGTCTCGGAAGCCGAACATTTCAGTTTTTGAACACCGAAAACCTGGAAGTAATTGCTTTCATTTTCGAACGCGCCTCAGAAACCGAACGGCTTCTGCTGCGTGTTTTTCAATTTTTCCAATTGAACTTGCAACCAGCCCTTTGTGCCTCGGTTTTCGAACAATTCGGAAGTCTAACGGTCTTCCAGAACAGATTATGTTCGAGAACCGAAGTACCACTGTATCGGAAAAGGATGTAGACATTCTCAGTACTGTGAGATGCAATGACTTGCATTTTCCTGCTGTGGTCTTCTCACCGCTGTCAAGAGAGAGAGAGAAAAATGCTTTAAAAAGTTGTGGCAAGAGGGCCACTCTCAATTCCCCTTTTGGTTTTATCTTAATATCAAAAACAACACTGGGAGCCAACACAGGCTAAGAACAGTTTGCTAAAGGTTGTGTTTTTAGCACCGACAGGAACAAAATCCGAACAGCTGACAATGATTCATGCAGTAATTGTTAAAACTACATGTGGTTGTGTGGAGGGTTTCAGAATAAGTTTGAATCACAATTGCTCTTAGGGCAGTGGAAAAGTATTTGGTCCAAATAACAGGAGAAATCAATCTGTCCTGGACAACTTTTTGTTATGGAGAAGCAAACAATTGTTGTTAAAAACAGTTACCTACAGTTTACCTGTCATAACAAATATTGCATCAGGCCTACTTAGCCATCACATGTAGCCAAAGGTAGGTAGTGAGAGTAATAACCCAACTCCCTGCTCTAAAAAAGGATAACCTACCAATACAAATCAGAAAGCAGTTTAGTGCACCATGATACTTGGCAAAGAGCAAAACTATCAACCTCAATTTCAAAAAACCAAACTGAAGTCAAGGTATTTGCTGAAGCACATCCATTTACTTCTTTGGAGGAAGTGTCAATTTCACTTCTGGGAAAGAAACTTGCCTCACATAGAATGCAGAAGGATCAGAGAAATATTTCTTGGAAAATAAAACACAGATGTCTAGTTTGCTCCCCCCCCCACTCCTCGGAAAAACAAACAAACAGCAGACGATCTTATGATTCAGTACTTAATGGCCCATTATCGCAATCACCTCAGCACTGTATGGGAAGAAAGTCTGCCCAGAAGGACTGCAGCAATTCACAGCCTATGGAAGTAAAATAAAAAAATTCCTTCAGTAGCACCTTAAAGACCAACTAAGTTTTTATTTTGGTATGAGCTTTCGTGTGCATGCACACTTCTTCAGAAGGTATCTGAAGAAGTGTGCATGCACACGAAAGCTCATACCAAAATAAAAACTTAGTTGGTCTTTAAGGTGCTACTGAAGGAATTTTTTTATTTTACTTCGATCCAGACCAACACGGCTACCTACCTGTAAACAGCCTATGGAAGATAACTAAGCCCACCTGCAGGTCTGCTCACACTTAACCAGCTTTCATACATTGAATCGAGTTGAACAGGTTGCCTTTCGACTACTTTAGCATATGGTAAAGGGACCCCTGACCATTAGGTCCAGCCGCAGACGACTCTGGGGTTGCGGCGCTAATCTCGCTTTACTGGCCAAGGGAGCTGGCCTACAGCTTCTGTGTCATGACTAAGCCGCTTCTGGTGAACCAGAGCAGCACACGGAAACACCGTTTACCTTCCTGCCAGAGTGCTACCTATTTATCTACTTGCACTTTGACATGCTTTTGAACTGCTAGGTTGGCAGGAGCAGGGACCGAGCAACAGGAGCTCACCCCGTCGCGGGGATTCGAACCGCCGACCTTCTGATTGGCAAGCCCTAGGCTCTGTGGTTTTACCCACAGTGCCACCCGCATCCCTTAGCATATGGTAGCTAGATGAAAAAGCTTGCCCATGTTGGCTGCCAATCCATGTCAAGCAGATTATATATACAGGCTTCAGATTTGGCACATTTATCTTTGGAGTGGCAGACAAAAAAAGCTTAATCCTATGCATGGTGATATGTGGCCACAACTGGGTCTCTCCCATGATCACCAACCATGTGGTGAGGTGGCAAGGAGAAGAGGCCCTTATTCAACATGTGCAGTTCATGTTGGCTACTATTACTGATCTCGTTTGTTACACTGGCCATCTTCCAAGGAGCTGAAGGGGAAAGGCCCAGTATTATTCCCCTTTCACTCAGCAATTATGCGAGGTAGGTCAAGGTGACAAGCAGTGGACTCATTGGCTGAAGGAGGATTTGACTCTCCAGTCCAACCAAATGCTCTATCCACTCCACCAAATTGGTTGGCTATGCCCATCTGTGCCTGAAAGCTGTGCTCCCAAGACAACTTCACATACAGAGATTTAAGACTTTTCTCTTAACTCAGTCTCCAAACAGAGTTGATCCCTGTTGTGAGTCTCCACCATTTTGGGGGGGGGGGAGATGGAAGGTAATGGCATAGGCAATCACAAACATTGCACGGGCTTCAATCAGGTTGTGGTTTCATTTCTAGTTTGATTTCAGAACGGACGGCTCTGTAACAGATCACAGAGCAGCCCCCTGTCTCCACATCAGGGTCTTCCTGGAGAGGATCACCATGGGCCTGTAGTTGGAATCGCTGCGCCACCTCCTGGTGCTCTGGCAAAGCCCATGTTATTTCCAGACACTTTTCCAGGAAAGCTGAAATGGTCAGATGCAGTGTGTTGTCCCCAAAGAAACCTAACCACCAGCAGCCTCAGGGGGGGGGAAACAAAACCCAGCCCTCTGCAAATTTCATTTCAGGAAAACACTCCCACCCCCTCCTTGCTGAGGCTCCAAGGAATTGAAAACATGTGCCAAGTGACTCGGAATGAGATCTATTAAATTATGATACAATTATGCAAAATGAGGAAAGCAGTAATATTACCTGCCCACAGCTTTATGAAGCAATTAGAAACTCTCTAGTGAGCTGGTTGTCAAATTTTAGACTTTCCATGGTGGAACCTCCCCTTTTGGGAGAAGCCTTTGGCCTGGGGTGTCACTGGCCCCTTGGAACCTGCCACGTTAATATGTTCTCAGGGGCTTCTGAGATAAAAGTGTTTTGCCAAACGTGTATTAGATGCTGTGGCACACACTGTGCCGAAGAAAGCACGCTTCCTCTACCAGGACACTTCGGCAAAGAAACTCATGCAAAGGAAAATGGCAATTTCTTCCCCTCGTGTCCTAAAGAGGTGGTCAGCGCATGCCATGTGATCTTACAGATCACTGGCTCAAGAACTGTAACGCAAACTTTTATAAAAGGAGAGAAAATGGGAAGGTAAGCAAAGGCATATAGCAGCATGGACTAGTGGAGAGCCTGTTGGACTTGGGTTCAAATTCCCTCTTGGCTTGCTAGGCAGCCTTAGGCCAGTTTCTCCTGCATTGTGCCCAACTGTAAATTAGGACTAAATGGTCATCGACCTCTGAAGACTGTTGCCAGGAAAGAATGAGATTAATAAATGCAACTCAGGTTGCTTTCTTAAAATGCTCAAGGAGTTAGGAACACCGATATAATGCTGGGATAGCTCAGCCAGTACAGCAGGAGACTCTTAATCTCAGTGTTGTGGATTCAAGCCCTGCGTTGGTCAAATAATTCCTGCATTGCAGGGGGTTGGACTAGATGACCCTCACGGTCCCTTCCAACTGTACAATCCTATGCTGAGTCAGTCCAGCTGAGTACTATTTTGCACAATGTAGCCTAACATGCGCACTGAAAAATACAGCTGTAACATGTTTAATGACTACATCAGAGTGCGAAATTCTAAAGCTGATGGACAGAATAGTTAGCGTACCTCTCAAGAATCCTGCAGGCGCATGTCATGTTTAGTGTGTGTTCCCTAGTTTTGTAGCCTGAAAATCCTCTCTAAGAAACCTGAACAAATGTGCATATATATAGCAGGGTTACAGCTAATAAGGGCCTGTCCTCAAGAATATTCACTGAAATGTTGCCTCTTAGCCCACTTCAGCCATTCTAATAATTGTGTGAATAAGATAGGTAAGGTGGCAGGATCTACCTGCTCTTTCAAAGAGCTTGTAAGATGACTGGATAGCAATTCCTATCTGTGCTCAGAGGCTGCAAAAAAGACTCCAGCTTACCCCATACAAAAGATGTAGGGAAACAGTAGAGCTCCTGCTTGTATACACATGGAAGCAACCAGTATCCTCTCCCTTCCCAAACTTTAGCCCTGAGTAGATATACAATAGGGTGGTATAGCATAAGAGGCACTTAACCAGTCACATGACCTTTAAAATGCACACTGGAGGGCAGTTTTTATGGATGCAAGGATGTAACCAGCATTTACTAAATCTAGAATAACCAGGATGATCTTATGACTTCCCTCCTTTAGTTTCTGTCCAGATGTTTAGTCAAACCAGAGTAAATTGCAAAACCTAACTTTTGAGTAGAAGCCACAGGACGTTTCTTTCTTTCTCCCATTTGTGGCTTCTGTTCGTATTTGGTCCGAAATCCACTAGCTGGTTCCATTTAGGGAAGAAGCTCGACTACTGATATATGCACTTTTGTCTTTCCTTCAGCAAATTCATCTCCTGTTTCTCCAGACATTCCTCCAGGATGAGTAATTTTCCCCTACCAAAAACCCTGGATAAACAAGTCTTGACGTGGATCTGAACTAGAGGCAGAGGTCTAAATTTGGTTCAAAATCACTGAGGTCAAAATCTTGTAAGTTAACACGCCAGCTCATTCAGGGTTGGGTGAGACATTTTGCTGCAAACCCAAATGTTTTGTCCCAGCGTCTGCTGCCACATTCCAGTGGAACCTGGGGGTAAGCACACTTCTTGCATCACACGCAGCATCATGTTTGCCTGCCAAGTAACTGCTTTGGTTGTCTTGCCCCGTATATATTTCCGGTAGACTCCAGATTAAAAGATCAAGATGAACAGGAGCAAGTTTTCACCTCATAAGCAAGCTGTGTGCTTCACTCCCCAAAGATGCAGTGATGGCCACCAACCTGGATGTCTTAAAACAAGATTTCCACAAATTCATGGAGGATAAGGTGGTTAGAAGGGTATGTTCTGCATCGGCTGTTGCGGGTAGTATGCCTCTGCACACTAGTTGCTGGGAATTCCAAGTGGGGAGAGTCCTGTGTCACTCATGTCCTGCTTGCGAGTTTCCCATAGGCGTCAAGCTGGCCACCGTGAGAACAGGGAGCTGGACTAGATGCGCCTTTGACTTGGACCAGCAAGGTTCTTCTTACATTCATTGGAAGGTTCAATCAATTTAAGGTCTTCACATATGAAAACTTTCCCCCTTGACTTTTGTTAATGCAAAGTTGAACTCCATCATATTTGACCAATATAAATTTCTATTCGTTTTTGTGAGGCTTACGCTAGCGCAGTGTGGGCTTTACTTTCAATGATCTGCTTAACCATATTTGGAAAGTGGCACTATTCCACCTGATGAAAACCACCTGCTGGCAAAAATTATGGCAGAAAGAAAGAGAGAGAGAGAGAAGGAGGGAGAGAGAGAAAATGCATCTGGGTTGGATGCAGAGCACACACCTCTCATGTGAGAACAGCAACAACCGTGTGACAGTTTAAAACTTTCTTTACATAACATCTACCACACAACAGGGCCTGCTGAGCACCTGAATGAAGTGTCCACCAGCATGGAGTGTTCTTAACTGGCTGTTTGAGAATATACCGTCAGAGTTCACTGATACAGGTTCCAGACTCCCATCCCTATTGCAGCACTGAGGTCTAACAGAAGAATTCTTTTCTGTGTTGACTACCACTAAAGACAGCTGTGCTGGGATGACAGAACTCATTCAATATCTTCTGTTGTTTTCTCCCCCATGTTTCTGGATATGCAGGAACCTTGGCCTATATAGGAAGACAACAAAACACAGCATTGACCCCCATGGAGAGACCGCAAGAGCTACAGTGAAGAAGAAAAGATCTCATGGCACAAACCTCTCTGGACTAGAGCCCACTTTATCAGATGCAGGAAGTGTTTACAGCACATTCATGATATGCCTGAGTTATTTTGGTGGAGAGCTGTAGGTGACAAGTGGTGCTCACCACCAGTTACTTAGGCATGATGCCCAAAATGCATTAGGACAGAAAGAGAATAGAGCTTTTTCCATGTGACAAATGTGGATTTCCAAACTGTTATTTCTCTTCCGAAGGCTGTCCTGCCATGGCATGCATGCCCTGGAAGGAGAAAAACATTTGGCTCAAACTTTTGTAGCAGAATATGTATCAGCTGGAGCATCTTTCCACTGAGACTCACAGCATTCCAAGCAGGGGGCAACACTTGCCAGTGTTCATTACGCTTCTGTGAAACTACTCTAGTAGACAGTAGAACAAGAATGAATGTAAAACAGGCTCTTACTTTCCACAAAAGTCGTTATGGGTGCCAGACACAAAAAGAAGCAAGTCGGGGTGACTGCACAGCCAGTTCTCCACCATCTCTGGATGCCTGGGGTCAACTTCTAGAAACACACTCCTGAAAGCAGAGAAGCAAGAGAATGAGCCAACTTAGATCAAAACTTCCTAATAGACAGGGCACTTCACATGATCAAATTGGCATGTTGAGAAAGTGGGTTTAGTGGATCTGCACAGAGTTTTAAGCACACACTGAAGTGATTTATGCAATTGCTCAAATACACTGAGCTTCCAAATGTTTTTGGCAGCTTTGAGGCTGCAAATTGAGTATGGATTAAATTAAGAGCTGGGTGAATAGTGATGCTATCACATGCCCAGTTCAATTAGGTCATGACAGTTGGGAGCCTCAAACTACCATACTGTGGTTCATAAAGTCCAATACAGACTAGTCCAATTGATGCAGGCTCCTCATTTGAATACTCACTTCTTATTTCTGCACTTCAGTTCATAACCTGGCAGTATATAATCCAATAGTGATGGAGAGAGAACGCTATGGCTCCTTTAAACTGAAGCAATCAATGGTGTTGAAGGAATGGTGGTGCAAGCAGAAGCAGATGGATTCTTTTGGTGGAGCAGGAGGTAAAAACCTGTTACTTGGGACCAAAAAATAGAATTCTATGAACTGCTGGTGCTGAATCTGACCAATGGTAGATTTAGTTCAACACTCCATCTCCAAACAGGGGCCAACAGCAAGCAAAGCAAGATTGAGAAAGACACTGTCTGCTTTTGCCCTAAACACTTAAGACTAAATTCAGCAGCTATGGCTGATATTCAGTACTTTTGGGTGGATGTGTAACACTCTGTGCTAGTCTGAAGCACATTCTTTTTCTTTCCACAAAAAGCACTGGCAATAGCCATTGGTGGACCTGCCTGCCCTCCCCCAAGTTGGAGGCTAACTGAATCTCTGGTTGCAATTAATCCTCTACGGCAGGCACGTCCAACCTCAAGTTGCCTGTGATCTACCAGCAAGTATAAAAAAAACTGGCAGTGATCTACCACCCTCCATAGTCATTTCAGTTTGTTTAATGAACAAACAAACAAACAAACAATCTTCATTTCAGATACAGTAGTTATGTTTGGATATCATTATGACAAATCCAAATAGTTAGTAGATGGAGAAGTAACTATACAAGTGAGAAAAGTCAAACTATATTTTTATATTAGTTTGCACAGATCTGAGGAGTCAGCTTCTCTCTCTCTGTCCGTCTCTCCTGTCAAAGGGAACCTCGCAGCTGATGGGGATCCCAATACTGCCTCATGCCTCCCTCCGTCTCCACTTGCCCTCGTGCTGCTCAGGGTTGCATCGCTGTGGAGACTGGCAGCGGCTGCTGCTGCATCTGAGGTTGCAGAGAAAGGCCCTGCGATTGACCAGGTCCACTGTGGGCTCGCGATCCACGCGTTGTACATGGCTGCTCTACGGTATGCATTTTGTGAAACAGTATTTTCTTTCATCAGTCCTTAACCTACTGCCCCCCATTGTCACGGAATCACCTGAGTTCTTCTAGTATTATGAAAGAATCCTGGAGGCACCATTCATACATGCCTAACAATCATAATCCCCTCCTTATCTGCCAAATCAGTTATTTGTTCATGCTGAGCATTAAGCATTAATCTGTCCTTGAGTGCAACAAGGCCTAGAACACACAATATTTTATCTGTGTATTACTGCATTTAATGAGTCCTTCTGCTGTTGTTAATTAGCAGCTGTGGTTAGGAAGGCATTCAGGATTGGGACCGCAGTGGAAGGGAAGAGGGTTTTTTGTTTTTAAGAAACAAACAAACCAGGAGAGAATTTCTCCAAGAAAAACAAGAGCTTCGGGGAAATATGAAAGGACAAAGCGCTACAAACCTTTCCTCTTGTGCCAAGGGTCCAGATTCTCATTCCACCTCTGTTGTGGTTGCTGTTTAACAAGCACTAACCCAGATACATGAAATGCACGGCTGCAGTTAAAATATCATGTAGTTTGGTTCCCAGAGGACATTTTCTATTCAGAGATTCAGGATTCCACACCTGTCACCAAAACTAATTATTTTCTGCTACTGGACTAGGAATCTTACAATCTAAGTTTCTAGTGCACCCTGATAGACATCTCAATGACTATACCCAAACCCATCCCTAATGATTCTCAGCTTGAACACAGCCAATGGCACTTTTGCAGGCTAAATAATAAACTGATGGGAGAAGGAGCCAAACCCAGGCAGTGAGTGCTTTCAGTGCTTTCCCACGGAACATTCCTTCTGAATCAACCAGGCCCAGTCACACACACAAAATGGGCATGTCTGACCTTCAAAAGGTTTTTCCTTCAGTTCCTCCTCCAACTTTTTTGAGGGGGGAGTTAATAAATAACTAAAATAAATAAAAAGCTCCACAGATTCTAGGAAACACTGGTTATGCTTTGAGGTTAACAATGAAAAATGATATTATAAGCCCTGGAGTATGAGATGGCAAGATTTGTGCTCCAACTTTGCAGGAGGGACTTCAAGTTGCTTTTCTTCAACTGTTAAATCATCAGTGCCCTTTTAAAACCCACAGGAATGTAGCAATATACCGGTACTTGCTACCAACTTTCACTTTCACTGCCATCCCAAGAAACTGCTTGAAAATATTTAGCCACCTTCCAATTATTTGTCTAAGCTTAACAAACTTTGTTATTATTAAACAAAATAAAAATACTAAGTTCTAAAAGACTTTAAACACTTTTCTCTCTTTTTGGTTAGTGCATTATTGAAGTCTGCTGGTTGAGGAATTCTCTATGCCCAGAGATGATCAACTTCTTCAATAAAGGGCCAGTCACTGCCACCATTACATCACTGCTAACCCTCCCCTTCGGTTAGAGTACTCTGAGCCAATAAAGCAGCCTTTCCCTTAAGCTCAGACAGGAACAGCAGGGAAGGAGGTGCCAGAACAAAGCTGACTTTGATCAGGACAATGTAATGCCCAGTTTCCCCAAAATGCAGTACAGTGGTACCTCCAGTTGCAGACGGGATCCGTTCCAGAGTTCCGGTCGGATCCCGAGGTTCCCGCAACCGGAGGGACCACTTTTGCGCATGCTCACACAGCGAAACACTTCTGAGGGTGCTGCTTTCGCAACCCGAAGTTTACGTTACCCAAGGGTAAAGTAAGCCAAGGTGCTACTGTATATTCATCAGGAACAGCAAACAGATATTAGACGCAGCATGCAAAAATTAAATTAATTAAAAATGCATAAAATAAAATAAAAACCCTTCCTAACACAATAATAAAGTGTTTGTTACATGACAATCCAATGATACCTAGTTACTGTAATAGTGATGAGAAGGATGGTAGATCAGAGCAACTGCTTTGCATTCAGACAGCCCCAGGTTCAATCCCCAGAATTGACAATTTCAGCTGAAACCCAATAGAACTTTTGCCAGTCAGTGTAGAAAACACTGAGCTAGATGGATCAACCGTCTGACTCAGCATAAGGCAGCTTTCTATGTTCCTATTGTGTAAAATTGGTATTTAAATAGTTCCTGACTTCTTGTTTCAGTGCTATGTGGTCAAGGATTATTTCCCCTCCTTTTTGTACTGAGTTATCCTCTCTTGGCACCGTTCTTCATCTAGTGCTGGGACTGGAAGGCCAAGGCATGGCCCAGCTCAGAAGGGACATGACTGTCAAGAACCCTGCACTGAGCAGCACAACCTAGGTCAGTGGTCAGCAAACTTTTTCAGCAGGGGGCTGGTCCACTGTCCCTCAGACCTTGTGGGGGGCCGGACTATATTTTTTTGGGAAATGCATTTTTAATAAAAGGACACATTCTACTCATGTAAAAACACGCTGATTCCCGGACTGTCCGCGAGCTGGATTGAGAAGGTGATTGGGCCGGATCTTGCCCCCGGGCCTTAGGTTGCCTACCCATGGCCTAGGTGCTGTGCACCTGGGAGCCGCATGGGATTTCTAAGCTACCCCTCTGCTTTCCAGCACTAAAGGGCAAGATAACACAGCACAGTGATGCAGAGGTCTCTGGGGTATTACTTCCTATAGCACTGCGAAGGCAAAGGGCTGGCTGGCTGAGAAATGCTACCTCGCCCACCACTGCTGGTCCAAGTGGCACTGCCTGATGACACTTTTGACCTGTAAGGTGCCAGGAGTGTAGGTAAAGGAGGATTGGACCCTGCCACTAAGGGCTTTAGGCTAGTTAAGGGGGCACACACAGTTTCCCTCTCCCAGTAGGAAAACAGCCAGGGGAGCTGCCATTGCTGCCCACCTCCCAGCCTTTGTCTGAGGCAAGTGTGTCACACTTACATAATGGCAGGGAAGTAATTTTAATTGGTAGTTCTGTTGTTGTTTTTTTGGTTGTCTTTTGTTGTTTTTTTGTCTTCATTTTCCCCCGGATTTGATTTGTTGCGGGATCTGAGTTACGAGGAAATATCTATATCGCAGATCAGATCTCTACATGTATTGTTCAATTCGCTTCCCACTGGTGGCTGTTCCACTAACCATCCTTTGTAGTAGCTGTGCTCCACTAAGAGAGCACAGAGCTGACTGCCATAACCCAATTCTCCCTGATCTGGTACACTAAAAGTGACTGTAGGCACTGAGAGAACTCTCAGCCTCCAGAGAGGTGTCCAATTTTTCCACAACCACTACCCAGAAATAATATCTGATATTTTCAATTATTTGTGATTCGTGGGGTTTTCTTCAAGTGTTTTGAAATCCACTGAAACATCGTAGTTGCGAAAGGAAGCTGTGGGTTGTTAATTTCCTAGGACTGAGTTCAAACTGGACTTGTAGTAATCTGGCTCATGAAGCAAACATTAAAGAGATCTTTCTCACCCTTGTTTATTACACGTACTGTGGTTTCTCTCCTCTCCTCCTATCTCAGTGGAGATCTTCACCAGCAGAGCTACATTTTCTGGTTGATGGGTGTGTTCTTAAAACTATAGAGCCACAAATTGGAACATCTCAGCCACAGCAGGGTATTTTGAGAAGCAGCTGGCTGCTGGCCTTTAAGTCCCCAAAGGAACTTTCCCAAATCATCACAATAGTGGATCACTTCCCAAGTTCCACCTAATATAACTTCCTCAGCTCCAGTGATTCCTCCAACTATTTTTTAAATTATCTTTTTGTAACTCTCTCTCTCTCTCTCCATACCAGCTCAGGTGCCAAATAATAGATATAAGATGCCGATATCTTTATGGTTTGTTGAAAATAATCAACAAACTAATGACACAGGTAGGATGGTCGAATGATTAGGCGGGGGGCTGTAGACCCCCACATGGGGGTTTAACTCCTCCTCCTATCAGTAAAAGGGAGTCCCGTGGTGTTTCCATGCCAAAATGCAAATCTGGAAGTGCACTTTAAAGGTGCTGGGCTAGGGCTTGGACTGAGTGGAGGTGCCCCTGTTTCACCCCTGCTGGCCTCTACCACCCACTGTCTGTGGAGTGAATGCTGGGCCAAGCTCCCCCTCCCACCTGCCAAACATGTGGGGATGCCAAAGCGCTCCTGACAAGATCTGCACTGGTGGCAACAGAAGAAACCCCCTAAATGGCACTTTCTAGGCGCAGGGATGAGCCAGCCTAGCTGCTGTCATGGCATGACACCAGGCCTGATCTGGGCCTGACCGCTGCTCCCGCTCCAGGCTGACACAGCAGTCTGCCTGCTTCCCCTCTCTTCTGCCCTGATCACTGTGTGCAACCCCCATTCTCTGAACCTGAGACAGAAAAGGAAGAAAACTGGAAAAGACAGAAGCTGCTCTTCATTTGCACACTCCTGTCATTCTCTTCCTCCAAATTATTTTAGCTGTGGTGGCAGATGGTGTCCCTCAGGAAGCCTTATTCCCTGCAACAAAGCTCCTTTATTGTTGGAAAAGAAGCAGCCAGCATTAGCCAGAACTTACCTGCCATCCTTGAGGACGTATGAAGCCAATTTCAGAATCTGTTTTATTACACTCATCCCATCCTTTCCTCCATCCAGTGCACCAAGATCCTCATATCTAGAAACCAAAGACAAGGTCTTAAAAACCAAAGCATTACCTAACTTTACACATAGCAGTAAAACAAACAAGGCCGCCTGAAATATATGTTTGCTACTGACAGGCAGTGGCAGCTCTCCAAGGTTTCATTCAGGCAATATTTTTTCTGGCCCTATCTGGAGTTGTCACAGATTGATTCAGGAACCTCCTGCATGCAAATCATGCCCTCTATCACTCAGCTATGCCCCATTCTTTCAAGGGAAATGGAAAAGGTCATGCCACCTCAGAACCATGCCAGGGACAGGGGGAAGGGGCGCAGCAGCTGCTACTATCTCTTCAAAATATGATGAGAGCCCCTTTGAACTCAAAGATTTCCCCACATCATACTGGCCTTTAGAATGCCAGCAGTCCTCACCAAAGAGCAAAAGAGAGAGGGGGAATGTAGTGAGGAAGAAAGAAGGAAGAGATTTCTGGCTACCTGAGGATTTCTGCCGCCAACTGAGTCATGTCTTCATGGAAAATGTACGGTGGATTACTGATTATAGTATCTACCAAACCCCAGGGCAGTAGGCATTCCCAAGAACCTACATTGAAGAAAGGATAAAAATAAACGTTAGGTTGACAGAAATGATAAATATCACCAAAATTAATGCTACTGAATACTTTTGATGCAACCAATGTATACATGTATACATATATAGCAGAACCATCATTTTCAAGACAAGCCTGGCAAATCTGAAACTAGAGTTGACAGTCCTAACTTGGGCTCTGTTATTTTTAAATCACGTGCAACTACTCATTCTATGTGCCTATTTTATGATTTTGTTTTTCACCATTTAATTTTTGTCTGCTCTTATAATTGTACATTATAGAACGAAATAAAAATTATAAAAAGCTTTAGAAAAAAAAACAAAAGCAAAGCAAAACAAACTTTAGGTATAATAACAGGCTCAAGGGTAACTTGCGAAATTACATTTGTTTATCCCTCCCGACCTGCCAGAATAACTAGCAGGTACACTTTGGTCTGGATCACACGAGTAATCCAGCCTTCATAAACCATGGTTCATAAAGCAAGGGTGTCGAGCACTCCTTCCTCACTCCTCCTCTCCTCTGACAAAGAGAAGATGGAAGTACCAGAGACTAAACAATAGCTTATAAGGCCTACACTGATCATCTAAATGACACCACGGTCCTGTCTCCCCGCCCAATAAAAAAAAATTAAATTAGAAAACCCTTCCAAACTTATATACTGCAAAACACTGGTGTGAAAACAGTGGTGTGAAAAGCAGCAGTGGCGCTCTCCCAATAGGTGTGTTCTGCTTGTCAGGGCCGGGCAAGATGGTGGCAAGTTTGGGGGAAGCTACAGGTTGGTGGAAGCCCCGCAGAGGCCGCTACCACCAACTTGGAACTCCCTGACCTCACTGCCTTGCCCCTCTATTCCTGTCCACTGGGAGGGCACTGCTGCTGCTCTGCTCCCCGCATGGGCTGCTGCTGCTGCACAGTTGTACCTGGCCGGATTATAAAGAACAACATATGAAGCTGTGGCAATTTTGGAATAAATAATACCTTATGGGACCTATAGCAGCACAGGTTTCATAGCACTATATTGGGTGCTGAGACATGCCAATGGTTATATAATGGCAGTCTTATAACACAGAGTGTTTCCCAGCATCATTAATGCCAATGCCCTATAGTTCTCAAAAGCCAAATTCTGGTTATTTTTATGTCTATTTACATCCTGCCTTTTCCCCTGACACGGACTCGTATCTGTTAAGTTTTAAAAATCTGGCAAAATGGCCGCTTCAGAATTTTGTGAAGACATTTAAGGTGACATATTTGGAAAAAGGGACTTTTTCTTCAGGGGAGGAAAAAGGTTACTGAAGTGCAGCCAGGTTTACTTACCTCAACATTCAAATTGTTTATAAAAATCAGCAAGCCACTGCTTTGCAAGTACTGTGCTGCCATATAAGGCCTCAGCTCAACACATTTAATTGAAAATAATAATATACAGGGCTATTTTTTTTTACAAAAGCTCATGACACATTAAAAAAAGCAATAAATCAATAAAGTAACTGAAAACAGCACTAAAAGGGATAATAAGCAGAATACAAAATATGATGGAGGTAACTGTGCAAGTTATTGATGCATTTTGGGTACCGCATACTGATACAATGTTGAATGTACAGAAATCACGAATGCCCACTGTATTCTGCACTGCATGGTGCTTCCGACATGTGAGAATTAGCACTATTGCATTTTAAATCACAATGGATCTTGTCTTTGCCCTTCCCCTGGTACCATTTAACATGAGCAACTGCATATATGAAACTTACTTGAAGACACATCATGGTGAAGGATCTTTACCCTGTCCTGCAGACGTAACCTTTTAGAGAGGAGATCATACATGAGACACAGATAACCCTTTAATGTAACAATTGGAAATGGCATTAAAACCCATCACATTCAATCTAATAAAGAAAACCATTGCAACAACCAACAGCACAGTTTTTCAGTCTGAAAACTGTGAAGTAATTATTATGGTTCTCTTTGGCACAAGCTCAAAAGAGAAAAAAAGAGAGATGTTACAGTGGTACCTTGGGTTAAAAACACTTCAGTTTACAAATGCTTCAGGTTACAGACTCTGCTAACCCGGAAGTAGTAGCTTGGGTTAAGAACTTTACTTCAGGATGAGAACAGAAATCTTGCGGCAGCGGGAGGCCCCATTAGCTAAAGTGGTGCTTCAGGTTAAGAACAGTTTCGGGTTAAGAACGGACCTCCGGAACAAATTAAGTTCTTAACCAGAGGTACCACTGTATTAGTGTAACCATCAATTATGCAAAACTTGGATTAAGCAATGAATTTTGCACTCCTTATTGCAGTCCACCTCCTCTGTAGGAAGTCTTTAGAAAACTAAGGACTATCAGTTTCCAATTACCTTCTTCCTCCCTATCTCCTTTCCAACATCATAATATACCGCTAAATCACAAAGTTTAGCTGGCAGTATATTACGATGTTGGAAAGCAGAAATCACCTCGCCCTGGCTGCTGCTGTAATACAGTATGTTCAACACCACCGTGTATCTGCAACATTGCTATAGTGGGGTTTGTATATATTGTATCTATTGTTTCTAGTGGGGCATAGCAGCCAAGAGTTAGGTTTTGAGAAGAGATTTAAAGAATGAGAGAGTGAGAGTTGATGCAGCAGTTGTGGATAAGGTGGCCATGGGTTGAGGAAATGTCCTCACAGGCCAAATTAGGACCCCAAATTAGGACCCCATATTTAGCCATAGAAAGGTTTCCCCACCACTGCCACTGAAGATGGGCAGAACAGAATTGGAAGATAACATGGCTTAATATGGTGGCCTTGTGGGAAACCGCTGCAGGGGGACAGGCATTGGCAGCCTCTCAAGATTAAAATGTAAAAATGAAAAGGTGAATTTGCAAAGCTCCATGTTTGCTTCCCACTCACATCTCCTTATCAGATTCTCCAGCATTAGCAGATCGGGAGACAGTTCACCTGACATCTAGAACATCTAGAACATCTAGAAATCTGAAAATCCTGTGGCTGCTGCCTCTTTCACCAGCAGCCTGTAAGAAGAAAGCCACGTGTGGGAAACAGGTGGCTCTGCTCTGCTACTGGCAGCTCCTATCTACTCTGTGGGCTAATTTAGGCCAACAAGATTCAGTGATGGTGTTCATTTTCTCAGGGTTATTATTCCGAGACAAAGAATTGTGTATACAAACTAAGGACATGTGCTTTAGCCGCCTCGCCTTATACTGCAGATCACCATTCCTCCCCAAAGTGAAAGTAGAGCAAACAGAGAACCGGGATGGGTGACTCTTTTTCAGCTCATTTCTGGGTTGGCCTGATTTACCAGTTCAATAGGAAAAGGAGCAACCAAGCATACTAAGACTCAAATTCTAGACTTTAAGAAAGCCGACTTCAGAAAACTTAGGGAAATGTTGGGTGAAATCCCATGGACAGTAATACTAAAAGGGAAGGGAGTTCATGATGGTTGGGAGTTTGTTAAAAGGGAGATATTAAAAGCACAACTTCAGGCAATACCAATGAGACGGAAACATGGAAGGTGCCTAAAGAAGCCAGGGTGGCTATCTAAAGAACTTTTGACTGAGTTGAGATTTAAAAGGGATATGTACAAAAAATGGAAAAGGGGGGAAATCTCCAGAGAGGAAATCAAACATATAGCCAGCACGTGTAGAGACAAAGTCAGAAAAGCTAAAGCACAGAATGAACTCAGGCTCGCCAGAGAGGTTAAAAGCAACAAAAATGGCTTTTATGGGTATGTCCGTAGCAAAAGGAAGAACAAGGAAACAGTGGGGTCACTTAGAGGAGAAGATGGTGAAATGCAAACAGGGGACAGAGAAAGGGCAGAACTCCTCAATGCCTTCTTTGCCTCAGTCTTCTCCAAAAAAGAAAACAATGTCCGACCTGAAGAATATGGAGCAGATGATTCAGCAGGGGAAACACAGCCCAGAATAAGTAAGGAGGTAGTACAAGATTACTTGGCTAGTTTAGATGTATTCAAGTCTCCAGGGCCAGATGAACTACATCCAAGAGTATTAAAAGAACTGGCAGAGGTGATTTCAGAACCACTGGCAATAATCTTTGAAAATTCCTGGAGAACAGGCGAAGTTCCAGCAGACTGGAGGAGGGCAAATGTTGTCCCTATTTTCAAAAAGGGGAAAAGAGAGGACCCAAACAATTACCGCCCAGTCAGCCTGACATCAATACCAGGAAAGATTCTAGAGCAGATCATTAAGCAAACAGTCTGTGAGCACCTAGAAAGAAACTCTGTGATCAGCATGGGTTTCTGAAAAATAAGTCATGTCAGACCAATCTGATCTCCATTTTTGACAGAATTACAAGCCTGGTAGATGAAGGGAACGCTGTGGATGTAGCCTATCTTGATTTCAGCAAGGCCTTTGACAAGGTGCCCCATGATATTCTTGTAAAGAAGCTGGTAAAATGCGGGCTAGACAATGCTACCATTCAGTGGATTTCTAACTGGCTGACTGACCGAAGCCAAAGGGTACTCATCAATGGCTCCTCCTCATCCTGGAGAGTAGTGACTAGTGGGGTGCCACAGGGTTCTGTCTTGGGCCCAGTCTTGTTCAACATCTTTATCAATGACTTTGATGATGGGCTTGAGGGCATCCTGATCAAGTTTGCAGACGACACCAAATTGGGAGGGGTAGCTAATACCCCAGAGGACAGGATCACACTTCAAAATGACCTTAACAGATTAGACAACTGGGCCAAAGCAAACAAGATGAATTTTAACAGGGAGAAATGTAAAGTACTACACTTGGGCAAAAAAAAAAATATGAAAGGCACAAATACAGGATGGGGACCACAAACTTGACATGAATCAACAGTGTCATGCAGCAGCTAAAAAATCCAATGCAATTCTGGGCTGCATCAATAGGAGTATAGCATCTAGATCAAGGGAAATATTAGTATCACTGTATTCTGCTCTGGTCACACCTCACCTAGAATACTGTGTCCAGTTCTGGGCATCACAGTTCAAGAAGGATACTGACGAGCTGGAACGTGTCCAGAGGAGGGCAACCAAAATGGTCAAAGGCCTGGAAATGATGCCTTATGAGGAATGGCTTAGGGAGCTGGGTATGTTTAACCTGGAGAAGAGAAGGTTAAGGGGTGATATGATAGCCATGTTCAAATATATAAAAGGATGTCATATAGAGGAGGGAGAAAGGTTGTTTTCTGCTGCTCCAGAGAAGCGGACACGGAGCAACGGATTCAAACTACAAGAAAGAAGATTCCACCTAAACATTAGGAAGAACTTCCTGACAGTAAGAGCTGTTCGGCAGTGGAATTTGCTACCAAGGAGTGTGGTGGAGTCTCCTTCTTTGGAGGTCTTTAAGCAGAGGCTTGACAGCCATCTGTCAGGAATGCTTTGATGGTGTTTCCTGCTTGGCAGGGGGTTGGACTGGATGGCCCTTGTGGTCTCTTCCAACTCTATGATTCTATGATTCAATGAACAAAAATGACTCAGAATCTGAAAACACCATTCCAAGACTACGCAAACAAATCTGTAGTACTTTAGGACTCATTTACTCCACCAAATATTACTAATAGTCTTGGTTAGCAAACATAGTCTCCTATGTCCTATTTGCAGAGGGCATATCTTTTCAAGAAATAAAGGGATAATCTACAGTAGGATAAGAGAGTCCCTTCTGGTAATTAACTCATCAACAGGCTGCAGTCCTCTCTTTTACTGCAAGTGCTCCTGGATGACACTGATTATTTGAATCCACTTCAGTCTTGCTTTAGGCCTGGTTTCGGGACTGAATCAGTCTTGGTCACCCTGTATCGGGAAAGTGGCAGGGTAAGTGCAACCCTGTTACTCTTACTTGATCACTCAGCAGCTTTTGATATCATGGAATGTGGTCTCTTCCTAGATCAACTGTGTGGGATGTTGTTTGGACTACAGTGGTTCTGTTCCTACCTGGCCGGTCACCTGTCTAATTGTCCTCTTCAAGCATGCAAGTAGGGAAGCGATAGAGCAGAACCCTCCACCTGCCCTGTCTGGGGCAGATGAGAGCCCCAAAACATCTGGAATGCCATTGGCTCCTGTGACAAATTGAAGCACTTTTAAAATGTTTATTTCTGCCCGGCTGGCAAAGAGTTAACCCACCTCCAGCCTGACTGACATAGAACTCTGATGGGGGCGGGACTGTGCCCGGTTTGAAAGGAGGGAGTGTCGGTTTGGTGAGTTAGGAGGGAGAGGGAGGAAGGTGTGGTGTGATGTTATGTGGTGGCTTGTATGAAGACAGTGAAGAGGCTAGGAAAACTTTAGTTAAATGTTTGACTGAGTTTATTCTGTACAACTGGAACAAAGCTAATTAATAAATGACACGTTAAAGAAACACTTATGTTTTTAATACAATAAAACTTCATCTCTGTTTTTGCCAACAAGAGGTCCGTTTGTATTTTTCCAGCGAGGTACCAGGACTCACAGCCGTGGTGACTCAAGAGAGGGCCAAACTCACCTCAGGCAGGGAGGTGGTGGTTTGTGTCCTGAAGTTACACGGAGGAGGCTTAGAAGGGTAACCTGAGGTGCCAAGAAGTTGCCAGAGTGCCTAGGGCAAACTTCTACAGTGGGGGAATCCAACTGAGGGAGACCCTTTACAGGAGGCAAGAGGTTATTCCTGGGGGACAGCCTAGAGTTTCTTAAGGTACCAGGCCACGTAGGCTGGAAGGCTCTCCTTACTTAGAAACCCATTAGGAAAAGGGGTTTATTTTTGAGGCGGCAGGAGAAGAGGGTGGGTGTTTTCCCCTCTGGATTCCTGTGTCGCAGTGATAGTAAGGCAGAGTGGGACACGGGTCGTCACATTTTTGGTGGCAGCGTCGTGATCGAAATTCAAAGCTCACGCGCCTAGTTTGGTTTGAGTCTGTCAGGATTTTCCTGTGAGGAAAATGACTCACGTAAGAAAACCCAGAGAGGCAAAAGGAGATGAAAGAACGGAAGGGGCTGAGGGAAGCCCAGGTTCTGAGGTAGAACTGATGAAACTACGAATTGAGATGGCCCGAATTGAAGCTGAGAGGGAAAAGATAGCATCTGAAAGTGAGAGGGAAAAAGCTAGAATTGAAGCTGAGAGGGAAAAGATGGCATCTGAGGAGAGAATGCAGTCAGAGAGGATAAGGGCACAATTAGAACAGGACAGAATGAGGCTTGAAGAGATACGTTTGCGATCAGAATTAACTCAGAGTCCAGTTAATAATGATAGTACTGCAATTAATTTAAAAAGGTTCCCCAAATTTGGAAAAGACGATAATGTCGAATCGTTTCTATTTACCTTCGAACGCGTTTGTGTGGAATTTCAAATACCTGAGGAGAACTGGATGCTTTATTTAAGACCTCAAATTTGTGGGATACTAAGTGAAATTTATGCTGACCTGAGGGAAGAAGAGCTGTCAAATTACCAAGTATTTAAGCAAAGGGTCAGGGTTCGATGTGGACTCACGGCTGAACAAAGCAGAAAGGCTTTTCGTGAGGCAAAAAAGGAACATAAAGAGACTTATGCCCAACTAGCTAGCCGCTTAGATAAATTACTTGACAGATGGATTCAAGGGAGTGGAGTGAAGGACTTTGATGAGTTAAAACAATTAATTTGTTTAGAACAATTTTTTAAGCAAATCCCTAGCAATTTACGTTGGTTCTTGAGGGATAAAAAACTGAAAACTGTGGCACAGGTTGCCGAGGTCTTAGACGAACTACAAGGAGATTTCAATGAAATAGCATTCCCAAAACACTCACAGAAGGGTAATCCATGGAGAAACAGAGAAAATAAAGACAGGCAAGAAAATTTTCCTGTCAGGGAATCAGTTTCTGACAAGACAGGGTCTAAGAAAATCACTTGTTTTTTCTGTAATCGTGAGGGCCATGTACGTGCCAGGTGCCCCCTGCTGGTTAAGTCGCAAACTACACCTACTGCCGCTAAACAAGTAAAACTGGTAATGCAGTTACAGGAAAATAGCTCGCCTCAGACAGAAGGCTCAGAGAAAGCGGACAGTCCAGCTGAGACTACTTCTAAGGTCTTACAGGTCTGGAGGGCTGAGCAGGAGTGCAACCAAGATTACATGGAGCCAATTGAATTAAATGGTCAGTTTTGTTTAGGTTTGAGGGACACAGGAGCAGAAGTCTCACTTGTTAAATCACAATTTGTTCCAAAGGAGCAGTACCTCAAGGGTCAGTCCTATAGTTTAAAAGGCATATGGGGCCCACATTTTGAAGTACCATTAGCTGAAGTTGATATTACCTACAAAGGATTTTGTGGCAAGTGGAGAGTAGGAATCCTAAATGAATTGGAGGTACCCTTTTTAATAGGGAATGACCTAGCTAGTCAGAAGCACCGTATTCAAGTGATAACTAGGTCACAGTCTCAAGTCACTGAGAGTAATCCTCCTGCAGTTATAGAGTCACCCATAGATCCTAGTGAGGGTGAAGGGCTGATTAGCGTGCCAGTGGTCCAGGAGCACGGTGCCCAATTCTTGAGTGATCAAAAAGAGGATGAAACTATAAAAGAGCTGTGGGGTAAAGCACAAAGTCCTACTGCAGAAGTAACTGTGGAGAACCCCTGCTTATTTACCACCATTGAGGGAAGACTGTATAGAATTTCTAGGAGGAGGAAAACTGCTGCGGTTTGGGAAAGGAAGAAACAGTTAGTGTTGCCAAGAGCTTACCGGTTGCAAGTGCTACAAATGACACACGACGCACCCTCAGCAGCGCATCTAGGCATTAGAAAGACTAGTGATAGAATCCAAGCAAGATTTTACTGGCCTGGGATGGGCAAAGATATCAAAGAGTATTGCAAGTCCTGTGTGATCTGCCAAAAAGCAGGCAAAAGAGCGGACAAAACGCGAGGCTTGTTACAGTCTATTCCCGTAATTACTGAGCCCTTTTCCAGAGTAGGAGTGGACATCCTCGGGCCTATCTCCAGAGTTACAAAAAGGGGGAATAAGTTTATTTTATGCCTAGTGGATTATGCTACGCGCTATCCAGAAGCAATACCTCTAAAGGACATTGACTCAAAGACTGTAGCAAAAGCCCTCATGTCGGTGTTCTTAAGGCTGGGATTCCCCAAGGAAATTATAACAGATTTAGGGACATCCTTCACGTCCAAGACCATGGAAGAGCTTTTAACTCTTTGTGGGATTAAGCATGTTAAAACTACGGCTTATCATCCACAGTCGAATGGCTTGACGGAGAAATTTAACTCAACCCTGAGCCGGATGCTAAAAACCTATTCCATCAATCATCCTAACGACTGGGATGAGAGGCTGCAACACTTCCTATTTGGTTATCGCGAAGTGCCACAGGAGAGCACAGGGTTCAGTCCTTTTGAACTCCTATTTGGACGACAGCCACGAGGACCCCTAGACTTGATGAAAGCAGCGTGGTCAGGGGAGGAACAGATCGACAGCCCTGATGTTGTGACGTATCTACAGGAGCTGCAGAGCGACCTTCAAGAGCTACGGGAGCAAGCTGCTCACAACTTGCAGCAGGCACAGCGTCGACAGAAGCAGTGGTATGATGCACACGCAAGAGACAGAACTTTCCAGCCCGGTGACAGTGTGCTCGTGTTAAGAACAAGACGTCGAAAGAAGTTGGAGATGTCGTGGGACGGTCCCTTCAAAGTGGTCGAGAGGATATCAGCGGTGAACTATTTGGTAGAGTTAGATGGGGAAGGGAACCGATGTAAGAATTTTCATGTAAATTTACTTAAGCCTTATTTTGACTGAAATAAGTTGGTGTTACAAGTAAAGGGGAAGATGACACAAGGAATTCATTTAACTGGGTGGGGAGAGCTGAGTAAGGGCACAACTCTAGCAGAGGTGTCATTCGATGAAAGTCTGACCCCAGAGCAAAAGGAGCAGTTAAAATTAGTCCTTGCTCAGTTTGCTCAGATCTTCTCAAACATCCCAGGGAGGACCAACCTAGCAACTCATAAAATAGACACAGGGTAAGCACATAAGTGGGAAGGAAACATCATAGCGGACGCTTTATCCAGGTATATTTTTGAGAGGTATAGAATGGTGCGAATTATTATATGAAATGGCGGGAACCCTAGCAGATCATTTGTGCTTAGGCGTTATAATCTGACACATGCCAAACATGGTTTATCTGTGTACAAGTTTATGAGATGTTAATTTAGTTGACTTTGTAATATGAATGTTATAGAATGCATTGGAGTATTTTTAACCCCAAGCCCATTGCTTTGGCATTGCTCTAGTTAGTTAAGAGCAAGCCGACGCAATGTCTTTGTGGTGGGGGAGATATGTGACAAATTGAAGCACTTTTAAAATGTTTATTTCTGCCCGGCTGGCAAAGAGTTAACCCACCTCCAGCCTGACTGACATAGAACTCTGATGGGGGCGGGACTGTGCCCGGTTTGAAAGGAGGGAGTGTCGGTTTGGTGAGTTAGGAGGGAGAGGGAGGAAGGTGTGGTGTGATGTTATGTGGTGGCTTGTATGAAGACAGTGAAGAGGCTAGGAAAACTTTAGTTAAATGTTTGACTGAGTTTATTCTGTACAACTGGAACAAAGCTAATTAATAAATGACACGTTAAAGAAACACTTATGTTTTTAATACAATAAAACTTCATCTCTGTTTTTGCCAACAAGAGGTCCGTTTGTATTTTTCCAGCGAGGTACCAGGACTCACAGCCGTGGTGACTCAAGAGGGGGCCAAACTCACCTCAGGCAGGGAGGTGGTGGTTTGTGTCCTGAAGTTACACGGAGGAGGCTTAGAAGGGTAACCTGAGGTGCCAAGAAGTTGCCAGAGTGCCTAGGGCAAACTTCTACAGTGGGGGAATCCAACTGAGGGAGACCCTTTACAGGAGGTAAGAGGTTATTCCTGGGGGACAGCCTAGAGTTTCTTAAGGTACCAGGCCACGTAGGCTGGAAGGCTCTCCTTACTTAGAAACCCATTAGGAAAAGGGGTTTATTTTTGAGGCGGCAGGAGAAGAGGGTGGGTGTTTTCCCCTCTGGATTCCTGTGTCGCAGTGATAGTAAGGCAGAGTGGGACACGGGTCGTCACAGCTCCCTACCACTGCTCTAGGAAATTGTGCAGACTGGGTCAGAGGTAGAAGGCAAGTGAATAGATGGTGGTGAGGAGCTGTCAGGCCCCCAAGACTTACAACTTGCACCAATAGCTGTGACATGTCTAGCTGGGCATATTCAGTCTCAAGGATGAGAGAGAGATCTGTCTCCATTATTGAAGCAGAGGAGCTGTGCCACTCACCCCTGATCTGATCCATTGAATTTTCTTTTGTGAAGACTTTCAAATAATAGCCAAAGTGGGTAGAGGGCAAAAATGCTTGTGACTAGCTCGGCAATAATCGGAGCAGACTGTGGTGGCCCAAAAGAGGCCCAGCAATTTGACTCAAAATATCGGAGATTACACCTGCAAGCTGCAATTTTCATGAGGGTAACTACCTTAAACTAAACTAATGCAACTGTCTCCTGCTCACATGCTAGTTGGTTCAATTCCACCCCCCCACTCTGCTGCCATTCTGAATGGAGTCCTCTCCCCCCACCCGCACAGAGGAAAAGCAGCCATGCTTGTTAATCTGAAATTCACAGGTATCAAAATACTCCTCCTGTGAGATAATCCTACTATGTTGCACCCATTGTTATCTGCTGATATTACAACACAATCTCTGAATTATTGTGTAAACATCCCAAATGGGTCTGGGTGCTACCGGTACAGGAAGGGGAATAAAGAAAACTCTCCAGCTGTCAGAAGAGAACAAAGCCATAATTAAGAAAGGGTAATGCTTATGAAATAAAAGGAAGGCATTTTACTGTTCCTTTTCTTCACTTTGCCACATAACCAACAGGTGACATGTAGTAATTAATCAACTTGTTTGTGATGACAGAGCGAGCCCATGTTTTATACTGTAAAGCTTGTTTATACAGGTATTTAAAAATACCTGTATATGGGTAAAAATTAAACAATGTATTAATAAGAATAAGAAGTTAAATTTGTATACTGCTCTTCATCCGAAGATCACATGGTGGTTCGCAACATAAAAATACAAAATGAGATTACAACATACATAATAAAACAAAAACAAACCAATAACCCACCTCCCACAATCAGATTTGTAGAATGTTAATCAGCCAAAGGCCTGGTTATAGAGAAGTGTTTTTGCCTGGCACTAAAGATATGTAATGACAGTACCAGGTGAGCCTCCCTGGGGAGAGCATTCCACAAAAGGGGAGCCACTGCAGAAAAGGCCTGTTCACGTGTTGCCACCCTCTGGACCTCTTGAGGAGACACACAAAGACGGGCCTTAAGGACACTTCTCCCTGTATAAACCATGTCAGACTCTGCGTGCATCAACTGAGGCCCTTTTTCATGCGCTAAGTTCCCCCTCTGTAGAGGGGGAAAGGTTCTGAAAGCCTAAATCTCAACAGAAAGTAATCTGACCGTGACAAGCGGCTGATGTCAATCACTTTCAGATCACCCTTTTCCTTCTCAGTTGAGAGAATAAGGTCCAGAGTGTGGCTTGCCTTATGTGTTGGTCCAATGACATGTTGGGACAGCTCCATGATAATCATGGCAGCAATGATGTCCTGAGCCAGTTGCCTTGGCATGAATGTTGAAGTCCTCCAAAACCAGCGGTCTTGGGAGTCCTCAACACCGCTTCCAAGACCAGTTCTGTCAGCTCAGGCAAGGAAACGGCTGGGCAGTGGTGGTAAACCAGCAGAATCTCTAATTTGTCCTGACTGCCCAATGCCAGGAACTCAATTCTAGTTTCCCCAAACTGGACAGAGAGCCTGGAGAGAGAGAGATGAGATCTCTAAAGATGACAGCAACTTGCCCTCCCTGTCCCTCAAGTCTGCCCTGATGCTTGAGTACCCATATGGGCACAGCTGGGTGGGACCAACTCTACCCTGCTCACCCACCCAGGTCTCAGTGACACAGACCACATCAGCCTCCCTATCCATTATCAGATCACTCAGAGCACACCTGACATTTGGCAACATCAGCCACAGAGTCAAGGGCTGACTGATAGGACAACCGCAACCTGCCAGGTTGGAGGAGGGGCTGGCACATGGTACAGCCACTAACTGCCTGTGCCATTTGCCCCTTACCCTGAATCACTGTGATTGGGGTCGCCCCTGTTATTCCCAGTTCTTCTCTTCCTAGGCATGTCTTACTCCCTTATTTTAAAAACAACTAAACCCTAAAATTTAAAAGTTAAAAAACAGTTAACAACAATTTAAAACATTGTAAACAATTGGAGCAACACTAACAGCAACAAAATCCACTAAGCTATACCCCGACCCAAGAGTCTGTTCAGCTACCCCAGCTTTTGTAGCTGGAGTCAGTCAGGGAGCAGGTTCTCACAGCCAAGATCTTAATCTTGTCTTAATTTTTTAAAAAAATCTGATCGAGTTTCTCCAGTAATTATGGGTTGGTTGTATGATAGTTGATTTAGTAATGCTTTCTAATATACAAGCACTTGGAGAGTTACGGTAGAGTTGTTTACACTGCATTCCATGCTTTTAAGTCCTGACCATTAAAAATGTTTGTTTATACAACCCAGATACTTTGTTTAAACTTCTTGAAATTTGGAACAAAGCACCAGTAAACTAACCAAATGTCAGACACATTGGTAAAGAAATAGAAAATGTTGGCTATTAGTATATATAGGGTACATGCTCTTACCTTGCAGCATTTTCCTTGGCGAGATTCACAGCAGCTTGTGATTTATCGGTGGCAATGACTCTGCTCTAAGAAAGAAAGGAAACAAGCACAACAGAAGCAAACATGAAATAATTTCTTGGGCACAGCTGGTGGGGAAAAAAAAGCCCCTAATGGAGCAACTGAGATGAACAAGGCCAGTGTGACATGGGAGCACCCAACGAGGGGCAGGGGGGGCAGCTTCCCCCGAAGCAATTTTTTTAAAACCGTATTTTATGGACCATAACCCGCACTTTTTCCCTCCAAAAACTGAAGGGGAAAAGTCGCTGCGGGTTATGGAAATTGGGCTGTTTCCGCCCCCTCCGCAGCTGCAGCCAGCGACAGGAACGTGGTGGGGGCAGTCCGAAATCGGGCTGTTTTCGCCCCTCCGCGGCTGCAGCCAGTGACAGGGAGGGGGGAGGAGCAGCCTGAACTGGGGGGGGGGCGGATGGGAGCTCCCCCCTTCCTTCCCCCCTCTCCCTCCCTCCCTCCCTCCCTCCTCTCTCTCTCTCTCACCCCCTTCCTTCCTTCCTTCCCTCTCTCTCACCCACCCCTCCCTCCCCTCTCTTCCTTCCCTCCCTCCCTCCCCCCTTCCCCTAGTTTTGATCCTGGGTACGCCCCTGCAGTGTAATGCTTTGGAACAGAGCTCTTTCTAAGTCCCCATCTGCACTATTCATTCAAAGCAGTTTCATACTACTTTTATATGGCTTCTCCCAAAGAATCTTGGGAAGTGTAGTTCTGAGAGCTGGTAGGAGATCCCCTATTCCCCTCACAGAGCTACAATTTCAAGAGTTGCCTGCGAAGAGGGACAGAATGTTAAACTACCCTGGGAATTCCTGAGCCACGCCAGGTATGAGGCTGCTGGTGCAAAAAATAAATAAATGAATATGTTTGTTTTTGACTTTTAGACCTCAGGTGGCAAACTTTTGGAAGGAGTGGCTCGTCTTTCTTTCCTTTGTTTCCTAGTGAAACGGGGCAGGGGCAGGACTCTCAACATTATTGTCTTACATGAAAATTTCACTCACATGAGGCAGCTTCTTCAGAAGACTCAGAGCAATCGCTCCTGAGCCACAGCCAACCTCCAGGATCACAAGCCCACTGTTCTCTGGAGACAGCTGCTTGCAGTTTGCTGAGGTCAATCGCTTCCTGCATTCTTCAGTCACAATAAGGGAGACCAGTTCCTAGCAGGTAAGAAGCAGGTTCTGTGATGAGTCCCCAGAAGTCTGACCCTAATTTCTCAGTTTCCTGTCTGAATGCAGAGCTTTCTGTATGATACTGTAGAATTAGCTGGTGTGTTGAGGCATGTGCTGAACACATTATATTATAAAGCCAAGTGCTGTAAAAAGGGTCCTCGTTTATTTCTAAAAATAATCATCCTTAATAGCATTAGCACAATAGTATTGTATGCAGTGAAAACAAACCCCTTCATCATGCAGAAACAAAGCCCGTAAGAACAACGCAAATGCTCCAAAGTGCAAAGGCAAAATAAAAATAAAAATAAAAGGACTTTAATAATATTGAGTTATTGTTAGTTGTTGTTGTTTAGTCGTGTCTGACTCCTCGTGACCCCATGGACCATAGCACGCCAGGCACTCCTGTCTTCCACTGCCTCCCACAGTTTGGTCAGACTCATGTTGGTAGCTTCGAGAACACTGTCCAACCATCTCGTCCTCTGTCGTCCCCTTCTCCTTGTGCCCTCTATCTTTTCCAACATCAGGGTCTTTTCCAGGGAGTCTTCTCTTCTCATGAGGTGGCCAAAGTATTGGAGCCTCAGTTTCAGGATCTGTCCTTCCAGTGAGCACTCGGCTGATTTCCTTAAGAATGGGTATGTTTGATCTTCTTGCAGTCCATGGGACTCTCAAGAGTCTCCTCCAGCACCATAATTCAAAAGCATCAATTCTTCGGCGATCAGCCTTCTTTATGGTCCAGCTCTCACTTCCATACATCACTACTGGGAAAACCACTAACTATTGCTAGTATTTTTGTTGTATTCATTAATGCCTGCATTAGTGTGGAACTGAGACTTTTCAGAAGGGCAGCTTTCTTCACCTGAGTGGCTTTAGACCAAAAAGTATTCCCCAGCAGAGAGGCCTGTTTGCCTTTTACACCTGGGTATTTGCATACCTCCTCCTCTGGAAATTGAGCAACCAGAAAGTGGGTCATAATAGTACATCTGAGGCTACAGAAGCCTAGAAGGAAATCCACCTGTCTCTTCCAGTTTTCCCCCACTAGAAACGAGTTTGCAGCATGGCTGGATGCTGCGGGAACTATTAGGATGTTGAAAACTGGTAATGAAATGTAGAAATTGGGGCAGAGGAGTCCTTCAGGGTTTGCTGCAAAACACTTACCCACAGGGAGTGGGTAACTAGAGATATTCACACTGACATTGGGAAAAGGGAGGGGTGGTGCTGGGTGGGAGCTCAGCATAGGACTCCTAGCCTGCAGGTTGCTCAATTCTATGAATGCTCTAGGACTACAGCTCCCATCAGCCCCACCTCATCCAAAACATCTGGAGGGCATCAGGTTGGTGAAGGCCGTTCTAGGAGGCCCTCAATGCCTGAGGCCATGTTCATATGCATTCCAGAATTAAATTAATTTTCCTAATCTAAAAGTGAGAATAATGGATTATAAAGCAAGGGGAGAGGGGGACAGATGACAGTATGCAACAAGAAACTCATCCTGGGCTACATTCTCACAAATGCAAAGCTGTAGTGATGAAAAGAAAGAGATTAGTATTTCTGGTGTAGGAGAGTTTCTTACACCCCCCCCCCCAAGCTGCATATGCTCACATACAGAATATTCTTAGAGCTCCCACAAGAAGGCTGGAGATTGCATAGGAACTCAAGAAACACAGGTCTCTAGTACTCTCTACTTTGATTTGTTTTGCTCTCTCTTTTTCAACTAAGAGATGGGAATTGTGCTGCTGCCAGCAGTCATAAAAAGGGCACTTCCACGAATTTGCAGGTGAAGTTTGTACCCATACTTAGAAAGCTTTGTCAGCAAAAGCACTCTTGAACATGCTGGCCTTCTGGTACTTTGCAGCAATGTGTGTTGTTCATACAAAGGCCTCGGCACTTTAGGAAAAATTTCAAGCACCAGGATGGAATGCTGAGACATATAACATGAGCATACAATACAGGAGCTTATATTCACGGTGGTGTTTATATAACAGTTGCATAAGGAAGGGCCTTGCTTCCGCCCTTTTCCTTGTTAGTTTACAGCCTTAAGGATCAAAATTCCATGTGAACAGAGGCAGATCCATGCAAAACCTGGATCTGTGCCCAGTAAAAAAGGGGTGGGAGAAAAAGGAGCACAGGGGGAAAGAAGCCTGCTATATCTTCCACATGAGCCCTACCCATGTCTTAAACCTCCCATAGTTTGTCCTCCCAGAGGCTTTCTGCATCAGTTGGCTCTTTGGTTGGCTTATATGTGATTGACATAGAGCCAGGCCTGCCATCACCACGCTTAGTTTCATCCTTAACCAATGGACCAGTGAATGCCATTAATTTATGGGTATATAAGAGAGTGGGTTTAATTGGATTTCCCATTCAGCGTGCAGGGTATTTTGATTCACATTGCACTGAATTTAGTGGGACTTCCAATTAGGTAAATGCAGACAGGACTCTAGAACTTGTGGACGTCCAATGAAGCTGAATGTTGGAGGAATTCAGGACATATCAAAGAAACTACTAGAATAACGTTTTGTCACAGGCGCGGTAGCAGCTACTCTAGAGTAACGACTCCTCACGACGTTGCATTTTCATGCTTTTATTGTGTGCAAACTATTTACAGTGCAGAGTCAGTACTATGTACATGTTGTCAGTCTGGGTCAGAACCTCCGAATGGAGATTCCCGCGTTTTCTTCCAACAAAGTAGCCTGGGAATACCGAATCTCCGCCCCAGTCGCTTCTTGCGCAATTCTGGGGCTGGCGGGAGCGGTCTTCTTGCCGCGCTTTCCCTGCTTCCCCCTTCCTTTCCTACGCGGAGCTGTGGCTCTGCTACCCTGCCTGAGCCATGGCCTCTACTTCCCGATTCCCCGCTGGAGTCATCCCCCTCCCCGCTCCCACTGGCGCTGGGAGAAGAGCTTGTGCTTAAGATGGGAGGGGGCTGTCTGTAGCTTCTGTCCCTCACACGTTTGAAAATATAAAGTGAGATCAGGAAAAATTAAGGAAAGAAAGGAGGAAATTCATAAGGCAGGCCTGTGGAAAACAAAGAATTTGCTATTGTATTATTAGAAGGACGGGAAGTATCTAAGAGGGAAGAAATAGGTTAAAATACAAGGATGGTATACTGTTCACATTGCGAAGAAGAGTTTATTTTGAATTATGTATTTTGTTTTTCGTATTTTTTCTGTATGTAACTTGACGAGAGGAAGAATTTGTGTTGTACTTGTTTCACATGTATGTTATGTTTCGTATTATTTTAAATAATAAAGTATGTTTTAAATCTAAAAGAAAAAGAAAAAAGAAACTACTTCTTCACATGGCACATAGTTAAACTATGGAACTCACTCCCATAGGAGGCAGTGATGGCTTTGAAATTCATGGGGCACAAGGCTATCAACAGCTACCAGCCACAATGACTATGTCCTACCTTTCCTCTTAGAGCCAATGGGCCTCTGAATATCAGTTGCTGGCACGCGCGCGCGCACACACACACCATCTTGAATTTGAACCACTACATCTATGCACCCTGGCATACAGTATTAGTAATTCTGAATTATAATTTCTTCTAGGCGAAGCTAAATCTTGCTGCATCATTATGTCAGAAACTGGTTACTTTCACTATCTCCATTAAAGGCTCCTCTCCCACATTTTTTTTAAAAGCAGACTGCATTGAATTTCTACTAGGGTGCATATGGAACAATGTCAGTGATGCAGCATTTATCAAGAAATACTACTACTAGTACAAATAAAACTAGGCTGGTAATCCCAGGAGAACAAGGAGCTAACGTAGGGCAAAATGTTCCAAGATTAGAACCAGAACAGCGAAGGGAAAAATGGGGAAATTAAGAGTGGTCTGGACGCAACCTAATGATGCAGCTACAGAGGATCAGCTTCCTTGTGATAAAAATATGAGGTTAGAGGAATCAGTAGCACATTGGTCACAGTTTCTTCCGTGTTGTCTACAGCCTTTTCCACATGGCATGCTAAAACACTGAAGAGGAGGCATCTGACCTAGTTTCATTGTATACCCCGCAGCAACTGGATAGATGAGTCATCAGCGTGGTGGTAATGGGCTCAACTGATAGGAATATCACAACGCACGTAACTGCTTAAGAGCACTACCTACTAGTCATTCACTATGAGCACATCCCACATGCTAGACACCCTGCCAGTCTGAGTCACTAGCACAGGCTACAAAAAAGCAGTTTGAGGATTTTAGTACCTCTTTCCTAGAACTGGAGGTTGAGCAAAAGCATTTCAAAATGAAACATCCCTCCCTCCCTTCCAGCCTTGAAAACACCAACACCAGTTTTTTTTCAAGAACTTTGCTCTGGTATATATTGAACTATCATTGGAAGAGACATTGAGGGAAGGGCGGGGGGGGGGGGGAGAGAAACCAAGAAAAAGAGAGGACTACTTGGTTTTCATTTGCTTTAAACAACAACAGCATAAAATGCTGTAAGGGGACCGGGGCAGGATGATGCAATAATAATAATAATAATAATAATAATAAATAATTTATTAGTTATAGCCCACCCGTCTGGCTGGGTTTCCCCAGCCACTTTGGGCGGCTCCCAGCAGAGTATTAGTAATAATAATAAAACGATGAAACATAAAAAAAACCTTCCCTCAACAGGGCTGCCTTCAGATGTCTTCTAAAAGTCAGATAGTTGTTTATTTCCTTGACATCTGGTGGGAGGGCGTTCCACAAGGTGGGAGCCACCACTGAGAAGGCCCCCTGCCTGCTTCCCTGTAACCTCACTTCTTGCAGTGAGGAAACCGCCAGAAGGCCCTCGGAGCTGAACGCTGGGGGGTAGAGACGCTCCTTCAGGAGCAATTTCTTAAAAAGCAGTTCATTTCCCCTTGAACAGAAGAGTTGCAAATAGAAGAAAAAGCCTGCAATGCCTAAAACATAATACTATGTCTAAAGTGAGTGAAAGGGGGTGGGGGAGATGAGAGAGTATATCCAGGTTAGACAGCAGTAATTTGTTTTATGTGGGGGATGCCTTTGCAGAACCAATTCAGAACATGGCAGCTATGTAGTTAATGGAGCTGCGCCAATTTGGAAATAATGTACCACTGTTAAAATATCTGTACTAGCTTCTCGTTTGTTTCCAGGCACAATTTCCAATTACGTATTGTTTTTATATATCATATCATCACCACCACCATCAATTTATTATCAACATATTCAAAGTGCTGGTTTGGGCCTTCAAAGCCTTTAAGACTCAAAATTGCTTGTGACCAGCAGGGCCCTACCTTCTTTCAGATAAACCTCATTGGTTAAAACTATTCAGTATGTGGAACAATATGTAAGAAAAGCCCAGTGATCCATTTCCTTCCTCTAAAGAAGCCTTGGAAAGGACACTCTGAAGTGGAAAAGGCAGTTACTGGAAAGAGAAAGGGGGTTGTTTAACACTTTTCCAAATGTAATCTAGATTCACATAATCAGGAAACAATTTTTGTAATGTGCAAGGCAGGCGATCTGAATCAGAACAACTAGAATATGACAGCCCTATTTAAGGTGTGAATTTATCTTCTTTTAAACTTCTCCCTGGCCTATTTGACTCATGTGTGCATGTGTGCGTGTGTCCATACATATGTATATGTATATGTATAATCAGTCATCATCTCCTCATTTCCATTTACTTCCCTGGCTGATTCAATTTGATTTCTTTAGACTTTCCTACTCTTAGGTTAGACAATTACCATAACTCTTTCCCCCCTTTTAACTGTCTCTTCCAGCTAGTGCAAGGTTTCCACTTTTCTCCCCTTCTTTAGCCACAGATCTGTGTTGGTCTATTCTTGTATTGTTAAGGGTTTAGTAGGCCATTACAATAGCAGGTGATGCTTATGTTTTACTAGATATTTTGTTGATTATTGTGCTGTTGCACAAAATATTTTACTGCCTTATACAAACATGCCTACAGTTTTAGTTTTAAATTTTTAGTTGTGGTAAACATGTATGTATGTGCACCGCTGTGGAACCCGCTTTTAGTGGAACACTGGCATATGAATATTCCAAGTAGAATATAGGAACAATGCTTAAGGCAAGAGGGCTGGAGCAGACTCCCTTAGTTCCGTGAACTTTGTGGGTGCCTTCACCAGAAGATACATTCCTGGAAGTACATGTGTCTAATCTGGAAAACATTTTCCTCAGAAAGTTAATTCTGGGAGTTTTGTAAGGGATGATCACCTCACCTGAACATACAATCTATGTGTCTCCAGCTGTCATGCATTCTGAAACTTTCGCAAGTAGTATGTTGGCACTGTATGGCAACATACACGAAAACATTATTTCCCCTGACCAAATTATTGACAAAGTGGAGTGCAATGAGATAATGCAAACGTATTTCATCATGCCCCTTAACTCTGCTGCTCAGGGCGTCAATATAGCGTGAGCTCTGATACGGTTTCATTTCATTCTTCTGAAAGAATACTAAAGTTTCCCCATATTCCAATTTGCTTCCCAGAAGTACCAAGGGATTCCTCCTGTCCAGTTATTGTGAAGTGGGGTGTGTGTGTGTGTGTGTGGCAGCTGCCACACACACAATCAATCCCTCCTACCTCTCTTATAGCTGGGTAAAAGGTAAGATGAAAAAAAGGAAGTCTCTCGGTTCTCTGGGACATACAGGATGTTATGATGCAAAGCTAACATCCTAAACTCTTAAGACACCATTGTAAGAAACAAGAAGTGACAGAATAGCCATGCAATCTTTACTGAGAAAGAATAGTTGCATTAGGAAGGACCTTTGCTGCTGTAAGAATTCCCCCATGAGGAAAGGCCACAACATATGGGACTTTTTAGCTCAGAAAAGTAGTAAGGAGGAACATGAGAGATGCAAAAAAAATCATGTATAGTGTGGTGAAAGGGATGTTACTTCCCTGCAAACTCTGGAAGTAAAATAGTTTGGCCAGAAAGCAATGAAATGAATTTGTTCCATAGTATGTTAAGGTGCAGAACGGGACCAACACAGAAATAGGATAGGTCCAAAACAGGACTACAGGAATGAAAACTGGTAACAGTTCCCAAGACATAGCTATACACAGGTAGGAATGGTTTGATGGGGAAGAGCCATGGAGCTGGCACCACTGCTTAATGGGATGGCAAGCGGCAGCGCCAAGGTTGGGGCAGTGTGGGCACATTGCCCAGTGGTGGCTAGTGCCCATTGGGAATGGCAGGGCAGAAATCAGGGATTCTAAGGGTAGGTGGGGCCAGAGCCAATGGTGCAGAGAGGTAGAGCCTACAACCGACCATGCCAACTAATTCTAGTTTGGATCTCTGATGAGTTATACAAAGGCAACCCTAAGACCAGGCATCCCCAAACTTCGGTCCTCCAGATGTTTTGGACTACAATTCCCATCTTCCCCGACCATTGGTCTTGTTAGCTAGGGATCATGGGAGTTGTAGGACAAAACATCTGGAGGGCCGCAGTTTGGGGATGCCTGCCTAAGACTAAAGAGGAGGAAGCTGAGAGGCAGTGCCACCCCCTGGACTGGCTGTAAGAAAGCAGGTAGGTGGGGGCAATTGAGGTTGGCAGATCAGTTCCCTGTTTGCCCTAATGGACAAGCCTCCACTGCCACCGACAGAGCCAATTCAGCGCTACTGCTGGTGCCTGCTATTAATGGCAGAATACTGATCTCTGGAAGTGCGTAGATTCAAGCCTTTTAAATTCATGGAGAAGTTATTCGGGGGGCGGGGTGGACCTATGAATTTCTTTCATGTGAGAAGGCATTTGGGTTGTATCCAGCTAAAGTACTCAGAGAAGACCCACTGAAATCAACAGACTTAAGGTACCCATATGTGTTGAGTTTTAATGGGTTTCCTCTGAGTATTACTTAGTGGGAAACTGCGTGCCGGGGCCCTTTTAAGTGCAACAGTGCTGTGCAAAGAAGTCCTTCATTTCGTCTGCCCTAAATTTTCCAACATTCAGCTACATTAGACGACCCCAGGGTTCTAGTAGAGATAAGAATATAAGAAAAGCCCTACTGGATCAGGCCAAAGGCCCCCAGCATCCTGTTCTCACAGCAGCCAACCAGATGCTCCGTGAGAGCTTGCAAGCCACACCCAAGTATAACAGCATTAACCACATTTGTGGATGTCTAGCCACTGGTATGGAGAGGTGTGGCCTGTGCCTGACCCTGAAAGCAGTGCAGCCGTAATGACTATTCTCCATTAATTGATCATTTTGGTTGCCTTTTTCAAGCGAAAAAGTAGGGCAGTCCAACCCATATTAAGAACAAAACAAGAGTCCACCTGGACCAGGTAATGGCCCATCTACTCCAGCACCGTGTTCTCATCAGCTGCCTATGTGAAGCCCACAAGTACAACTCGAGTGCAACCGCGCTCTCCCCATACATGATTCTCAGCAACTGGCATTCAGAGGCGTACTGCCTGCAACAGCGGAGATAGCACATAACCATTCTGGGCAGCAGCCATGGATAGTTTTGGGCAGCGTGCACTAACATGCTGCTTGTTCAGATTAAACCATGGTGGGTTTAAAACTATGGTTTAAACATGTGATGTGTGAACTAAGTCATTGTGTGCCATCACAGTGCTCTGGTTCCAATGTCATCTCCGACATAAAACACTTGCTGATAGAAGAAGACATTGCAGGACACAGTCACCTCTTATCCTGGCAATCCCTACAGAAAACGTCCTTCAGCTTGCGCACAAGATACAGGGCAAGGAAGAGCAGGAGTTGGTTTCTCCTGCTCCGGAAGGTAGGAACTGGACCAATGGATTCAAAGCTACAAGGAAGGAGATTCCGACGGAACACCAGGAAGAGCTTTGTTAAGGTAAGACCTGTTTGACAGCTTAAAACATGACTGCCCTCTGGTGGCTTAACAAAAACCCGTAAACAGAAGACAGTTTAGGATAGCACGTGCTGCAGAAAATCCTAGAAATACAAACAGCAAAGCTTAATTTAGCTCATAGACTCAAATCGTATGCATGCCTTCTCCCACAGAAAATTGCTTCTGATTTTTTTATTTTTATTTGCCTGGAACGTGTGTTAAAAAAACATTTGTGAAAAGAAAAAGATCCAGCAATATAAGATTAGGCAAGCGAAACCTGCAACAAAATGTTACAGCGTATTCTCTACCTAAAATCGAATCATATGAAGGCTGTAATCCTGGGCACAGTCGCTACGAAGCAAGTCCCACTGAAATCAGTAGGACTGACGCCCTAGGAGCCATGCATAAAATTGCACTATAAATAGCATGCTTATTTCCAAACTTCTTCAGATACCCAAAGCAAAGCATAAGAAGAGCCCTGCTGGTTTAGGTCAAAGGTCCATCTGGCCCAACATTCTGTACAGTCAACCAGACGCCTTTGGGAAGCCCACAAGGTTCCAATTCTCTCCCCCGCTCAAGTAAAACATTATTTGCTCACATGCACACACCCACACATACAGACACAGGGAGATCTGTATTGTGGCAGGCACTGAACAAATGGGTTCGCCCTCTCCCCTTATATCAATTTATCAACGAAGATTATCGCAGGAAAGCTTGTGGCAAATAGCCAATTATCACTCAAGTATTAATGAGGACGTTTTCTAAGTATTTCACAGATGAAAACTCAGCTACCTGGGCACCAGAAATATGCTATATGATCCTTGTGGTAATCTGGAAACTAGAAATGCAATTGTTTCATCATCCGGAGTTCAAATGAAGTTCCTGGGTAAGTACCTGCAAGAGAAATCCTGTTGTTTTCAAATGCTACATAATGACCTTGTAGCCCACGATCTTTGCTTAAAGAAACTGGTCAAGTGTACACAGCCTGAGCAACAGGTTTATATGTATAAATGAAATGCTGGCAATTACAGGAAGTCACACATTCATACAGCATTATCTCACTGCTTGAACACTCACTCTCCCTCCATTCACATCCAAGTATCCATCTCCTAATTTGACCTTAAATCCAGGTGGTTATTGTGAGAAAGATGTGGACATTCTTTCCACCAGACCTGTGCATCTAAAGCACCAGCAAATGCCTGAGTGCAAGCATTCTTAATAACAACAACAAAACAACAACAACATTTATTTTTAAACTTAAAGAGTTCAACGTGTTTCTGATGAAGCCTCACAATGTTCCTAGAAGGTAGACTAAATTAGATATTGCTAAGGGGATGGAGGGCTGAGGCTACACGCAACTACAGCTGAGGCAAGATTTCAATTGAAGACTTCCCTGTTGATAGTTTGCACTATGTCTAGAAGCAGCAGAATAGAAATGATGCAAAAGCAGATGGACATGGATTTGCTCTGCCTTCCGAATTTAGATCTGCGTTATTGCTTTGGTGCTTGGCAACCTGCAAAGATAACAAAGTCCAAGAGTTCAAACACTGATGGTTTGGTCAGCAACTAAGCATGCTGTGATCTCTTCCCTGGATAATGAGAGGACAACACAGAAAATAAAGAGGTGATGCAGCAACCAATTGTGTTGAGAGTAGAAGCAGCTCTGCAATGGTGACACTGCTCTTTTTAAATTCTGAATCTCGCATGTAGTTATTTTGGAGGAAACACTTCCCTATTTATTTATTCTCTCCTCCACAATGATCATTTACACAGCTGTTGTTTTTTGTTAGCAAGTTACTTCCCCTCCACAAGCCTCTCTAAATTTGGCAGCCCCAACTTCTGGCAAATTCCAGGTGTTCTCGTTAATCTGTGAAATATTCCTGGAAGGTCAACTGGCATCAATCCCATACTCCTAGGTGGGAAGGAAGACCTTCAGCCGTTCTACACAATCTGGTTCCAAAATGACACCTTCAAACTGCAGTTCCTACGTCCCAAGGGGCTTAATGTGAATTACTGGCAAGCAGATCAGATATAACCCCTTACAAACTGTGCAGCCAGTTGAGAAACACTGACAAACTCCACAAGTTCAGATCAGGCCAAACCAGCGTTCACATGCTTTAGCAAAGAGAAGGATCAGGGAAGACGTTCAACAGCTTTTGGGCTTGAAAAGGAGGTCACATTACAAATATTTTAAAGTACAGAGGTTAGCACTTAGTCAATGGCTCATGTCAAACACAGCACTGAATTGCAAACTAGGCTAGCACGGGAAAACATTGATCATGCAAGCATATGGGCAGAATAAGCAACACACTCTTGTGTTTACTATCAACACTTGCATCACACACAGCAGGCATTTGTTTAATGATTGGGAGGAGCGATATTGCGTGAAGATAGTGACAACACAGCATGGAAAACAGCAATATCACCAGATAGACTTGTGTTGGGCCATCCACTATCTTTTAAGTTCCATTTGGCACAGAAGGATTTGGCACCCAAACTATTAACAGATACTTTGAAGCCAGGATTTCTTTGTTAGAATTGTAGATATCTATGCAAAGGACCCCAAAGTTAACAGCAATTCCTGCTTTTGTATGGGACATGGGCATTCATTTTGTCTAATTAATAAACTTCAACTTCCAGTCCTGAGGACACAGAACCTTGGAAACTTCAGTGTACTTTCCACAGGTTGAACCTCAGGTTTCTAGGTCTTGTGATTTTAAGGAACAGCAAAATGCAAAATGAACAATCAGAAGACAAAAAAAGCACATTAGAAACCACTTGGATAGAGCAGAGAAGAATACAGAAGATAACTAAAGAGGAGCCAGAAAATTATGAGATGAAACCCCCATCTTCTTGAATGGCTCACACCATATTTTGTGATCCCTGGGAACTTTGCTTCTGGAATATAATTTGCCCCATGAAATAATTTGGACTTGATGGGCATATGCTGCCTCTTTCATACACCCAGGTTTTCATTCTTTAGTCTAACCCAGGGGTCCCCAGACTTACCGGGCTTCGGGCCAGTGCCCGCCGCGCCGACCGCACGGCGGGCCGGAGGGAAGGGGAGTGCGCGCGCAGCGGGCCGGAGGGCGGGGGAGTGCGCGCCCGTGCGCAAGCGCAAACGCGCACGGTCGGAAAAAAATCGCCGAAAATCGCTTGTGCGCATGCGTATGGGCCTCCCCCGACCCGGAAGTGCACCGGAAATGACCTCTTCTGGGTCGGGAGAGGCCCATACGCATGCGCACAAGCGATTTTCGGCGATTTTTTTCCGATTTTGAAGATCGCCGCCGCACCGCGCGCCGTAAGAGCGGGCGGCGGCAGTCGTCGCGGGCCGGATTGGGAGGCCAATTGGGCCGCATCCAGCCCGGGGGCCGTAGTCTGGGGACCCCTGGTCTAACCTCTCTGTTTACGGTCTACCCAACAATGTTGTTTTGTTATATTGTTTCAGAGGTAGCTTATACCTCAAAAGAACTATATACATTTTTGAAACAGAAAGCAGAATTTCACAATTGAAGACTATTAGAAGAGCACCATCTTTGCATATGTAAAGACCACCACGTATGTAAAGATCACCGGACACTGGAGTCCTGAAGGGTTAGAGGTTAGCAGGGAAGGGGCTCTGAGTTTGCAATTCTTAATTAGGCTGTGCCAAGTTACTGCTGAAATTGTCCTGCCCTACTTTCTATTCCACTGTTGGAGCAGAGGCATGTCAGTTTGGAAAAAGGAGCATGAAACTCAGGCCAAAATCACATGTGATGCCCAGTCACATGCATTTCCAACCTCCCACCCCCTTCTAATTCTTTTTTAAAAAATTACCGGTAAGCACAACCCAAAAATAACTGCCGTGGCTGCAATCTTGAGCAGAAGACCAGTGGGAGGGGAGGGGCTGATTGTTTCACTCCAGTTAACACACAAGCTGCAGCCAAGGTTTGTTCTTGGTTTACAGCTCATGGTTTGTCTGGAGCAAGACAAACTATGAACCAGGGTTTGGACAACACTTTAAGCCAAACTATGTCTTAGCTCACAGCAGCCAAAGCAAGACCGGAGAAGCAAAGTGGTCATGATCTTGTCTCCAGCAGCCTGGGCGTTCATGGTTTGGCTTAGCTTTACATGTGAGCTGGGTTACAGCATACATACTTTGCCATTGTGTGTGTGTGGGTGGGAATCAATTACATAAATTCTAAAGATTTTCTATCTGAGATTTGCTGCAACTGACCTAGGTAAAAATATGTACCTCATCAAAGACTGTGCTCATCTCTCCCACTGGCCAGACACCAAAGACCACCCATGAGAAAGGAGGCAGGGGAAGGAATGTCCTTATGGCTGCCTAATATTGTTCTTCCTTCAAGTGGAGGTGGGCGTATGTGTGTAGCGATGCAACACTCTGGAGAAGAGCTGAAGTTTGTCCCTTATGATGACTTGCCTCTGTCTCTGGTCGAGGAATGAAGACCGGAGGTTTCATCTTGAGTGTCAGATCCTGGAAATCCCACTCACCCAGAACATATTGCACTGGCATCCTAGAACAGAGGACATAAATTACACTGTGCACTTGGCCAAGAATCCAATTACTTACAGTATCTCATAATCATACTGAAATATACCATCCTTTTCCAAGGCACAAACAACTGGACAGGCAGTACCTTCCCTAATGGGTGGAGTGGGAAGGAAAAAGAACATTCAGTCCTATGACAGAGAGATTCCAAATGTTACCTAATGCGAAGTCTGAAGCATTGTACTACTGAAGCTAAAACTGATACCACTGGTTTTCCATGGCAGACAAGCTACTGACCAGCAGCCAGATGAGAATGTAAGAGCCCTCCTGGATTAGAGCAAAAACCTATCTATCCCAGCATTCTGTTTCCTACAGTGGTCAACTAGATGCCTGTGGAAAGCCTGCAAGCAGGACACGAGTGTGACAGCAGTGACCTCTTTGTGCTCCCCACATCTGGAATTCAGAAGTCTCATCCACTGGAAGTAACATAGCCATCATGACTAGTAGCCACAGATAGCTTTATCTCCCCTGAATTTGTCTAATCTCCTTTTGAAGCCATTCAAAGTTGGTGTCCAACACTAGACCCGGTGGAAGCTAATTCCATAGTATTGTGCTGCATGAAGAAGCGTTTCCCTTTGTCTTTACTGAATTTCCCAACATTCAGCTTCACTGGATTATCTCGGGTTCTAGTATTATGAGAGATGGCCTATTTTTCCACGCTGCGCATAATTTGGCACTTCTATCATGTCCCCTCTTGATATGTTCCCCATTGATCATGTCCCCACACAAACCCCCAAACTTTGCAGCCTTTCCTTACAGGGGAGTGGGTTCCACGCCCTTGAGCGCTTTGGTTGCCTTTCCCTGCAGCTCAGGTTCAGTTCTCTCCGCCGACATTCACTGAGCAATGCAAACATTCATAATTCTGGATAGAAAGTTCCTTAACAACCACTTCGAGCAAACTGATCCAACCAAGCATTCCTCTTTGTTACACTTCCTTTTGTGGGTGCTGAATCCCCAGTTCTACGCAGCGGAAAAAGTCACCACCGGCATATCACATGGTAGATTCCATCCAGCAAGACGGAACTTATTTTAGAACTCTGATTCCTGTCTTTAAAGTCTATCATTCCTGACAGTGCTTAGTATAACAATCAGGCTTGTAAGGCTATGGTAGGGATGGGAAATCTGTCTCCCACCATGCCCTCCTGGCTCTGTCACAACTCCCCACCATATCCCTCCTGGTAAGCTGCAGCCACGCTAGTGACCAGGTGTGTGCTGCTGCCCCTCCCTGTCGGCCACTCCTGGAAGCTGGAGTGCAACATCTAGAAGGGCAGTCTCCTCATCCCTGGACTATAGGAAGGCCAGGCAGCTGTCATGTTACGATAAGCTTCTCGGTCAGGTATTCTTGCCATCTCCCCACAAAAAGCAAGCCACATATTCTACTCTGAGGAATCATAAACTAACCAAGGTACTATTCTCACTCCCCCACCCCCTTTATCTCTCAATACACACTCTTACTAGCGTCAAGATAAGGATCCAGCTTGTTTAATTGAGAATCCAATAAGGTTATATATTATAGGTACATACAGATCCAAGAAATGTAGATAAGAAATCTACTGGCATCTTTATTAGATAGGGAACACACTCTCTGGCAGTTAAATCATTCTTCATGGTCGAAATGCATTGCGAATGCCCACTTGTACTTAAAAGTATCCGCATTGCTTAACAGATCTGATGTGTACCTAAACTCAATCATGTGCATTTTTTTATTCTGTAATCTTTTCTTATAGGGAAAAAGAAAAAGAAAAGCTTAGGCGGCTTCCTTGTCTTTCAGCTTTTGAAGCTGAACCACTGAAAGAAATATCCATGCTACTCACTTCTCTCTCTTCTCTCATTCTCTTGTAACATTAGATGGTCCAAGAACAACCAGGAACCAAAGCTTGGTGAGTTGGTTGCTTAGCTTGGCCTACAACTACAGCTGCGACATTTATTGTTGGGGTTTGCATAGTTTATTCATACTTTGAATACCTGAGCCTCCTTCATGATTTCTGGGCAACAAGAGAATAAAGCCAGAGACAGGAACTGATGACTTATATGCATTTCCGCCTACAGCAACATAACCTTGAACTGTTTTAGTTCCAAAGGCTCACAGCATCTTTGTATCTCCAACATCTACTTTTTTAACTGCTTACTGAACTGGGAGCAAAGCTTGTGTTAACTTAACAATGGACTTTCCCATGTTGTCATTGTTGTCTTCTTTCCCAACTTTGCTGACAGGGTTGTTCTTTGTTTTGTAAGCCTCCACATACACAATCCACTTGCATATTAAATGTGTTGTAAATGCAATCTTAACACTAACTAGGAACTAAGTTCCACTGAACTCACTACGGTAATCAACCATAAATAGAATTGGGCTGCACGTTCTACTTCTCTGGGACTCTTAACTCTACATGCACTACTGATTGGGGCACAAATGTGCACCTGAAATGCAGCAAGGATAGCACTAGGAGCCAGAACTTCTGGGAGGCTGGAGAAGAAGATGCAACATCATGGTCGTCTCCTGCACATCCATTTTGCAGCTGCGAGTCTCCTCTGCAGGAGTCAGCTGTGAACCATTTAGCATTGAAAGGAATGCCTGAAGCACAGGTTCAGAGTAGGCTGTACCTGCTGTATATCTCCCATGTTTCCAGAAGTGCCTTGCTATGGAACAGAAGCATAACTCATGGACGGGGAACCGTTTCTGGGCAGAGGGCCACACTACTCCAGTGGAAAGCCGTCAGGGGCCACATTCCAGAAGTGGGAAGGCCCAATAGGGTGGCTATCTAAAGAACTTTTAACTGAGTTAAGATTTAAAAGGGATATGTACAAAAAGAAAATGGAAAAACCACCAGAGAGGAATTCAAACAAATAGCCAGCACGTGTAGAGACAAAGTCAGAAAAGCTAAAGCACAGAATGAACTCAGGCTTGCTAGAGAGGTTAAAAGCAACAAAAAGGGCTTTTATGGCTATGTCCATAGCAAAAGGAAGAACAAGGAAACAGTGGGGTCACTTAGAGAAGAATATGGTGAAATGCGAACAGGGGACAGAGAAAGGGCAGAACTCCTCGATGCCTTCTTTGCCTCAGTCTTCTCCAAAAAAGAAAACAATGCCCGACCTGAAGAATATGGAGCAGATGATTCAGCAGGGGAAACACAGCCCAGAACAAGTAAGGAGGTAGTACAAGAATACTTAGCTAGTTTAGATATATTCAAGTCTCCAGGGCCAGATGAACTACATCCAAGAGTATTAAAAGAACTAGCAGAGGTGATTTCAGAACCACTGGCAGTAAACTTTGAGAAATCCTGGAGAACAGGCAAAGTCCCAACAGACTGGAGGGCAAATGTTTTCAAAAAGGGGGAAAGAGAGGACCCAAACAATTACCGCCCAGTCAGCCTGACATCAATACCAGGAAAGATTCTAGTGCAGATCATTAAGCAAACGGTCTGTGAGCACCTAGAAAGGAACGCTGTGATCACTAAAAGTCAGCATGGGTTTCTGAAAAATAAGTCATGTCAGAATAATCTGATCTCATTTTTTGACAGAATTACAAGCCTGGTAGATGAAGGGAACGCTGTGGATGTAGCCTATCTTGATTTCAGCAAGGCCTTTGACAAGGTGCCCCATGATGTTCTTGTAAAGAAGCTGGTAAATGCGGGCTAGACAATGCTACCATTCAGTGGATTTGTAACTGGCTGACTGACCGTACCCAAAGGGTACTCATCAATGGCTCCTCTTTATCCTGGAGAGAAGTGACTAGCGGGGTGCCACAGGGTTCTGTCTTGGGCCCAGTCTTATTCAACATCTTTATCAATGACTTGGATGATGGGCTTGAGGGCATCCTGATCAAGTTTGCAGATGACATCAAATTGGGAGGGGTGGCTAATACCCCAGAGGACAGGATCACACTTCAAAATAACTTTAACAGATTAGACAACTGGGCCAAAGCAAACAAGATGAATTTTAACAGGGAGAAATGTAAAGTACTACACCTGGGCAAAAAAATGAAAGGCACAAATACAGGATGGGTGACACCTGGCTTAAGAGCAGTGCATGTGATGCAGCAGCTTAAAAAGCCAATGCAATTCTGGGCTGCATCAATAGGAGTATAGCATCAAGATCAAGGGAAGTAATAGTACCACTGTATTCCGCTCTGGTCAGACCTCACCTGGAATACTGTGTCCAGTTCTGGACACCACAGTTCAAGAAGGATACTGACAAGCTGGAACATGTCCAGAGGAGGGCAACCAAAATGGTCAAAGGCCTGGAAACAATGCCTTATGAGGAACGGCTTAGGGAGCTGGGTATGTTTAGCCTGGAGAAGAGAAGATTAAGGGGTGATATGATAGCCATGTTCAAATATATAAAATGATGTCATATAGAGGGGGGAGAAAGGTTGTTTTATGCTGCTCCAGAGAAATGGACACGGAGCAATGGATTCAAACTACAAGAAAGAAGATTCCACCTAAACATTAGGAAGAACTTCCTGGCAGTAAGAGCTCTTTGACAGTGGAATTTGCTGCCAAGGAGTGTGGTGGAGTCTCCTTCTTTGGAGGTTTTTAAGCAGAGGCTTGACATGCATATGTCAGGAATGCTTTGATGGTGTTTCCTGCTTGGCAGGGGGTTGGACTGGATGGCCCTTGTGGTCTCTTCCAACCCTATGATTCTATGAATAGTGAGCACAGTGGGCTAAATCCAATCACACATGATTAACATATACACACAGTGCTATTTCCCCATGAATACAAGAGTGCTGAATTCTTAGTAACCCCACGCAAGTTTCACCTTCCATTTTCTCCATAGGTTTCTTCCACCCCCCTCCTTGTTTTTTTAAGGAAGCTGAAGCTCTCTAATACTTTCCTCTGTCCTGAGTATTCAAAAAAGAACTCATTAATTCCTACACAATGCAAATAATACCAAATGCACAGCTGAACATCAAGTCTTGCCTTACAGCTATAAAAAGCACGAAACTTAAAATATTTATTTAAAAAGAAAGCACCAAACTTCAGAATGCAATTGCACTCCAAAACTTGCACATCAGGTGGAAAATGCATCTGTTCTGGTACTCTGTCATTGTTTCTACCAGAAAGTAGACAAGAATAGCAGAGGAAAATAGCAAAGGAGATTACACAGGCAGATCTCCTAAGCCCAACATGCAACAAAACATAATGGTCAAGTATGGCTACCTATATAAGGCTGCAATCCTGTGCCTACTTACTCAGGAGTAGACCCCATTGGACTCAATGGGACTTACATCTGAGTAAGCAAACACACAGGTTTGCGTTGAAAAGTTTCATGAACTGTGCAAATACAGCCTCTAGTGGTGGCTGGGTCAAAGCACATATATTTCCATAATCAAAGATGAAGTGCAGCAGCTGAAAATTCAACTTCCAAACTGCAACAGGCACACAATGTAAAAAGACACAGAGAAAAATGCTCTACTTTCTCCCATCCTCTACTGCATCTGAGGGAGCAGGCTAGTTAAGGTCGCAATAAACAGAGTACAATAAACCAAACCCCAGATTCAAAAAAGTCCAGTTTTCTGACAGATTCTATATTGTGAAAAACATGGAATATTAAAGTGGGGCTACTTGTATTTCTCCTAAGTTTTAAAGCATAAACATATTAACACAGCAATAACAGCTTATTTGTTTCAACAGGAGGATTAATTAGTATGCAGATTGCTATAAAATCAGAACCAAAGAGACAGTGGGCAATTCGATTCACTATCCAAGACAATGAGTTCTAATACTATACTGTCATTTTCTTAACCCTTATTGTTCTAAACTCGCAAATAATTTAAGAAATTGTGGCTTTAAAATGCATGCAAAATTGTCATTATGGGCAGAAATCTACAGAACCAGTGTTCTACAGTCTACAGTGCCATAGATGAGCACATTTCAGCAATCCAAGCCTTAAATATTCTCTATCTACCCTGGATATCTCTTTGCTGGAAATGTCTCATTTACTTAAATTATTTAAGGCTACTTAATTGTTGAATGGCATTATGTAAGCCTAGCAGCTCAGCTTGTTACCACCGGTAGCACCTCTCCGCTGGCTCAGTTCTTGCAAAGACCCTATGGATTTAAAAAGGGATTTGCTCATGATTTATTAAAGTGCTAAATGGATGGCTAAATGTTCGTTACTATACTGCAGAGTGGTAGTGATAGCTCAGCAGCTACTTCTAGCACTAGTACCTACTGTCTTGCATTTTTGTTATTACTAAGTAATATGTAAGGGTGCATATTTCTAAGCTAAATGGAGGTCAATCCCCATTAAAAGAAACGATGAATTTAAACGTATCCCTCCAACCCTGAAGACAGGACTTGACCCCTGTCTCCATTTTAAAACTACTTTAGCTGCCTGACATTCCACAGGCATCCTAATAGAACAGGTTTTTTTTCCTGCAAAGTCCTTGAGAAAGTGAAACATATCAGCCTAAGTACCCACCTTTGTAGCCGTTTTGCACATAGCTGCTGGATCTGTTCTTGTTGCTTTGTGGAGAGGGGAGTTGAGATGCTGCTGGCATTCAAGCTCTGGAACTGAAAAGTTATTTGCAGGCGTTTAGACTAAATTCTGGCAGCCCACTAAACTGAACTCAGCACCAAGGAGGGTTAAATGCTTTTCTTGACGGTCAGCCCACCTCCCCACCCCATTGTACCGTGATAAAAGCCCTGCTGGGTGAGACCAAAGGTCCACCTAATGCAGCATTCTGTTTCCCAATGAACAATTAGATTTGGGGTGGAGAACTTGTGGCTCTCTGGATGTTGCTAGACTACAACTCCCATCTTCCCTGATCATTGGCCATGCTGGCTGGGCCTAAAGAGAGTGGAAATCTATCAACCTCTGGAAGGCCATAGAACCCACTAAACTTGTTTAATCTGGAAAACCAACAAGCAGGGAATGAAGGAAATAGTCCCACAACCATTCACTGGCATGCTGCCTCATGAACAAAGGTTCCTAATAGCTATTATGACCAGATAGGTCCATTCTCCATGATTTTGTCCCTTTTTAAGCAGCCTTGCATTTAACAATGTAGCCATGCAGAGGAGCATTTGGGCTGTAGAGAATGGTTTTTAGGCTTCCTATCCTAAGTAGCCAGCACAAAAGTGAACAAGGATGGTGGATGAGGGGTGGGGTGTTGTGATTTCCCTCCACCATTCTGCCTTGGCATGCACAAAGGAAAGATCCTTCCACCAGCACGGAAACCAAGCGGGCTGGCACAGAATGAACTAAATATTCCATCCCCTTTTAATGGAAGGCAAGTTTATACACTAGACTACTAAGAGGCTACTAGCCTGCATTTCCATGCTCACCACAGAGGATTTCCACCAAGGAAATGCAGGCTACTAATCTCTAATTAAGCTAGAAAGTTAGCTATTGTTTATTGGTTGCTTAATAGATTAATTATTCCTTCCTCCCCCCCCCCCCGCTGGTTAGTAACTTTGTGGGCTCATTTACCAGTCTTGTAAAAAGTCTTCTGAGCAGTCTCTCCCTTTCTGATGGCATAGCGGTGAAAAATCTAAGTCCCCTGAAGTACTTCAAACCAAAAATTATGGGCTTATGAAAATTGGGGCAAACTTAAATGTCAGACATTTTGACCAAATAGCACAGTGTTTCTCAACCAGTGTGCCTCCAGATGTTTTGGGACTACAACTCCCATCATCCCTAGCTAGCAAGACCAGTGGTCAGGAATGATGGGAGTTGTAGTCCCAAAACATCTGGAGGCACACTGGTTGAGAAACACTGAAATAGCTGTGCTGCCAAACATCCACAGTGGTACGACTTATTTCTAGTTGTGGAACTATTTAGGCAATTATTTAGCCATTACAATCTATGGCAAACAGATATAAATAGCAATCCAGAAAAAGCATCAATGATGTAAACAGGATAAACTGTACTTGGATGCTACTGCAAACAGCCAATGTGCTTGGTGAACCTTGATCAGAGCAAAGCAAAGTTATTTAAAAGGAGGTCAAGGCTTAGCCACTGCCCACAAGAAGCACTATTTACTTCATTGGAGAAGCTTGTGATATATTAGAGCACAGAATTGCTGGCTAGTGATTCAGACATGAGGCAGATCTTCCAACATTCATTTCGGTGCTCTGCACAGACAACCACTATATTACACATATCACTTAACTGTTTTCGCTCCCAGGACATGAGAAACAATATATTCGGAAGATGCCTGTGCTTCGGGGATCTCATTCACTTCAAACACGCCTTGCCAGTGGTTGACCAGGTCAGCAGCTGTAACCACACCTGCCTTATAACAGAAATACTTTCTTAGCAGTCTGTGACAGGGATTTAGATCGGAGCCTTTGGCAGGACTCTTCCCAAGATGAGGGAACAAACTCAAAAGCTTCCTGTACAAAGAGCTAGTAAGAACTTTCATGGCTTCAGAAGGTTATGGTTTCCAAGATGAGAACAGGCTCAACTTTTTATAGGCCACCAAAGTACACCACAAGTCTCTAACACCAGCAGTCTGGTTTAAGAAAATATATCAACACAGGGCATTCCAGTCTCATCAGTGCTTATACAGCAGAATGTCAACAGGAGATTCCATGTGTCCTCTTGTCCTTGCAGAGCACAAGTGATTCATTCATCCTGTAGTAACCTAGAGAAAAAGAGACAACCAAAGGAAATTATCTCAAATTCAGGATAACCTCATTTACCATTTAGGCTGAAGTAATTTTTAAAGCCCTGAGTGCTCACGGGAAGGACAGATCATGAAGCTGAGGCTCCAATACTTTGGCCACCTCATGAGAAGAGAAGACTCCCTGGAAAAGACCCTGATGTTGGGAAAGATGGAGGGCACAAGGAGAAGGGGACGACAGAGGACAAGATGGTTGGACAGTGTTCTCGAAGCTACGAACATGAGTTTGACCAAACTGCGGGAGGCAGTGGAAGACAGGAGTGCCTGGTGTGCTATGGTCCATGGGGTCACGAAGAGTCAGACACGACTAAACAACAACAACAATTTTTAAAGCGGTCATTATAAACACAGCATAAATGTTGAACTCATATGACACACGAAAATGAAGAAAGCATAATGCATTTCACTTTCCATAATTGTGATACTAACCACATTTGAACAAAATTAAGCAGCACTAAAACTGCCCAGATTTGCTTTTCACCAACACTCAAGCTACAGGCTAGTTCACAATCAGGAGGGTGCTAGTACAGTACACTCATGTCCTGTTTGTGGGTTTCCAAAGGGCATCTTATTGACCACTGGAGGAACCGAATGCAAACTACCAGGGCTCTTCTAATGTTCAGGTGATACAAAATTCCTACACACAATGATACAAAATTCCTACACACAATGTTTGTCAAACATGTGCTATACGTACACCAAGGGTACACAGACTATAAGCTTGTGGGATCTGATTGGTTTTTCCTTGAACTCTGAGATATACCAATTGGAGCTTGGCACAAAAGACTTGAAAGAACTCCAAGCCCAGGAATTTTCTTTGAGTAGCAGAATGGAATGGAACTCACAATATGCAACTATGTCTTCTGTGGCTTCTCAAATCATTCAGAGAGCTACCAGTAGATTTGGATCTTTCTTCTGCTAATCCCCAGCTATATACATGATCCAATGGTAAAATTGTCAAATTATAGCTTCCCATCACAGCTATGCAGAGTATGTTTGTTGTGTGTCTTGACTACACGTGGATTTCATTTTAACAGTGCCTTCTGTGAACTGTGGTCTGGGACATTTATCCTAAATATGTTTACATGGGAGATTAGGCCCAGTAAAATGAATCTAAGTGAGGTGTGGGTTCCAACCATCAGCAGTGGGAGGACTGATATTTTAAACTGAATATTGCTTTATTTTAAAAGTTCAACATCTTTTTAAAATTCATGCTTGACCAGTTCACAAATTGTCGACATAGGGAAAATTTTCTAATGGACAGTTGACACAGGCAACAAAGCATAGGGATATAGAATGGGAGGTGCAGACAAAAAGAGCCATGGCTTCTCTATAATAAAGCATATAAAAGGTATCTGTGCCACATGGATGCTATTTTGCATTTTAAAAAATGTTTTCCTGTCATGATACAAGCAGATGAGAATATTATCCCTTTTCTCCAAATAATCAGTAAGTAGCCACAGACGAGAGTTGACAAAATAGTCTGAAATAGTTGAAAGTAGTATGATACAGCTGTTTCCTATAACACACACACTTATTTTGTTCTGGTGTTATTTCTGATCAAACAGGTAGCAACGACAGGAACTTGTACACATAGATGATAGTGGAATAAGCACAAATGCTTCAGGCAACAATACCTGCCTCTATCATCCCATCACCTTCTACTGTGAAGATACTATCCTCTGTGAGCAGTGAGAGAGTCACTAATAATAATAATAATAAATTATTTATACCCCGCCCATCTAGCCGGGTCCCCCCCCCCCGCTACTCTGGGCGGCTTCCAACACACATTAAAATATATTAAAATATCAAAGATTAAAAACTTCCCTAAACAGGGCTGCCTTTAGGTATTTTCTAAATGTCAGGTAGTTGTTTATCTCTCTCTGACCTCTGATGGGAGGGCGTTCCACAGGGCGGGTGCCACTACCGAGAAGGCCCTCTGCCTGGTTCCCTGTAGCTTTGCTTCTCGCAGTGAGGGAACCGCCAGAAGGCCCTCGGTGCTGGATCAACAGGAGAAATAGGAACTTCCTTTCCCATAGTATTCCAAGCCCAGTAGGGCACTCCTACGCATGCCTGCACATGAGTTTAACAGGATTTACTTCAAGGTTAGTGTGCAAACCTTATGCTGCAAACGACTGCAGTTCGTAGCTGTCAAGTTTTCCCTTTTTTAAAGGGAAATTCCCTTATGCTGAATAGGCTTCCTCGCGAGAAAAGGGAAAGCTTGACAGCTATGCTGCAGTTTAAAATACATTATTCTTTGGGTGGAAGGCTAACCGCTAAACCATTTTGAGCTAAACCTTCACAGAGTAGTTTCCGCAGCCCGATCAATGCAGCTGAACAGCAGATAGAGGAAGTCAGAGAGAAATTTTGAATAAAGCGCGACAACGAAGCTGGGCTTAAGAATGCCCATTTAGAGACGGGGAGAAGGAGGGAGACCAATTCGCAGGTCCTTCCTTCCAAGTGAGACGCCTTGCGGAAGGCTTTTATGGACATGTACAAAAAACATTATAACAAAATGTGGCGGCAATGATATATTTTGTCCCTTTTGTACCTGCAAATTGACAAAGCACCAATGTAACTACCGCGCTTCTTTCCCAAGAGCAGGAGGCGAGACTCTAAAGCAAATTACGAGACTAGCAAGCGACGCACTTCCGGGGCCGCACTTCCGGGGCCGCAAGCAACACGGCCTTACTCGCTAACAGCGGCGGCGGCGTACAGTTCCGCCTGAAAGGGAAAGCGTCAATTTTCCGTAAAAGGCAGAGCGAACGAGGCAAGGGGGACACCGCATGGAAGCCTTAGCCCATTGCAGCAGTTCCACAGGAGTGGCTGCTGCAGAAAACTGTGCACGAAAGAGAGAAATACAGTAGAGTAGAGAGTCTCCCTTGCAAGTTCACTTGGAAGGAAGTCCTGCAGTGTTCAGTGTTTCTTAGGATTTAAGCCTTAAATTTAGCACGGAGGCAGGGGGGAGGCAGCCTGATTGTGTTCATGGGGCTTCTTTCCAAACAACTTCGTATAAGATTGCACACAGGTGCTGTTCTGCTGTTGTCTCTTAGCATCTGTCTCTCTCTGGAGACAATGGAGGAGTGTGTCAGGGACTGGCTGGAGGAAGAGGAGCGGGGAGGCATCCGCCAGGGAACCCCCAAGGGGAGCCCAGGAGGAGGAAGGCTCAGAGCCAGGTGATCAGTGGTGGGACACTGAGGAGAGGACAAAGGGAGAAGACTGGGAGGAGGTGCCAAGTGCCAAAGGGGCAACAGGGTTTAGTGAGCAGAGAGAGCCTGTGCCAGAGAGTAGTTCAGATCCGGCAGCTGAAGCAGAGGAGGGGAGTCAGGCGGCTGCTGAAGAAATCTTCCTGTCCTGCTTCAGCAAGCTCTCCTCCCCCAGAACATGCAGAATAATGAGGAGGGATGAACAGAGATCAGAGGTATGCACACACAATTTGAGGCTGCTTTGAGCCTTAGAGGGGCGTGGAAGACAGGGACCTTCAGTCCTGGCAACTGCTCCATAGGGGCAAGACCACTAGTTTGCTGAGATTACTAGGTTGAGTTGTGTGTTTGTTTCCTTGAATAAAGAGTTAATGGAGATCTGCTTCCTTTATTGCTGACCTGTGTCTGACTCCAACCCTGATAGAGTGTGCCTCTGTGAGTGAAGTCAAACTGTTGTAAGGTTACAGCGCTTGCTGTGGCTGTAGAGACCAACACAGGAGATAGTTTTATATATTTTGTAGCTGGGGCAGATGAAAGTGTCAGGTTGTGCTGCAGTCATCTGTAAGGGATTCCCACATGGCAGGGTTGATGTTGTTAGTCTTCATGTCACATTTGCATACATCTTTGTAATGCAGAGTTGGCATGTTTGCAGATATCCACGCTGGTCATGTCCACAGAATGGAAGATGGCAGGATCCCAATGGATCCCCTACAGGGAGCTGGCTTCAGGCATCAGATCCCTGTAGGGGATCCTTTGGATTCCTGTCATCTTCCATTCTGTGGACATGACCAGCGTAGATATCTGCAAACATGCTGGGAATGTGGGCTTGAGAGAGCACATTTTTCTTTGATATTCTGTCCTAAGTAGATTTAATTTGAGAACTGTTAATTATTTTATAATAATAATAATAATAATAATAATAATAATAATAATAATAATCACATACTGGTTTTCATAAAAATATCTAGAAAAACAAATGCAGGTTAGTAGCATCACTTTGCTAACTGAACTGGGCCTCAAGCCACTTTCTTGTCACTCTTATTGGGGTCTCAAAGGTAGAGGTTTGTCAATAAATAAATAACTTAACCGAAGTGGTTTTGCTGAGTTGGAAGTGCAGATTCAGCAGGGGGGGGGGGTTTCAGACAACAATGAGTGCTGCGTTTTGGGTGGCGAGGAAGCCTCCCACTCCCAGCATTTGATGTCTTGCAAGAGACAACTGTAAAAATCATGAGATGGAGCCTCTGAGCATGGGCAGAGCACCCACCTCTCAAAGGTAGTTAAAACAACAGCAAATGCACGTTGCACACATTAAAGAAAATTACCCCCCACCGCCAATTCCACACATACGCATTTTCTTCATTGCTTTATTCTTAGGGAATTCGAGGGTGGGTTTGGAGGAGCGTAGGCGGTAAAATACAGTCCTGCAGAGTAGGCAGTCTGACTAGTCGAGGACCACTTTGCACCAGACGATGGATTTGCCCCGGCCAAGGGCACAGCGATAAGGGGCAGCAGCTCCCGAGAAGGAAAACCCTAGTGGACGTTTCACCGGCTCAAGCGCCTGCTCCATCGCCCTGCCGGCCACGGGAGCTTCCCTCTGCCGACCGCGAGACGCGCCCGGATCCAGGCTTCTCGCCGTTCATCTCCAGGGCTCGCATTGCAGCCCATCTCTTCGCGGTGGCATCTCCCCGTTGTCAGTGACATCCCTGCCGGCCAATCCCGAGCCACGGCGCTGTCCTCTACTGGCCAATCCCAGGAAGAAGGGGAGATCAAAGTGGAGCATCAAGAGGGCCGGTGACAGGAGGGAGGGACGGAGGTCTTCACCCAGCATCTCGGGAAAAAACAATGGCAAGTAAGACCATGGCAGCAGCAGCTCCTGCTTTCCAGTGCAGGTAATCCGAATAGCAGCAAAGCCCCCGGAGCAACCCAGTCTCCCAGCAACCAGAGCGATGTGCGGAGGTCCCCAGCCTAGGCAGCCATTGCATGGAAAGGGGAGAGGGGGGCAAGAGTCTTCCACGTCCAGCACAAGCGCCCCTGGCTGGTCCTCGTCTCTTTGCCCTCCTCGCCAGGGCCACTCTCTCAAGTTACAGACGGGGCTCCGCTAGAGTTTCAAAAGAAGGGGGCGGGGGGCTGCCGTCTCCTTCCCTCTCTGGCCTCCGCGATCCTGGGCTGGGCGGGGGGCTGCATTCCCAACCGGAGCAGGCCAACGTCTCCGGGACTTGCAAGGGACCCGGGTCCTCCTTGCCAGGCGATCGCCTCCGTAAGTGCTGGTGTCATCGTCATGGTTTTGTTTAGGCTGCTGCTAACGGGGCCGGCACGGCCACGCGCGCCCGGCAAGGAGCGAGGAGGACGGCACTGACCTCTTAAGCAGGCCACCGGGGTGGGTGGGGGTCGGGGTCGGGAGGAGCGCCAGCCACCCCAGGAAAAAAAATATCGGTTCCCTGAGATCCGTTATGTGTTGTACCTTTCCCTCGGTGTCACATTGGGAAGTGGGACGGGGAGCTGGATTTAGTTCAGAAGTGGCTGGGAACAGACTCATCCCTTGCAATAAGCAGAGCTCTGTCCGGACAAAGTTTCTCTTTGACTCTCTCTCTTTCTCAGTGCTTAAACGCACTTCCATTCCAGGCCCCAGCCAAGCGGGCAATTCCTCTCGAGGTTCAACAGGGCCTTTGGGAATAAGGTACGTAAATAGTTCCCTACCCACGCCCACCCAAAAAAACCATGCTGGTCATTTATAACAAAGATAATCAATCTTGGGAAATGAAAATTCATGATAGAGCCACACAGTTCTCACTACAGTGCAGAGCAACTGAATAAGTGAATGAAAAGTGGGGGTGTGGCCGGAAAGTGGAGTTTCCTTTGGAAAATAGACTTCTATATAAAAAGTGTCCCAATGTTCTTTCCTGGTTTCTTTCATTCTCATGAGCATGCTCCTCTGCTAGGGAAAGAAGGACACCTGAAGTGATGGGGGAAAGAGTCCTAACCACATATGAACTATGATGGGTGAGGTTCAAAGTAGTTGGGGCTGCTTAGGGATGGGATGTTGTGGTCATGGTCGAAAGTTCTTTGAAAATGTCAGCTCTGATGACAACTCAGCTGTAGCAATATTAACGCAAAAATAGTGTCTGGTTAAAAACAACTCTCGAAGGTTAAAATAAAACTGAGGCTGCTGCAATGCGCTGCACATTTACAAGAGAGTAAGTCCAAATGAACACAGTGGGACGGCTGAATAAACATGCATAGCACCTGAATGCTGGTACGGTATATATGTGCAGGGTGTGTTTCTAGTTTTCTCATTTAAAAGTAAAGCATGGTGTGGCAGGAGGAGGAAATGTAAAAAAAGGGGGGGCAAGTGTTGGAAGAGAAGAAAGGCTTAATCATTAGGAACTTTTAGCACAGGGGAAAATGACATTTCAATGGCATTTTTTTTAATGTAGTAACAAATAGTATGGAGTGCCCAGGGATAAAATATAACTGCAGTCTTATGCCCACTACCTCCTGTTGGGAGAAGATGCCATTGAACTCAGTGAGACTTGGATCTGAGTAAAGATGCCTAGGGTTGTACAGCCATTCTCTTAAAATTCAAGAATTCATGCTCTTTCATTAAAACTAACTTGGCAACAAAAGGAAGTGCTTCACACAATGCATACATGTAGTTTGTTTTTCGAACTTAACGTCACAGGATATTGTTATAGTGAGAATATGTTTAAATGACTTGATTCAATTCAGGGGAACTGATCTGATGGTAACTAAGTTTCATAGCCAAAAGTGCAATAGTAACGATTAATAACATGAGTGGGATATTGCTATTGAGTCTTGCCTTGAAGGCACCTCATGTACTGTGTCCCTGTTGCTTGACCACACCCAAGTTCACTCACATGATACTTCTGTAGGTCAGCTGACTAGACCATGTGAGACTCCAGAAGGTCAGCTGGCCACCTGGTGAGTTACTTGATACTCAGCTAAACTTATTTCTACTTTATTGACTCACATCTATGTTTATAGCACATGCCACCATCCAGAAGGCTTGAGCTGAGTAGGTAAAGTATAGTATAGCCTTCCTAACAAAACAGATTGTTCAAATTAAAAAAGGAATTAATTGAGACTAGCTTCTGGGGAGATGTGCCTAGGATTGCAGAATTAGTGTTGTAAGGTGGTTAAGAGTTTTGTTCAGATTTCAGCTCAGCCATAAATGAGCTGGTCTGGTCTTAGGCAGCTCTCCCTTCTCAGCTCTTCATCTATAATATGGTCCTAAGAATACCAGTCTAGTTTATAGGGTTGCTGTAAGGATAACTTGGGAGGTAATGACTGATTTATCCTTTCCCCTCTATTGCTAGAGATTAGCCAATAGGACTTCAGAAGAGCAATGAAAGAAAATGCAAGCAAAGAGCTTTTCCATCAGGCTTCTTGACTGAAGAGGCAAGGAAATGCACCTTGCAGCAGAAAAGTAAGAACTTGGTTGTTCAAGACATCAATCAAGACGACCAAAAGCTCTGGCCCAAAATGAATTATAGCACATCCACTGTGAAGACTTTGTACCACAGTGGCACTCCCACTTCCGAGCCAGACCATGGGATGACTGTGGACGGGACTGGATCAGAAACTGCTACGCTGACCCCTGAAACCAGCAGCTTTAACAGCACCAAAATTCCAGATGTGGCTGGCAATGGTTCTGGCATGGGGACCATGCTGCTGTCCTTCGGCATCATCACTGTGATAGGGTTGGCTGTTGCTATGGTAAGATGGTGTCCTTTCATGGTTCCTACAGGAGGGCTGCAGATTGCTTACTTCAGGAGCTCCACTACAGTATTTCAAGTAGGGTACAAAAATGCCTAAGACTGGGCCAGTCCTTAGGTACCAGTCTACTTTGATCATATATCAGTTTAAATGGCATGGCTTTTCACCGAAGGACCCTGGGAATTATTTTCTCATTTGGGTGTTTAAAATCCTCTGTTAGAGATCCCAAGACACCCCCTCCCTCCAAAAGCCCAGAACTGCCATTTCCTAGGAAAAGGGAATAATTATTAAGTCTAGCTATAGGGTTGGCTTCAGAGATTAACTGCAAGCCAGTGCATGTCTACTTAGAAGTAAGTCATGTTGCTCTCAATGGGGCTTGCTCCAGGGTAAGCATGTGTATAGGGTTGCAGCCTAAGGTTGCAATCCCATTAATATTTTCCGGAGAGTAAGGCCCATTGAACACAGTGTGACTTACTTCCAAGGGTTGCACTGTAAATTAAGCTGCAATCCAATATGGGCTTATTTGGGAGTGAGGTTTCCTTCTGATTATGTATGTCTAGGTTTGCTCTCTTAGTTACTGAGTTACCTCTTACTGAGGTAAAGTAAACCGGGTTTCCAACTTGTTCTTCCTAGTATTCTTCCTACACCTACTTTCCTAGGAGTAAGCCCCCATTGAACTCAATCTAATTTTGCATGCCAAAGAGTATACAGTACTTGTTTTTCCTAGGAATTGGTGTGAAAAGGTTTCTCCAGTACTTACAACAACTTTCTGCTTTTCTAGGTTTTATATATCAGGAAGAGAAAACGGTAAGTGCTCCTTGCTGTTGGTAAAGCAATATTTAGAGCCTGGTTATTTCTGCATTTGAAAATCTTCTGTAATAACCTCTGCATTTAGGCAGCAGAGACTGAACCAAGCCAAAGATTGTACCATTAAAGCAATCTCAGAAATAAGACCCATTGAGTTCAATGAGATCTTTCTCCCAAGTACATATGTATAGGATTTCAGACTAAATGCAACTTTGGTGATGTGGTCCCTGCTCAGAGTGCTTAAATTCTAAACGGTTGCTGAGCAAAAACTGGAACGTTGATGTTCCTGCGCAGTCTGATAACTTCACAGTGGTGTAGTTTTCACTGTCCGTTTCCCCTCGGCAGACTAGAGAAGTTGCGACATCAGCTCATGCCCATGTACAACTTTGATCCTGCTGAAGAACAGGATGAGCTGGAACAAGAGCTGTTGGAGCATGGCAGAGATGCTGCTTCTTTGCAGGCTTCACAGAATAAGGTAATTCCCCCCCCCTCCCCCAGGCATTGATAGTTTGGTATCTTAAAGGGATATTGTGATCATCTCTGCTTGCATGGCTCCAGGCTAGACCCACATCAGGTTAGAAGAGGATTTTCTGCGCTGCTTTTCCTTCTGAAGCCACGACTCTCTCCCCCCTTTTTCCAAGTACATATATGGGATTGGGATTTATGGTCAATTTTAGTGCCAAAATTAAAAGGTTTCTGTAAGTGATTATAAAGGATTAGCTGAAGTTATTGCAACAATATGTGCACACACACACACCCTTTCTGATTTCAATGGGAGCTGCTTTGAGTAAGTGCACAAAGGATCACAACCTCTAATGCTAATAAAATGAACTGAGTGGAACCTGGATGCAGGAGACACCTGGAAGATTAATTTGTTCAGCTGAACTGTTTAGATGGCAATTGTAATGGCCCTATAATCCTTGTCCTAAATGTGTGAAACTGCTTTTATACTGCATCAGACCATTGGTCCACATAACCCAGTATTGCCTGCTCTTGACTGGCAGTGGCTCTCCAAGGCTTAAGATACAATTCTTCAGACATAAATTCTTTAAGTAGAGTTTCTGGGATTGAACCTGGCATCTCATGTATGTAAAGCAGGGGTGACCAGGCCTGCAGGATCTCCTTGGGCGTGTGTGTGGTTTTTTTATTTATTACTAGCACTCTGAGGTTCTCCAATGACAGTTGGGTGTAAAATAGTATCTCAGGCCGGCTGGATGCCTCTGAGCATATGCTCAGCCCAGGAATTTGCGATCAGCACCAGAACCAAACTCACAAGTTCTTTCACTCAAAAATACATGCCTGGTCCCCCTGCTTTACATACATGAGATGCCAATTAAAAAAAATACTTTGCAGCAACATAATTTGTGGGAGTAAAGAGTTTCTGTTGCTGCTGCTTCACCCTTGAGAATAATAAAACCTTGCTAATCTTCTGCAAATGAAGGGACCCAGGTGGCGCTGTGGTTAAACCACTGAGCCTAGGGCTTGCTGATCAGAAGGTCGGCGGTTCGAATCCCTGTGATGGGGTGAGCTCCCATTGCTTGGTCCCAGCTCCTGCCAACCTAGCAGTTCGAAAGCACGTCAAAATGCAAGTAGATAAATAGGAACCGCTACAGCGGGAAGGTAAACGACGTTTCCATGTGCTGCCCTGGTTTGCCAGAAGCAGCTTTGTCATGCTGGCCACATGACCTGGAAGCTATACGCCGGCTCCCTCGGCCAATAATGCGAGATGAGCGCGCAACCCCAGAGTCGGTCACGACTGGACCTAATGGTCAGGGGTCCCTTTACCTTTACCTTTAATCTTCTGCAAATAGCCAGCAATCGTCCATTAGATCCTGACCTACCTTCTGCCTTCGTTTAATGTAAAGCATGTATTGAAGTCAAGATGATATACAGTAGAGTGGAACCTATACTGGCTGCAACTCCCAGAGTTCTGCAAAAATAATGTTGTGTTAAAAAGTGATAAGGGAGGAACGCTTCACAAATGCTCAGAAGAAATCTTTACTATTGCTCTGCATGCTTCAAATTAAGCTTTTGTAGAGAAACAAGTTCCAGAACTGAGCCATGGCTTCCGTAAAGAAGGAGAGGAAAGGAGAAGCGTTAGCTGATCTCACAATGTATGTTTGTTTTCTCTTCGCATTTTCTCTAAAAGCTTAGCCAGCGGGAACAGGAAGATCCGGTATGTTTCTGTGCAGGTGGCGGGAACGGAATAGAGTAGACCCTTCTCTTGTACCTGAACCTATCCTGTAATAGATCAGTAGAGAAATCCTGGTAGCTTTGAGAAAATTATCTTGGCTCGTGATCAGAGCGACAAGCTCATGCCAGCAAAGAACTTGTTCATGTTCATATTGATAACTAAGGAGATTATGAGCTACTGGTTCAGCATGATGAAATCAGTTCTGCAATATTATAATCAAACAAACAAACAAACAAACAAACAAACAAACAAACAGCTTTTGAGGCAGTTTAGCAGGATTTTAAGCCAAAGTAGAACACATTTAGAAATAGCAAATGGCTCTGGTAGACCTGGAGCTGCCCCTGGCTATAGGGTGGTAGTGATTGGGTGCCACCAAGTGGGGGTTCCTGAAAAGTCAGAGGAGGGTAAGGCTACCTCCTCAGGCAAAGCAGAACCTGGCAGTGCCAGCTCCTTGGGTCCCTTCCTGACAACACTCCAGTGAGGCGGGTACTGCAGGGGCCTCTCCTAGTGTGATTTCCTCCCTATTCCTATTCCAAGTCCAGTGCCATGACAGTGGCAGTTGCAACACCTGCATTCAATTTTTGCTTCATTTCTCCCTCCCTGCCCACCTGGCGTTTTTCTTCCCCTAACCATATTTATTTGTGGACAACCACTTCTGCCACCCAGGGCACCAGAGAGCAAGAGATTAGTCGTGTTTTTACTTTTACAATAACATGGACCTTTAAGAATCTGGCCCACTATTACCGTACTTCTGTCATAGGATTGCCAAGCCAGGTTTTCCTTAGAAGAATTCAACGAATTGATAGGACTCTTGAGGGCAACATTTTACAGGTCCCAGAGAAGCAGATGAGGGTAAAGTAGACAAAAATTCCTTCTTAAATCTGTTTCCACCACCGTCTCTTTCCGATTTCTTTTTTGTTGTTGTTACAGACAAATCAAGGGGTGCTCCAGAGACCTAGTCGCCTTGTGTTCACAGACGTTGCAAACGCCATCAATGCATGAGCAGTGCTTCCTGAGTCTGAGAGGCAGGAGGGTGACACCAGCCAACTAGCAACTTGCCAGGGACAGTGACCAGTGATTCCAGCTGGGGGAGAAGGTGCCAGGAACCAATGTGAAGCCTGTCGGGAATCTGTTGCCACCAAGAAGCCCATGCTACTTCACTCAGCACTTGATTGGTAATGCCAATACCAAGCGGTGTGTGCTGAAAAGTGCAAGGTTATCTGAGATAAATTGATAAGAACATGCATCGTGACAGGCTAGAGTTAGGAACGAGAGCATCAGTTTCTAAGGCCTTCCTCCATTGGGTTGTTGTCAGAGTATCCTAACGTCAGAGTGTTGCAGGTTAACCCAATCCACTCCATGCAATAGACTCTCATTCTCAGATATGTGGGTGCATCTTCCTGACACTGGAAGCCTGGGCAGTTGTCTCTGTCATCTGGACACAAGCCTATATTATGATGTGCACCTGGTTGTTCCATCTCATGTTCCTCATGCACATAAGAGGCTGGCCTTAAGCATGAGCACAAGGTCCAGAATTTTCCTTGCGACCTTCTATTATATTTCTCCAGCGCAGGTACTCTAGCTAGCTCACCTTGAGGACCATTTGCAAGATGAGGCTGTAGACTGTGGCTTCTAGAAGCTGGGGACTCTCCCATATCAGAAGGGCTACCTCTCTTGAGCACTTAACTAAAGGGAGAGTCTTAGAAGTAGGAGCAACAATATGTAACTCGCGGATTTTGAGATGATTTATCCCATCCTTCTTCAGCCAAAGACAGTGAGCCTTAGCTGAAGACCAGTTGCTTTTGGAAGAGTATTGTGTGCACATGCATATTCTTCCATATACTTAATCAGATATGGGTTCATGTCCATACAGAACAGTTAAAAGCCTGATCTGTGTCTGCCCCAGGATCTGCATTCAAGGTTCTTTTTGCATTCTTTTGAAAATATTCAAGAACATTACAAGAAAAGCAAAAAGCGCAGGACAATTTTGTACTTTAGGTTCTTGTTCTGACCTGGCTCTGTGTTCCATGCTGAAGATATTCCAAATTTTGTGATAGCTACTAAATCAAATCCTACAATGCAGGCAAACCTCAGTACATGTAAGTTTTATTTTACACTCCTGCTAGGGTGGGGAGGAGAGTGTTGTTATTTATTTATATATGTTAAGATAATTTATATCCCAGCTTTCAACTAAAAATAGAATGCTCGAAGGTCTTGGGGTGTAGAATACAGATTTTGTTTTGCCCCCCACCCTTATTTTCAGCATAGGACCAAGGAAGAAAGGGGATTACCATTCCTCTAGAACAGCCTTTGCCAATCAGATGTCCTCCGTATGTTTTGGACTACACCTCCCATCAGCCCCAGCCAGCCTGAGGGCTGATGGGAGTTGTAGTGCAAAATGTCTGCAAAGCACCAGGCTGGCAAAGGCTGATGTAGAACACAAGGGAACGATAGTGATGCTGATGTAAAGGGTCATGTGCTGAGCAAAGAAGCCCCACACTGTCTCTACTGGGAGCTCAGGTTCCTTATGGTTTAACAGGGATATTTTGGGACACTGAAATTTTCTTTTAGAATTGTGTGATAGTTTTGTTCTCCTCCCCAGTGGTGGCTTACATACTCAGGAAATTGCAGTAGCAGCCAGGAGCTGCCTTAGGTCAGTCTTTGTGGTCTGATTGTGTCTATGCCTGTTTCCGAAACCCTCTTGATATTTACATACTTATTAGATTCCTATGCTGTCTTTCCATCTCCGCGTTTGAGGAGACAAACCAAAAAGCTGTTACATGAAACCGCTGTAACAAATCAGTCAAGAAGGATAACAGCAAACATCAAAGTATAATCAAGGGGACAGTGTTTCTTGATGGGAAAAGGGAGAGCTTGGTTTGGACCCTCCTGCTGCCGGCAGTTGGTGGTGCCCTACGATGTCATTAGTGTACAAAGAGAAAAGCCAAAGCGTGGGCAGTTAAAAAGCCCTTCTGCTATCCACAATCACTGTGCAGTTGAGCATCATAGTTCCTTGTGCCCCTCCAGATGTTTTTGACCACAGCTCCTCCATCAGCCCCAGCCAGCATGACCAATGGTCAGGGAGGATGGGAGATGGAGTGAAGCGTAGAAGGGCCACTGTGCAAGTATTGACATTTGTGGCTATCTATGCACTTTAGTGCAGGTTCTGAAGCTAACCACAAACTACTTATTTATGTGTGTGCTGCTTGCCAGGAAAGTGTGGTGCAGTATAAGTAGGATTTCATATTGAAGTGTTTGTGGGGGATGAGAGTATCCTGGCTGTTCTCTTCTGCATGCTACAGTATCCGAAAGGGAGTATCCAAGGGAGTACAGTATCCAAGGGAGCTACAGTATCCGAAACTCACTTTTGTCACCTTCTTCGGTTTCCATTGGGAACAAAATGGGAAGCGGGGGGGGGGGGGACTCATTCCAATCCTTTTACCTTCTAAACCCAGTTTCTCTTTCCTCCCTTGACAATTTTTTTTTTTGCTTGGCACACTTGTTTCATGCAAGAGGCAGGTTGTGATCATGTCAAGTTGGATCCATATGATAGATTTAAGATGCTCTGCTGTCATGCAGATGAGTAAATGGTCTGACATATGCAGAGCGGTACTGTTGATGTGTTGTCACTGTATGTGCTCCCCGCCCTGTGCATGCAGTTTGCCACTCAGGTCTTTTCTAGACCTGTAAAACGTGTGTGTATAATGCATGTGACTGGCGACGTGAGTATAAAGTGTCAAACTCCATGAATTAGAACTTTGCAGCCAGTGTTAAGTCTCCCTATTCCCTATGTATCTTCTTCACTCTGGGGATGTATATAATCACATCGGATCACGAAAACTTTCTCAGCCAATGATTATTTCCCGAGGGCATTCACACAAACGCCAGTAACACAATTCCCTCCACCAGTCCTACTTGACACTCCTTTTGAAAGCAAGAAAGAAATACTCTCTAAGGATTCCAAGGGCTCAGCTGAATCTACAATTCACCGATAGCTTTCACTGTGACTTCAATTTCCATTGCAACCCAGATCTATAAGACAGCAACCCTGGCTGGTATTGATGGCATTCAATAAGGCTGTAGCTTATAAGGTGAAGTATATTGAGGCATTGGAGGTTGGCAGTAAGGCCTCCAACACTGAATTGTCAGATGGTTCTTTAGCAGGCAGCAGCTGCTACTCAGAAGTTGTGCGCCATCCTTTGCCAACCCAGTGCCCTCCATAAGTTTTGGACCACAATGCCCACCTACCCAGGCCAGTACTGTATATCCCCAAAACATTTGGAGGGCACCTGGTTGGCAAAGGCTGCTCTATTCTTTGCAGTGCTGGGTTTCCTTTTCTCACTGACAGCATTGGCTCTTACGCATTCTCATCACTGAAGCAAAAAAGTAAAATAAAACATGACTGGAAAATGAAATTTGTTTCCAAAGGCAACAATATGCTCCATGAAGTGCCATTAACTGAAATCCTTGCAATTCTCAGGCACTTGAAAACATAGAGGCTGAGTGATTAACTTGCTGCATATTTGGTACAAACGTGCACTTTGATCATGAGCTGCTTCTGAAGGGCATGCTATATATAGTATGAATGGTTCTGGAAAGGAAATGGGATATTATTACCAGTTCCTTTCTGCTCTGCCTCTGGAAGGCTTTCAATAATGTAGTGCTGGTGACTTCACTGAAAGGGCAGTGCAGGTATTTGTTAAGCTTGTGTACCACCGTATTCTTCAAATGCAATAGCCCTTTCTTACATGGTACTTGGAAGTCTCTGCGTAATGTAGGATAACCATTGCAATATGTTCCTGTATTTGAGACGTTATTAAAATATTTATGTGAAATCAAGCGTGTGTTTTGCTTGCTCTGCTTGCTGATCCTGAAGAGCATTATTTGGTAAGTGGCTGCCAATGTTTTGTCTGGAATGTGACAGCTTTCGGTAGTAAACTCATAGGGTGAAAAACAGTTGGTGTCCTTGCGCTTATGGGAGGACTTTTGATTCAACAGAGGTGTATGCTAATAGGAGGGGAGATAATTCTTGCTCTATTTGGGACCCACCAGGATGGTGTGGAAGGTCACCCCCCAACCACCTGGAGGAAATTTTGAGGTGCGCTAGTTGCAAGCGTGTTCTTTTAGTCAAATTCAAAGTGCTGGCTATAAGGTCTACAACAGCAGATCTCTTAACCTGCCCCACTACTTAGATCAGCGAGGTCTGGGGAAACACAAGAAAGGGAGTCTTTTCTGGGGTGGCTCCATGGCTCTGGAACTCCTGAACAGCTGTTCTCCAGAAGGCTACCTTGCTTCAGACATTCTGCAAGGTCTTGGAGTCCTGCCTGCTTTATGTGGCCTATTCATGATCAATGCATTTTGGGGGCTGGGATTTTTCCTTTGAACTTCCAGACTTACAGAAAATATGTTTTGTATTTTGGCCTGAGTGTTCTTTTATTGCTTTGGGAGAGAGTCTGTAAAAATGTTTATTCTGAGTCAACATTGCATTCTTAAGAATGCAAAGCTGCCTTGAAGAGCTGCATTCCAAAAGGCAGCCTATATACATAATTTAAAACAAACAAATAAATAACACTCAACAGGAAGCCTCAGCCAATCCCGGATCCCTGCCATGTGTGCCTCTTTGATACTGTTTGCTACAGTAATGTTTTTATATTTTAAGGTACTGTATACATCTAAAAATGTAAGGCGGCAAGTCACCTCTATGTGTTTCACAGGAACCATTGACTCTGGGCTGCCATAGTCATTTCTGTCTTTTGCATGCCATCTTCATACTTTGCCAATTCAAATAGTCAAAGCTCAGATACTTTATGATGTGCAAATGTCCTACACTCCCACTGTGCTTATCACAACTAGTACGAAAGCACAAAGTCCAAGAGAATTAGGAACCAAAAGGTGGTGTTGGAGATACAGGCTTATTAACAGAGAAATCAAAGACCCCCCCCCACTTCCCACCCCTAAAGGCATAATCTTCCCCCTCTTTTTTGCTCTATCAGTAGATCAGTATCAGTTATCAAAAGCTCCCCCAAATTTTTTAGACCTCAGATGAAACAGGCCCCAGCTTTTCTTCTGCATCATCTCAAGCAGTGATCTTCTGAATAAACATAGACCCAATTTTCTCAGCTGTTTTTGCCCTGCTGCATTTCAAAGCCCTTATCTTCATAAGAAAGTCCAGGGATCTTTGAGGTCTATGCCCATCTGAAAATGCAGCATATAAATGAGGATAAGGCATTCAGGGTTTGACAAACAGCAGAGTGTTAGGGCCATGCTGGCTGGGGATGATGTGAGTCCACAACATCTGAAGAGCAACAGCTTCCCCAACCCTGTTATAAGACTGTACAATAAACAGAAACCTCTATATTTGGATTTCTGTTTCTTTAACCAATGGGTGGGGAAAACTGTTGCCCTCTACATATTGTTGGACTACATTTCCACCTTCTCTGATAATTGCCCTTGCTGACTGGGGCTGATGGGAGTTGGGGTCCAACATCTGGAGGGCTATAAGTTAGTGACCCAGATCACCTAGCTGGTTCAGTTGGGCTGAATAATTGCAGTGCCACTCTCTAGATGGCACTGCAGCACAGAAAACAACACATTCGCTCTCTCCTGAGAGCTGCCCTGGTGCTGTAGGAGGTAGGCAACCCAAGTCACTGTTTCAAATCCCCTTACAGTGTGATAAATATGTAAAAATGGCCTGTTCTTACAAATCAAGGACTAATCTATTTCTTGAGGAAGAGTCTTCTTACAGCATGATGCACTATCCCAGGCATCCCCAAACTGCGGCCCTCCAGATGTTTTGGCCTACAATTCCCATGATCCCTAGCTAACAGGACCAGTGGTCGGGGAAGATGGGAATTGTAGTCCAAAACATCTGGAGGGCCGAAGTTTGGGGGTGCCCGCACTATCCCAAAGCTACATTTGCTCACAGGAAGGTTGCAACTGTTTCCAGTAAACAAAGATTTCATTGAGAAGCAGCAGGTACACTAGAATTGCATGGCAATCTTTGCAGTCCAAACCATTCATGCTGAAAAGGTGAACAACAGCCCTTTATTGGACCAAAGAGATGAGAAGAATCCTAACCCAAGGGCAACCCAAGGGTTACTTTTCCAGATCTTCTTTGAAAAAGGGCATGTTGACCTCTTGCTTCCCTCCACATGCAGCCATAAACTACGCAAGGGTGGCTTTGAATTGACAATCATTTCTCTGGAATAACAGAAACAACTTTCCCCTTGTGGCTACTGTGGTATTAACTTAGCTCCAACACCAGTAGCTTAATAACTGTTGGAAGTAAATGGAGATGGGTGAAATCCATCTGAGCTAGACTCAGAGAATAATTTCAGGGGCTCATAAAAGCCTGCCTTGAAGGACACTCAAATTTTTCAAGCCCCTGAACTAATGCAGCTTGGATTAAAATCCTGGCTCCCCTTCCACTCCCCTGCCAATCATCCCAGCCTCCAAATCATTCTTCCTATCACTCACCAGTTCTCCATAACACTTATCTCCTCCTTTATTTTCCTGGCCAGTGTGTGTGGTGGGAGGAGCAACGGTGGTATCTAAGAAGGACAGAGGTCTGTTCCCACTGCCCCTTGCTGTATTACTATGCTGAGTACCAGTAGGAAAGTTGTGGTGGTCCTTGGGATTTGTAGTTTTCCCAAGGCTACTGCCAGGTGGCAGTGGGTGACCTCCCTCTTCTTCTTTCCCTGAATATCTCTACTAGCTAGGCAAGAAGAGGAAAGCTGAGGCTGATGGAGCAGGTGTTTAGTAGATGGGGAAAGGTGGCGAGTCAGCATTTCCTATGGGCAAAACCCAAAATTCTATGATAAAGCATCAAGCCTCTAAGAAGTGATTCTCTACGCAACTCAGGCCTACAGATTTAAGTTTATGTTCCTATGACATAAACCCCAATGGACTTTTGAGTAATCGTACGTAGGAGCCTGCTGTTATTTGCCGTTCAATTTTTTTCTCATTTATTAAACTTCATATCCTGCCCTTCTGGGAGTGTGAGCATTCATCCTGACACAGCACAAAAAGGTTTTTAAAGAGCACAATGTTACTTTCATTCCAGGCAAACCCTGATGAGCTCTAATCAACTTCCTTCAGCCCAAACCTACCATTTTAAAAGTGAATGTGTCAATCTTGTGAGAGATGGCCATTGGACTGGGCAAAAACTGATATCAACAGGAAGGGGGCAGAACAAGCATTGGGATTTGCTTGACACAGTTGGGGCAGAGAAGGAATTTAATATATTAGAACAAAGAGTTGGAAGATCCCACAATGGCCAACCAGAGAACACTTCTTGATGGCAAGAGCAGTTTGACAATATAAACCAATTCCCTGGAGGGGTGATGGGCTCTCCATCACTGGAGGTCTTCAAACAGAGGCTATCTGTTGGGGATGATCTAGCTCTGGATTTCCCACATCAAACAATAAGGCCCCTTCCAACTCTATGATGGTAATATATTTTACTTTAGAGACACATCAACAAGCTGTCTGCTGCTGAACCATAGCTGGAGAGGTGTCCAACGATCTACTGGGTTCTGTACTTCTGTTGATCCTGTGACCTCCTTTTCCAGATGTGCCTAAAGAAAGCATGAGACAAAGAGTACATTAAAACACTAGCTCCCCCCCAAAAAAACTTTCCTCCTTCAGGCAACCCTTTCCATATTGAAATGTCTTCTGTGAATGACAGAAGATTCTGGAGCAGCGGTGTATGTTATTGGGAGTACAGTCAGTTCTGATGGAATATTGCCAATAGAGCTGTGGGGCATTTCCCCACGTGAACCAAATGTGTTATCCTAGCACACTGTAGTAGGGGAAAATTGGCAAGGGACTAAAAGTCACCTTCCAGGGAAACCTCCCCACTATTTCTGACCTCACTGCATAGGCTGCAAAACCTGCACAGTTTGGCTGGCTACATCCCATTTAATTCAGTGGGGAAGTGAGCACAGGATTACTGCTATGGCCTAAGGCAACACTCAGCATTCTCAGGCAGCTGCTTTAGACCCAGTGCCCTGAAAGGTACTTGGCCCTCTGACCCACCCCTCTTCCATGACAGGAAGGTGTTGGTGGCCAGTCAGGAAGCTGCAGTGCCTGCATTGGAATGGGGGGGAATGTGAGTGTTGGAAGGGCCTCATCAGGTGGTACCCCTCAAGTTGGCCTTGACTACCTGGTTAAAAACAGATCTGTGCTGGATCGGTTGGGTTATATATCTCACTTAGAGACTATCACCCTTTTGGCATACATCTCTCACCCATCTGGGTAGATGCTGGTGGTGATATGTCCATTATAAAGTGCACCTTCCTAACCCCTGCCCCCCAAGAAAGAAATCCCTGCCCCAACCACAGGATTTGTCTGTGGTAAGAAAAGTGCTAATGGGAAAAGCACTGGCAGCTGCCACTTGATGGTGACATCGTATAAACCAGGCATCCCCAAATTGCGGCCCTCCAGTTGTTTTGGCCTACAACTCCCATGATCCCTAGCTAACATGACCAGTGGTCGGGGAAGATGGGAATTGTAGTCCAAAACATTTGGAGGGCCGAAGTTTGGGGATGCCTGGTATAAACCCTGTGCAAAACGAATCAGGACAAATGCTCAATAAATGGGCCTGTCATCTTTTTCCAATACTCACTCTGTTGCTTCACCCTTTTGCATCTATGTTTTATCAAATGGCACAGGACAGGAGGTGCCGCATGAATGTGGCTATCCTCAGCAGAAGAGGAAAGCGCAACCCGCTGCAGCCGTGGTTTTAAGTGGCATGAAGAAGCTGCCTACTATGCAAACCCGACGCAGAACTGGGCAGGAAGTGAGGCCATCACAAAGGAGTCTGTGGCTGTAGCTGACATCACCGTGCGCCGTAGAGGCGGGAAACGATACGACAGCAGAGGAAATGGACTCAAACAAGTGAGGTTAAACACCCTGGCATTTATCAGGTGGCATCTACATCAGCTTTCTTAGAAATCAAGCTTACTTCATAGGTCACATGATTAAGCGACCTAACAGGCAGCAGGGTGACACCTCTTCTGTCTCTCTCCCTTTTAACTTCAAACCGTAACAACAGCAACAACAAAAATTGATGAGCGGCTTCCTGCAACGCACTATGGTGCCTCCACCCCCGTTTATGCAAGGGCTGATTCTCATGTTATCTGCAGAAGCCCCACTTGAATGCCACAAACCTTCTGTGGCAGAGCACGATGTATTAGAACTTGGGTTGCTCCTCCCTTGAATGCTAGCTTTCTGAAATTCCTCCTCCTGGACAACAAGCTGCAAGAGAAATGTAAGCATCTGATATGAATGATAAAGCTACTGACAGTTACTAGCCACGATGGCTCTTTCTGGCCCCATTGGTAGCAGCTGGTGAGAATGACACATGGAGAGAGGGCTGTTGCACTCAAATTCTGCTTCTGGCTTCCCATAGCAGCCCCAGGAGGTTGGATGAGATGGGCCTTTGGTCTGATCCACTAGGGCCTCTTCTGATGGCCTTGTGACACTGATAGGGGGTGTGACCCTGCTTGCTTTGCTTGCCAACCATCTCTACACATTGCCAGCCCCTCATTCCTCCACACTAAGCTCTTTGCTCACCAAACCCACCTACCCTCCTCGCCAAAACACCACTTTCCGCACCATAGGTGACAACTCCCTGAGGCCCAGGGTGCCCAAGCACCCACAAAATTCCCCATGAATGGGTTGGGCACCCACAAATTTCAGTGCCAGGGCCATGCATGCTGTGGGCACCCACAGTTATGGGGCCAAGTTGGCACTCCTGTTCTGCACCTGTTTGCTTACCTGTTCTGCCAACCCTTCCTATGCTGTGCTTTAAATGCATGGTGTGGACATGACCTAGGCTTAGGTATTACGGTAACAAACCTCTCCTTCTGCTTCAGATTCCACATGGTCTCCAGCAGTGTATCAGATATACAGTTGCAAAGCTATGTTGTGTGAGTCACGACGGAGCCTTTCCCCCTCTCTGTGTTGCTGGCAGTTTAACCACAGGCCAGCCTATGTCAGCAGGTGTCTTACTGCTAGTCACTGTGACGGTTCTGAATATTTAGCAAACAGCCCCCTCCTGTTTGTATTTTTAGTATGGGGTATTGTTTACGATTTTTAAAACTGCAAGTTGCCTTGACCATTCCGGAACATGGGTAATAAGAGATCTCTATGCACAGGTGATAGGAGCTAACTAATTTACTGAAATACTAGAAATGTGGGGGAGGGGGAGGGGGAGGGGAGGTGATACAATTTTTAACAGATTACTAGGTTCTGTTGTTGAGAAACATCGTCTATCTCCATATAGGAGCATAGATCAATTGTTACAGAGCCCAAAGTAAAAGCAATGAGGGCATTAACTGATGAAGAATCTTAGGGCAAGCCTGTTCATATTTACTTGGAAGGAAGTCCTGCTATGTTTAGTGGAGCCTACTCCCAAATAAGTGTGTTTAGGGCTGCAGCTGTCCTCTTGGTTGCTAAGGAGTGATGGTTAAAAAATGGATTTAAACAGCATGTAGATCAACACTGGGAACCTGTGGCTTTCCAGATGTACTGGACTCTCCTTCCTTGGGGTTTTTTAAGCAGAGGTTGGATGACCATCTGTCATGGATGCTTTAGTTGAGATTCTTGCCTTGCAGGGGGTTGGACTAGATGACCCTGTAGATGTTCCAATTCTACAATTCTATGATTCTATGAACAACTGGAGGGCAACATTTTCCATTAGGCTATTGGAATAGATTGGCTGCTGGTCCATCCATCAGTAGCACAGTGGCTTGCCTCAAGATTTCAGGCTCATTCTTTTTGCTGGTTGATACTAAAGTTTGTTCTCAATCTCCCCCTGTTGATTTTGCATGCGTGTTGATCTTGCACACCTCACAGCCTTATTGATGAGGAGCAATTTCAAATGTCTCAAATATGCTGTGTGAATGGATGTGCTAGCTCTTCTTCTCCCCAGAGTTTGGTCACTCCCCAGATGTAACTTGATCCCAGGCTTATGGGATCAGTCTTTAGGAACATCAGGTGCCACTTTTTTAAAAAAGGCATTTTTGATTCCATTTAACTTACCCATTTCCGTGGTCGACCCCTGGGCCTTTTTTCAACCGAGGTGCATACCTACAATAATGGAGAAACAAAAAGAACCTTCTGTTTAGTTAGTCAACAGGTGGTCACAGAAGCAAAGGAATGAGAAACTACATATTTTTCCTCAAAGTGCAGTGCCTAAACATCTCTCTCTCTCTCTCTCTCTCTCTCTCTGTGTGTGTGTGTGTGTGTGTGTAAGAGAGAGATTTCTTAGGAAAGAGGCCACAAATTTTTATTTATACCCCGCCCTCCCCAGTCAGAACCGGGCTCAGGGCGGCTCACACCAATAAAATTACAATAAAACATAAAAAGCAATTAATTAAAATACAAATTTAAATACAGTATTAAAATTTAAAATGCAGCCTCATTTTGAGTAGTCAAATTCAAGCCATGAGGGAGGAAAAACGCAGGGGTCAGACTAAGTCCAACCCAAAGGCCAGGCGGAACAGCTCTGTCTTGCAGGCCCTGCAGAAAGATGACAAATCCTGCAGGGCCCTGGTCTCCTGTGAAAGAGCGTTCCACCAAGTTGGGGCCAATACTTGGCCCTAGTAGAGGCCAATCTAGCCACCTTATGGCTCGGGATCTCCAGAATATTGTTGTTTGTGGACCTTAAGGTCCTCTGCGGGGCATACCAGGAGAGGCAGTCCCGTAGATATGAGGGTCCCAAGCTGCATAGGGCTTTAAAGGTTAAAACCATCACCTTAAACCTGATCCTGTACTCCACCGGGAGCCAGTGCAGCTGGTAAAGCACTGGATGAATGTGATCCCGCTGCCAGGACCCCGTAAGGAGCCTCGCCACAGCATTCTGCACCCGCTGGAGTTTCTGGGTCAGCTTCAAGGGCAGCCCCGCATAGAGCGAGTTACAATAATCAAGCCTGGAGGTGACCGTCGTATGGATCACTGTGGCCAGATCAGGGCAAGAGAGGTAAGGGACCAACTGCTTGATACGGCGGAGATGGAAAAATGCCACCTTTGCTGTGGATGCAACCTGCGCCTCCATGGAAAGGGAGGTGTTGAAGGTTACACCCAAACTCTTGACAGAAGGCGCTGGCACTAATTGAGCCCCTGCAAGAGATGGGAATTGGCCGCCCAGCTCCAAGTTGTCCCGACCCAGCCAGAGGACCTCTGTCTTCGAAGGATTTAGCTTCAGTCGGCTCCCACGTAGCCATCCAGCCACGGCTTCCAAGCACCTGGTCAGTGTGTCCGGGGCTGAGGCAGGGCAGCCATCCATCAACAGATAGATCTGGGTGTCATCAGCATATTGATGACAACCCAGCCCAAACCTTCGGACAATCTGGGCAAGGGGGCACATAAAGATATTAAAAAGCATCGGGGAAAGGATTGCGCCTTGCGGGACTCCACACACCAAGGAGTGCCGTGGCAACAACTCCCTCCCTAGCGCCACCCTCTGTCTCCGACCCGAGATAAAGGAACGCAGCCATTGTTGGACTGTGCCCTGAATCCCCACGTCAGCAAGGCGGTGGTCTAAAAGTTCGTGATCGACCATATCGAAGGCTGCTGACAAATCTAAAAGAATCAGCAGTCCCGACCCACCTCGATCCAGCTGTCTACGGAGATCATCTGTTAAGGCGACCAGAGCTGTCTCGGTCCCATGACCAGGGCGAAATATCTGCATTTGGCTGTGTGGTATAAGAACCTATAGAATTTGGCTATGGGGGGGGGAATCACACACAAATTGTGAGTTTCCAGGAGGTTGGAGGACCCAGAACATTTCTATGCCATCTGGTTGGGATTTTATTTCTTATGCTCAATATTTACCATCCACATCTGCTTGGGAAGTATCGATTTCTTGATTTATATTGGTGTGTTACCATTTGCTTTTCTTACAATTTATTGCTTATCAGCTTTTTATATGGTTTGATGCAATGCCCAACTAATAAATGAGGTGCTAATAATGTCAATAAAATTTTGAAAATAATAATAATAATAAAGATGGACACCTTCCATCTCTCCCTTCTTAGGGGATATGGGTTGAGTGCCAATCAGCATGAAAGCTCTTTCTGTCACTGGTTCTTACCATCTGTCCACTCCCAGTACTCAGCTTTTTGCTTCCTTTTGGCCTTCCACGAGGTTTCTTTGGTGGCAATGGCCCAACAGGCTCCTGTTTGGATAGGGAAGGGGCATTTACTTGTACAGTACAGAGCAAAGATCGTGTGTTTCACACACATTAAAAGGGCAGCAGCAGCACAAAACAAAAGCAACCAGAAATCGAACAGGAATTTTATTAACCCAAGTGCTTTTGAGCAATAAGCTCTTTATCAGGGCAAACAATAAGGAACAGCTTATATCCAATTTCTTAGATGGATAGCTGCAAAAGGAGGGACAGTCCTAACCTACAGTATGTCTCACTGACTTCAGTAGGACTTACTCCCCAGTTAAATAGGGTTATGGTTGCAGCCTAAGTCACACTCAGAGTAGAAATTAATTAAGATAGCTGAGTTAATTGGTTGCAGTAGGCCTACCCCAAGTACAAGGGTGCCAACTTGAGTAAGATATTGGGGCGGGGGCAGGTTTAGCGCAGTGCACGAGCGGGCGGCTCGGTTCTGGGGCGGCTTGGGGGCTGGTCAAACGACCTCCGCGGGCCGCTTCCAGCCCATGGGCCTTGGGTTATTTGCAAATGGCTTTAGATACCCATTAGGTCCATAAATTACCATATAGCAGATATTCAACACAAAAAACATTGACAATTTGTTGTTGACAAAGGACAGCTGGACATATAAAGGGCCCCATTAACGTCAGTAGCTTAGGGCCTCATCAAACCTAAATCCGGCCCTGTATCGATATTCTGCTGTGCTGAACAGCAATAGGGGGACACTGTGTATATTGGGGTCAGCAAGGTTTATCTTGCCTAGGCCGGATTGGTCTTGCGGAGATCGCTCTGTGGGCTGGATTGTGCATGTGCCTGCGATTTGTGGCGTCTGCGTACGCGATTTTTGATGCTGCAGAAGCGAGTCCCTGCTCCGTGCTGCGCCGGTTTAGCGCAGTGCACGAGCGGGCGGCTCGGTTCGGGGGCGGCTTGGGGGCTGGTCAAACGACCTCCGCGGGCCGCTTCCAGCCCATGGGCCTTAGGTTGCTGAACCCTGGTGTATATTCTAGGATGTTCTAACAGTGAATTCTGCTCCATTTGGAGTATGAACTCTAGAGCATGCCCCAGAATCCTTTGCAACATGGAACAGTTCCTTGACAGGTATAGAAAGTGTTCCCTGAAAATAAAAATAAAGATATGAAAACCACTACTATATACTAAGTGTAGCATTGCAGCAATGCTGTCAGATATTTAAAGACTACGATCCAAATGCTGCAGTGTATCAACTCGCAAATATCGAGAGAACATTTGAGTGACCAGGAAACTTCAAGAGAGTATTTGACATCAATATTTGCAAAAGAGAACCCTGAGGAGAATGTTGTGAGAACAACTTCATTTTCATTCCAGGATGGGGCAACAGCAGTGCAAATGTAAATTTCAGTTCCTTTTAAAAACAGGTGTATGGCGAGAAAAAAGGATTTCCCAGGGCATACAAGTCAGCAGATAAACAAACATGTCTCATCCTCCACCTAGAATTGAGTCATTCCATGTTGCACATCAAAATGTTTAGGGTCATTTTGGCAGTCCAGTATTATTCAGCAGTCGATCCCTAATTTTGTCTCACAGTGTTAACCCTCCCAGTCTCATCCCTCCTCAAAGTGCACCAGCATTGGCAAGCCTGAAGAAACCCAGGGATACCAAGGAGCTGGAATATAGTCCCACTCTTGTTGGTGGCACTGGCAGAGTGTTGCAGACCTGGCTGGGAGTTTCTCAGACTGCTCAGGCCAGCGACAAACAGCACCCGAAGTTGTGGCACTACAGCTGCCATTCATATGTTAAACTGTACAAGTTTGCTCACAAAGCAATTGCCCTGCATTTATGTGCATTTCAATCTGCCTGCAAGCCAGGTTAAGATGCCACCCAGACTTCCCCAACCTGGTGCCCTCCAGATGCTTTCAACTACAACTTGCATCAACCCCAGTCAGCAAAAAGTCCAATTCCTGGTTTCAAGAAGGAATGGGGGTTGGAGACCTTTTCTCCAGACCTTTTGCCCTTCCCTTTCTAATCTTCAGCCAATCTCTCAAGGCAAGGAGACCTCCCTGGCTACATAAGATGTGCCCCTTCACATGCCTGTTAAGGTGGCCCCACCTGTCTCAGTCATTCTCAGTATCAGCAGCTGATACTGAAGAAATGAATCCCGCTCATCTTTGAAGCTGTAAGATATGCTGCTAGATATGCCTTTCCCAGTTTAGCTATGGTTGAACAATCAACCAGTCCCTTACTTTACAGTAGACAGGTTAATTTCTTGCCTAGTAGAAAAAAGAGCCCTTGAACACAAACATTAGAGCTCTCTGGACATGCCGAACTGTTTTGCGGGTCACACCTAAGTTTAGTCATTCTAATAATACCGCTTTTTTATGTCTAAAAACTGCCATCAGCTTCCTTCTTATAAATCTTAACATGGTGAGAAGGCGAAGTACCAAGGCTGAACACTTACCTGCGGCTGCTTCCTCGGCCGTCCCCTCTTTCGTTTGGGCAGCTCGGTTGGAACAGTGGACCCTGGTCCCGCCTGCTTCCCAATGTTGCTCATAGCGGCACTTCACCAGTCTCTGGAGATGATCAGCCAATGGTTTCCCCCACGCTGCAGCCTTTTAAAGGAACAGGAGTGAGCAATCCCACTTCTACCCTGCTTGTTCTCAGCTGTACGCTGCAGAAGGAGGGATGCAGGCACATCTGACGGAGCACTCCCCTCGAGGCTTTTTAATACCCCACTGGATGAATCTTAGGACAAAGTATCATCATGTTCTCCTGCCTTTTCCTTCCATCCTCAGCAAGTCCCAAAGTCTTTATGGAGGCTCTCAACAGCACCTATCTGTGGGTTGTGTTAGCTCCAAAGGGCTCAGGGATGTTCTCCTGCATGGCTCCCACAGAAGGCTCCACACAACAACTTACCATAAACGATGGAGGAACCAACTGGAGGTAGCCAATTCAGTGGGGTTTATGCAGAAGAACCTTTCAGCAACTCAGGCTAGTGGCCAAATATTCAACAAAAACAAGCCTCCTCCCCAAGGAGGACAGAGAAAAGCCTCTGAAAGAGGAGGGTATACTAGGCAGGATCACCTGCAAACTTTCAACACTATTTCTTGTCCCTCCCTCTGTACCAAAGCTTCATTAAGAGAATCATCTGAGCAGTGTCGGGGCAAAGGCGATTTCCCAGTTTTTTAAACAGGCAACCCACACGTGCGTTTTAGATACAGACCCAGAAAGGTGATGAAGGAAGAGGAAGCTTACCTGTCAAGAACTTAAGACAGCACAACTTGCTCTGGCCCCAGTGCACTCAGACACCTAAGGAAGGGAGCGGGGCGTAGAGAAAGAATGGTTCAGTGAGTCACCCTTTTCCTGCTTGGGGTGGGGAGGTGGATCACTAGATTTGAAAGCTACATATGTTCATTTCAGGAGCCTCGCTCTTCACAATGCCTGTCTGCAGTTCACTCCTGGTTAGTGATATGGAAAGCAGGTTGAGTGCTGCTGCCTATGTTCTAGTGATGGCAGTCTTGAGCTGTGGCAGCAAGTGAAACTCGAAAACGTTCGCTTTTTAACTCAGCTAGACTCAGACAGGGAGGGATACCCCACCAACCCAACCAGAAAGAGCTGGTTCTCTCAGCTTCCCCATTTACTACAAATAAAGCAAATTTCCTAAAGAGCAAGCAAGAGGGATCTGAACAGAGAGGACATAACATTTTTACACACCAGCAGCGAAAGGAGGGTGATTCCATGCATCGTGGCCTTGTTTCTCTAAAGCTTCTTTCTCACATGAAGAAATGAAACATACTTTGGGTTTGAGATGAGGCAGAGTGGTTCTAGGTCTGCATGCAAAACTCTTTGGGGCTTTTGTCATACGTCAGCCTTCACAGTGACACACAGGACTGGAAACTTACCCAGATTAGAATTAAGCAGGCACAGTTTAGGGATTTAAACTAAGATCAGGCCTGCAACACAGATGCCTGAGTTTCTACTTGGCCACTGATGTGAGCAAGTGGAAGCACAAGAAAGAGAGCACTCGCTTCTCCCCAAAAAGCATGTGAAGCTGTCTTATACAGAGTAAAGGTAAAGGTAAAGGGACCCCTGACCGTTACGTCCAGTCGCGGACGACTCTGGGGTTGTGGTGCTCATCTCGCTTTACTGGCTGAGGGAGTCGGCGTACAGCTTCCCGGTCATGTGCCCAACATGACTAAGCAGCTTCTGGCAAACCAGAGCAGCGCACGGAAACGCCGTTTACCTTCCCTCCAGAGCAGTACCTATTTATCTACTTGACTTTGACGTGCTTTCAAGCTGCTAGGTTGGCAGGAGCAGGGACCGAGCAATGGGAGCTCACCCCATTGCGGGGATTCGAACTGCCAACCTTCTGATTGGCAAGTCCTAGGCTCTGTGGTTTAACCCACAGCGCCACCCGTGTCCCCTTATACTGAGTAAGACTAGTTAAACCTGCGGTCCTGTTTTCCTATTTCTCCAGGGACTCAATCAGAGGTCATTTGCTACTGGAGGCTTCCTATTGTAGAAGCGAGGAATTGAACCTGGGAACTTCTAATACAAAGCTTGTGCTCTTCCACTGAGCCATGGAAAGTCATTCCCTAACAGAAAAGTCCTGCCTTTTAGTTTTTTGGATGGGCCAGGCTTACAAAGTGCAAGGACCACCTCTGTTATCCTAGCATGTACCAAATAGCTACACATCACTGCTAATATTTCACTCCTAAGTCTATTGATACTGTTTTACTCTGTCAAAGAGTGAGGCCCTAAGTAGACTTGCTTTCCCCTAAGAGAGGAAATAGATGCCCTACTTAGGATCTGCTGGATCCAGATGCAGAAAAAAAAAGAGAGTCAGTAACTGTGTGTGAAACATATGAATTCTTCACTCCAAAACAGAAAGATCTGAGGTCCTAGGCAGCAACCGGGGAGTGAGTTTAATTTAAGCGTTAACAGCAAATAAAAACCTACAGTGTTAAAAAAATAGTCTCACCCAGCAGGAGCTGAGAAGGGTGGGAAAGCCACTCAAAGTCACATAGGCGGGAAGTCATCTATCTTTGTGAAATGCAACAGTTAAGACACTTAGATGGGTTCTTCCAAACTCAGTGTGGTCTTTATTTCATTCCACATCCTCAACAAAAACCAACAACCCTGTGGCCTGTGGTAGTAGGATTTCCAGTCTTTGCAGACTGTACTGGAAACAATGACGGCTTCCTGATTTCACTCACACCAAGTGATTTATGGCTGCACACCACATTTTGCAGAAGAGAATGTTTTCAAGTTATTACTCTCTGAACCTGTGCAGATAAGGAATGCAAAGAGGACCTCTCCAGAACACAGAAAGCCAGGTGCACAGGCTAGATTAGCTAGGCTAGATGAATATATTTATCTGGAGATGTTGGCAGACAGGGTGAACATGGAGCCAGAGGTAGCGCTACTCATGCACCCAGTTACTCCAGGTTCTCATGGGGTTAATATTCTCTCTCTCTCTCTCCTCATTTCAAGACTTATTTCAAGACTCAGATGAAATTAATCTTGTGATGTGAATCAGAATCCCCATATCAGCACTCATCATATCACAAACATCTTCTTTTCAAAATACACTAACATTATTCTGGGGGATCCCAGATCAAGGACAGGGAACACACACACTATAATATGAATCCTTGCCTTGCTGAGGTCCCACAGCAAAGCTCACAAAACTCTGTGCAAAGAATCATTGAGAGCCTCTAAGGGTATGTGAGCCACCTTCTTTATTAAAGGGACCCTCTGTTACATCCACATGGCCCAATTAAACACCCTCTCCCTGAACAAACCAAGTAAGAAATCTAAATTAGAAGAAATCATTTGAATCACTTTCTGCAGACAGTTTCTGGGGACTGATTATGACTTGCAACTGCCCTGTTTCATGGAACACAGATTTCTTTTGAGCTTTAGACACACATGACATTTTCTAGATTGCACGTTTGCCAGATTCAACTAACCGGTCCTGCTGGTGGAAGCCAACTGGCACAATGGGGATTCTGCCCCTCTTCCCTAATTGCTCCCTCACCAATTGGCTCAGGGGGTCAGGAGAATCCCCAGAGCAGTATGCAAGGAGAGGAGAAGGGAGATTGTTCCATCGGGCTGTTCTCAAATGGGTGAACAGGTACATTACAGGATAGGGTTCCTGTCTCTGTTGACAGCTTGTAGATAGAAGAAGGTTAGATATGTCATGAGTGCTGAATTTCCCCTTTCCTCATAACTTTTAAAGGGGCAACAATCCTGACCTCCTTTGAATCCTATTCTTTCTTCTTCTGGGATGTGATGGGACATACCCAACAACTCCCTTGTCTTAAACGAGCTGGCAAAGGCACCACTTCCCTCTTGGGAAGCACCTGGCTGGGCATACTGCCCTTTAAAGGTAAAGGGACCCCTGACTGTTAGGTCCAGTTGCGGATGACTCTGGGGTTGTGGCGCTCATCTCGCTTTACTGGCCGGGGGAGCTGACGTACAGCTTCCAGGTCATGTGGCCAGCATGACTAAGCCGCTTATGGCAAACCAGAGCAGCGCACGGAAACGCCGTTTACCTTCCCGCTGGAGTGGTACCTATTTAACTACTTGCACTTTTGATGTGCTTTCGAACTGCTAGGTTGGCAGGAGCAGGGACCAAGCAACAGGAGCTCACCCCGTCATGGGGATTTGAACCATCGACCTTCTGATCAGCAAGCCCTAGGCTCTGTGGTTTAACCCACAGCGCCACCCACGTCCCTATACTGCCCTTTACGTTCCCCCAAATCCCTGCCTTTCATATGCTATAATGTGAATGTTTTTGCTTATCTGTTCAGAATGTTTTGGGACGAACTGATTAGAGCAAAAAGGTAACAAGAGATTTCTTTGCTATCTGGATTTGCAGCTATGAGAATGGGCACATCAAAAATTAAATGGTTACATTCTAAGGTGCAGGAGTGGGGAAACTCTGGTCTTGGGACTCCAACTCCCATCAGCCCTAGCCAGCACTGCCAATGATCAAGTATGATGGGAGCCAGAGTCCAGAAACAGATGGAGGGTTAAAGGGTCTCCCATCCTTCCTCTATGGGTTCAAACAGTTTTGTGGCGTCTTACTGGGAGCCCAGACAAAGGTGAATTTTCCAAACACAGTCTAAGTATTGAATGAGAATCTCATTCAATACTTAAACTGTGCTTAGAAAATTCAGGAAAAGTTTATCCTATCGTAGAAAATGGAAATAAGGAATAAATTCCTGATAGCTGAAGAAATTCCTGATAGCTTGTGGCAGCAATTATGGTAGGCATATATGAAATCATCCTTGTGTATCAATTTGTTGGGGAATTACTATACATTGTTAACATGCTGTTTTGTAACAAGAAGGAGATGAAAGTAGAGCTGTCTTGGTGCTGGCTCTTCTTGTGGGTGATGTAATAAAGAAAGTGGGAATCAGGTTTTCTAGATGAGAATCAGTGCAAAACATTTCAAGACAGCAAGGATCTTTGCTCCATTACATCCTCAAAATATAATTTTTGGATGTTTTAATGAGTTAGGTATGAAACAGGAAACAGTTTCACTTAGTAACAGCAGCAATATGTTTAATTGCTCATTACTGGGGAAGAAAGAGGTGCCATCTATTCATGTGTGTGGAAATAAGTGGCAGCGCATGATTAGTTGTTTCAAGTTAACTCATTATGTTTGGTATAGAGAAAAGTAAAGAAGATTAGAAATTGGCATTTGCTTAACAAGTTTTTTCCGTATTGGAGTAAAAATAGTGGTAATGTGGATAATGAAGATGAACTGAATGTACTGAATCATATTGAGGAAATAAGAGTTGAATATTTGCCAAACTGATATATTTATTACTGATATATTCATTATTTTGCATGCAATTTTTTCCAGTACATTTATTAAAGAAAAATGAAGGTTTGTGGATGGAAGATATGATCCCTATCTTTAGAATATGATGGAATAGTTCACCTCCAAATGATGTGAATTTCAAATGGGAATTGGTTCTGTTGAGGTATAAGGAAAGGGAAAATTGGGGTATTGTTGTTTATTTTAAGCATTTTTCAACCCTCATTTTCAGCCAACCAATTTTACAGATGAAATCCACCAAATTAGAATAAATAATGAAATTCCAAGGAACTAAAATAACATGATTCTGGATTCTGTGGACATGAGTAAGCCAGCACAGATGTTTGTGAGACACATAGGAGCCAACTCCTAGGGATCAAGGCCACTTCGGCCCCCACAATAAAATATTTGACAGGGCTGCCCCCCCGCAGTTAATAGGCATTGCCATTCAAATAGTGTGTGTGTGTGCCACATCTTGTGTGGAAGAACATACCCTTGATTGAGACTCTGTCCTACCATTTGATACCCAACTTCTTCCCGAAGCAGCACATTGGGGCGTCACTCCTGAAGGTTGTTAAGTTGCCCACAACTCACTTCCACAAAGCAGTGTGCTCAAAACACAAGCCTGGTAGACTTTTATCATGAAACATAGCATAAAATTGACTTACAAAAATCTTAAATGCAAGAGTGACTCATGGAAGAAAACAAAAGGAAAAGCAGGCAAAATACCGATTTCTGAATTTTTTTAATTTAGGGTGAGGGGGTGGGTGGAATAGCCAACAAACATTATAGCAGTGGATGAAATACTCCAATTGTCCATGGGGTGGTGCCCTTCCATCACATATATTAGAGGGGTTTTCTGTCTCTACAATTTCCACTCAATAGTGACAAATATAAACACAGCCATGTCATCTTTACATTCGCCCGGTGAAAGCGACTGCATTTTGCAATGAGGTTAATTTATTCCCAGGGCTCCTGTCTGGTTGTGCTTTAAAATGGCATAGTTTTTTTACTATTATTCTAATTATGTACAATCCACATCTGGATGATGGTGGTGATTTGGTATATATTTAGTGAACGAGCCCATAGAAACGAGTAACAGTCTTTTCCCCGCCTATGACAACCCTAGTTGAAATATTCACAGAATATCCCGAGCACAGATAACTGGGCTGCTTGGGGGGAATGGGTTGTGCTCACAGGCATCTCTGACATCTTGACCGCAGCATCAAGGGGTACCTTGCATGGTCCATTGACAAGATACATAGAACACGTGCTCTCTATAATATTGGAAGTGCACCCTGAATGTTCCCCACCCCCAGGAGGGGGGAAGGCAGTAGGAGCAGAAGAAAGTTGATTCACAAAACAGCTCCCACACCTGTGTGGGGTTGCAGGGTGGCAGCGGAATCACACTGCAATTCAAAGGAAGGGTACGTACCTTTCTGTAAGGGAATGCAATGTATTACCTCCTATGGTAACTCTTATGACTACTGTCAGATCTAGTCCCTAACCTTCAGAAACTGCCCAGGTACTCAGTACCTTCAGGCTGCTACCCACCATGCTTGGGCACTGCCAATGGTTGGAAGGAAGCATGGCTGCATGCTCCCTGGCACATGCAGCATGTTCCTCAGCCTTTTGATACCAGTAGCCTATTAGATTTCATTTCCAGCACCTGCCCTGGCTCTTCATCCTCCTGGGCAAATAGTTCACACAGTAAAGCTTTGGCCTGACTATGCAGCCTGACCCTACCTTCCCTGCTGGTCTACACCCCAGTACTACCTTGACGGCCAAGTGTGGGCCCATTTCACATGCACCCATTTGAGGGATGAGATAGGAGATGTTTGTGCATACCATCCAATCAGGGACAGCAGTGCTTATTGAAGGTAGATAATCCCTCTCCTAAGGGCCGGATTTAGGTTTGAACTACTGAAGGTAATGGGGCCCTTTATATGTCCAGCTGTCCTTTGTCAACAACAATTTGTCGCTGTTTTTTGTGTGTTGAAGATATGCTATATGGTAATTTATGGACCATTTGCACATAACAAAATATGTATTTTATCAACAACAACAACAACAACAACGTTTATTGTGAGGACCATGCCTGTACACAAATATCAACACAACAATAATTAAAAATATTAAAATTCATTGCATACTATCCCAACAAAATCTTCATCCCACAAAACAGGAAGAGGAGGAAAACAAGCAACAAGTTAAACAGACAATGAAGGGGTCTTTACATTGTCATCCATAAATCTTTCCCTGGCTTTCATGGCCTTCATCACAAAAACCGCTACCGCATGGGTAATACGTGGGTTTGCATCAACTAACTAACTATAACCGAAATACAATTAAGAAGAAGTACATTAATAGTGAAATAAAATTAAGAAGAAGTATATTTTTTTGGCGCCCCCAAGAGAGTGGGGCCCTAAGCTATAGCTTGTTTAGCTTATACATAAATCCGGCACTGCTCAGCTCTCAGTGCAGTGACAGCTCACCTGCCCACCTGCCCACCTGACCTCTTTCATGTCCTCTGTTCTGTCACGCAGCATGAGTTCACTAATGGGTTCTATTTGGCCTCGCCATTAAATAAGTCACAAGTGGCAGGTTCAGTGCAGGTAGGGGGAAAATACAGAAGCATCAGAGTGGTGAAAGGATATTTACACAATGTTTACTGGCTTGGGGGGATTTGGGGGCAGGGAGCTAGTCCTCAAAGCTTATCGACATGGGACTGATGACAGTGGTGGAATTCGGGCTTCGGCAGTGCACTGCGCAACACCAAAATTCTGTCACTCAACTTCTGTTGTTCATCATTTTTGTGGCATCCCCTGTAATATCCTCTTGGCTTGGTGCCCAGTGGCAGCTGAACCAATCATGCTCCCTTAAATCTGCTCTGCTGCTGCTGCTGGTGGGACATCCGCCCTCCCACCTTTAGGTGCAGTGATCCAGTGCTTGAAGCCAGGGTGGATTCAAGAAACAAGGAGACATGGCCTAGCTCTCACCTTCATGATAAATTGTTTGCTTTAACTAGTAGTTAAGCTGCAAATCAGACAGGTAATACAATGAAGTTGTGACTCCAATTCCACCTTCATTCCAAGGACAAGGGAACTGCCAAGCCCTGCCTCACCTTTTGAATAGTCCACTGGTGTACAACCTGCTCCCTGTCTTCTGGATTAAGCCTTGGTCGCACCTTCAGCCTCTTAGAGTTGACACCTGGTGCTGGAAAAGAAAAAGAAAAAAGATACTAATTTACAGAGGCTTGCAATGCCCCTGAGATGAGGAGACCTACTTGGTATGCTAGTATGGGATTTGCTGCAACAGCAGGTGTTGATCTGGCTTTGCCCCAAGGTGCTTGGCACCAGCATCCTGTTCACGCAGGGTTTGTGGAGGAGATTTTGCAACCAATGGTGTGTGCTTAATCCCCAATGAAGGCTTCCAGCTGGGGCCCAGTGGAATGATGGTTCTAAACAGTGCTGGGATATAATCCTTCTCCATGTCACTCCTTCTGCATGCTAGTTTGAACAGAGTCCAGCACCAGAATGAAGATTTTATGCTTGCTCCATAAAAGCTGTGCGAACAAGTCTAGCACCTGCACAGATGGTGGACCTTGTAAATATAGCTTATTTGGAAAACAGCTGCATTGGCCATCCATGTGCAATTCAAGATGCTGGCTTTCACTTATAAAACCTTGCAGAGACTAGGGCCTGAATTCCATTTTTAAAATTTTGATCTTGGGTTTTTTTTTGTGGGGATGGCCAACTTTCAATAACCCCTGAACCACCATAACAAACACTGTATTTTGAGCTGTACGTTTTAAAGAATAAAATAAAACTAGAGAAATCAGAGCCGCAAACTGTCTTTGTGCATTCATAACACAATGGTACCTTGGTTCTCAAATGCCTTGGTACTCAAACCCCTTGGTTCCCAAATGCTGAAAACCCGGAAGTAAGTGTTCTGGTTTTCGAACGTTTTTCGGAAGCCGAACATTCGATACGGTTGTCGGCTATTGTTTCCGGGGCTCCTGCACCAACCAGAAGCTGTGCCTTGGTTTTTGAACATTTCAGAAGTCAAACAGATTTCTGGAATGGATTAAGTTTGGCGCTTTTGTTTTTGCTTTTTATTTTGCGTTTGTGTTTTTGAGGCTTTTTCGGTTAATTTGTTTCTGTGACTGTGTGGAACCCAGTTTAGCTACTGATTGATTGTGTGACTGCGGAAATGGATAAAAGCCCCTCATCCAAACAATGGCTATCATCACTGCAGGTAAGAAAATTTTTATTTTTTATTTTTATCATCTACAATACTGTCTTATTTATTTTATAGTACAGTACATTGATTAATGCTTTCATTTAATGGATCAATGGTCTTGTTAGATAGTAAAATTCATGTTAAATTGCTGTTTTAGGGGTTGTTTTTAAAAGTCTGGAACAGATTAATCCATTTTGCATTACATTCTATGGGGAAACGTGCCTTCGTTTTAGAATGCTTTGGTTTTGGAACGGACTTCCAGAATGGATGAAGTTTGAGAACCAAGGTACCACTGTACCTTGGCAAGTAGGACACTTTAGGCTGAAGTTTCCTGTCGGTGGGCGTGAGGTTGACTGAGAAAAGGAGAGAAATGTTTTTCCTTTTTTAAAAAAGTTGTGCAGTTCGCAGCAAGTTGATATGCAGACATTTACAAGGTGAAACTGCTCCTGGCATGGCAAATCAGCGATGGAGTAAGCTTTGCCTCGTAGATGTCCATCAAGTCACTGTTTAAGAAACAGGAGCGGGGCCATTACAAACTTATGGCAACCTTCTTCTACATACCTTGGGATGCCAGAGATGCTGCAGAGTATTTTGCCCAAGAGGACCCCTGGAGACAGAACAGATCCCTTTGGAGATTGGCAGAACAACCCCACATTCGCCTTGCACGTGACTGGGAGTGGGGTGGAGAAATGCCACCCAGGGCCAGATTAAGACATTCAGAGGCCCTCAGCTCTGGAAAGCTGATGGTACCTGCCATACGTAATGCAAAATAAAGATGGCACTAAACCATAAAATAAAAAAATTTTTTTGAACTGACGCCAAGCTTACATGTACTCTGAAAATACAAAAGCTTCTTTCAAAATTTTCTGATTGCAAAATTCTGGATAAGTTCATCAAACCGACTCTGCAAAGCATTTCCGCTTCCATGCACAGGAGGGAAAGTGAATCGTCTGTCCTGACACATTGTTGTTCTTATTCTTTTCAGCTCAGAAAAAAGTGGGTTGTGTGGAGCACTTAGTAAGCATCAATGCTAGGAAAGTATGTAGCTTGAAATCTGCATATGGACATACACATTGTATTCTTTAAAGACCAATTAAGTTTTTATTTTGGTATGAGCTTTCGTGTGCATGCACACTTCTTCAGATACTTCTTTGCTTCAACTCAGACCAACACGGCTACCTACCTGTAACTAGAACATTGTATTCTGTCTTTCATGATTGTGCCATATAGCTCAATGTGACTGCATTTCATTTCCCCTATTTCATTAGATTTTGGGCACATGTAACAGCAGAACTAAAAGGGACGTGGGTGACACTGTGGTCTAAACCACAGAGCCTAGGGCTTGCCGATCAGAAGGTTGGCAGTTTGAATCCCCGTGACGGGGTAAGCTCCCATTGCTCGGTCCCAGCTCCTGCCAACCTAGCAGTTCAAAAGCACATCAAAGTGCAAGTAGATAAATAGGTACTGCTCTGGCAGGAACGTAAACAGCGTTTCCGTGTGTTGCTCCGGTTCGTCAGAAGCGGCTTTGTCATGCTGGCCACATGGCCTGGAAGCTGTATGCCAGCTCCCTCAGCCAATAACGTGAGATGAGTGCCACAACCCCAGAGTCGGTCACAACTGGATCTAATGGTCAGTGGTTCCTTTACCTTTACCTAACAGCGGAACTGCTATACTGCTCCACAGAGATTTCTGCTCAAGACAAGAGCATATGAGTCAACTAGCTTTTGGGGACCTTGTGCATATTGTTCATCAGATAGGTCCATATTGTTTAGAAAAGAACCTACTTGATACTTCTTCGTATGCTTCACTATTATTTGTACTTTAGCTTCAGGTGTATCAAATATAGTGTAGTCAGTAGATACACGTAATTTGCCTCTGAGATTCAATGCCGTTTCTGGTGTGCTGCCATAATTTGCTTCTTTTTTTCCTGATTTGCTTGTAGGACTGGGCTTCTTTGTAGTCAGTATCAGGAAGATTGCCTTTTGATATGTCTTCAGATCTTTTGAGATCGTTCCTCAAAGTGTGCAAGTGCTCTGCTAATGACTGGCAGAGGTCTGCACATGTTTGCAAGTCCAATTCTTCTTCTTGGAGAGCTTGTCTTGTGCAGTAAAAGCATTGCAGCATTTCAGTCCATGGGGTCAACAAGAACACAAACTAGCTCTTGCATCTTGTTTGCAGTGCTTTCCGCCTCTCGTACAGTTTCTCCCTCTTGTAATTGGTCTTCAGCTATACTATCTAAGGAACCCACAATCATCGAGTAGGACTGCACTTGTTGCCATGTGCCCCCCAGAGAGAGATTTCAATCCTGAAGTAGAGTGTAAGGAAATTTAACAAACTCTTTATTTTCCCTGTGATGGCTTCTTCAGTGCTTTTTAAATGAATTTTTTTCACATTGATCACATCACACCTCTTTATTCCATTGAAGTCAATAGGAAGGATTTTTGTGTGTGCTGGGTCTGGGACTGGAGGCAGCTGTGCTATCCACATCTCCTGTTGTTGCCCATGCCCTGTGCATGACTCTGCCCCATTCCAGCCATTCTGTCATGTTGCTTGGCCAGTGGAACATCTACACTGGCATCAGCATGTTCTGGCAGCATAGCTGTTGTGGTGGCAGAGTACCTGGTGTTGCACTAGTGTGGCAGCAATTTCACTGAATGCTATGGCACCTCAGCTAGTGCATCTAGAATATAGGACTGTGCCCTGTGCCTTCTAGTTGCTGGAGGACAAAATACTCTAGGGACTTACACTCTATAATGCATCAGATTATGCTAATACCTTGGAGGCCAAAGTCCCTGAATTGATGTTGTTGTTAATGCCTGCTAATAGCTTAGGGAGCTGCTGCATCTCTGCCAAAGAGAAGGGATCTGTGCCTCCTCTTGGTTCTTGTTTGCTAGTGAAGCCAGTGGATGCATCTGGAATTCTGAAATGCCACAGTTAGTGCATTGACCTTGCCTGACAAGGTTCTACCATAATCCCCTGTTTGATGGGCATCAGCTGTATTGGAGAACTCTTTGGACTGAATGGCTTTAGAGAAGGGGTCCTCAAACTTTTTAAACAGGAGGCCAGTTCACGGTCCCTCATGGTCCCTATAGTTTGAAAAAAAAAGTGAACTAATTCCTATGTACACTGCACCTATTTTATTTGTATTGCACACACAAAAAAACAGGAAAAACAATACAACATTTAAAATGAAGAATGATATTGCCACAAGCAAGCTTGCTTGCAAGGGGTGTGTATGTGTGGCTCTCTGTCCTCTTCTTTATAAGGTAATAAATGATTTAGTTGCCCCTTTCCAGTATATATTGAGGAATCCGCTCTCAGGGAAATCACTTCCTATATCCCAGGTATGCCCTCAGATGGGATTTCTCCAACAACCTCACATAATCCCAAGGATTCCTCTGCATATCTGGAATAGTGAGCTCTCCTTAAAAATAGAACAATGGCCAGGAGGAGCATTGTGGAAAAGGAATGAATTTCACCAGAATGAGATCTGAGGGTCTCTTTTGACAAGCATTCCCTGCAGGGAGCCGGCATTTCTCACATGACAGTGCGCACCACAGCCGCCCCATTTACCAAAGTTGTTGGGAGGGTGGGGGGGGGGGAGGCACAACATCTGGCTTGTGCTTTAAGTAGAAAGGGATGAGGATGCATGATTGCTTAGGGCCGACCATTAAATCAACCCCTTGTGCTTACCTGCTCCTGCGAGATCAACGAGGTCTGCAATAGGGGTGGGGAACTGTCTCTGCCTGGCTCCCCACCTTGGGATCATAGCATGGAAGGGGAGCCATGGAGGGACGAGCCTCTGGTCCTTCGCCTCCCCTGATGGCAACGTAGTGGGTGGGTTGGGGGTAGGATGTGTTGCTGCCTCTTCTCCCACCATCCTTTACCCTGGCAAGGTGAACACAGCCAAGCAAGGAGGAGCTCTCCTCTCTCCTCACCCCAACGGCCTGTCTGCCCAGGAAATGGAGAGTGGCGAGGTAGGCACCAGGCAGGTCCACTCCGCCGATGAATGGCTGGGTCGCCATCAGGATCCCTCCGCTTGAAACTGCTAATCGGTGCAGTCAACGGGTCTTGGCATAGCTCGGTTGCAGCAGGCAGGCGCGATGGCTGGCGTACTGCTGCTCCCTCTTTTCCCTACAGGTGAAGCCATAAACGCCATACTTCCTTTTGCCATAGACCCGTTAGACAGCGGCAGCGTCTGCAATTGCTGGCGGGCTGGGTTCAGGACCCTGGCGGGCTGGATGTGGCCTGCGGACCATAGTTTGAGGACCCCTGCTTTAGAGTAATGGACAAGAGAGGCACTAGGGAGATTCCCCCCTTTTCCTTGCAGTGGGCTGGGGAAAGAAAGGAAAAGATTATGTTATGGAAGGATGAGCAGGAATCATGTTTCCAAGGTCTGTGTCCTACAATGGGCTGGAAGAAGAATAACAGCACGCCGGTAAAAGAATGCAGCGATGTGAAAGCTTTGTTTGCTCTGGGCTGACAATGGCTGCCGCCGATGCTATCATAATAAGCAAGCCAAGGTTACTGTCTTAAAATAAATTGCCAAAGTTATTACTGCAACAACCGCAGTTAAATATAGAAGAGCCATAAAAAGTTGCAATTAAATAAAATTACCTTTAAACAGCTATTTCAGAGCTAGTCACATGAAGGCAGGATGAGAGACAGGCATGCTGTTGTCTTCAACATAGATCTTCTCAGTGGGGAATTTCCACCAGATCCGTTGACAGCACTAGGCAAAAACATATTATTGTTTTTAAAATGCCATCCAGTTCCTGAGAACAAACACTCTCAGGGTGGCTAACAATAATACAAAACACAAAAAAACCCTGGTTCAAATGATAAGACGATCAAGGTTAAATTAAAACTGCAGAAGTTGTAAAACCCAACTATGTTATCACCAAATTAAGTGAATAAAATAATAATAATAATAATAATAATAATAATAATAATAATAATATATTATTTATACCCCAACCATCTGGCTGAGTTTCCCCAGCCACTCTGGGCGGCTTCCAACAGAACAGAACATTAAAATGCAATAATCTATTAAACATTAAAAGCTTCCCTAAACAGGGCTGCCTTCAGATGTCTTCTAAAAGTCTGGTAGTTGTTTTTCTCTTTGACATCTGGTGGGAGGGCATTCCACAGGGCGGGTGCCACTACCGAAAAGCCCCTCTGCCTGGTTCCCTGTAACTTGGCTTCTCGCAACGAGGGAACCGCCAGAAGGCCATCGCCGCTGGACCTCAGTGTCCGGGCAGAACAATGGAGGTGGAGACGCTGGACCGAGACCATTTAGGGCTTTAAAGGTCAGCACCAACACTTCAAATTGTACTCGAAAACATACTGGGAGCCAATGTAGGTCTTTCAAGTGAACATTTAAAAATGCCTTGCGGGTGGGAACTATTTGCCAAGCACTAGAAAGACGTAAGAAGAAGCACCAGAACTTCTCTGGAGAAAGCATCCGATAAAGTGGGCACCTCTCACCAGCCACTAAATTTAAGAAGAGATTAAGCTCTTCAGCAGATTACTTGCTCTGCAGGTAGAAGGTCCTATTTTCAGCTCCTAGTGTCTCCAGGTATGGCAAGGAAGACTTCCACCTGAAACCCTAGAGAGTTCCCATTACCAGTGAATACAAACAACAATGAGCTACATAGATCAGTATAAACAGGAATAAAGGAATAAAGTTTTCTTTATCCTAAGGAATAAAGTTTTCCATCTTCTGAAATCCACCAGAGTTCTAAGCTGCCCATGGAGCCTCTGCAAGGACAGCAGTCTCCCCGCTGCAGATGTTCTTCCTCCAAGGCACATAAAGAGGTGGCGTTGGGCACAGAGATGCAACAGAAAGGGTAGAGCCAGCCAGTGCGAACTCCTCTCTTATCCCGCACAATTTTGATGAGTGCCCAAACAAAACATTGCCAGCATACCCGTAAGAAGACTTGTAACAACGTGTGTTGTATATATGGTTCCATATATATATGTATATATGTGAAGTAGGAGAGAAAGAGGAGTCCTTTAAAAATCCTGTACAAGGCAACTCACAAAGCCCACATTATACAGGGAAGGAGGGCACTGCAAATGAAGAAAGAGGAGGAAATTGAGACAGAACCAACTTATGAAGCCAATCTACTGCCCAGTCCCCATTGGGAGCATGAGCACCCAATAACTCCTTCCCTGGGCAAAACCACGCAAGGCTTCCAAATGCTGGGTGCTGGGTGAGTGAGTGTGCTTGTGGCAAATCTTAAAGGCAATCGTGCACTGTGAGGTAGGCTTCCCACTCACTTTTAGGACAAGAATGCAGTCTTGTGAATGCACCTCCCTGTGTTGCTAAAACACACAAAACAGTATGAAGAGGTCACAAGACGTCTTTATCCTATCAGTTTTTTTTTCTTTTTTTCTCATGTTTTCTTTCCTTTCAGTATTATATCATTTATATTTTGTATGTTGTGTATGCTTATATTTTCTTTTAGTATGTTTGTGAGTGTATTGTCTAAACAATTCCAAATAAAGTTTTTTTTGGTTTTTTTTAAAAGACCTCTTTATCCTGCAAACACATAAGGGGGAAATTCACCTCTAGATGGTTTTCTGACTATGGACATGGTTGTGTGAATCAGTACATACTGACTTTTTTAAAAAGAAAAGAAAAAAGAAAGCTCAGACATTTCTTCCCTCCTTGTGAGGGAGGCTGAGAGAGGAAAAGTGTATAAAACTGCCCATTTTAGCACATTTCATAGCAGTGCTAATTACACAGTTTGAAAGCCTTTGCTCTGGCGTATTCCAAAGCCTAATTACAGCATGTGTGGAAAAAGCACTTTTCATCAGAGTTGATTTTTGCCACCTTTAAATCTGGGACAAAACTCAACCTCTTGCCCACAGATTCCCGCGACTTCAGACAATCCCCCCTCGTATGCCCTTCATTCCATAATGACAGCTGTGTTAAACTTGCTGATATTGCCATTGTTAATGCTCCGTATATACGGACCTGACATCTCCTGCAGGGCCCAAGTCCTGCTGTTGGTTACCCCTCATTACAAAGCTGAATTCCCCATTACCTTGTGCAGCCTGTTTGGTTATGAAACGTTCCATGCCTGGGAAAGGGAGCTCAATCTTGAGGGGGTTTCAATTTTTATCCCCCCACCCTGTCTCTTTATTAGACTGACCCCTTGTGAACTCAGCTGCTCTTGCTCTCCTGTGGCGCCAAGTGTAAAATTAATATTGACTTGAAAATCTGGGCACCACTTTCTGGATTTAGAGCCGCTGTTTGGAGTTAATAGGAATGCAACAGTGTTTCACACCCGCCGCCAGCTATTCAGTGACTTTAAATGCTTGCAGATCATTTATAACTGCAGTGATTAACTCTTAATAGGCTCCAGGACTTTAGGATGCACAGACAGTTCCCCCAGAGAGCTCCTTTCAGAGACTCTCAGGTTAAGGTCAGGATCATGTTGGCGTTCCTTAAAGAGGTTCTGGCAGTTTCTCTTGCCATGATTCCTTGGCAAGGCTCTGTGGAGATGCCTTTTGTGAAGCCTGTCAGGGGGAAAAGAGAGGCGATTTTGGGGGAGACTAGGGTCTGAGAAGCCCTAGTTGCAGCGAGCTACCGTTTGGCTCTGCCACCTCCTTCGGGCCAGATTGTAAGAGGCCTAGCACTACCCAGAAAAGCTCTGCTGGGCAGCATTGTGAGGATGCAATGGAGGCATAGCTGCCAAGTTTTCCCTTTTCTCGCGAGGAAGCCTATTCAGCATAAGGGGATTTCCCTTTAAAAAAGGGAGAACTTGGCAGCTATGAATGAAGGCAGCAAAGTATGGTAGGGTCAACAATGAGGTGGAACAACAACAGGCGAGGTGGAAAAGGCCTGCAAGGCAGGGAGCAGGTCCCCAGGACTCACAGCCAAGATGGACTTACGCCATGAGCTCTCATGGACTACAGTCCACCCTACCAGATGCACAAAGCGTTATCTTGACTTGCAGGTATGGATATACATAGCTGGGTGAGGGGGGCTGCACAGTTTGAGGCCAGAGGGTTATCCTGACAGGTATTCTGATGCTGGTTCTTTGTAAATATTCATCAGCATTACAAGCTGCTCTCTTCAGCCTTTCAATGTGACATTCAAAGAATACAAGGCAAGGGGACTGTTTTGTGAATAATCAGCTTTAATCCTAACAAGTGACCTGCCCCACACCATAGGTCTTATTCTTGTTTAGTAACCAACTTTTACTTAAATGACTATGTCTCCTATATACTCAAAGTTACCCATCTTAAGTTCAAAACCATTAAATATATTTTAAATCCTCATGAGACATTGCTGCTGGGATGACATGTGAGATTGGGTCAAGGGGTGTTGACTACCACATTAAGTGGTCATATCTTTTCTGGTTGGTAACTGATGAATACAATCAGCTTTAATTCATATTTCATGTAGATTTTCTTCTTCTGTTAATTTAGATACAGCACGTCTGTATTTGCTGATAGTTTTCTAATTGTGGGGCTTAGAATCTTAATGAAGAATGGTCACTGATTGCTTCCATTTATCATGTTTTCCATCTAATCAGAAGAGTAAGGAGAGCATATTATTCAGGAGACTCTCTGTGGCAGAAACCAAGGTGGAACCCAATGTGAGATACTTAAAAGAATTTTATTGTATGTGAGAAGATGGGATTGATTCCTTAAAAGACTACTGAGGCGATTGGGGCTATTTCTCTCTCTTCATGATGCCTCTCCAGGTAAAATGCCTGACTATCACTTAAGCAGAACCCTAGCTTTGAAATTATTCTTCAGTTCCTAATGTGATCCTTGAGAGACATTTCACAACTCTTCTTTTTTCATTCAAACCATCATTTATAAAGTGCCTACATTCTTCTAAGTGTTGTACTAAGGAATAACAACATAGGCTCGGCTAACAGGCTTATGGCGCAAAAGGAGTAGAGGAAGAGGAAAAACAAGCAAGTACCGGTACTCATTGTTAAGGTTGCAGAAAGTCACAATTGTTGTTGCAAGCGGAACCCACAACAACATGTTGCAGGGTGGTGATATCCTGTTCAGGATGCCAGGCACCCAACCATGCTTCTTTCAGGCTACTCCATTCCATTCCACAGTCAAGTTAGCATTCCATGGCCATTAAGCACACAGTCTTAGAGAGAGAGAGAGAGAGAGAGAGAGAGAGAGAGAGAGAGAGAGAGCGCACCTTAGAGACCAACTAAGTTTGTTCTTGGTATAAGCTTTCGTGTGCATGCACACTTCTTCAGATACCTGAAGAACTGCGTCAGACCAACACGGCTACCTACATGAATGTAGAAGCATGGAAAGCACCACATTGAGCCACATGAAATGGAAGTCCATGTATCTGAAGAAGTGTGCATGCACACAAAAGCTTATACCAAGAACAAACTTAGTTGGTCTCTAAGGTGCTACTGAACAATTTACTTATTTTTTTTAATATATATTTTGACTGTGTCAGACCAACACTGCTACCTACCTGAATCTAAAAAATTCAGTTTGTTTAATGGTAGCAGATTCACTTACCCAATTGTAAGTGCAAGGTATCCAAAAAGCCTTAGCTATTTCAACTGAACAAACAGCTGTGCTACAAAAGGGGAATGGCTTCAAAGAGACAAAGGTACTATTTCCTGCCCCATTAGTCCATTTAACATTAATGATGTTGCAGAAATGAACATTTTAGTAAAGACCATTGTCCAAGGGAAAGGTAGGAGACTCGGTCTAACCTGTGAGCTTTCCTCGTTCTTGCACCCATGGAAGAATTCAGGCCTTTTTCGCAGCACTTTTGAAAATGCAACAGGAAAATGGAGACAGCTGCATCAATAGGAGACTTCCAGGAACCAAACCTCAAACCACAAAAGCATATTAAAGAAATGAAAGAGGGATCAGGTAACCTGCTTTGTCAGAAGTCTTGATTTGAATTTGATGGGGTTGACAGCTATTGGTGAAATGATTAGAACAAAGAGCCATGAGGTGGTTGAACATTTTCTATTTCCTTCCCTAGCTTTTCCTTCCTTGTGCATGTGATGTTGGCAATCTATTAACAGTCCAATGGTCACCATTATATTCTGTGCATATCGCTCCCATGATGAGCAGAAAGCCAGCAGATCCTTTATGTCTCAAAGGCACATAAATCGGAAATCATTTCACTAGCGTTTAAATCTGCTGATTTATTTATTGCTTTCCCTCCTTGTCAATGAGCGATCACAAATTTAAACGTTGGAAATGAATTAATGGGTGCAAGTGTGGCCATAAATATCTCACCTCCCTCAACCAGAGATGTGGCAACTTTATCTGTGGAACTGTCATACCAAGAGAGCCTAGATATATGAGTGTTTTATCTTCCAATAAAGGCCGTGCAAATGGTAGCCTCCTGCTATCTCTAAGCAGCCTGTTGACTCACTATTATTTATTTATAAAACATTTCAGATTGCCTTGCTACCCAATAGAAAAACAAGGTCACAATTAAAAAATGAACAAACAAACGAATGAATGAATGAATGAATGAATGAATAAATAAATAAATACAAAGCCAGTAGATTTTAGCAATAGCTACTGTGTTAACATATGAATCCTGGTTGTGATAAAAAATAGTCCTTTAAAAACATTAGGATATCTATCTCCCTAGCCTCTCTAGACTCCATCTTTAGTCTCTCCCCCCCCCTTTAGTCTTCATGTTTCTTCTGTTACTCAGGTAACCCCTTATCTCAGGTGAGGGGAACCTTTTGCCCTCCAGATGTCACTGAACCTTAAATTCCTACCATCCCTGGTCATTGGTTATGCTTGCTATGCTTGCTAGGACTGATGGGAGTTCTAGTTCAGCAACATTTAGACAACCAAAAGTTCCCTGACCCCTGCCTTATCTCTACTGAATTCTGTGACAAATGTGCATAAGGTTTTTACTCTCCAAAGAATTCACACCAGAGGTGGACCAGATGTCAGTAGACAGTGTTATGTGAACACAGCTATCTGTCTTCAGGAGGGTGGGGGGAATGTGTGGCAATTCCACCATGTGCCTCTGAATCCATGGAGAAGATCAGCAATGCGGGAGGACTGACGCAGACAAGCTCCAGTTCTGACTTTTATCTTTCATCAGCTTGGGTGGACTTCATGATGTTCAACGAAATGGGAAAAGGTCATGCAAACAATATAGTTCTTGCAAAGGGACACCAACTGACCAGATGGAAGCTTACCTTCAGGCCTAACGTTGTCCAGGGCACTCATTTACACATTCAGCAAATACTAACAGTTTACGTAGCCAGGTTCCCTTGTAATGCAAACACGTTTCAAGCCCTGGTTTCTAATCTTGATTGCGACAGCAATCCTGGATATGTTAACCATGCTTGCAGCACTGTGTATGCCAAGGGTTGGGGACCTTTTTCAGCCCAAGGACTGCCTTGGTTGCATGTCAGTGTTAGTTGATGCCAGAGGCCAAAGTGGATGGAGCGGCAACTATTGCTTTGTACAGTAGAGATCAATCCAACTACACAACTTCAATATACGCCCTCCCACCCACAGCACTTCATCGCCCATCTGCATAAGCAAGGGGCATTGTAACAGTGCAAGCACACATTTAAGCCAGGCAACAGATCAGAGCAGGGCTAGGGAAGGATGTAGAGTTGGGGAAGGAGTTGGGGCCTGGGGAGAGTCTCAAGGGCTGGATAGGGAAGCTTGTGGGGGGACACATTTTGCCATAGCTGCCAAGTTATCCCCTTTTTAAGGGATTTTCCCTTATGCTGAATAGGCTTCCTCGCGAGAAAAGGGAAAACTTGGCAGCTATGCATTTTGCCTGCAGGTCTGAGGTTCCCTATATCTGGCATACATAATGCTTAATCCCGGCTAAGATGAACAAGGGAATTTATACTGTGATGGGAGGGAGCATGCTCCTGTGGTAAAAGAATATCAACCAGTACTGTTGGGTAATGGAAAATTAATGTTTGGAGAAGGAGCCATCTGCATCATCGTTCACCTGCCAGTTTGCAAACCATGGTTTTCAAGGAACATCAGCTATGCCTGCACTGGACTTTTAGTTCCTTTTCCATAACTCAAACCATACTGAACCTCAACAGCAATGTGGGGCTCCCCCATTTCACTTTAGTTCTCTCCCCATATTCATATTCTGCTCTCCACTGATAGTTAATGAATGTTTTTCTTTATTCCAGTGTATGCCAATTTAAAACTGCCTATTTGTGAAGCTAAGCTATACACACAAACAAATGCAATCTGACTGGGTGGCAGGAAGCTTGGGTTTCAAACTAACCAAGCAGCACCCTAGATGACACCGACTTTCAAGTAATTTGAGCTAAATTCTGAGCCTGTAGCTTTAAGACACTGTTGCACGATACTAATTTTCAATCTGTGGTAAATAAATTGAGCAACAATTTCCTCTCCAGCTCCCAGGCTGCATCGTGCTGTAACCAGGATTTGACAGGTTTCACGGAGTCACGTAGCCCCCGGAATTTGCATCTTATTCCCTGAAAGATTCAAGCCTAACAAAAATAAATGCTAATGCAGGAGCCCGTGTTTGGATTGGTGAAGCAGATAATCTAAGATTAATTTCATCTGACAATTAGAAAAAGCAACCGTACAATTCCAGTGTCAAACTCTGGTGCAGGGCTAGTAGCTCTGAGCTAAACCAGAGATGCAACGTAATGTCTGTGCCTCTATGAACACACGTGCTCCTTGGCACCTCCAAGCACCTGCCCTATTGAGACCTGCAGGGGAGCACCAGGCAGAGGAGCAGGACCAGGCAGAGGAGCAGTTCCAGGCAGAGGAGCAGGACCACGGACAGCTCAGGGTTATGAGCAGGAATTCTATGCTACCGTACAGTGCAGAGCAGCCAAGCTAGGAAATTGCTCTGGATTTAACTGCCATCTTAACTCAGCCTTCCCTGACCTGGTGTCCTCCAAATTAAAGCCAGATTTGGCCAATTATGGCAATGGTGGAGGTGGTCGGAGGAATCTAGGCTTCAACCAGGTCAGACTGGGCCTCCTGGAGCCATCCCTAAAGGTAAAGGTACCCCTTACCATTAGGTCCAGTCGCGGATGACTCTGGTGTTGCGTGCTCATCTTGCTCTATAGGCCAAGGAAGCCGGTGTTTGTCCGCAGACAGCTTCCAGGTCATGTGGGCAGCATGACTAAGCAGCACACGGCGGAGTGGTACCTATTTATCTGCTTGCAATTTGACATGCTTTCAAACTGCTAGGTTGGCAGGAGCTGGGACTGAGCAACGAGAGCTCACCCTGTCATGGGGATTCGAACCGCTGACCTTCTGATCAACAAGCCCTAGGCTCTGTGGTTTAGACCACAGCACCACCCGTGTCCCTGGAGCCATCCCTAAGGGTTTGTGAATAGAAGTGAATGCCTCAAGTCTCATGCTATGCACCTGCCACCAAGACAGCTAACCAGACATGCTGGCCCTGCCACCTCCTGCTAACCAGTGAGGCTGTTCACCTCCACCCTCCAGTAAGGAAAACAGGGAGAGAGGAGGCAGAGGACCAGCAGCAAAATCAAAATCAAAGGGGAGGGGCTACCATCATAATCCTGTAGAACAGGAAGAGAGGCAGAAGCAAATAGGTTTTGGGCTGCATACACACCACATGTGTGCATTTAAAACACACTGCCCTCCCAAAGAAGCCTGGGAACTGTAGTTCACCTCTCACAGAGCGTTCATTCTGAGCAACCTGAACAAAATACAGTTCTCAGAATTCTTTGGGGCAGGGGAAATGTGCTTTAAATGTGTGGCATGTACACAGTCACAAAGGTAATGGGATGGTCGGGGGCAGACAGAGTGGTTTGCCCCAGGCCCCTCACTACTCTAGAGAAGCCCTGGTTGTGGATCAGGCACAGCTGAAGATCATGGCTTGGAAATCTTGGAGGAAAGGATCCACATTTGTTCCTTCTCCCCCCTCCAACAAACAACCCCCCCAAATAAAAACTGCCTTTAGAAGTGACCCACAAATGAAAAATTGATGTTGGAGCCTGATAGAGATACTTGTCCTTCCCATGTTTAACTTCAGTGTCACATTAGCTCAGCTCGCTGTCAAAACAAGTTCCGTTTTGCTGCTGTCAGCACAGTGGGTTTAACGTAGCTTAAGAAAAACATCTCACAATATTCTTTCTACTTCATACATCATCTCCAACAAGCCTGATAGCAGAAAACAAGCTGCTACTGTGCGGATCATTATTGGTGATCATGTACACAGGCAGGCCTGACGATGGAAGAATAATGCCTGATTTCTTAAGGTCCATTTTTACCTGCACAAATAAGCAATGAAACACTGTTATTGGGTTGGGTGTAAGCGGCATGTGTGAAATGTATAGAACTCACGTCTGTGGGGGGGGGGGAGGGGGAGGGAAATGAGCCCAGAATTTCAATGGTGAGAAGAAAATTGCACCAGAAAAGCAGCTTTTGAACGTTGCCACTTCTCCGCTCAGCAGAATGGATTTCAGGCCATACAAGTCAGCTTCCTATTGGACAGATTAGTGATGCACACAGTATTTTGTTCTGTAAGATTTTTATTTTGTAAAAAACAACCACACACACTGTTTACATCATTTCTGGAACTGAGATGTCACAAACAGTACGCTGAGAACTCCTGTAGAAGCAATCCCATTTTATGCTCAGATCCTGAGACTTAAGGGAGAGAGAGAGAGAGAGAGAGAGAGAATCAACATAGGTTCTGAATCATTTATATAATGTAGGGACATCTCTATTGAAATAAAAATAAAAATAAAACTTACTTTCATGCAAAGCATAATAATTGCATAACATACTGGCAGGACGCGGGTGGCGCTGTGGTTTAAACCACTGTGCTGCTTGGGCTTGCCGATCGGAAGGTAGGCAGTTTGAGGCCCCGCGACAGGGTGAGCTCCCATTGTTCAGTCCCAGCTCCTGCCAACCTAGCAGTTTGAAAGCACATCAAAGTGCAAGTAGATAAATAGGAAGGTAAACAGCGTTTCTGTGCGCTGCTCTGGCTTCGCCAGAAGTGGCTTAATCATCATAGCTGCTAAGTTTTCACTTTTCTCGCGAGGAAGCCTATTCAGCATAAGGGAAAATCCCTGTAAAAAAGGGATAACTTGGCAGCTATGTTAATCATGCTGGCCACATGACCCGGAAAAACTGTCTGCGGAGCAGACAAATGCCAGCTCCCTCAGCCTGTAAAGCGGCATGAGTGCCACAACCCCAGAATCATTCGCGACTGGACTTAAATAAGCTCTTAAGTAAGAGCTGTTGGGCAGTGGAATTTGCTGCCAAGGAGTGTGGTGGAGTCTCCTTCTTTGGAGGTCTTTAAGCGGAGGCTTGACGGCCATATGTCAGGAATGCTTTGATGGTGTTTCCTGCTTGGCAGGGGGTTGGACTGGATGGCCCTTGTGGTCTCTTCCAACGCTATGATTCCATGATTCTAAAAGGTCCCTTTACCTTTAACATACTGGCACTGCTGCAGGTGCCACGCAATACTCATTCCACATTTGTAAGAAATCAAATTTCACTGTGGCAGCTCCCATGCTTTGGAAGTCCCTGCTTATTGACATCGGGCAAATAAGGGCCTTCCCTGTAGTCCTAGGCTTTATTTCACCTGGTTCAAAGACCCAGTTTGGCACCCTCCCCATGTGCATTTGCATACACACACAGGCTGGGAGCCTCAATGGCACTCCATCTGGAGGCTTCACCCAGGACAAAAAAAACCCCAGCTAGCCAGCCTCTCCCCCCCCCCTAGTAGCAGCAGCTCTGCTTTGACGCACCTAAAGCAAGCCTGAGTGCAAAATCCAAGGACAGAATTCCATATTGACGTTCAAGCGATGGGTGCCTATGAAAAAATCCGGCCCCTCTCCCTTTAATACACAGCCATAGATCCTTCTGTTAGGCATGAGGGTATAAACTATAGTTCTGACATTACACTTTCATGAACCAACGATGCTAAATGAATACTAAGTATTAGCTGTATGTGCAGTTCTAGAGTGTGTAAGCCATAGATTTTGAAAGTAATATAAGGAGCAGTCCCTGGATGGAACAAAAAGAGAAAGCCGTAGACTTAACACTCCACAGGTTATTATAAAGTTGAGGATTGCTAATAAACATGAATGATTTATCATATCAGCTCATCTCAATCAATTTGTATTTCCCTCTGAAACTTGGTGGTTAAATAGAGGCAATAAATCATTCCATTTGACTCTATTCTTCTGCTCTGATCAAGCCCCATTTCTGTAAACTTTATTTCTTTCTGCAATCATTTGTGCCAGTGGAGTGCTTTGAGGAACCAGCAGTTAAGTTCATTTCAGAGGAATGGCCTTGTCCTAAATGATTGCTTGGATGAAAGGCCCTTGATTGCCCATTCCCCAGAACACCTTTGTTGGCTTTGGCCTTGACCATTAGATATAACAGCTGCAGACAATAGAATCTCAACTCAGGAGAATTGTCCAAGACCATGGTTCCACAATGCAGAAGAACTGTTTGGGACCATAAAGAACTGCCCAAGACTGTAGGCAGGACAGCTATTTCCAGTGACCCATGCCTCCATCTTCTTATATCAATTTTCCAATCTTAATGGCACAGTGCAAGACAATTAGAAGATCTGGGTGGGAGAAATAACAAAACAACTTCTGGCAAGCTATCTAGGAAAGACATTTCAGCTGGGTCTTCTCAGAATTTTACCTTTTTGTCCTCCCCTGAGTTGTTTCCAAACCTATCTCATAACTTCACCCGCATGGAAAACTGTATCTAGCCATTTGTTAGTGTTGAACAATTGATTGTACGGTTCTTGTCACTCTCAACCCCTCCTTATGCGTTATCTCCCGGGAAAAAGCTGCCACTGAAACTTAGGTGGCATTTTACACATTGTCAACCTGACAAGGGTGCGCACTAATCTATACAACCAGCCTCTAAAGAAATGCTAATTTATCCAGCGGAACAGACAAGGGCAACTCCATTCAGTTCTCACCTCTTAGTAGCACATACAACTATTTCTTAATGGATTTCCTGTACTCACCTCTTGCCAAACATGCTCCTGTTCCGTCTAAGCAAAACACACGCAGTGGCTGCGGTGTTTTGCTGAGATACTCATCAGCAGGCATTTTCCCACCTTTGTTTTAAACTGTTAAATCTGTGCCTCGGTCTGTTTTGATCACTTCAGGAAGCATTTTAAAAGAGTTAGAAGGATGGTGAAGAAGCTGCAGAGTGCAATTTACACTCTGTGTAAATGTGGCCGCTCTCTGCAACACTCAGGTTTCATGGAGGGGTTTTAATGAAGGGCTAATTAAACACACACACACACACACACACACACACACACACACACACACACACACTGCTAGAACTAAAACATGTTCTGTAGCTGCCAACTCTCTGTTTCTTCATGAACCCTTCTTAGTACGATAATCAGCTATCCATGTTCCTTCCCACCCCATTAGTAAGTCCTACAGCCATCCCACTCCATTAGATCTCCACAAAGCACACAGTTAATCTGCAGAATCCACAGCTGATGCGATGATGGCCTCTAGCTTAGATGTGTTTGAAATTCATGGAGGATGGGTGTGTCTACCATTCATGATGGTTTCACTATACGCAATCTTCAAGTTCCATGCCTCTTGGTACCAGTTGCTGGGGAGGGGCACCAAACTGGGGAGGGCCGTTGCTTTCACAGCCTGGGTGGTGGAATGCCTCCCCTCTCAGCAGCTCGGCAGGAGGGGTGGCATTCTGCAGACCTTTGCCGCAGTGGAGCAGGACAGTGGAACAGGGGTGCCACCCCTTGCAGGGTGCCAGCTGAGGCAGTTGACTCACCCCACCTCATGGGTGTGCCAGCTCTGCTCCTGTTCCTTTATGCCTACAGGCATTTCATCTCTTCTGAAAAGCGCATTTGCATGAAGAAGGATGAACTTCTATCAAGCTTAGGTTGCCAGCCCACGAGTGGAAGTGGAGCCTCCATTTTTCGATGCAGGAAGGCACTGTATGTGGCTGTATGTCTCTGAACCCATTCTGAACCTTAGTGGCCACAGTAAGTGAGGGAGGAAGACTGTGAAATGACACAGAGCGAGGTCCAGCTCACAAGGTACAGCAGCAGAAGCAGCAGCAGCCTTACTTGTTTTCTTGGTTCAAAGAATAGTATGATGAACTTCATCTCTGGGCAAAGACCTGACAACCCTATTTAAAGATGAAAAGGGTAGACTGAATATAATTTTTCCTGAAGCCAGCTTTTCTGCAGCTCATTTCCCAAGCACCTCAGATCAGATTTGTTTCACTGTTTGGATTTCTGAGGTTGTGTGTGTGTGAGAGAGAGACAATCTCTGGAGGCATCAAAGATGGCAAATGTACTACATTACTAAGGCTAACAGTGTGATTAGATGTATTAACACAAGTTAAAAACCACCATACTTACCCAACCATTTGGATGTTTCTCTAAATTTTGCTAAGAATCTCCCCTTTGCTGAAATTGTAAAAGGTTGCCGTCTTCTCCCACAGACCTTTCCACTATCCATTGTAGAATTGCTCCCATGCCTTCTTTGAATGAATGTCCTGATCAGTACTTCAGAATCTGTTGATCTTCTCAGAAAACAAAAGTTCTGGAGCACCATGGCTTTCCTCCACTAACAAACTTCTCAATACAGTGGTACCTTGGTTTGCGAACGCAATCCATTCCGCGGAGGCGTTCGCTCGCCGAGGTATTCGCTCGCTGAAGGCACGCTTCTGCGTGTGTGCAAAGCACCGATAGAGCACTTCTGCGCACACGCATGATGTGCAGATCGCTTCTGCACATGCGTGAGCTGTGCAGATCGCTTCTGCGCGTCCGACACCGCGGAACCTGGATGTAAACACTTCCGGGTCTGCGGCGTTTCGTAAATGGAGGTAGTTGTAAACCAAGGTTCCACTGTATTAAGATCAGGACTAGTTTCATCAGCATATCAGTATGGTAAAAGGTAAAGGGACCCCTGACCATTAGGTCTGACTCTGGGCTTGCGGTGCTCATTTCACGTTATTGGCCGAGGGAGTCGGCATACAGCTTCCGGGTCATGTGGCCAGCATGACAAAGCCGCTTCTGGCGAACCAGAGCACATGGAAACACCGTTTACCTTCCTGCTGTAGCAGTACCTATTTATCTACTTGCACATTGACATGCTTTCGAACTGCTAGGTTGGCAGGAGCTGGGACCGAACAACAGGAGCTCACCCCATCATGGGGATTCAAACTGCCGACCTTCTGATCGGCAAGGCCTAGGCTCTGTCCAGGCGCCCTGTTGCGACGGATCCCTCTGGCGCCCCCCGGCGCCCCGTTTTCCAGCGCGACAGGCGGCCGGGCTCAGCACGGCTGCAGAAGGCGCTGCTGCACGATGGGTGGGTGGGCTTAGTGTGCAGCACTGCTGCCAAGGGCACTGCTGCGCGATGAGTGGGTGGGCTTAGCGTGCAGCGCTGCTGCTGAGGGTGCTGCTGCACGGTGGGCGGGCGGGCGCAGTTGTGCGGCGCCCCCCCAGCGGGCCGGCGCCGTGGCGCCCTGCACCACCCAGCCTGGCCGTAGAGCCGGCCCTGGCTCTGTCGTTTAACCCACAGCACCACCCACGTCCCTCTCAGTATGGTAGAGTTTGCATAAGTAGTTTGATAATGATGACCCTCAGCTCAGTCTATATGAGGTAAAATCAGAAATGTGTCTTGGAATTTCTAAAAAAGAAAGAAAGAAAATAAAACAGCAAGTTGATCTCATGCACTTGGTACTTTGATATGAGAAATAATGTCTTAAAGCACAATTCTAGCCATGTATACTCAGAAGTAAGTTCTACTGACTTCAGTGGGGCTTGCTCCCAGGTAAGTAGGTTTGGCATTGCAGCTTTGTTGTATGAGTGTACAATGGCTATCACTGTATATAAGGTCCCCTGACAAAGAAGGGAGATTTGTACATGGAAGTCAGCATGGGGTCAGCTTACTGGTTATGCACTAATTTACCCACTTCTCTATTTTTCAGCTACTTGAGACAGAACCTCTTTAAAAAATAGCCCAATTACATAGCCATGTTCTGGATGCATAGGAACAAAATGTGAAAGCAGGGAAGACAGGCATATTTTGTTTAATAACGTCCAGCTAAGGTGTGGAGAAGTGGGGAACGGGCGGCCTTTAAAAAACACCCAGGAACCCTTCACCCTGGCCTCTTTCTACTTCCTTTTACCTCCTGCTCTTGCTCAGGAATATGGACTCTGAGCAGGCAACCCGGCAGGAGCTGCAGAAGGAAAGGGAGGTCCCTTGCCTCCACTATCAGTCTCTCTCTGTGACCCTGGAGGAACCGATTGCTGCAGTGGAGAGGCTGGAGGCAGCCGATAAGCCTCGGCAGGGCGATAGGCATCGGCTGCCTGGTTATCAAGGGAGAACAAATACCAAATAGATTTTGATTTGCTCGTTACAGCTTTTTCATTTATCCAAGGAAAAAGAAAAGATGGAAAGGTGCGGGAGAGTTTTATCCTAGACACACACACACACACACACACACACACACACACACACACACAGGTTTGTGACGTCGGATCTCTTTCGTGATAGACTCTTAGGGCGAATGGCTATCCCACATGAAGGCTTTCAAGGAGGCTGGTGCCGCCGTCGCCGCCAATAAAGGTTTTTGTGGCAGGCAGCAGCTGCCCAGAGCTTTCATTCTAAAGTCAAAGCTGCTTGTGAGGAGGCTGTCACTCCAAGTGGCACGTTTGCCACCCAACACACACTGTATGCTGCATCCAAGTTACATAGCAGGGTCGGCTAATGTGTGCCCCCCCCCCGATTTCCTGAACTCCAATTTCCCTGAAAATTGGCTATGCTGACTGGAGATGAAGGGAGTTGGAGTACAACCGGAAGGCACTAGGTCAGGCATCCCCAAACTGCAGCCCTCCAGATGTTTTGGCCTACAACTCCCATGATCCCTAGCTAACAGGACCAGTGGTCAGGGATGATGGGAATTGTAGTCCAAAACATCTGGAGGGCCGAAGTTTGGGGATGCCTGCACTAGGTCTCCCACTCCTGTTAGACATGGTGGAGTAGTGGGCAACTTGCTGGACTTCAACTATGCCAGCAAACCAGATTCAAAGGCTGCTGAGCCATGAAGCTCATGGAGTGGCTTTGAGTCAATCTCCAATCTCATAGCCTGGCCTACCTCCCAAGGTTGTTGCGAATATACTTTCGTTGTTGTTGTTGTTGGGGATCTATCTGCCTTGCCCTAAGCTTATTACGGGCCCTGAGCTCATTGCAGGAATGGTGGGGTAAAATGGAACTATGTATGCATTAATGTAAGCAAATCAGAGCAAATAGATAAGATTCTAAGAATGGATTTGCTTTAGCTGAGATTTCTACATTGCAGGGGGTTGGACTAGATGACCCTTCCAACTCCAAGATTCTATGATTCTAACAGGAGGAACTTTGTCAACTTCCATTGAAAATACTGAAGCGGGCAGACAGTGGCTTCAAACTGCTAAGGAAATCAGAACAATTCAGGGGGAGAAATATCATTAAGACAAAGCTATCTGCCACTGATTGCCTTTGGATACTAAATTCCGGAGGCCGCCGTCCCAGAAGACTGAGCTGTCCTTATCTGACACTTTTCTTAAAAGACTTGAACTCACTTATTAATTTAGTGAAAGCGCTTTCATTATGATGCATTGTCTGAGTTAATTGATTTGCTATCAATAACTTGCATTGATTAGGCCTCCAGATCTGGCAGCTGCTAAAGACCAAATGATGCGCATGCACACTCATGCTTGCTTTCAGAGCAGGAGTTCAAAAGACCAAAATGATTTAAAAACCAGAGGGGAACTTCAAAATGACTGCAAAAAGATGGGTGTCAATCTGTTCCCAGGTGAGGAGGATAAAAGAGCTGTGCATAATTATCTCTGAATACAAATAGATTGACCCAGCATTATTAGATAAACTGAAAATTTATTTTGTTATACCAATGTCACTTCACTTCTTTTACAAAACGAATCCTTCTATTCGTAGGGTTGCATACCAGAAATTTACATTCATACAATTTTTGGATTAAAGCACTCTGTCACCCTAGCTCAACAAATCCACTTTAAAAAATGACTCTTTGTAGTTAGGAAAATGATAGGCTGATGCATTCAGAAGCGTGGGATGAATGGGTGATTAATAGGAAGACACGCATCCCATAAACAAATCAGAATGAATAGTCAGTGCCATGTAACCGCCCTACCAATCAAATGCTCAATAAAGTCCAGACATTAGGCTGCATATACAATTTACATTTAAAGCACATTACTTCCTCCAAATGACAATGGGAACTGTAGTTTACCCCTCATAGAGCTGTAGTTCCCAGCAGCCTTAACAAACTACAGTTCCCAGGATTCCTTGGAGGCGGCACCATGTGCTTTAAATGCATCATGTCAGTGTGTAAGCAACATGTGTGCTTTGCAGAAGCAAATCAGGACAAATGCTGAATAAATTGGTCATCTGGAAGAGCCCAGTGTCTTTAATAGCAGTCTGACAAGCAGAGATTTAGTGGGTACAGCTCAGTAAAAAACAAAACAAAGAGTGGTGGCAAAAGCTTCGCCGGCTAAAATCCTACATCAGATTGCTGTTAAATGCACTGGAACAGAGCCACCATGGTAAGTGACACACACAGCTTTATCAAGCACTGCTGACGCGAAGTGTTAACTGCAGTCGGTGGAAGGGCAGAGCTCAGGGGTGGAGCAGATGCTTTGCAGGCAAAAAGACCCAGGTTTAATCCCCAGCCCCAAACCCCTGAAAGCCGCTACAAGGGCTCACCCACACTTCTGCTTGTCCCACCGCTTTCCCCTAAGAAAACCCGCTCTTTACACCAAATTGGAGCAAACGTCAATTTGGTTTCCTGCAGCAGGACAAAAAGAAAACCACTCAGACGCATGCCTAGAAAGCAGAAAGCCTTTCGGACCCATGCCTTCTAGGCAAAGTATGGACAAGCCCCAAGTCATTGTAAGCAGTGCTTGTGGGTGGGAATTTGTCCAGCTTGTTACTGATGTTGTGCAAGACTCCTTTGGGTTGAAAAGTGGAGTAATAATGCATAACATAAATAATGAACTCAAATAGGTGCAACATTGAAATGCTGAGAACAGACTTCACACACACACCTATTAGACACCTGGGAAAAAGTTAGCAGCCCTTCATGTTTATAAGGAAGGATATGCAATAGACAGGACTTATCTTAGATCTTGAAAATTGTGGATATGAAATGGTATTTTCTGTGTTCCACACCTTGCATAAGCCCTGCTGGCACAGACATTTAGCTGACCTTTGCAGGAGCATGTTCCTAGAGAGAGGACAAGCTAAGTGCGTGTTAAGTTCTTATTTAATATAAGGCAAGCTGACTCACTTTTATGCCCAGAACAACAGGCTGTTTATTGATGAACAGGCCAAACACACAACAATATAGGAAAATGAAAGTAGTCGGGCTGCAGCCATCATGGGCACTGTTTTATTCTCTATAAATAGTCCTCTCTTATGAGGATGAACGGATTCCCATGCAGGATACTGGTGAATCTCCTTTAGACTTTATAGTTAGTCTTTCCCTTTCCAGCTGCTTTAGAGCTTATCCACACTTACCTTTCTGTTCTTCTGCACAGTCTGCTCCATTTAAAGCGCCATGTCTAAAGTGCCCCTGTTTTGCTCCAGAGTTTTCCCCATGAAAACCTGCTCTTTAAAGCTCAATCAGAGCTAAGATCAATCTATGGAAAACCTGAATTAATGTTTGCTCCAATTCAGCTTTAAAAAGCAGGTTTTCGAGGGGAAAGCTTGGGCCAACCCCCAACCCCCACAAAAGACCAAAACCCTGCTCAGACATGGAGTGTTTAAGCACAGACCTCTGTGGGGCAAAAAGGTAAGTGTGGATAAGCTCGTAGTGTCCTGGAGGCAAACCAACAGACTCTTCTTTGGCTGGATATATTTTACGGGACAGAGCAGGCCCCAGTCCACAGGATGAAGCGTCACAAAGGTCAAAGTGGACAAACAATTCTGTGGATCTGAGTAGTTTCTTAGATTCTTAGAAAGTTTCTCCAGGATTTCCTATAAGATGTTTTCTATGTCCCTTTGGAATTTGCCTGGTGCTGACAAATCCCCATGGGACAACCTCTTACACTGGCACAACCCTTTGTGTGTATCAATTGCAGTGAATTTCTTGCAGTCCTCCTCAAGTTCCATCTTCTAGTAAGCCTGGGACATGTCCAGCTTGCAAAAATGTCAGTCTCCTCGAAGCACTGCTCAGTTTGTGGAATGGGCTAGCTGTCTTGTTCAGAAACTTGCTTGATTGTGACTTTGTAGTCCTCACAGATGCAGGCACTCCCATCAGGCTTAACCACAGGCACTGGGGTGCTGTGCTGCCCATTCTGAAAACAGCTCACAGGGGAAATGATGCTTTCTCATTCCAATCTATCCAGTTCTGATTCATTTCTCTCTCTGAACAAAGGGCACCATTCTGGCTTTTCAGTATTTTGGCTGGCTGCCCTCCTAGATTTAAATCCTGACCCTTATTCCTTTTGCAGTACCTAACCCTTCTTGAAATATTTTATGTCCTTGTAAGTCTGACATTTTATGTACCTCTACTTTGCAGATTTACTTTGCAGTCTAGTTTTTAGTTCCTTCGGCCATTTTTAGCCAAACAACTTTCTCCCTTTATGACTAATGCCTACAAGATTTTATGCTGTCTATTTTGTGTGACTAGAATAATCACTGATCCTTGGACTGGGGTACTTTCCTCAGTTTAAAACCTTAATTTCGTTCTTGTCTTAGCCAATGGATTCAAGCCTCCTGTATATTGTTTTGTTGGTAAGTCTCTTCACTGTCTACTTTAACAACAGCTCCTGTATCTATTTCCAGGCCTACTGGATGGGACTGTAGTTATTTTAGAAGGCTCCACTTTCCCCCTTGTTACACAGTAAACAGAGCTTACTGATCTACCTTCTTCCCACTCTCCCCCAGTAAATGACAAGCATTTTGTTTTCTTGACTGTCCCTTGGTCTGACTCAGTTGTGTAGCCCTTTGCAATTTATTACTAAATGCCCCGTTTCCCTGCATTTCCTGGGGACATTCTGAGTCTTTAAGCAGACGGTGACTGCATTCTTCCACAAATGACAACTCCTCTCCAGGTCTCTAAGTCTCTGCTGTGGGCTGTGCACTTGGTTTATAGGCTCATTTTGAATGTCTTTATTATCAAGATGCAAATCCTGCAGATTTCTCCCTGCTTCTTCCATGGCTGTTGCAGCCTTTGCAGATTTGTTGCAGGTCAGCTCCCCATCAGCCAGTAATTGCTTTGGGACCAGCTCCACACACAAATCTAACTCTTCACATCTTCTCCAGAACATTTCCAAAAGAAAAGGGTCCAGTCAGCTTTTTGAGATCAGCTCTACTCTGTGCTATAGATTAGCCTTCGTTCCTTCTCCTACTATGGAATTCAAAATGTTCCACAATTATGCTTGGCCTTGGAATATAGTGGTCAGACAAGATCTTTTGAAATTCTGCCAAACTTCTGTCCCTTGGCTGTTGTGAATGCACCAAACTCCTTTAAAGGAAGTAAGTTCTACTGCCACTGAGAAACATTGCCTTTTGCCACCCTCTGTGATTTCATTGGCAGGGAAATAGTGGTCTAGTCTTTCTACTTATTGCTGCCATTTTTTAAAAAAAGTTGTTCTCTCCTGTTAGCACTCTGAGAATACTCTCCTGTCAGTATTTTTAGTTGCAACATGGCAGGCAGAAATCCAATTAGTGTGGCCTCTCCCAGCAATGAAGTACAATCCAGGGGGAAGCTACTGTTGTTGAATTCTTCCTGTCATGCATCTGTTAAAAATGCAGGTCCATCAATCAGAAGAAGAAAAATCCTGCTAATCACCAAGTAGGGCTCCCACTTTCTGAATTGCTCCTCTTCCTATGCATTCTAACAGTAACACTATGGGCAGAAATTTAGTTTGCAAACCTTGCATTGGCAATGGAGAAAAAGTCATTGGAAAAACATTTGCCTGCCAAATTTCTTCATGCCCAGCTGCTGTTGAAGACCAGGTTCAGAGCCAGTAGAGAAGGTGTCAAATCTAAGGTTTGTATTGGGCTACTAATACACAGCAGGCAACAATTGATCAGTTGGCCTCTAGGCTGCCGTCTTGCTGCTACAGATTGAATGGCTGCTGTCCAGAAACTGTCCCACACCAGGAAAAAGCTGAAAATGAGGAAATGGGACTTTTTTTGAAATAGATCAAAGGAGACTGGAATACACTTTGACAATTGCATTTAGTATTGGCCGCTATCAGAGGAAATGATCCAGATGGTTGTGTCACATATTGGAGAGCTCCTAACAATTTCCCCTTTCATCAGTGAATCCATCCATGAACCAAGGGGAAGTGTGTGTTGTTTGTTTGTTTGTTTGTTTGTTTAGCAAATTGTAAACTTGGGGCCGGATTCAGCTAGTGGGTCCTGCTAGCAGATGCCAGGGCAAGGACTTCTGCCACCTGCAGCAGAGCTTCCCCTCTCTCTCCCTGCCATGTACCCCAAATTTGCTCAGGGTGTGTGTGAAGCAGGGGAACTAACTCCCAGGACAGTATGGGGGGAGGGAGGAGCTTGCACTGGCAGAACGATATCCTTAGCACTATGTTGAATTCATAGAATCATAGAATCATAGCGTTGGAAGAGACCACAAGGGCCATCCAGTCCAACCCCCTGCCAAGCAGGAAACACCATCAAAGCATTCTTGACATATGGCTGTCAAGCCTCTGCTTAAAGACCTCCAAAGAAGGAGACTCCACCACACTCCTTGGTAGCAAATTCCACTGCCGAACAGCTCTTACTGTCAGGAAGTTCTTCCTAATGTTTAGGTGGAATCTTCTTTCTTGAAGTTTGAATCCATTGCTCCGTGTCCGCTTCTCTGGAGCAGCAGAAAACAATCTTTCTCCCTCCTCCATATGACATCCTTTCATATATTTGAACATGGCTATCATATCACCCATTAACCTTCTCTTCTCCAGGCTAAACATACCCAGCTCCCTAAGCCGTTCCTCATAAGGTATCATTTCCAGGCCTTTGACCATTTTGGTTGCCCTCTTCTGGACACGTTCCAGCTTGTCAGTATCCTTCTTGAACTGTGGTGCCCAGAACTGGACACAGTACTCCAGGTGAGGTCTGACCAGAGCAGAATACAGTGGTACTATTACTTCCCTAGATCTAGATGCTATACTCCTATTGATGCAGCCCAGAATTGCATTGGCTTTTTTAGCTGCTGCATCACACTGCTGACTCATGTCAAGTCTGTGGTCTACCAAGACTCCTAGGTCCTTTTCACATGTACTGCTCTCAAGCCAGGTGTCACCCATCCTGTATTTGTGCCTTTCATTTTTTTTTTGCCCAAGTGTAGTACCTTACATTTCTCCTTGTTAAAATTCATCTTGTTTGCTTTGGCCCAGCTGTCTAATCTGTTAAGGTCATTTTGAAGTGTGATCCTGTCCTCTGGGGTATTAGCCACCGCTCCCAATTTGGTGTCGTCTGCAAACTTGCTCAGGATGCCCTCAAGCCCATCAGTGGGCCTGAGTAGCTGGAGTGTAGGAGTAGCTGGAAGAAAGCTGCATGGGGAAATGTCCGGGGTGTACACCTCTCAACACTGTTATGGCCAGGAACAGGAGACCGGGCCAAAAAGGACTACTGATGATCTGACTCAGGAAGGTTGCTCCAATGTTAAGAGTCAAGCTGTCCCAGCTATTGTACATAATAACAAAAAGATACAAGTAAGATCCTGTATCTATTCAGGGGATTTACTTCCAGCTGCAATAAGAAATTCAATAATGCTTCAAGGTCTCCAATGTCATAATGTGAAGGGAACATGAAACAACTGAAGACAGTGACATATCATAAGCACTGCACAGATGCTTCATTTCCAAGCAATTATATACAGACATATATATTATTCTGCAGAATATATTCATTAACTCTGAGTTCGATTAGCTCAGATGTTCTTCCCATTAACAAAACTGCTAACAGTGAAAGACCTGTGAGTTAATACTAGCATAAGCCAAGAACTTTTGTAGATTCAGCATCCTGCCAGCATTCTAGATGCTTAACTCCAATGCTTCCATTTCATTTCCACCATAGTCGTTCACATGGCAATTTTATGTCCAAACCCCAAACCATGCTGTTTGGCAAGATTTAAGATATAACATGACACTGGCCGTACATGGGCACAGCCAACCATATGCATGTCCAATTCTTGCTGCCATATTGCACACCTTATCCTTTAAGGTAGATCGAATCATAGGGATTTAGTGTACTTTCATATGTCCTGAATCTCAAATTATATCATATATCTAGGTGGCAGGCATGTGCACACTTGCCTGGAAGTAGGCTTCATCAGATGCATTGAGATTTACCTCTGAGTAAATAGGCACAGGATTGTGCTGTCAGTGGGATTCTGCATGCCCGCCCACCACCATTGCACTGACAGAGCAATTCTCTGCTGCAGGGGGTTTGTAGAATATAGATGTAATAAAAAAAATAGAATCAGACATATATAGCCTTGTCACTGTGACTCATGCATTGGCAACTTCAGGACTGAACCATTGTAATGTGTTCTATGTGAGGCTGCCCTTAAGGCTGCCCTAGAAGCCACAGCTAGTGCAGAATGCAGTCACTAGGTTGTTGAGTGGGCACATGTTATACCATTTTTGGAAGTGGTTCAGCAGCTACCTACATGCTACTGGGCCAGGCTTATGGCTTAAGTTCTGACTTACCTGAACATCTTGGGACAAGGATTCCTGAGAGAGCACCTTTTCCCGTCTCAACCTGCCTGGTCATGTAAGGTTATCTGATGATAACCACTCTGGCCACTCTGCAACCTGTAGAAATTAATCTTGCAGCAACCAAGGGAAGGACCTTTTCAGCTGTGGCACCCTTTTTGGCACTTGATGAAAACTCATTGATTTTTCTCAGGCCTTTCTAGGCCATGAGTACCTGTCAGTTGTATTGATTCATTTTACGTCTGCTCTGGCCTGTTGGGTGCTGTTTTATTTTATTTTGCATTTTTTTAAATAAAAAAGGTACACTGCCTTGTAATTCCAAATGAAAAGTGGTAGAGAGACATTTTAAATAAATCAATAAAAAACATTTGCAGTTTTATGCACTTTACTGTTGCCAGCCTTAAGCCATTGTTATCACCCTATGCTTCCTTGTCTACAGGCGTAAAAATAATAATAAAAAACAATAGTGACATTTCCTTCTCTGAAAAGCAATTTGCTACAAAGAAGACCTGTAAAAAGGCCGGTGTTTCTGACAGTGGAACAACTTGAGATTCTAGAATGTGTAAGACTCCATCAACCTGATTTGTAAGAGAGACCTGTTTTCCCAAGACACGTTTCCCTCCCCACACCAAAGGTCCAGGCAAATCATGAAGCATTGGGTTTTCTAACCCTAAAACGATGACGATGATGTTCCTGCTCTGCTCTGTATTTTCACTTTCAATACTTCCTGCTGCAGAGACATTGTTAAGAGCCTCCTGTGGCTCTGTGTGCACTGAAGCGCTTCAATGCGCTCGGCAGGGTGCTGTTGCATTGCTGTTGCAGCTGCGGTCCAAGAGGCTCAGAGAGCATAGGCAGAGAGAGAGTGCCTTGGTGCAAATCAGTGATCAAGCTCCATTTGGAGAAAAGGGAAATAAAGTGCACATTGCATGCTACCTTACATTTCAATTACTGCTTTATCTCCTGATCGTTGTGCAATTAACTTGTGTCACCAAGCACTGCGGGTGTCAGGCATGCCCAGAATGAGAATTGGAGGTTATCTTTGCATGAGTGTCGCAGGAGGTCATCTCTCTTGTGCCGTGCTCTTCATATTTAATAAATATGACTCTGCTGGGATAATTCTTTCCTGCGTTCCCTTTTATTGACTGCGAGGGAGAAGTGTCTATTTCTCCTGAAATAAAGAGGGCCACCTGCCCTTGTTTTCACTTTCCCCACACAGTGGCATGGGACATGGAAAGGTTTGTCCACATGAGGCATTTGCAGTGAAAGCCAATGTGTGCTTACTCAGAAGCAAACCCAAGTAAATGTGCATCAGATTTCACTGCGAAGTATGTAAGGGTTGTGAATGCTCTCCATTGGGTTGGCTGACAACGTGTCATATTTGGGACTTGACCTGATTGCCAGAAAGGGTAGACACCATTGTTGTAGGAACCATTGATATATGTATTTTTAAATATTCATATTCAGAATGAAGCATCTTTCTTCCTCTTCAAGGGAAGAAACTTGCATATAGAAAGTCCCAACTTCAATATCTGGCAACTCCACATAGGGCTGTGAGAGAATCCTCTCTGATACCCTGGAGAGCCAATGTCAGTCATTGTGGACACCACCAAGCTAGATGGACCAATGGTCTGACACAGTATAATGCACTTCCAATATTGAAAGGTATTCAGCTGGCAATTGATAGTGATGCTTGCTTCTCTTTGGTGACTCCTAGCCAACCATCTACTTCTTCGCAAAACTGTCTTGTGACTTATAGTGGAAAGTGGCCTATCAATATCTTAATAAATTAATCCGCAAATGCCAACGAGTTGAAGCCATGTTACTTCATGGCAGCTCTGTGGCATTGTATCATTTGCCCCCATGCTGGTGGAATTATGATCCAGAGCCCTGCTGGATCAGGCTGACGGTCCAGCATTCTCTTCTGATAGTGACCAACCAGATGGCACCAGAAGATTACTAAAGAAATATCAGGGCTGGTTCAGCTGCAGGTCAGCATGGAGAATCAGAGATGAGCAGTGAAGTTAGTTCTTTATTCAAGGAAACAGAATGCAAACAGAGAAACCTATGGGCAAGACTTGCTCCCAGTTAAGCAGTTGTCAGAACTGATGACCTGTGCCCCCCATTTCCCTCTACATCTCCTCCTTGGCCGGATGTTTTCCAAGCAGTCTTAAACTCCATCAGGGAGTCCCCCTGTGCTCTTGGTTCTGCTTCATACAAGGGACAAGAGGAGCTTAATACAGTGGGACCAGCAGGCTCCCATGAAGCTGCTGCAGCCTCTGCCCTGTCCTCCTCCTCAGCTGCCTGTCCTGCATCTGCAGTGCTTTCTGCTTCTGGTTCCTCTTTCTCACTCAAGCTTGTTGCTTGTTCAGCTTCCAACCATTCTGCCACCCCATATCCTCTGACCTGTCTTCTGTGCCCCACCACCATCCCCCTGGCTCAGATCCTTCTTCCCTTTATGCTTCCCATGGGGGTTCTCCAGCTGGAGCTTCCCACCAACCCTCATGGTCCAGCTAGTCCCTGACAAGGAACCCTTGAAAGAATGGTGAACCCAGAGCAGTTGCAGCAGATTCCACCCACCCTTCTGTGGTGTTATAATCTAGAACTCGCTTTCTATGTATTATCTAAATATTGGCAGTGCTGAAAGGAGGATTAGAGTCAAATAGCATTGCCTGATATGTTGAAAAGGGAACTGACAATGCGATAAACCTAAAGTGACAGGCTGAGAACGTTCGTTCTTTTCTCTCCACAAGGGATACTAATTTTCTTCACAAATGGAAAGTGTCTGACTTTTGAAGGCTCCTGTAGTGTTGGAAATGCATTTGTCCTAAAATTTGTGCAGTTTAATTTGCTTTGCTGAGCTATCTGTGCATTAGCGCACAAGGCCAACAAACTGACCTTTTACCTCATAATTGCAGCGGCTCCAGATGCTGCCCAGGATAAATGCACAGGCGTCTCTTGGCAACTCTGACTTCACATGGCCCAGTCATGTGAAGAAGATGTCTAAAGCACAATCCCCATCTTAAGGGAGCTACTGCTTGCATGTGTTAAAAGCTACCACAGAGAAAGTAAACATTCTGACAGCCGGCTTCAAAAGAAGCGCTATTACAGGATGTGCATATATATATATATATATATATATATATATATATATATATATATATATATATCCCCATATGAAGCTGCTTGTAGAGAAAAGCAGGCACTGTCTTTAAAACATCAATTTCAGTGACCTTCAAATGGTGGGACTCAATACTTTTCAGGTATTGCTGCTGGGCTGCAGATGAGAAACACTGGGAGACAAGAGACGAAGAGGGGGCTGGAGTGTGCGCAACTCAGATGGAGTCCTAAACTAAGTCTATGTTCTCCAGTGATAACAGGATAGAGCTTGTGTTGCTTTCATAGCTGTATGGATGCGGATTTTTTGGTAGGTGGGACTTGTTGATTCTATTAGTATTATGGCTTCCCTTGCTGAAATTTTTAGCTTCTATACCACTTGTATAAAGCTACAGGAACATTTCCCTCTGTTAACTCTGGGTGGCCATGAGTAAAAGAAGAAACAACTCCTGCACCTTTAATTGTTGTGTAGAAGAGAAGATTTTGCCATGCATACCTTGTCAGAAGCCCCACGCCCTTTCACATCTGGTCACCCTATTTTGACTAGACATGTATGACAACCCCCCCCCCCCGGCTGCTAGTAGGTTTAGAAGAGCAGTTTAACATCCACCACCTCTGTCAACAGGAATCCCGGTGTCCAGATGTGGATCTAAAGGGTTTGGATACATAAATGATCCTGTGGCACCCCAAATGCCTTGGTTATCAGGGCCGTATTAAGCATACCCGGCAGTGTGGTGCAAAGATCCCTCCGGCACCTCCCCCCCGTTTCCCAGAGTTGTCAACCTTTTTTAAGGGGGGGAACCCCAAAGTTGTTCACCTTCTTTAGGAAAGGTTCCCCAGAGTTGTTGACTTTTTGGGGGGGAGCGGACACCACGCTTACACATTATCTCTAACAAGCCCTTAGATCAAAATAAGATGAAAAGGCAGAAGAAAATCTAACGAAGTCCTCAATTCCAAAGCAAGACTCATTCAAGACTCAGCAGTTCTTCCAATTCATCCTCATGACTCAAATCACCACATATCAAAAAGTTAAAGCAATCACCAGTTTGTTGTTCTTTAAATAAATTTAAAAAGACACAGACAATGAAGTTCCCAGCCATTTTGTGTTTAAGCACAAAGCTGACGTTTTCAAATATTGTGGGGTGTGTGGTGGGTGTGGGTGTAAAGCAGTGACATCCTGAACCTAAAAAGGACCCAAAACTTGGGTCACAAAGGCTGCAGCCCTAACTGCACGTACCTGAGAGTAAGCCCTGCTGAATCTAACAGGACCTTACTTCTGAGTAGACAGTAGGACTGCAGCAAGAAACACAGTTGGGAATTAGGGCTTTCTGATTTAAGTCTCAACCAGAGGAAAATGTAATATTGAAGATTAGGGAGAAAGGAATATGAATATATTGGGGGGAGGGGGCTGACGAGAGACCAAAAACCACCGGTAGCAAGACAAGGCACACTTTCTGCGGAGCAAGTCTCACACACAGTTGCTTGGGGCAAGGACTGCAGAGGGACCATAGTTGGGTTGTGCGTGTGTTTTTTTCAGAAAAACGTAGAATTGGAAGGTACCCTGCAGGTCATCTAGCCCAACCCCCTGCAATGCTTTTTAGTTTGCATTGATCACAAGGCACCAGTAAGCTCAATAGGAAAGATGCCTCTGTTGGTTATACCTCAGTCCAGTATACCTGAAGTCGCGTCTCCACCCCCATTGTTCTGCCCAGACACTGAGATCCAGTTACAGGTAACCAGGCAGAAGGCCTTCTCGGTAGTGGCACCAGCCCTGTGGAATGCCCCCCCACCAGATGTCAAAGAGAAAAACAACTACCAGACTTTTAGAAGAGATCTGAAGGCAGCCCTGTTTAGGGAAGCTTTTAATGTTTGACGGACTATTGTATTTTAATATTTTGTTGGAAGCCGCCCAGAGTGGCTGGGGAAACCCAGCCAGACGGGTGGGGTATAAATAGTAAGTTATTATTATTATGAGGCAGAAGCTCGTATTGTCAGATGGAAGCAGGACTTTTCCTCTTCTTACGGGCAGAAATTGGGAGCCTACAACAGCCAGAAATCAACCAGTGAAGTTTTCCCCAGCATCCGGGTGCACCTTGGTACTTGGAAAAATCTTCACCTGCTGACTTCTTCCTGCTGTGTAGCTCCTAAGGGCACAGGGCATCTTCTCACAAAAAGAGGACAACCTTAGATAAAAGCTCATGCTGATGGGAGGGGAGGGGGTTGTTTGTTAATTTGTTAATTATTTTTTCTGGCCCCCAAATGTTCTGGAATTGTGTGCTTTGGTTGCATATCGCATGCACCCACCTCACATTTAGTAAGCCAAAGTATATAATAAGAGCTGCGGAAAAGAATGTTTTGCGCTCTCTCTCTCTCTCTCTCTCTCTCTCTCTCTCTCTCTCTCTCTCTCTCTCTCTAAAACAAATATGGCACCACACTCCCCCTTGAAAGAGAAATCAGCAGATCAATGAAGTTTTCATTTGGCTGTCATGTGCAGCGGGTATGAAAGGGATTGGCCCTTACAATAACAGAGACAGGATGCTGAGATTGTGCTATCAGCTGCAGAATGGAGCATCTGACTGGCGTACTGTTTTATCCCTTCCAGAGAGATGACTGCAACAAATGAAGTGCTTTTGTTATATTTTTGTTCACAGGCAAGAAAACTGATGAGCCACCTGAAGCCAGACGGGGGGGGGGGGGGTTGGAATAGTTGGCAGGCAGCACACAGAGAGCAAGAGAGAGAGAATACCTACCCAACCCCTTGCTAGCATAAATGAACAGGAAACCCAGCATGAGATTCTTCCGGCATCTTATCTGGAATGGGTATTTAGCGACTTGTAACCAAAGTGTGTGTGTGCACACGTGTGTGTGTGTGGAGGAATGTGTACACTTTTTTCCAGGTGCTGTGGCTGCTACTAGAGAAAGAAACAAAACTCTCAGTCTCAGACGATATCCTCCCAAGGCTTCTCAGTCAGGAGATTCAGAACTTGTCCCCCTGACTGATATGGTCATCTGCAGCCAGTGACCTTTGCCCATCTTCAGAAATCACACACATCAGATTTCATTATCAGGGTAGCTGACTGGAGGTTTTAAAGAGACGGGGCTGGACTTTTTCCTAGCAGAGAAAACATCCACATCTTTTGTGGAGGATTTCACCTAGAATATACCTGAATCCTTTCCACCCGAGGGCTGGGAGGGATTGGGTAGAGTCAACCAAACATTTATGATGCTGTTTTCCTGTGTACTGTACTTAATAAGCGGAGACAGGCAAAAACCTGACTGTCATTATCTCTCTGTGAAGAGAAGACTCATCCTATCCCAAACTCCTTTCAGTTCAATCACGTGACCCAGCAACCCAACCCAGTAGAAGTTACCTTGGCAAAAAGTTTGGTGTAAGTCACACCTGCTTTGGCAAGCATTGCTCTGAACTGGGGAACTGTTTTTATTGTTTTAACTGATTAAAATATTGTGCTTTTACATAGTTTGTTTAATTGTATATTTTAATACATGATGTTTTAAAGTTGTTGTGTGTTTTAATTATATCTTGACTTAATAGTTGTTAAATGCTTAGAAGCCATTTTGGCATCTAACCAGTATGGAAAATTAATATAATGATGATGATGGTGAAAGCAGCCTTACCTCTGTGTCCTAGTATATGTGATTTGGACCAATTACATTATTAACCCAAGCAGTTGTACACATTGAATATATGATATGGCTTAAACTTAATTTTTGAAAGCAGCATGCATGGATCTGATGCATTTGCATATAAGTTCAGCCAGTTGTGAACACTGGAATTTCAGGCTGAAATAATGATTGCATTTCTTTCTAAAAGGCTTCTAGTCCAGCATTTGGGACTAAGAATTCAGGAGTTGCAGTCCAATTTTATAGGACATTGGTTATAATCTAAAAGTAATGTATATGCCGAGGTTCATACATGAATAATAATAAGAGCTGAATGTGTGTCCCCCAAAAGGAAAGACCAGTTTCCTTTGTTAGCTTTGCAGGCCTCAAGGAGTCTGATTGAATGTCATTTCAGGACAGTAGCGCCTATTTCCCTGCCTGTACTTCAAGGAGAACCATCTGACATTTTCTTCTTCTATTACTGACTTGCGGCATGATGCACGCTTCCTTAGCTGCTCAGGTAGCATGGGGATTTAGTGTGTGGTGCTGTTTCTCCTTTCTAATTACATTTTTCTAAGAGCTGTGACTGTGGGGAAGAACTTAGGAAATACACTCAACTTTCCATAATTGGAAGAATCATTACCAAGACACACACCGAGAACCTCCTGGTTCGTGGAAATTTGGGGAAATGGAGTGTTGTTCTTTGAGGGAAACCGAAAAAGAAACAGCTTTGTTGTCCTGAAATAACCTGTGATAATTCTCCTCTGAGACAAAATAAAAATAAAATAAATTACACAAGTAGACTTGAAGGAATTAGGGGTGCTCGTGAAATTCTCCCCAACCAAATTTCTCCCTGGATTTTGGAGCTACAAATTGCCTGATCTTAGCAACATGCCATTTTTTTATTTTCAGACTTCATTCAGATGGGTGAACAGAGAAGCAGTGTGGAGCTCACATATTCCACCCCTCCTTACTATACAGGTTACCAACACACACAAACCTACTGTACATTGATTAAAACACTGCAAAAAAGGGAAGCTATATACATTGGACAATCATATCAAAAGTCTTTGTTCTGTTGTGATTTAATCAATGCAGAGATGTGCATGTGTGCATTAGGTCCCTGTAAGGGGGCGGGAAGAGATAAGACTTGAAAAGTGTGGCAAGATGAGTATTGTTCCAATGCTGAAGTTAATTTTAGAAAATCTCCAAATTAAATCAGAGAACAGGTAGAGCAGAACATGGAGAGGAATCCAACCACAGAACAATAACAAAACTGAACAGCTCATCCCTAGAAGGAATCTGTAAACAGAAGAAGGCAAGTAGAAACTGCAAGAAAATGTTGCACTGCCTTCACCCAATCTTTCCCACCCCCTCCTCCACAATAGTCAGTCAGCATTCTGCAGCCATCGGACACTCAAGAGTTCTCCCCAAGCCTACTGATACCTCCCACTTGGTAATGATTGGTGAGGTATTGTACACAAGCAACAGAGTTATGTTCGAACTTGGAAATAGAAGAAATGGTGGCTAGAAACCTCTGTACACAAAAGTATTGCATACACAAGCACAAGCACAAAAAGGAGCTTGTCTTCATTGAATGAATGCATGGAATCTGCTTTTGGTGAATCAGTCCCAAACTGCTCAAGCGTTTGTTAGTGAATATCACAACTAGGTACATGAGGCTGATTGTGTGACTCTTCCCCACATGACCCATTTCCCCCTTGGGATCACACTATTGCTTTAAAAAAATATTCCTATGATTAGTAAACAACTACAGTACTGCCCCCCCCCCAAATGTAAAATAAATTAAAGGTTCTCCACTACTAGAAGACAAATCACCCACAAGGATTTTTGACACAAAAAATGAGCACAGAGAGGGATGGGGGGGGGGGAGATTGTGTGATCAAGTTGCTTGTTTTTCCCACAGGAAGAGGATTCCATATAAAAATGCCCCTTAAATTGTTCAGTAATTAGTTGGCCATTGTTTTCAATGATCTGATATCTCCAGATTACCCAGACTTCCATCAATTTCAGCAAAGAAAACTTAGACAAAGGATATATATATATATATATATATATATATATATATATATATATATATATATATATATAGCTATGCTTTCTCTATTAGCAGAAACACATAAGTACAGTCTTGGATTTGCATTTTTAATATTATTTATGCTTTATACATAATATAATATGCAGGCTATATTGTGTGTTAAGGGGGGGTAGTTTGTCCACTTTTGGTCCCCACCCTGCACTCAGCTCTCACCTGTGACTCCTAGAAGCTATCAGCCTGCAACAGTGGCCACACCCTGGGAAACAGTTGGACTGGCCAACCAGGTGAGGGTAGCCAATGGGTCTCAAACCCTCAGTGAGTTAGGGACTTCCCCTGCATGCAAAGACAGGCTCTGGTGGATTGAGTGGACAAGACCAAGAGTGGACCCAATGGTCAAGAAGGTGGTTACTGCACGTTCTGTAGAGGGAAATGAGGGGCAGATGGGGCTTGGGAAGTTGGCCATCAAGGAGAAGGAAAACTCTAAACCTTCACTGCCTTGCAGCTATCTTCCTTCATGAGAAAGGCTTGGGGAGTAAACCCTGGGAAAAAAAATCTTTACCTGCTGCCTTGTGGGAGAAGAAAAGGCTAAGGAGTTAACCCAACATAAATCTGGACTGGAGTCCCTGGACTGGATGGTGTCTTGTACGCCTCCTCCCAGCAACTCCTGTAGCCAAGCTGATGTCAAATGTATCGCTCTGCTTTCTTTTGGACAACACCAGCAAGGCTGAGATGGGGGTCTTGTTATCTTACACCTCAGAGAGGAGGCACACTCCATTCTCTCTCTCGAGACATATGGATAACAGCAATTGCACTATTCCTATGCAATCACTAATGATGTGAAACTGCAGCTAGGGTCAGTTGCTCCACACTGTTGTATGTGCATGAAGGGACTCTGGATCTGTGCTAAATTGGTGCAGCTGCCCCGGGCAATGATCAACTGTGTCAGTTCAGACTTGTTATAGGGAAGGAAAGATGGACTGCACAAGTTAATTGTGTTATTTCCATGTACAAATCATTTCAGCGCTCGCTGGTGCAGATACTGTATACACAAAGAGCATTATTCACATATGCAGCAAGGAACCGGGCATGTTTTGAAAGGCACATAGTTTCATTCTTCATCTTTGCCCATGGCTTGTAGTCTAGTTGGAGAGCGTTATGGAGGTGTGTTAAGGCAGGTGAGCAAGTTAATCACTTCAACCCTGCAGAAATACAACTACCTAAATCAGTCTAATGGACAAGCTGCTCCCTGCAATCAATTTCCTAGGCTTCTCTTTGTACTGAACTAGACAGACTAAGAAACCTTCTCTTTGATACACCTGTAATTTGACTTAATCAGAAGTTGACCACCGTGGAAGAACATGCCTCTGTAAAAATATATATCTCCATTGTAGGCAAGACAAATCCATCAGAGAAGAATTCATTTAAGGTTAAATATAATCAGGAAAAGCCACCTGTTTTTGAAGGCTTAACCAGAGTTTTACTCCCCCCCCCCCAAAGGTCTGAGAGATCACAAACAGACACAGACGTGAACACACACATCAGCAAAACCAGCAATGCTGCAGGCAGTTCATTCTAAAAGTCATAGTATGGGCTCAGCTCCACACTAACAAATCCCAAGCAGCAAGTCTGATATAATGACAGCATAGGATGACAACTTAAGAGGAACATGTGCGTGGGCAGGAATTAAACTTATTCCCAGACATACAGACTTGGCACTTAAGTCACATGAGAAGAAGTTGGTGAAACAGTATAAAATTATCTAATTGTATTAGGAAAAGAGAACAAGTTATCTAATTCTTGTGTTGTGCTGCCAGAGATCCAGATCAGAGCTTACTGTGTCAGAATTTGTCAGATGCTGAACAAGGTGGAAGAGAAACACTATTAGCTTGTGCCAAAAATAACAGAGTGAGGCAGGTTTCTTCTTCTTCCTTTAATTCTTCTAATAAACAAGTTTTCAGCTTTTTCTAATCTGGGCACACATTGGTAGAAATATTCTAAAGAGAAATGGAAGCAGTCAGGGTCATTCAACACCTGCAAAAAGAAGAAAATGCAACTGAAATGGCCCTACCTTTTCCATTTATAGGAGCAATGATGGCTGTTACAGCCTACCTGGGATCCCAGGCTTTGCCTTTGACAACATACTTTCCCTTTGACAAGCTCAGTGACTGCTGGTTCATTAAGGAAACTCTCCCTTTGACAAGTTCAGTGGCTGCTGGTTCATTAAGGAACTTACCAGGTTCTGTATTGATGATATGGGAGGTTATCCCTCAAAGGATATAATAGATGACTCCACTTATTAGTCTGCAGCCACAAACCAGCTGCTTTATTCCCTCTTCCCTATTACTGCTGCTTTATTCCCTCTTCTGCACAATCCTAGTACCAGAGGATATGCACCCATGTACATCTATTGTCTAATTGCCTTGCCCCCTAATTGCCTTGCCTGCAAGAAAGGCAGGCAGGGAGGCACTATGGGAGCTTGGATCAGTCCCTCTTTTCCACCCAGAACCAAAAGACACACAGTTTGGCATTCTAATAGAGAGCTTTTTCCAATGAGTGAGGAGAACTACTGTGACCAATGATTGTGCATTTTCCTTGTAGGATATACACTCAACACTCAATTTCTAAAATGAGGGATGCAGGGACACACAGCGAGCTACTGCACCTTCTGCCCTGGAAACCCTTCCTCCTAGTCCCAGGTGTGGGGAGCTATTAGTAAAGATCATACTCTAGCATCTTCCTATGTGGAGATTGCTGTGGGCCATTCTTCTGCCAGGGTGGATATTGATCATATGTTCTCCAACAGCACTTGGCGAATTGGGTGAGAAAACTTTTCATCATCAAACATGTCACTTTTGAACGTTGCTAATGTAATATAACCAGCCCAAAAGGAAAGCATTTCTAAATAATTCTGGCCTGTGTGTCTCCTTCATCCAACAGATAAATGTGGGGAATTTGCATACCAACTATAGCCTGCAATCCTATACCTATTTATTTATTTGAAGTGTTTTGATACCACCCTTCAATTGTGCTCCCAGGATTCAGTGGGACTTGCTTCTATGAAAACATGTATTGCACTGTGCTGTTAGAGTCCTTTGTGAAAGCTATGCATCTCCCCTTGGATCCTGCAACTGCTGAATATGGGCAGCATACTGCACTGCAGCAACACCTAGGAAGGCAACTAGTAACCGGTTTCTGTACACTACAAAGATGAAAGCTATTTACTTCTAAGGAAATGCATAAGTAGCAAATGCTTTGCTTTACAGACCACCCTCCCTTCAACAAAATAAAATTTCTTTCCAGAAGTGTTTCTGGCAGAAGAAAATCTTCAAGGTGAGAGGGCTGCATTATTATGCGTTAAACTTTTCATGAGGGTTTTATACCATTCAATGCTCTATGCAATGTAATAATCTATGCCAAGATGTATTGGCTCTGGTATAAGTTATTTATATTATCTCTATATGAAGCTGAGTGTGTATACATTTTTATGTTATCTTTTTCTTTGAACATGATTGATGGTTTCCCCCCCTCTTCTCCCCTCTGTTTGTAGAATTAATGTAATTTAGTTTATGTTTATATATTGATAAAATGTGTTGCAAAGAGAGCATATTCCCTTGCTATTTTTAGTGGTTTCCCTCCCAGAACCTAGACTAAAAAATCATTATTATTTGCCTGGAAAATTGATCTTGTACCGGTCCAGTCTGCCCAGCAAAGCCAAGTTGGGTAGCAAATATCCAAACTACTGACAGGGACAAAGGAGCCCTCTTCCCATTTCAGATAGCATGGTAGGCCTACTTTTTGAGCTCATAAACACTCAGGCTACTTCCATGCATAACATGATCACACCTCCCTGTATGTCTGTTGAATTGTCCAGACAAAGTCTTTGTACTGTGTGCAAAGTACTCTACTTGTCATAAGAAAGCAAGTAACTTTCAACTCCCTACTGTCTTCTATGTCTAGGAAGTAGGGTGCTGCAGGGTTCTGTCCTGGGCCCGTTGTTGTTAAACATCTTTATAGACAACTTTGATAAAGGTATTGAGGGGGTGCTCATCAAATTTGCTGATTACACCAAACTGGGAGGGGTAGCCAATGCTGTAGAAGACAGCATCGGGATTCAAGATGACCTTAATAGATTGGAGAACTGGGCCAAATTGGGACAAACGTAAGGTTCTGCACTTAGGCAGGATGGGTGACATCTGGCTTGTCAATAGTACGTGTGAAAAGAATATAAGGGTTTTAGTAGACCACAAGCTTAACATGAATCAACAGTGTGATGAAGCAGCAAAGAAAAAAAGAAAAAGCGAATGCTCTTCTAGGCAGCATCAACAGAAGTATAGTGTCTTAATCGAAGGAAGTAATAGTATTACTCTATTCTGTCTTGATCAGACCACACCTGGAATACTGTGTCCAATTCTGGGCAATACAGTTTAAGAAGGATGCTGACAAGCTGGAACATGTGCAGAGGAGAGCAACCAAGATGATCAAGGGTCTGGAAACCAAGCCTTATGAGGAGCAGTACGGGAGTTGGGTATGTTTAGTCTGGATAAGAGGAAATGGACAGGAGATATGATAGATAGATAGATAAATAGATAGATAGATAGATAGATAGATAGATAGATAGATAATTTATTACAGTTGGAGACCAGCATATAAAACACACTTGGGGATACAATCCCAGAAGGAACACAAACATTTAAAACATTGAACAACAGTAAATTTAGAATTTATAAATGCGATAAGCATATAGACACTAAAAACCTTGAGATAAGCTACCATAGAGAAGTGACCCAGAATCACCCAAGGGACCAAGTTTGGGGATTTTCTTGACAAACTAGTTTGGATCGGGGTGGGGGTGGGGGTGGGGGGTGGTCTGCGCCTACAGATCTGTACACAGAATCTGGCAACCATCCTTGTCTTTTGATCCTTGTCTAGCAGGAAAAGATCAAATTTTTGCTTTTCCGGGAGAGGAGATATGATAGCCCCCTTCAAATATCTAAAGGGTTGCCACATGGGTAGGACCTGAACCAATGGCTTCAATTTACAAGAAAGGAGATTACAACTAAACATCAGGAAGATCTTTATGATGGAAAGAGCTGTTTGACCATGGAACAGACTCCCTCCTTCCTTGGAGGTTTTTAAGCAGAGGCTGGATGGCCATCTGACATGGATGCTTTAGCTGAGATTCCTGCATTGCAAGGGGTTGGACTAGATGCCCCTCAGGGTTCCTTCCAACTCTACAATTCTCTGATTCTATTATTTTTAAACTGTTGCCTCCAATGTCCCTTAGTACACAGACTGTTATTGTTATTTATTAAATTGATTAGTTGCCTTTTCTTGCCAAAGGCAACTCAAAGCGATTTACAAACAACCAAACAGCCTCAAAAACAACTCCACATAGATACATTAAAATCAGTTGCCTTGAGACCTTTTTCTGTGTTACAAGAGACTAACATGCCCAAATGATGATGACAATTTAAAGCAATATGTCCTAAGCAAGCATGGTAGCAAATTATACAAAAAAGGCAATGATCTATTATTTGGGAAGTAATCACAGATATTTGGCACAAGTTGCCAAAGTGAAATCACTTTTAGGTCTCCCTGGTTTAAGTGAGAAAATGAACTCTCCTGCCTACATCAGTTGGAACTTACAATTGTTCTGTTTTAGAAGAATCCTGCCCACTCTTAGTTCTGGTCCATCCGGGTTCTGATGGTAGTACATCTAATAATAAAGCAATGCACACAGTCAATAAAAGAACACTAACCCTGCTTGCCAAGGGACACGTCTATACCCAGATTAATTTACCCGGTGTGAATACAAATGATAGAAAAATGCTACTGGGAAATAAATGCAGTTTTATCATTGCTCCTGGGCCAACAAGCTCTTTTTGTGTGTAATTGCTTTATGATGGCACTTGCAATCTAAAAAACCCCAGCAACCCTAAAAGGCAATGGTCATTAGTGGAATACTACTGAAGGTCCAGACCAATAGGTCATGGGTAAATTGACAGTCATTCAAATTAGGAACCAAATAGCTCCACAAATTCTAGTATGTAAGGAAGCAAACACAAACCAAGAAGTAGAAAGAAGTTCAGGGAAGTTTTTAATGTGTGACATTTTAATGTATTTTTAATCTTTGTTGGAAGCTGCCTAGAGTGGCTGGGGAAACCCATCCAGATGGGCGGGGTACAAATAATATATTATCACCATCATCATCATCATCATCATCATCATCATCATCATCATCATCATCATCATCATCAGAGAAGCAGCCTTTTAATATATTGTTGCAAGAAGCACACAGTGCTAAGTAAAACCCCATGCTACATACTCCAGTTTCCCCTTTGCATCGTTTTCTGGTTTGCACCAGTAAATATGATTATTTTCTCTTCTGAAAGTCACGTAAAGAACTTCTGCCTCATTCCATGTTGATGGCCCATGGAAAGTTTGTCTTACTAGGCTAGGCTAGCAGCGGCCTCGTGGTGATTTTAGCTTCACTCTTCCGTCTGCTAACATAAAGCACACACTTCTCTGCGCCATTCCACATTGAACATGAACCTTATTCCTTTCAGTGTACAGGAGGCAAACACAGCAAAAAGAGCCTCGCTGTCTCTGGAGACCTGAACTGGTAATGGAAGGTGAGAAGCTGACAATAGCACACTTGTTTCAGTGGTTCTCCAGGGAACCTACAGAGAAAGCAGCTGCCAGAGGGCACCATCACTACATGTTGGCAACAGAGGGAATGTCACCAACTTACTGAAAGGTCCCCTAACTTACAAGGATTCGGGTTAGCAGCAGATCAGCTGTCCTGTTGAAGGGAGATGTGACTGCAGAGGAGTTACCGTATGCAAGTTCCCACTTTGGATGTCACAGAAACCCAAGCCACTTGCCATTTCTGTCTCCCCTTGTTCGCTTCCGTGGCTCCCTTGGGATATGATCTTCCCTCGAACTGAGAACCACAAGCTTGTTTGTTTGTTGTTGTTTGTTGCAGCAGGCCAACAGGGCTACACCCCCCCCCCGAAACATGACTTCCATGAGTATCAAGTGACGCACACATTGGGGCAAAACATCTGAGCTTCATATATACACCAATTGTCAGGCTTGAGGAATCCTCTCCCTCCCCCTGATGGCACCAAGAGGCAGGGAGGAAACAAGGAAGTTCTTACGTATGATTTATTCAGTCATCATGGTATGAGACAAAGAATTCTGGTCATTCCTCCATAAGGGTGTTGCTCGCACTGAACTCCTCCCCCTTCCCCCTCTAGCAGCAACACTTGCTTCTACTGTGTCTCCCACGTTTTGGGAGAAGGGGTGGGAGTTGGTTATGCTGTCCAATGACGTGTCAGCTAGCTGCTCTGCCTCCCTCCTCCTTCTCCCAACAATGCATAGCTCTGCTGTTCTCCTGTCTCTGAGCTGCTATCTTCCTTAAATCCCTGCTGTAATTCGAGACTACCTTTCTCCTCTCTGAAAGCTACAGGAGAAGGGGGAAGAGACCTCCACCATACCTCCTCCTCCTCCTCTTCAGTCCAGTCCTTGACACCAATGGGGACTGAGGTGCTGGTGAGAGAGCTTGGGGTCAATGGTGATTTGGTGCAGATATGGAACAAAGCCTTATCTCAGGTGCTTGACTGGAGAGGAGTGTGTGTGGAACTGTCCTCATATCCTTGAGGTTTCAGTGGCCAACCAGTGTGGATTTTGTTTTTCTTTTCTTCAAATCAGAAGGCTGATATTGTTCTACAAGATTTGGGCCTTCACTCAAACAACTCAACAGCAATTGTTGTTCCCTCATGTCTCTGTAAGATGGCATACCTGCCAAGTGCCCTGTTTTAAGCACTTGCTTTCTTTCAAGGTGCCCTGGACTCTGCCTTCATCCCAGGGTGCCCAGATTTTGTGGGGCGGGCAAGGGCAAGAGCAAGAAGTGGTGGGATGGGTGGGTGGTTGAGGACATGAGAGAAGCAGCAGGGCAGGCAGGTGGGCAACGAGGGTGACCAGATGGTGTGGGGTTGGTGGTCTCCGACTTTGCCCTCCTGAAATGTTGGTGGATGGATATTTGAGAATGATCTGTGTGGGTTTCACACAATGACTTGCTTCCTGATGCCTAAGGGCCTAGAGCAGTTTGCAACCATTAAAACACAATACAGTGGAACCTCGTTTTATGAACACCTCGGTTTACGAATTTTCGGTTTACGAACGCCGCGGACTCATCTGGAACGGATTAATTCACTTTCCATTACTTTCAATGGGAAAGTTCACTTCAGTTTATGAACGCTTCAGTTTATGAACAGACTTCCGGAACCAATTACACCCATGCATATTAAGAAGCTTTAAACATCCTATAATCACAAAAATAAGGTGGCGCATCTCAGCACTGCATATAGGTATGTCTATGCAAGCTCTCTGAACACTGATATGCCTTCACCAACCCTGAACATGATCTCTAACACATCCAGTCCAAAAGGTGGATCGCCAGTTCACCTCTGGGCTCAGTCTAATCATGAGCTACTGGAGAGATTGTGACGTATGGTACAATTACAAGTAGGCCCTTTTCTGGGGTGGAGAGCAAATAGCTCTGCTATTTGCCTATGAAGCACCCATCATGGTTGATGCCAAAAGCTGACTAAAGTCCGTGTACAGAAGGCTCTCTCGATGGAACAAGATGAGAACTTATTAAACTCCCTGTTTGCGGCTGTCAAATGTATTGTAATTAGGTGCAGGGAATCAGATAAATACATCACCCCAGACAAGCAGTTAAGATAGCACAACGAGGCAGAATGCTTTAATCTGCAACAGGAAAGGGTTACAGAGTGTTCCCTCAATAGGCTACAAGGTGTGAAGTATGGGAGAGAAGAGGATTTCTGACAAACAGCAGCATGATAGCCTAACCTGGTTCAGGAAGGCTTGTTTAAACTCGTGATACAAATGATGCAATTTGTTTAAACAAACCCAATATGCATTTCATGATGATAGTGCTTAAAATGTATTAGATGCCTTCTACAAAACTGTCTCAGGGTGACAGTGCTAAAACATGCAAAGAATTAAAACACAAGCAGTAGACAATAGTTCCAAAAACCCAGCAGTGTTAACCCCCCCCCCATTATCTGGCCCTCAAAACATTCCCCAGGCCACATTCTTCCCTGCAGTACAACCCACCACTGCCATGCGACTTTCTAAACTTTGCCCATAAGTGAATGTGACCCTCAGTCTGAGAAAGATTCTCCCATCCCTGCATTCAAGTGTTGGACTAGGACCATGGAAACTGGTGTAAAAATCCCCACCCAGCTAAGAGGTTCACTGGGAGACAATGGACCAGCCACTGTCTCTCAACCTAAATCTACTTCAAAGGGTTGTTGTGAGGATAAAATGGGGAATTTTAATGGAATTTTAATGAAAACTATGTATGCCAGCTTGCTCTCCTTGGAAGAATGGTGTGGTATAAATGTAAATAACAAATAAATACATTGCCCGGTGGTTCAAATCATATTCGCATACTCCTTAACTGCCTCAGTTAAATCAGGATATCCTGTTTTGGGGCTCCGTACTCTCTTATGGGTCACATGACTCACCCAGAAGTGTGGTCCAAAAGACACGCATCCCGGTTTTTGGCCTGGACATGTTGGAGGGTTTGTATTAATGGCTTGGTCCTCAATGTTCCAGGCTAAGTTGGAAGCTGCATGTCAGCAGCTATATACATTTTACATAAATGAACCCTGATTGTTTGTTTTTAAATCATGTGTCTAAGAGGAATATGCATCCTTCATAAAAGCTAGCCTTAAATACCCAATGATGGTAACGACAGGGTGTTAGAAGAATGCAGGGTATTTGCATGGCAGGGGGTTGGACTAGATGACACTTTGGATCCCTCCCAACTGCATAATACTTTGATTCTAAGAAGAGTCAAGGCGTCCAAAAGAAAATAAGGACAGAAGCAAAGGAATTAGAGACAACACGAGAAGAGGAGGAGGAGGAGGAGGAGAGAGACATAGCTTCATAGCTGCCAAGTTATCCCCTTTTTAAAGGGATTTTCCCTTATGCTGAATAGGCTTCCTCGCAAGAAAAGGGAAAACTTGGCAGCTATGCATAGCTTACTGGGTGAGTTATTTCTCCTTCCCATCAGAGAAATCCCGGCATCTGAAAAATTAAGAAGTATTTTTAGTGTGCTGTAAAATTACTCTGGCTTTGTTGGAAATAATGGAAACAAAATCTAGTGAAAAGATCTGAATATCTGAATAAGCAGATCAATTCTATTTACGGTATTTTTTAAAAAAATAATAATGTTGATACACTCTAGAATTAGCCACAAACCAAACCCACAGAGCTCCTTTTCATGATCTATAGCATATACTCAAAAGCCAATGGAGCAAGAAATCCAGCAATGGGGAAAAGACACTTTCTATCCCCCTCTGCCTACCCTCTCTCTCACTCTCACACATGCATCAGGAATGCCTAAATCCATATTCATTTAGCATGGTAGCAAATCCCATCAGCTGGACACTGCAGTGGAGAAATGAGATGGTTGCATAGAAATAATCAGGGCACAACTGAGCAGCTCCCATGTGGCCCAAAGCAGGCAGGAAAACCTTCCCTGTGCTTGCCTTGAGGTCCCAGGAATCAGCATGGCTGTGATTGTACAACGGAATGAGGTGGCATCTATAATGTGGCTATTTGAGCAAGATCTTGAAGAAACCGGATGTTCCTTGTTCTTCTTTGCTCCTTTTAAATCTAGGTCGCACAGAGTGGCAAATGCAAACCAATCCTCAGGGAAGGAACGGCTATTGGTTGGCTGCAAGCCATGATGGACCGTGTACGACCCACAATATTGTAAGTTGCATGCCTCTGAATATCATTTGCTGTGGAATATGAAGTTTGTATCTAAAAAAGGGGAGTTTGTAGCAGAAACAACTGCTGAACTGGTCAAGCCAGTTTCTTATGTACAGAAAACATCATACATCGGCTGGCCAGTTAAGCCCACCTGACTATGAATACATGGGTGGCAGGCCTCCAAAGTACACTGATAACTCCTCTCCCATGGCCAATAGCCAAGTGTTCCAAGCCAACAGATAAGCATAACATCAAAGCAAACCAATAAGAATATATCAAAGCAAGTGAATAAACATAAGTGAGTTCATTCTTGGAGCAAATAACAATATCTTGACTACCAAGATGGTGTTTTCAGGCCTTCTGGAACATTTTCAGTTTGGATTTACACAAGGAAATATCTGTCTGTCTATCCATCCATCATCTATCTATATCTATCTATCTATCTATCTATCTATCTATCTATCTATCTATCTATCTATCTATCTATCTATCTCTATCACCATATACCTTAAAGTCAGTCTCTATTGACCATTGCAAGGAAACTGAACCCTGGGTAAGCACTGGTACCTGTGAGTCTCCTGTTGCTTGAAGACTTGGTGGTAGTGGTGAGGGTACACACAACAATATTTTTAAGTGAAATGGGAAGTAGGTCTTGGCAGTGTCTGGTGTCCTCAGGTGCCATGTTGAAGACCCCTGGCATAGACACAGCTCGTACTCTCTCTCTCTTGCTCTCTCATAAGCAGTGTTTTTTCCCCTTAAAAAATGCTTCGGGGTACTCTCATTTTCCTACTCATATTGAAATACTGCCCCTCAATGAGGCCAAACTTATATTCACAATACGTTTAGGGGCCCATAGCTGCCAAGTCCCGGTTAGAAAAATACAGGATCAGCAGCGCTGGCACCGGAAGTCGCTTCTACGCATGTCCAGACATGTGTAGAAGCAACTTCCGGTGCTGGCGCTGCCTGATTTCCAGTGCCCAGACATGGGCAGAGCGGCTCCAGAAGAAATCCAGGGGAATTACGGGATATTTCGCCATTCGGGATGACAGCGGGAAACGGCTTTAAAAACGGGGGTTTCCCGGGGAAAACGGGAGACTTGGCAGCTATGTTAGGGGGGTATATTCCCTTGCATCCCCTCAGAAAAAAAGCACTGCTCATGGGAGTCTCTCTTCAGATACCGTACATATTCTTAGATCACAACAGCCTTAACTGGAGCAGGGTGGGGTGTGGGAGGTTTGTCTTTTGCCCCTTTCAGGTATTTCCTAGCCATTCAGAAAACTAAAGGAAACTCTTTAACAATTAGTTCCCATGGAAACACATCACCCAGCTATTAACACTCATTTGTCAGGTCAGAGGTTCTGACCAGATATTGCCTCAGAACAACACCAAATGGAGTCCTACTCACACAAGCCTGACAGGAAACCCATATCTAGGCTTGGGAGATGGCTGCACAACTACAGGGCTGTGTAAGGTTAGCCACCAGGCTCCCCACACCTACAGAGCAGTTACCATTTCTAAAAAAATCAGTCGTTTGAGGGCCAACATGCTTAGCACAGTATGAGGCAATTTTTCCACAGGAAAATATTAAACTCCTCAGTAAATGCATACCGGTAAATATTAAAAACGGGCACTATTTTGTGTGTGTGAATGATGGTGTCATGCTTACAGATCTGGTTATTCAAAGAGCAGCTGGGTGGGGATTAGCTTTAGGGAATTGCCATGAGGGGAGGGTTAATGGCGCCGTCCTCATCCACTGTGCCTCTGCCCCAGTATAAATCGGGAGCCCTTTTACGGCTGCTTTTTGAGAGGAAAAGGGGAGCATCTACAAAACGCCTTGTTTCCTTATCCCCAACCATAGTCCTAAATCCCTTGCTGTAAATAATTTACTACAAGATCATTGCTCTGTGAAAGGGTTCTCTTGAGAGATTAAAGACTTTTGACAAAGGAACATAAAGCAAGGTAGACTGGCCACCCCCTGTATTTTGTCACCATTTCCTGATGAGACCCATAATGTGGGCTTCTGAGGCAGAAGCAATTTGGAATGGACTGGAAGGGGGCCATGTGTCTTGTTAGAGCCTTCATGTGTTCCAACAGCCAGTTTGTTTTGCTGCCATGGAAAATAGACACATCTATTCCCCTCTCCCCCCCCCCCCCAATGTTGGGAGCTGACCAAGGGAGACAGTGCACATTGCCGAGCGCAGGTGTTGCTGGCAGGTGTCGTGCTTCTGCGGAAGCTGCAGTCTGGCTACACTGCTGCTGCTGCTGCTACCTCCTTGCTGCACCCCCCCCCCCAATTCTCTCCTGCCCAGAAAGAAATACAAGCAGGGCTATTTACAAACAGCAAGCAGAGCAATGAACACATCAGGTAATTAAATGGCAGATCAACTCGACTCGACTCCTCCTGGGAAAGCAGCCCTTGGGAGAAGGAAGAATGAAGTAACAGGAGACAAAAACTAATGCGGCAGGAGCACAGCAGTGACAAAAAACGCACAAAGCGAAGAAGGATAAGCTTTCGGCAAAAAGCAGTGCCAACAGTTGCAGCCCACAGGAGGTGTGCTGTGTGCTCTGAGCTGCCAGTGCTGCAGGGCTGGCATAAGGAGGTTATGGAGGGAGGCCGCTGTATGCTCCATGTAAGTGCAAGCACACACATTGCTGAATGTGAAGAGGGAACGGCAGGTGTTTGCATCACTGAAGATCAGTGGCACATGCAGGAAGTCACTGTTTATCTATCTATTTTTTTAAAATTAAATTTCCCTGCTGCCCTTCATCCAAGAACCACAGAGCAGTTTACAATATAAAAACACAAAGGTACACAATGTAGTAACAAATGAAAACAATACCCCACCCCCCAAATACTCCCCCCAATAAATAAAAAAATATAGCAAGCTCTAGCGCTTTCTTGGTCAATAGTGGTGACCTGTGGCACTACACCCACATACAGTGGAACCTCGGTTTATGAACACCTCGGTTTACGAATTTTCGGTTTACGAACGCCGCGGACCCATCTGGAACGGATTAATCCACTTTCCATTACTTTCAATGGGAAGGTTCGCTTTAGTTTATGAACGCTTCAGTTTATGAACAGACTTCCGGAACCAATTACACCCATGCTTCGGGTTAAGTATGCTTCAGGTTGAGTACTCTGTGGACCCGTCTGGAACGGATTAATCCACTTTCCATTACTTTCAATGGGAAAGTTCGCTTCAGTTTATGAACGCTTTAGTTTAAGTACTCCGCGGACCGTCTGGAACAGATTAATCCACTTTCCATTACTTTCAATGGGAAAGTTCGCTTCAGTTTATGAACGCTCCAGTTTATGAACAGACTTCCGGAACCAATTGTGTTCATATTCCGAGGTACCACTGTACATACATTGCAACTGGATGCCTGTATGAGCAAAATGAAAATAGGCAAAGGGAAGGTGCCGGAGCCCTCCGCCTTGAGGCCTAGTCAAGGCACCTCAAAAGTCCTTGCATGGAAGGAGCTAGCAAGACTTCTAACATCTGCATCCTACCTTCCAACAAATCAAAGGTAAAGACTTGGATGCCATCTTTTGGGATGTCATCTTCCCACTTTTCCGCATGAGAGAGCAGTGGCCATTTAGGGAGCTGTGGTCTTGCGTGATTTCACGCTGTGATTTCCCCCTGGAAAAAGCACTCTATTTTCAGGCATGGGACCTGAAACATGTGTTTTGGGGCACCAAGCAAAAGTGTGGCCCCTAAAAAGTGCTTTGTTCAGAGGGAAATCACAGTGCAAAATTGCATGAGATCATGGCACCCAAAATGGCCATCGTCCTCTCGTGAGGAATTAAAATGAGATGTCCCAGTTTTTCCAGTATACTTGCATACCCCCAACATTTCTCCAGTGAAAATGGGGACATTCTAAGGAAAAGCGGGACATTCTGGGATCAAATCAGAAACTGGGACGGTTTCTCTAAATCAGGGCCACCCCTGGAAAATAGGGACACTTGGATGGTCTGTACTTTTGGGTGGGTTTCAGTCCTGCTTCCTGCAGCCACATCTCTGCCTAATCTACACACAACATCACATATGACATCAGGGCATGTGGGGCAGTTGGGAATGGTTTAAGCAAAATGGCTTGGCAGGCCAAATGGGGAGGTTCTTTTTCTCTGGAACAAAAGTGGTAACCTTAGATTTTGAGCACAGCATGTCTTTAAAAACTGAGTATAAAGAATGCACCATTTAGTTGCACATAGGCCAGGCATCCCCAAAATCAGCCCTCTAGCTGTTTTGGGACTACAACTCCCATTATCCCTAGCTAACAGGACCAGTGGTCAGGGATGATGGGAATTGTAGTCCCTAAACAGCTGGAGGGCCAAGTTTAGGGATTCCTCACATAGCTCTGAAGCACATTCAAAATACATTCTTTCCCCTCAAAGGATTACAGTATGGGCACTGTAGTTTACTCCTCCTAGAGTTAGAATTTCCAGCAACCCTTAACAAATACAGTGCCCAGACTTCTTTGAGGGTGGGGGGGGGATATGTGCTTTAAAGATATGGCGTGCAACTCCTGTTGAATCCAAAGTCCTGGACTTGAACTTTGGAACTCCTGTGCTGCAGCTGCTTGCTTCTGCCCTCCTGAATGTGCTTTATGACTGATGCCTTGTAGTGGTACAGGCCATTGTCATTCTCCAGGCAGCTCTTTGCAGCTGGCATCCTGAGCTCAAGAAATAACTTATTGACGGGAAAAGCATGAGCGACGCAGCTAAAGATAAAAATAGCGATCATTTCCCGAGATGAAACTTCATGTTAAACACTTAAAAAGCAATCAGAAGTCAGATTTCCCCCTTTCAATTATTGTGTTTATTCCATTCTAAAAAGTTCCAGCCTTGTGAAATGCATTTCTCTCCCCTCCCACTGAGACAGCTCCCATCAATAACGGCTCACCTTCCCCATTCTCATACCCCCCACCTTATTCCTGCTGGCTCATCCTCTGGGCTGGCCAGGGTGTAACTATTCTTTTGGGGGCAGGCAAGGAAAGAAGATGTTGCGATACGTCCCTAGAAGGGAACGCAAGAAGAGTTAATGAGGGAGCCCTGTGCTACCTGACTTGGCACAGAAGGACCTTTCCAGAGGAAGAAAGATAAAAGACGAACAAAGGCAGGAATTAATATTCTGGTACAAAATATGGCAGGTTCATAAGAGCAGCATTTAACACTTAATCAAAATGGCCCGACAATGCAAAAATTAGGTTTTCGAATGTCATTAGTGTTTTATAATAGGTTCAATTAATATCATTCCCATCCCTGTTTCATTCTTTGCTAATTGTTTTCATTCGGTTCCTTTCATTTTTTATGCTGTTGTCTTGTTGGTTTTAATATTTAATTATAATAGCCAAGGTCTCCCCCCCTCCCAACACATTGTAATTGGTCCAGGTTTTCAAAACTAGTCTTGTCATTCTGGTTCTCTTTCTTTCCATTGCAGAAAGTTACGGAGCAAAGCTTGGCTCCCATTCTGAGTGAAATCCAAGTCACTTCCAGGCTTTTAGGGTGTCCCCCCCCAGTTATTTTTATTTATTTCCTTTTTATTTATTGAATTTATATACCGCCCTATACTCGGAGGTCTCAGGGCGGTTCAAAGAACAAAATCAAAATATAAAAACAAAATATTAAATATATTATCAAAATAAAAACAACAACCCAATAACCCTACTCAGAGTAGACATATTGAAATTAATGGGCCTTAGCCTTGCCACCTTTTGTATTTTGTGGAAGGGGTTTAAGTTCATTCTGGAAATTTAGGGTGGTATTCAAATAAGTGTTAACTCAGAGTAGACCCATTGAAATTCAGGGACCTGACTTAGTTGTGTTCATTATTTTCAGCGGGTCTAAGTAAAATTTATTACAGGTAGGTAGCCGTGTTGGTCTGACGTCGAAACAAAAAATAAAAAATAAAATTCCTTCCAGTAGCACCTTAGAGACCAACTAAGTTTGTCATAGGTATGAGCTTTCGTGTGCATGCACACTTCTTCAGAAAACATCTGAAAGTCTCTAAAGTGCTACTGGAAGGAATTTTTTTTTATTTTTTGTTAAGTAAAATCTAGTTGAACAGCACCCAATGTATGTGTAATTAAAGAGCACTCTCTTGCCCTAGTACAACAAACCCTTTTAAAATAATCCCAGATATTTTGTGGTTAGAAAAGTGATGAAGGAAATTCACTAGAAAGTGTGAAATGAATAATGGGAAGATGGATAACCACTGTTCAAGTGAATCAGGATAAATGCAGCATGAATACTCGCTGTCATATAACTTTTCTGCAAACAGAGCAGAATGAACACAGTAAAAACTGGACATAGTCTAACTTTCGTGTGAGCTTTGTGCAAGCAAATGGTCAGTAAATAGGCCATTTGACCCACCCTCAGTGCATGGGAGCCACGCTGTGCATGTCCCTCCGGAAGCCAGCACTGTTGCCACATGGTGAAAGAGTTATGTTCATGGCACTGTCACCTGCAAAACAGTGTGAAATGACAAGCTCTCCTAACATCTCTTCTTGTGCCAACCCGAGCTTGTGTATTTGCATGATGCACCAAAGCCCATTCAACCCCCAGCAGAGCAATTCGGCATGGCTTGATTCAAAGCTACAGTGGCTGTGGTGTTGTTCAGGGCTGGGAGCATGGAGTCTCACTTTTGCTTCAGCAAGATGAACAGTTCGATTTCTGGGTTAACATGGAAAAGATTTGTGCAGGCAGAATGCATAGGGGAGATCTCCCCTCGCTCGTGGATATTTTTATTCCTCCATTCTGGGTTCTTGCTCTGTTGAAATGCCACATAATCCCTGAGCTGAAACACGGAAGGTAGACTTCAGACACATATTCTAAATTAGAAATATCCAGGACAAATCAGTTAACAGAGAGATCGTTGGAGAATTGAGCACTAGAAGCTACTTTCGAGAGTTATTGTGCTGTGGTTGCTCTGTATACACAATTTTTTTAAAAAAAAGGTGTTCAAGCGTAGGTCTGTGACTAACCCTCCTGTGGAAAATTTATTGCTCAAATCAAATTTTGGCCTGTCCTAGATGGTCTTCCATTATCTGCTTTCTCCATGGGTTCACTCTAATAAAAGTTTCTTGGATTTTTTTTTTGTATGGATGTTTTGCCTACAGTTTCAATGCATTATGGGCTTGCGTTATACAAACAGCCATTTCCGCATATTTCAACTGAAGTTGTGACTGTTTTAGTCTTAAATGAATTCAAAACACTAATGGAATAAAAACAAGGTTAAATGGGCTTAGTCAAACATGCAGCGTCATGAGACAAGACAGAACCATAGGAGGTGTTTTGGCATCCTTCTTAAAATATCACAAAGAACTGTGCAACTCTTCAAAGTTCTTTCATTTTGCTCCATGAAAATGCAGATACAGGTTACGAACCTTGGTAAACTTGCAGTCAGACTGTGGCTCTCCTTTATCTGACTACTTGCTACTGATGTGGTATTACCAAGGCATTCCTTCACCAGGGCAGAAGAGGGAAGACCTACATCAAGAACAAGGGGAGGAATAAATAGCAACATTGGGAATAGTGGGTGGAAGAAGATCGGCAGTGCCTCCTATTCACCAAGAGGCTGTTGCAGAGGCAGCATGGAGGTGAGGTGGGCAGTGGCTATAGAGAGGTGGCAGATCCAGCCTTCAATGAGCATGCTGCAATGCATTCCTTGGAGGCTGTCCCTGCGGATCCTGCCACCTGAGGTGGTGCTACAGCTGTGGTGACAGATCACCATCTCTTTCCTCCTTTCATTTCAGACCACGGCGATGCTTTTACTCACATCTTCTTTATAGCAGAACATTGGGACCTATTTATTTGTGCACACTGCCCGTGGTTCATCACCATTTATAGATCTAAACCAACGTGCCCAAGCAAAGGAACAGTCATAATTGTGATTCTGACAGCTTTGGGGTTTATTGGTATTCATCAACATGTGGGTACATTTCGTAGAAGTGGCGGATTTAGGGGAGAGCACTGGGCCTTGGGGGCGCCACAACTATGATGTAGAATGGAAGGTGAGAGGCAGGGGCTGGTAAATGTTGGCATCGCACAAAATATCCCTAACAAAAACACCCTAGCCCTAATAATTAGTCTGTCTGGTTAGTTTCTGAACCAACTACCAAGCATAGATGCTTTCAAACAACTCCACTAGCAAATTGCTGCTGGTGAAATCTGTATGGTGCTTCTCTATAGAGAAGCTTTGGGTGTGTGTCCACCCCCTTTCCTACCCTGGAGTCTCCCTGCCTTTACCCTCTCTCTCCCACCTACACCTCTCCTTATAGGCATTATTCACAAGTACCCAAGATAGCTCAGTAAATAACACAGAGCAGCTCCCAAATCACACCTTCTGAGGCTAGGAGCATGTTGATCTGCAGAACTCTACCTTGACAAATTGCCAGAGAGTGTGCTGCTTTGGCCCTGGGAGACTTCTCATTCAGTTTAAACTATTGCTGGCTCTGCTCTAAGAAAAACTTGCTTGGCTTTGTCAAAAGTTCATTAGAGCCTTAAATCAGGAGCAAAATGCTACTTTTTAATGATGGGTTGGCAAGACTCTGCTATACTGCTAGCAGGAAGGCCTCTGCCTGATGTTTTGTTATATTGACTGGAATGGATAGAGGTGTTTATGGAATTTAGCGAATGCCTTGTTACTGTGGTCCATACTCCTACGGTATCACTGCCACCAACAGACAGGGAAGATTTTGTAGCAGAATGATCAGCATGGGGATTGTGCTGTAGAAATGTTCTATAAAGTCAACAGCTGTTATGGGCAAAAGCACATCGTTCCTTGCTACGTAAGCCACACAAATATAAACATAAGCTAAAATGTCCCAGGAATCACAAGCTCTCCTCCTGGAGACCTTCAAACAAAAAGCAAAATATTGTTGCAATGCTGGCCTTTGATTCCGCCCTCCCCCCACCAAAAGCACAAGATCAAAGGATGCCTCCCACCTATACAAAGCACACCACCCATCAGAATTAGAGCCAAGTTGAAAATCAGGACTCAAAGATGGAGACAGGGAAAATAAGGCTGCCTTTGGAATCCGCTGCCCACGGCAGACTGTTTACGTCACTTCGTGCTAAGGCTGGCTCTGAGTTTTATTAAGGGATATCAGCTCACATGCCCATTTGAAAAAAAAAAGGCAAGTCATCCCCATGAATAGCTACAATGCACTGGAGGAGCTGCTATGTCCCGATAAATAGTGATTGAAAGCTAAGGCAGGAAGCCACAGCCAGACCACCCAGGGTTGTGAACTTGTCAGATCCTATAAGTTAATTAGCATCAGATCCGTGCTTTACATAGATGGGAAATTACAGTAGAAGGCAGGTGCTGCAGGAAATAGGCACTTTCCCATTTTCAAGTGAATAGTGACTGGATTCTTTCAAATGGCATTTAAGCAAGATTCAATTCCAGGTGCTGTCTTATGTTAATGGAGCTGGGGTAGGGCTGGGTGCATGAGGCAAGGTGAGGTGACTGCCTCGGGCAGCAGGATATGCAGGGACCTGAGACCCAGCATCCAAGGAATGCATTGCCCGCTGTTGCTGTGATGGCAGTGACAGTTGCAGCATGGCCCTTGGAGGCCGGATCTGCCACCTCCTGAGCAGCTCCCCCATGCCGCCTCCACACTCAGTGTGGCCTCTTGGCAAATAGAAGGCACTGCTGGTCTCCTCCCACCCCTAGGGGAAAAAATGGGTAAGAGACACCTATATTATGCAGACCATGCTTTTCCAACCTCCTTGACCATAGCCCAGCAGTGGTACACATGGGCTGTCGTTGGCTCTAGGCTACATTCTAATTTAGCCATTGTGCAGAGCCTTCCTTCAAATTTCCACCCTGCTGTGTCAATTGGACACAATGTCTTGCCTTGACTACCTGCCTTAACCTATTAATGGCATCACCAGGAGTTTTTAAAACCTGCCTAGTTCAATTTAACCCAGGGACACCTGAGGTTTTGTGATCCTATTCTAGCCTGGGAGAATTCCTTCTCTCTTTGGAGTGAAATGACCAAACATAATGTAAGAAACGGACACATTTTCCTCTAGCTGTCTTGCGCTAGGGTGATGTAGGCTTGATGCAATTCAAGCTACCTAGTCAAACTAAGGCTAGGGGAGATAATAGTATAAAAGCAGAGCCAGATAAGGTAAATACAAATCACAGGCAAACAGAAGTGTCTTCTAAAATATAATGCATTGCACTCTGGATAGGATTCTCAAAAGCACACAGCGATGCACTGATTGTATCCATTGAAGTCAATGGAAGACTTATTGATTAAATTTCAATCAGAGGCTAGGTTGCCAGAGTGCTTCTGAAAAATCTTCATCTGTATACAAATAGCATGGACAACTTAAAGGTTCAGTGTAGCTTTTCCAGTTGAATTCAATCTTTCTTCACAACCTTCACAAAATTTACCTTCTCCCTCCCTTCTCCCCCTCTTTCTTCCTGCCTTTCCCCTCAACATGGCTGGCTTAAAGAGCCAGGGAGCAGGCCAGAGAGAAGACTTTGTCTCTCTGGTCCACTCCAAAGCTACTTGCTCAAGAGCACTTCCCAGCTTCCAGTGTGGTCTCTCCCACCTCACTGCAACTGGAAGGTGGAAGAGTCCCATCCATCCATGGCCACGGCTAAGCCACAATCTCTGCTTTCCCATAATTCTGGAGGTAACAGCCATTACTATCTCTGTTATTAGAATTTATTAGTTGTTTGGCACATAAGACGTCTCCAACAAGTGACTTATAAAATTTTAAAAGCATAGAGCGTAACTGGGGAGCTGCTCAGAGTGGCTAGGGCAATGCAGCCAGATGGGCGGGGTATAAATAAAATGATAACAACAAATCAGAAATAATAATAATATTAAGGATGGGGGAAAGACATGAGTAGCTTTACAATCTCCCAGTTGATGCTTGGATGTTGCTGGTACAACGTCTCCTTTTAACCAATCTTTCCTACTCGCCTGATGATCGTCTTCCAAAGCAACTACTCTATTTCAAACTTAAAAATGGAAAGTGTAATGCTGGTGGTCAACAAAAGAGGTTTAAAGACTGTCTCAAGGCAAATCTAAATAAAATGTAGTATAAACACTGACAACTGGGAAACACTGGCCTGTGAGCGCTCCAGATGGAGAACAGCCTTTACCAAAGGTGTCATGGGCTTTGAAGACACTCGAACTCAGGACGCAAGGGAGAAACGTGCTAAGGGGAAGGCATGCTTGGCAAATCCACACTGTGATCAACTCCCACTCAGAAACCAATGTCCCCACTGTGGAAGGACGTGTGGATCCAGAATTGGCCTCCACAGTCACCTATGAACTCATTGTTAAAACCATGTTTGTGGAAGACAATCTTACTCGGCTACGAGTGATCGCCAAAAAAGAAGAACCAATCTTTCACACAATTAATGTCACATCTTGCTCACGCCCTCCCATGCAATAAATGGCACAGAATTTTACATTAAATTGTCGAGATTCCTCTGACTGTGGCAGTAAGAAAGCACAGCTGTTACAATTTGCTGAGAAGCACAGCAAGTGTGTGTCGCACGAGAAGCATGCACTTCTGATTCACACAATATTTCCAAACCCCTCTCTATCCACAGCGAGCAGATCTGTGGCCTGGCCTTTAGCATCTGTCAGACACTTTCCCCTTTACATGAATGCAGTCGTATAGGAGCCTGAGGACATGCGCACGCCAGAAATTCAGCATAGTTGTCACAAATGATTGTGAACTAACCGTTTCAAATGCAATGAAGAGATAGCTGCAGTAGCGTGGAATTAAAATAGGCCACAACTTTTATTTAAAAAAGCCATAACTATATAAGGCTTATGACCTTACAAACACTCGCAAATGCTGCAGTAATGAAATTTGGCCAGTGATAGAGCAGAGCCCAAATTCTCCCTGTGCCTCTGGGGCAAGGGTGGCACTTCCCGTGAAGCCTTTTCCCTCAGGCAGCAGAACCATCTCCCTACTCCTATTGCCCCACTGCCAGCCCCTGTGTAGCTGTACTGCTGCCACAACACTCTTGCCCTCACCACTAACACTACACCTTTGCTTCTTAATAATAATAATAATAATAATAATAATAATAATAATAATAATTCTATTTATACCCCACCCTTCCTGGTTTAGAAACTGGGCTCAGGGCGGCTAACAACAAATATAAAACATCAACCCAAAACAACTTAAAAACGAAGTAAAATACACATCAATATAACATCACCTGGGCAACTGACCAAGTTAGTCTTGCTAAGGCCAGCAAGGGGACCAGGGAAATTTTTGATGTGGGGGCCCAGAAGGGTTTCTTCATAAAAAAGGAAAGGGGAAAGGGATGACAGATCAGGCTAAATTGAAGGCCAGGTGGAGTAACTGTCTTACAGGCCCTGCAGAAGGAAATCAAGTCCCACAGGGCCCTAGTCTCATGGGACAGAGCTTTCCACCAGGTCTGTGCCATTACTGAAAAGGCTCTGGCACTTGTGGAGGATAGTCTGGCTTCTTTAGAGCCCGGGACCCTTAAGCTGTTACTATTTGTGGACCTGAGGGTCCTCTGCGGTGCATGCCAGGAGAGGCGGTCCTGTAAGTATGAGGGTCCTAGGCCGCATAGGGCTTTAAAGGTCAAAACCAGCACCTTAAACCTGACCTGGTACTCCACCGGGAGCCAGTGCAGCTGGTAAAGCACTGGGTGAATATGCTCCCATGGCAAGGTCCCCGTAAGGAGCAGCATTCTGCACCCGCTGGAGTTTCTGGGGCAGTTTCAAGGGCAGCCCCGCGTAGAGCGAATTACAGTAGTCAAGCCTGGAGGTGACCATCGCATTGATCACTGTGGCCAGATCGGGGTGGGAAAGGTAGGGGACCAACTGCTTGATATGGCGCAGATGGAAAAATGTCGTCTTGACTGTTGCTGCAACTTGCGCCTCCATGGAAAGGGAGGCGTCAAGGATCACACCCAGACTCGCAACGGAGCAATGTAAGTGCAGCTGTGGGCGAGGGTGCAGTTGTGGTGCTGAGGCTGGCAGCAGTGCGGACATGACAGCAGAGGCAGCAAGGGGGTCCAGATCCGTGGGGATGGTGGTGGTTGGGAGGCAGTGGCGAGGTGTGTGTGGTGACAGGGCATATTGCAAAACATACAGGGCCACCCCTCCTCTGGGGCCTGGGCTGGCTGTTCCTCCAGCAACAATTCTCTGAGATGTCCCTGATTTTTTTTGCTTGAGGCAGGAGAACCAGCCGCCTTATCACCTTTGCTCCCCACCTTGCAACCTCTGCAATCCATGGTTGTTCATCTAGAAGTGCTAAATGTTCCTAACTGCTTTCACAAGCTCCGGCTAGGAATGAATCTATCACTCTTATTTCTGGGCTGAGTCAATTTTACATGTATGTATGTATTCAGGTCCATGTCAATTTTTTTATGTGCTCATTTATAGTTCCTCCTCATTTCCACATTATTCTGAGGACTTAACTATTTTATATAAAAACCCATACTCAAACCCATATTCTGTCACAATATACTACGTATACTAATATATATTTTATCCTTTACAATGCACACTTCTTTTTTTAAAAAAACATTTTGATATGTGAACTATATAGCAAAATTTGGAAAATTCCAACCAATAACGTAGACCGAAAAAATTCTCCTTCATCCCTCTTTTTGAATGGCTTTTTCTTTCACTCAGTGGAACTACCAAGTTGGGACAAGCAAAATAATAATAATAACAATAATAATAATCAAGAGGGAATTCAAACAACTTGCCAGGCCCCTGCCCTGGAGAAGTACTAAAGCAGGTCTCACCCAGGGAAACAGCAAAACATGGAAGGAGGAGTAGGAGTAGGAGTTTGGATTTGATATCCCGCTTTATCACTACCCGAAGGAGTCTCAAAGCGGCTAACATTCTCATTTCTCTTCCTCCCCCACAACAAACACTCTGTGAGGTGGGTCGGGCTGAGAGACTTCAGAGAAGTGTGACTAGCCCAAGGTCACCCAGCAGCTGCACATGTGGAGGAGCGGATGACCCAAGATGTTGGGGGCAAGAGACGCAAATCCAGTAGGAATGGTGTATGTGTGCAGCACGGGATCCCAGCTGCAGATCCACTAGAACAGATTCAAGAATAAATGCCAAGGCATTTTTCCCCAATAGGGAGCAGCCATGTCTGATCTAACTGCCTCATCACACATCACAAATAATACCCACCCTGTCAGCTATGCAGCTCAGATGAAAGGCCCTGAGTTTGGTCCTCTTTGACAGCAGAATATTCTCTGTGAACTGTATACTAAAGAAAGGATATGTTGACCTAGTGAAGCATGGGACCTCGGGGAAAGAAGATTGAAAAATCAAACTAACAGAGATCCTTAATGAAGAGGGTTTTGTGACCTTGAAGGGATATTATCTTTTAATAGAGTAGAGCAGAAAGATATTTTTAGAGCTTTTTCAGCTTGAAAGAGAAGTCTCAGGTACGTGTGTCAGGTAATGAAACCACTACCTGCTCAACTTTTTGCCATTGCCACCACCTGTTTAATGGTCCTGTCTTGTGGTTGTGACCATGCTTCCAACGTCCGCTAGGCAAATAATTAGGGGAAGGAGGTGTTCCCCTTACTCAGGTTTAGCTTCAGGCAGCATCATGTGACATAAGCGTGAAGTCAAATTAGAGTGAAGGTAATGGGTGAAAAATACAGGAGATAATTCCAGTGCTTTTTTTCTTAAAAAAATATTTGGGGGTACTCTCATTTTCACCATTTTATAGTTCAAATCTGGGGAAATAAATACAGTAAATGGACAAAAGTACAAGGAACATGCATTACCTCATATCACACAGCTGACAACTCACAGTTACTTCCACATTGGCATGAGGTTGTGTGCACTAACATCTTCCTGATTCCACACATCCACATTCCACACTGCTCCACACATTAAATGCTCACTTCTGTCTGAGACTCAAGAAACACTGGGAAAGGAAATGAGGCCACCATCGGGGATAGTAACGGAACTGACGATTCACCGTGCTAGAAAAGAAACTATTTTTTAAAAAAGTTTCTTCTCCCGTTAGATTTACAAAATGTTTAGGGGATGCGTACCCCTGCGTACCCCCAGAAAAAACCCAAAACACTGGATAAATATATACCTCGAAGCAGTCAGGATCACAATTAACCACCACTAGTAAATTTACCTTTTACTGCTCACTGGAAGGACAGATCCTGTCTCCTGACTGAGGCTCCCATACTTTGGCCACCTCAAGAGAAGAGAAGACTCCCTGGAAAAGACCTGATGTTGGGAAAGATTGAGGGCACAAGGAGAAGGGGACGACAGAGGATGAGATGGTTGGACAGTGTTCTCGAAGCTACGGACATGAGTTTGACCAAACTGCGGGAGGCAGTGGAAGACAGGAGTGCCTGGCGTGCTCTAGTCCATGGGGTCACAAAGAGTTGGACATGACTAAATGACTAAACAAACAAACAAACAACAACAACAACAACAACAACAACAACAACAACAACAACAACAACAACAAGTGTATCTGTTTATGCCCCAACCCAATTATTAAAATACTCCTGAACTTTGCCACCTGTGAACAGTGCGTGTGTGAAGTTAAGCTGTGGGAATTTCAGATCAGACCTATGTTGTATAACCTGTTAAACTGTGATCTTAAACAGACATCTAGTGGTTAACCTTTATCTATTTATCAGCCAGAGCTGCCATCATCATCACCCACCACAGCCCTGGACTCAATGTGTAGCCACACAGCCAAACCATCATCTCTCAGCCTGCATCCTCCACCTGCAAAATGTAGATAATGGCCTACAACACAAAGTTGCAAGATAAAATACTGCTACACATTTTATGCATTGTGGTGGTATAGAAATTTTAAAAAGCCGTTGTACAATTTACTGCCCATTATTCCCACATGGGCACTTAGAATCATGTGTTCCTAAGCAATTGTCAGACTATGTTATTATGATTTCCACCCCTCTCAGGCAAGCAGGGCGCTTTTCCTTTTCCTTTTAAACAAACCATAAAAACACAGAAGAGAAAGGGTTAAGTTAGTCATTTTTGCTGCAGTCCCTGCCGGGCGGAGAAAAATGAATCACATTTCACTCTGCTCTCAGTCAGCCAAGATTGCTCTATAATTTTGTTTTTAGTCATTCGTGACTGAGACCTTCTCTGGGAAATTTAGTCACCCAGCATTTTTGCAGTTTGGCCCCAGTTGGTTTAAGTCTTGGGAGAAATGGCTTCATATTGCAGCAGCTGAGAGACGAGCAAAAGGGAGAGCTGCTGATGGATGTTGATGGCTCAATCTCCTGACATTTGCTATTGTTTCTCTATCCCACCTGGCCACCCAGGGTCATCCAATGCACTCCTTTATGACCTTCTGCAAAAGATTCCAGTCTTTAATGTCATAATAGCTTATGGCCTCTGACAGTCAAGTAGTTTAGGACCTCAGCTTGACCTGTTTTAGAAGCTATTATAAACTAATGTGAGTAAAAACAACGCGTTTCCCCCAGTGCCCTCTTAACGCTTTGTAAAAATATTTATGAACACCCAGCATCGAAAATAAAATCCAGACCACTTTTCTGGTATATCATCACCACATCTAATGATCTGAAATCCTTTAATATATGTATGTGTATGTGCATCAGCCCTGGGGTGGGGGAACGGTCTCACATATTGTATATTGTTGTGGCCAATTAATTAGGCAAGAATTGGTCATTGCTGCCCAGATAGGCTATATTATTTACGGGCGTAAATGGCTTGCAACTTTTTAAACACTTTGGGTTTCTTTGGAAGTGTGTATGTGTGAATGCAAAGACAAGTGTTTGAGAATGTGCTACTGGCCCTGATCCTGTGCCTTACAGGGAACACCTTGTGGAGGCTTCTCTCACCACTTGTCTCAATCACAGGCTTCTGGTTAAAGGCACAGGAACAAAGTCAGGTAAAAGCTGACAATCAAGACCTGGAACCAGGGCCGGATTTAGGTGTGATGAGGCCCTAAGCTACTGAAGGTAATGGGAAATATTTTGGTATGAGCTTTCGTGTGCATGCACACTTCTTCATGTCCAGCTGTCCTTTGTCAACAAAAAATTGTTGCTGTTGTGTGTTGAATATATGCTATATGATAATTTATGGACCTAATAGGTATCTAAAGCCATTTGCTCATGAAGAATGTAGGCACCCTATATATAGAAATGAGCAAACCAGTGATATTTTAGGGAGTAGGCGGTGCCCGCTACTTACATCATAGGAGCCTACACAGGGCCGTCTTAAGCGCCCCTGGCGCCGTGGTGCGCCGGATCTCTCCGGCGCCCTTCCGCCCCGTTTCCCAGGGCGGTGGGCGGGTGGGCGCGGCGCTGCGCTGCGGGCGGGCAGGCACAGCATGATCTCTCCGGCGCCCTTCCGCCCCGTTTCCCAGCGCGGTGGGCGGGTGGGTGCGGCGCTGCATGGCGGGCGGGCAGGCACAGCGTGATCTCTCCGGCGCCCTTCCGCCCCGTTTCCCAGCGCGGTGGGCAGGTGGGCGCCGCGCGCAGCTGCGCAGCGGACCGGTGGACCGGCCGACCAGCGGGCGGGCGCAGCACGCGGCGCCCTCCTGGCGGGCCGGCGCCATGGTGCCCTGCGCCACCGGGGGTCTACGTAGAGCCGGCCCTGAGCCTACACAAAACACTGTTGCTGTGCGCAGGTTTTGTTTTATTTGTTTTTAATCTTATATTTTGGAAATGTACATCCAGGTTTTTTTCCCTTTAATTTTTGGGGGGCCCCCCAAGAGAGTGGGGCCCTAGCCTATGGCTTGTTTAGCTTATACGTAAATCCGGCACTGCCTGGAACCACTGGGCAAGGGCCCAGGGAACAAAGGCAAGAGGGCAGAGCATGGCCATTTCCTTACTGGCTCAATTCCTGGCATGGAGAAATGAAGCAGGTAACACTCCCCACCCCAGTTTAACTCTAAGCTTAAACTCCTGCTTAATTTCTGGATGTCAGGCTGTTATAAGGAGCATGGCAGGCTTCCCAAAATGTCACTGATGGAAACAAAGACACTTCCTTCATTTTAAAATACATTTTATTTAAAAAATACATTCATATCTTACAGACAACTGCGACAAAAAAAGAGAAAAAAAATCATATAACCACAGACCAGCAGAGGCAAAAAAAAAAGTCTGCTTACTTGTCAGCAGAGATGATTCAGATGTCATATCAGCCAGGGGCCCCCAGGAAAGCAAAATAAAAAATTGCAAGGTAAGTAAGTACATCCACCTGTCCAAAATAATTTGTGGGCAATTCTTGTGTACCATTCCTATTCTCCCCGCAGCACCCCCTCCCTCTCCCTCCACTATTACACCCAGCTAATAGGTCCCTTCCATCTGCTGTACATTGAACCAGGTAGGGGTCAGCTGTTGGGGAGGTTCCCCTCCTCAAGCAAACAGCAGGTAGGTGGGATATATTCCCTTTAAAAGACTATGTGCACAATGCTGTTGGATCAGAACCATTTTCTCTACAGCTGCCTCCTAAAGCAGGTGTCTTAGTAACCTAATCATAAGTTTCATTTTATACAAACACCCGCGAAGCATCATATTTACTAAAGAATAGCTGGAACTCAAACATATCCAGCAACATTTAGTATCTTGAAAGGCAATTATGCGGGGGATAGAAGAGATACGGCACACTGTCATTTTGTGTTTAGACAAGCAAGCAAGAATTAACGTAGTCACCGTCTGGGTCTGCCCACATGATTTAAAAGCAAAAAAAGTGTACTACATAGCAGGAGGGGCAGGTGGGATAAATCGCAGCGCAGCATATTGCCATGTCTAATAGTTTAAACAAAAGGCAAACTAGAGGAGATGTTAAACACATTGTTGGCAACCACATTAACTGGAAAGGGTAAGTCCGTGCGCCCCTGATTTTGGGTGGGGCCACAGAGCAAGGAGGAGAGCTTTCCCCTTTCCTCCCCTGCTGCAGGCCTGACCAACACCATCCCCACATCTCCTACTAGGCCTATGCGGTGGTGCTGTGGTCTAAACCACTGAGCCTCTTGGGCTTGTCGATCAGAAGGTCGGCAGTTCGAATCCCTGCGACGGGGTGAGCTCCTGTTGCTCTGTCCCAGCTCCTGCCAACCTAGCAGTTCGAAAGCACACCAGTGCAAGTAGATAAATAGGTATCGCTGTGGTGGGAAGGTAAATGGCGTCTCTGTGTGCTCTGGTTTCCGTCATGGTGTCCTGTTGCACCAGAAGCAGTTTAGTTATGCTGGCTGGCCACATGACCTGGAAAGCTTTCTGTGGACAAACGCTGGCTCCTTTGGCCTGAAGGCGAGATCAGTGAGCATCTGGGTTCGATGCCATGTTGGGCAAAAGGATCCCTCCATCACAGGGGGTGGGAGTAGATGACCCTTGTGTTCCCTTCCAACTGTACAGTTGTAGTATGACTCTATGTGCAGAGCAGCAAATGGGGCAGCCCCTTGCACAGCATGTGAAAGCAGAAGGTCACCTTAGGCTCTCCAACATTTTTACGATGCTCTTCATCCCCTGGCATTTCCTGCCTGAGGCAGCCTCCTCACTTTGCCCAATGGTAGGGCCCGTTCACCATGCTTGCCCCTTTCCCATAACTAAACACTGAAGAGAGCTGTGGCCAATAAGAATGCTGACGATGGCAATGTTGATCTTAATGGCCTTGATAAGGTTTGACAACCTTTCTTTACTGGCGCTGCTCCCGTGCATTTCAAAGCCACACAAGGTGCTTTTTCTGGGCATGAAGTTTAGGGATGGGAGAACGTAAGACATTTCAGACAGAGGTGTCTCCCAGTCCTGCCTGCAGATGCTGGGAACCAAACCTGAGAGACCTTCTGCATGGACAGTCGGATGCTCTGTCACTGGGCTGCAGTCCTTTTAAAGCTCCAGATGTTTCTTTTCTGTGCCTCAGGCTGGTGATCAAGGCAATGGGGGCAGGCCAGTAAAAAAGTGGGGCTGTCTTAGCTCATCATTGGAATTCTCCGATGTGTTTGTATGGACCCCCTCCACCCCACCCCCGCTTCCCAGTGGTTGCTCATGTAATGATGCTCTCTGTGAGAGCAGCAAGCTCCAGTGATTTCGGTGGAGACGGCATGCTTCCTAGATTGGGCTGTTAAGTCAGCATTTCCAGGCAGTTAGTGACTGACTGACAGAGGCGAGAACCTGAGGCCATGATTGCCATTATAAACCTCAGAAATATATAAAAATTCAGAAGGTTGGGGAGGGGGGGAGGATAAAGGAAATTGCCTTTTTATGTGCTAGAGAATTTAAAGTTGAACGGCATGTTGCCATGGCTACAGTATTTGGTTTGCTGTATTATTGCTTAAGACTGGGGGGCGGGGGGGAGGGCGTATCCTGCTTCCTGCAAAACTTTCTGAGTGGAGCCTGTTTCGAGCTCTGTGAAGTTTGTAATGTGTGGTTATTAGCATCCAGCTCAGCTTGCTGTATAGACCAAGGCATTGCCCATAGGCTACGGTGTAGAGCACCACACTGCCTCTTGCCTCAAATCACTTTTTAAGATTGGGCCATTGTCCTGTTTGGCACCATGAGGGCAATTGGGTGGGGAGACTGCTGAATTGTTCCATGCATTTCAGAGAGGGTGGCTTTTTCCCTAACCCCCTGCCTGATTCTTTTACATTTTCCTTCCTTACCCCCTGCAAAAAAAAGGACTGATGTGTCTCATTGAGGCATCTGCTTCATCCCTGCTGTGGTCTCTGGCCTTTCTTTCACAGCCAGGGGTGGGAGGAGAGCTTGCCAAATCAGTGCTGGCCAGAGAACTTCTGCTACCTTGAAGTGAGACTAGATAAGCACGCCCCCATATGGAGACCGAGCTGGGAGGGTGTTTTATCAGGGAGGAACACAAGCTCAACAGACAGGCCTGGCGGTTTTACTTCAAAGGGGGTCAGGACAATAGACGCCCCCTCGCTCCTGGAGACAGGGTGGGCAGGCAGGTTATTAACATCCCAAATAAAGAACAAGGAGCCTTTCTAAACATACCGTATGTCACTTGGCCAGTTGTGGAGACTGCCTGACAGGGAGGATTTTTGTCAACAGCTAACTTGTCTCCCGCAACCACACTGGGATTCCAGAAACACAGCACACCTCCAACATTTTCTTTCAATAGTAGGCAAATATCACAAGGGTGCATCTTCTAACTGTTTGCATCTGAATGGGGAAGGCCCTTGGGTAGATATGTGAGTCTGCAGAGGACTCCCTTAGTGCCCACAGAGTCCCGTCCCCCTGCACTGAAATCAGTCTTGAAAGAAGCATTCATAACTTATTTAATATGTTCCACAGTGTGTGCTTGGTTGCCACGCAGGTGAGGTGCCAATGGCAGTGTCTCCAGCTTGCAAATGTACCCACAGGCCCCAAAAGAGGTTAGTGGCCCCTGATCAAACTTAAGGGTGGGAAACTGTTTTCAGCCTTTGGGTCACATTCCCTTGTGGAGGGGAGGGGATATGCAAGTGGCAGGCGGGGGCACAGCCAAAAGTAGGTGGAGCCATAGCAAAAGTGGACAGGGCTGTGACAAACACACACACACACACACACACACAGAGAGAGAGAGAGAGAGAGAGAGAGAGAGAGAGAGAGAGAGAGAGAGAGAGAGAAACTCTTTTTTCCTCTCACACACCATTCCTACCACATAGAACGATTGTGAGAGGGGTGGGCAGGACACTAGCCAACTTCTTTAGGAAATGTACGTAACAAAGTTACAACGTATGTTGTATTTTGAAAATCCAAAGGCAATATTTATTTATTTTATTTATTTTTATACTACCCTTTAGTCATATTCCCATGCCAGTTTACCAAACAAACAAACAAACAAGCAAGCAATTAAAATCCAAATTCAAACTAACAAGACGAAAAGGCCACAAAATCAGACAGACAGCATAAAACAGCCAGCAAGATTAAAACTGATTTTAAAAAGCTTGGAGAAACCACATTGTCATTTCCCCCCCCTGGTGAGAGGCGAGAACTCTGCTTGTCTTGAGGAGACCTGGAACAGGTAAGAAGGGCAGAGAGACTGGTGGATGAGGCTTTCAGGAACATTACTGTATAGCTAGCTGTACCCTACTCCAACGATGACAGCTCCCTGGCTGTCTGGGAGGATGAGTGTCTCAGGAAGGAAAGCATCACTTTGATGCAGAGGGAACCATTCCCTTAGGAAGAGTCCTTTCTTTGTGGGGCAAACCGCTATCCTCTCATGCCAAGGACAACTTCTTCAAGAGGTGGAATGATCATGGCAGTGGGCGAGTCAGTCATTAAGAACATAGATTTTTGGGTGTTGGATAGATAGTTGCCCGTTACCTAGATACTTTAGGCTGGTAGATGGTATTGGAGAGGAGTCATGGCGCATGTTGGCACTGATGACATGGGGAAATGTTGTCAATTTGTCAGTTTTTATTTTGTCCATTAGGCCTAGAACTTAATCTTTTGCTACTACTGGCTGCCTTAGTTCCTCTGTATTTTTATTGTAGTATTCTTCTCATGCTTTTGTCGTTTTAATGATGTCTTATCGTTGTTTTACTCATTCTTTGTTGCTAGCAGCTCTGTGCTCCAGACTCCAGGAAGTACGCAATAAATAAATAAATGCACAAAACAAATGTCTCCCCCTAGCATTGTGCACGTATTCTTATCATTACATCACAGAGAGGGTCGTTGTTGCTTGTAATACGATGAAAACTCACTTCAGCGGAATGAATGTATGTAGGAAACCTCAACGTGCCCCCGTGACCCAGAGTAAGAGCTCAGAGAGATTTTTCTTATCTATCCATCATCCTCTTTTATTCTTCAAGGAATATTTCCAGGTTCCCAGCCCTTATGCTAACATTTCTTTGAACAAAAATAAGGGATCTGCTTTAACAAATAAGAGATGCTTGGGAGTCTAGAAAGAATGATTTCCCCCATTCATCAAATCAAAACAGCCTGTATCGGGAAATATTGAATTTTTACTTAAGATGGATGGTGCAATTGAATTTCTTTTTATAAATGAGTCATATTTTGCTTACTCCTCCTGCATTTGTGTGAGAACGTTGGAGCTTATGAACTGATGCAGGGCTGTTCAAAGTCTTTAAATCTATCTGGGTTCAGCACTGAGACCACAAAGGATAGGTCCCACAACTTAATTTGCTAGAGGTACTCTAAAGCAGTGTTTCCCAACCTTGTGCCTCCAGCTGTTTTCGGACTACAATTCCAATCATTCCTGACCACTGGTCTTGGTACCTAGGGATGATGGGAGTTGTAGTCCCAAAACATCTGGAGGCACAAGATTGGGAAACACTGCTCTAAAGTAATACCCAGGACTTATTTTTAGTCTAGATTCACCAAGATGCTGCTGTGCGGCGGGCGGGCAGGCACAGTGCGGTTGCCATGGGCGCAGCTGCGCGGCGGGCCGGCGCCGTGGTGCCCTGCGCCACCCAGCCTGCACGTAGGGCCGGCCCTGTACATTGGCTCCCTGTAAGTTTCCAAACACAGTTCAAAGTGTTGGTGTTGACCTTTAAAGCCCTAAAGGTCCAGTATACCTGAAGGAGCGTTTCCACCCCCATCGTTCTGCCCGGACACTGAGGTCCAGTACCGAGGGCCTTCTGGTGGCTCCCTCGTTGCGAGAAGCCAAGTTGCAGGGAACCAGGCAGAGGGCCTTCTTGGTGGTGGCGCCTGCCCTGTGGAATGCCCTCCCATCAGATGTCAAAGGAAAAAAACAGCTACCAGATTTTTAGAAGACATCTGAAGGCAGTCCTGTTTAGGGAGGCTTTTAATGTTTAATAGATTATTTTATTTCATTTTTCTGTTGTAAGCCGCCCAGAGTGGCTGGGGAAACCCAGTCAGATGGGCGGGGTATAAATAATAAATTTGTTATTATTAATTATTATTATTATTATTATTATTATTATTATTATTTTATTACCATTCCTTATCCCTTACTTAACATTAAAAACCTAGGTCAGTTTTAGGTTCCTTATAGCCCTTTTATTTTAGCTTTAGCCCTGCCCACCCCTCAGAGGTACACAGCTCCTCTGCCCCCTTCACACATTCACGGTGAATGTCTGCAACAGGGACTGCAATGTGGAAGCTCCCTGGAAATGGAAGGTACCATTTTCAGTTTCCATGGGGAACCTCCATGAATACACAAGGCTCCCTCCCTATTGCCAAAATTCTCTGTGAGGGCAAAGGGGCTTGTGGACTTCTCCTGTTCCCAGGGATGGGATGAACACAGCCCTGCTCTACCTGGGTTCCTCCTTCAGGTGATAATGCCTGACGAGGTCTTGCATAGAACTGGGTTTTCAAAACATCTCACGGTTCCATGTGATCAGCTCCAAAGGTCATGGTGCAGTTTAACAAAACATGCAAATTCTATGTCAGCATTAGGTACAATTGGATTTCTACTTTACGTGAAACACCCACCAGTTCCTGTTTTGTCGCCTCTCCCTTCAAAGAGCTGAGAATGCTGAGTAAACAGGAGCTGAGCCTTTTCTTCTGAAAATGTGAGCTTTGGCTTAGTGCTAACATCTTTCCCCAAATGATCACCCTTAAATGAATCCTTTGACAGCGAGCTAAAATGCTTTGCAGAGATACATGCTGTGACGACCCAGGTCCCACTCTCTCTTACTATCACTGCGGCACAGGACACCAGAGGGGAAAACACCCACCCTCTTCTCCTGCCGCCTCAAAAATAAACCCCTTTTCCTAATGGGTTTCTAAGTAAGGAGAGCCTTCCAGCCTACGTGGCCTGGTACCTTAAGAAACTCTAGGCTGTCCCCCAGGAATAACCTCTTGCCTCCTGTAAAGGGTCTCCCTCAGTTGGATTCCCCCACTGTAGAAGTTTGCCCTAGGCACTCTGGCAACTTCTTGGCACCTCAGGTTACCCTTCTAAGCCTCCTCCGTGTAACTTCAGGACACAAACCACCACCTCCCTGCCTGAGGTGAGTTTTGCCCTCTCTTGAGCCACCACGGTTGTGAGTTCTGGTACCTCGCTGGAAAAATAAAGACGGACCTCTTTTTGGCAAAAAAAACAGAGATGAATTTTTATTGTGTTAAAAACATAAGTGATTCTTTAACGTGTCATTTATTAATTAGCTTTGTTCCAGTTGTACAAAATAAACTCAGTCAAACATTTAACTTTAAGTTTTCCTAGCCTCTTAACTGTCTTCATACAAGCCACCTCATAACATCACACCACACCTTCCTCCCTCTCCCTCCTAACTGACCAAACCGACTCTCCCTCCTTTTTTAAAACCGGGCACAGTCCCGCCCCCATCAGAGTTCTATGCCAGTCAGGCTGGAGGTGGGTTAACTCTTTGCCAGCCGGGCAGGAATAAACATTTTAAAAGTGCTTCAATTTGTCACATATCTACCCCCACCACAAAGACATTGCGTCGGCTTGCTCTTAATTAACTAGAGCAATGCCAAAGCAATGGGCTTGGGGTTAAAAATACATCAATGCATTCTATAACATTCATACTACAAAGTCAACTAAATTCACATATCATAAACTTGTACACAGATAAATCATGTTTGGCATGTGTTAGATTATAACTCCTTAGCACAAATGTCTTGCTAGGGTTCCCACCATTTCATATAATAATTTGCACCATTCTATACCTCTCAAAAATACCTGGATAAAGCGTCCGCTATGATGTTTTCCTTCCCACTTATGTGCTTGACATCAAATGTGTAATCCTGTAACTGCATGCTCCACCTGATTAACTTGCTGTTGTTACCCTTCATTTGGTTTAGCCATTTCAGCGGTGAGTGATCGGTATATAGGGTAAACTTTCGGCCCCACAGGTAAGGCTTCAGTTTACCTACGGACCACAAAATCGCTAGGCATTCGAGTTCTATGGTAGAGAGGTGCTTTTCCCTCTCCAATAGCTTCCGGCTGATATATAACACCGGGTGTAAAAACCCTCCTTCTCCCTCCTGTGCCAGTACTGCACCTAAACCAACACCTGATGCGTCCGTCATTAAATTAAAAGGGCAAAAGAAATCAGGTGCTTTTAAAATGGGCTCTGTCATCAGAGCAGCCTTTAAAAGTTCAAAAGCTTGTTGACACTGTGTGGTCCAGATAATCTTGTCCGGGCGACTGTTCTTCGTGCAGTCACTCAACACAGCCGCGTGAGTGCTGAACTGGGGAATAAAACGCCTATAATAACCTATAGCTCCTATAAAGGCACGCACCTGCTTCTTAGTTTTGGGAGCCGGCCAGCTTCTGATGGCTTCCACTTTGTTAGTATCTGGCCTGATCACTCCCCCTCCGAGAACATGGCCTAAGTATTTTACCTGTCTTTTCCCCATCTGACACTTAGCCGCTTTTACTGTTAAACCTGCCGCTTTTATCCTCTGGAAAACCACACTTAGGTGTTGTAAGTGATCTCTCCACGATGGGCTAAATACCGCTATGTCGTCAATGTAAGCAAGGGCGAACGTATTCAGACCCCTTAGCATCCTATCGATGAGTCGCTGGAACGTGGCTGCCGCGTTCTTTAACCCAAAAGGCAGCACTTTAAATTCAAATAACCCATCTCTAGTGATGAAAGCGGTTTTGGGCTTATCTAAGGGATCCATTTCCACTTGCCAGTACCCTTTTGTTAAGTCCAGTGTAGATATATAATTCGCTTTTCCTATGGTCTCAACCAAGTCGTCCACCCGTGGCATGGGGTAAACGTCCGGCACGGTCACCTGGTTCAACTTTCTGAAGTCTACACAGGGACGAAAGGTATTGTCTGGCTTCCTGACCAAGAGCAGGGGCGATGACCAGGGGCTGTAAGAGGGCTCAATCAATCCCAGTGCAAGCATCTCCCTGATCTCTGAAGAGACCAAGTCGGCGTGCTCCCCCGTCACTCTGTAAGGAGGGGTAGCTATGGGTCTTGCTTTCCCCGTATCTATTTTATGAGTTGCTAGGTTGGTCCTCCCTGGGATGTTTGAGAAGATCTGAGCAAACTGAGCAAGGACTATTTTTAACTGCTCCTTTTGCTCTGGGGTCAGACCTTCGTCGAATGACACCTCTGCTAGAGTTGTGCCCTTACTTAGCTCTCCCCACCCAGTTAAATGAATTCCTTGTGTCACCTTCCCCTTTACTTGCAACACCAACTTATTTCTGTCAAAATAAGGCTTAAGTAAATTTACATGAAAGTTTTTACATCGGTTCCCTTCCCCATCTAACTCTACCAAATAGTTCACCGCAGATATCCTCTCGACCACTTTGAAGGGACCGTCCCACGACATCTCCAACTTCTTTCGACGTCTTGTTCTTAACACGAGCACACTGTCACCAGGCTGGAAAGTTCTGTCTCTTGCGTGTGCATCATACCACTGCTTCTGTCGACGCTGTGCCTGTTGCAAGTTGTGAGCAGCTTGCTCCCGTAGCTCTTGAAGGTCGCTCTGCAGCTCCTGTAGATACGTCACAACATCAGGGCTGTCGATCTGCTCCTCCCCTGACCACGCTGCTTTCATCAAGTCTAGGGGTCCTCGTGGCTGTCGTCCAAATAGGAGTTCAAAAGGACTGAACCCTGTGCTCTCCTGCGGCACTTCGCGATAACCAAATAGGAAGTGTTGCAGCCTCTCATCCCAGTCGTTAGGATGATTGATGGAATAGGTTTTTAGCATCCGGCTCAGGGTTGAGTTAAATTTCTCCGTCAAGCCATTCGACTGTGGATGATAAGCCGTAGTTTTAACATGCTTAATCCCACAAAGAGTTAAAAGCTCTTCCATGGTCTTGGACGTGAAGGATGTCCCTAAATCTGTTATAATTTCTTTGGGGAATCCCAGCCTTAAGAACACCGACATGAGGGCTTTTGCTACAGTCTTTGAGTCAATGTCCTTTAGAGGTATTGCTTCTGGATAGCGCGTAGCATAATCCACGAGGCATAAAATAAACTTATTCCCCCTTTTTGTAACTCTGGAGATAGGCCCGAGGATGTCCACTCCTACTCTGGAAAAGGGCTCAGTAATTACGGGAATAGACTGTAACAAGCCTCGCGTTTTGTCCGCTCTTTTGCCTGCTTTTTGGCAGATCACACAGGACTTGCAATACTCTTTGATGTCTTTGCCCATCCCAGGCCAGTAAAATCTTGCTTGGATTCTATCACTAGTCTTTCTAATGCCTAGATGCGCTGCTGAGGGTGCGTCGTGTGCCATTTGTAGCACTTGCAACCGGTAAGCTCTTGGCAACACTAACTGTTTCTTCCTTTCCCAAACAGCAGCAGTTTTCCTCCTCCTAGAAATTCTATACAGTCTTCCCTCAATGGTGGTAAATAAGCAGGGGTTCTCCACAGTTACTTCGGCATTAGGACTTTGTGCTTTACCCCACAGCTCTTTTATAGTTTCATCCTCTTTTTGATCACTCAAGAATTGGGCACCGTGCTCCTGGACCACTGGCACGCTAATCAGCCCTTCATCCTCACCAGGTTCTATGGGTGTCTCTATAACTGCAGGAGGATTACTCTCAGTGACTTGAGACTGTGACCTAGTTATCCCTTGAATACGGTGCTTCTGACTAGCTAGGTCATTCCCTATTAAAAAGGGTACCTCCAATTCATTTAGGATTCCTACTCTCCACTTGCCACAAAATCCTTTGTAGGTAATATCAACTTCAGCTAATGGTACTTCAAAATGTGGGCCCCATATGCCTTTTAAACTATAGGACTGACCCTTGAGGTACTGCTCCTTTGGAACAAATTGGGATTTAACAAGTGAGACTTCTGCTCCTGTGTCCCTCAAACCTAAAAAAAACTGACCATTTAATTCAATTGGCTCCATGTAATCTTGGTTGCACTCCTGCTCAGCCCTCCAGACCTGCAAGACCTTAGAAGTAGTCTCAGCTGGACTGTCTGTTTTCTCTGAGCCTTCTGTCTGAGGCGAGCTATTTTCCTGTGACTGCATTACCAGTTTTACTTGTTTAGCTGCAGTAGGTGTAGTTTGCGACTTAACCAGCAGGGGGCACCTGGCACGTACATGGCCCTCACGATTACAGAAAAAACAAGTGATTTTCTTAGACCCTGTCTTGTCAGAAACTGATTCCCTGACAGGAAAATTTTCTTGCCTGTCTTTATTTTCTCTGTTTCTCCATGGAGTACCCTTCTGAGAGTGTTTTGGGAATGCTATTTCATTGAAATCTCCTTGTAGTTCGTCTAAGACCTCAGCAACCTGTGCCACAGTTTTCAGTTTTTTATCCCTCAAGAACCAACGTAAATTGCTAGGGATTTGCTTAAAAAATTGTTCTAAACAAATTAATTGTTTTAACTCATCAAAGTCCTTCACTCCACTCCCTTGAATCCATCTGTCAAGTAATTTATCTAAGCGGCTAGCTAGTTGGGCATAAGTCTCTTTATGTTCCTTTTTTGCCTCACGAAAAGCCTTTCTGCTTTGTTCAGCCGTGAGTCCACATCGAACCCTGACCCTTTGCTTAAATACTTGGTAACTTGACAGCTCTTCTTCCCTCAGGTCAGCATAAATTTCACTTAGTATCCCACAAATTTGAGGTCTTAAATAAAGCATCCAGTTCTCCTCAGGTATTTGAAATTCCACACAAACGCGTTCGAAGGTAAATAGAAACGATTCGACATTATCGTCTTTTCCAAATTTGGGGAACCTTTTTAAATTAATTGCGATACTATCATTATTAACTGGGCTGCTAGTTAATTCTGATCGCAAACGTATCTCTTCAAGCTTCATTCTGTCCTGTTCTAATTGAACCCTTAGCCTCTCGGACTGCATTCTCTCCTCAGCTTCAATTCTAGCTTTTTCCCTCTCACTTTCAATTCTAGCTTTTTCCCTCTCACTTTCAGCTTCAATCCGGGCCATCTCAATTCGTAGTTTCATCAGTTCAACCTGAGAATCTGGGCTTCCCTCAGCCCCTTCCATTCTTTCATCTCCTTTTGCCTCTCTGGGTTTTCTTACGTGAGTCATTTTCCTCACAGGAAAATCCTGACAGACTCAAACCAAACTAGGCGCGTGAGCTTTTAATTTCGATCACGACGCTGCCACCAAAAATGTGACGACCCAGGTCCCACTCTCTCTTACTATCACTGCGGCACAGGACACCAGAGGGGAAAACACCCACCCTCTTCTCCTGCCGCCTCAAAAATAAACCCCTTTTCCTAATGGGTTTCTAAGTAAGGAGAGCCTTCCAGCCTACGTGGCCTGGTACCTTAAGAAACTCTAGGCTGTCCCCCAGGAATAACCTCTTGCCTCCTGTAAAGGGTCTCCCTCAGTTGGATTCCCCCACTGTAGAAGTTTGCCCTAGGCACTCTGGCAACTTCTTGGCACCTCAGGTTACCCTTCTAAGCCTCCTCCGTGTAACTTCAGGACACAAACCACCACCTCCCTGCCTGAGGTGAGTTTTGCCCTCTCTTGAGCCACCACGGTTGTGAGTTCTGGTACCTCGCTGGAAAAATAAAGACGGACCTCTTTTTGGCAAAAAAAACAGAGATGAATTTTTATTGTGTTAAAAACATAAGTGATTCTTTAACGTGTCATTTATTAATTAGCTTTGTTCCAGTTGTACAAAATAAACTCAGTCAAACATTTAACTTTAAGTTTTCCTAGCCTCTTAACTGTCTTCATACAAGCCACCTCATAACATCACACCACACCTTCCTCCCTCTCCCTCCTAACTGACCAAACCGACTCTCCCTCCTTTTTTAAAACCGGGCACAGTCCCGCCCCCATCAGAGTTCTATGCCAGTCAGGCTGGAGGTGGGTTAACTCTTTGCCAGCCGGGCAGGAATAAACATTTTAAAAGTGCTTCAATTTGTCACACATGCATATACATTTAGATGATTAGGCACAAGCTCCTGAAAGTCAAATGAGCAGCCTTGCAAGCAGCATGTTGGTAACTGCCTGGATCCAACCATGAAACCAAGTGAGTTTCAGCTTGGAAAAGCATTTCCTGTTTGCCAGGAGACTAAGCTAGAACCTATTTACTCTGTCCAAGCAGCAGGTACACCCGGCCTTGGGCCGCTAATCAAAAGCAAGCGCATCACCAGCTTCTCATCTCATCTATCCTACACAAGCCACAAATAATAGAATCACAACGATGGGATGGGCCAATCTGTCAAGTTGGGTTTCTCTCAGTTTCTCATTACTCCAGTCTTAAGTTCAGTCTCTATGTTTCTGCAATTGGCAATTAAAAAAGAAAAAAATCCTCATGAAAACTCTTCAGCACTATAGGGCAAATTTCTCCTTTTAGTTTGCAATTTTGCCTACTATACACATTTTTGCAAAGCAGGCTTCCCCTAATATAATGCTGTTTTGAATGTCCCCCCCCCACTAATATATGCCTTTTATGCACACTTTACCCTAGAATGTGCATTTTTGTACTCATTACTTGACTGGCGAATTGCATTTCAGAATGCAAAGAAATGTAAATGTTAAGGAATGACTGTTTTGGTTTGGGTATTCTTTCAGAATGTGTGGATTAGGTACCGGTAGGTTCACCTTCAAATATGAAATGAATCAAATTTATCCCCCATTGCTAAAAGGGAATCTGTTCCAACCTCTGTCAATTTGGGAGATCTGCTCTTTCAATATCCCTTATAGCTGAGCTTTCCAAACTGTGTGTTGCAACACGTTAGTGTATTGGCTGAAGTGTGTAGGTGTATCACACGAACTCTTCCCACATTCCTCCTGGGGCCGGAAAGGGTTAGTTTAACCTCCGGTTTGCTAGTAAATTACTGTGTCACAAAATGATGCATGTCCAAAAAGTGTGTCACCAACTTGAAAAGTTTGGAAAGCTCTACCTTATAATATCTAAAGTAAGTGCAAGAAAAAGACTGGACATATAAATATATATTTATATAACAATATTACTTAAGCAACATGCATCATCCACTGGTGAAAATAGCAAGGGAGCTTCACAGTTGCGTGTGGAGACCTTTTAACCACCCCCTAGAAATAAATTCAGACACGACTCAAACTTTGGTTTGGTTTTTGGAAGAATTTAGGCCACAACTTTATTGATAACAATCAAGTGAGTGGTTGCATAGGCTCTGGTTTGACTAGCTACCTGCACCCTTGCGGGCTCTGGGCACCAACCATAAGTCAGCCTTGGGTGAACACCTGGGACAGTGGCAAGCAGGAGACCCAGATGAGCCCTGGACTCAGGCTCAGGGCACAACCCCTCACAGGGAAGACCAACCATGAGTCCGTGGATTCCTTTTAGAGGAATACCCAATGCATAGAAGAAGAAGAGTTTGGATTTGATATCCCGCTTTATCACTACCCGAAGGAGTCTCAAAGCGGCTAACAATCTCCTTTCCCCTCCTCCCCCACAACAGACACCCTGTGAGGTGGGTGGGGCTGAGAGACTTCAAAGAAGTGTGACTAGCCCAAGGTCACCCAGCAGCTGCATGTGGAGGAGCGGAGACGCGAACCCGGCTTCCCAGATTACGAGTCTACCGCTCTTAACCACTACACCACACTGGCTAGGCATCCTGCCACCCCTATCCACCTGAACCAGAGCCTATACGCAACCTTTCAAGTTGTGACAATTAGCTACATGGCAGGTGAAACCCAAGTAGCACCAGCCAATCAGCCTAGTGGGGAAAATTCCTGCCGTGCCTCTGACACACGACGGCATAGCAAGGTCAAGCACAAGCCCTAAAAATAGGGAGAGGCGGGTGGGTGTTCTGATGCACAGAGCCCCAAAGAGGAAGCTCAGGGACACGTGCATCGGCTTAAATAGGGTCCCTTGATCGCCTTGACTGACGTCCCTCTGGTCCAATTGCTCCCAGGATCGAGGGACCACCAATAGGGTGTTGTGGCTATCCAAACGTGCCCACCCACAACACAGGGTCTGGTTGCCAGGTGGCACCGCAACACGTGCCCTCTTGTTAGGGAGGACCCGATTTTCAAAGCAGCATAGTTTTAACATGAAGAAAATAAATTCTTTATTATTGTTGTTGATTGTATTGCACATATGCATAAATCAAAATGCACAAACTTAAACGGAAAAAAAGAAAATACAAAAACTTATGTAGAGAGAGCAAAAAAGAAAAGAATAAAAGCAGAAACTCCAGAAAAGAAGAAAGTAGTAAGAGATATAAGTATATGACTTTCGTAAGTACATTTAAATCTTAAAAAGGGGAACATACATAAAACAACATTGGTTCATTCTTCAATAAACTCTAAGACATTTCAAAAAAAGAAACACATTTATTGTGGACTTCTGCCAACTTCACAACAGTTCATTATTTCTAATTAAAGTCTACCTGTCTGTATTTCAATAAATCCTCATCTTGGTATCAGGGAGCTTTTTTCTTTGCGGAAATTATTCTTCCATGTTAGCAGAGTGTTACAATAATGGATGGAGTGGGGAAGAAACAAACACACCAGTGCCCTAGTTAGACTTTCTTAGGCAACCTCACCTATGGTCACTCACTGTTTGATTGGCCCCCGTGCAGCACATCCTCTCCAAAGAGCAAAAGTGGAACACAGCCCACTGCATGGGCCCTTTTATACCAGCATGAATTTCCATCTTAATTAATTTTAATTTGCAGCTCACCTACAAAGTAAACATTTCTACTAGGGCTCCTACCTGGAGGCCCAGGGAAGCTCCTCCCCCTGACTGTGTATAATGGGAGCAATTAATCACAGTGCAGGAATGGCCATGCATTCCCCAACAACGGTTGTGAGAGGAGATATGCAGCACCCACTCAAAATGGTTAAGATGCAGGGTCCAGAGAGGGACTACACTCTGGAACATGTACACCTCTGTTTTCTCACTTGGCAAAAATGCTTCCATCTAAAAGTGCATTATCCATAGAGAAGGCAACCACTCACTGCTGACTGCTGCTCATTCACACATCATCATCATCATCATCATCATTATCATCTATTATTTATTATTTATACCCTGCCCACCTGGCTGGGTTTCCCCAACCACTCTGGGCAGCTCCCAACAGAAAATGAAAAACACGATAAAACATCAAACATTAAAAAACTTTCCTAAACAGGCCCTTTGTCTGCTTCCCTGTAACCTTTCTTCTCACAGTGAGGGAACTGCCAGAAGGCCCTTGGAGGTGGACCTCAAACACACACACATTCTTCAGGAAACAAATATCCTTAAATTAAGTTATGACTTCATTATCTTTCAGCTAATATAATCTTCAAAATAACTTTATGCAGTTATTGTGAGCTAATATTATATATCAGGGATGGGGGAAACTATGGTCCTCCAGTTGCTGTTGGACTCAAATTCCCATCAGCTCCAGCCAGCATGGCAATGGTCGTGGATGATGGGAGTTGTAGTCTTGCAAATTCTAGAAGACCACAGCTTAGCCACCCTCATGCTGGGCCCTGAAAAATGTTAGAAGTACAACTGGTGTCTAAATGAGAAGGAAAGCTTATGAATCAATAGTGTACTCCAGAATCACACATTATGAGTGGGGCACTGGTGTTGGGTGAGCTAAGGACATATCTATCTAAAACAAGTCTCCATAACTAAACATGGGCAGGATGTTAGCTTTCAACTGGACGAGCTTCCAAGTAGGGCAAGCAAATCTGGGTCTGGGTCACTCAGTTGCTACTCCTTCCCCAGGGGCAAACAGCTTTCATGGAGTTGAGGAAGGCCTGAGCCACGCTTTGTCTCCAGGGCGGTGACCGAAGTTGGCTGCTAAGGGCATCCATACCCTTCATCTCCATAGCATAAGGGGCACCCCCCTTCACCTCAGACACTCTTCATAATGTTCATCAAATTCTGACTATTATTATTATTATTATTATTATTATTATTATTATATTCTGCTCCCAGCAGAATAGTAAAAACACGATAAAACATCAAACATTAAAAACTTCCCTAAACAGGGCTGCCTTCAGATGTCTTCCTAAAGTCAGATACTTGTTTATTTCCTTGACATCTGAAGGGCGGGTGTTCTACAAGGAAGGAGCCACTAGCGAGAAGGCCTTCAGCCTGGTTTTGATGTTTTCCCCAACATAACCTTGCCAGTTGTGACCAACCTAAATCTGTTTAAGGTGGCCACCCGGGCACTAATGGCCAGAGAGGGTGAATGAGGTTGGTTTGCTTTTAAATGCAAACGGAATTGAATTTCTACCTCAGCCCTCCCTTCAACTCAATATCTTGAGTTGAAAGGGAGGCTTGGAAATTATCCCAATAATAACAGCATTAGTCCCTCTAATATTTCAAAGAGTGGGGATGGGTTGTGGGGCTGTCCTGGGGTGGTGGTTGTTGTTTCGAAAGCAGGAAGCAAAACAACTGTGGGTGTTGTTGTTGTTTAGTCGTTTAGTCGTGTCTGACTCTTCGTGATACCATGGACCAGAGCACGCAAGGCACTCCTGTCTTCCACTGCCTCCCGCAGTTTCATGTTCGTAGCTTCAAGGATCCAACCATCTCATCCTCTTCTCCTTGTGCCCTCCATCTTTCCCAACATCAGGGTCTTTTCCAGGGAGTCTTCTCTTCTCATGAGGTGGCCAAAGTATTGGAGCCTCAACTTCAGAATCTGTCCTTCCAGTGAGTACTCAGGGCTGATTTCCTTCAGAATGGATAGATTTGATCTTCTTGCATTCCATGGGACTCTCAAGAGTCTCCTCCAGCACCATAATTCAAAAGCATCAATCATTCGGCGATCAGCCTTCTTTATGGTCCAGCTCTCACTTCCATACATCACTACTGGGAAAACCATAGCTTTTACTATACGGACCTTTGTAGGCAAGGTGATGTCTCTGCTTTTTAAGATGCTGTCTAGGTTTGCCATTGCTTTTCTCCCAAGAAGCTGTGGATAAGAGCACAATTTATCTGAGTGGAAAGCTTAGCAGCAAGCCTTCTCTTCTCCAGCTCTGTCTTTTACTCACAGGGCTTTCCTGTAGCATTTCTACTTTCCCCACTATTGCTCAGAAAGGTCAAAGTAAATTAGCAGAAGTGGGAGGTTAGGGATAGCAGAAGGAGGTCTCAGCTGGGTGCCAATTAGCAAGAAGTGCAATTGACTGCATTCATAATGTAGGAAAGAGTTTTGGCTTCATTTCCTAATCCTTAGGGTGAGAGAGAGAGCAGCAAGCGATTGGGTTCCTACCATTGTTCCGATTGGGGATCCATGCCTATCAGTAGCATGGCAGGCAGAAGAGCAGGGAGCACAGATCTCTCCCTAATGGGGAATTTTCGTGCGTCAGACAGTTTGTGTATCATATGGGCCACCTACAAAGAAGGAAATATAAATAATGATGATACAGTGGTACCTCTACTTATGAATAACTCTACTTACGAATGTTTCTACTTACCGCATCTTGGATGCGGTTTAGATAGGATTTTTTCTACTTACGAATTTTTAGATAGGGTTGCTTCTACTTACAATTTTTTTCTCCCAATGCATTCCTGTGGGATTCGACTTACAATTTTTTTCGACTTACAAATGTGCGTTCGGAACGCATTAAATTCGTAAGTAGAGGTACCACTGTAATTTATATCCCTCCTTTCCTCCTAAAGGAACCCAGAGTGTCATCTACAACATTTTTTAAGCCTTCTAGAAAGTTACAATTTAGAACAGCTACAGTTAAAACCAGGGGTCCCCAGACTACGGCCCGCGGGCCAGATGCGGCCCAATTGGCCTCCCAATCCGGCCCGCGATGACCGGATGACCGGAAAATCGTTTCTGCGCATGCGTATGGGCCTTTCCCGACCCAGAAGAGGTCATTTCTGGTGCACTTCCGGGTCAGGGGAGGCCCATACGCATGCGCACAAACGATTTCTGGTGATTTTTCCAACCTGGAAGCGCGCCACCGCACCAGTAAGTGCGTGCGCGCATGCGCACGGGCACGCACTCCCCCGCCCTCCGGCCCGCCGCGTGATCGGTGCGGCGGGCACCGGCCCAAAGGCGGGTAAGTCTGGGGACCCCTGGTTAAAACATTCTAAAAACAGTCGAAAATGCTCTCTCATCCATCTCAATGATGCGTGGAGGACATTTCTCCTCTGCATACCTGGCTGCTCAGTTGTTGGATCTGGTGCTGCTGCTATTTAACTCCAGATTGATTCCTAATAAGATTCCACTCATACTTGACTTCAGCAGAAGTAGGCTGGCCATCCGTCATGGATGCTATAGCTGAGATTCCTGCATCACAGGGGGTTGGGCTAGATGAGCCTTGGGATCTCTTCCAACTCTACAGTTCTAAGATTGTAGGTACGCTGTACAGATCTAACCCAAGCTAGAGGGCTGGGAAATCAGCCTTGGCCGCTCTGCTGAATGACCTTTGATCGATGAAATTGTAACGGTTATCTGGAGAGGGACCATCAACCTCTGAGAGACAGTAGAGAGCACATTTGGAAAACACATTTGCTGTTTTCTTACCTGTAGTGTTTTGGTATCAAGCTGTATAAATTCTAGTGCTTCTAAACCTGTACTCACTGGAGCCCTCACCTCATTCAGTTCACGGACAATGCAAGACAATTTAGTTCTTGCAGCTCTGACAAAGCGATGCAGCCGATAAGAGAACTTCAAGGTTAAATCCACAATTTTCTAGATGAAGGAGAGCTGGAAGGCTTCTCAAGGCAGCAGGCTTGGCAGAGTTCAGGTAAGGTAGGACTAAGCAGGTAGGGGAACGAAAGAGGACTTGTATATCCTCTTCATATGGCGTTTTATTTATGGTCATTTTGGCACATTTTTCTTCTTCTAGGCCTGTGTTTTTAGTATTCTGAATCATTATTTACCTGCTTTTATTCTCCAGTATGCAGGAAGTCTCCCCCCACTCCTTTTGCTGGAAGTTTTCCTTTCAAATGAGCAGTTCCTTTCCTTTCAAGTGAACTGCCCAAAGAAAAATGCCATTGGTCACCCTCACATGAGTATAATAAGTAAATACAACAACAACATCAAAAACAACAGCAACAACAAATTGCACAGGAAGTTTTGTAACAGAGGCTTTATAAAATTCCTGCAGTGTTATGACATGATTGGTAGCACCTAATGAATTTCCTTCTTTTTAAACCCAACTATTATATACATGCTTGCCTTGCCCTCTATGGCATCAAGTCACTCTCTACAGACAGTGGGCCAAAGAGTCTTTTAAAATACGAAAGTTCTATGAACACCCAAATGCCAATCACTAGATTCAACTTTGAAAATATATCAGCAACTTCTTTTGTTCCTCAGCAAATAGCAACCTTTTTTTTTTTAATAAAATAAAGTTTATTAGTAATTTGTGCATATACAACACCTTAAAAAAGAACGAAAACCAACAAGGCAAAAACAAGGCGTAACAACAAAATACCGATTACATACAAAACCCCCTTCCCCTCCCCCCACCCCTGATCCTACCCCTACCCCTGTTCTTTCACAACCTAAATTAGACTTATCCATATTATAGTTGTTATCAATCGCACACACAGTTTTATACAATTTTATACAATTTTATACCGGAGGTACTTGCTTCTTCTTTTTTTTTTTTAAATAACTTTCACTTAACCAAAATAATATTGATAATAATAATAATAATAATAATAATAATAATAATAATAATAATAATAATAATGTTACAATAACAATGATATCTATATATGTATATATATCTATATAATACTACATTTATATAGTTAATTCACTTTCTTCATATTCCTAGAGCTCTGTTGCATCAGAGAGGAGAGACAGTTTGTCTACATATATACTGAAATAAACGGTAAGTGATTCCCATTTCCTTGCATTGTCCTCCAAGTTTGTTTCTTTCAACATTTCGTGTTTTCTTGCTACATTATAGTAGGATATTAATTTTTGTAGCCAATCCTCCTTTTTTGGGATTTCTTGGGATTTCCATGCTCTTGCCACTAAGAGTCTTGCTGAAGTCACCGCGTAACTCACTACACATCTGTCTATAGGTTTTATGTCCTCTCCTAACATTCCTAGCAGGAAGATTTCTGGTTGTTTTTTAAAAGAGTATTTCAAAATTTTCTTTAATTCTTTATAAATTAACTCCCAGAATCCCTTGATAAGATCACAACTCCACCATACATGCACATATGTCCCTATTTCTTTACGGCATCTCCAGCAGATATTATTTACACTTGGGTACATTTTAGCTAGTTTGGCCGGCGTTAAGTGCCATTGATTTTGCATTTTATATAAATTCTCTATCAAATCGTAATTAGGAGTAAATCTCGAATCTCTTTTCCATAACTGTTCCCATTTTTGCATGCTGATTGTCTTCCCCAGGTCCTGGCTCCATTTAATCATATAATTTTTTGTTAGTTCCTCTTCTGTTTCCCATTTTAATAATATCTGGTATAGTTTTGATATATAATTTCCTTTGTTTTCAATTAAAATTTCTTCCAAATTTGACTTACTTTTTTCGAATCCCACTTTCTTATCCACTTCTAACCTCTGATTAATTTGAAAATAATCCAGCCACGTATTTAAATAATGCTTTACTTCTATATATTCTTTTAATTTCACTGTTCCTTCTTTCTCCTCCAGGAGCATACGGTATGTAGGCCAGGTACCGTCCATGTTGCGTCTCCTTACTGCCAATAACTCAGCCGGGGAAAGCCACCAGGGCGTTTTTGGTTCGAAAAATCTCCTATATTTTATCCAAACTTTCAATAGTGACTTTCTAATAATATGGAACATAAAGATGTTCCTCTTATCTATTCTATCTTTCATCATATAATAATGCCAGCCGTGTCCTAGCCCGTCACCTTCTAAATCTAATACATCAAAATTCTTTAACTCTACCCATTCTTTGATCCAAGCTAAAGCCGCTGAGTTGTGATAAATTTCCAAATCCGGAAGGCCATATCCCCCTCTATCCTTATGATCTATTAAAATTTTATATTTTATTCGGGGTTTTTTCCCGTTCCAGATGAATTCCGCGATGTCTCTTTTCCAATCCCTAAAGTACTTCTCAGTTCCCAGCAAAGGTAGGTTTTGGAAAAGGAAATTCATTTTGGGTACTACACACATCTTAATAACTGAAATTCTGCCCATAAATGATAGTTTTAATTTCCTCCATACGTCGAATTTCTTTCTAATTTGTTTCCAAGTTTCCTTGTAATTATCCTGTATCAAATCAATTGCTTTAGTTGTCATCTCAATTCCTAAATATCTCATTTTTTTGCTAATTTCAAGTTTTGTAATCTCTTGTAACAGTTTCTCTTCTTTTTCCTCCAGGTTTTTAACTAACAATTTTGTCTTGTTGTAATTTATTTTCAAGCCCGCCAATTCCCCGTATTCTTCTATCAATTGAATGGCGCTAGGGATGCTAATAATTGGTTCTTCTGAGGTTATTATGATATCGTCGGCAAAGGCCTTTACTTTATATCTTTTATTTCCCACCACAATTCCTTTTATATCCTCCTTTTTCCTAATTGTGTTTAATAGTATTTCCAATGTAATAATAAATAAAATGGGTGACAGGGGGCAACCTTGTCTTGTCCCCCTCTTAATGTTGATTTTATTAGTAAATTTTCCATTTATAATTAATCTAGCATTTTGAGATTTATAAATAGCCTTTATTGCCTTCTCTAATCTTTCCCCCAGTTTTAGATCTTCTATCAATTTTAGCATGAAATCCCAGGCTACCCTGTCAAAGGCCTTTTCCGCATCCACGGACAAGATTGCCGCTTGTTTATCTCTTCTATTTTCTAAGTGTTCGATGATGTTAATGATATTCCTTATATTATCTTTGGCTAATCTGCCCTTCACAAAACCAACCTGATCTTTTTGGATTATATCTTCTAATATGGAAGATAATCTGCTCGCTAACACTTTTGCGAATATCTTGTAATCACTATTCAAAAGCGAGATTGGTCTAAAATCATTTGGTGTTGGAGCTTCTGCCTTGGTTTTTGGAATTAATATGATTTGCGCTTCTTCCCATGATTGCGGAATAATGCCCTTTTCCAGTATTGTATTAAATAAATCTTTCAGGGGAATTAACATTATATCTTCCAGAGTCTTATATAATTCCGTTGGTAGGCCATCTGGGCCTGGGGCCTTACCATTTTTCATCATTTTCAGGGATTCCTTTATCTCTTCTACTGTTATTTCTTTATTTAATGCTGTTAACTTACCCGGTGGTATTGGTGGCATTTTATGTTTTTTAATAAACTCTTCTATTCTCTGCAGATTCGTGTCTTCTTTCTGGTAGACTGATTCGTAATGATTTTGAAAGGCTTTCATAATCTCACTTGATTTCTCGAGGATTCTATCTCTAAATTCAATCTTGTTAATAATTTTCTCTTTTTGTCTCTTCTTTATTTGCCATGTTAGTAATTTGCTTGGTTTATTTGCCCAATTAAAATTTTTATACTTCCAAAATTGTAAATTTTGTTCCAATTCATGGTCAATCAATTTCTCATATTCCAATTTTAAAATTTTTAATTCATATTTTGTGGCTTCATTTCCCTTCTTAGTTAATTTTTTTTTCTTTCTTTCTTTCTAATTTCTTGCAACAGATTTTCCTTTTTCTCCTCTCTGATTCTCCTCAACTTTGTATTTTGTTGGATGAAAGCCCCACGCAATACCGCTTTCCCTGCATCCCAGACTATGGTGGGATCCACTTCTCCCCCACTGTTTATATCTATATAATCTTTAAACTGTTTTGACACTTCTTGTATTGCTTTTGAATTCTTTAGCAAAAACACATTTAGCCTCCATCTTCTATCCTTTACCTCTGGAGCTAGCGTTAATGTTACCGGGTTGTGGTCCGATAACGTACGTGGGCAACCTTGAGGTGCAGGCTAGCCTGCCTTTTCTAGAATCAAAAGACATTTGGTAATGCGTCTGAAAAAGTAGCCTTAAAACAGGCATTTGGGGGGAGGCGGTGTTTCCAAGCTGAATGCACACGCTGAGATAAATTAGTTTTTGTTGCTTTATTTGGTGATTGTGTCAAGATAAAATAAAATAAAATCTGAGCAATCAGCCTGTGATATGCCTGCTTGCCTGGTAAGTAGGTATGGCACTTAGATCATAGAGTAAGTAAGGTAAGTAGGTATGGCACTTAGATCATAGAGTTCCTGAGGGTTGTCTAGTCCAACCCCCTGCAATGCAGGAATACGCAGCTGTCCCATGCAGGGATTGAACCTGTAACCTTGGCATTATCAGCACCATGCTCTAACAGATTGAGCTTTAAAATTATTTTGTCATCCAAATGCCACTGTGGCCAAGAGTGTTTTCGGTTAGATAGCCTGGGCCAGTGACATGTAAATACAACACAAATTAATGTCGGCGCATCTCCCCAGAGATGACAAGAACAGATGCCTTTCAGTAGATTATAATTTACAGGTGCAGGAGATGAGTTTTATCATCCAGGCTTTTTTGGACCTCATAAAGGAAGTCATAAACTTACCTTGTTCTTTCTTTCCTCACCCCCTTCTACTTTCTGGGCCAGGGCTGCTGCTTGGCAGCCCAGGAGAGCTGTAATGCTGTCACCCCTCAGTGACTGCAGCATGAGTAATTGTGTTCTCTGTTCGCCTAGTATTCTTCCACTGAGGAAGAGGCATGCAAACTCAAACAGAAGAAGAGAGATTGAGAGAAAGAGAAACGGATCCATTTCCGTGGCTTTCTTCAAAACCTTTCTGAAAAGAGAAGAGCCACCTGGGTCATTTGGAAAGGGTTACAGCTCAGACCCACAGGCCCTCCAAGTGTCCCTGTTTTCCAGGGACAGTCCCAGATTTAGAGAAGCTGTCCCAGTTTCTGATTTGTAGCTTTAAGGTGAATAGAATCTAGAGAGCAAGTCCATCAATTAGCTTGTTCAGATAGAGAAAGTTCAGTTCAATTGATGGGTGCTGTACATATATGGACGTTAGCTTGTCAATAACATATCTGCTCGAAATGATTACATTGAACCCGGAACTTCAGGTTGCAGACAACACATGGTACCAGGAGTAAAACACATTTGTGGGAAAGAACTATGGGATATTAAAAGTGTTAATTAAGTGGAAAGGTTGATGGAAGAAGTATTTGGGATTTTCTCTTAATGACGTGTTGTTGTGGTTAGAGTGTTGGCCTAGGACAGGGGTCAGCAACCTAAGGCCCATGGGCTGGAAGTGGACCACGGAGGTCATTTGACCACTCCCAAGCTGCCCCGGAACTGAGCTGCCTGCTCGTGTGCTGCGCTAAACTAGCACAGTGCAGCGTAGGGACTCACTTCCACGGCACCGGATATCGTGTCTGCGAACACACAGATGCCGGAAATCGTGTGTGCGCTCATGCACACATGCAATCTGGCCTGTGGAGGAATCTCCCCGGGACCAATCCGGCCCAGGCAAGATAAACCTTGCTAAGCCCTGGACTAGGACCTGGGAGACCAGGGTTCAAACCCCCACTCAGTTGTGCTGCTCACTAGGTGACTTTGGGGCAGTCATTCACTCTCAGACTAATCTGCCACACAGAGTTGTCTTGCTGGGATTAAATCAAGGGAGGCATGCGGTCGGGCGTATATAGCACCTTGAGCTCCTTAGAGAAAAGGTGGGATATAAATGCAATAGAATAAATAAACAAATGTTTCTATGATTCACAAATGACACAAAAAGGCAGCTCTTGTATGCTACAGATGCTTGCCTGCTGCTTCCTTGTCAGCCACTGTTGCCACCCCCATAGAGCAAAAATCAGCAGGACATGGAAACTAACGGAAGATGACACTTTCCTGCCCATTCCCTCCACCCCATTGCTTGTTTTTTTGTTGATATACATGTCCAAACAATAGAATTAGGAGACAGAAAGAAGCGTGGTGTCTCCCTATGCCACCTTTGGTCCTCAGGATCCTTCCCAGGTCACCCCTCCCCCCCCCAAAAAAACCATGCATTCCCTGAAGGCTTTTACCTAGCTAAAATGTGCCCTTGATCTCTTGCTTTCCTGGAAGGAAGATACTGTCACTTGTGCATGATTGGAATGCAAACTACTGTACCAAAGGTGTGAGACACCCAGTATTTCATCTGGTCATGCACACCTCTGGTATATGGTCCCTAGGGGGTTGCCCATAAGGGAATGTATCCCATGAGCTGAATAAGGTTCCTCACCCCTCCTCCACACAAATGTTTGCTAGGTTGAGCTTCGTGGTCAGAGGAGAGTATGTTGGTTGACACCTTGTTTTTGAGAAAAATCACTTGTCATTTCCTTCTCCCTAACACATTGCTCATTTTAATGGAATCCCTTTGCTTACCTTCAGTGTGCCTGGTAATGTTGGCATAAGTCACTTTGAGCAAGCTGAGTGTGCAAATAGAACACATGCCTATCAGTGCTTGAGCATGCAATAATACCCATGCTCTCACTGCAGTCGAACCATAATTTTTCGGCCTTCTGCTGTTTCAGGTCTCCCTGCTGCCCCACTTCTTAATGTTGACGGATCTCAGTTACCTTGTTGTTGTTTAGTCATTTAGTCGTGTCCGACTCTTCGTGACCCCATGGACCATAGCATGCCAGGCACTCCTGTCTTGCACTGCCTCCCGCAGTTACCTACTCAGTTACCTACTCAGTGATGATTCCTAGCACAGCAGGGGCAGTCCTGGTTCTGTGAAAGGACGAGGTCTCAAGTGGAATTCAAATTGCTCCTTCACAAAACTATAATTCCCAGAATTAGGGCTTCAATTTTAACTATTCAGAAGTAAGATCCATTGTATTCAAATGGGTAAGTGGGATTAGGATTGCAGCTATGATTAGATGAAGTAATTTTCAGTTTGTAGGTTAGGTAGGCAGATGCATTGTGTAGACATTTCCTTCATTAGTGATGGGTTTTTGATTTTTAAAAAGTTTCATTAGAAGACCAGTACTGTAGGCTAGTAGGTACCACACAAACCCATAAATTAAATTATCATGCAGTGAAAGATTACTCACAAGGTATACTTTTGTTGGGATGCAAATTGGGGTTAAACTATGCCTTCCTTAGCTGCTGTGGTCCCAGTGAAACTGCTCTCCCCCAGCCTAGTCAAAAATGAAAATACCCACTGGCATAGTTAACGTAAGAATGTCAGAGCAAAGGCCCACCCAGTCCAGTCTCCAGTTCCCCACAGTGGCCCACCATATGCCTTTGAGAAGCCAACAAGCAAGGCATGAGCTTGATAACTGGCATCTCAAGGCATTCTGGCCTCTGACACTGGAGACAGTAGACAATGATTCTGACTGCCAGTCTTTGAGAGCCTTGGCATTGAGAGCTGCTTTGATACTCCTTCGGGTAGTGATAAAGAAGTGGGATATCAAATCCAAACTCCTCCCCCCCTTCTTCTTCTTCTTCTTCTTCTTCTTCTTCTTCTTCTTCTTCTTCTTCTTCTTCTTCTTCTTCTTCTTCTTCTTCTTCTTCTTCTTCTTCTTCTCTGTGTATTTGGCTAATTCCCTTTTCAATAAGTTGGGGGCTGTTGCTACATCTAGTAGTGCTTCGTTTAGTCTGTCCAGTTATTTAAAATAAGTGCACAATTAGTCTTTTGAAACACTAGCTTAGAGGAAGGTAGAGTTTGTGTGCACTTGTTTGTACCCAACTGCCCACACTGATCTTTGCACATTTGCGGAGGACAGTATTAGTAGTTCCATGGAAGCTTTGAGAGTTTTAGCACTTTTCAATCGTTCATACTTTTCACCCCTTCTTCAAGTTGCCGACAGCTAAGGGGAACAGATTAACTTTAAGGACCTGTGAAAAGATACATAAATCACATAGGGAAACCTCTGGGCCCTATGACTAACTAGACATCAAAAATAAATCTTAGGAAGAGCTTCATGATGTTTTGTTGGTTTTATTTTTAATAGAAGCGAGAGAGGGGAAAATCCATTATCCATCAAACTTGGTGGCAAGAATCGTGGCATGCAATCCTGCACACTGTTTGGCTGGCTAAATCCCACTGCAGTCAATGTCAGTTAAGCAGTCTCACTGTTCATAGGACCTCAGACATGTACTAGTCAAACCCAAAGCATGCTTTGGGCCTTGAAAAAACCCCACACTGTATTAATGACATAAACTCATGACTGCTTGTTATAGACCTTTATGATATGCATAGTGCATTTTCTAGAGATTGAAAAGTACAGTTTGCTAGTGTTGCCCTTATGTGCAGAAAGTGAATGGCCTGTTGTTTAAAATAGGACTGGACCGGCTTCAGATTTGTCAGATCTATTTTGCTTCTTTACTAGAACCCCAAGATATACTAACAAGAGTTTGCTGCAAAATACATATTGTTGTTGTTGCTGTTATTATAATAAAATTTATATTTATACCCCACCTTTTTCCCTGATGAGACTCAAGGCAGAAAACAGAATAAAAGAACAGGGGGCCTCTGGTCGCATTCAGACCATGTACACACTTCCATTTACTCTGCTTCCTTTACTCTTACTGTTGGTTTGAGAAGCAGTGTGGACATGGTAGTTAGCCACAATCCAGATCTACTCTGTACCTATCCTGTTGTTTCTTATGGAATACTGCATTTTGATGCATCCCCACCCCCCAAAAAACCCATCTTTGATCTGAACTGAGAAAAAGAATGACTTGCGTTTTAAGCTGATGGTGTGTACACAGCCCAAGCCTCAGAATCAGAACTGAGTGGCTCTCGCAGTCCTTTCACCCCGAAGTCCACTAAGCTTTCTTCATTTTGGCAGCCTGATTTAGGTGGAAAGAATTGTTTTGTTGCTGTTGTTAATCAACTGGGAGCCAGAAACCCTTGGTGATCTACTACAAATCACCCAGAGATCTGCCAGCAGACCCTGATCTACCTTCTGACCACCTCTGATTTAAAATATATTTCTGATGCATTGTAAATAGGGCATCAGTATCCTTTTGCTATCAATAGAATACTTAAGCTTAATTTTGACAGAGGCAATAAACCCGTGTCTAGGCTATACCATATCCACATTGCAGGAAGCAGCTCACATGATTGCATGTTTCTCCATGCCATACTGAGAAAACTACCATGTCAAGTGAATGATAGACTAGAACCTTACTCCATGCAATCTAATGTTCCCCAAGAAGGGATTTTTATTTTATATTTTTTTGTTTCCTGGAGTATTAAATCTTATATGCTCACCTCCCTCCCGAAGCAGTATAACCCAATGACAACTAGACTATGGAAACCATCATGGGTCCTTTTGCCCCAGAACCCTGCACTGGGGAATTTTATTCACACAGGGAGCATTTGTCAGTGGGAGATGGAAATATTCCAGAGGGTTTTGTGCCGAAAACGTCAGCACAGTTAACAGCACCGGAGATGAGGGGTGCTGGATGTACCTGACGATCCCTACAGGGACCAAAGGTAAGAGTTGCCCTCCTGCAGCTAATGAGCTTTCCAAGGCTTTGTGCTTCCACTTCACTGCCCACCCGACATAGATAAAGAAGGAAGGTTAACGAAATTTACCTGCTGCCTTTGCCAAAGGAACAAGCAAACAAGGAGCCTAGCCCTGGAGTGAGAATGGAGAGAGGGAATTGGATGTCTGTGTCTAATTAATAAATTCCCCTCTGGTAGTTTTTAGATCACCTGAAGCTGATCAATACCTACTGGGGAGACTTCCAGCAAGACCCACTTTTAATTTATCACCCAATTTCATCTAACCAGCAGATCTAATTACATTGTTGGTTTATTGGTTTTGCCGTTTGTGTTTTCTCCCTGTCTTCCAGGTATGGGAACGGTACACGGTATTGCAGTATCTAGCGGAGAAGCAAAGTTATCACAATGCCGAAAGGAAGTGCTTAGCCCAGGTGCGTTGGACGACTCGTGCAGAATAACACACTGTTAGCCACAGTGCCTCTGAATGCTATAATTACTTGGTCCAGAATAATGCACAGTTGATTTACTAATCAGGCACTGTTTCCTCCCAAAGCACTCCAGCAGCCTGGAATGGTTGGCGGGCTGCTGCGTGCCCACAGTCTATCAGTGTTCACCAAATCACTGGTGCCCCAAAGCCAGCTGCTCTGGTCAGCATATGCTGGTTGCCCTGGAGCTCCCAGGAGCTGATGAAATGGGCATTGATGCTGCAGTCCTACACACACCTGTGAATAAGCCCTTATTGAGCTCGGTGATGCTGACTTCTGAGCAGACCTGCAAAGGATTGCATTGTTCATCCGAAAAGCAATGTAAACGCTACCTATCTTGCCTGATTAAATGGCATCACCCTTGCATGTTAAAAAATAAATGAATCTCATGTTCAAAATAATGTTCTAGCAGTTCTCTCTCACGCAATTGCAGTGCTCTGACTGGAGAAACAGTATATAGTTGGCCAAGAAATGTCCACTCTTTTTGAACATGCTTGTTGTAAATCTTTACAATCCCACTCTCTGCCTTATGGCTGTCATAAGGACGTTTTCCCTTAGAAACAGTGGCAAAAACACTGCCTCATTAAAAGGAGGCAAGCAGAATGAATAGCAGTGCGGCACCTATAGTATTCACTGTGTGACTATTAATTGTTACTGCCTGGTTGCGGCATTGATTGGGACTTTAGGAACACAGATAGAGAGATATTTGTAACAGAAGCTTTTAAGTGGCTAAGTGATGGACACTGCAATTTACAGCACAGCTCAATGTTGCCTTTTTTTGTGCCGTAAAACAGCATCCCTTATCAGAAGACCAGTATTGCCCCAAATGGTTATTACTTGAATGTTATGTGCTGTGCTTCCTTTCCTGGGGAAGTGGCAGTCGGTGAAATAAATAAGAAGTCACTGATATATAGGAAAGACCTCCAAATAATCCAATGGGCACTAAGTCCCTGACCCATCTAAGAATGGTGAGGAATATCTGAGATGCAGCTGGATGGATTCTGTCAGCACAAGGAGTGTTTACTGAAGAAATCCACCAGGGTTAGGGGCTCTTGAAAACTTATTGCATATCCATATGGTTTGGGACTAGCTGAAAATATCAGACTTTAGATGTCAACATCTACCCCAGCTTTCCTTCCTTCCCCCCACCCAAAAAGGAAAAAAAACACACACACACACTGAAGACTGTTCTATTTCTTGGACCTCTCAGACAAGGCTTCTAGTACAGACTCCCTATTTCTCAGTGGATTCCAAGTATAAGAACTCTGCGTAGAGGCTTCCTTGTAAAAGATAGATTCACCAGAAGCACCCACCTTTGCTGCTCAGCTTGAAATATCCTAGAAACATTGGGTAGTAGGTCAACTGAGACCTCTCCAAAGCAGGGCCGTCTTAAGCATACCAGGCGCCCTGGCGCCCTGGCGAGACGATCCCTCTGGTGCCCCCCACCCCGTTTCTCAGTGCGGCGGGTAGGCACAGCCCGCGGTGCGGTGCCCTGGCGCATTGCGACACCCAGCCTTGCCTTAGGGCCGGCCTTGCTCCAAAGTGACAATGCACATCCACTCAGCCAGGACCTTCCAGATAAGAATTGGTAAAAAGTAACAACAACAACAACAACGTTATTATTTATACCCCGCCCATCTGTCTGGGTTCCCCCAGCCACTCTGGGCAGCTTCCAACAAAATATTAAAATACAGAAATCCATACAGAAAGTAGGGAGAGTGTCTAATGTTTCTGGAATTCTAGTAGAAGCTGTAAGAACACAGAAATGCAGAGATAATACTGCAGGGTTAGATGAAAGGCCCCTCTAGTGCAGCATTCTGTTCTCCTGGTCATTAACCTGATGCCTCTGGGAAGCTCATGAGCAGAATATGAGCCCAAGTACACCCTCCTGCTTATATTTCCCAGCAACTGATATTCAAAATTATGCTGCCTCAGATACTGGCGGTAGTATGTATTAAGGCTAGTAGGTATTGATCCCAATAGCTCCACCAGAAAACTCCATGCATTAATGCACCTTGGCATAGGATGTTGGTTATTTGTTTCCCACCCAGCAAATGACCCAGTAAACACTGACCAACACACACAACGAACAGCTGAGTTAGGTCTGTAGGATTTAGCCAAGCATTTGAATGAGCCCTCTATTTCCAGTTTTTCTGTTCTTTCTCCTTACTGGCCATATGAAAACTTCCCTAATTCAAGTATTTACTCTATTTCTGCATGGACTATTTCTTCAGCCTTTGCCGCTACATTGGGCACCCTGTAAACAGCAGGTGTGAGTCCATTCAGGCTAACAGGGCACTGCCCTACCAATCTCACTTTGCCCCAGCCAGTCCCCATCTCTTGCCTTCCTAGTTACCAGTCGAAGAGGTGGCAGTGCCTGTTGGCTTCCTCCTCCCTGGTTTCAGTTTGCCCTGGGGGAACTTAGCTGGGAGGAGGATAATGGCAAAACCAGAATTACCGGTAGCTGGCTCTGGCTCCCCTTGCTGTGGGCCTCCCTGCCTTCCACCCTCCCAGCCCCAATGGACACCAGCTACCACAGCCTGCAAATACACGTGTCTTCTTAAAACAACAGGCAAGAAAATAGATGAGGAGTCCCAGTTACCTGGACTGTGAAATATTCCTTCATCAGGCTCCGGCCATTTTTGACCTACATCTTTAGCCAGCCTCCTCTGTTCATGTCCTGATTACAGAGTCTCCCCCCACTCCCCACCCCATAGTGTTGTCGTTGAGGTAAATATTTGGAGGTGCCAAAGGACAGATCATAATATACCCAGGGAAAGAGAAGCATTGCAGGGGGTGGGGTAATAAGTGACCATGAAAGAGGGACATGGTGCCAAATCACCAAGTGGGCTTGTGCACATCATCAACTGAAGAAGCAGCTTCTGTCATTAAAGGTTCAAGCTGTGAATGCAACCCAAAGGTGTTTAATAAAGCCATGTGGCTTACTGCCTGTATAATGACAGTGCTTGGCAATAATGCATGAAGGAAGGGGACAGAGTGCTGCTGCCCACTCTGAGGGAGAGAACAGGGACTTGACCTACATTGAATCCAGAAGGCTCCGTGTATTGAATTCCAGGTTCTGTTCAACCTGAATATTCAGTTAAATAGGAGAAGTCTAAATAGTGGGAGTGGGGGTGTTATGAACGATATCCCCCCCACCAACTGCTTTCAAAACTGATTTCTGCCAGTTGCATGCTGTAATTTTATAGCATCTTCCTGCTGTAAATTCCCCAGTACCATTCAGGTGCATTTGATTAACTTTCCTCATTTCTCTCCATGTTTGGCACACATCCTGCTGTGCCTGTTTTGCAGATGGAAACTGGCACAACACTACGCAGGGGGTTGCAACTTGGGGGAGGGGGGAGAGAGAAATAATATTTTCATTCCACCTCACTAATATGAATGAACTCTTAGTCAGTGGGACGCATCTGGATATTCTACTTAGTTGCACAATGAAGCCAAACAATAGAGTTGTGTTCAATGTGCATACTGGTTACACATACAGATGATGATGATGATGATGATGATGATGATAGACTCAAGTCAAAAATATCTCATTTTTGATTTTGTATGCATGTATATTGCAGCCAGATTTAATTTTAATGGGGGGGGGAGAGAATCAGCAAGGGGAATTGAGATCTACAAATATTAAGGAGCTTCTTAAAGGTCATGCAGAAATCTAAGACAAAGGACACACACACACACAATGTTTATGTAAATATTTTACTTTGATCCATGATTCAAAGTTTGGAGAGGGGGATCACTGATGCGTAAATGGGGCTCTATGAGATAAGAAGCATCTTCATTCTCCTCAGTGGATGCCACCCCATTCTGCACACAAAGCAGTTCTCACTGATGAGAATAGGGCAGTTTCCACTCAAGCTGTGCTGGGGAGATTGTCAGGAGTGATAAAGGCAGAATCAGAAAAAAAATACATGGCAGTATTATAATGCATCTCTATAAACTGAGTATGTACATCTCAAATATTGGCTAGTGTTTTGATCAATGCATGCAAACAAGTGTATAGATGAATGGGGAAAAGTTCAAAGAGGGATATCAAGCAAATCAGAGATTGACTGAAGAAGAAGAAGAAGAAGAAGAAGAAGAAGAAGAAGAAGAAGAAGAAGAAGAAGAAGAAGAAGAAGAGGAAGAAGGGGAAGAAGACAGAGAGATCAGTATGGGGCTGGAGAAAATAAAATGCAGAAGGAAAACATTATTTACCTTGCTTTATTCTTTATAGTAAGGGGCACCCAATGAGACCAGCAAATATCAGTCTCAGAAGAAAAATGCATTTTAATATAAGGCAACTAGTATGGTTTCTCTCACTGGAAGAGAAAGTGGTTAGTTTCATGAAAGTTTCTTTTCTTTTCTGCCTTTAAAGGGGGGATGGTAAAATTAATAGAAGATAAGAATATTTGTAATTATGGACACCAGAAATTTAGAGCAGGGGTTGCTAACCCTTGCTCTAAATTTCAGCTCCATTTGGAAGCCGGAGAAATGGTTGTGGGTACCATGCTTGTGCCACAAACTGCACACATGTGCCTTGCCAGCCACACATGCACATTCACCCCACCCCAGCATTTAGGCTTGAAATAGGGTGGGGACAGGACTCTCTAGGCACCAGGGAAGCCCTCTGTGGATGCATGTGTGCCTGGAGGCACCACACCGGCAAGCTATGGTTTCTAGCACCCACTGCTAAAAAGAGCAGGATTATGGTCTTCTCTCAGAACCCTGTGCTACATCACCATGGGTCAGAGGCCCCTTAGACAGCGTGTGCAGGGAATGGCTTCCACAAGGACAACAAAACTTCCCCTCCCTCTCCTCTGCATCACAGGTCTCTTAGATAAGCTCTTGGGAGTTCACCAACCCTCCAGAGTAGATTTGAGGGTGGTGCAGAGGAGGGAAATTTCTGTCATACTTCTGATTATTTCATGCATGCAATAATTTGGTTGGATATAATTCTGTTTCTAAAACACCTTGATCTAACCGTCGTCTGAGATCAGGGTACTAATGGACCACTTTGACCAGATCTTGTAGGACTATTCTTTTCATACTCATGCAGCCTGGCCCTTTACTCAGAAACAACCCCCTCATAGAATCATAGAATTGGAAGAGACCACAAGGGCCATCCAGTCCAACCCCCTGCCAAGCAGGAAACACCACCAAAGCATTCTTGACATATGGCTGTCAAGCCTCTGCTTAAAGACCTCCAAAGAAGGAGACTCCACCACACTCCTTGGCAGCAAATTCCACTGTCAAACAACTCTTACTTTCAGGAAGTTCTTCCTAATGTTTAGGTGGAATCCTCTTTCTTGTAGCTAGAATCCATTGCTCCGTGTCCGCTTCTCTGGAGCAGCAGAAAGCAACCTTTCACCCTCTTCTATATGACATCCTTTTATATATTTGAACATGGCTATCATATCATCCCTTAACCTTCTCTTCTCCAGGCTAAGCATACCCAGCTCCCTAAGCCATTCCTCATAAGGCATTGTTTCCAGGCCTTTGACCATTTTGGTTGCCCTCCTCTGGACATGTTCCAGCTTGTCAGTATCATTCTTGAACTGTGGTGCCCAGAACTGGGCACAGTATTCCAGGTGAGGTCTGACCAGAGCGGAATACAGTGGTACTATTATTTCCCTTGATCTAGATGCTATACTCGGTGGGGGTTGGATTCATGGACAGCCCCACCCCACCCCACTGAAGTGTTTCCTGAACAGTGATGGCACCGGTGGCATACATTCCCCCGGGGGTGGGAAATCTCTCTGATATGATTCCATACCATTCAGTTAGGAAAGAAAAAGAAAAACCAAGCAACAGTAAAATGAATATAGGGAGTGAGATGAACAGGGAATGAAATGGACTTGGATTCAGACCATATCCTTCAATGGGTCCCAAAGGCTGGGTATGCAAGTGTTTGTGTTTTGTTTTGTTTTTCCAAGAGAGGATGAATAAGAGAGAACTCTCAAGTGGAAATGCAGTCAGTCAGCGATGAGCAATTTTCAATTTGTCATAAAGGTATTCTGCTATGGATAGGCTGAGAAATCAGAATTCTGCTACACACCACCCCAAGCTCCAAGCGGTGCGAGATTCCAGGGGGTCCGGTTTCCTTGGAATGGGGGACAGCAGAGACTGTGGTGTCCTTATGATTAATGGATTATTTACACATGTATACAACCTGAGCAACAACTTTGGTTATACTAACGATGGTACTGAAATGGTACTTAGGTGGCAACTAAGGCCGTCATCTCACAAACTTGCCTGACTATTACAGCAATGGAGCCCTCCATTAGATTTTAACCCTTTCTGGATCCAGGGCCCCGGGAATTAGAAGGAGCTTGGGCATCATGCAGACCATCACACCCACCCCAATTTGTTGGCTGCTTTCATGAGATGCAGCTGCCCTACACCTAGGTGGGTGGGTGAGGAGGTGGGTCCCTATCCATCTCTTCCTGTCCCTTGAAGCCCCAGAGGCTCCCTTCAACACATCTCTCCATTTCTGTTCTCTAATGTGCTTTGTTATGGTCTAGGATTTTTCTTTCTTTCAGCAGAAAAAGAGCAGCAGAAGGAGCGTCACCTGTGCCTGTATGTTAACTATAGGCACAAATATTGTAAATGGCATATCCTCCCTGCCCCCCCCCCACGTGTGCTCCTTGTTTTTGTCCTGCATAATTGCATGCTGTTCATGGAATGTTGGGGCGCACTTGATATGAGCTCAGCTTCTCACATACACCTCCCAAATGAAGTGTGAAGGAAACAGCAAAAGGAAATAGTATAACATTTGGTTGCTCTCATCTAATTGTCAGGTCTATTGATCCATTTGCTCTGCACTCAGGTAGCAGCTGCTCTATGTGGGCTTGAAATGACTCCTAAAACAGCTTGAGCCCTTCTACAGCTTGTGCTAAGAAGTAGCAGAGCATCAGGCTCATGCACATCTCCTTTGGGTCCAACATTGGACAAGGCAGCTTAAAAAGGAAAAAGGAATTTGAGGCGACAGTAGTGTGTTGGCCTGCAGAGACAACACGAGAAATACTGATCCATGCCTTCTGCTACCTCGCTCCAAACCCTTTATGCTCTTGCCATTGCTGTGCCAGATGCTTACCTTCCAAGTCCCGGACTGCAGAATCCGGGACCGGCAGCCGTGTGACACCGGAAGTTGCGTCGACGTAACTTCCGGTGTCACTTTGCCCTTCTATGGGCACCAAAAATGGCCGCCGCTGGCTTCGAAAGTCGCTTGTACACATGTCAGAAAGTGCGTCGACGCAACTTCCGGTGTCGCTCCACCCATCTATGGGCACCAAAAATGGCCGCCGCCGACACCGGAAGTCACGTCTATGCACTTCCGGACATGCGTAGATGTGACTTTTGAAGCCGGTGGCGGCCATTTTGGGTGCCCATAGAAGGGCAAATCGGAAAGAAAAAAATGGCTGCTAGCAGGAGAAAATAACGGAGAAAAAAGGGAGACGAAGTGATACGGGGGACCACCGGGAAAAGGTAAGTAAAATCGGGATTTTCCCGGAGAAAGCGGGGTACTTGGCAGCTATGGCCAGATGCCTCTCTTCACTCCTTTTACCTGTGGCAGAAGTAGTTTTGAGGAGTACTGGCTGCCCTCCAGAGAAAGAGCAGTACAGCACTATGGTAACTGTCCACCATCAGAGAACCATAAAATAGCAGACCCCAGTTTTGAAGGACTTGTAATCACTGCCTCCATTCATCATGCTTTAACCTTGTTTTCTTATAGATTGGGAATTCCTGAATGAAGACAGCATTTGGCCGAAGCCTACAAGTGGGTGCTGTAGTCACTGTGGCTCTCCCTCTGCTTCTGGAAAGGTGGGTGATCGGGATAATCTAATAAACTCCCTTCTAGATAATAAATAGCTGTTTGGCTTGTATTAATGGTTAGTGTCTGCAAAATCACCAGTTGTGCACAGTGCCAGTGGGAGTAAGGTGGGGCGATGAATCCAAGAACCTAGTCATCAGAACTCTGATGATGGAGTCACCAAATATAGTCCCCCTGTTAGAGATATGCAATTAGAAAGTGGAGCTGTCACCTCGAGGGCAGAGCTGGATGTTACATAGACATACTGTACACATATATATATTTTTCTGGGGGAAAAGAACCTTTTGGAGGGGGGTTTTCTACTGGGGTGGGTGGAAAGCAAGTGTTTAACTCATTCACAGAGAAGCAAAGGGAAGGCAGTCTCAAAGCAGGTACTAAGCAGGGGTAGTTCTGGGGAATGCATTTGATAAAGTTGATAACCACTTTAGGGTTCTGCCTCTTTCTTTCTTTCTTTCTTTCTTTCTTTCTTTCTTTCTTTCTTTCTTTCTTTCTTTCTTTCTTTCTTTCTTTCTCTCTCTCTCTCTCTCCCTCTCTCTCTCTCTCTCTCCCCCCCCCTTTCTTCACTTCTACTGGTTTAACGTGCTGCCCCTCACATTTACCTCCAAGCCATTATTGGCTCACTACTTATTCACTCTAGTTTTCCCCCGCACCAAATGCTGGTTTTCTCTAGGAAAAGCATCCATTGGGCTTTGTGATGCACACTATGCAGTATGTAACATTAGTTAGGTCCTAAGAGCTGGAAGTTGCCATCTTGACTGGTAGAGAGGAAACAGGTTGTTACAGGTGAGGGCCATTCAATCAAGTTTAGCTGTATGTTATATCATCTTGTGCTCGTATCTGAAAATAGCTAATGGTGTCTGAGTGCTTATTCATGAGCGATGGTATAGTACCTTACAGAATGAAGCTAGTATTCTACAATACTCAGATGTATTATCCCCCAGTTGGGAAAACTATAATCAGCAATTGAAAAACTTCAAAAGAAAAGCATAATTCAGAGCAGAATTTTATTTCTTTAAAATAATAATAATAATAATAATAATAATAATAATAATAATATTGTAGGTATTTGCTTTATATAAAATATCAGGATATTGTCCTTGGGGCCATATGATAGTCACACTTAAAGCTGAAAAGTTACTAATAATTCCAAATAGTAGCACATTTCACAGGAAGCTTGAACACTGTTATTATTGGCTATTGTCGGGGGCGGGGGGCGGGGCGGCTTCCTTCTATTCTTGTAATAGAAAAGTGTATGATGAAAAGGGAGTAAGTGGGGACTGGATAGGACATAGATATTGTTAAGCACCTGAGTCCAATATGCCATATTCAATAAGCAAGGGGCAATCATTCCAAGCCTGTCAATGAAGGCATTATCCTCTCCCTTGCATAGTCAACTGGAGCACATTTTATTCTATCTTTGTCCTTCTAAAAATAAGAACATTAGAAATTTCCATTTCCCAATACTGATAATGCATCATTCTGCATAATTCACCACATGGACAAATCAGTGTATGTACCCCATAACCACCTTTAACTTAGCTCAGTTGGTTACAGCGTGGTGCCAAGGTTGTAGGATCAATCCCCATAACAACCTGCATGTTCCTGGATTGCAGGGGGTTGGACTAGATAACCCTCATGGTCCCTTCCAACTCTTCCATTTTTTGATTCTATGAACCACATATTGCTTTACAAGCACTACTATGCAGTCTGCCCCCCACCCCCTTGCCACCTTCCCAGTAAACCTTAGAGGCATGCTTTGCAGCTCATATTGCCCAAAGGCCAGGTGGAGTCCATTAAAGTCATTACATGAAAAGAGAAATAATGCCCAGCTTTTGCTGCATTCATTCATGTTGATTAAACATTATATTCTGTGAATTGTACTCCCACAGAAGTCACTGGGATTTTTCACAGAGGAAGCTAATTCCCATCACCAGTAAACTTCATACAATTAACACATTGCGTATTATGGACATGGTATGATTATCTTATCATTCATATGGGGTAAAATAGTTGCTCGGTGGAATCATATTAATGTTAAACCAGAGTAATTAGTAAGTTAGACTTTTTAGGATGGGCTTGGATAATAGGGACTATTTCTTCAATCTCTTGGTAGTCGTAGACCTAGTGAGAAACAGTGATTCAATGAAAAAAGAGGGGAGAACACTGTGAAATTGACATGACATTTTGAGAAGAAGCAGTTTAATGAAACTGGCCCACTTTGTTTTGCCAGATCGTATTACCAATTTGTCAATTTGGGGATAAATCCCTGTGAGCTCAATGGAGCTTCCGTCTGATATTAGACATGCATTGGTAATTGATCCCCGCCCTCCTAACATTTAATTTTTTCCCAAAAAAATACAGCATGGGACACTTTGAAAACCTTTGGGTCTGTTTTCAAATAAGGTATATTTGGGTTTTTGTAAGACAATATTTATAAAAGTAAGACATCCCAAAGTAAAAACAAAGTTTTTCTTAGTATTTCCTGTTTAAAAGTATGGTTGCATGGAATGACACACTGTGACTTCATATTTTTAACAAGCCTCCTTCAATCACTGCCCTTTCTTTGGAGGGGAATTTAACGCAGCACCTCTCATAGAAGATGAAATGCTGGGGGAAGAATCAACTGACTGAATAAAAGTGTGTGCTTTTTTGTATATAGCCAACTGCTGTCTGCTATAATGGCAAGCCCAGTGGGTGACAAATGAGTCAACATTATTTTTTTAGCGGTTGCAGAAATTTTTAATTCCTCCAAATTCAAAAAAGACCTCAGAATGGAGATCTTTCAGAAAAACAAAAACAAAATAGTGGCTGCTCCCTAATTCTCTTCCCTGCAAAATTTATTCACTTCCTCCCCCAATGTATTCAAAGAGCCAAATTTGACGTGGATGAAACAGCAGAAAAATATTATTCATTTCATTTCTATAACGCTTTATATTTTTAAGAAATAAAAACTCAAAGTGGTTTGCAACGCATTAGAAGATCAAATACAGTGGTACCTCGGGTTAAGAACTTAATTCGTTCTGGCGGTCTGTTCTTAACCTGAAAGCGTTCTTAATCTGAGGTACTATTTCTGGGTTAGCGGAGTCTGTAACCTGAAGCGTCTGTAACTGTAGGGAAGGGAGGGGCTTTGAGATGAGCAATCCCTATCATTTCCCCAGCGCTCCTGCCCATTTCCCACCTTGCCCATCCTAGTGAGAAAATGACTGAAACCTGGCCATCTTGCTTGCTTGGGAAAGGAGTGAAAGACTTTTGATAGTGAGTGATGAACTGCAAGGGCGGAGAAAGGAGGCGCGGTGGGGGTGGCTCGCCTCGGGTGTCACCACTTAGGGGAGTTACAAAATGCCGGGCAGCACATACCGTGGGGCCTGCAGTGCACCTGAGCCATGCGTTTCTCCTGGGAGTGACACGGTGGCTTGGGCACCTGCAGGCTCCACGCTGCCCCAAACGGTCCGCCCGTCACCTCCCCCTCATCTGTAGGGCAGCTGAGTGGGAGGAGGCAGGCAGACTCCTTGGGGGCGCCGTGGAGTGTCCTGCCCTGGCTGGCCCCGCCCCTGGGCACAGGGCACGTGCGCTGCCCCAGGCACCTAATTGGCTTGCTCCGCCACTGAGCCTGGCCATCTCTTTGCCTGCCTCCTCCTGGACCACCATGAGCTTGAAAGCATTCATTCATGAGTTTGAGTAGACTTTTGCTAGCAACTGGAATTGCATGTGTTGAATGTTTCAAGGCGTGAAGTGTTTCCTGAGACGAGGCTTGTACCAAGGTCAAGATGGAGAATCTCATGTCATGTTTAAGCTGTGTCAATCTTACACTTTTGCCACGATTTACAAAGACAAACCGTATCATAAGTTCAGATTCACACACTCTTGTTCACAAAGCGTTTGGGAATCCCACTCCCAATAGCAGAACAGCATGAATCTGTTGAGCTGCAGGGATAGATGAGTGACTCTCAGCTCACCCTGCTATGCACATCATCTAATTCTGCAGCACAATTGCTGTATAGCACTGATGGCCAAGGTTTGAGGCTATATGTAAGCTGCCCTGCTTCGCTGCCTTACTGATAGGCACTGGATCACCAAGTTGGCTATTAGTATAGAGATGATGATGATGATATATAATATAATGTTCATTGCCAAAATTCTAACAGTGTCATGCTAGATCTAATGCTCAGCTTCTTGGCTGGAGTTTGACTGATGTTATGATGAAGGATGATCTGACCCCTCTTGTACATGGACTGCTAACTTTGCATTTAGATTACTGCAGTGCACTTTAGAAAGGGTTGTCCATAAAGACCATCTGGAAGCTGCGGCTAAAGTGTGACACCCCAGTTGGCTGCGGGGAACTCATTACACCATAATGGATCATCGTCATCTGGGCATTATTTCAAGGTGAGCTTCCAGGCTGGTTCTCGTCCCCCCCAGTCCTGCTAAATTACCCACTACAAAGAGACACCGGGAACTCTCCTTTTGCATATGAACCCCTTCCTCCCACCATCAACACACCAGTCTGTTAAGATCAATTTGTGAGACCCTCTTCCTTGTCCAGCCTGTGGAAGATGGGCTAGTGGCTAAAAGGAGTGGAGCTTCCTGACTACTAGCACCCATCTTTGGCTGCTCCCTCCCTAAGAAGGCACGTGGGGCCTATTTTGCGGCTACTTTTTGACGTATGTCGTATGGTGAAGACCGGGGCATTTTTTTCAGCTGGAGTTCAGCTTCCACACTTCTCAAGTGGGTGCTATTGCCATTTTAAGAGAATAAGGCAGAAATTTGTGGTGAGCTCTGGCACCTATTTTTCTAGAAAAATAGCACTGACCAGAGGTGCTGCTATTCTTTTGTGACTGTCAAAGGCACCAATACTAAACAGTGCTCATGATGTGTGTGGCACTCTCCTCTCCTATTTTCTCACTCAGAACAATTCTGGAACTTCTTATGGGCATGTTTTATAATTGCTTCCCAATCTCATGCTATATTTTGATATTTATTTCATGATCATTTTGAGCTGTTTTGGCATGGCCTTCCTTGAAAAAGTAGTGGATGTGTAAACTATAGGGGGTTCTCCTTTTCTTTTTTTAAAGTGAAACCATGGGCTCCTGTCCACATGCCTGCAGGAATTCATGGTTTTATCACCATTTTCTACAAGGTTCTGACATTCAAGGATAGGATTTATTATTGTTGTTCCTTATGACTGAAATTGACTAGCACAGAAGCTGGTTACTCTCCCGTCTACTTAGTTTAATGACTCCCTTGGTTTATATAGATTCTAGGGAAAGTAGCTGCAATAAGGAATTAGGAAAGCAGAGCAGGTAGGATTTCCTCTAGCAATGCCTGCCTCCCCTCACTATTAAGCTACTAGCCTATATAGTACAGTGGTACCTCTACTTACGAACGACTCAACAACCAAATTTTTCGACTTATGAATGGGGCAAATGGCCGCACACTTATGAATTTCTCAACATCCGAACGGAAACCGCGGCAGTTTTAGATAGGGTTTTTTCGACTTACGAATTTTTAGATGGGGTTGCTTCGACTTACGAATTTTTCCGTTTCCAATGCATTCCTATGGGAAATCGTGTTTCCAATGGCGCTTTTCAACTTACGAATTTTTCGACTTACGAAGGTGCCTTCGGAACGGATTAAATTCATAAGTCAAGGCACCACTGTATATGAAATGCAAATGCCCTTCCCTCTTTATGGTTTGTATGTATCCTGAGGAAAGGCCACTGGAGCAGAGTCAGCGACATAGCCTGTTCCTGTATCCACATAATGGGTAGCTCAGTCAGTAGAGCATGAGACTCCAGAGCTTAGGGTGCCACTTTAGCTGTGGTGGCACAAACCACTGTTTGGTGCCACCACACCAGCAGATAAAGAGGGTGTTTAGGGCTGGGCTGTAAGCTGCATATGTAATGGGCAGAGGGGAGAACAGCAACCCAAACTTTTCTGGGTGCTTCTGAATACCCTCAAACCAGTTTAACATAAAGTAATATTGCATAGTTCTAGTTACAGGTAGGTAGCCGTGTTGGTCTGAGTCGAAGCAAAATAAAAAAATTCCTTCAGTAGCACCTTAAAGACCAACTAAGTTTATATTTTGGTATGAGCTTTCGTGTGTATCTGAAGAAGTGTGCATGCACACGAAAGCTCATACCAAAATATAAACTTAGTTGGTCTTTAAGGTGCTACTGAAGGAATTTTAATATTGCATACTTTGCATGAGTTTGACCAAACTGTGGGAGGCAGTGGAAGACAGGAGTGCCTGGTGTGCTCTGTTCCATGGGGGTCACGAAGAGTCGGACACAACTAAACGACTAAACAACAACAAATATTGCATAACAGTGACTGGTTGTTTCTTTTGTAGGATACATCTAGGAGCACTATGAAAATCAAAAAACCCAGAGAACATGGCAGGGTAGGAACCTTGAAAAATTAAATGTCATCCCTTTGAAAAGCTATTGCTAACTACATTATACATAGCTATAGGCCACTGCTGCCTAAGGGGGGCATTGAATAGCCACCATGGGCTGCTGCTGAGCTGAAGCTATGGTTGATTCTAATCTCTGCCGTCTTGGAAGTACAGTTTAAGACAATCTTAGCCAAAACTGAAATTGTGCAAGAGTTTCCCCTGCCTCATTTGCATTTCCTGCATTTTGTTTGCGCTCCCTCTCTTCCTCTCTCTCTTCCTGCCCCCCAAAAGCAAAGTGGAGGGGAGCCTCAAACCTGGAACTTGTAGATTAAAAAGCATAAGGGGGGGGGGCAAAACTGAAGGCAAACCACCAATTCCTCATTTACTGTTGATGGTGAGTCAATCAAATCCTGCTTTCCCACTGTTTCCTGGCTTTCCCATCTGTGTGAATTCATGACCCGGTTTTTGATATGTTCCACGCTGTTACATTTCCCCCTCAGAGTTTAATTGTTTCTGTTTCACATTTGGGTGCTGAAAACTTGACAGAAGCTGCACAATTCCCTCCAGCTACAGCTCCTATTTATATTGCTGTAAACTATGTTTGCAGTGATATGATTAGTAATAAAGCGGAGAAAATTAAACAGGAATTAGCAGCTCTTTATATAGAATCTGGTTGCCTCCCAAGTTTTTCTTCTAGTATCATGGGAGACAAAAATGTTGGAGAAACCCCATTACACTATCCATCTCTTTCTCTTGTGAGGGCAGAAACTAGTTGGCTTACAGAGGAGATGTTAGGTTTTCATCCAGTACCATGGCTGACATTGGCCAAAGGACTTCACTAAGTCTTTATTCAGGCCAAAAACGTCAGGATGAAGCATTCTTCCTGTGCCACCACCATCCTAGTAAAAGTTGGGAAAACAGAAGAACATACACTTTGCCCCTTTGTGATCATTTTCATCTACTCCACGAAATGTCCCTGCCTGTACGCATAAAATGAATCCACCTAGCCTTGTAAAATCTCTCCCCCACCCAGCTGCAGCTGTTCTCAAGGACACATTGAGGACCTTTGCAGAAAGATGCCCAGGGTCCCTTTCAGTGCATCCAGTAGTAAAACGGAGCACGGAAACTGCTTGCCATGTTGAATTTGCCTTGCTCAATGTAATTCATGTGCTTTAAGTGGGATACTACCAAATGTATCTAACATCTAGGGCTATGTCCAGTGTTCCTTGCTGTATTGGGTTCATATGTGCATGGTTAATGCTTTGACAATATCCAACACATCCTTGGGAAACAAGGGGGAGGTAGATCCAGGCCCCTCATTCTCCCCTCCACACCTCCAAGAAATCATTTATAGGTGCTTTCATACCCAATAATATGGGGGGAGGGGAACATCTGGCCCTTTGGGTCTCTATTTGGCCCTCTGGAGTCTTCCCAGGCCACACCCTTCCTGAGTGGCTGGAATGTGTCCTTGAACTGTGATATTACCTCTTGCTTGTCTGAAAGGAGGATGGGGAGTTTTGTGGCATGCATGTGTAGTGTCATAGAATTGTAGACTTGGAAGGGATCCCGAGAGCCATCCAGTCCCACCCCCTACAATGCAGGGATTTCAACTAGATCACCCATGACAGATGGTCATCCACCCTCTGCTTAAAAACCTCCAAGGAAGGAGAGTCCACAACTTCCTGAGGGAGACTGTTCCGCTGTCAGTTCTTACTATCAGAAAGGTTTTCTTGATGTTTAGTTGGAATCCCCTTTCTTGGAACTTGAAACCATAGTTTCGGGTCCTAGCCTCCAGAGCAGGAGAAAACAAGCTTCCTCCATCCTTCATATGACAACCCTTGAGATATTGGAAGATGTCTATTATACAAACCTCTGACTTTTGCATGGCTACAGTCTAATAATAATAAAATAAATAAATAAATAATTTTATTTATACCCCACCCTCCCCAGCCCAAGATCGGGCTCAGGGCAGCTAACACCGGATATAAAACAATTGATTAAAATACAGCTTAGAAACAAGATTAAATACAACATTAAAATGCAGCCTCATTTCAATAGAAACTCAAATCAAGAACTGTTTGGGGAAGAAAATGTCAGATCTTCACCAGGCCAACTATCCGGACTGGTCCTACATGGGCCAGAAAAAGCCAGGGAAGCCCCCAGATATGAGTTCCATCACAAAAGGATTCTGTAGAAAAGTAAGAGTCACATCCATTGCTCTGCCCACTTTTACAGAATGGCCTCCAGAAGCAGCCCTCAGGCTGAAAAAGGTTCCCTATTCCTGCCACAGACCCTCTGTTTAATAGTTGTGCATTAAGTTCACTGTGTTGCATGGCAACATTGTAGAAACCATGACAGATATCCAGATGTGGTTGGGAAGGGTTCACCAATGTGGACTAGACTGGACTTGGCTCACAGAGTCCCATGAAGGCACACTGTTTCCCCACCTCATATGCTATGGGGTGACACGTGCATTTGTCTTCAGTGGTGCCTAATTTCTGTGATTCTTCCACTCCTTTTTTTAGGAGGATAAAACATCTGATACAAATTCAAGAACTGATATAACCGAATCACGTGTCTAGTAGGGATGGGGATCACTGCTAAGTCTTAGCTTGTTTGTGTTTCTGGTTCTCATCATGCTGGCTCTGTTTATACCACTACTTAGCCCACGTTTGCAGTATGGGCTCAGCACCGTGAACTCAGCTCTGCTGTTGAGTTTTAGTCTGTTGAGTTGAAAATGTTGAGTTCAAGCTCTCTAAAAGGTGAGTGGTGTTGACTCCCATGCAAATACTGTATTTTTCGCTCCATAAGATGCACCTGACCAAAAGACGCACCTAATTTTTAGAGGAGGAAAGGGGGAAAGCCCTGTTTTTTTTGGGGATCAGCTCACAGTTGTGCAGCTTCTTTTGCAAATAGGAAAAGCCTAGTTTTCTGGGGGGGGGATCAGCTCACAGTTGTGCAGGGGTTTTTTTGCAAAGGGGGAAAGCCCCGTTTTGGGGGGTTCAACTCACAGTTATGCAGCTTCTTTAGGAAAGGAAAGGGAGCCATTTCTACAGTTTCCAGACAGATAATCTAATCAGCCAGTCACATGTCAGCTGGGGAAACACAACAATGGAGGCCTGGGCAAGGGGGCAGGCTGGGAAGGGAGCTAGAGTCTCTTATCTCCCTCCCCAATCTCTTGCAATCAGCTGTTGAGCGGGTTCCTTTAAACACCCTCCTTCCCTCTTGTTAGCCTATAGCTCTTTCTAAAAAGAAACAAACAAGCATGATCTGCCTTTTGCCCTTGGGCAGTTCGGCTCCAGGGACCATGCATTCACTCCATAAGACGCACAGAATTTCCTCTTACTTTTTAGGAGGAAAAAAGTATGTCTTATGGAGCAAAAAATACGGTAGTTTGCCCCCTGGACACACAAGTAAGCCACAGAAAAGAACAGCTTGTGTTTTAACTTTATATATTTGGATATTCTATAACAGGCATCCCCAAACTCAGCCCTCCAGGTGTTTTGGGACTACAATTCCCATCATCCCTGACCACTGGTCCTGTTAGCTAGGGATGATGGGAGTTGTAGTCCCAAATCATCTGGAGGGCCGAGTTTGGGGATGCCTGTTCTATAATATGATACACAGTTGCTTTAGGCTTTCAGTGTCCCCACCACAAAATAAATAGTCCTGCTTTGCCATTCCTCCTTCCCTTAATCTTATGCATTATTTACATTTCCCCCTCCAAGTTCCTTTTGCCTCAACCAGCCACCTCACCATTGGATCCTTTCTTTGCTTGCAAGGCACAGACATATAAACAAACAACAGTATAGTTCTTCAACTTAGCCTTTTCTTTTTTGCGAGGATCACCAAAGGAACAGCCCCACCCACTGCTCCTACCCTTTCCCTGTGCTCAGAGAGACAGACACTGAATCTTTTAACTGCTAAACAGGAATCTAAACAAAGGTCAATGACCTTTGTCAGCCAAATCTAATGTTAGTCACTCTAACATAATTGTTAGTTTACCACGCTGCACTCAAAAAGAAAACAATAGTACAAGAACAACCATCTGGCCACCTTCACATTTTATTTACAAATGCAAAATATTTAATCATAGAATCATAGAGTTGGAAGAGACCACAAGGGCCATCCAGTCCAACCCCCTGCCAAGCAGGAAACACCATCAAAGCATTCTTGACATATGCCTGTCAAACTACAAATCACAAAATATGGGACCCCCTCCAAACTGGTGCCAAAGTTTTGGTACTAATATTAGTAATAAAATGCTAAAAGTACGTAAGCATTTAATTATCCTTGACTTTTATTGAACAAACACCTGCTTCCTAAAAAGAAAGTATATTCAATTAGTAAATTGATATTTTCTGAAGATGAACATTTAAACTAATACAAAACATTTCTAATTCAGAAGATTAAAGAAGAAAAAGAATGTGCATGGTTTTAAATGAAATAAATGTAGGATACCATGATCTTCAGCAGTAAAACATTGCTTATTTTCTCTCTCTTTCTGCTTTGGGCAATACATGCTGCTGATTGCTGACACATAAGGAGTGAAGAGAATGTGCATTTAAAAAGGGGTTTTCTGTAACTTAAATTTGTTGTGTGATGTCAACGCAGACCACAGAGCACACAGACAGTTCAAATATACATTAGACCAGACAGGGACTGCAAAAACCATGGCAATGGGTCAAGCAAAATTATGAGCTTAAGCCTGGAGATCAAGAACAGTGATAATAATTTTAGGGTGAAATTTTATCAGAAGATTGGGATCAGAAACTGATAATGAGCTCTCACATGTAAAGATTGATTTCCGACCATTAAAGCTCAGCCTTCCACTCAATTTTAACAAACTTCACGCTCCCTAGTGTGATATCGGTAACCCCCAGTTTGATTATTAATTATTCAGTGGGCTGGGTGCTGCAAAGTATGGGGTTTTTGCTGCTAGCAAAACTTTGGCACCAGTTTGGAGTGAATGTTGGGTTTCTGGGTGCTAACTACACCCCCTGGTTTGATGTATCAGTTATTTGGTTTGGGGGTTGCTATAAAACACTGCAAAATGACTGCAAAACTTTGGCACCAGTTTGGAGGGGATCCCATATTTTGCGATTTGTAGTTAATGAAGTTTCAAAAGATTCATTTTGAGTTAGGCAGTACCTTAAAATGGACTTCACACACTTCTTGTAGAAAGCACCTTGCAGTCAAGCTAGGAGATTTCAAAGAAAGGCATGTGTGGCTTTGAGGGGAGGATATATTTGAAACAGGCTCCCTTGACTATAAATGCAGAAGATTAAAGGGACTGTGTCACAGGTCCCTCAAAACCCAGGGGGGGGGGGAACAGATGACTCCTTAAGACATTGAGGTTGCAAAGCTTCTGGTTGGTGTGTTTCTGCACATATCTCCTGTCTCAACCCTCACTCCTACCTTTAAACATTTCTCTTCAATGGCAAGAAATCTCTCTGTTTGTTTTCCTGGGTGAGCTGTGGAGAGGGCACCTCATCCAAGCCTCTCTCATTTCAGATGGTGAGATTGACGATTGCACTCTAAAAGCAAGAGGTGAAAATAAGTTATTAGCAATATTATCCTGCTCCTTCTCCCCACTGGCAGAAGTTGCAAGGAGATGATGTTGTGTCCAGACCCAGATGAGGGGTTCAATATCATGTCTTATAAAAGTCCACCATCACAAAAGAAACTGAACCTACAGCTCCTGCCAGGGATTAATGTTCACCCTGGATCAATTAGCAGCCAATGAGATATGCCAAATTGTTTTCCCATCGATGGATTGGAAAGTATTCAGCTGCCATTCTGCTTCTAATGCTGGGGTGGGAGTTTTTATCACTCTAATCAGTTTATTAAACATTGTCCACAATCCCTCTGCTAATAATTTGCACTGCAATGCTCATATGCTGCCAAGAGTTTTTCACACTGGCTTCTGTTCCCAGAGGGAACAAAGTAAATAAAACAAGTCCCCTCATTCTGCTGTTTTCTGCTGCTCCAGAGCAGCAGACACGGAGCAATGGATTCAAACTACAAGAAAGAAGATTCCACCTAAACATTAGGAAGAACTTCCTGACAGTAAGAGCTGTTCAGCAGTCGAATTTGCTACCAAGGAGTGTGGTGGAGTCTCCTTCTTTGGAGGTCTTTAAGCAGAGGCTTGACAGGCATATGTCAAGAATGCTTTGATGGTGTTTCCTGCTCGGCAGGGGGTTGGATTAGATGGCCCTTGTGGTCTCTTCCAACTCTACGATTCTATGATTCATTCACTGCTCATCCCAGCAGGAAAGCAACATTTTGTAATCACTTAGTGACTATCTTTTGTTCAATGCTCTTTGTGGGGGATACATTTTGCAGTCCCTGTATTGCACATGTATCCAGGCTTGCATAGCTACCTATCACATGTGAACTGTGTTCAGCCCAACACTTTAGTTACTTAAAATAATTTACCAGAACCAATATTTCTATATCTCCTATAACATAGGCCATGTGGGTCACATACTGGGCCATCTTTACCCAGGGGTGCAAGGGGTGTGGGGCACCCGGGCGCCGAATTCTGGGGGGGGGGCAGGCGCCCACCGCTGAAACCACCTAAGCACTTAACTATCTACCTGTTATGAAATAGGTCTTTCAACTTTGTGCACTCATTAGTAAAAGATGCACCGCTCCAGCGGCAGCGCTTGTCATTCACAATTGCGGCGCTTTTAAGACTCAATGACGGCGCTTGTCATTCTCAACAGCGCCGTGCATGCAAAATTAACTCTTACAAAATATTATGTTATGTATTGTATTGAGCTGCTACGTGGCAGCGGGGTGAGTCAGCGGCACCTTTGATACGACTGATGTTTCTCCTGTAGGTTCCTAAACAATACTTATAAGTTTACATGTAGTGGTGTTGTATACTCAAGTATACTTGTATTGTAAATAAATGAGCAAATAAAAAGTTTGTTTCTTTTTCCTCCCTTCTTTCATAAACAAGAGATAAGGCGTAAGCGTGGTGTCTGACATAAGCATAATAAAAGTTAATTTGGAGGCTAAACTAAATTTTGGGGTGCTGGGCGGATCTTTGCACTCCGGCGACACATATGCTAAAGACGGTCCTGGTCACACATATTCCTGCGTATAAGACGACTGGGCGTATAAGACGACCCCCAACTTTTCCAGTTAAAATATAGAGCTTGGAATATTGTCAGGGGTTGTTCAGACTACTCCTGAGTAATGAGCTTCCACATACTTGTCTTTCAAAAGTCTTTAATGGTGCACGTTATTTACAGTGTAGTGAGCTGTCGGTTCATGGCTTCTCATTCCGTTTCAGAATCCAGCACTGCCCCTTTTCGCGACTTTGACCAACATAAAAGCCTCGGGACAGTGAATCTCCTCCCCTTTCTCCTCCTCCTCAATTCCGGTGTCGGGGTGGGGGAAGGGTCTATGATCTGCTTTCTCCCTGTCCACCCTTCCCACCTCTCTCTCTTCCCGCCTGTGGAGCAGGGGCTCTCCCATGCTGCCAGAGACCTGGCACTCCTTCTCCGTCTCCTGACTAGCTCCTTCAGACCCCACGCTTTCATGACTGCTTGGAGATGGACTGCTCCTGATGAGAGGGGAGGGTTCTCTATAACCTCTCCCCCTTACAGATATACTCACTATATAAGAAATACAACCCGGCATATAAGACCCCGACTTTTGAGAAGACTTTCCTGGGTTTAAAAGTAGTCTTATACGCAGGAATATACAGTATTTCATTTTTCCATCTAATGCTTTCAATTGAGCTCTGTCTCAGTGTTTCCCACCCACATTAGTGGATGGTGCTTGATGAGAGGCATTTGTACTGTGTGTTGCTGCCCCCCTGTCCCTGCTAGTATTTCCCCCCACCTTCCTGAACTCCAGAAGCCTGAGGTCAATTGTGGACATGCGCACTAGCACAAAACAAATTGGTGAGCATTGTGCCTCGCTCTACCAGCATCTCGTGGCCTCACCAACAGAAGCAGGGGGCATGGTGATAAATAGCACCCAGCAAAGCATCGCCACACGTGTTTAAAAACACCACCCACCCACACAATGAGCTTCAGTATTTTCACAGTTGGGTATTATGCAATTTTATGTTGGATTTCCCCCCATTATCACATTATCCATGAATTGGGAAAATCTGAATTAAATCAGTGGAATTGTGGGCTGCCACTTGAATGAGGACCACATTTTGTGGGTGAGGTGAAAAACATGAACACCTGAGATGCATCAAGTCCACTTTGAACTGCCGTGTGTGCGCAAAAGCATCATAACTTTTTTTTTAAAAAAACTTTTTGATTTAAGAGCATTTAGATGCCATTTAATATTTCATAAATCTGTAAGTGGTGTGCAGTCTAAAAAGCCAACATATTATTACACGACTAAAGCAGCAATAGACACATAACCTAAAGCCAGTAAAACAGCATCATAAAAACACATAAAAGCAAATAAAAGTGCAATTCAGATAATTTTGTGCTTTTATACAGCATCTTTTTTGTTGTGAACCACCCTGAGATCTGTGGATTAAGGGTGGTATACAAATTTAATCAATTTAAAATTAAAATTAAAATATGTAAAATTACACATCGTTTGCTGTATCTGTACATTTGGCAGCCATTTGTTTATTTATTATTAAGTGACTTACACAAACTACCTCTAAGCAGCATAGAAAAAATGATAATGTATATTAAAGACAACAGGATTACACAGCCAGATGGGCGGGGTATAAATAATAAATATATTATTATTATTATTATTATTATTATTATTATTATTATTATTATTAAAACATATTTTAAAAACCAAACAACCCACTTCAGCGACCACAGCAAAAGCCTTAGTAAGTTCAAAAACAACAACAACAAAATCCTCTAACCCAGTGACGTGCTTCATTATATTGTACTGAGTTACTAAACAATTATTCAAGAAACAGCGAAAGAAATCTCACCACTGAAATGTCTGGGAGTAAAAACAAAACCCCAATGACAAAACCTTTTTGTCTGGTGACAGAAAGGTGTCAGTGTTGGCATTAGGTGCGCCTTCCTGGGGAGAGCACCCCACAAATGCAAGGTGTGGGGCATCGCTGATAAGGCCATTGCTCTTGCTGCCATCTTCAGGACTACTGCCAGAGACGGCACTCAGAAGAGTTTCACCAGTGGTGACTGGTGTATGGTCTGCAAAGGCTCATATGGGAAAATGTATTCCTCAAGGTATTTAGGTTCTAAGTTGCATAAAGTTTATAGGTTTAGATCAGTATTGTAAATTGGGCCACAATATATATTCAAAGCCAGTGCAGCCAGGACGGAATTGGTATAATATATTTGAGTCATGTCAAATATATTACACCAATTCCGTCCTGGCTGCACTGGATTTGTAGGGGCGCGGGTGGCGCTGTGGGTTAAACCACAGAGCCTAGGGCTTGCCGATCAGAAGGTTGGCGGTTCGAATCCCCTTACGGGGTGAGCTCCTGTTGCTCGGTCCCAGCTCCTGCCAACCTAGCAGTTCGAAAGCACGTCAAAGTGCAAGTAGATAAATAGGTACCGCTACAGCGGGAAGCTAAACAGCGTTTCCGTGTGCTGCTCTGGTTCACCAGAAAGTGGTTGGCCACATGACCTGGAAGCTGTATGCTGGCTCCCTCAGCCAATAATGCGAGATGAGCGCCGCAATCCCAGAGTCGGTCACAACTGGACCTAATGGTCAGGGGTCCCTTTACCTTTTATTTGAGTCATATGGTCCCAGTTCCAGACCATCTTCAAATGCCTACCATAGCAAGATTTCTTGTGATCTTGTATCTCTAACCTGTCTAAACATAGGTTTTGGGGTGTTGTTATAGTCATATTGCTTAGCAGATAATGAGATACTTTATATTTGACCATATAGAAATGCACATGCCATAAAAGTGATACCATTGCCAAGTGGCTTTGGAAGGTATCGAGAGACAACAAAGACCATATTTTTGAATAAACTTGGTCAAATAAAAACATCACCTCACAGCTTACATAACATCTTTTGTCAATTTGCTGTGTCAATCCTTCTTAACGTGCTGTTTCAGATTGATGCACATAATAACTTCAGCGAATAAAATGTCATATTTGATGATATTAACTAATTTGATGGATATCTGCTTTAAATAACACTTTTTACTGGAAGGATTATCTGATTCCCCTCCCCCCCTCCTTGGGCAACAGCCCAAGAGTGGACTTAGCTGTTGTGTCTTTTATGAATGGTTGGCAAAAATCCATTCCCAGCTTGCTCCTGTGATGTTTTAACTGGTTGATATTACCCTTTAAAAATAAAAAAGGCGTGTGTGTGTGTGGGGGGAACCTCATACTTAACAAATCTATGGATAATATACATTGGGAGGGATTGGAAAATGTTTTAAGGGGATATGCTAAAAGTTCTAAGTGATGTAAAGGTCTTTTTCTTTAATAAAATAAAACAAAGACAAATGTTAAAACCTAATGCTCAAGTATGAAGTAGGACTGCATCCAACAGTGGGTAATGTGTAGCAGCACTTAACAGTTCATGTGACTGTCGCGGAATAGTGCCTGATGATGATTCCGGTTCATCATGGGTTAACCTATCACTCCCATGATAGGCAGGTGTTCCCTGGGAGGTGGAGCTAGACGGCATTCTAAATGGAGGGGGAACAACCGTTGAAAGGCAGTTGGGGGTAGGCAGTTGGGGAGTGGAGGGTTCGAGAGGGAGCAGGAGGTTAGGTTTGGGTGGATGGGAAGAAAGGTTATAACCGTTATTATCAAGATGCAGGAGATGTATTAACAAGTCTGTATTATATGAAAAGAAGATATGCACTTTTAAGAACCAGAGAAATCCATGTTTTCAAGTTAAATAAAAAAGTTAAATGTTCGTAGACTCGGGCAGTGTCTCAGTACCTTCAGAGGTGTGACTAAGAGGCGAGAACAAAGCTTTCCTGGGGAATAGGAAACTGTTTGCTTTTCCTCCTGTCATACAAAGGGCTGGTTAGTGAAGCCAAGGGAGCCACATAGTTGCCTAAGGGAGAGGCAAATTGTAGCAGTAGGGATCCATGGGAGGGAGACCCCACGGGTGGTAATAGGTTTCGAACGCAGAGCCCTGAGGTACCCTGGAGACAAGTCCAATTTGGACACTGGAGGTTTACTCCCGTTTGTATAGAAGCACAGGGAGAGCCTCTGTCGTTAAAGCAGTGAGGGGTGGGAAACGGGGAATCCCTCACATTTACATTATTACGTCTGACATTTTCTCACCCTCATGGGCAGCAGCCAGAAATATGGAGCAGGGCATGGAAATGCATGATGTGGTGATGTTAGCAAATGCTAACACACTAAATAAGGGCTTGGGAAAGGGCACAACAATTGAAGCAGTAATCTCATGTCTATGGCAGTCAGGCCTGTCTTAACCACATCCAGCACCGTGGCGCAAAGGTCCCTCTGGCGCCCCCTCCCTTCCCAAAATTTAGCCTGGGGCGGAGGGCACCGTTGGGGAGGGAGGGAAACAAAGACAGAAGCCGCCGCCACGGCAGGGGCTGGAAGATGGCAGTTGGGATGGGGAAGAGGCAGGGCCATCTCGAGCAGGTCGGGCGCCCTGGCGCTGAGGCGCGGAGATCGCTCCGGTGCCCCCGCCCTCGCAGTGCACAGCACGCAGCACGGCTTCCGCACGGCTTCTCCGCGCAGCGCCCCCCCTGCCGGCCCGGCGCCCTGGTGCCCCGCGCCACCGGGACTACACCTGGAGCCGGGCCTGGGAGGAGGAGGTGGAGGCGGCAGCAGCAGCAGAAGGTGCGGGGTTGTGGGAAAAGGCAGTGGGGATCTCTCTGCCGCCGCTCTCCTCCGCAGCCGCCACTTGGTGCCAGTTCGCCCCCGCGCTCCCCACCCTCTATCGCGAAGCAGCAGGGTGACCCCTGAGGGAGCTAGCTGGCTGCTGTGGCAGGCTGGAGAAGTACTCCAGCCACCAATTGCGGCACTGAGAGGAGGGGCAGCCGCCGGGGATCTTGCCCGTCTCCTGGGCGGGGGGTGCACACCAGCCGGAGAGGGACTGATCACTGCATGCCCAGTTCTCCACGTCCAATCGCCTCCTCCTGTCTTCCCCCTGGCGGCAGGCAGGCTGCTGCCCCTACCGAGCCGTGGCCCCCGCACCTCTTCCCTGGCGCCCCCCCAGCACTCGGCACCGTGATTCCCTGCGCCACTAGCCTCTATGGCTAAGACAGGTCTGATGGCAGTACCACCCTCACTATTTTAGCCCAGCCGAAGAATCTTCTAGGTGTATTACATTCAATTCTGAGGGAAATAATGGCTAAAAATAGAAGCTCTCAAGCTGAGGGGGCTGGTGATGAGCTCTCCATGGTTCTGAAATTGAGATCTGTGTAAAATCAAGAGGGTCTTAAAGACTTCCAATCACCTTAAAGACTTCTAATATTATTTTTTAAGGCACAAAAATGGCTGCTGTTTTTATTATTATACCACTCAATGACAAATTAGACTTCTAGTCAATAGACTGGAATCCACAACAGCAGATGCCTCTAATCCATGAAAGCTTAAAACCACCTTCTGTTGGTTGTCCTGCAATACTGCAACATGGGTGAGGTGTTAAACATTCCCAAATTGTTTCCTGCCGAAAGCTGCTTTTGATTTTGTTTTTAAACAGCTACTGTGGTAATGGATAGAACGTCTAATTTGGTGATGACATTGTCAGTTTGGGGTTTCTAAAGTGAAGATTGGTAGCAGTTACCTTATGGGACCAATGTGCTTTTATTAAAGAGGGTGCATCCTCATTGAAACATTGTTATGCCAAGGGTGTCTTTAACATGGAAAGGGGGAAGACCCCTCTAGAGCAGTTGCTGGAACTATGACAGGTTCCTGCAACAGAAAAGCAGCTGCAGGTGGAGCACTTTTCGACCTCAGAATGGATGCGGCCATATGTCTTGACGGCCAGATTTTTAAAACAGATGCTCTAAAAAGTGGAGCATCACTGTAATCAATCCTTGGTTGCAGCTCTATGACTGACAGTTTCACACCATCATTGTAATTGCACCACTGAGCCCATAACAAGGCGTTTATAACTTAATTCCCATCAATACATTCTAATCTGCCTGTATAGACCTTTGTAAAATGGAAGGAGGGATATTTTTAAACACCATCTAACCTGAGAAATCAATATTAGAGGGTTCTGTGGCTGATGAAAGGCCCTGACACCTACTCCGTGCTTGACCTTGGGTAACATACTAATCTGCTTGGTGTTCTAGTGCACTGTGTAACCACAGAATGACCCGAGCCTTAATTAATATTTATTTTTAAAGTGATCAAGCTCCTTACATGAAAGGCACCCCAAGAGTGTGAGTAATTATTAAAACAAATCAACCAGTCTGTTGCCAAGAAATTATTAAACTCGGAAGGCTGACGCATGAACAGGCTATGTCACCGACCCCTATTTCTGCGTTTATGTGCCAAACACCTGAGCACATCAGCTGCAGAAGTAAACATAATCAAAGGTTATTAGCGAGTAAGGACTAATCTCCTAAAAACACGCTCTCTGAAACATGTTCTCAGAAATGTCGGCTTCCTCATTATTATGCATAATGTCTGCAGCTCTTTGCAATGTGCAAAGTGCTTTACTGCTATTCTTTATTTTGTGAGTCATTACAGCCCAACACAGTGCATATTTACTCAGATATAAGTTCCACGGAGTTCCACGGGGCTCCTCCTAAGTAAACATACTGTATGTGCAATACAACCTAGAATAAATAAACATTGCGGCTGTTGTGAATGCCTTGGAAATCTTGGACCTCCACATGAAATACACCAAATACATGGATGAATATGACCGCACCATTGATGGAGATAATTATGATGGTTTTTTTAAAGGGGTTCTGGTGTAAGCTTAGCCCTAACCATGTCTACTCGGAACTAATTCCCATTGTTTTGAATGGACTCATTTCCAAGTTAAGAATTTGAGGTTTGCAGCCCAAATCAATATTCCTTGCTCTCAAAAGCAGAGAACTGCATACAGCTCTTACATGGCTCCATGTCACAAAATCAACAACTTTAATACCCGTCTAATGCATTTGCCATTCCTCCCCAGAACAGAAAAGTGTGGGGAAGCTGTGTGCACAATTCCAATTCTCTCCTTCTGGCCCAACAAGCTAGAAATCAATCTAAGAGACCATCTGCTTAACTGCCTTGCCTTGTTAACTGACATTATCTATTACATGAAAGTGTCTACCTGGAAAAACCATAAACTGGATTGGGAGTTAAGTGAGCAGTCCATGGTCACATCATACCCTTCAGATGCTAACAGTAGGCTAGGACCTCCAAGGTCCCTTAGCCAGGGATGCCAAATCAGACAGGACAGAAGATGCACCAAGATCCAACCATGTGAAACGAGTCAAGACAGGGATTAGGAAAGCAAAGCTAAGTGAGGCCATGACAATGTGAGGCAAAGCAGAGGAGGGACAAGCCATGTTCTCTTCCTTTAATGAAACATACAGCATTGTAGATATCTATTGTAGCTTCTATTCCCCTGGATTCAATTCTGTATATCCTAGGCACGCTGCCGTGATCTATATCCCGGAGATAAAAATCCCCTCTCTTCTGGAAAAGCATTTAGACCTGTGTATGAGAAGTATTATTAACTTATTTATCATCAGGTTTAAACTGCCGCTCCTCACCTTCCAGCTCTACATAAACTCTCAGCTTCTTTAGGAAGGGCAATTTCATTTTTATTATAGCTTTCACGTAAAAATGGCTTTAAAATGATATTTCCTGGGAAAATCTTCTGTACAACTCTGGTTGCGAGGTAAGCTGTGGGAATGAAGGTGCCTGGCATTATTTCAAGCTTACTGGTTCACTGTTCACTGCTCCTAATTGCTCAGTAGAGAACCAAGAGCTGACCCCCCTTTTTCTGCATGTTCTGGGGGCTTCTGTTTGTGTGAGTATTAACAAACATTTGTTTAGGTTATGTGATTCTGGACCGCCTGTTCATTGAAACCCTCTAGGCAGCTAGCTAACTTTAGAACCTGGATAATGACATTATGGGATGGCGAGGGGGTGCTTTAAATGCCCACCTGCATTTCTTAGTTGTGAAACATATATTGGCATTTCTATTTTCTCCCTCCCCACCCTGCCCGCACTATTCCATGCTCTGCAACAGCTTCTACATTCCTGATATCTCACAGATGGGGTGAAGAAGCTTTCTCAGCCCAAGCATCACATTCCCTCATGGAGGTGTTCTCATCCAAAGGCCACACCTTCCAGTAGAGGGTGGAGCCAGAGGGGGAAGTGGGAGGAGCAAAAGATTCTAGAGAAGATCATTAAGCATTACCAGGAAATTAAGCATTACCAGATCATTAAGCATTACCAGGAAAGATTCTAGAGCAGATCATTAAGCAAACGGTCTGTGAGCACCTAGAAAGGAACCCTGTGATCACTAAAAGTCAGCATGGGTTTCTGAAAAATAAGTCATGCCAGACTAATCTGATCTCATTTTTTGACAGAATTACAAGCCTGGTAGATGAAGGGAACGCTGTGGATGTAGCCTATCTTGATTTCAGCAAGGTCTTTGACAAGGTGCCCCATGATATTCTTGTAAAGAAACTGGTAAAATGTGGGCTAGACAATGCTACCATTCAGTGGATTTGTAACTGGCTGACTGACCAAACCCAAAGGGTGCTCATCAATGGCTCCTCCTCATCCTGGAGAGAAGCGACTAGTGGGGTGCCACAGGGTTCTGTCTTGGGCCCAGTCTTATTCGACATTTATCAATGACTTGGATGATGGGCTTGAGGGCACCCTGAGCAAGTTTGCAGATGACATCAAATTGGGAGGGGTGGCTAATACCCCAGAGGACAGGATCACACTTCAAAATGACCTTAACAGATTAGACAACTGCATAGCTGCCAAGTTTTCCCTTTTCTCGCGAGGAAGCCTATTCAGCATAAGGGGAAATCCCTTTAAAAAGGGATAACTTGGCAGCTATGGACAACTGGGCCAAAGCAAACAAGATGAATTTTAACAGGGAGAAATGTAAAGTACTACACCTGGGCAAAAAAATATATGAAAGGCACAAATACAGGATGGGTGACACCTGGCTTGAGAGCAGTACATGTGAAAAGGATCTAGGAGTCTTGGTAGACCACAAACCTGACATGAGTCAACAGTGTGATGCAGCAGCTAAAAAAGACAATGCAATTCTGGGCTGCATCAATCGAGTAAAGCATCTAGATCAAGGGAAGTAATAGTACCACTGTATTCTGCTCTGGTCAGACCTCACCTGGAATACTGTGTCCAGTTCTGGGCACCACAGTTCAAGAAGGATACTGACAAGCTGGAACATGTCCAGAGGAGGGCAACCAAAATGGTCAAAGGCCTGGAAACGATGCCTTATGAGGAACGGCTTAGGGAGCTGGGTATGTTTAACCTGGAGAAGAGAAGGTTAAGGGGTGATATGATAGCCATGTTCAAATACATAAAAGGATGTCATATGCTGCCAAGAGTTTTTCACACTGGCTTCTGTTCCCAGAGGGAACAAAGTAAATAAAACAAGTCCCCTCATTCTGCTGTTTTCTGCTGCTCCAGAGAAGCGGACACGGAGCAAGGGATTCAAACTTCAAGAAAGAAGATTCCACCTAAACATTAGGAAGAACTTCCTGACAGTAAGAGCTGTTTGACAGTGGAATTTGCTGCCAAGGAGTGTGGTGGAGTCTCCTTCTTTGGAGGTCTTTAAGCAGAGGCTTGACAGGCATATGTCAGGAATGCTTTGATGGTGTTTCCTGCTTGGCAGGGGGTTGGACTGGATGGCCCTTGTGGTCTCTTTGAACTCTATGATTCTATGATTCCAGCCAGCTGAAAGGGTGTGGATTAGGCTTGGTGAGGGTGTGGCTCTGGGAGAGTACTGAGGGTGGATAGAGGGGACTGGAGGGGTGCATTTGACCCCTGGGCCTAAGATTCCCCATCACTCTCTCAGAGCACTAAGCAAACACTTTGCCAGACCTGATAAAACAAAAGAGAGAGAAATGCTCTCAGCACACGTGGGTTCACGTCTTAAGTGCACTTAAATCATACAGCTATCGGGATACAGGAGGGTTTGTTTCTGCCACCCTGGTGCTAAGCACCAGGGGGCACCAGCCTTTTAGATTTTTGAGAATGTGTCGTGGTCACTAGTCACAAAAATGGGAATGTAGCAAAGCACAAGGTGGCTGTGACATCTGAAGGAACAGAAGAAGAGATAGAATATCAAAATGTTATGGTCACGACCCTCCCCACAAGCCCCCCTTCAATGAGAAAGGGCACATTGTCAGCAACCACTGCAATCACTCGCAGAGAGAAGCTCCAGGCATCTCTCCTCTGTTCAGAACAGATGGGAAGATGGGTGTCCTATCCTGGCATCCAATGAAATTTGGGCATGTTTGAGGGCATGGGGGCTGTGAGAGGCTGAGCCAGTACAAACAGCAGCAGAGCAGGGAGAGCAGCAACTCTTGTGGAGTGGATTTTTGAGAGGATGTTTACTGAGCCATTTTGTGGGCACTATAGGAGGTAGGGGCGGGCACACTGGCAAAATACATTTACTTGGGAAAATGCACCATTTTCTTGTGGAAGAGGGATATTGGGGCCTGTTCATCTGGACTTTCATAATCTGCTGCTCCCTGAGTGGTCATTTTCAGGAGACATGTGGGAGGGGAATTTGCAAAACTCCCCTCACTGCCCCCTTTCCTGCTGCTCGAGTGCAACTCTGGAGCCAGCCCTCTTCATGCCTGCGGCAGAAGAGTCTCAGAGCTGTGCTTTGAGTTTCTGATCACAGCTCTGCCTTCTTGCACTGGGTAAATAGAAGATGATTAGTCATGTAGCGCCTATTGATTTAGTAGTCTTCATTTTAAAAATTATGTTTCCCAGTATTGTTCTTTTTTTATATACTATTACTCAAGCAAATTGTATCACAGTCAGCTAGAAATTGGTTAACTCCTTCTTGCCGTTGCTTCGCGGTGTATGCCATGCTTATAGCTCAGTCTCGCCCTGATGGAATAGCAGCCATAAAGTGAAAACTGTTTTCTTTTTAATGTATGAAATAAAAAAAGAGCTGGAGGTAAAATTCTTATACGACATATATTAGTTTAAGAAACCTGTGGCTCAGAGGCTTCAAAGCCTATACGTGCCACTAGAACCCAAAGGGAAGACAGCCGGCCATAGTGCTCAGCCTTAGTGAGCTCCCATGGAGTCAAAGAAAGCCCTTCTGTGGGCCAAAGAAAACATCACCCTTACACTTAAAAATAAATAAATCCTATGAAAAATATGTCAGGATTTTGTTTTTAATGTAGGGTTGGAGCCAGACCATAGAAGCCAACTACTGGGACCGAGACCCATTTGCCCCCCCCCCCAATAAAATATTTGAGGAAGCCAACCCCACCAAAAAAAGTTTTTGAGCATTGCCATTCAAATGGTGTCTGTGTGTGGTTGATTATTTGGGGTGGGGCTTACCTGCCCCCCCTCAATATTCTCTTCAAGTTGGCACCCCTGAGCCAGACCTAATCCTACATGGAACTTCAGTCTCATTTATTTCAATGGTTTTATTCTGAATAAAACCAATACATGAGCTCTCTTTCAGCAACTGTACTGTTCTGAGAAAACGTAAGGAGATGCACAGAACGGCAAAGGGTATATCCACACTTATCTTTTGCCCCACTCTTTCCAGGCACAGGTTAACATATTAAAGCTCTGTGTGCAAGCATGTTTCCCTCTTAAAAAACCTACTCCTTAAAGCTGAATCAGAGCAAATGTCAATTCTGGTTTTCTGCTCCGATCCAGCTTTAAAGAATGGATTTTTGTGGGGAAAGCTCTTGGTGCCGGGAGTGGGGGGGGGGGCGGTGCTCAGATGTGGAGGTTTAAAACAGGTCCAGTCTACTCACAGGGGTGTTTATTTGCTTGCTCAGTCCTGAAGCACGGGACGACAACCAGGCGACTGACTGTGCCCACCTTGCTCTTCAGGAGCAAGGGGTAACAGATAAGCTGATGCCAGGAATCCTAGAGCTCTGCTCTGAACTTGTGAAATGTGTAAGCTGTAGCCTGATGTATTTTTGAGCCTTGCAGTGAATTTTGGAATAAACCCTTTAGCAACAATCACACTGTGAGTCTGATAGCTGCATCTTCAAGTGGGAGCCAGGACACTGTCAAGTTGTGAGTTAGTGAGAAAGGCAGGAAGCAACTTGATGGGAAGTAACTCTGCCAAGGGTGGGCTATTTCTCTTTTCCCATTCACAAACCACATTACCTCCTGAGCAGCCTTCTAGCAGGGAGCACAGTTGATGTTCCCCACCTATGCAATCAGCCCCACAGGCATGGTGCTGAGGCTTTAAGCATTGCTACAGTGGCTAATGACCCAAACGTTGGGTGAAGCCAGCAAGAAATGGATCTTGCAACACTTTGCTAATGTCAGGAGGGATCCCCAGGAGAGGTGAAATCTATATACATGCTCTGCCAATAATTATTGGCGCCAGTACAGGACTGAGTAGATAAAAATCTATGACTGATGCCTTAGAACATCTGACTCAGTGATCATAACAGTACTTCCTGATCTTTGAGTCTATAAAATATAAATCCACTATATCAAGCAGATTCCCCCCCCTTCTCCCCCCCCCCAGAACTCAAGACAGGAAGCCAATCTCTAGTTCATTATCTCATTTGGCACAATTCTCTGCTTGTTAGAAAAATTCTCCTCAAAATACAAAAAATAATCTGGACACTGAAATAACAAAATAAAAACACAGCAAATAAAATAATCAGTGGTTAACAAAATGAATAGATCCTTTTGTTTTCCAGCAGCAGCAGCAGCAGACATTCCAAAGTGCTGGTGCCAACACTGAAAAGGTCCTGCTCCTTGTCTCCACATGACACATTTCATTTAATAGGGGAACCCAAAGCAGGGCCTCAGCCATTGAAGGAAAGGATGGGAGAAAGAGGTAGTTAAGACATTCGAGCTTCAAACAGTGTAGGTTTTTAAAGGTAAAAAGAACTGGCACATTGAAACTGGAAGTGAATAGGCATGTGATGGGAAACTTTTTGCCCCAATGGGCCATATCCTAATCATCCCAACCCCAATGGGCTAACTTTGACACCTGATCACACCTATGACTGTGCAGGGCAGGTGGCTGTGGCTTCCCTGAAATCACCTTGCAGGCCAACTACGGAAGCCTGGTAGGCTTTATTTGGCCTGCAGGCCAGAGGTTCCCCACCCCTAGAATGGGTAACCAATGAAGATCAAATAGGACCACAGTCATATGTTCCATCTGGCCAGCCCTAGGCAACAATCTGGCAGCAGCTTTAGGAGACATACCTTGCTGCTGAGTCTGGGAACCTGGATGCTACAGGAGTTCCATCCTATCTAAGATTCTGTAGCCCCTAATCATTTATTATTGCCTCTTTAGACTTCAAATGCATTTGATGGCCTGCGTCATTCCTGCATTTGGGGAAAATGGTAGTTTACAAGCTGAGATCTAAGCCAGGTTAAAGGATATGTACTCCCTTGTGGGAGAACTTGGGAGATTTAATCATTCTGGATAATGCACACTGATGACTCAATTATTGAGGTCAAACTGACACCACAAAAACGACCCCATTCTGGTAGATCAGATCTCATAGTTGCATCCTTGAGTTGTTGCTTCTTTCTTCCTGTAAATACAGGTGGTGCTTTATGGTCAAATCCTCTGAGCTTCTGCGCTGACAAATAAGGAGGCAGTCTTGGGCACCAGGACTGCTGTGCTGACAAAGTGCCACAGCTTGCAGCATTGCACTGCCATTGCAGGCCCTCTCAGTGTGTCTTGCTGGCACGAAAGGTGAGGCTTGTGTTACCCCTCTGGCAGCAGCAAACCTTGCCAGGTGTGGCAAACTGACTGCATGTAGTGCTGATACCTGGCATAGGTGGGGGGGCATGACAAAGTGAGCTGGGGATGAACCGCTTATGCTGAATCTTAGAACACCTCTCAGCAGTCACAGAGCCTGATTTACTGTATCCCTTGCACATAAATGATGCAATTGAGTTAATTTGTTCCAATGGGATTGCAACTTAAAAGGCAGCACAGTAGACTGAACCCCCACGTCTTGGGTGAAGCTGCTATCCAAACACATGCAAGTCTCTCTCCTTTTGCCCCATCACAGCTACGGGCCTACAGTATGCAGGTTTGGGGTTGATGCCTGCCAATGGGTCATCTTTGAGGGTCATGGCCAACACCATTTGCACAGCCCACCTCCTCAACATTATTTCCGTTATTTGATCAAGAAAAGGAGGGTAGAAATATTTTTCCTTGCCCCTCCCTATTACCTTTACCAAAAGGGTTGCTCTATTTGTTTTTTTTTAAAGCTTCTAACTTAACCAAGCGATTGTTTCCTCTATCTCCAGCATCAATTTTTTCTCTTTCTTTTGACATTTTATTTTATTTTACATGCGGCCTCCAAAAGGGTATAATTTCACACAGTTAATACTATGCAATCAGAGACAATGGCAGGATTCCTGAGAGTTGAGCAATCTCTTCTCTTTGTCATGATTCTCCTGTGCTGTGAAAGAATCAGTCCAAAGCTAAAACGGGAAAAGTCTACAAGGAAAAAGCATCTCCTGTGTAAAGGTGCACTTTTATTTTTTTATTTAGAAGAGTGCGGCAACTAAAGGCCCATTTGTAAAAACTGGGGTGGTGGTGGTGGTGGAATCCTCGGTCTCACGAAAAGCATTGCACCCCCCCCACTCATTCTAGAAAGCTCGCCTTGCCTGCAAAGCACACAAAGATACGGTTTTCAGGTAGAAAAGATGGCTTTGAAATGTGCGAGCTGAGGAGATACTTGCCGCCATAGTGGCAGAGGGAAATGTCTGTGGTCAAATTGCTCAGATAAAGTCCAAGTCAAGCTCAGAGCCCTCATCCACAGAGTCACTTGTCACATAGCTCAATGCTTCACAAATCCTCATGGACACACACCTTCACATGTGACATTCAACAGGCCACATTTCAAACAATATGGATCACATTATTTCCCCCTACAAAAAAGGCAGGGATTAGTTCAGTGTAGGAAAAATATAATGTGTAAAGCAGTCTGAAGCTATAAGAAAGATTTTCAGGAATTCTCCCTTGTCACAAAAAGCATAATGTGGGAAGTGTTCAGAGTCAGAACCCATACAGAAACGCTGCTAGAAAATATTACACAAAGCCCTTTTCTATAGTTTGAGATGTATGAGTTTATATTATTCACCAACAGGTAACAATCAACAGGACTGGGAGATTCATTTATTCTGTCCTGTGTAGATTGTTTCTAGCGATGGGTTGGGCTTTCTTTAAAATAAAATGAAATAAAAACTTCAATATATAGCATTGTTATTCTGTGTCAGTGATTTAAATGTGACGGTCGTGCCAGTGACAGCTTAAATGGCTCCAGCCCCCAGCCTCCCCTTCCCATTCTCTCAGCCTGCAGTTAATCTCTGTAACGGATGGGAAGCTGACAAATTCTATTCGGAAACAATGGGAAGTCACAGAGTAGCTGGGAAGCCTTGTAATTTGGAGGAGTGGGAGGCTGGTAGATGTAGCTGGTTTAAGAAACAGAACCATTTCTCTTTCGCTGGAGCCAGGGTCAGCTTTCAGGAGAGGCAAAAGGGCAAAACATCAGAATTTCCTGCACTGTTCAGAAGCTGTCCGTTTCCGATGCCTTGAAGAAATAAGGAACTTGATCTGAATTCCCAAGGAGGTGGATTGCATGGCTGGTTGCCCAATTGCACCTGTTTTTCAGATTAGAGGGAGACCTGAAGGCTGCTTTTCATCTCTTCCTTCTTGCTCTGCAGCAACAACCTTCAGAGAGCAGAGAGACATCCATTGCTGTCTGATCTCTTGCTCCCCATTCCCTAGCTTCCTACGGCAAAACATCTCCTATTGGTAAAACTGTACTTCAGATTTCAGCTCAGAACACCCCCCCTTTTTTTTCCTTTTTTTTTTTACTGAAGGTTAGTCAGATATGTAGCTCTGTCTGTAGACCTGCAACAAGCCTTTCAGGACAGGGGCTTCTGGAGCACAGAGGTAGCAAAAGATGGGTGGCTAGTAGCACAAAGGACCAGGTTAAACACTGCAGAGCAATTCCATGCTGGATTGATGAAAAAATTACTATCAATCCTGCTATAAGACAGGCTGAGTAAAAACTGTCAATCAAACATCAGAGAAGCAGAATAAAGGCAAGGTGGGTTGGGGGTGGTGGAAAGCAGGTGCATTATTGAAAAGATACAGGAGTGTACTGAAAGCTGGAAAAATGCAGGGCCCATCAGAAAATAAAGCTGCAAAGCATAGACTTCTTCTCCACCCTGCAGTGGGAAGGTCTAAATCACAAAGGAAGACAGAAAGAGCTGAAATATAATTCTGATTTATGGTCTACAGAGATACCTTCCAATGCAAGCAGCTCGCTTCAGAAAAACAGAACCATGCCTAATTGTGAGTGTGTGAGAGAGGAAGAGAAATAGAAAATAATATATCTTCCTGCAGTTGGTTAATTGTATTGATCACAGAATCAGAATTTTAGAGATGGAAGGGACCCAAACGGTCATCTAGTCCAACCCCATGCAATTCAGGAATCACTGCTAAAGTGATTCCTTACAGTGATTCCTTTACAGCTAACTGATTGCTTCTGTCAGGAACAGATGAAGTAGTGGAAGTGACATAAGGCAATGTGGGCGAGTGTGGTATAATGGCAAAACACTGACTGACTGAGTTCAGGAATTGCATACTGGTTACCTAACCCAGATAGCCATAGCACGTTGATGCATCCAATTCCCTCTGAGTTTTTCCTAAGCCCCTGAGATGCAGCCTGCAGTTATGACCAGCCACAGCAAGGGCTGTAAGGTAATTTCATGGGCTATGACTGGCATAGGTTCAACAGCACATTGGGACACCTGTAGTATCCTTCTGCTCCCACATGAAAGGTTGCTGTCAGCTGGAGTCAGGCATAGGTCTGCAATAAAAACACACAGTGTCAACGACAAAGAAACCAAAACAGCGCAGGCCTAGTAATCTCAGCCACTCTTCGCTGTCAGTCTTGCCCCAGTGAGGCAGTTGCAAGGACCGATGGTCCTCATCTTCCCACTGCTCTCTAAGACTCCTCCTCTCCGGGGTCTTTCCCAAGCAGTCGCAAAGTGCATCTGCACACAACCAATCTCTGCTCTGGCCTTTTCATTTGTATGTGTGTTCTGGGAGACTGGGGGAAGAGAGCGGGTCACGGCTGGTGGGGGAGACTACTTAGATTCTTCAGCAGCCTGTCTCAACTCTGCCTCTTAGCCAACCTCTTTTCCAGCTTCCCCTTCAGCCTTGGAGTCTGAACTGCTCTCTGCCACAGCTTCTTCCTGCTCACTAAATCCTCTTCTCCTTTTGACATCTCTTCCTTCCAGTCTGCTCCTTCTTCTCCCTCTGACAACTCATCGTTGTCACACCACCAATTTCCTGGCTCTGAACCTTCTTCCCCTGGGGGGTTCCCTAAGGGGTTCCCTAACTGGTGCCTCCCTCCACTCCTCTGCATACCGTCCAGGACAATTGGGTTGTGTCCCTCATTTGTTATTTATCTAAGACCATAACATATGAAAATGTTCTAAGAGGACTATACTCAACTGTTATGAAAAAGTTAATGTCCTAGGTTAGCATAATCGGTGGTTGTTCAGTGGTCGAATAATGCCTTGGACAATGGCCAACAGTTGGTGCTTATTGTGATAGGTGCCATCATAGGACCTTATCATCTTAGGACCTGAGTTCAGATCCTGACCATATTAGGTGGCCTTTCGTGAATTATCAATGATTGGCTTTTCCTGCAACAAACAAGGAAGTGTGGGCATCATTTCTTACTGTTGTAAACTTTAATTTTATTACAAATTATGCAGCTACCAGAAGAAATACATTTTGTACTCAAACAGAGGTCTTACTATTAATAAATAAAAAATAAATAAACGTGGGCCTGATCTTTTCCCCATCTCCACTTCTATGTTACGGTAATTGCATGTGTATGTGCTTTTACAATTGCTGCTTCTTCTGCCCTGCTTCTGGTTTCTTTAAGAGCATGTGTGTGTGTGTGTGTGTGTGTGTGTGTGTGCGCACACACAACATGAATCAGCTTTAGGAAGTTGACCAGTGTTCCAAGTCATTGGTTTGGCAGTTGGAAGGCAACATGTGACCGTTGCTGCTTCCAGGTTGCAGAAAGAACTCTGCAAAGGGAATTTTGCCAAAGCACTTTCAGGGGAAGGCAATACAAATGAGTGATACTCCTGGCTGCTTATGTTTCAGATCACAATGTGCTTTATTAGGGAAGAGGAAGAAGTGTGATGTAAGCCGTGTGCTGGCTTTTGTGCACGCCGCTGTGCGTATGATCTCAACACCAGCTGCCAGCTCTCCGGATAAGAGAAAATAATGCAGTCCTGGAGAATCCAATGTGCACGAGAGCAGGCAGAGCACTTAATGCAGGGAAAGCAGCTGGCAAAGAGTCTTCAGTGTCAGCATGCAAGCACCATGGGAAGGCACCCAAAAAACTTCATCAGTGCACTCAGTGTTACTCTGCCCCCCCCCCCCGGTGTGTGTGTAAAATTTGGATGCACTAGACACAGGCATATCTAATTACAGTCACTTCAATAGTTTTCAACCATTTGTCCCATTTTCCCCCAGGGAAAACTGTGAAGAAAACGAGGACTGTTTTTGTCCTGATTGTTTGGCTATGTTAGAAACTGCCAAGTCCTTCAAAACAGGAGAAGCATTTCAAAGGACTGATGAAACAACCAGAAAATCCAAATCATCACATAGGAACACAGGAAGCTGCCTTATACTGAGCTTGATCCATTGGCCTATCTAGACCAGTACCGTTCACAGTGTCTGGCACTGGATCTCCAGGGTTTCAGGAAGAGGAAATTCTCAGTCCTACTTGGAGATGCCGGGGATTGAACCTGGGATATTCTGCATGCAATGCAGATACTCAACAATTGAGCTACAGCCCTTTCCCTCACTTAGCTCCCTCTCTAACAAAAACCTCTCAGCTCTAATTGTAGCAGCAGCAGCAGCAGCAGCAACAGCAGCAGCAGCAGCAGCAACATCTCATGCTATTATGAGGCACAGAATACTTCCAAAAGAATCCAATGGATGGGGCACTAGTCTGTAACCAGGAAAATCTGGACTCTTTCCCCCCTCCTTCCACTGATTTGCAGTGCCACCCAAGGTCATCTCAGTTTGCCTGACATGACAGAGATTAATCCTCTTGTTCCATTTGCTATTGGAAGGTGAGAAAGACCCTCCGGATAAGAGTGAAGATTATGGAAACTGATCCTACACAATATCAGGCATATCCTTACATCTGTGAAACTATTTGCTTCTTGATCCATCATCTCATTTGAAGGCTAAGTTGGATCAGCTACCAGCAGAATCAGGACTTGTTCTGACAAGCAAATTTCCTCACCGGAGCGTAGGAGTAGGCAAGATTTATTTATTATTTTTGCTGTTTCATGACTCCATTCATTTTCATTTTAAAGACTTCTTTAAGTTACTTATTGATTTGTTAAAATCGCATTTGTTTTACTCTTGATTTGCTTTAATCCCATTCATTTTGTTACATACATTTTGTTGGCCTCCCCCCCCCTGTCTATTTATGGTAAATATGACAAACGCCGGCTCCCTCAACCTGTAAAGCGAGATGAGCACCACAACCCCAGAGTCGTCTGCGACTGGACTTAACTGTCAGGGGTCCTTTACCTTTACCTTTTTTATGCCAGTGGCCGCAGAGTTGATCTGTTGATCTGAGCAGCAGCCATGCCTGATGGTCACCATGTTATTTTTCTCACAATGCCTGGTAGACTGCACTACTCTGGGTGATTGGTGAGGGAACAGAGGCTTCCCACTGACACACCCACCATTTTTCTCTGAAACGATCCAGCGACTAGACCATTCTAGAAAAATAAGATGCCAGAAAAACAAGAGCCACCATCAGCCTGCCTTGAAATCAACTTTGCTGCTGCCTTTGCTACTCAAACAAGACAATGCATGATAAATGGATTGCCAAAACCAGTAACTACCCATAACCATTTGTCACCAATTGCATTTATTGAAAAAAAAAATGAAAAGTTGATGAAGTCAGATTGCTAGGAAGAATAAAAGAATACAGGAAACTGCTGTCAAACCATGGATCCATCTAGCTCAATACAGTCTGCACAGATGGCAACAGCTCTCCAGGGTTTCAGACAGGGAGTTTCTTCCAGCCTTACCTGGAGATGCTGCAGATGGAACCTGGGACCTTTTGCATGCAAAACAGATGCTGTGCCGCTGAGCTATAGCCCTTCCCAATTGAACATTGGTTCAATTTTCATTAGTTTCTAAACAAATGCACACCCCTACTAGGGAAGCTCAGTTAGTCCTATCATTTTTCTTATTTTGGAAACAGACCAAACATTATTTTTCAGAGTTTCTTTTTTATGATTTTTATTACGAGGAATAAAGTTTAAAATGATTTGGCGTTTCTTTCTGTCCCCCAAATTTGTGTTTTAGAATATTTTTTATTTTTTGCCTTATGCATTTGTATTATACAGTGGTACCTCTACTTACGAATTTAATGCGTTCCGAATGCACATTTGTAAGTCGAAAAAATTTGTAAGTCGAATCCCATAGGAATGCATTGGGAGAAAAAATTCGTAAGTAGAAGCAACCCTATCTAAAAATTCGTAAGTAGAAAAAATCCTATCTAAATCGCATCCAAGATGGCAGACGGAGCTCCATTCGTAAGTAGAAACATTCGTAAGTAGAGTTATTCGTAAGTAGAGGTACCACTGTACTGCAAATTGCTTTGGGCATCCATCAGAAGGAAATGACACATCTACATTTTTAAAGTGGCAAACTTTACTGAAAGCCTACACATGCTTACTTGTGAGTAAGCCCTGATTTACACAATGGGACTAACTTCTGAGTAAACATGCATAGGATTATGTTGCACTTAATTAACCAAGCAAGCCAGCAAATAAATAATAAACAAATAAAATATTTTAAAAGTAAGGTGTAAGGGGAAAAATGTTTTCCTTTTATAGAAATGAATGACACCAAAAGTACAAGCATAGCTCCGGAAAATGTCAGTGAAAGCTCAGGGATAATTAAACAACTGATATGATTTCAGAAAGGGAACTATGGGCATGCAGAAGGTTATCTATGTCATTTAATTAACCAGTGTACTGAAGAGGGATTCTTTGCCCTTATCTGTTGATCCCAGTTATATGATGTCTGGGTGTTGTCTTTTAAAGCTAGGTCTCCCATCCCTCCCTCCGCCGAAACTAGATAAAGCTAAAAGAATGTTGACAAATCTGATCAGACTTTAAAAAGAAAACCATCCTTTAGGAATGGGAAAAAGTGATGTAAGTCACTTTCCCGATCACTCCCCATGTCAGAGACAATGGAAGAAAAAGGCTGGCAGAAACGCAAGGAGTTCTTTAATGCACCTTCTGGGGCGCCAATCAAACTCGACTTTTCTGCAAGCTTGTTTCCTTCCTCCCAGTGCACATTTCAAAATCTTACATTTTTTCCCCTGCAGTTTGACTCAGCCATTTGCACACTTGTACAGTCAGATGCTGATGCAGAAGAGGGGAGAACACCATATAAGGACCCTGAACAGATCCAGATAGTGATCTGGGAAACATGCCATTAGCGAGACCACATAGCCCTGATGAACTTGCAAGCCTGGCCCAGAAAAAAGCAGACGAAGGAGGATATTTTCTTTACCCACACAGGAAATGTAACTCCTTGGATCGCCCTTTAAAAAGTTGCATCCTCCAGGTTAGAGCTTCAGGGATCTTCTGAATCTAAAATGGACTACCAGAGCATGTTTTCAGGAAGATTACCAGGGAAATATGCATATGAAGTTGCCTTGTAATTGATCACTGGTTCATCTGGTCCAGTACTACATACCCTTCAAAATCATAGTGACAGAGTAACAAGATTTGTAATAATACAGTCAAGAATGTATCCCTCTTTAATGGATCTGTGGCAGTATAATAAATGGTTGATTGCTTGATCCGTGCAAGTGATATCAAACAAAAGGTGGCATGCTCCCAATTCTGACCAAACTCGTTCTGCAGATTGACAACATTCCAACAGGGCTAGTGTCTGACTTCAGGGGACACATTGCTGCCAATAGGCTTCCCTCTCCCAGATTTCTCCCTGGGGGGGTTGGGGTAATTAAGGTGGTGGGCAGCCACTGTGGGTGGAAGCTGAGGTCGGCCCCCATTCCAAAGTAGCACCGCCCACCTGCCCAAACAGCCATCTGAGAACTCAATGGGGAAGGCCAGTTTGGGCCAGTGAAAGACCATTCTGAGCCCATCTGAGAACTCAATGGGGAGGGCCAAGTTGGGCCAGTGAAAGACCATTCTGAGCCCCTGGGATTGTCAGCCAGTGCCTGACCCAGCCAACCACTGGCGATAGACCAGAATTCAGAGGTTGTACCTTTCTCCTGGGTCTAATTTTTCCAGTTATAAATGAAATAAGGCAGGAATCTACGGTGGTGAAGATCAGGTGCCGGTCTCGCCCACTCTTTCATCCATCCAGGTATTTTAAAAATCACTCCAAGCTGTGCATATCCTGATTTTTATTTAAATAGAGGCTGCAAAATGACAATATAAATCATGAGAGCAATGAGTCTATATATAGCAGGCAAGGAAGTGCTAGGATAGAGAGGAAGAAAAGGGAGGAGATCGACAGATAGATGCAGAGGCACGGAAATGGTTCTTAGAACCATTTGACAGCGCTCCTCTGTCTTTGTCAAGAAAAATGGGAGAATGTCTGAATGCCTTGGCATAAAAAAGGCTACCGCTTTAGCAAAAAGTGCTATCTATGTGTTCTCTCTTTAGTGCTCAGAATGCAGCTTGGATCATTTAGCGCATTCATGTACTGAATACACTCCCACAGGATGATTGCAGAAATCTGCACTGGCACTGAGAGCACAAGTTGGCTCTAGTTAAATTGAAGTAAGCCAGAAGAATGCAGGGGGAACAAGTTTGAAGGCGACAGGTTAATTGGATGCAAACGTGGGGAGCTGGGTTGGATTCCTCCCCTTAACAGAAACAAAGAAGGAAAGGTTATTCAGCCAAAGGAAGTTTGTTAGTACAAGCTTTCTTCTCCAGTGCATCCTTAAAGGTGTCACAATCTAATGAGTATTAAAAAGATGGCCAAAGGGGGCCATGATGCCAATTTCATTTCCATATATTACCTTAAGGAAGTTGCCCAGCCTCAGAACTGATGATCTATGGGGAATTTCTTGTAGATTACTGTGGCAGTTGCAGCATGGAGGGGAAAAAATAGAATGTTGATCTATGTCTGAAAATGAGAGTTCAGGGCCAGAACATTTCAGCATAATTCAGGGGCAGAACATGGGGCAACTGGCCTATCTGTTAAATATAGGGTGGTCCCAGGCATAGGACTTTGTGGATTGTTAGTGCTCTGAACCAGCGGAGAGACTGAGCGCGGTTCGTACATTTATAGCAAGGATTCCTGAAATGATGTATGATAGTTCACATGGGCTAGCAGTTCAGTACAGGGCAGCACAGCTACTGCTACCCCCAAGCAACAATGGCAACTCCCAGATTCCAAGTGCAGCAGGAAGTACTTCTTGTTGAATAGGAATTGCTCCTAAATCTTAGAATTCAGTCTGACAGTCACATCCATAACGAAGTCCAGGGGTAGCCAACATGGTGCTCTTCAGACACCACTCCTCTCATTCCTGACCATTGGCCAAGGATAATTCAGCAGTTTATGGTATAAAATACACAGTATATAATAATAAACATTGGCTACCACTGAGACAGACAATGGGCGGAGGAACAAGAACACAAATGTACCTACACAAGCATACATTTATTTTGGACTTATCACAGAACATCCTATGTGCCAGGCCTCAATCCTTCTCTGGGAAGGAGAAGACCAAGCTAGTACAGTGGTACCTTGGGTTACAAACGCTTCAGGTTACAAACACTTCGCTAACCCAGAAATAGTACCTCAGGTTAAGAACTTTGCTTCAGGATAAGAACAGAAATCGTACTCCGGTGGCACAGCAGCAGGAGGAGGCCCCATTAGCTAAAGTGGTGCTTCAGGTTAAGAACAGTTTCAGGTTAAGAACGGACCTCCGGAACGAATTAAGTTCTTAACCAGAGGTACCACTGTATTCCTCCTCCTCCTCCTCCTCCTCCTCCTCCTCCTCCTCCTCCTCCTCCTCCTCCTCCTCCTCCTCCTCCTCCTCCTCCTCCTCCTCCTCCAGAGGCATATATCTGCAGTCTGACTGCTTGGTGTTGTCTACAGTCTGACTGCTGGCAGAAATCGTGCTAAAATTATGACAAGGATGAGAAGTGGAAATGCAAATGGCTGTGCATCTGTATTCTGCACTTTCTTTCTTTTTTCCCAATTTTTAAAATTCATTTTATAATAAAACATACAAGAAAAACAAAAACAATACAGAACAAATACATTAAAAACATGTAAACAAAATACAAACCAACATATCAATATTTCATTAACTTCATATTTTACTTAACATTGTCTTGAGGATTTCCTCAGATCCCACCCTTCTGATTTTCATTTAATTTTTTTTATCCTTAGCAGTTTCATATTTCAAATTTCATCCATTATCATCTACACCACTTCTTATTTTAAGCTCATATTCCTATTTCTAAAACATTCTTCTCTTTTTTTCTTTTTACCTTAAAGGCCACCTTCTTCTATCCCTCCCTCCCTAGGCCTCCTCCTGCCATGAGAAGGTCCCACAGTGAACGGACAGTCGAAGGTGGTCCATTTTATAATTAGACCTCCCCCCCTCCCCCCCAGAGCCCCTGTATTCTTCACTTTCTATGTGATGCTTCTTTTTTCTTTCTTTTCTTTTCTTTCTCTTTTTTTACCTAGTGAACTGGTCCTCTGCAATGACTGTGCCAAGTCTGTTGTGATGGAGAGACCCCCAAAAGCAATAAGTGTTATGTAGTACCACCATGAATGAAGACATCGAAAAGTGCTCCTTATAAAGTGCTCATAAATGTGTCAAGAGACACTAAACATGGATAAAGGCTGTAAGAAGAATGGGGAAATTGGTGACAAATCATAGCAGCTTTAGCAAAGATGTTTTCTCTCTTGCCTATGATACATGAAGCATGGCTGTTTTCAGCCAATGGGGGACCTTTTCCATCCCTCAGCAGGGCTGTAGTTTTCAGGTGCAATGGGGCAGGAGGTGGGGCATGCTTCAGGACCAGAGGCTGCTGTGAAATCTTGTGGAATACTTTGTACATGTCTGGCTGTGCATGAGTTATGTCCCAGGTTTACCGTAGCTGCCCATCTCTCCCATCACAACGGGTCCATGAAATATGGGTTGAAATGAATGGCAAGCAAAACATCTCTCAAACAGAGCATCAGGAGAAAGCAGACACAGGAAGAGTGTGTGACAGGTTAATAAAAGTTAATTTGCTGCAGGAAGATATTTTCAGAAATAGAATGACTACAAGGCCCTGGCTGGCTCTGGTTGTATCCCCCACAATGCTTTGCCCCTGACAGAAGTGACAAAGTGTCAGCTTCCATATTTTACATCAAAGTGACACCTTCCATGCAAAACACAGATGAGAATTAAAATGGAACTGACAATAGATCTGCATTTTGCTGTCATTAATCTTGGGGTGCCAAGTCTCATGTTGATGGGGTCTTTAGGAAACAGGCAAGCAAATGAGCTAGCTTTTGACCCTCTTTTCAAAAAAGAAAAAGAAAAAAAAATCTAAAAATAACTGTTGTTTCTATGCAGCAAAAATGTGTTAAATTCTATCAGACGGTATGAATTAAAAACATTAATTTCTATATAAATAAATGTGTCTTTGCCAAAAGTGTTCTCTTGTTTGGGTTTTAGTCATGTTCTAAACATATTTGTTGTTCTTGTGTTTCTAACTATTTTTAATGTGTGAATTACCTTGAGACAGTGAAGAAGAAGAAGAAGAAGAAGAAGAAGAAGAAGAAGAAGAAGAAGAAGAAGAAGGTGGTAATAATAATAATAATAATAATAATAATAATAATAATAATAAACAAACTATAATTCATTGTATATGCAGGGTGGAAAATTTGAAATTCTCTGGCACAAGCAACAGATGGGAAAAGGTAGCCTGAGTGGCAGAGAAACAAAAGGATAGGACATAGGGATGGATGAAAAGAGCAATGTCTGTTCTGTCATTTGTTCATTGCAAAGCAAGCTGGTTTCATTTCTGTGCTATTTCATTTCTGTCTAATAGTTTGGTAGCCGTCCCGCTGTTTGCCATGGTGGAACAATACATATTTATTGCCATCATTGTGTTGTGATCAATGTGTATTTTTAACAGGCAGTGGAATTATACATATTTATTTGCATGGTTTATTTCATTGACGTTCCCCCCACCCCCACCCCAATGTCTATCACATTAGCTTCTCCATATTTTTCCTTGTGTGTTCTCTTTCAAAGTAATGAAGCAGCTAATGACCCACCAAGCAGCCATCTCCCTGCAGTGCATTACTGGTTTCCCATGTATAAAAACCTTGAAAACTATCATGGTTTTGTAATGCCTCCTCCCATCCCTGGCATGTGATCCTCACACAACAGCCTTGCAAGTTAGATCACGGGCATATACTAAGTCCAGGAGAAGGGGCAAATCTTCTCAACCTTTGCAAGGCAATCCTGGGCAAACATACTAGGAAGTAAGTCCAATTGAATTCAATGATGCCTACTCCCAAGAAAGTGTGCATATATGATCACACTGTTAGTTCAGCCATCATCTGCATATGCTTAAAACAAAGAGCCTATTTTTCAAATGAGAAGCTGGGATGACATTTGCCAGGGTCTGACTCAGATAATGGGAACTGTGAAAGGTAAACTCCCAGAGACCATTTGAAAGCCAAACCGAAGCCTAGATAAAATGTATCCCTCCAGCACGAATATGGTTAATACACCATGAAGAGGAGAATTTATTCCACCAGAAATAAGCTAAACCCACTCTCAAGGTAAGAGAGGAGAATTTATTTTTATGTGAAAGGCTAAATCCCGCATCCCAGTATTAAAGAGTGCTGCAGGGAAGCACAAACCAGTTTGCAAGTGCTGGGCAGAAAGATGACTAAGAGGCTCAGAAAAGTATTACAAAGGCTGACCAGCTACTAACTCCCTAACTAGGTCCCACAACAAGCAGAAAGATTTAGGAATCTGGTTAGTCTTATTTCTCCCTGCTAATAAAGTCCAGGTTCAGTGGGACTTAAGCACATTTCTAACTTTGTACCATTCCACTATTGAGATACTCTTTGAGAGATGTTTTGCTTTCAAGATTTTGCAGGGCCCTTGTTATTACTCATTTCATACAGACCACAAAGACAAACATTTGAACTCAGATCTGTCCATGGTATGTAAAGTAAAAAAGTAAATGACCCTTGGACAGTTAAGTCCAGTCAGAGGCAACTATGGGGTACGGCGCTCATCTCGCTTCAGGCCTAGGAGCCCGGAGCCGGCATTTGTCCACAGACAGCTTTCCGGGTCATGTGGCCAACATGACTAAACCGCTTCTGGTGCAACGGAACACCGTAACAGAAGTCAGAGAGCATGGAAATGCCGTTTACCTTGCTGCCGAAGCGGTACCTATTTATCTACTTGCACTGGTGTGCTTTCGAACTGCTACGGTAGGTTGGCAGATGCTGGGTCAAAGCAATGGGAGCTCACCACCATCACACGGATGGTATGTAATAAGCATCCTCCATACCCCTTAGTGGGATCGTGCGAATGATCAGATCACCCCAGGATCATTTGCTTTGGGGCAATCTGCTAATGTTTCTAAGTTCATAACATCTACCACATGATGAAAAATGTCCATATAGGGGGCTTAGAGTGATTCTGGAAGGAGACTTAACAACAACTAGTACACAGCAGAGCTGGAGAACATTGCCTACAAGCCCCAGGAGCTGTCTTCTCTTGGAGGTAAGTGGTCAGAGGGGTCATACTGCTGGTGGTTCACAACCCATAACCACACACACAAACATAGGGCGAATGGGGTGAGGAAAGGGAGCGGGAGTGGACTTAATGTAGCAGCATGGTGGGAATTGAAAAGAGAGTCCTGGTGGGACAGCCAGAAAACAGCTTGGTATAATCCTATATAATAATATGCAAGTGTCCCTGCGTCCAGTTGTCCCGTGTGTCCCTGGGGTACTGCACATGTACCCCAGAGACACAGGGATTGGACGGAGAGACAGAACGCGCACATGCGCGCGCTCTCCCCCCCACTGCCTATCGTTTAATCCGCTTAGTCTGGGTGCTCTTTCTGTGGCGGCGGCGCATGGGGGGCGGCGGCTAGCCCCTCCCACAGCCGCCGCTTCATTGGGGCGCTCCGCTGAGCCCAGCTGGGCAGCGGGCGCCCAGAAGAAGGCCGCAATTCGGCCTCTCTCTGTGGCGGCGGCGGCACGTGGGGGGGGCGGCTAGCCCCTCCCACAGCCGCCGCTTTGTTGGGGCGCTCCGCTGAGCCCAGCTGGGCAGCGGGCGCCCAGAAGAAGGCCGCAATTCGGCCTCTCTCTGTGGCGGCGGCGGCATGTGGGGGGGGCCGGCTAGCCCCTCCCACAGCCGCCGCTTCGTTGGGGCGCTCCGCTGAGCCCAGCTGGGCAGCGGGCGCCCAGAAGAAGGCCGCAATTCGGCCTCTCTCTGTGGCGGCGGCACGTGGGGGGGCCGGCTAGCCCCTCCCACAGCCGCCGCTTCGTTGGGGCGCTCCGCTGAGCCCAGCTGGGCAGCGGGCGCCCAGAAGAAGGCCGCAATTCGGCCTCTCTCTGTGGCGGCGGCACATGGGGGGGGCGGCTAGCCCCTCCCACAGCCGCCGCTTCGTTGGGGCGCTCCGCTGAGCCCAGTTGGGCAGTGGGCGCCCAGAAGAAGGCCGCAATTCGGCCTCTTTCTGTGGCGGCGGCGCGTGGGGGGGGGGCGGCTAGCCCCTCCCACAGCCGCCGCTTCGGCGGGGCTGCACACCCGTTCCTCTTTGCTTTGCACACTAAAAAAACAATAAAATCTGTTCTAGCGCCTGTTTATTTTAACGGGCTGAATTCCACTAGTAATAATAATAATAATAATAATAATAATAATAATAATAATAATAATACAATGGTACCTCGGGTTACAGACGCTTCAGGTTACAGACTCCGCTAACCCAGAAATAGTACCTCAGGTCATAGCTGCCAAGTTATCCCCTTTTTAAAGGGATTTTCCCTTATGCTGAATAGGCTTCCTCGCGAGAAAAGGGAAAACTTGGCAGCTATGCCTCAGGTTAAGAACTTTACCTCAGGATGAGAACAGAAATCGCGCGACAGCAGCAGGAGGTCCCATTAGCTAAAGTGGTACCTCAGGTTAAGAACAGTTTCAGATTAAGAACGGACCTTCGGACCGAATTAAGTTCTTAACCAGAGGTACCACTGTAATAATAATAATTATAATAATTATAATAATATATTTATACCTCACCCATCTGGTTGGGTTTCCCCAGCCACTCTGGGCAGCTCCCAACAGAATATTAAAAGCATGCCAAAACATCAAATTTTAAAAACTTCCCTAAACAGGGCGGCTTTTGGATGTGTTCCAAAAGTCAGATAGTTGTTTATTTCCTTTGAAATCTGGTGGGAGGGCTTTCAACAGGGCGGGAGCCACTACTGAGAAGGCCCTCTGCCTGGTTCCCTGTAACTTCGCTTCTCGCACTGAGGGAACTGCCAGTGTCCAGGCTGAATGATGGGGGTGGAGACGCTCCTTCAGGTATACTGGGCCAAGGCCGTTTAGGGCAGGCACCCCCAAACTTCGGCCCTCCAGATGTTTTGGACTACCATTCCCATCATCCCTGACCACTGGTCCTGTTAGCTAGGGATTGTGGGAGTTGTAGGCCAAAACATCTGGAGGGCCGCAGTTTGGGGATGCCTGGTTTAGGGCTTTAAAGGTCAGCAACAACACTGAATTGTGCTTGGAAACGAACTGGGAGCCAATGTAAGTCTTTCAGGACCGATGTTATACAGTCTCGGCAGCCACTCCCAGTCACCAGTCTAGCTGCCGTGTATGTGATTTTGACTGGGAAAGTAGCCCATGGCTATTTTCAGTTAAAACTTTACACCTAACCTTAGCTCTTCACCTGTGAAGCAGCCCTGCCTATGGGTCTTCTCAAAAAGAGAACTTTCCCACATCAGCAGCATATACATGGCAGGCAAATGTGGCTTCTGTCTTGTTAGTCTCTCTGCAAGTGTCTTGGCACATCAAGACTTTGGGAGAAGGAAGGAAGGAGAATGCTTCTGCTGCCTGTACCGCTGGAGATAACATTTAGGTAGTGCTATATAGAAGAGGCCCATTAAGCTGTTACGACCTTGAGCAGGAGCTACAGCTTGGGTCCATCTCCTAAAGACTTTAATAAAGTGAAAAATTGTTTCAATACAAAATGTGATATTGGGACATTGTTCGTGAATATATTGAGCTTAAGTCAAATACTCTGCGTCCTCAAATCCAACTGATTAATAATTAGGAGCAGAAATTCTGTCTTTACTCTAATGTGTTTAGGAAAACTGATGGATTTAATTTTTTTATCAGCCTAAAGTAAGAAAATGTAATCTTTCTTAAAGTATCTAATACAACAATGCAGAATAATTAGTTTCTCTGGAAACAGGCATAATGGTACAGAATAATAAATCATGTTCCATTTTGTGTCGGTTCATCTGATGGAGAGGGCACACGGCCTAATGCGGGTGAGAAGAAGGGGCTGGAAATAAATTAAATTGGTGAAGGCTGTGCCCAGCTATACATTTTAAAGGCATTGTTCATTTTGATAGACGTGCATACCCTCCAACATTTCCCCGATGAAAATAGGGAAGTCCCATTCCATAATGATAATTTTAATATTTATACCCCACACATCTTACTGGGTTGCCCCAGTCACTCTGGGCAGTTTTCGACATATATAAAGCCACAATAAAACATTAAACTTTTTTTTAAAAAACTTAACCATACAGGATTGCATTCAGAAGGCTCAGGGGTCAGATAACTCCATACCCTCCAACATTTCTCCAGTGAAAATAGGGACAGCCTACCATACCTGGAAGGACAGATCCCGAAGCTGAGGTTCCAATACTTTGGCCACCTCATGAGAAAAGAAGACTCCCTGGAAAAGACCCTGATGTTGGGGAAGATGGAGGGCCCAAGGAGAAGGGGATGACAGAGGATGAGATGGTTGGACAGTGTTCTTGAAGCTACCAACATGTTGGGAAAGATGGAGGGCACAAGGAGAAGGGGACGACAGAGGACGACATAGTTGGACAGTGTTCTCGAAGCCACCAAAATGAGTCTGAACAAACAGCGGGAGGCAGTGGAAGACAGGAGTGCCTGGCACGCTCTGGTCCATGGGGTCACGAAGAGTCGGACACAATTAAACGACTAAACAACAACAACCATACCCTCTAACATTTCTGCAATGAAAATGGGGATGGTCTAAGGAAAATTCTGGGATCAAATCAGAAACCAGGATGGCTTCTCTAAATCAGGGATGTCTCTGGAAAACAGGGACACTTGGAGGGTCTGGACATGTGTGTTTCTGATCACCAAATATTCCCAGTGGAGAATATAGCATGTGTGCATTCTTAACACAAGAATCCTTAACACAAGATCAAAGGCCCATCTAGTCCCACATTTAGTTTCTCACAACAGAGAAACCGATGCCTCTGGTCTGGGAAGCCCATGAGCATGAGTGTAAAAGCACTCTTTTGCTCATGTAGGCCAGCAGCCGGTGTGCAGCGGGTTTTTTAAAAACCGGTTTACGATTGGTATTGCAGATAGGTCCTAAGAGTGTGATTTTGCCCCGCTTCTATCAGTTCTTTAATTTCGTCCTGTCACTTATTTCAGTGTAAAATCTGTAATCCCGTCGGGGAGGGAAGCAGCTGTGGGAGCAGACTTTGAGCAGCAAAATGGCTGGAAGGGAAAGGATTAAGTGATGCCTGCCTGCCTGCCTGCGTCTGCTCTTCCTCTGAAGATCACAGCCTCCTGTGGCTGCTTTTCATTACAAAAAAACACACACCCTTCCGAATCTGGAATTTCATTATACAGATTTGCATATAATGCAATATGGCATATACTCTTCAGTTGTTCGTATACATGCAATACATGAAAATACCCCATCCCACCACACACACACACACACTGGACTGAAAGCCTAACTGTTGGGGGGAGGCATAGAAGGGTATAATATTCATGGAGAATGCAGCTGGGGTCATAGCTGCCAAGTTCTCCCCTTTTTAAGGGAAATTCCCTTATGCTGAATAGGCTTCCTCGTGAGAAAAGGGAAAACTTGGCAGCTATGGCTGGGGTGGAAAGGTGAATTCCCCCTTAGAAGCTGTAACCTCCAGAAATATTACCCACCTCACAATTAGGCTTCCAAAAAAGCTAACCTTCATTTTCCAATCCTCATTAATCAGTGGGTAGATTTGGAAGTGTGGAAGTGTGGGGGGGTATTAATGGGTGTGAACTGTGAGTGTATGTATGCATATGCTCACGTGTATGTATGTATCCCATGGACTGCAAGAAGATCAAACTTATCCATTCTGAAGGAAATAAGCCCTGAGCGCTCACTGGAAGGACAGATCGTGAAGCTGAGGCTCCAATACTTTGGCCACCTCATGAGAAGAGAAGACTCTCTGGGAAAGACCCTGATGTTGGGAAAGATGAAGGGCACAAGGAGAAGGGGACGATAGAGGATGAGATGGTTGGAAAGTGTTCTCGAAGCTATGAGCATGAGTCTGACCAAACTGCGGGAGGCAGTGGAAGACAGGAGTGCCTGGCGTGCTCTGGTCCATGGGGTCACGAAGAGTCGGACACGACTAAACGACTAAACAACAAACAACAACAATGCATGTAAATACATGTGTGGTCATATGCCCACTGTTGGCATGTGGCCCTCAGAGGACTGGCCAAGAGGGGATGAAAAGAATCCCCCAACCCAGATCTATACAGTGGCCCGCCCTGCATCTATGAATGCACCCAGATGCTACAGTGAAGATGCAGTAATGGGTTGCTGTTGTACTGGCAGTAAGGCATTGACTTGCAGTGATGTGAAAGCACCTCAGGAGGAATTGAGGGATTCAGTGAAAGTTACCACTTCGTTTAAAAAGGTCTATCTAGAATATATCCCATGCTTCTATTTTTCCTTACTTTCCATTCTGACCATTCCAAACACACTGTGGCAGACTCTTCTAAAGGAGGAAAGGAGAGGACAAAAGTTCAAATGATCTTTCAGTGTCTGCAGATAGGAGAGTGAAGGGAACATCTATTCCAACGGGGCAAAGCAGTTACTTCACTGCTCACCCGGCGCTATTTACTGCATAAAGTGCCCTGCAGTGGTGAAGCAAGCAAGTGGGAAGTGTGGTAGCTCAGTTTCGAAGGACATAGTTTGTGTGCAAAAGTTCCCAGGTTCAGTTCCTGGAAATACTATCTGCAGCATAGGGACTGGGAACTTACAGTTCTTGAGTTTTAGGCAGAGCTGCAGAAATATTTTTAAAGGAGTGTTAGAAGTCTGATATTTTTAATTTATTTATTTATTATTTTTAAAAGGTTGAGGTTGTCGCACACATTCATGACATCTCATAGTGTTATGCTTTAAGAACCCATCCGGCACCACGGAAGCTGCGTTAAAACTGCAAGAGTCAGCAGCTCTGCGGAATATTTAGTTTTTACATATTTCTGGTGGAACAGCAGGCGGGCTCCAGGTGGGGGTTTGCTCAGTGTTATCAGGTAACAGCACAGCTCCTTAGAGGGTAGTTACCATCTGCTCACACGTTGGTCTTTGACATCCAGACAATGATAGAGTTGGATCAGCAGGCCAGAGCTTAGAGTGGAGGGGAAAATGCCTTTCCTATGGTCCTTGTCAGAGGTGTATTACACAGCACTGGTGACCTAAAATAAGGCCACATGGTGCTGAGCTGCTAGACTCAAACTCCCCTCCCCTCAAGTTGATTTGACTCAATTCATATGGAAAGTCCTCGGGTCCACATAATTCTTGCTGACTTCTCTGGAGAATGAGTCAAGGTATGTTTATTTTTTGCAGGGTGATCGTAAATGGTAAGCATTTCTGTCTCTCTTTTTCCTCTCCCTCACCCCTCTCTCTTTCTACGGCGGGACAGCTTTAAGCACTCTTTTTCTCCCCAAATCATCAGGCCACTTCTGTGGAGCAACATTTTTATCTTTAAAAAACCAACCAATCTATGTTGTGCAAGTTCAAAAACATCAGGGCAGAGAAATTTTACGGAGTACTGGCAATCATGCATGCATGTATCCCAGGAGTGTAACATTTGCAGCAAGAATTATGTGCAAGGATAACAACTAATTTGGCCTGTCATCACAGTAGTAGTGGGGAAATATCTTGGACATACGATGCAACGGGAGCGGGAAACCCGATTTTAGAAAACTGCATTAAATTTAAGTAATTTGGTTTGATTTGTAAACATTTGGAAAACAATATAAAAAAACTTTTAATCCTGTTGCATGGCAACAGCATTGAAATGTGCACCCAACTGCAGCTGGTGGTGTTTTGTGCTGCAACTTCTCTCCTGCCTCCCCAATTCATTTTCTGAACAGTAGCATCTTAGGAGAACTATACCATGCGTGTAATCTGAAATCATATCAGCTCAAACTCAGCTCCACTAAAGCTGAAGTATTAAAAGTATGAAAGTGCCCTCAGGTTAAAATAATCAGTGTGACATATAATGACACGAGTCTAGTTCCTTACTATGCCGTCCCATCAGGGTGCAGTCCCAAGATAATTCTAGCACTGGGCTTGTTTTCCATTTTAGTGGCTACCATCTCTTTGTGCATGCTCTTAGTTTGTCGAAATCAGTGGAAAATAATCTCATGGCATATGTGAAAAGTCGCGCCTACGCAACGTTATAGGCAAAATTATGCAGCAATGTTTTACGGTCTATTGATGACTGCGCCAACGACAAATAAATATCTGCTGTCTCTTAATAAGCAGTTCAGACCAGGATAGTGTGAAAGTAAAAATATGTTGCTTTATTGTTCATACATAAGCGTAATGGTTTCAGTATTTGTCTTAAGAATGTTTCCTATACCGGCCTATTACCTCTAATTTATAACTATTATAACTATTACCAGCCTATTACCGCTAACGACAACTAAATGTATTTGTACATAAGCACACAAACTCTCTCTCCTGACTGGTTATAATCCACCATCTATGCTTCACCTCAATGTTTAAAACCAGCTCTCTCTCTCTACCAACAACCAACCGACTAACTCCAACCGACTACCTCAACCAACTGACTACCAACTCACTCCCTGACTCCAGGGGTGGGGTTTTTATACTCTGTCAGAGCCCTCCCCCTTGGGTTCTAACAGTTCTATTTGGATTAACCCTTAATAACCTGGCTTAACCTGTGATCGCCACAAGGGGTGTGCCCCCCCCAAACCCCCGAGAGCGTTTCTTTTCTCCAGTCAGTAATGTATAGGAATACATAACAGATGCTGTGAACACCATCATTGTTGATTCTGCTTCCTGCTAATTCTCTCATTCCCAACAGTGTTGGTGTTCTGAGCACTTCTTGAGTACACTGCCAGTGTGAAACATGGGCTACTTTCAATGTGGCATTGTGTCTTAAGATGGAAGCTGTTTAAAAATGGCCAATGGCAAGAGCCTTCATCATGTCACAAAGGGCAGGTGCAAGCAGGGCCGTCTTTACCAGGGGGTGCAAGGGGTGCAGGGCACCCAGGTGTCGAATTCTTGGGGGGGGGGCTCCAGGCGCCTGAAGCTGAAGCTGCCTAAGCTCTTAACTATCTACCTGTTATAAAATAAAAAATAATTTTGATCAAGCTAGAAAAACAAAATACATATATACCTACCGAAATGTAAACCTACTGTTTCACTTTTGACTTTGTGCACTCATTTACCAAAGACGTGCCATGCCAGCAATGGCAATTGAATTTCTTAATGCAATTGAAGTTCTTAACTTTCGTTACTCTTATTCGGTTTCCTACACTTGTCATATCCTTTGAAGGCATGTTCTGAGGTTAAAGAACTTTAGGTTCGTTAGATTCTCACCCCACCTACATTTGGGCCAAAATAAGCCAAATATGTGTTTTAATTCGCAGGATCCTGTATCTCTAAGGGCTTGTTCAGAGTGCCTTTTGTGCCATATTTCTAGGCATAAGTCTGGGCTTTAAAGCTCTGTGTCCAAGCGTCTCTGTATAGGTTTTTTTGTCCCAGCACTTTCCCCAGAAAACACCACATTTTACCGCTGAATCAGAGCAAATGGCAATCAGGTTTTCCATTTGTGGAAGCCAGATGCAGCTTTTCTTCAGTACCTAAGCAAGTGGCAAGTGCTAGATGGCCTTGTGTCAGCGATGTTGCAGCTGCAGCTTGCATTGCAGATCCTGCACTGAGCAGCCTCCTGGACTAGTTGACTTCAAGTGTCCTTTCTACACCAGATGCAGTACTGCCTTTGTCATGGTATTAGAGGGAAAGTTTGAGTTTACCCCATTCTTTTTGTTGCTCCATTCATCCCAGAAGTCTTTTCCCCTCACTCCAGCAAAACTCCCTCAGACGCAATCTCTGATTTTGGGATGTTTTCCTTCCTTCCTTCCTTCCTTCCTTCCTTCCTTCCTTCCTTCCTTCCTTCCTTCCTTCCTTCCTTCCTTCCTTCCTTCCTTCCTTCCTCTCTTATAATTAAAATGCTTCAGTAGCAATGGATCCAGTGGTCGACCTGGTTACCTAGTAAAGTTGGCATTGGATTCAGTTTTTCTTATGACGCTGAAATGAATGAAGATGAGGGGAAATATTATTCCTTGGACTTTTGAAAATTAAAACAGTCACATTAGATTAAGTGCTAAGCAGAAATTCTTTCTGAAGTTGGTGATTCCTTGCCAAGATCACAACAATTCAGTTATAAATATGAAACTTTAATGCCCATTGAGCAGGACACTATCAGCTACTTCTCCACCTGGACTTCTCCTTTGGGACATCTAGAAAGATCAGCAGGGGGAGATTTTTTATTTAAAGGCATGCACCTTAACAATCCTTAGAAAGCTTTTGAGATATTTTTCCTTGTTAGCACCACTAGTACTGTATTGTTGTCTATGTTATGCTCTCATATCATATCCTCCATTGTGTTAATATTCTGTTTGATTTTTTGAGAGGCAAAGTTTGTGCTCATAAAAACTTTCTTTCAGGCTGCCTTTCAACATTTTTGTCAGTACCAAGACCCATTGTATCCACACAGAAAAGTCAGTGAGTCGGTACTCCCTTCAGGAGAGATTTCATTTTGGCCTAGTTGGCTCAGTAATTTAGTTTTCTAGAAATACTGGTGGTCGGAATGTTTTTTCTGAAAGGGGTGAAATATTATATATTGTTTTGGCCAGAATTATCAGTTAGCTTTCTTGTAATGCCGCTCCTCTTCTGTCATAGTCTTCACCTTGCTGCCATTGCTTCTTATCTTGTCTTTCTGTTACACATTTTGTAATATATAACACATCTATAATAATAGAAGACACAGTAATTGTGGTTGTCACAGAGGTGGTAGTCATAGCAAAGTAATAATGGTAGTAGCTCCTTGCAGTAACAGTAAAAACTTTAAGCATCCATTTGCAAATTGCTCTTTGCAAGTTATATGCCAACTTTACAAACATTTATGGCAAAGGTGCTAATAATGTGACATTGTTATCTTTCCTTGGTAGTGGCACTTACTGCATGTAATAAACCAGTAAAACTCTTAGCATTTACAGCGCTCCAGATGTTTATGTGTATAATTTCAAAACACTATTTCAAAAATAAGACCCTCATGCCTATGTGAAAAAGTTCAGTGCCATTTTGCCTCTGCCCGGATGACATTAACTTTTTCTGTGCTGGTCTCAAACTGCTGTGCTGGCAGATTTGTGCTGAATCCAGAAGAAAGCACCATTATGCACTTTCCATACTGCTAATAAGGAAGATGTATTTTGCCATAGCACCCAAGGGACAGGTTTTGTGCACATACAGATAAAGACAATACCCATGGAGGGATGTCATTTCTGATTTTGGAAAATGGGATGATGATGATGATGATGGACCCAGTCAAGGCAGTTTTCAGGCCTAACTAAGGCAGTGATCATTCAGCTGTATAAAAAAAAGCTACCCCCAGGCCCACAACCTGGTCAAGGTTGTGTGAAGTCACACTTAAGAACCTAAGAAGAGACCTGCTAGATACACACAAACGCCTATCCCAGGCATCCCCAAACTGCAACCGTCCAGATGTTTTGGCCTACAACTCCCATGATCCCTAGCTAACAGGACCAGTGGTCAGGGAAGATGGGAATTGTAGTCCAAAACATTTGAAGGGCCGAAGTTTGGGGGTGCCTGGCCTATCCCATCCAGTATTCTTTCCCCATAGTGGCCAACCAGATGCTTATGGGAAGCCAACAAGCAGGGCGGGGGGGGGTAATAGCCCTCTTCAGCTGTTGTCTGCCAGCAGTTGGCATTCAGAGGCATTCTGCTGTTATGGTATGTATCCAGAATACCTGAGAGGATTCTGAGAATGGGTCCTTAATCCAGAGAAAGCAGGGTGGAGCCCCCAATCCTGTCGGGTGGTTTGCAGCAATGCATCCTATGCTTTCCAGTGGTGCTGAAAGGAAAGCAGGTGTTTTCAACCCAATGTTTGCAAGTGTGCCAAGCATCCTTGATGCCATCATGGCCCTGAGCCTGCTGCTCCAGCTGAAACTACGGGGGATTTTTGCCATCCCCTTAAATAAAACGAGGGATGAATCAGGGCTGGCAAGAGACACCTCCTTGGCACCAGCATTTCCCTCTTTCTGAAGCTGATAACGAGGAAACCCCAGGATGAGTCTTTGCGGCTAATGAGAACAGATGCTGGGCTTAACTCTCAATTAGAACTCTCACATCTTCTCCAAAGGCATGATCTCCTGCAGCTGGGAGGGGGAATCCTGACTTTTTTCCACTGGCCTTTTCCACTTTGCAAATACTCTCCCTTGATCACCACTTATATCCAGAAGACAGTGGATTGCTCAGATCCATAAGAACTGGGGCTTATTTCCAGCTCACCTATTAGCCACTGTACTGTGCAATAATGGGGAAGCCATGTTCTGCATTTTACTTTCTGCCTTTGACTCTCTCCTGGATTGTAAATTCTCAGGGGCTTATCAGCATATCCCCAGGGTGTGCTCTGCTTCTGTAGGCATAATGCAAGAGGAAGTAAAAGCATCATGCAAACAGAGGTATTGTCAGCTAGAAAACTTTATTTCATTATATGTGCACAGCTATTGGAGGCAAGCCAAAGGTGTGTAGTTTCACCTGCCACATTATTCTTTGGTGCCCTTAACATCCTCATTTATGTGTCTCTTTGGCAGGGGAGAATAAGATGAAGAATTAAGCTTGCGCTCCCTAGGGAATAAACCCCACTGAACTCAGTGGGTTCTATATATTTATTGGTGGATTTTATGAGCCACCCTCCAGCAAAAACTCATATGCACTGCACACTGTACAGTTAAAAGTGCACAGTGTACAGTTAAAACAATATGCTTGGTTATATTTCTGAACTGCATTTCATTCAGATGAATCCCAAAGCAGCTTACAAATAATATAGTAGAACAAAACAGAACATCACAAATACAGCAGAAATCATATAAAATAATTAACAAATAATCAGTGAAATAATTCTATAATTGTTAACTAAACAATAACTAAAGTGTTAACTAAACAATAAGCTTATCATAATTAAAGGAAAAATCATATTAAATCATATGATATAAACACAGAAATAGCATCCATTCAATAAATCAGGCTTAGCCATAAAATAGCAAACAAAACCAAGATGCTGAAGTGCCTGGGCAAATTAGGAAGCCTGTTTGGCATCAAGAGACATCAGAATAGGCACCAAGCAACCCTGAGCAGAGCACGTGCAACATGTAGCATCTGAGAAGACTCCTCTCTTTTCTCACGACCTGTACAACCACACTTGGTAGTGGGACTCAGAGGAGGACCTCTGAGGATGCTTGTAAGGCTCATGTGATAGAAGATGGTCCTTCAAGTAACTAAGCCATTAAGGGATTTACACTTTGAAGTATGACCAGAAACACACCTGAAGTCAGTGCAGTCATTTAAGAAGTGGTGAGATGTCTTCCAAATTAGGATACGCTTTGGAAGATTTAAAAACAACAATTTTCATAGGTGATCTATTCTGGAGGATGCTCTTTCATGGAAATATCCACAAGAATCAGTCCAAAAGCTTAATTTCCCCCTTGTGGCTATCAACATTCCACTAAGTGTGGCCTGTTATTTCTGGGAAAACTGGGGTGATTCTTAATCCAGCTCTTGAGTGCACAAAATGAGGGAGCAGGAATTTGATTCAATGCCATTCAATAAATGGTAGTGGGGGGTGGGGATTTGATTCATTGCCATGACAACAGCAGCTGTATTGGTGGGGTATTATTGCTCCTTGTCATTGAATTACATAAAACTGAATGCTTCAGGGTTTCCTCGGGAAATTGCCTGGAGGAAGCTTTTTGAGGGAGATACCACTCTGTAAGCTCATCAGAGCAAGCCTTCCATTTATGATGCCCGGTATAATAAGGGCTTGATCTCGTTTGGAGTCCCTGAGCCACCTACTACAATAATAAATGAGTGACATTTATTGATGTCATTGCACAAGCTTCCTCCCAACAACCCACCCACCCCCTCACCAATACCAGCGTGTTACAAGTCCTAATTCCTTTCTCTTTATGATTGTTATTATTTATATTTCCCTGCTGGAGCTTAAGCCATTGCAAAGGAGCATTGGGCAATGACAGGATAATTGTTTGTTTTATTGATCATCACAAACCCGCCTGCATCTCCGTATGATTTATCATTTTCCCAGCCTCTTACTCCTCCTCCTCTTACTTCCTTAGCTATGGGAGCAGCAGAGCAGAGCTAATCCCTACTGGCTACAAACGAGCCAATTAATGACATGGAGAGAAGTTTCAGAAAGAATGAGTCCTTGTGCTACTTCCTAATGATTCCTCATTGATTCTGCTGAGCCACAGCAACTGAGTACAAGTCACCAGACAGAAATGGGAAGCTGTGAAGGAATTTGTGATTACTTTAAGTGAGCAAAAGCTCTATCTTAAAACACAATAGGATAGAGAAACCAAACACTACAAGTTTCTGGAGAGTGATCAAAGTACTCCTGTAACATAGTGGTTAAGAGAACAACCTGAGAGTCCCCCATAATCCTTACAACAATCCTATAATTTAGCCCAATATTATGAGATGCCAGTGAAGTTCTCCTGAGCCAGGCCTGGAAAAGAATTTAGGAGACTTTGATGAAAGGAAGTGAGATGTTTGGAGTGGCAGACTGGGTTGGTCATAGGAATTTTCCAGGATTTTGACTGGCTTGGAAAATGTGGTGACCTCCAAATCTGACCCCCTGCACTGCCCCAAAGAAGACATTAATGAGTTACAGAGACATACCCCCCCCCACACACACATTCTGGAAAAAACTTTCATCACCTGCTCCTACGCCATCCCAGTCTGTAAATGTGGCCTTACCACCTTCCTTGAAGTCAAAGAATGAGTCCTCCACACTGTCTCATAGATACCAGTAGCTGCCAAACCAGACAAGGGCCCTTTAAAAGGTACAGCCAGCTCCTCCAAAGAGGTGGAGTCAGCTGCAAAACAGGCCTTGTTGCCAGCCTTCAAATAACTTCCCTCTCCATTGTCTCAGCAGAGCGGGCAGGGAGACTACAGCTAGCAGGGCTCTCTGGGGAGCTTTCCATGGTCCTGATCTTGATGGGTTCCCCAGGTAGGGAGAAATTTCCCATCACCCATTATCATAATTCCTGTTGCAGTTTGCAGCGGGGAGGAGCCAAGTTTGAGAAGATGGTGCCTTAAGGCACCTTCTACATTCATTGAGGTGAGATTCAATGTGGGGCTTCTTGGCCACCATAAGGACCATAAATAAAAGAAGCTGTCTTATACTAAGTCAGACCATTAGTCAATCTAGTTCAGTGTTGTCTACCCTGGCTGGCATTTCAGACAGAGTTCTCTCCCAGCTCTATTGGCAGATGCTGAGGATTGAAGCTGGGACTTTGGTATGCAAAATGTATACTGTCCTTCTACAACTGTCAGCTGTTAAGTTTCATAAACTGTCTCCATGTATTACAACTGCCTGATATGTTATCAAACTCCGCTGTGGAAGTCATTGCCATCAGTTGGTCCCAATCATATGAGACACTATGTGTACCCCATGTTGTACACATGCAGGTGTGTAATTAACACAGCTGGAATACTGGAGTTCCAAGAAGGACCTCCATGTAGAAATGTGTGAATAAATCTTTGAAAGATTAAACTTTTAGAAAGGTGATTTCTATTCTATTCTGCTCTTATAAATTTCTATATCACTCTTCATCTGAAGATCACAGGGTGCTTTACAATATGAATTGAAATATATGAATTTTAGTATATGAACCTACTTATCTGGGGATTTCACTTAACACAGTGGGGCTTACTTCTAAGGACATCTCCACTGTAGGAATAATTGCAGGGAGCAAAATGCTTCAGTCTCCTCCATATGCCTACTAATTCAGCAACTTCTAACTGGGGGATAGTATGATGTATTGAACCCTAAGATCTTCATACAGCATAATGGGATTTTTTCTATAATTTGATCCATAACAATGTTCCAGTTGTCTAACACTATTATAACAGTATTATTGTCTTAACACTTCTGGGATGTTCGCTGTACTAGAAAATATGATTAGCAATTTCCAAAATAAAGAGTGTGTTCCCACCACCTGCATTCTAACCATACCTAGAAGGCATCTTTTTCTATTGAAAATAACTTCCTGTCATCTAGTATATATCTGCACTCTGAATCACAATAAGATTGTAATCACTGAAATAGAAGGTTCTTATTATTAATACTGATGCTGTGTGTTTCTGGATTTGAAAGTAAACTTTGTTATCGACTCCAAGTTTCTTAATCTTATTTTTGTGGTGCCATGTTTTGGTGTAGCAAATCCATCTGAGCATTCTTCAGCTTTAATTGACTAACCTTTTTATTTTGACTATGGCTTTCTTTGTCACACTCCCTTGTTTGTCCGCCTGCCTCTTCCCCTTCTTATATGTTGAATCTAAGGAGTCTCCATCCAAATCACAATCATCCTCCTTATACCTTCTTGTGTCTGTTGATGCTCAAATCTCTGCTCCCCACCTTTTACCATTTTAACCCCTTTTACCATTTTAACCCCTTAGATCATCCATTGCCAACCTGGTGCCCTCCAGATGATTTGGAGATACAATATATATATTGTAACCTACCTTAAGATCTTATAGTGGAGGGTGGGTTAGAAATCTATTATATTACTGCTAATAATAATAATAATAATAATAATAATAATAATAATAATACAGTTCCTATCAGCCCCGGTGGAACTGACTGATGGGAACTGTATCCAGAAGACACCAAGTTGGTAAAGACTGCTTTAAATAATAACATTTTGCAGAAGATCATATACTGCACAATTGTATAACAGAAATGAAACTATTGCAGTAAGGCATTATAGCATCAAGGCATCCTATTGAGAAGTTTTTGTACACACAAAATAAGTGAAGAGAAAACTAGAATAAAATATATTGTTTATTTTATAGTAGCCTGTTACAAATGAAGTGGAAGTCAGTACAGTAAGTTATTTTAGCCCAGTCTTTACTTGTCTTTCTGGGTGACTCATAGCAGTATGTAGGGTCTTTTCAGGTGTTGGCAGAACATTTGAAAAGAAAAGTTTGCCGACATAAAGGCTAGACTAGTCGTGCCATTTATCACTCTCAGGTTTTAGCTGCTCAGAATAGGAACCACTTATTAATTGGCCAGTAAACTGGCGGAACCATTAAAGCAATCAGCTTTACCATTCTGTTTTCTGGGTGACCCTATGGAAGGGAAAGAGGGTTTTCCTAGAACAGCCTTCCTCATCTTGAAACCCTCCCACACACTCCAGAGTTTTTGGGTGACAACGTCCATCAACTCTGTCCATTGGGCTAGCTGAGTCTGATGAGGAAGACTGTTTGAAGAGTTGCAGGCAGAGATTGTGTACCTTTGAGCTCCCAGATACTTTTCCAGCAGTTTTATTCCATTTTCTCTTTAAAATTTGGACAAATTATCTTCTTTGGAGAGTTGGCAGTGAGTGCTTTGACAAATTAAATCCAGTGGGAAGATGGAAAAATGCCATGTTTGAAAAATGCCATGTGAAGAAGCTAGGGCCTCAAGATACAAAACCACAAGAAGTTTAGCAATTACATTTTACAGCAATTACCTTGATTATCTCTTGGAATCTTAGCCATAAATGTGCCATGAAAAAGTATAGCTTTTAAAATGATGAATTCTTTCCTTTATCTTCATCACTTTCATCATACCAGGGGATAGGATTTAAGAGAATTTATATACTGCTTGATTATAAAAACCTCTAAACAAAAAAAAAAACTAAGATAAAATTATCAATTAACAAAAGTGAAAAACAGGTAAGTAAAAATATTCAAAAGATAGTTAAAATCTGCAGTAAGCTAAACAGACATAAAAACACATGTCAACATCTTACATGACTGTATAGGCTACCTAAATGAAAATGTTTTAAGGTGCCAAAAAGTGTACAGCAAAGGCACCTGCCTGAAATCGATAGGCAAGAAGTTCTAAAATACTGGTGCTATGCTAAAAAATTGTCTTCTTACAAGTGTGGAATGAATATTATGTGCCACCTGTAACAGTGCCCATGCCACAGATCAAAGGGTTGTGTTGGCATCTGTCTGTCTCAAGAGACAATGGAGGAGTGTGCCTTTTGGGTGAAGTCAAACTGTTGGAAAATTACAGCGCCTGCTGTGGCTGTAGAGACCAATGTGGGAGAGACATGTTTTATTGCAGCTGGGGCAGATGAAGGTGTCTGGTTGTGCTGGTGAAGAAGCACCATGGTGTTTCTTCTCTGCACTCCTCACAGCAATAATTTCTCCTCTGGTCACTGCTGTGGACACATGGCCTGGCTGTCTCAGGCATTGCAGTCATCTGCAAGGGATTCCCTCATGGCATTGATGTTATCAGTCCTCATTGATGTTGCCAGCCTTCATGTCACATTTGCAGACATCTTTGTAACGCAGAGTTGGTCTGCCACCGGACCTGGTGCCTGAAGCCATCTCCCTGTAAAGCACTTCCTTGGGGATCTTTCCATCTTCCATCTTCTAAATTTCTCTGTGTTTACTGTGTGGGTAAAAGTTTCCCTATCTGAAAAAAGTATTCAGCACTGTAAACATTTTAGTTTCTTTAAAAGGCGGCATCCATATTTTCTGGTCCTCATGGTTATGAATATTTTTAAAAAAACAAAAAAACACAGTTAGAAATGACTTCCCCTGTTCCATAGCCCTTTCTCACCAACATCCTTGTTCCAAAGTCTAATTAAATCACAACAAATTAAGTAATGTTAAATATATACAATGATAACTATTTAAATAATTTACTCGCCACAAATTTTGTAGGGGTTTTGCCTAAGGCTCTCTAAAACATAACACTTTTAAACTGGGGAACCAAAGCACACTACTGTATCCTAGGGAAGTCCTGCACTCTGTTCCAATGATCTACATGTGATTATTTTTTTACAAGTGTTGAGCACTTTGCAAGTCTCTACCAGGCAAAAGGACAAATTATCTCTTCTGCTAGCCCACTCACTGTTATGGCCTCTCACAGCTCCAACGTGGCAAATATTTCCCATCTAGAATCTGTTTCCTTCTCTGTGGCCAGGAGCAAAAAGAAAGACAGCAAATGCTTTGGACATCTTACAGCACTGACATATTTTGCTAAATCTGTCTGTTGACTCGACACACTGCTTCCCAGCAAATGAGCTGGTGCCATCAACCTGGAAGAGGCATTTGAACAAATGCTCTGGCTTTACAGAAAGCCCTTCTGCTCCATTCAGCCAGGCCACTTTGCACAGTGCTCAGGTCAGGGACAAGGATCTTGGAACTGTGTGAATTAAGCTCTGGTGGTTTGTATGTACCAGAATGGAAATTTCGTTCTCTTGAAGAGTTTTCATAATGCATCAGGGCACATCAGATGCAAAGGAAACAGGCTGGCAGAATTGCATTAATTTTCATGAATCCGACGGCTTTGGAAAATCATGAAAACTGCAACATAATGAAAGCCCGGAAGGGAAAAACCTGCCTTCTTTCTCACTGCTGGAGAATCTGCATGTGCATTTCATCAAAGGAGAGCAGCTGATGAGATTCAGGGGGCGGGGGGCGGGATTGGAGCACAAGTCCGGGTGTAGAATTGACAGGGCACCAGCAGCTCCTATCTTCCTGTAGGGACAAAGAAATGCCTCAGAGATGGTCTGGGCACCATCACTGTGAACTCATTGTGTGACATGGCACAATGCTGCCAGCTCAGAAATTAAGAGATACGTTTCTTTCTTTCTGCTCTCTGCAGTGTTTGCCCAGGGCTATGCTTTGCCCTTAGCTCTCATGCCATGCATGGTGAAGGCAGTGCAATGGGGTGGGTTACAGTGGTTGCTGGGAAATCCTATAGACCCTTTTGTTTTAGCAAGGTTTTAGTTTGCCTCTCTGTTGCTAACATGTGAAATTTAAAAAAAAACCTCATTCAAATATCTCACTATTTCTGGAATAGGGACATTATTTATGTGTGTATTTAACTCTCTCTGCACCGGAATATCAAGACAGCAAAGAACAGGATTAAAAGCCAAGTCAAAGCCACTCAGGTTCCTGAAAATATTTAGAATAGTGTTGAAAAATACTGCCTGTTTTCCATTATTTGGATAATTATTGAGAAATAATCACCTCTTATTTTATACTGCTCCGACTTTCTATCACTCTCACTTTACTTCACTTGTTCTCAATGACAACCTCATAGTGTGAACCCATGGGCCCTGTATCACTGTGATCTCATCCCATTAATAAGGATGCAGGTGCTGCTGTGGTCTTAGGCCTAGGGCTTGCTGATCGGAAGGTTGGTGGTTCGAATCCCCCCAACGGGGTGAGCTCCCGTTGCTCGGTCCCTGCTCCTGCCAGCTGTATTGCACACCTGTATGTGTACAACATACACATACAGGGACGCGGGTGGCGCTGTGGGTTAAACCACTGAGCCTAGGGCTTGCCAATCAGAAGGTTGGCGGTTCGAATCCCCGCAATGGGGTGAGCTCACATTGCTCGGTCCCACCTCCTGCTAACCTAACAGTTGAAAAACATGTCAAAGTGCAAGTAGATAAATAGGTACCACTACAGTGGGAAGGTAAACGGCATTTCCATGCGCTCTGGCACTCGTCGTGGTCCTCCATGCACTAGTAGTGGTTTAGTCCTGCTGGCCACATGACCCAGAAAGCTGGCTGTGGACAAACGCCTGCTCCCTCGGCCTGAAAGCGAGATGAGCACCGCGACCCCAGATTCGCCTTTGTCTGGACTTAACCATCCAAGGGGTCCTTTACCTTTTATCTTTATTCATTCTGAGACTCCTGATCAGCTGAGATAATCAATAGAAACAGTGACCTCCCACTCTCAATTGCTCACAGTGATATCCACTACATCCACCAAATATTGTTCAGTTATGTACATGGGGCTTTCTGAAGTATGCATAACCTCTAGGGGACCCTGCATTGAACTAAGGGACAGATACCCTAACACTGACATCAAGAATAGGTGAGGTGATGTAAGCCCATCTGGCTTGATTTCCCCAGCCACTCTGGGCGGCTTCCAACAGAATATTAAAATACAATAGTCTATTAAACATTAAAAGCTTCTCTAAACAGGGCTGCCTTCAGATGTCTCCTAAAAGTCTGGTAATTGTTTTTCTCTTTGACATCTGGTGGGAGGGCGTTCCACAGGGCGGGTGCCACTACCGAGAAGGCCCTCTGCCTGGTTCCCTGTAGCTTTGCTTCTCGCAGTGAGGGAACCGCCAGAAGGCCCTCGGCGCTGGACCTCAGTGTCCGGGCAGAACGATGGGGGTGGAAATGCTCCTTCAGGTATACTGGACTGAGGCCGTTTAAAAAGCTTTACTACCGTCTAAAAGCATTTCTGCAGTGATGGCCTTCTGGCATGGCATAGCATGACCTAATTCATACCCCTTGTTTCACTCATTGTGATCCACGGACGTTACAGGCACTTCCCAAGGACGTGATATTTCTATTTCTTTTTTTAAAAAAAAAAGGCATGAGACGAATTGATAAGCCCCAGAATAAACAGACGCTCCTTCCCTTGGTCAACAAATTTCAGAACAGATACAAAAGTCTTATAACATCTAGTTTGCAAAAGCATGCTGGGTGGGATCTGTGTATTTTGTGGAGGTGTCATGCTTCCTCTCACCGTACTTCTAGAGTTCATGCAAATGGGGGGAGGGGATATGTTTCTTCCCCTGCCTAAAAATGCACATTCTCCTGGACAAAATTCAACATTTCTCCAGAGCAGATATACTAATTTTCCCACAGCCTTTGTATGAGCCTCAGAAGTGAGGAAGTCCGAGTCACATAGAGGTGCAAAGTCACACACAAGCCATAGGGCAGGGCAGGGCCTTTGTGCACCCGACAGCTTCTGCTACCAGTCGTTCAGTCTACCCATAGGATCCTATAATAAGGCATATATTTTAAAAGATTAAAAAAAAACCCCAAACCTGAAACCTTTTTGAGGGTATTTTTTATAGGGCGTACAAATGAGCATCGTTTTGTTCCTGCTCTTGCTGACTATGAAGCAGCCAGCAATTAACAGCCACTCTTCCAGGAGCTTTGCTGACATCATCACTGATGCCGAGAACAAACAAAGCTGGGAGTTGGGTTTTTTTGGGGGGGGGTGTTGTTTCTTTGCAGGATAAAAGCACCATATACATGGAGTTTGTTGTTGTTAAATAAAAATAACCAAGCTAATTTCAGCTTCATTTAAAAGACATGGGGAATAATGATTGCTTGCTGAAAAGAAAAGAACGAAATCAGGAAGTGGGGGAAATCATTTTTCAGGCTTCTGGAATACTTTTGCGAACAATGGCACAATAAACTATATTTAAAAGTGCTACTCGGTTCCCTTTCAACTCATACTTTCATCTAATTGAAAAAAGCAACTCTTGGGTCAAATCTTCTTCTCCCTCTGCCCTTTATTTATGAGGTAGTTGGTTGCATTGCTTCATCAGGCTATCTGGTTATTTTAAGGCTAGTAATACGGTAATAAATAAGTTCCACTTAACTATTCAAAATGTTAAGGATTGCGATTTTAGTGCTCTCCCCAACTCCTTAAGGTGTCTATTTCCTCAGTCAGAGCCATCACTTTAGACAAATTTAGACATTACAGAAGACATGGGTCAGCCAACCTAGCAGTTTGAAAGCACGTCAAAATGCAAGTGGATAAATAGGAACCACTACAGCGGGAAGGTAAACGGCATTTCCATGTGCTGCTCTGGTTTGCCAGAAGCGGCTTTGTCATGCTGGCCACATGACCTGGAAGCTATACGCCAGCTCCCTCGGCCAATAATGTGAGATGAGCGCGCAACCCCAGAGTCGGTCACGACTGGACCTAATGGTCAGGGGTCCCTTTACCTTTACCTAACTATTCAAAATGTTAAGGATTGCGATTTAAGTGCTCTCCCCAACTCCTTAAGGTGCCTATTTCCTCAGTCAGAGCCATCACTTTAGACAAATTTAGACATTACAGAAGACCTGGGTCTAACATAGAAAACAGCATTCTCAGGCAGGCCTAGGTCTCCCCTCCCCCCCTTGATGGGACATCATAATGCTGTCAGTTTCACAGAAAGAAACAGAATCTTGGGCTACTTGGTCTGATCCAACAAGGCTCTTCTCTTTTGTTCTCTTGGAAGGGCAGCAGCTGCTCATCAAAAATTTCAAACTGTGTGCTCCACAAATATCTTTGTTGCTTTTTCCATTGGTGACAATCCACCAACAAGGTCTCCTACAGAAGTCCAATGAATTGTAATTTGCCCTGTGATCTTCAAATGAAGGGCAGCATAGAAATTAATTAATTAATTAATTTCGGTGCTGCCCTTCGTTAATTAATTGAAATGAATGGGATCTGAACGCAAGCTCTGTTCTGCTTGATAGTTTCCCAGCAGATTCTGCCCACTGCTCGTTGCATTCCTGGCAAAGTCATTAGAGAAGCTACAGTATCAAATAAGGACCATCTCAGACAGAGAGTAGGTCATTTCAAAAAGATGTCCAACTAATATTCTGCTGTAGTTTCCCACAGAGTGACAGCTTTTACAAGCATTTGGCCCAGTATGCAAGATGCAATTTGGGTATTTTGCCTACCTAGTGAAACCTTCCCAGTTGGTTTACTGAGCGATTAAGCCTATTCCTCTGTGTTACCCAGAACCATTATGCAATGTTAAACAACTGTCACCACCTCGGAAACAGTTGCACGCTCCTAGATAGGACAGAAGAGTCTCATTATGGAAGCAAGATTATTCCTGCGAGCTAGGGGGTATGCGGGGAACAGACATTCCCTGTCACTTCTATAGAAGTAAAGAAAACAGGAATGTCACATAGCTGATGACACACTGCATTTGCAATTTGTTCAGTGCAGATCCATGAAGGTTTCGATGCTAGCAGAATCCAAAAATTCAGGTCCCTTTGTAGAAATGCATGTTGCTATTGTAACGTTGACACAAAGGACAGTACAGTACATGTATATAAGAATGTTGGAAATACAAATTAGATTTCTTGGTTTTGCAAGTAAAGTTCCAGGATGGGAAGCAGCGAGGGAGAACTGGGCTTAGAATTTGAGCCACTCATGGTTCTCCTGGCCTTAGGCTTGGGACAAATGGTGACATTTTGGTAGAACAGAGTGGGTAGTTTCATATACAGTATAAACAAAACATATTTCCGGCTGTATGTGATCAGGCTTCAAGAGTGCCTAGAAGATTGTTCTCACCTGATCTCCACATGTAGACTAAGTACAATGCTGTAAAACACTATTAGCCATGATGGCAATATATTGCCTCTTTTATAAGGAGCATTGAAAATCAGACATGAGTGGGAGAGTGCTATTGCACTCAAATTCTGCTTGTTGTGTTACCAAAGACATGGGATTAATCGCTGTGAGGAGAAGATGCTGGAGGAGATGGGTTTTTTGCCTGAATCAGCAGACCTCTTCTTATACCTTTATGTATTTTTGTGGGCTCTCTATGCAACTTAGAACAGATGTATATGCACACCTTGCAACAATCCCCAATTCCATGTTTCAGGTTTTTCCTCCACTGCACCTAATATTTGATTTAATTTAGTATTCCTAAACAATGGAACTGGTATTCAGAGGCTTCCTGCCTCCAATCAGAATGAATGCTCCATAATTAGCCAACATAGTTGAATCTCTCCTGCAAACAAATCAGGATCAATGATCAATAAACAGGTCATCTGGAAGTGCCCAAGTCTCCAAATAGCCACTTAATCCAGTCCTTCAGCCAAGTCTCCCATCCTTTTGTTGTTCATGTATTTCTTGGCTCCATCACAAGGAGGCTATTTCATTTGTTTAACCGTCTCACCTCAATGAACTTATCCCTCAAACTGCTACTCTGCTGTATCAAGCTCTCACAGACATGCAGAACCTTGCAGAAAACTCTGCAAATCACACTAATGTTCTCTTAGCAGTATAGCTGCTCCTCTGGAGGGAGCAGAGAATGTCTAAAACCAGCCACTCTTGGCTTTATCTCACATTTAATGAGAATCTAAGTTGTAACTATTCCAAATTCTGAAGGTTCCCTGCTGATAGCGAAGGAGGGGTCTGTGATATCATCATAGCTGCCAAGTCTCCCGTATTTCCCGGGAAATCCCCGTTTTCCTAGCTGTTCCTAGCTGAAAAAACGGATTTTTTTGTTTTTTCCTGGTTTATTCTGGTGTGACGGCCATTTTGGAACTGGGTGGAGCATGCTCAGAAGCGACTTTTGATGCTGCTCTGCCCAGTTCCAAAATGGCTGCAGTGCGACTTCTGGCGTGGTGGCCATTTTGGAACTGGGCAAAGCAGCAGCATCAAAAGTCACTTCTGAGCATGCTCCGCCCAGTTCCAAAATGGCGGCAGCGCTACTTCCGGTCTGCTACTTCCGCCCGGTCCCTTATTTCTCCGACAGCAACTTGGCAGGCATGGATATCATCTCACCAGGGAAGGTTAGCTGAGTGAGACAACCAGAAACTTTAATAGAAACTAAAAAACCTGCTGACCAGCAACACCTCCTTACCCCCTAAATATGACTGAAAGGCCAGCATCTCCAGCTTTCCCCAACTTGTGTAAAGGAGATGAAGTGGAAAGAACTTTCAGAAATCTGAACATACAGCAACACTGCGGTGGCTGTAATGTGTAGTCAAGATCTACTACTCCATCAAACCCTCTATTGCAGTAAAGAAACACTTCTTATTTTAATTTTTGACCTGATTTAACACAAGCATGTCTATTTTAGATGATTTCACAGAACACAATTAATGTCCTATTTTCAGAAACTCGCCTCTTCCCAGGCACATTGCTCAACAGTGTCCTCCATTTTGGAAATGCTGATTTGATGGTCTTTTCCGCATAACCCGGACAACTACCACATGGGAACTGGACAGTAAATTTTCAGCTACCACCCAGAATCCAGACAATGGATTTGCAAAGTCCACAGGTGACACTATATTTGGAAATAGCACAAGACCTAAAGGTAGCTATGTGTCTAGGCAGCAAATCCCATGTGGGGAAGAAAGCAAATTGAACTGGAAAACCTTATTAAGCATTTTACCTGATTTTGATCTCATTTGCATCAAATAAATCCAGAAGCAACTGATACGAGCAAAGGAAAATCAAGCCCACTGATGATACAGTGCAGCATTAATGTAATTCCAGCAAGATTTACTCTTAAGCTGCGCCCTAATTATTAATAGCTTTAGGACACCTTAAAATTCTCCAAGATATGATTGACATATCCTATACTTGATGTGGCATCTTATATGTTCCTGTGAAATTTACTTGATCACACATTCAATTCTTGATCAGAAATGTCAAATGCTTTGCCTTATATCTTGAGTGTATGCTTTCCTACTCCACTAAACTCCATTGCTGTTGAAATGGTGGTTAACTTTATGCCCCATCTGCTGCTCACCATGGCATAGCCTGGTGAATTTTTTATGATCTCACAGTACTTCTTAAACAATACAAGACAGAATCCCCAAGGTCTGCCCCTGACCCATATAATACGTTGTTTTCTATACATAATTGTTACAGTACTAGGCAAATATTTAGTCTCTTGGAAATCAGTACCAACCAACTCTAATTCAGTCAAGGATTACACTGTAGTTTAGCAATGCCACATTTTTGTCTGGTATTAAATCTTGATACTATTAATTACCATATTCATTTTTTCAGGATATTTAAGGAACAGGAATTTAAAAGGCCAATGGATATGATGAATACAACCCATTACGTTCTGCATTTTCTTCCTGCACTGCCCCAACATTGCAATCAAATGTCCTATCCTGTTTTACAGTACCATAACCTGTACTAACTGCCAGTTTCCGTAAATCACACACACACTAGGAGTAAAGAACCAGCCCCTCAGACAATATGGGTGATTGGGGGGGGGGAATTATTTGGCTCACTATGTGATCAACCTATGTCAGTACTGTGTACCTGAGGTGAGAGAGTAGGTGATGAGAAAACTACAATTGGCTGATGGGAAGCACAGGCATGACTGGTGGATACAGCCTTAAATAAGTCATCTGAATCCCTACCTCAACATCAACTGTGCATGTACATACCGTAGCATGAAGTTTAGTTTGACCCAACCATAAAGTCATTATGGGGCTTGAGGGGAAGGCCTGGAACACAGCAGGTGGTAACTTCTTGTTTCTGCTGGTCCCTTCTGGAATACAGTGGTACCTCGGTTTAAGTACACAATTGGTTCCGGAAGTCTGTACTTAACCTGAAGCGTACTTAACCTGAAGCGAACTTTCCCATTGGAAGTAATGGAAAGTGGATTAATCCGTTCCAGACGGCTCCGCGGAGTACTTAAACTGAAGCGTACTTAACCTGAAGCAAACTTTCCCATTGAAAGTAATGGAAAGTGGATTAATCCGTTCCAAACGGCTCCGCGGAGTACTTAAACTGACAGTACTCAAACTGAGGCGTACTTAAACCGAGGTTTGACTGTATGTTCAAGGAGTTACATCTGCAGGATTTTCCAGAGTTCTGTTCCAGTCACTGATAGGTTCTGGAACAGAAATACCAGGAGCACTACATCAGATTTCAGTGGTGGGGTAGAAAGAGGGGGTTGGGAATCAATAGGGGTAAACAAGATTCACAACAATGCTCAGAAGCCTTCTCTTGGATATATTCAATACTAAGTTGCAAAAACAAAACCTCAGTATATTCTGAGGGCATGCAGTCTGCTTTCTTTTGTGTTTCATTATAAGTATAGATTCACATAAGGGACATAATTTCAGATAACAATGTATGTTCATTTTTCTTTAAATGTTTTTTTTTACAAAAAGAAAGACAATAAAATAAAAGGAATAACAGCAGATATATCACAGGCCCCTTTGTCCTAAAAGTAACTATTTATCTGATTCTTAAATCACGACCAAGTAGACTCTCTTCTGTTTCCCCACTAATTGGCCTGCCTCCTTTACCCGCCGTGTATTTTAATTAATAGAAGTTGCTTCCTGGGAGAAAGCTGTGTGGGGAGGGCCAAAGCTCAGGGGAGGAGCATCTACTTTGCGTGCAGAAGGTCCTAGATTCAGTCTCCAGGTAGGCCTGGGAATGGCCCCTGCTTGAAACCCTAGAGATCTGATGTGTATATGATACTGAGTTAAATGGTATGGTATGACTTGGTATAGGGCAACTTCCCAATGTTCCCATGTTCCTTCTGTGTTCCTAAGTGGGACCTCTCACCAAATAAATGACAGTTATCAATTACAGCTCCAGATGCAAGTTGTTTAAAAAAACATATGCATGACCTGCACCACCAGGTCAATCTTGAGGGTTATCTCCAGTATATTATCTCCAGTCATGGTCGGCAAGAGCAGCATGATCGAATACGTTCATGTGGAGTTATGAGTAACAGTCAGAACAGAATTCTGCCATGTTCTTTATTCTGGCATTTGCTTCATGAGCCTGAAAAAATGACTTCACTTTTCAATGCCCTGCTTTTGTCTGTTAAAGTAGGGACATTATTACTTACCGTATTTGCCTACCAGCAAGGGTATGAGTTTTAATTTATCCCTGTTTGTAAAGTACATACAGACCCCCAGGTGATGAAAATGATTGACATGTATATGACTCACAAATAATATTTATCCCAGCAGAACAGCTGTCAGGAAAGAGGTGAGGCTTGCTTTTCGCACTTTAGGAAAGTCAGTGTAATTACCAAACCTTGATCTATATTTTGAAGCCATGCATATCAAACACACTTGAGCATTATTATATTTTTAGCTTTTCTTACATCAGTATCTTTTTTTAACTAATTGGCTTTGAATGACTTAAATACAATAACCTGAAGTGATGGGTGGGGTATTATTATTATTATTATTATTATTATTATTATTATTATTATTATTATCATTATGCAACATGTAAGATAGGGAGAAGGTGCTTGAACCAAGAGACAAGAATTTGCAGTCTGCATTATTGCAAAGAACTGTCAGGATTTTATGAGCATAGCTATTTTGGAGCCTTGAGACTTTCACATAGATTTCCTTGTATATATTCTGCTAGTAACAACTGTGTCCAAGATAGGGCAGATTTCACTGATTGAAGCAGCCTGTATGGGCCAAAATGAAGCAGACAACTGAGTGTCTCTTCAACTGAGAAATATGGTTTCAAAAACATTTCATTATATACTGGTGATTCTGATATTGTTATCCCACAAAGTGGCCAACTATTTTCTTTGTCAAATAGTCATCTACATACGTAACTTGTGGTCAATGTTCTGAATTGTTTTTTTTAAAAAAAAACCAGTGTGTGTGTGTGTGTGTGTGTGAGAGAGAGAGAGAGAGAGAGAGAGAGAGAGAGAGAGAGGGAGAGAGAGAGAGAGGGAGAAAGAGAGGGGGGGGAGAGAGAGAACATCCACATTATTTCTGCTTAGAATGAATAACACATAACACCGGTCTTGAAAGACCTACATTGGCTCCCAGTATGTTTCCAAACACAATTCAAAGTGTTGGTGCTGACCTTTAAAGCCCTAAACCAGGCATCCCCAAACTGCGGCCCTCCAGATGTTTTGGCCTACAACTCCCATGATCCCTAGCTAACAGGACCAGTTGTTGGGGAAGATGGGAATTGTAGTCCAAAACATCTGGAGGACTGAAGTTTGGGGATGCCTGCCCTAAACGGACTCGGTCCAGTATACCTGAAGGAGCGTCTCCACCCCCATCGTTCTGCCTGGAAACTGAGGTCCAGTGCCGAGGGCCTTCTGGCGGTTCCCTCGCTGCGAGAAGCAAAGCTACAGGGAACCAGGCAGAGGGCCTTCTCAGTAGTGGCACCCGCCCTGTGGAACACCCTCCCATCAGAGGTCAGAGAGATAAACAACTACCTGACGTTTAGAAAATACCTAAAGGCTTGAACCAAGAGACAAGGGAAGTTTTTAATCTGTGATATTTGATGTATTTTAATGTTTGTTGGAAGCCGCCCAGAGTGGCAGGGGAAGCCCAGCCAGATGGGCGGGGTATAAATAATAAATTTATTATTATTATTATTATTATTATTATTCTGTAGGCCTGGACTCTTACAGAGATAAGATTTTTTTCTGAGATATTTGGGAGTGAACCAGCGATACAAAAAATGCTTAACAACAACAATCATACTTAAATATTTAATAACTGCAACTTAATAATAATAATAATAATATGCTATAAGAATAATATGCTACAAGTAAAATTATATAACTCCATAGTCACTCTTTCACAAATCCCTTATAAGTTTTCAAATGCTCTTAACTCCAGCACTGTCATTTCTCCCACTCTTTAACGTACCCTCCCGTTTCCCTGCTAATCAGTCCTATTCAGCCACTCATTCATTGCACCCATCCCAACTGGTCATGCCCTATATAAGGTTCACTACACATGTAGATGTCATATGAAAGGTTAAGTATGAGGCTTTTGGTAAGATGCTGTGCTTTCCCAGGTTGTGAGAGTATTCTAACCTTCAATGAAAAATTGCAATGAAAGACATGGATGGGCATCGATTAGGCTGCAACAGCCTTCAGTTCATTTTCATGCCCATGAAGTTCAATTTACAGTGACACCTTGTTCACTCTTGAGTGACCTGCCATCTATCAGTATATTCTCACAAGTGAAACTTGGCAATGCAGATGGGGCAAAACTGAAACTATTTTACAAATATATGCATAAAATAATTGTCTCCAGAGGCAGAAGTGCAACACTGAAAGGAACACACAATGCCTTTTGCCAGGGCCATAGCTGGGGACAAGCAGATGAATGTAGTCTGTGTGAACCTTTCTCCCCATGAACTGCAATGGCATTTGAAATGGTAGCTATTTCAACTGAAGTGGCCACAACTTCTAAAATATATAGGATGCACGCTACAAGCTGCTGAAACGCGACTGCAAAAAGTCTAAGACTGCAAGCAATCTCAAGAACACCCTTTTTACCATGATGTGTGCAAACTTCAAAGGCATCTGTCAGTTTTGATGTGTGCATATATTCCTCATATGAAAGCACGAAGTTTCAGAAAATTCTATTGGGTAGTAAGTATTAAACTAAGTTTAACTTGGCATAAACCAGGCATAGGCAAACTCCGGCCCTCCAGATATTTCAGACTACAATTCCCTGACCACTGGTCCTGTTAGCTAGGGATGATGGGAATTGTAGGCCCAAACATCTGGCATAGACCTACTGAAATTAATAAACATGACTAGGTTAGGCCATTAATTTCAATAGGTCTACTCTGAGTAAAACATAGTTGGCTACTACCCATTGATTTGAAGTTATATCTGCATGTTATATCCTAATGTAGTAAATGGCAATTTTACATGTATTCTTCATGCATTTTCAGAAGAAGAAGAAGAAGAAGAAGAAGAAGAAGAAGAAGAAGAAGAAGAAGAAGAAGAAGAAGAAGAAGAAGAAGAAGAAGAAGAAGAGTAGTAGTAGTAGTTTGGATTTGATATCCCGCTTTATCACTACCCGAAGGAGTCTCAAAGTGGCTAACATTCTCCTTTCCCTTCCTCCGCCATAACAATCACCTTGTGAGGTGGGTGGGGCTGAGAGACTTCAGAGAAGTGTGACTAGCCCAAGGTCACCCAGCAGCTGCATGTGGAGAAGCGGAGACACGAACCCGGTTCCCCAGATTACGAGTCTACTGCTCTTAACCACTACACCACACTGGCTCTCAACACCACATAACCTTCTACAACTAGTTCACTTGTGGGGTTGTGACAAAATTAAAAAAAATTGAGACATTGTCTATGAGGACTTAAAAAAATGTTTAGACAAACATTTGTGAAGAAGCCAGAATGCCTTTCTTCTAGGTATTCTGACACTTGATATATCAAATGATAAAAGGAGGGTGTTCCTATATGCTACAGCTGCAGCAAGAATGCTGATCGCTAAAAATTGGAAAGGGGATACAATCAAATTGTGTGAATATTTGGAATTTGCAAAAATGACAGAATTAATTAGAAATCAAAGGTTTAAAAGGGAGTGGGACTGTTTTAAAGTGTACCTGGAAAAACATTGTTCTCAAACAAAATATTTGATGTGTTTTGACTAAAGTTTGCAAAGTAAATAACAGATAGATAACATATATTATGTAAAAGAAGTGAAATAAGGAAAACAACACAGTTAAAAAGATAAGGAAGAAGTAAAGGTAAAGGGACTCCTGACCGTTAAGTCCAGTTGCAGATGACTCTGGGGTTGCGGCATTCATCTTGCTTTACTGGCCAAGGGAGCCGGCGTTTGTCTGCATACAGCTTCTGGGTCATGTGGCCAGAATGACTAAGCCACTTCTTGCGAACCAGAGCAGTGAACGGAAATGTCATTTACCTTCCCACTGGAGTGGTACCTATTTATCTACTTGCACTTTGACGTGCTTTCGAACTGCTAGGTTGGCAGGAGCAGGGACCAAGCAACAGGAGCTCACCCCGTCATGGCGATTCGAACCACCAACCTTCTGATCGGCAAACCAGAGGCTCTGTGGTTTAGACCACAGTGCCACCCACGTCCCTATAAGAAAGCCGCAATAAGGTGTAGAGAAATCACTTGTTTTTATTTTTGTTTACATTCATGTATAAGTTAACATATTTTGAAGAAAGAATGGAAAATGTGTATAATTAATCAATGTAAAACTCAATAAAGAATTTTTTTTTTAAAAAAAGCTAGTTCATCTTTAACAAGTGCAATTTGCTGGTACAAAAGGTTTGAGTTTTCCCATTACTTTGTCTGAATTGAAACAAATAGTATCTCATTATGATTGTTTGACTGTTTTATTTCAAATGTACATGCTTAAATATTTATTTCTGTTATTTAAAATATTTCTATACCAGCTTTCTAGAAAACATACTCAACATACCAAAAACAGCATATATGCAATCATAAATAAACCCTCTTCTGTTTTTGTTTTAAGCTTATCTCTGTCCCCCCCTGTCAATGCACTTCTTTGTTTTATTTTCTATTGGGTTTTATAAACAAGAATAATGTTATACAAACAAGGTTTTTCATGTCATTTGTATATCACCAAAAATTAAACAACAACAACACTGAAACAGCACTGCATGCTTTCTAGTCTCGGGGACGAACCCATTATAGAAGAAAGGCAGGTGAGCTGTTGCAGCACCCTGGAGAGCTCAAAGTGACCCATTTGCTTCAGCAAGGGCTGGAGATAAACCATGTGTTTGTGAGTCTCTGTTCAGTTCACCTCTCTTCTACTCTGCCTCCTTTGTTGGACAATTGTTCTGCCTTGGATGGGTGCCACTTCATGGCCTCCCATAGAATCTACGGCCTAGAATAGAATCCGGATAGATAGAATAGGATAGAATCTGGTGTGATGCCTGCACCATTGTACTGGCAAGGTAGTGGAACTCTTTGCCACTTAATGATATCAACAAAATTAAGTGCCTGCTGTCTATCATGGCTATCTCTGTTATGACCAACAAAGCTCAGGGAAGCATAAGAGATGAACCCTGTGACCTGAAATATGGGCATGTATGTTTTATGTATTATATAAAAAAATTCCTTCAGTAGCACCTTAAAGACCAACTAAGTTTTTATTTTGGTATGAGCTTTCGTGTGCATGCACACTTCGTCAGATACACTGAAACAGAATCAACCAGACCCTTATGTATATTCAGAGGGTGGGTGGGTGGGTGGGAATGGGTGATGGGCTGATAGGAGTGGTGAACCTGTTGATGGCTGTTAACGACTGCTGATGACTGCAATTGGTCCTGCGGGGGGAAAAGCAATGGCTGAGGCACAAAAGAAAGCTAGATCATGCATAATGAGATAAGAATCCAATGTCTCTGTTCATCCCAGGTGGCTCCGTGGTTTTAAGCTTGGCAATGAGTCCCAATTCAGCAATTTCTCTTTCTTGTCTGTTTCTGAAAATTTTCTGTAATAAAATAGCTGCTTTGAGATCTTGTATAGAATGTCCTGGGAGATTGAAGTGTTCTCCTACTGGTTTCTCTGTCTTGTGGTTCCTGATGTCAGATTTATGTCCATTTTTCCTTTGGCGGGACCCAGGTGGCGCTGTGGTTAAACCACAGAGCCTAGGGCTTGCTGATCAGAAGGTCGGTGGTTCGAATCCCTGTGACGGGGTGAGCTCCTGTTGCTTGGTCCCAGCTCCTGCCAACCTAGCAGTTCGAAAGCATGTCAAAATGCAAGTAGATAAATAGGAACCGCTACAGCGGGAAGGTAAATGGCGTTTCTATGTGCTGCTCTGGTTTGCCAGAAGAGGCTTTGTCATGCTGGCCACATGACCTGGAAGCTATACGCCGGCTCCCTCGGCCAATAATGCGAGATGAGCACGCAACCCCAGAGTCGGTCACGACTGGACCTAATGGTCAGGGGTCCCTTTACCTTTACCTTATCCTTTGGCGTAGGGTTTGGCCTGTTTGTCCAATATAGAGAGCTGAAGGCCACTGTTCGCATTTGATGGCATACACAATGTTAGACGATGAGCAATTAAATAGTCCTGAGATGGTATGTTATATGTTTTAATTGTGATGTTTATTATTATCATCACTTGGTTGCATACACCAAACAGGCAAATCATATACACGTATGCATTATGAGCCAAACCAGGCTTCTCAGGGCTGTGCTTGTCTCAGGATCCTAGTGAGGAAGGGGCATTAGCTGGGGAAAATCAGTGTTTTAAAAGGTGTGTTTTGCTATTCTCTCAGCTAGCAATTCTGCCCTGCAAATGCCACACCCCATCTGTTTTAACCAGTTTCAAAGACAAGAAATAGCCAGCTGCGGCAAAAACTTCCAAGAGGGCATTTTCAGGAGAGGATCAATAGATGTGGGAAGAGTTAAGTGCATGCACACACATCCCGGAGTATGTGTTCACTGAGGGGAACAAATACGAGAGAGAGGACAGTTTTCAGCTGATGCCCCCAGCCTTCATTGTCATCACAAACTGTCACAGCTTTGCCACCCTCTCCCTCAAGACCTGACATCCTTGATGAATGACATGTCCAGTATGTGTCAACCCTTCAGCTACTCTCTCCACACTCGTTTCAAAGCCATTTAACACCACTTTAACTCATCATGTACATTAGGGACAAGCAAACAAATGTACTGATACTGGCCTGTTTCGTGTAATGATTCTTTTATCATGTGGATATGTTACTTTGATTTACAAAACAGCGAGGAACACTTTGGGAGAAAGAACTACAGTGGGAGGACAGATCTGAAAAGGGTTTGTGAAACGGGTGGGGGGAATGTTTGGAAGGGGGTTCTGATAATTAAAATTATACGCAAATTATTTTTATGCTTTATGGTTAATCCAGTCCTAGTTACTTAGGGATAAAACCTGCACTTAATTCTTGAAGGAAGTCTTATTATGCATTCATTTGTCTCTATTCACGATTAATTCCTCCATTTATTATTAATACACTATGCGTAAGTCATTAAAAAAACTCAATAAGGACTTTGGATTCCTCTTGATTTGCATGCAGCATAATTTGCATGCAGAATAATTTTTGTTAACATTTGAAATCTCAGGGGTTTCTCTAAAAATTATTTTTCTGGTGATTTCAAACATACCTCTCAAAAGAATTCTGAATATAAAAAGATGGGGATTTGTATTCACAAGAGTTCTGACTCCCATGATTTTATCACACACTAAAACCCTGAAAATTATGAGACTCACTGGAATCATGAGAAATGTGCCACTTCTTGTAATCACTATGACTGTGTAGGATAACAAGGAGAAATAAGTTTCTTTACTACTTCTTTATATGGATTGACATGGGATATGATGAGCCACAAATAAATTAGAAAAAGGTAATCATAATTTATTTAAACAGTTCATAAATTTACTAAGCACAGTAAATATTGAGCATAGGAGCCTAGCCATTTTTTAGAAGGCAATGTCTTCCCTACAAGCTCACATTGGTCAACCATTTTTCTGATAGAATGCCAGTGTTAAGTGACCTGCACAAATTTAGCAGATAAAACTTTCATCATTTCTTCCATCTCCATGCTAGGGAAAACATTCACCTGCTAACTTTCTCTGTGATACTAATGTCACAGGAATCCTGCTGGGCAAAACTGCTGGCAAAGGATCTTGCTCTTGTATTGCTGCAAGTCAAATTTCTAGGAGTGCTGAGGAAGAGACATGACTAAGGCTTGATCTACAGATGCAGCAGAATGAGATGCTAGATCAGCACTATTTCACATAATGTGTACTGTAACAACATTTCTGAATGCTCCTCCTTGTCAAAACTCCCTGCATTTAGAAAACAAGCAAACCAGGCAGAGAGATTATGGTGTCATGGATTGGTTGGACACATAAGAACGGTGGGAGGAACCAGCTGAGGAACCACCAATGGAAGAAGGCTCAGAGTCATGATGGGATAGCAATGAGTGGTCACAGGGAGAAGAGGGAGAGGACTGGGAAGAGGAGGTGTTGGAAGCTGAAGGGATAACAGGGCTCAGTGAGTAGGGAGCATCTGTGGCAGAGAGAGTCAAGAATCAGAGGCAGAAGCTGAAGCTGAAGCAGGTGAGTGGAGGAAGAGGTTAAGAGGCAGAGATGAGTCAGGCTAGTGGAGACCCACAGGTGTCTCCCCCCACCTGCTGCACAAGCTCCCCCCCCCCCCAACTCCTAGAACCAGGAGAGGTATGAAACAGGCTGCACACATGTGCGGTCTCCGGTTGCATGCAAGAAACCCTGGAGGGGAAGAGATATAGATGGCTATAGGGAGATGGGAGCTTTAAGTCTTGGCAACTGATTTCCTGGAGTAAGACCTACAGGACATAAGCTACTGTGCTCATTGGCCTGACACTCAGCCAAATCTCTGAAGATTTATCTCCGCTAATAAAGAGTTAACTCCGTTTTGAACTGTGTGATTTACTGTCTGGCTTGCTTTGTGGCAGCTGGCCTAGAAAGGTTTTCTGTCAAGCTAGCTTTCTATTTCCAGGGACTATTTCAGGTATTTTGGAAAGTGTGGGGCTGTACTTTATGTCATTTTTATGCTGTTTATTTATGTTTTATTATTTGCATGCAGCCTTGGGATTTGTAAACGTTAAGATGACTTCAAAGCCCAAACACTCTCACCAGCTGGGATTTGCAGAACAGTGAAAGCATTGCCACATCTGCAGCCTGTCAATCCTGGGGCTCACAGCAGAAGGTGGGCAGAAGGGCAGGGAACAGGACAATTGGGCCCAGTCCCTGAGCCAGCTTCAAGATGGCACAGTGATTCAATCTGGCCTGATGCTGTAAAGCAACAGCAGTGAGAAAACCACTAAGGATCTAACATTTGGGGGTTTTCTGCTAGACTCTGCCAGTGAAGAACACACCAGCAAGAAGAATCCATCAATACTAATTTAAACATACTGTACATATTAATATAGACAGTCCATATGTCCAAATGGATATCCAGATGAGATTGATGATCATAAGATATATGCTCAGCTGTGGAAAGGACAATAAGATCTTCAGACTATGGAGCAATGAATGGTGGGCATTTATCCTTGAGGTATACGTCTCTTTGCAAACATAAGGGCTTATAGGATCACTTTCATTGTCCATCTGTTAGTCCCCACACCACAGGAATATAATTGAAAAGCACAAGAACATCCACAAATTTAAAATCATGTGAAAAGCCATATAAAACTGTACAGTGGAAATATTTTTAATATTTGTAATAAATAAAATAAATGTAGAGGGACATTCAAAAAATGCGACTCCCTGCCTGCAGTGTAGCAGCAGGTCAAATAGCCACCTCCTGTTTGCCACCCCATTCACAGGTGACAAGTGGCACCCTCATTGTTCTGCCACAGCCTTAAGTTAGGTATTTAGATTCCCACTCAAGGCTCAGTCTACACATGCAAGCAGAATGAAGTGATAGAAGCACAAAGTGGTGGATTGGACCACTTCAGACTGCAGGAGGGAGATAACATTTGATTCCACATGTAAAAGATCCCTGCAAGTAAAAAGAAAACATAGAACATTAAAGAGAAATGCTCTAACCTGTTGTGCTAGATTTCTGTTTTCGTGAAATTTTTCACATAGGGAAGCAATCCAAAAAGTTGTGTCCACCCTGAAATCTAAAGTAGTACAAACCATCCTATCGCCTCAGTGTTCTACCACCTCATTCTCCTGCGTGAGGTGTGACAAAGCCCAAATCGGCAAGCTTTTCAGAAACTGTCTCCTATGGGCAAAATCAGCAGTTGTAAGAGCTGTGGTTCTGTGAACAGAAGCTGTTCAGCATGCAGCCTCAGCTGTAATAGCTGATTAATAGCAAGTCAAGTGATAGGATTTGGGAAGTCGCTGGAGTAATTAATAAGATAAGTGCAGGTTGCTTTGTGCCTCACATTCATTGATAACAAAAGCTTTCTCCCTGCAGGCTCCCTGTGATAAATAAGGGAAATAATAATAATAATAATAGAGCAGGTTATAATGGCAAGTATGCAATGTTCATTTAATGGAGAGATCAGAAAGGTTGATTTGAGTGCACTATGCTGATGGCATCTGACTTTCTTGCCATATAAAACAAAGTGGGGGGAAAAGGAGTCAGAGGGAGAAAATGGGAGAAGGGAAGGTTAGAAGATGAGGGAAAGGTTTTTATTGCCAGATATGATTTCTTAAGGTTCCTTCCAAGATTTTGTGTTCATGGATTTACTTTTTGAAGGAGAGTTATATGTGGGAAGGTGCTGTTGGAATTGGTTACCCATATAATTTTAAAATAATCAATCGATGAACATGATACAGCAGCAATCTAGCATACTGGCCAGAGAGGTTTCTGAAAATATGTATCCAGCAAAGTAGTTAGAGGGGAAGGGCTATAGCTCAGGGGTGGAGCACTTTGTTTGCATGAGAAGGTTTCAGGTTTGATCCCTGGCATTTCCAGGTAGGAGTGGGAGAGATTCTCCACCTGAAACCTTGGAGAGCCACTGCCACTCAATATAGACAATACAGAGTTAGATAGACCAATGGTCTAACTCATGCATCCCTAAACTGCGGCCCTCCAGATGTTTTGGCCCACAACTCCCATGATCCCTAGCTAACAAGACCAGTGGTTGGGGAAGATGGGATTTGTAGTCCAAAACATCTGGAGGGCTGAAGTTTGGGGATGCCTGGTCTAACTCAATAAAAGGCAGCTTCCTTTGTTTCTAGTTCTGTTCATTGAAAATATTCTTTTTGGCTGTGCAATGGAACATCCCCCCTTTGCTCTCTCTGGGTGCTCCTGTGTTTTCTCCAGAGAGTTGGGAGGAAACCCAGACAGATTTGGCGGACACACAGGGAGAGAAGGGAGAGGAACTTTCATTGTGCAGGCAGAGGTCCTTGTACTAACACCCTATTAATATTGACTGGGCCTAGACATCATAATGTCATAAATCTAATAAATCATGTCTTACTGGACTGGGAATGAGCTTTCTAACAAGGTGGCTCACTCTTCTGTGTACACTGCCAGTTTTAATGTCAATCTCCTGACTTGTTGCACCACAATGTCCAGAGACTTTTGAACTGGGAAAATGTGGTTTGAATGCTGCTTACGATCCAGAATATCACAACAGATGTGATGGCCTAGTTTGGAGGAAACCCATAAACCACAGCTTGCTAAGTTGGGTGTTTCCTGTGACATGGTTTTACAGGAAATTGTGGTTCAACAAGCCAGGATATTAATGCTGAAACTAAACATGTGCAGCGAGAAGGGAAAGGAAGGAGCAAGGCTGTGAGAGGAGAACACAGGCTCATTCCGAGTCTGATGAAAGAACTCAAATGGTCACCTCAGACTCAAATTTTGGGTATGCAAAAATAATTTTAAAATTGTGGAGTCTTCCCTTACATTTGAAGTACAGTCCAACCCTACAAGGTTTGAAAATGCGTCAATTTGCAGAAACTGAAAGATAAGAAATTTGGTGCTATATATATATATATTCCTTTTTTGTTTTGATTACTTAGACGCCTGTGATTAATTACCTTTGGTTATTCATATTGGCAACTGCATCTATTCCAGCTGCTGGCTCTCTAACAAGCCTTGAGATTTCATAGCTTGATGGTTAGAGAACCCCTGATCACAGAAAGCTTGGCACCATAATTGACAATTGTGACAGCACATCTAAAGCACTTGCAGCATCAATTCAGCAGTTTTGTCTTCTGGGTGGCTGTGTCAACATAAATGCTTTTAGGACACCTTCCTGAGAGGCCAAGCTGTGTGTACAATAGGCGGGAAGCTCTTGAGTCCCCCTAAATGAACAAATCTTGTCACTTAACAAAAAGTCTTTAAAAGAATGCAAGGCTTCAACCGAAGGACATCTGACAGCTCTGGAGTGTGGTGACTCTACTGGCTGCAACAGGATGCAGTGCAGTCTACTTTCTAACACAGTTAATGGCAAATCTGCTCTGGCTGATTCAGATTTTTAAAAAAGGCTTTTTGCTTCCTCCTATGCAGAATCCCCACTTGATAATGCACTTCTGGCTGAGAGAAAGAGAGAAGCCCTTCCATTTGTTGGCGTTTGGTATATAAATTGCAATGAAGTGCAGTAATAAATACTCTGGTCAGTCTTCTGGTTAAAAGAATAAATAAGCCTAAGGTTTATTACTCCTCCTGGTAAACAAAGCTGATCTGAGTATAAGTTTGCATGTGGCCATCGTGAGATTGAAAATTAGCACTGACTGACTTGGACAAGGAGCAGGACAGACATAAAACCCCAAAAAACAACGAGCTACAGGAAGTTACAGAAGAAGGCATAACTTTCTGTCTATCACTGGTTCAGGTAATCATAACTAATCTTTCTTCATCTGTGTACTCAGGAGGGTCCTCCAGATCAGGCAGGAGGGTCACCACCAACCATAACCATTCCATCCCTCTCACCAGGAAATCAATCCATCTGGGAGTCAGAGGCAAGTGGTGTTGGGCCAGAGAAGCAGAAGAGGGGTCTTGTTGGTGTGCCACCCGTGTGATTGTCCAACAACCTATTTGAAACAGTCAAACATGACTGCAGTCTCAAACATGACTTTTCAGAACCTGAACTTTGCAGTATACCGGAACAGTATACCAGAACTTTGCAGTATACCTGAAGGAACATGTCCACCCCCATTGTTCAGCCCAGACACTGAAGTCCAGCTCCGAGGGCCTTCTGGCAGTTCCCTCATGGCAAGAAGTGAGGTTACAGGGAACCAGGCAGAGGGCCTTCTCGGTAGTGGCACCCGCCCTGTGGAATGCCCTCACATCAGATGTCAAGGAAATAAACAACTACCTGACTTTTAGAAGACATCTGAAGGCATCCCTGTTTAGGGAAGTTTTTGATGTTTTATCGTGTTTTTAATATTCTGTTGGGACCCTGCCAGAGTTGCTGAGGAGGCCCGGCAAAATGGGCGGGGTATAAATAATAAAAATTATTATTATTATTAACCCCCAAATGTTAGTTTTGGGACTGTGGGAGCAGTTCAAAGGCCACAGAACTTTGAAGCTCTTGACCTTAGAGAAGCTCTATAGCAGGCATGTCCAACAGGTAGATCGGGATCTACCAGTAGATCACTGGACGTCTGTAGTAGATCACTGGCTACCCCCAAAGAAGCTAAACAACTTTGGCTCCCCTAAAAAAAGCCTTAACCCCCCAAAACAGGGCTTTCCTTCCTAAGAAAAGCTCAACAATTTTGACCTGAACCCCCCCCCCAAAGGGGGTAGATCACTGCCAGTTTTTAACTGTGAGTAGATAGCAGTCTCTTGGGAGTTGGCCACCCTTGCTCTATAGAAAGAGTCTTAATGTGATTGGAGCTCCTTCTGTGTAGACATGTGGTTTTAATTTCTTCAGAAGTGATAAGGCTATCGATGGCTGCTAGCCATGAGGGTTATGCTCCGCTTCCATGGTGAGAGGCAGCAATGCTTCTGAATACCAGTTCCTGGAAGCCACAGGAAGGAAGAGTGCTCTTGTGCTCCCATCCTGCTTGGAGAATTTTCAGTGGTATCTGGTTGACCTCTGAGGACAGGATGCGGGCTAGATGGGCCATAGGCTCTTCTTACGTTTTTGAAAATACTGTAAGTAAATAAATATTCGAAATATTCATTTCTATTTATTTTCTTACATTTATATCCCACCTTTCTTCTGTCATTGAACCCAATGTGATATGCATGTGGTTTCCAGGCTGTCCTCCATTTCCCTGTGTGAATGAGGAATAATGATTGAGTTGTGACTCTGGATTTTGGCACACACAGAATAAGTGACCAAGTACAAAATGGAATTTTTAAAAGGGAGAGGGAGTAATGTGATACAAATGGTGCTGTTTGACAGCTGCTCATTTACTGAGAATGTTTGATAACATTACAAGTGCTTTTAAAATAATCTCATTTATATGGAATATTTCTTACTAATTGAACCTGTCTCCTTTTTTTATTAAATAGAAAGCCTACCCCCCCCCCCGGCCGAATTACATTTGACAGTTCAGGAGTTATTCCTCTCAGGAGCTCTTTAACTGTTAGGCACAGGGCTTTTCATAAGGCAAATTCCTATTATCGTGCAGAAATAGGGTACTGGGAAACTCAAAAAATTATTTGTCATGGTACTAGGCATTGCTTTGGGCTGTTGCTTCTCCTTTTGAAATGGTCCCTCTTCAAAACTCCAAGGTTTGTTTAGCCTGCAGTGTTTTCACTTATTTCCCCAGCTTTTTCTGGAAGCAGAAAGTTGGAAAAATGAAAGTCCTTCAAGAACAATTGTTCTCTAAGCACTTAATGCTACTGTGACAGCACTCTATGTCACTGAAGATTTAACTTTGGAAATTTACATAAGTTAGAGGAATAAACCTTACTTCCAATTAGGAAGGGCTGGAGACAGATTAAATGGAGAATTTGCGAGTGAGGCCTGAGAATGCACTTGCTTGCTTACTTTTTTGAAGCATTTATTTACTTGAGGCATAATTAAGGCTCCCCAGACATAACGAGTGCTTAGATGGATGTCGCTTCCCTGCTTATACGTGCCACCTTATGTGGAAAATTCACATGCATCTGTTTGCCCATATGAGCAAACATCATAGATGCACTGCCAAATAGAGATTCCAGTGAGATGCACATAGCTTAATAGACATTGTGTGTACCATAATTTGTGACACTGTATATAAGGCACACAAATAATTTTCTATAAGGAAGTGACACCTGTACAATAAATAATTCATGTGCAAAAATTAGCATTAGAGGTGCCTACCTACTTAAAGGTAAAGGTACCCCTGACCGTTAAGTCCAGTCGCGGGCAACTCTGGGTTGCGGCGCTCATCTCGCGCTATAGGCCGAGGGAGCCAGAGTTCTCCTCAGACAGCTTAGTTACTGAGCAGGCTTTGAAACAGCCAGTTCACTGCATTGCTATCATTTCTACACACTCTTCTTGTGCATTTATGCAAGGGGTTTATACAGTTTGCTATTAGGAAAAAAAAGTTGGTTCTCTTGTATGATGTCTCTGTCTTCTCATTCTCCTAATGGGCTCCTTGTGAAACTGATGTTCCAGCAACATTTCTGTTATTAGTTATGATGCTGGTAAGCGGAAGTCTCAGCAGTGGGTGAAATTTAAATTGGGTTTGAAGAGTGCTCAGATAATTCAGCAACTTATTTTTTACTCTGCAGTTTGGTTTCCACAGTCCATGATCCAGTTATTCACTTGTAAACTATTAGGCTGATTTTGTTTAGCACAGATCTTGTTTTGCCTGATTCGTAACTAAGGATTAACATAAGATCATTTACAGTCGCTAGTATGAAATTAGTTGTGCTTTATGAACTCCACTGCAGGGTTATAAAGTCAGTTACGCTGGGCCATGCTGCAGCAACACCCATTAAAAAAAAATATCAGTACCATATAATCCAGCAAAAGCAACCTCCTTTTTATGCATAAATATGTTTTGCTCTGCAGGAATTTGAAAAGAGAAGTAATCAGCTTCTCAAAAGATCCCTTAACCAAATGTTGAAGTGTTTGGGCATAACTTTAATTAGTAGGAGGATTTTCTGAAGTCCAGTATTCACTATATACCTAGACAAAGTAATATTTTCACTGGGCTTCAAATTATTAAAACCTGAAATACATGTAGTGCAATCCTATACTCAGAGGTAAGCCCCACTGTGTTAAGTGAGACTTACTCCACTTGTTTATAGGATTGCAGTCTTAGGCTTGGATTAAACTAAACAGCTGCACTAGTAGGAGCCCATGCAATGGGTCTTACTAGTACAACAGGGCCTCCCCACCTCTCCTCTGCTGTGTCCCTCAGTCAGTGCTTGCAGGGGTGGGGGGGTTGGTGTCAAGAGAACCCCCAGAACAGCACATAGGGAAGATAGGGGAGATTGTGCCATGTGGCGAGCTGAAATGTTTGCGCTGATGGAACAATCATAATGCAATGTTGAATTCCTCCCTTGGTGTGAAATGTAGTTGATGCAAGGTGGAATTCAACTGCTTTTTACTCAGTGTATATCCACTGAAATTAATGGACCTTAGTCGTGTTAATTAATTTCAGTGGGTCTACTCTGAGTAAAATGTAGATGAATACCACCCATAGTGTTGGACTTAGGGCTTATCCACACTTCCTCTGCTGCTGCTGCTTCCACCCACCCACCCCAGAAAACTGCTCTTTAGTGCTCAATTAGAGCACAGAAGTTTGGGATTTCTCTGGATTGAGGTATGTTCTGGTTTAGCACTAAAGAGTGGGTTTTCCCAGAGCAGGTCAAGTGGGAAACAGCCTGGACCCATGCTTTCTAGGCACGAGACACACAGAAGTGTGGATGAGCCCTTAGACTGGGAAATCTTTGGTTTGAGATTGGGAAGAACTAAGTCTCTGCTGAACCATGAAACTCAAGGTAGGACCTTGGGGGCAGTTGCTTTGCTTCAATCTAATCTACCACCTAGAGATCCTTTTGGGGGTCTAGCCGACCAGATCTTTATAACCTTTATCCCGCAGTCTAATAATGACATCAGGTGGCTGATAATTGGGTAATCTTGCCAGCTGGTTAAAATTGGCTCACAAGGTGTGTGTAGAGGGGTCACCATCGTGTTCCCTGCAGGGATCTGAGGAGGATGTTCTTATCTCACTCGGTCTAACAGGCAGGATGGCTGTCATTCAGATGGCCAAACAAGAGCGTGGCAACCGGTTAAAACAAAATACAGTTGCTGGGTACTTAATATAAATTGTGTCCTACAAGCTGTACATCTCTCGATGTGCTGACACTTTGGCTAATACAAGTTTTGCAGGCAACTTAGAATACCACCTGAGGCAGGGAGCTTCTCTGGAGTGGAAGAGGATGAGCAAAGCATGATCAGAGTGTGCTCCACTCTTAAGTACACTAAAGCCTCTAGCCTGGAGGCAGACTTCATCTATTTATGTATACAAAGACACTACATGCATTTTTCTAAGTGAATATCTGCTCTGAAACCATCCAGTGAAGGAAATGATAAAACCAAATCTTGTACGGGTAATGAGGAAATGAGAGGTCTGTTTTCTACACTGCAGTTTGATCTTAGTGCTCCTGCAAGTTACTTCAGTGAAAAATTAAACGGTTTATATCAGTGCCTATTCATACCAGACGCAGATAGACCAAGACATTTCCTGATTCTCAGTATGGCCATGCATGTCTTGTAAGTAGATGGAAATATAAATGCCTCCCCACTCGACAGTTTTCATCGTGGGAATAACTTGCCAAAGTACACTCCTGCGAATGAAAATTGCAATCTGGTGGCATTCTCCATGGCTTTCTCTGCCCTGCCGAGAACTTGAATGCTGGTGGCATGAGCCTCCGCTAACCTGTACTCATGGGAAGCAGGAGAAAGTAATGGGAGTTACTAGGGTCAAACCATGCAGAATGAGGCTAAAATTGGGTCCCTGATGGACTTGCATGAGACAAATGATTTAGCCTTTATATTCACAAAAGATATTCCAACCTATTAATAAGATGCATTTCATTTTAACTGGAAATTTTGTCCAATGGCCTAATTATGAGCTAATTTATACTTGAGAGAAAAGGGGGAGTTTTGATTTATACAGTTTTCATATGTGATTAAATCACCAGAGGAGGAAAGGACAATTTTCAGACCTTTCTTTCCTTTGTATTTTTTTTGAAGCCAATGTTTTTTTCCTCCTAAGAAATTCTTCCCACCTTCACTCACTGCATTTTTTTCTAGTTAAAATGGACCGCTGTGTTTTTATTTATCTGCTTAAAATGCTGATATTTTTTGCTTGCAGGGTGGTGTCAAAATCCAGTATGAACTTTCTGAAGCACCTAATGATCCATTCTGTTATCCCCCAGGACAAATCTAGTTTCAGTGATTTCATGGGGAACTGATTCAGAAAATACCCTTTTTCTCTCTGGCAGTCTCCTAGGCCTTTGAATCATTTTGCTGCTTAGAGACTTCTTTTCTTCATAACAGTATGGTGGAGTAAATAGCTGGAGAATGTCAGAAAGACCTGAGGTGAGGGGGAAGAAAAAATATTCACTGTATGTAACCTGTCAAATGGTTGCAGTTTTTTTTATTGCATTTAAATAAAAACACTCTATTTAGATGCTATCTTATTGTCAGACAGTTTTTAAAATTAGATTCTTTTTTAGTTTACAGGCTTTATATCTTACTGGCAATTTTAAATCATATTTATTTATTTTCCTTGTACATTGTATATTTACAGGCAAACTATGTAATCGTATGATCCAGCTGCTAATAAAGGTTGGGGCAACCCAGTCAGATGGGCTGGGTACAAGAAATTACCTATTATTATTATTATTATTATTAAACTACAGAGCCTTGGGAGCCTAGTAGCACAATCACTGACTTTTAGCCCTTGCAGCATCTCAAGTGGACAAAATGTGGGGAAGAAGCAGGCCTCAGGTTATCGCCATTGTGGTGGTAGTGGTGAATCAAGCCTTGGCCGCCTCCAAAGATCCATCCTGAAGACAGCTGAGGAGTTAGCATGGAAGAGAAGGTGGGTCCTTAGCTGCTACCTACCCCATATTGTCAAGGAATGACTCAGATGCCAATGCCAAAGCTTTTATTGAACAGCATTGGTGATAGAGGTAGTTCTGAAAGCAGGACAGATTAAGAGGATTACCATTATAACAAATGGGGAGTTTCTCACTGCTGCGATATTGGCTTCATAAATGCATAATTGTCCACCGAGCAACTTACAAAGGTTCCACTAAAACAAGAGCAATAATAGTGCATGCTAGTCACTGTTGATATCCTTGCTGTAGGCCTCATTTGTGGTCTGCATTTAGCTGGGTATGAGGGATTATCTTGCTTTTGCAACTCTTGGAGGGCTGCCTGGAAAGAGTCATGAAAGATGCACAGGGACAGTAACAAGTCATTGTCAGGAATTGTAACAGAGCAAGTGAGAGAGTGAAAGTGGTGTCCATGCCTAGGTGCTGTTGCCTCAGCTTCCTTCCACCATTGGCAGAACTCCTGCTGTTCATATCAGGGGATCTACCTGTTGGTGAAGAGAGTGTGGTCAGTAATACAGATGTCAATGCAGTTTAGGTAAAAAGATAAAGGTTAAGGACCCCTGGATGGCTAAGTCCGGTCAAAGGCAACTGTGGGGTTGCGGCGCTCATCTCGCTTTCAGGCTGAGGGAGCCGGTGTTTGTCCACAGGCAGCTTTCAGGGTCATGTGGCCAGCAGAACTAAACTGCTTCTGGCACAAGGGAACACCATGACGGAAACCGGAGTACACAGAAATACCATTTACCTTCCCACCCCAGCGGTACCTATTTATCTACTCGCACTGGTGTGCTTTCGAGTTGCTAGGTTGGCAGGAGCTGAGACAGAGCAATGGGAGCTCACCACTGTCGTGGGAATTCGAACTGCCAACCTTCTGATCAGCAAGCCCAAGAGGCTCAGTGGTTTAGACCACAGAGCCACCTGCTTTTAAGCAGTTTAAACTGCTGTAGAGAAATGGGTGTTCCTGCAATATCCTGAGTCTAGACACCTGAGGATGAGTACCTGAAAAGGTTTTGAGAATAAAAGCAGCCACCCTGAAATTACATACGATAAGGCAAGATGTGAACATGTCACTATGCACACTAGTAAAACCCTGACGCCAATGTACCATCTCCAGTGCAATGAATAACACTGCATTCCTAATTCTACTTACCTAGGACTAAATCCTACTGAATCTGATAGGACTAACTTCTGCATAGACGCCTGCTTCTTCCCCACATTTTGTCCACTTGAGATGCTGCAAGGGCTAAAAGTCAGTGCCTATCACAGGATAAGCTCTGGACAAGCAGCAGGTGTTGACAATCAAACAAATGACCAAGGGGAACTATGGTCACTAATCTTGTGGTTAGGGTTACCAGACTCAATAGAGGACAGGACTTCTGTGCCTTTAATTGCCCTGCTCTCTTTTGAGTCTGGAAACCTTAAACCTCTGCTGGTTTCTCTTTAAGGTTTCCAGACTCAAAACAGAGGAGGGCAATTAAAGGCACAGAAGTCCTGTCCTCTATTGAGTCTGGCAACCCTACTTGTGGTAGCAAAACCCATAGATTAACTATAGCGTATGCATATGATCATACATCACCAGCTGAGCCATTCAAGCTAAAGAATACTTGGATAAAGACGAGGAAGCTTCCAAAGTCAGAATATACATTAGCTATTATCATCTGTTTTCTCTTAATTACCTCCTGTTCTTATTTGTCTCACTTTAGTGGTATGTCAGCCACCATTTCCCATACTCTCACTCAGTAGCTGAACTTGCACAAGAGATTACGGTAGGTATACTTGCAAGCGCTGGAAGCAATACAAAACCTTATTTTGAGGGCATTTTATCTTATGGCTGCAATTGGGTAGAACTGGGTTTTTAGTAGCTGATTTTTTAAATTTATTTAAAAAAGTACATATTATTATACATGCAAGTATTTTAGCTGCTTGTTTCTAATTGGTATTGCTCACCCTGAGCCTTTGGAAATAGGACAGGTTAAAAATCCAGATAAACACATAATTAAATCTTAGCCACAGGGGCAAATCCTGTTCTAAATCTAGGACACCTCAATAAAGTTACTCTAGTGTTACATATAACAACTTAAAGCTCAGTCCTTGAGAGGCTGTTTTGGAAATAAGTCCCACTGAGTCTGCCAATGGGTGTACCAGGATAGGCATGCAGGCTCTGCACATGAGTAGGTGGCACACTTGGTAAAAAAATGCATGTGATGTTATCACTTCCATGAACAGATCTGCCACAACTAGGTTTGAAGTATTTAATCAATGAATTGATTAGATGAATTAATAACCATTGTCTAAATTTGCTAAAAAGGTGAGCTGATTAGAAATTCTTATTTAAAAAAATAAAAGTACTAATATAAATATTTATAAATACTGCAAGTGGTGTGCCTCTTCTTCAGAGTGACATTACAAAGGATGGGGTTATTATTATTGTATTACTTATTCATAGCCCACCTTTTTCCCTGACAGGGACTCAAAGCAGCTTACGGCTAAGAAGGGCTACCTCTTCTGAGATGGTGCCGACCCTATAGCATGCATGTATCATTTTAAAATATCAACAAAGGTTTCTTGCTTCAGAACCATATGCATATTTATGCATATTTTAGTGCTAGATTTAAAAGGTAAACTTAAATTATTTATGAACTAAGGGGTCGCCAGCCTTGGGCACCTGGACGCAGTTGCAAATTGGAGAAAATTTCACGGGCACCACACACACTCTACACACTGCAACCTGTTCTATGGGAATCAACCGGATGCTCCTTTCCAGCCTAATTTCAGTATAGGGAGAAGGGGGTGGAACAGGCCCCGCCCTGCCCCTGGCTACCAGAGAAGGCCTCCTTGGATTCATGTGTAATTGCAGGTTCCACACTGGAGACCTCCGGCTCAAGTTTACTTTCATTGTGTGACAACCCCAATCCTATGCAGGAGTTTCTGCAAGCAACCAAAGGTAAAAAGGAACATTTGAATCGGCCCTTAATTTCTGATACGCTGTTAGCTCAGAAGTGCTACATGTGCCGGAGCCACCCTGCAGACCCTGGTGTCACACTGTCGCTTGCCTGGACAGAGTTGGGGCAGGCTGGAATTGACACTGGGGCTGTGTGGTTGCTGCACAGGCCCCACTACCACCACCACCACTGCAACCACATGGCCATGACCTTGCAACTGCCCCATCCCTGCTCAGGTAAGCAGCAGCGATGCAAGTGTCAGAAGAGTGGCTCTACACCTACACCTCACTGCAGGTGGCACTTCTGCCTTAGTTCTGCTCTTAGATAAGCCCAGATACACATGGCTGGAGATACCTTTGTGACAATTACCAGTAACCTCTTGGTTAGATTGTTGTAATATGGAGCCACTTTTAAAAATGGTCCAGAAACGGCAATTGGTCCAGCATCTTGCCTAATTTCTCTCTTGCCTTCTTTCCCTACCCTTCTCTAGAATGTTATGCCCCCCTTTCATGCATCCTGCACCACCCAAGCAGGATCCATCCGCCAAATGGGCATTAACCAGCCTCCGCAGAAGTGTTTTCAGTCTTCCACTCCACATACTCAGTGGAAACCATGAAAGATGGATCTCCTGGATAAACAGGAGTGAATGCCAGTACTTCCTTAGCCCCATGTAAGAAGATCCTCAAGTTTTGTGTGTGTGTGTGTGTGTGTGTGTGTGTGTGTGTAACATGCCTCTATCCAATATAGTTTTTATGCTGGTAATGGATGTTCTCTTAACAGCACTGATTGGCCATAAATTTATAAAGTTTGCATGTCTGGGTAAAGATGATAGTATATGAAACCCTCTGATGCATTAATTCACATTTGCAGCCTGGGCAATGGATTCTGGCTGCGTGCAATGTCAGGGCTAATCTAGAAACAAGCAGGTGTAAACCAGCATGTTCCTTGTCATATATTCTAACTAATCCCTTCAGTCCTCCCTCCAACATATTTTTGATTACTTTCAAACAGTTTCTTTTCTGCAGATTGTCTGCTCCTAGACTGCCAAGTTCAAAATAAACAAAGTGTAACCCAGTTAGCAACATTGACGACCACAATTGCAAAAGGCTGGATGATTAACTGGGGGGTGGGGGTGGGAGAGGAGGGTGACTGACGTAAGAAAACACCAAAATAAATGTACAAGTAAAGTATGCAGCAAGATTTCTAAGAGAAACCTCCCAAATCAGGTGCAACCTCAGCAAGCAGCAACACTAAATGTAGAAAGATTCTAATACAGGAAAAAGTGCCTCTTAAACAACTCATCCCTTGAGTTGGTGAGGCTCGTTTGACAAGAAGAAATCAAGCCTTTGATGTCATTGACCCAGTCCTGTGGAACACCCCTCCAACAGAAATTTAGCAGGCACCTTCTGTGCCAACTTTTAAACGCCTGCTGGAAAATTTTCTATTCCGCCAGGCAGAATGCAGGTAATGAAGAGTACATCCCCTACAATGATACAATTTTGATTCTTTTGCTTTTAACATGTTTTAAATTTTTATGGTTTTACTTTATGGTTTTGATATTGGTAAGCTGTTGTGATACACAGTATCTCTATGATACAGTGGTATATAAACATTTTTATGAACGAACAAGCAAGCAAACAACTAAGCCCCAGAGCTGGCTTCTCTGCTCTGTCTTACCTACATATTACCTCTGTATTACTCTGATGCAGAGCAATTGCTAGTAGTACACCCCTGTGGGCAAACTTTGTGCTGGTATTCTAGTGCTGTTTCATGGGAAATGTTCGATATGGTTTCATAAATAGTAACTTGGTTGCAATGTATCACCAAGGGCCATTCTGCCTTTGCTTCATGTACAGTCGTACCTTGGTTGTCGAACGCCTTGGTACTCGTACATTTTGGCTCCCAAACGCCACAAACCCCAAAGTGATTGTTCCAGTTTGGAAACATTCTTTGGAAGCTGAATGTCCGATGGGGCTTCCATTGCTTCTGATTGGCTGCAGGAGCTTCCTGCAGCCAATCGGAAGCCGCACCTTGGTTTCCGAATGTTTTGGAAGTTGAACGGACTTCCAGAACGGATTCCGTTTGACTTCCAAGGTACCACTGTATTCCTGAAAGTTACTTCAGAATGCAAGACATGGGCCTAGTTATATTGGCATATGGTGAATCAGACCCGTGGGAATGCCACAGCAGACTTTGAATGCTTTCGCATTCTGTCATCACTGTATTTTTATTCCCGAGGACAAGAAGCAGAGATTAATTGCCAAATCTTGTCCTTATTTACCTGGTAAAATGTCACATTGTATTCAGTGGGTCAAAGTCACAGGTATGAATGCAAGTTTGGAAGTAAGCCCCATTGAATTCAATGGGATGCACACCAAATAAATACTGTTTCTAACAATAAATAACTATGAAATGGTGCTCAATTTTATTCACACATAGATTAAGATGGTTAGGCCAACTGCTGGAATGGACAAATGTCCTTTATAAAAGAACATTTGTGAGGCTATAGGACATCCTTTCTGCATATCAATAATTATGCCACTTTCCCCTCTGGTCATGGTTCAGTCTAAGTTAAGTGCTTAACTCTCATTTAAATTAATGGGTCTTCTTCAGATTGATCCCATCCATGCATGTTTAGTTGGCTGTTAAGTTCCACTGAGTTTAATGTGATTTACTCCCAAGAAAGTGAACACTGGATGCTAGCAAAAACAAACAAACAAAATTTAAGAGCAAAATTCTATGTGCTGAAGCATGACTTGATCATGACCTCTGTGTTTGGAAGTCCTGTTTTGCATTCTCAGATCATCCTAATCATTGGTAGGTTAGATGTGAAGTAATTAGAAACAGACTGCTGAAGAACAGTAGGAGAAGAGGCAATGAAATAGCAAATGAAATGCAAGGTTGATAAATTAAAGTGATGCATAACCAGAAAATAACACCAGTTGAGCCTATAAAGTGAATTAAAAAATATTTGTGCTCAAGAAAATAAATCTTGGAATCTTTTAAACAGCTCCGGGGGGGGGGGGGGAGGCAGCTCAGTATGTTGCAGCCTTCAAATGGATAAATACAACTGTAGGATTTATTAGGCAACAGGTAGAAAATAATGCAGACAATAGCATTTGTCCACAATATTTGATCTTGGAGCAATTCTGCTCAGGAGGCCATCCCAAATAAGATTACTAAATTTCCAGAGAAGGGCAGTAAAACTGAGCAGAGCTATGGAATGTATTCCATGTACAGAACAAAAAGTTTATAAGGACAGTTTAGCTTTAGAAAAAGTTAGTCAAGAAAGGATTTGTCTGTAGTATAGAAAATCATGTCTGCATTTTTTATCTACCTTTCAGACTACAGGGACACTACACTACATCAGAGTCTTTGGGTTGTCCAACTCAGAGCACATCCATTGAAATTAATGGACTAAAGTAAGCCATGCTCATTAATTTAATGGGCCTACTCCAACTAGAACTTAGATTGGATTAGTCCTTTGTCCACCTGGCCCAGTACTCTTTATTCTGACAGCAATCCTTGAGGGTCTCAAAGCTAGGACCTTTTGCAAATAAAACATGATGTGTGTCAACATTTATTAAGTAGCCCAAGGCTTAGGGATAACAGAGCCATTAAAGGGATCAGCAGTCGCCTGAGAGAACTGCCATCTTCCCTGAGGCTACTTTAGACCTGTGTGTCCTGAAGAAAGGCCGAAGGCAGGCCAGGGAGCAGATTACCATCAGCCCCTGAAGGAATTCTCGGTGGCCTGAAGTTGGGGCAGTCCCACTCTCCAATTTTCCCAGGGCTGCTTGAGACCTGTATGCCTTAGTCAGAAGACAAGGAGTCCATGCCATAGCTACCACCAGCTGCTCCTAATATTGTCCAAATAATATTTTGTATGATTTGTGTTAATATTTCAAGTTGCAAATGGTTTTGGGTGCTTTGGCAGATGGTATATAAATGCAACAAATAAATAGGTCCACAAGGCATCTAAACAGCTCTTATAAACATTTTTCCTTGCGTGAAATCCTTCTCCTGAACGAAGCCAACTATGGGGCATAGAGAAAGGACTCAGCAGATCTTAGGCAGCAGGCAGAGTGGTAAGGGTCATCACTAACACTTTGATCTTTATTCCAGGGTTCATCTCTCTCCTGAACAGGGCCGCCTCAGTTTTTTTCTGTATTGAGTCTCAATTTATTAGCACACATCCAACCCTTTGCAGCAGGCATGGCCAAACTTGGCCCTCCATATGTTGTTGGCCTACAACTCCCATCATCCCTAGCTAACAGGACCAGTGGTCTGGGATGATGGGAATTGTAGTCCCAAAACATCTGGAGGGCTGAGTTTGACCATGCCTGCTTTACAGCCTCCAAAGGCTGTAAGGCCGGCAAGGGCCCACAGCCAGCTCCCGAGGTGGCCAGGTGGGGCTTGCTAGCTCTGTGAGAAGGTGGTGTGTGATTCCTCAGCTGGAGTAGGCTCAGAACAGGTGAGGGTCACATGCCTTGCCAAGCTCAGATGCTGCAATCAGCATGGGTGGTATAAAAGGGAAGCACAGTTGAGATGATGTGTCTGATTAATTGCCCACATTGATGGACCTTGGTTTGAATGTTCTCGGACAGGCATCCCCAAACTGCAGCCCTCCAGATGTTTTGGCCTACAATTCCCATGATCACTAGCTAACAGGACCAGTGGTTGGGGAAGATGGGAATTGTAGTCCAAAACATCTGGAGGGCCGAAGTTTGGGGATGCCTGTTCTAGGACCTCTGCAGGGCAGTGCCTTGGGTTTGACTCTCGAGTGTGTTTCCTAACTTTTGGAATTTGGGCTTCAAATACGTGCATTGACCCTGGACCCTGCTTCCTGGCTGTTGAACTTGGGACTTGACATACTGACTTGCCGCCAGATAGGCAAGGAGTTCAGGACAATATAATACTCAGGTACTCTAGAGTCTAGACTACACAGGTTACAAAGAGAAAAGTCCTCCAAATAACTTTAAAGTGTTGGTGCTGACCTTTAAAGCCCTAAACGGCCTCGGTCCTGTATACCTGAAGAAGCGTCTCCACCCCCATCATTCAGCCCAGAAACTGAGATCCAGCACCGAGGCCTTCTGGCGGCTCCCCCTCTCCCACCCTCCAGAGACTTCCCCTCTCATTTGTTTACACATGTTATTCTCTGCATGTTATAAAGTTGTACATATCATTGCCTTATCCATCCTATGTTCTACTAATAAATTGTGGGTGTTTATTCAAAACCTGCCAAGGAGTCCAAGTCCTTTTGCTGTCTTTTTAAACAGTTTGTAAAAAAGTTCCTATTCTTCCTTGAAGTCACGGTTGTCCTTCTCTCGTACTGGTAGTTTGTATGTTAACTTTGCCAGTTCTGCATAGCCAAACCAAACTCTAGGCTTCACAAATCTCCTCAAATTCTAAATTTGGTGAGGGTTTTCCAAACTGTTTAATAGAAGGCACTCCTAAAATGGGTTAGCTCCGACGAATTGCCGAGGTGTACCTTCTCAGGGATCGGCCTCAAATTATGTACGTACATAATTTCTCCTGCCCCCCCCCACTCCCCCGGCAATTTAATTTCCTATAATACCTTAGTAGCCTAGAGGAACTCGCAGCTGACGAGTCAGTTTGATTGGCAGGTGTTAACTTTCATGGGCCAAAACAGGAGTGGATGTATTCCTGGGGTAGCTGCGCTACCTGCATTAAGGGGGGGGGTAGAGCTGGGCGCAGATTCAAGCGCAGTGACCTGCATTAAACTGCCTACACACCGAGATAGTTTGCCAGGCTGGGATAACTGGTACGCACCAGTTGGAGAAGGGGGGAGCGCTGGTGGTGGTGGTGGGGCGGCCGGGGGGGGGCAGAAATCCTATTCGCTAGCACTTGCGGGATCAAGAGGACTGCAAGTTTAACAGGAGGACCCGGCCAATGCGGCTGCACCGACTGCCTCGCGAGCCGGGCGGCGGCACGTGCCCTGGCGGCCAAGGCACGCGAGCGCGCCAGCCCCCTGCTGCCACGAGCAGGCGAGGACGATTGCGTGACGCTTGGCAGGGGGGCGCCGCGCGCGCAGCAGCTAGGGCCGCCTGGGCCCAGCGAAAGGTCCAGAGGATGAGAGGACGCTGGTTCGCCAGCCGCCGGCTGTCTCGGGAGCATGCGCCGTGGTGGCTGCCGAGGATGGAGAGCGTTCCGAAGCGAGGGGAGGGCGGCGGGAAGAGAGGGATGCGGAGAGGAGGGGGAGGAGGAGGAGGGATGCGAGGGGAGGAGGCTGGGCAGGTTGGCCGCCTATTTGAGGGAAAGTAGCAGTTTGTATTCGCTCAGGGTTTGCCACAACGGAGCCGAGCCCGCCGCGTGAGGGCCGGAGCGAGCAGCAGCAGCCACCTCCGCCGCCACCCTCCTGGCTGGCTGTGTAGCCGCCGCGCTATCCCGAGCCTTCCTCCCGAGAGCTGCCCCGCTCGTGGCATTTGAGTGTGGGGACGGAGGGCAGGAAGGAGGCTGCGGCCGCCACCACTTGCTTGTAGCTGACTGACTGACTGGACTCTTGCGTCTCTCTGGAGTAGCCGGAGGAGATTCAGCAGCGCCGGTCCCTCAAGAAACCCCCTCGCAGCAGGTTCCCCAGCCCGAGCGGGGAGGGTGTCTTTGGCAGCCCAGCGCCACCGCCGCCGGGGAGAGGGTGAAGAGTTGGTGCCGCCGCTGAATTTTTAATGGAAAAATGGCGTTCTCCGCTCAGACCTGCGGCGCATCTTGCATCGTCCCGGCTCTGTGCAGCCAAATAATCCTGTGCCTCGTCCTCTCGGCTCCCGCCGCGGATGGCTACAGCTTCCCCCAGCAGTACACGTAAGTGAGAGCCCCTCACCCATGTAAGCTGCCAGAGCAGGCAGGCGGGCAGGCAGGCACCTGGCAGCCGTAGCAGCAGCCTCCGCCGCGGGCGAGTGCAACCTCTGGCTGGCGGGCGGGCGCTCGCCTCGCAACTTGATTCGGATTGCGTGCTGGGGGGTGACTGCTCTAGCACTTGTCCCACTCCAAATACCTGCAGCGATACTACTTCAGTTGTTCTTGGGTTTTTCTTTTTGGTTTATTTATTAAAGAAATAGTACAGCCGATCTGCATTGCCCAGGGCTACGCAGATGTCGAGGGGACGTTTTGGGCGTCCCGTTTTAGTTGGGGCGGATGGGAGAAGTTGGCCAGCGCACAGGTTCTCTCTTCCCCCGACTCCCGCTCGCCCAGACGCTTAGGCACAAATCAAGCGCTGTTCCGGATCCTAGCCAACTACCCCTTCCGAAGTGGCGGGGTGAAGTGTACCATATATCTATGTGTTCTAAAATCCCCGACCGAGATAACTCCTATCGTCCTTTATCATTTTTTAACAATACCTAAGAAACCTTTTCCTTGAGTGCTGAAGAAGGACTTAAGCAACTGTAAACAAGCAAAAGACCAACAGGACAATATATTAGTGTTAACACTTCGCTGGAGAACTGCTAATATGTGCAAAGTTTCGAAATATCACACGAAGTAGTGAGGAACATATTTAGTTGTGCTCCATTGTTTACACCTATATCTGTGTTTGAAATAGCTACGACTTCAGTACAAATGTTGGCAGCAGCAAATTTCTATTTTTAAACTCCTCTTAGCTGTGGTTTCATCAGTGTCTGCATCCCCCCCAACACTTCTTTATATAAAATTGTTGGCATGAGGGTCCTAACATAATCTTCTTAGGAGTGGAATGAAGGTTGCTGAAGTTCTTAAGGTTTTTGGTTTCTAAGTGGGATTTTTTTAATAAAAAAAGAAAAGAAAAATACATATTGAAATTTAAATTTGAGTCATGGAAGAAACAGATGTCTTTCATGGCTTACAGGTGCACCCACACAAACTCTCCAGCCCAGGTATATATAGTGGAGTTTTAAATGACTAATGTATTGATAGTTGCATTGCATGCAGCATCTATGGCTCTATTGTTGTTGTTGTTATGCCTGAACTGAGACAAATTGATTCCAGTCTGCTGAGACCAAAGATTGGAAAGCATCCTAATATGAGATTGGGAGGTGAGAGGCAACATATCAAATGTCTTTCAGTAGCAAATGGTTTGCAGCTGAGGAGATTGCCACATTCATTGAAAGCCTCTTCTCCTAGACATTTCTGATCATGGTAGCTGCATGAAATGCAGCATTTTGAGGCGCAAAACATCACTGTTCTTGGGGCTTGGAAGTTGTCAGTGTGTCCATTTGTCACCTGCTTCTTTCAGCAAAAAATGTTTACATGACACAATAATGGTCACATTGACCTTAACATCCCATTGGTATTTTGGGTACAATAGTTTAGACTGAATCCTTCATAGGGCTTCAATTATAATAAATTGGTACAACTATGATAACATATTTTAGCAATATTACTTGGAAATATATTTTTAATGTGTGTGACCTGCTGAAGGACATACTTGGCATTGAATGCTTGCTTAAAGACCCATGTAAAGATGCAATGTGGGTTCTTTTCTTAGTGAAACACTTTTTAGCCCTTATTTTCAATCATTATGGCTTGCTACAATGGTTTGCAGACCCTAATGGTGCCCTCCCCACCTTTTAAGTTTCCTGTATTATTTCTTTGCCCACCACAACTCTCTCTCTCTCTCTCTCTCTCTCTCTCTCTCTCCCTCTTCCCCCCTCCCTCTCCTCTGGAGGTTCCATGTTACATTCCTTCTTTCCTTTGGAGCTGAGCCTCCACACACTACTGACCCCTGAGACTTAGCGGCAGGGCTCCCTTTCTGTCACTTTCCCTGCCAAACATGCATACAAATTCCCCTGGGATATAAAGTTCAGAGAGGTTTCTGCCTGGAGTGAGGGAGACAAAACACTTGTTCATTGCTAAATGTTTAGGGTTTGAACTTGCAGCCTTCCTGTTTGAATGAGTAGCCCTTACTCATGCAAGGAGTCTCTTTAGAAACAATCAGTTTCCCCTCTCTGTGTGAATGATCACTAAAACAGCCCAACCTCTCAATCATTCTGTGTCAGTGTTTTCCCAGAAAATGAATTCTAAACATAACACGGCTAATTAAAAATGAATTACTTTGTTGTACTTATACAAGTTGTAGTTCCTATTCAGATTTTTATAACTTAATATAGTTTATAAATAACTTTCTCATACACAAGAAGTTAGAATTATTGCAAGATCTGTTCTCAGCCTTTAGCATGAATTAATTATTGGGGAAATGGGCATTGTGGTTCCAGTACGCACGTACTTCACCTAGGAGTAAAACCCATTGAGCTCATCAGGACTCATTTCTGAATAGACATACATTGAACTGAATGATACAATATGTGTTTCCTTATCTGCTCTCCTTTAGCAGTGTCAGTTGTAGAAGTCACTGACTGTCAGCTGTGCTATACAGTCATTTATTTTTGCCAAGTAAGAATACTCAAGCAATTTATAACTATTTTAGACAGGGGGAAGCGGGATTTATCCAGACTGTGCAGTATAACATGAGGCCATATATGTTTTGGGGGAGCTATGTTAGCTGATATTACAAATCAAAACAAATAAGCAGATTTTAATTTGGTGTTTGGATGTTCCTTAAAAACCTCTCTCCTTGTATCTACAAACCTCATTGTAATGGCCCTTGAAATGTTTTTTTTTTAAAAAAATCTGCATTGATAAAACAGGTCAAATTTTGCAGAGATTCTTGGTCTTCTGAGTATAAGGTAATTTTTAATTTTGTACATTGCTCTATCTGTGTGTAAATATCAGTCGATAATGAAGATTATGGGGTTAAGCCAAAGGCCTTGTGGAAAAGGTGGGTTTTGAAGAGAGGTTTGAAGGAATATTTGAGGGGATATTGTATCATATCTGAGAATGATACTGAGCTTTTAAAATTAGAAACCCTCTTAACTTTTAGAGATTGTTCCTGCTGAATTACTACTTCTCTCTCTTTCTCTCTCCACACGGATATATATATATATATATATATATATTCAAGTATAAGGGCTTAGCCTTCATAACTATTTCTAGAGCTGCCTCCCATTACAGCAGGCTGTCTTGCCTGCAGCATGCAGAATGATTAGAGTATTTGCACTTGGATTGCTGCGACTCAGATATGATTTAAACATTCACAGTGGTTTTGCATATCAGTTCCTAGTTCTGTCCCCTAGTAAACCTCTGGTGTTTCATATTATCTCTCTCTTCCTGGGTAGCATGGTTTTAATCATCTTATGCTGAGCTAAGGAAGGCTTGGCTCAGCCTGTTGTCTAACGTGGAATTTCTCATCGAGATTTAAAAAGCAAAATCCGAGATTGGAACAGGCCCATTCACTTGGGCATGTTGGGTGGTATGCACTTGATTGACAAGTTGCTTTTGGTGACTGGGTATGCCTGTGTACACAGATGGGATTAAGGGCTTTGCTCTTTGATGCTGATTCTTCTTTTAAATACTTTTCAGCATTGGCTAACTGGTACTAAATAGAAGCAGGATCTTGTGGAGACTGATGTGGAGTGAAAGAGGATCCTGTATAACAATTGATCACTTAAGAAGCTATTCTCATGTTTGAGTCCACATTTAACTTATACAAGACATTACTAGGAATTAAACTATGCGGGAGCAGTGCGTAGTAATCCAAATCCAAATTCCAAAGCTGCAGTTATGTTGGTCTGTTTCAATCAAAACAACATAGATTCCTGTTGTACCTTAAAGGCTGACAAATATATTCAGACATAAGCTTTCATGGGTTAGAGCCCACTTCATCAGAGACAGAAAATATAAATTGTTATCAGCATTGCAACCTTTAAACAAGTTGTTTATCTTTTGTATTTGAAATAAATTTTACAAAGGCTGGAGAGCTATTTCTGATTAAGGAAAAGAATATGCTTTGTACCTACCGCTTTCTATAAATGTGAGATCTTTATTAGTTTATCCTATTGTCTGGCAGTATGGCTTGTTTATTTATTCCTACGGGATGCATAGTATTCTTTTTTTTAAAAAAAATGGCAGTTAGAAATGTGTGATGTTTTGTCTGATATTAGGCACCAGACATTTGAAAACAGGTGATATAATATAAACATGTAAAACAAAGATAACTGTGAGATCAGGATGCTGGACGAGGGCTCTTCTGATGTTCATTGACTACCTTCAAGACCCATTGAGAAATGTCCAGTCTTGCTGCTTTCAGCAAACAAGATGGTTAAGGGTCAAGCATATACTGTATGTACTTGGTCTAACTTCTCCATGCACTCTGTCTACATCTTCAGGACCAGCAGCCTGAAAGGGATCCATGAAAGCTTGATGAGACAGCACAATAGCACCATCTGTCTCCAATCTTGCTTCAAAAGTAGAATCCAAGTCTGAACTGATGCAAGTGATTTTACCTGCGAAAACTTTCAAAACAGCTAGCAAAACAGTCACAGTGGTTCATGAGTTGCTCTTTCACTTACCTGACTTTACCAGGTTGTAGAAAGTCTTTTACCACTGGAAAGGCTCCACTGGATGACACTGAGCAGATGTAATGGTGTCAGAGAAGTGAGATTTGGTAGCTGTCACCACTGCCAAAGAACAGATGATGATGATGATGATGATGATGATGATGATGATAAACTTATTTATATGCTGTCCATCTGACTGGGTTGCCCCAACCACTTTGGGCAAATCCCAACAAAATATTAAAAACACAATGAAACATCAAACATTAAAAACTTCACTATACAGATGTCTTCTAAAAGTTGTGTAGTTCTTTATCAACATGACACCTGATGGGAGGGTGTTCCACAGGAAAGGTGCCACTACCGAGAAGACCCTCGGTCTGGTTTCTTGTAACTTCACTTCTCAAAGTGAGGGAACCCCAAGAAAGCCCTCAGAGCTGGATCATGGTGTCTGGGAGACACTCCTTCAGATATACAGGGCTGAGGCAGTTTAGGGTTTTAAAGGTCAGCACCAACACTTTGAATTGTGCTCAGAAACATACTGGAAGTCAATGTAGATCCTTTAGGATTGGTGTTATATGGTCCTGGCAGCCACTCACAGCCACCAGTCTAGCTGCTGCATTCTGGATTAGTTGTAGTTTCCGAATCACCTTCAAAGGTAGTCCCATGTAGAGCACATTGCAGTAGTCCAAGCAGGAGATAACTACAGCATGTACCACTCTGGCGAGACAGTGCACAGGCAGGTAGGGTCTCAGCCATCATTCCAGGTGGAGCTGGTAGACAGCCGTCCTGGACACAGAATTAACCTGTGCCTCCATGGACAGCTGTGCCCTCAAATGACCCCAAGGATGCACACCTGGTCCTTTGGTGGCACAGTTACCCCATTCAGGACCAGGGAGTCTTCCACATCCGCCTGCCCTCTGTCCCCTAGAACATGCAGCTGCTGGGTGACATTGGGCTAGTCACACTTCTTTGAAGTCTCTCAGCCCCACTCACCTCACAGAGTGTTTGTTGTGAGGGAGGAAGGGAAAGGAGATTGTTAGCCGCTTTGAGACTCCTTCGGGTAGTGATGAAGTGGGATATCAAATCCAAACTCTTCTTCTTCATCCCCCAACACCACTTTCTGGACACCCCCAGGAGAAAGGAGTGGAACCACTGCATAACAGTGCCCCTAGGTCCCAAACCTCCAAATGGTCCTGAAGGATAAGATGGCAAATGTTATCAAAAGCTGCTGAGAGATCTAGCAGAACCAGGAAATAGCTTTTACCTCTATCCTTAGCAGGCCTTTTTTTCAGCTGGAACTCACCATTGCCATTATAAGAGAGCAAGGGGGCGTTCATGGTGAATCCTGGCACCTCTTTTTCTAGAAAAATAGCACTGGCCCTTAGCCTTCCAGAGATCATCGGCCAGTGTGGCCAAGGTGATTTCAGGCCCCTTCCGAGTGGAAGGGATCCTCCAGACCTGCCTGGAGTTGTTCAGCCACCCCTCACTCAATCAACTTGCCCAGGAATGGAAGACTGGGTAAAATTGGTCATAATGGCTGGGTCCAACCATGGTTTTTAAAGAAGCAGTTGAATGACAGCTTCACAGAGGGAAGCATTCACCACCCCACAGAGCCCATTGCCCAGGTCTGCCCAGCTCGCTTTTATGAGCCAGGATCAACAAGGATCAAGGAGACAGGTGGTTGGTTACACTTGTCCAAGCAGTCTGTCCACATCTTCAGAGGTAACAGGTTAAAATTTATCCCATGCAAATTAACTAGACAGAGTTTTGACACTAGCCTGCCGAGGCCCTGCTACCACAGTCTTTCCAAATTTGAGTGATTTTTATCTGCAAAAGAGAGGAGATTTTGGAATGCTTAGCAGACACTAATGGCAAAGGTGGTTCTGTTAAACTATGTACCACCTCAAAGTCTCCTGGAACTGTTTTCCACAGATGCAATAGGGGCTGGACAATGGACTAATAATCATTCCAACCTATATTCAGTAAGATATATCTCTAGTTTTCTGCCATTTATTTATTTATTTACGGCAGTCATCTTCTATTTCATATCATTTCTCCAAGTTCCTTAGAATACCAAGGAGCCAGCTGAACTGTACAAGCAGGGAGCAGATGTTTAGGAGTCAATACCTGGGTAACTTCCTTATTCTAAAGGTCAACCAGAGTTATGACCAACAAACACGAAAAGGTCCCAAGGGGCATTCATATCCATAAGCCTCAAAGGCAAACTAATTTAGCAGGCCTCAACCCCTACAGCAGGTATCAGATGTCACCAACAGCCCAAATGTGATCTGCCCATGACATTGGAACTAATGAATGTCCCTCCCCATCCAGATCATCATAATTCTTATCTGAACAAAACAGCAAATCTAGTGTATGCTGAGCTAAGTGTGTTGGGCCAGATATAATTTGAGACAGGATCAGTAGTTGTGGGTCCCATGAAGACCCGAGTCCCTTCCAAGAGAAGCTGAAATACAGTGCTAGCATGTCAAGAACCCAACGCTAAACATAGGTACTTATATCTAGTGGACAGGGCACCTTGCCAGTGAGCTGGAAAATCCTATTGAACATAACATCCCCTCCCAATCAATGTTTATACTGCTCCTGGAACCCTGATGAGCACAGCTAGGATGTGGAATTCTCACCCAGGATTAAATCCTGGACTGTGGTGATGATACCATTCAACCACCTAGCATTGAGGAGCAGCACATTAAGGCTTAACAAATTGCTTAGATGTCTTCCAGGAACTGTAGGTCTGGAGTAAGGATTGGGAGGAAGACTGTTTTATCTTCACCTCAATAGTAGGCCTCTGTCTAAACCACATTCTATGTTTATGCAGATTTTCTTTCACAACAGAGTGTATAGAAAATGCAGCACCATGGTTAGCACCCCCTTTGTGAATGGTCTGTAGAGATCTATCTCAGAAATTGTGGAACACAGTATGTTTCTAGTCTGTACTGAACACAGTATGGGAAGACCTTGTATTTAATAAAGGCATGTCCTCCCTGAAGCACTCTGAGACTCCTATGAGTATTATCTGTGAGAATCTTGGCTCTGCCTGAAGGAGCATTTTGTGGAAACCTGAAAGGTTGTAAACTCTTATCAACTGAAGTTGAAGATGGTCCACTAAAAGCTATTATCCTATCTGCTTGCTGAAAGGCTTGGCAGTCCGTTATGCAGCACAAACAGAAAGAAGATAGACAGGAAAAATGGTTGGCAGTATTTTACCTTGTCATTAAATCTCCTTTCTTTTAACTTTCATCCAAGCTTGTTTTAGATGTGACTCGTTCGGAAAATTAAATCAATACAGAAATAATGGATGAATCAAATTACTGCCAAAATCTTAAATAGTTCTAATGATACTTTAGTTTCCCCTCATTTTAAATTATCCACACAGTTCTTTGCTTAATATAAAAATGCTTCCTTCTCTGGCAGGTGAGAAGAGGAATGCAATTTTATACATGGAGTTCAGAATGTATCAAAATGGCCCAAATAACCAAGAAAAGTTGGTTGGTTATCTATGGTGTGTTCTGCAGGAACACACTGAGCCATGCATCCACTCAACTTCAATTAGCTCCTGCAGTCTGACCTCTTGGGAAATCAGCATAGGTTCTTCAATGAACACTATTTTTTTTTAAAAAAAAATCAATCTTTTGTCTCTTAGTTTACGCTGTTAGGCTCATAAATACCGTATATTTGAAGGTGAACTTTGAAAGCAAAAAAAGAAATCATTGAGTCTAACGGTGGTTTATATTTATGTATCTATTAGATTAATTAAATTAATTAGATAAATAAATAAATAAGATAAATAAATTAATATTTTTCAATGTTCAATATTTTTGCACATTGCTTACTTGGTGTTTAGTATGTGCCTTCAATTGTTGATCGTACTGCTCCTTGTACTGGAAAATGTTCACCACAGTACATTTAATAAAAACTCTTGGTGAACTGAGTCTTCTCATTCCCTTTCTGTGCTACAAGCACGTTGACAAGAAATGGTGGGCGAAGAAGGATGAACCTTGGTTCACAATGTTTGTAATGAAATAAGGTCCAAAGAAACATTATGTTGAACGTCAAACCTTTGCAAAGATGTGTGTGTGCGTATGCATGTGCGCGCACACACACACAAGTTGTGATGATTTAAAAACAGACCGCAATTTGTGGCCAGCTGAGCTGGACAACCCAATCTATTTTGGCCTGTCATTTGCTTGATAATCCTTCCCAACCCCCAGGCACAGCTGAGCTGAACTTTGGATACCTTGATGACAAGCAAGCCCTTCAATACAGCTCCTTGAGTGATCTTAAGAGTTTAAAAGAAACTCAATGGAATCCCACATCAGGTGAGCAAAGAATCAGTTCCTTTGTGCCAAGTGGAAACACAGCATTTCAGTGTCTTGAAGCCTTTGGAACTGGCTGTGGATTCACCCACATGAGTATGAAGGAAAAGGCTAAGTGGTACACATTGTCTCTTAAGAGGACTCTTCAGTGAAGAGAATTCAGACTTCAGATAAAGAAAGCAGAGTGCTTGTCATAAAATCTTTGGATCTCCCATATATAGTAACCAATAAATACAGTTCACAATCCCCAAAATGTGTTGTCTGATGCTTTTTAAGACATTTCTGGATTTCAGACACATTATTAGTCTTCACACGCATTTCAGAATTTTTGGCCTTGATACTGCTTTCATGAATGACTCCAGAACTTTTCCCCATTTTCATAGCAATATATATTATATCTCATGAAAACACAGATACAATTATCAATACTCTAAGAAAAAGAGGACGTTCAGTTATCCCGAGTGTACCCCACCAGCCCCATAGAAAGGAGAGCGATAGAAAACTTCCTGTTGTTTTGAGAGTATGGGTCTTTTGTTTCCTAGAAGTTGAGTTCTTCTACTTACCCATCTCCATATAGTATGTATGGGGCACTGGCTAGTTATTCTAGGATGCTTGGAAGAGAACCAAAGAAATGGACCTCAGGGATGGGAACAACCAGGAACACAGCTTGCATATCTAGGCTCTCAAGTTGCTTTCCCAATGTGATACACTGTTGTAGATTCACAGGTGTTCATGTTGTAGGGAAAATGAAAATTCAAGTGTCTCCAGTCAGTCTAAATTGGGAGAAAACTATTCCATGACCTCAATATGTCTTTCACTGTGGAACACATTTGCTGAACACTACCGCTTATCAAGAATGTTCTTTAATACCCACTCCATTCAATTCCAGTACCCCCAATGTGGTGTCTCATTAGGGGAGTGAGGAAGGTTTGGGTAAAGCATTTATTTCCAGATACATACAGGTTGCTAGTGTGGACTTCAAAGCCACCAGTCACTTGTACTATTTATCCAGTTTTAAAAGGATTTCGCTTGCTAATTAAGAGATCTGAAGGTGGCTCATGACCAATATCCTCTGCTGTGATTGAGGCATATTTACAGTGGAGTAATGATGTCATGGGGACACAGGTGGCACTGTGGGTTAAACCACAGAGCTTAGGGCTTGCCGATCAGAAGGTCAGCGGTTTGAATCCCTGCGACGGGATGAGCTCCCATTGCTCGGTCCCAGCTCCTGCCAACCTAGCAGTTCGAAAGCACATCAAAGTGCAAGTCGATAGGTAGGAAGGTAAACGCTGTTTCTGTGCACTGCTCTGGTTCACCAGAAGCGGCTTTGTCATGCTGGCCACATGACCTGGAAGCTATACGCCGGCTCCCTCAGCCAATAATGCAAGATGAGCGCTGCAACCCCAGAGTTGGTCATGACTGGACCTAATGGTCAGGGGTCCTTTTACCTTTACCAATGATGTCATAATCAGCCTTTCCCAGTTGAGAACTAAAAAATTGTTGTGCAGCAGGACAGGACAGGTTTGACTGATACCAAAATTCCATTTACAGAGGCTCCTTTAGATCTGTGGCCTTCTCAAGCAAAGATAAATCCCTTCTCTAAGAAATCAGGAGAGTTTAAGTTTTTGTTTTTTGTTTTTAGTGTGTTCAAATATCACATGAGAAAAGGGTTGTCGCTCAGTGGTAGAGCATCTGCTTTGCACACAGAAGGTCACAGGTATGGTTTCTGACACAGCCGGGTACAGCTCAGAGAAAACCCTGTCTGAAATACTGGAGAGCTGCTGCTAATCAGTCTAGAGAATACTAAGCTAGGTGGACCAATGATCTGACTTAGTATAAGGCAGCTTCCTATGTTTCAATAAAATTACTCTTTAACTATGGACTTTAATTTTGCTTGGCCCAAGAACATCTCTTAAAAAATGAAGTTAATAGGGCAACAGACTTTTTGTTCAGGGGTGGGCTCCTTCAAAATTGATTTTGGAGGTGCAGTCTCTACCGCCCCCCCCCGGCAAATCAAAGGAGAGGAAGTTTCTGAAACAAACTGAAGTTTGAAGCATGAAATAACTAAACCTGAATTAAATACAAATGGATTAAAATAAATTTAATTCAAAAAATGAATGAAAGAAAAAATTCTTCTCCAATGTTCATCATTACTTGTTGTTGTTGTTGTACTATTGTATTGTTGCTCTGGAATGAACTCTGTCGTGTAGATGAATACAGCCCAAATATCATACTGACACATTGGAGCAAAATATCCTGAGTACATGCAGTCAACACTGCATTTATTATGCTGGAAGAAAAGATAGAATCTTATGTGTTTGAACTGGGGAGGGTGACTGGTTCCATTCTTTGGAGAAGGGTTTCATCTCACTGTAAAGGTAAACCTAATGCAGCTGCTCACCATGTACAACAGCATAGGAAGCCACATTTAATTATTGAAGGCCTGGAAGCCAGTGAGTGTTGTATGATTCTCAACCTGAAGCTAGTTAGATGTGGATTGTAGCTTCACTGAGTGCACCAGCCCCCCCCCCCTGCAGGGCCAGATAAGACACAGTGCTGTACTCTTTGGAAATTACTTAACCAAATTCTGTTTGTGAGCTTGATTGCATTTTATAATGACAGTAAAAATTATAGTGATGTTACAGGTTTAGAGGGTCAGTCTAGTGGTGCCCTGAGTCCCTTCCTGTTCTTGGGGTCCACTACCCAGTAAGAGTTAAAAGCTGAGTGGAGGATAGGGTTGCCAGACTCAATAGAGGACAGGACTTCTGTGCCTTTAATTGCCCTGCTCTCTTTTGAGTCTGGAAACCTTCAAGAGAAACCAGCAGGCCCTTTGCTTGGAAATTAAACAAAGGGTCTGCTGGTTTCTCTTTAAGGTTTCCAGACTCACAAGAGAGCAGGCCAATTAAAGGCACGGAAGTCCTGTCCTCTGTTGAGTCTGGCAACCCTAGTGGAGGATTCCATTGCTAACTAGGCTGTAGCTTGCCACTTAAGCACCGCCATTAGTACAACCAAAGAAGTTGCTCTTTGCCTAGGGTAAATGGGTGTGGCTTTCTCCTTCCCACCTGGCTGATAGAAGAATAATACTGTAGTTGTAAAGGGTGAATCCTTTAAAAGAGGCCCTTGGATACAGAGTACACATGTTCCACGGGGCCTCTTTTAAAAGACTCTCCCTGTATGTGAGCTAAGCAGAGAGGCAGGCCTAGAAGCTTTTGAGATGGACCCCTGTTTTGATTTGTGTGGAATCCAAAGCTGTGACTAATGGAGAAGCGAGAACTGTTACTACTGTGAGCCCTTCCATCTTAGGCTCAGTGTAAGTAAATCACACTCTGTGCTGACCCTCATTCCAAGGAACCTGAACCCTTGGTAAGTGCCTGGAACCCCGGAATCTCTCACCGCTCAAAGATTGGGGTAGTATGTAGCAGTATTATCTTTCTTACCAATGGATGTGAATGTAAAGCCTCAGGAGAGTCAACATGAACTCAACAGAAAGAAGTGTGCATCTGCCTACATATGAATGAGTGTGCAGTCTGTGAGGTATTGCTGCAGAAAATATTGTTTCTCCAGTCTCTCATGTCCTTAAATGGAAAAGTTCAGTGTTTGGTAAGCAATCATCACAATATTTTAGAAAGCTGATGTTGAATGTGACTCTTGTTTGTCTTGATCAATTTGCACTTAAGATGAGTAAAGCATTGTCTCTCTATATAGCCAAAGACCACAGAAATCCCAGGTTCTTTTGCAAGGCACACTTTTAGTCTGTACCTATGACTTAACAATCCTCATAAATCAACCCACAGACACATTATTTAAGCTTCAACAGCCACCACACATCTTCATCTTTGAATGCTCTGTGACTGTCTTAAATTTCACAATATTCCCAGGAGGGTTTTCATGTTGGGCTTGTGTTAATTTCCTTCTATAAGGGGAAATATAATCCACTTTCTGTATGGAGGTCTTAACTTTGGTGTGTATGTGCATGGGGTCGTAGATGGGTGAGTGGGTAGCCTTTATCTTGGAGGGATAACATCTCACATGTATTCAAATATAGTCCTCTGTATATTGAGTACTTCTGAAGTTTCACTACTCCAATGCAGATTTAGGATTTATAGTCATAAGAAAAAAGGGATTGCTGAATGTGAGCAAAGCCAAATTAGGGAGAGGATAGATCAGAATATGCAGAGATTGTGCTTCAGTGCTCTCAATAGCTTTTTATGCCTCTTTCATTAAGTAACAGAACTATAATTATGAAAAAGGTAAACATAACCATATTTCACTTATTTGCATGACATATTCCTATGGCTGTGTTTGATGATTTTTGAACAGAAGTTGAATCTTCTTTTGTGAGGGTGCATATAACCCTCATGGAGTTCATTTGTGGTCCTCCTGCTTGCATTTCTCATGTTGCATTGTTGAGGTAAAGTAGAACTGTAAATCACTTATAAAAGGAACAGAACAAAGTATCTAGAGTTTACCACTACTCTTACTTGGCTAAAAGTAGTATTCTGCTCTTTGTACGGTGTATCTTGTGTACGGTGCCATCTTTATGTGTTTCATTTCCTGTGGAAGGTGAGATACTATGTACTTTGGATTAGAATGTACCTGTGGGTGAGGGGTATGCTCTAAGGTTGTGTATCAGCTTTGTGTGGGAGACAATAGCATTTGGGGGTATTCTCCCCTGTTGCATTAAATGTCAATGTCAATAACACCCTCTGTGTCAGTTTAGCCCCCAAACCACAGAGCACTCGGGTCACTGTTGCTCTGTTTTTAATTTCAGAATTGCTGTGTTTTTCCATTATTCCTATGTTTCTTGAGCTACATAGGCTCTGGAAGATGTGAGAGTGTCCAAAACGTTGCTTGTGAAGCAGTGAAGAGCTCTAGATATTAAGCACAGCAGTATATGATATGTAAAAAGTTAAAACCTTCATTAAAAATATATATCCTACATTGCTCTTCTTTAATAAAGCTATGAAGAAAAGTTAATTCTCTTTACTCCCCCACCAAAAGGTCCTGGACATATTTGTCTGCAATTTGGCATGCTTAATCAACTCCAGAGGAGTTCTAATGTCTGTAAATTTCATCCACTTTGGCCCAAAGTGGGAAGTGCTGTAACACTTTTTAGATTTTCCACTACAGTGACAGAGTGGGTTAGGAGCCAAATTATGACTGAAGCACAGGACAACATAGAAACATCAGAAGTTTTAAAAACACACAGATGCAAGATAAATCAGGGGGGGGGGCATGCACACACTAAGTATGGAATCTTTGACTTAATACTCTCTACCAGTTTCTGGGAGTGCATGAACCTGATTATTTGCATTGAATTAATCTTTAAAAAAATAAAATAAAAAGCCAGTTAACAAATCTGCTCTTTAGCAGCTTTTGGGAAAGTAAGCATATGGCCTTCTCACTGGAAAGTGGGTCTGCCATGTCATATGGGAATCACAGATGAGTGGAGGATGTGCCTGCAGCCAAGATGAGCATGTGAGCAATTTAATCTACTTACTTCCATCTATAATTATGTCCATCTTTTCACCAGCAGTCCTACCTTATGTTGCAGCATTGAATTTTTTTTTTGTCTTATCTCCAGGTTTTGAGGAGCTCTTGGGCAGGGATATCTCAGTAGGGTTGTCTCATGGAGTGGGCAATCTCCTTGGCACAGTCAACTCTGCTCATCCATTGCCTTCTCCCTGCCTACACTTAGAAGGCAGGTGAAAAAGCAGCAAAAGTTAGAAGGTGGGCCAGGGGGGTTAAGCAGTGGGGGACCTGTTGAAATGTGGGCCTCGGAAGGTGCTGTGTGATGTCAACCCCAGACACTGTTCTTTTTTAGATGGAGTCTAAACCCTGATCTTGACTGCTTAGTTTTAGACTAGAGCTTCTGTCCATGCCTTATTTTTGCCTTAAAGGATTTTTGTCAGTACTTTGGTTGAGAAGTATATTGTTTCTTGGTATCTTGACCCATGAAAGCTGCCTGCATTGTGTTAGTGATTTTATATAGTTGTCAATTGATTAAATACTTTTTCAGGAAAAATGCCTATGCAGGAATGGAATATTCCTGATTATAGTCAGAACACCAGAGCCAAGATACCCGTCAATATTATGGAAGGCCCAGGCTTAAAGCATGCATTGTTGATATTGACTTGAACTGAACTGAACTTTGGCACCTTTGTGGTGTAAACTCCTATGCATGTTTACTCAGGATGGAGTGTCCCACTGAGTTCATCACTCAAAGTGATAGTGATCCTATGTTTCCAAGTAAGGGTGCACAGGATAATGATGGCTTTTGATGATGGAGGAAAAGCCGTGAATTTCACACTGCATGGTAACTACTAAATTTGACTAAGGGGAGTGGGAGAATATCACAAAAAGTGGATGTTTGGAAATTCAGAAGTCCTGAAGAATTTTTGCTTGTTAGCAAAACAATTGACTGAACAGTTTATATATTTTAGCCTGTACAGCTCTAATCTTTAAGGTGCTTTGTTTGCAACACTCTGAAGGTTGCAAGAGTTAGTAATCCAAATATAGAAAGTGCACAATTTACATGTTTAGTATTTGGAATACTGTAAAGCCAATGTACCTTGCATATAGTTTCTTTATTTGTAGTTCCTTCTACTGCAATTCTTAACTGCTTGTAAAACTGCACTTAAACAACAAATTTCCACAATGACAACCATTTCAGCATCTGCTGTTACCTTGAACCTGTACATATTCTAAAAGTGAGATTGTATGTAGTGTTTTAATCTGAACATGAAATGTGAAGCTTCAGTTTATGTTGCACTTGTTACCATAATTATAATCCAGTGTTAGAAACTGAGATATGAAAGCTAGGATCTAAGTGGCACCTTAAACCTAGGTTATAGGTGCAGCAATGGAATGTCTAGGCACACTTTTTTATAAGAAGGATACAAAGCTGAAAATGAATGAACTGCAGCTACAATATTATGTTCATTTTTCATATGGTCTAGTGCTTCCCCTGCCCACCCCCTAATATTCTTAAGAGGGTCTCTTCTCCAGTCTTCAAAGAATAGCTGGAAGTGTGGAGGCAAAAAAATGTCCTCCTTTCCTTCCACTCTGCAGTTTTAATCTGAAATCTTAGGCGCAGAGCTCAGAAAATGCTTGCGGTAATGAAATTCCTTGTCACAAAATATGCCTAGAACAATGGGATTTTTGAACATTGTTATAATCTAGTTAATAGAATTCTATTTCCCCCCAAAATATTATTTATTTATTTTCAAACATTTCAAAATACAAAAATTCACAAAAACAAGCAAAAAGCAAAAATAAAATAAAAATAAAACATAAACAAAAGAGGAAAAGAAAGAAAAAACATATCAATTCTTACATTAACTTGACATTGTGGACTTCCTTGATTCCCCCCCCCCCACTGGGTCCATTTTTAAACCTAATTTAAGCAATTTTCATTTATCATCTTAAATCATTCTAACACAATTTTTCCATTATCTCACAACCAATTCTAATCTACAAAAAAAATCAACTATCCTCAACCTAAAATTCATTAATTAATCCAAATCTAAATTTATTTTCCCATCCATCTTTATTTCTTCCCTTAGCCTCACAATTTATACCCCAAAATTTTTCCATCCATTCAAATATTATTTCTTCTATCATAATAACCTTTAACCACTTATATCTAATTCTACCCCACTTCCCCTGGACTCCAGATCTCCCAGATGCACCAGCCAGCTCCATAAATTGTTCCAGTTTCGGACCATCTTAATCAATCAGAAAATAACCCATTGTTATTTTCTGATTATCACCCCCACTCCCACTCTTTCGCCACCTAGCCACCACTCTCCCTTCTTTGTCTCCTGCTGTCCCCCCAATTTTCTAACTGTAGCACAGTACCATCCAGCTATGTTTCCACTTTTCAGCCCTATCTCAATTTTTATTCCACTTAAGCTCTGGCCCCAGTATGGATCCTGCCCTCCCTCCCTCACTGGGAGGACATTATTCCATGCTGGTTCTTCTTTGAGGACTCCTTGAATCGTACATGAGTCTCGTTCCCCATCTCCCACTGGGGGAACAATGTTCCATACATCTTCCTCCTCTATTTTAAGTTCAATTAAATTGTCCAGAACTGATGGATCTTCCTCCTCTTCTTTAGGGTCAATTACATTGTCCCCAGCTGGTGCTTGTTCGTCTTGCTTCTCTTCATTCTCTATTGGAATTAATCCATTTTCACTTTCCACACAGTTTGGTTTATTTTGCCAATCTGTATATTATTCTGCTGCAATTCATTTTTAAAGTCCAAAAGCAATTCCAAAAGTTCCTTTTGAAAATCCAAAAAGTCTAAAGAGCCAGATGTTGTTGTGTCTACTGACATCCTGCTCGTCTCAAATTCCATGGGAACTGCACTGTTTACAATGCAGGAAGTGGGGCAGTTCGTATTTCCAAACCTCAGAAACAAAGTTTACGTCCGATCTGGTTACCAACTCTCATTTTTAATTCTTATTCATATTTTTAAAATCTTATGTCCATTTCTGAAAAGAGCATTTGTCAAACTTCTTGTACACAGCCTTATATTTTGCGCTCTCTTCAAAGTTAACAGTTCTCAGCCTCCAAGAGGTAAACAAATTCCTTCCTATTTTGATGTCATAATGGCAGCTGGCTGATCCCTCCAGGGATCCAACTCAGTTCCTGGGGGACTTTCTCCAGTCCAACTTAAAGATTTTAATGTATTCGACCTTTCTCCCCTTTACCCTGCCTCAGGGGGAAGGTTTTAAGTCCAATCCTTGGAAGTTAATAAATTCCTGTCAAACTTTCCGACTGCAGGCAAATTAACTGCATCACCATTCTCTCAATGGGGGAGATTGACTTCCTGTTTTAATCTCCTCCCGTGGCCAATTCCTTTCAATTATTATTTTTTTAAATTTCTTTCCCTTACCCACAGTGTCCAATGTCTTCAAATCCTTTGTTTTGGGAAAAATCCACCGCTTCTCCGCTGCCGGTTCGGAGCTTCGCTCTGTGAGGGTAGTGATTTGCTCGAAAATGGCGCCCGCGACTCTGCACTCCGCTCGCTCTCAGGGCTCTTAAAAGAGCTTACTAGGGAGCAGAGGAGGCACTTCTGGGTGCAGCCGAGCTCTCAAATCCCCAGAAAGCTCAATCCGGGTTTTTTTTGGGGGGGGGTCTGCGGTGCTCTCGTGGTTCCCCCCTCCCTCACAGTGCCAGGAACCTCAGAGCTCGAGGATTCCTTGCCAGTCAGCGCTGGCAGTAGACCGGAAGTCTAGTTAATGGAATTCTAAACTGAGAAAGTTTAGACATTTTTTGGATTTACTCCATATCATTCCAATATGATTTCTTATTTGGGTCGAAATCCAATCTGTTAAATATGAACCTCTGTTTCATCTTCATTGACTATCACTGGGAATCTAAAACCAACCTTTTCTTCTCGTTTCACATAAGTGGATGAAATTTGCAGACAATTGAACCGCCCCGCCCCCTGGTGGATTAAGCCTACCAGATTTCAGGCAGATCCATCTGAAGTATTCATGCAGTGCTTTTTTTTTTTTACTTGAGTATCTCTTCCCCAAATCATCATGAGTGGAGTGACTTCAGAAAATGATTCACTGTGATTAAAAACTGGAACTAGCCATCAAAATCCCCCCTCCCCTCATCACTCAACTTGTGGGCCTTTTCCCAGTCAGTTTGGTTTTGTTTCTCAGAAAAGAAAGGAGGCAGCTTTTTTTAGAAAAACTGAGACCACAGAGCAATGTGAAAGCTTGGGAGGTTCCCGGTGTGCCTCAAGATGCCTTGTCAGGTGCAATCAACTCTGGAACATGAGAACATGATTCAAACCACCCCAATTCACCTTATCTGGGGTACACACACAGAGTCTCTACTAATCACCAAATTAAAATGGCCCATAGAGTTCAGCACAATCTCTTTCATTATGCAGCTAAGAAAATCGAGGCTACATATTATCAGTTATTTAACGTTCTGTAATATTAGGATCATGCAAATTAAATGAATTGTGCAATATAAGCGATTTTACATTTGGCTGTTTGCACACTGTATAAAATATGGCTAGCCCCACACACCCCTCAAGAAGTGTTTTGAAAGAAATACAGTTTATGCCAATGATGCTTCTGTTTCCTATCTGCTTATCCTTCTCTTTTTAAGAGGCTAGATATGTTTATGTTTGCCTCATAGGGAGCCAGAGTTTTCCTGGGGAAACTTGAATCTCACAACTGTTATCCCCCATCAAATACTCACCTGGCTCTTAGCATGGAACCTATGATATTTTCTGAACATATCTGATTTGTGTGAGAATGTGTGACTGAGAGAGGAAGAGAGAGAGAGAGAGAATTTCTAGAGGCCATTAAGCGGGGTAATTTACATGCTTCTTGAGCCTGTGCCTAGGGAAATATATTTCACAGGTAATTTCAAATCTCTTGGCGTGTGGAAGAAGTCATTATTCTAAATAGAAAGGGTTGATGATGTCATAAGAACCACCATGAAAGGACCATATTAAGAATCTGTTTTGTCTTCTCGAAAACAAAGAGAAACCTCAGAATAATATCTGAAAAAGGTGTTTGGGCTCTCTAAAAAGAAAGGTTTGTTTGGTTTTATTAGTTTAAAGAAAGTGTTGGTGCTAAAAATAGAAACAAATTATCCTTGTTTTGTCTGTGTATGCGTGTTTAATCTACTAGGATAGTAGATAGCAAAGAACTACCAGTATGTTTTAAGAATCTGTCTTCAAAGAAAATCAGTTTGCTCCTAATAGATGCCTTGAGTCTAGAGTCTTTAATAAATTTACAGAACATATGGGAGTTCAGAGTTTTTTCTCAGATTATCACACTAATTAGCTGATACCTTTCCCTCACAGTTTTCCAAATTATGTAGCTTTAGCTCTGCATTACCTGGCTCACAGTGTGATTGTATCATCAACTGAGACCCACTAGGAAAGGTTATCCCCACCCCCTCAACCAGCAGAGGCCAAAATACACCACCCACCCTCCAGTCCCAAATTTAAAGCTTCCCATAGCACAAATGACACAAGTCACATGAGTGTGGCTAATGGTTATTGTTCATCACAGTGCATCGTTGCCACCCCTCTCCTCGGCTGGGGAGCACTGCCCGAGGCTCCTGCTGAGGTAGCACTCTCACGTGCAGCCAGGCCACACACACTCCAGAGTGTGTTACCCTGACAAACCTTTGTGGGTGCCCAGCCCTGTCATGGGGAATGTTGGGGGGGGGGGCTGGAGCACCCATGGCCCCCTGCCTCTGCATGGGCCCCTCTGCAGAATTTCTTGCCTTTTCTTGACTCACCGTCTGGATTCCACTGCCTGAATCATGGTTCTGGTTTTGGATCATCTCACTTTGCTCCTGATCCTGCAGTCTTTCACATTTAGCATCCAGTCACTTTCATAATCATATATACATCCAATAGGTACAACATAGTCACTTTTTCCTTTCCCCTCTCCCTTTTCTGGTCCTTGATTGCAGCCAATTACTCACCCTAGCTGAAGGAAGGAGGAGTCTGAATCACTGGCTTGGAGGGGGAGGAGTCTGAGTCACTGTTGGCTGCAAGGGAGGAGAACAGGGGGAGCAGAACATGCTTTCTTCTTCCTCCAAAACCCCATTCTCATTTTACTTAAATGGCAGCATTGATCATTCAGCTTCTGGCACAATCAATTCCAGAACAGATAGTACCTATATAAGCTAATGTTTTCAGACTGAAATGGTCTTTATAAAAGTGGGTTCGTGTTAACTTCCCAGTTTTAAGAAGTCATCATATTATTCAGAATATGGTAAAGTTTTTATTTTATTTTTAGAAAAATGTAGCTAAATGTGATGATCTGAAAGGGAGTGAAGTTCCGTAATTTAAGTCAAATCACGTATGCTTACAGTTCTAAATTCTGTGGCATTAAGAGCTTTCCCCCCATGGGAGTGATTTATGAGTCAAGAAAACAGCAGTTCTGTGCACGTAGCACATTGACCAGACTTCTTTTCTTTTCTTTATAATGCTCTTATGTGACTGTACAAACCAGGCCTTCTTTCTGTCTGCAGCCATTTCCCCATTGACTTCCCTGCTCTTGTAGCATTAATAAATGTACTGGGGAAGTAAGGAGGGAAACATGTACAACTAGAAAAGAGTTATAAGAGAGAGAAAGCGACAAGCGAACCAGTGGTGTGATGAAGAACAACAAAAAGCTCTTGGATCTTTTGGAAAACATGAATGTGGTATGAGGACTACCAGCTTCTCCAGAGGATTGAAGGGGCCCGATGTGATGTTGCATGCACAACTGTGCAAGGAGCCAGGGGGCAGAGCTGAACACCCTCTGAAAATCGAAGAGGCTTGGGCCCTTCCAAAAATACATTTGGGGGTGGGAACTGCCTCAGCCCCTAGGAGTTATGCCTATGAGGACTACTATGATTAAAAACTGGTAGATGTCAATTTTGAAAGACACCAGCAGTCATGTGGAGACTAGGTAGAAGGGGCAATTATTCAGTGAAGCAAATTGATGCATTCTGCATAATAGAAGAGAGACTGCAGATCTTCCTTTACTTCCCTTTCCTGACATCTCACTACTTCTTGAGCTGCAGAGTAAGTTGGCAGTGGGGAGGGGGTGTAACCCTGGCAGCAGCTAGAACTGCTGAATGACATATCCTCACCCTTCAAGAGGAATCCATGGGTCTTCTGTTCAGCCTCTTGTTCCTTTCCATGGGAACCTAGTGCCTTGTTTGTGGTCATTGCTACCTCTTGTGCAAATGAATTCCATATACTTTCCCAGATATCTGTCCCAATACAGCTGGTAACATCCAAATAAGGAAGCATATTTCTATGCATGTATCGCTTACTGAATCAGGATCTACTTGTGTACATCAGATGTGCACCCACACATGCAGGTTGGGGTATGGGTATTGTATATCCACATTGTATTGCAGCTCGTTGAAATCACCTTCTGGCACAATAAGTCACTTATAAATACGGTAGCTTTTCAAGAAAGTGTGACTAGAGCAGATTGAAGCAGTCAGGTTTTTGAAAACAAATAGCTATGGCCACTATCCAGATTCTACTATTGCCACCACTCACAAAGGGGGAGGATGCAGCAGACAGGAAGCTAGGAGTGGAAATGTGGCTGGAGTTGAAGCAAAATCCTCTTTTCTCCTTGATTGAGTTTATATCTGTGGAGCAGTTGGGGTGTGTGCGCGCACACGCATATGCATATATGCATTTGGGGGAGAGGCAGGACTGTATGAGGGTGAGTGATAGTGGGGTGGACCAGTGGCCAATAAGAGGAAGAAATTTCCTTTGCTGGAAGTTCTTTTCCTTTCCAGTTTTCTCTGCCCAGCTGGTAGGGCTGCTTGGAGACTCCACAGCTTCATAAATCTGAGGGGTGGTTAGATTGTGGTAAGCATTTGTCACTGTTGCCATTTAGTACCTTCATCTTAAGCAATACTGAGATTGTGTGTGTGTGTGAGAGAGAGAGAGGGAGGGAGAATTTTGAAATAAATATCTAACACAGGCATCCCCAAACTTCGGCCCTCCAGATGTTTTGGACTACAATTCCCATCTTCCCCAACCACTGGTCCTGTTAGCTAGGGATCATGGGAGTTGTAGGCCAAAACATCTGGAGGGCCGCAGTTTGGGGGTGCCTGATCTAACAGTACAGATTTGCAAATGGTACTCTACTTTTAGTCATGCTGGCTGGGGCTGATGGGTGTTAACCAACATCTGGAGGGGCACTACTTTTCAGTAGATTATACCCCCCTCCCATATTTACAAAACAGAAGTGTGTGTCTTGCTTACAAATAGTGTTGAGTTAATAACTTATATCTAACTTATGCAGAAGGTCTACTTTTTTTCTTCTGAAGTGTCTGTTGGCATTGATTGGATCCAAGGTGGACATGTCATGATTGCAAGATGGTGATCAACAGGGGGTTGTGTTTGTTTTTTTCATTATGAAGAAGAGCAAGGTCCCATCTCCTTCCAAGAAGTGGGGATTCTCAAAGCTAAAAATATATATGAAAGGGTGCACTTTCTCAGATGATTTGGACCTACAAAACCCAAAACCATACAAGTATTGTTGGAGTTACAACAGGAAGCAACTTGGTTCATCTGTAAGATTTCCTTAAGCATGTTTTGTAGCCTCACATCATTTATGCAACTGTCTGTTGGTCTCATTTTTACAGACTGTTTTAATGTAAGCAATTTTGTGAGAAGACCAACATGAGATGCAGCTGGAATGATCCTTTAGCCTGTTCTTGCCAGCTTCAAATCAATTTACCCATGTTGGCCTGATGTCAAGAATGAATAGTGAGCAGGTGCATCCTGGCAATCCACACAACATTTGGCTTAAGTTGTCTTTAGAGGTATTGTTTCTCATAGAGTCTGAATCAGTCTTAAAGGTGGCTTTTACTACAAAATATGTTTCCCCTATATCTATGGCAACTGTGCAATATTCATGGTTTTGTGCCTGAGAAACTTTATAGTTTCATGTTTAGAGCATTGGCTTCTCCTTTATGCATTCTCGTTCTATCTTATTCCCATTTTGATGGCTTTCCTTCATGTTATTCTGTACATATACCGCATTGGCCCGAATATAAGCCGCACCCAAATATAAGCTGCACCTTTAAAATTCAGGGGGGGGGGAGAGGAAAAAAAAGACAATGCCCCAATATAAGCCGCTCCCTTAAAATTCCGCAGGCACTCATAGCCATTCTGTTTTACCGTGTGTCTGTTTCAGCAGCGATATCATAAAAGCCAGTTTTTGTAAGGTCACGAATCACTGTCAGAATTTGGAAAAAAAGTGAGGCCTATATTCAGGCCAATACGGTGCACGCCTACCACAGTCTCAACCTGATTAATGTATCTGATGCAATACACCTCAGTCTTTTATGCCACTGTAACAGTGCAGTCCTAAGCATAAGTTAGTCCCACTGGGTTCAATGGGAATTTCCCCTCAAATTAGCCGAAATCAGATAGTTTCCAAGGTGCCACAACACTCTTTATTTTAGTGTTTGGTCTTCCCAAAAATGGGAGTGACCATTCTAATGGCGAGATTGCTGAGCACCATGCATAGCAAGCACTTACATTTCCATAGTGAATGGATTCTGGAAAAGAGCCATCTGTATCCACAAGATCCTCATGCTGTTATCTATGTACAACATCAGTGTTCCTCTATAACAAAAGGAGAAGAATCATGTCTCTCCATTATTGGCTATTGTAGGATTCAAGAAAATGGTTTAGATGGAAGTGTGCTATTCTTGTTTGGCATGTTCCATTTGGATATAGGCACCAAATTATGTGGGCCCGCTTTGGCTAAAATCCACCCATATGGAGGACAGGCTGTTCTCTAAGCTGCCTGATCCTTGGAAGCCCTTTAAGAATTAGGATTCTGGGCTCCTGTCTATCTAGTCTTGTCCAGTTATTTGCCAGGTATGATGGGCTAAGCTTGGTTTCTGTTGTGCTCACAGTCCTACTTGGGGACAGGCCATTTTTGTTTGTTTGCATTTACTTTGAAGGTGAGAAACTTGCACAAGTTGAAGGCAAATTAAACTGAAAAATTTAACCACCACCACCCCCACCCTTCACCTTTTACCATGCTGGAGGATGATGATGTGATAAACACTAATTTCTCTAAATTGATATTAAATGCTATCTTACATAATGCAGAGATTCCATAGTCCTGACATAAATGACAATGATCTAATAGCAAAATATTCAGCAAGTTGTTTTCCTCTCCCCACCCCTCTCTTTCTCTCTCCACAGTCACTTTCTGGAAAGTAGCAGTCCTACAGTCTTCTCCTTGGAACAAAGTACCCTGTATGTAAAATGACAGGGTTCTGCATGCTTGGCTATCGAGAGAACTGAGTGAACATTGCTAAGTGCTTTATAATAACTATGATTATACCACCCTCTCTTAATGATGCTGTTCTTAGGAGCCAGAAACTTTTTTCAGTGAAGCAGTAGTGGGGAGAGCGGTTGGTAGATTAACAAAGGACACATCAAGCAGGTTGGCACTCAGTATGCCAGGAATATATGATATGTAAGCCGGGGGGGGGAGCAAACTGGCACAACACAGCCAGTGGATTAATGTAACTGGAAGCTTATACAACCCAGTCACTTAAAATGACCAGAAGACTGATGAAACCATATACCAAACCCATGCAAGAAACCACTGCTTTGAAATTTGTACTTAAATGTCTTTTTTAGTTCTCTCTTGCTGCTAGCCTTTTTTACACACAGAATATCTTTCAGCCTTTGGAGGAGATTTGCATTTTGAAGTCTAAGTAACTCCTTGAGATACTCCATGGCAAGTTAGCTGAATAAAAAATTATTCCAGCAGCACCTTAGAGACCAACTACTGTAAGTTTGTCATTGGTGTGAGCTTTCGTGTGCATGCACACTTCTTCAGATACCATGCACAGGAAAGCTCATACCAATGACAAACTTAGTTGGCCTCTAAGGTGCTGCTGGAAGGAATTTTTTTATTTTGTTTTAACTACGTCAGACCAACACAGCTACCTACCTGTAAGTTAGCTTAGTAAGTAAGTAAGTAAGTAAGTAAGTAAGTAAGTAAGTAAGTAAGTAAGTAAGTATGTCTACCTCCATGTGCCCTTGCTCATGGCCAATTTTGTGCCTAAAAGGTGGAAGTTGACAGGAGATATCTTTCCCCTCTCAGTATAAAAAGTGTTTGAAAGACTGCCACCATAGAGTGATGCTAGCCTGAAAACCACTTGGGTCCTAGCAAGATGGAGGCACTATGAGTGAGTTGTTCCCATGTTAAGTAAACTGCTCAGCTGCCAACCCTAGGTGGAATTGTACTCTCACTGAAGGAGCAGGCTTACAGTTTGGGGGTGCCTCTGGGTCCAGCTTTTTCACTGGATGCTCAGGTAGTCTCAGTGGCTGGAAGTGCCACTGAGTTGTTTCTTATGTGTTTGTTTGTGAAGCTTGTTTCTTATATATGCAGACTTTAAAGAGACTTGAAAACTGACAACGACCAATGAGTTGCTATAATCTTGTGATCTGCTGTAGTGATAATGGGTATATTGGGGGTTCTAAGTAAGGAGAGAGATATGCTTCCAATTCTCCTATTTCACCATGGATGGGTTATATTCCAATATGGCAGTGTTTGTGCATCGTTGCATATTCACCAAGTTTAGAATTCTGTAGTGGAATTTCCTAGTTCTTCAATCAGCATCAGTTATACTAATTTTTCAAAAGCTACATAATATCATATCAATGAAATATCCTTCTTACTCTTTTGCCCGTGTTATTCCAGATCCTTGAAATGTTTTCCTAACTTTACAAAAGCTGGATCTGCAGTAATAAAGGAAAAGAGAAGTTTTTAGAGCACCAATGCCTGGGGCTAGCAGGGCTCTGACAGGTGTGTGAGAGGCAGGGGAGTTGGAGGGCGACACTTATGTGGGTTTGGTGCCACCCACAAGGCAGGAGCCAGGGTGGAGGGAGCAGGAAAGATCCAAGCAGGAAGAGATGAAGGGGGGCACAGGATGTGTCTGAAGTAGAGGAAGAGGCTGTTCAGGTGAGGAGCAGGTCAGTCAAATCCACACTGTACCCTACACAGCTGTCTCCTAGAACCAGCAGGGGCTTGAAGAGGGGAACTTCCGTACAGGAGAAGTCTCAGGTTGCATGTACGTACTCCATCAGACAGGGGCACAAAAGCCCTAGAGGTGGGGATGGTCCTGCTGCTGCATCAACTCTGCCAAGCATAAACCAGGAAAAGTTAAAGCCAGCTATGTAGATGCTGGAAGTTCTGGTGCACTTTAGGAGCTGCTGTAAGGGTGTGCTTTTGTCAACAAAGAATTAACTTTCAGTCATTTGCCTTCCTTGGCTGGGTGTGTTCAGAACAGCAAGGGACTGCTGGACAGGGGCTATCAGTACTGCAGAAGTCCCATTCTGTACAACAGAAACTCCTCCCGTGCCAAGATCTATTTTGTATCTTTATCAAACTGACACCTAAACATCTGTAAGGGTTTCATTGCACTTTAAAATGTAATAATTAATTAATTAATTAAACATTAAACTTGATTCTGTTGTTTGTTTTAATGAAAACCATCTCATGCTTTGGTAAGTTCTGTGCTGCGATTTTCCATTTCCATCTTGCAACTACAGTATCCTTTCCCTCTTTTGCTCCTCAAGAAGAAATTCTTCCTCTTCTTCTTCTTCTTCTTCTTCTTCTTCTTCTTCTTCTTCTTCTTCTTCTTCTTCTTCTTCTTCTTCTTCTTCTTCTTCTTCTTCATATCACCTCCAGTTTATGTGCTGCATTCCCAGCTTTTGGTTGTCTTTTATAACAATTGCATCACCATGTAACTTTCTGTTGCCACAGTTAGAGACATCATTATAGATGTGCAAAAGAGCTGACCAGCAGAATGATTAAGAAAGTAGTAATATCTGCCAGGCATTGCCATGACTTCTGAGCTTTTGCCAGCTCTTTCAGTGCCAGCTCTGTCTCTTGGCTAGCTCTGCAAGAAGTGGCTTCTGTGTTCCTATCTTGTCTGAGACAATAAATTCCCAGGCCCTATCTTAGTAGTAACTGGGCTGTTCTTCCGGATTACTTAGCTTTCTCATGCTGTTCCTTTCTGTGATGACCCTTCTGTTCCTCTTCCACCTCCCGAGAGAATTACAGATTATACACAGAACAAACAAACAGTCTAGTGCTTAATAATTCAAGCTTCTTGCTGAGCTTCCATTAGATGTGCTTTCTTAGAGCCCCCAGTCTTTCTTATCCTGAGAGTTCAGAGGAGATGGCATCTTTTCAACCACTCCGTCCTCATAAGAATACGAAATAATGCATAGATGGAAGCTTTGAAATAAACTTCTGCCACTGACTCACATTGAGGCAAGCAAAAGTTCTGAGTGAGTTGCAACTGAAATGGATAGAGAATTCTGTTCAGACAGTACTATACAGTTGTGCCCTCCTCACTCATTACTTCAGATGGGCAGACTTGCCTGGTCCTACTTACTTGTGGTCTGTGCTTACTGAGCTCATTTCCCACGAAACTTGGGAAAGATTCATGGTTCATCATGTTGGTACATACACACTGATGGTACTTCACCCATGCTCATAATCTCATTGCTTTTGTGGATTTATAGAACTGATGCATTGAATTTATAGCATGGTATACAATGATAGACTTGCCTCACACTACACCTTGTGACTGGTTCCATGTCTGTATTATATGGGACAAAATGAAGCAATTAAAAAAGGCCAAACCAACTTCAGCTTTGACCTTGTTGCGTAATGTCAGGGGTTCTTGCGACTACTCCAGAGTAACGACGCTCCACATGTTTGTCTTTAAACAGTATTTTATTGGTGCACTCTATTTACAGTGAGACAGGTGTGGAAACAATGTCTGCTCATTCCGATGCAGAAACCGGCACTGCCCCTCCGCGTGACTTCCTCCAACATAAGAGTCTCAGGACAGTAAACCTCCTCCCCTTTTTTCTCCTGCGTAATTCCGGAACCGGAGGAAAGGGTCTACGCTCCATGCTTTCCTTCTCCCCCCTTTCCCCCCTCTATCTCCTCCCTCCTGTGTAGCCAGGTCTCTCCCATGCTGCCAGAGCCCTGGCACTCTCCCTCCACTTCCTCACTGGTTTCCTCAGAGCCCTTGCTTCCATCACTGCTTAGGGAGGATCTACTTCTGATGCAAGGGGGAGGTTCTCTATACTGTCTCCCCCTTACACGTAAACAGCATGATGATGCTGGGAAGGAACATTGAAGTGGGTATCACATTTGCTAAAGCAGGCATCCCCAAACTGCAGCCCTCCAGATGTTTTGGCCTACAACTCCCATGATCCCTAGCTAACAGGACCAGTGGTCAGGGATGATGGGGATTGTGGTTCCAAAACTTCTGGAGGGCCAAAGTTTGGGGGTGCCCGTGCTAAAGTATAATGCAATAGTAGTGAGTTGTGTGAATATTGATAAAAGTTTTCCTTCATAGAAATGGGTTAAATAAAAAGCAAGGCTGCAACACTATGCAAACCTGCTGGGGAATAAGCCCCATTGAACACAGTGGGACTTTTCCTATAGAATTGGCCAATATATATCAGCTTAGTGAATTACTGTCTGCATGCATCTTTGCCCCAATCATACACAGCATGAGTCAGGGAAGAGGCACTGGAAACAGAAATGAATTAGAATGCCTTCTGCATCTTATTCTCTGCAACACTGAGTAAAATGGAATGTCATGGCAAATCTCCCATGGTGCATGTAGGGATGCTTGAGGAATTCAGTCTTCGAAAAAACTGATATGAACTGACCTTATTCTCACCTCACAGACTAACGTGCAGATCAGAATGTAGTTACCTGCCAGCTTATACACTTCCGGAATATTCTGAAGCAGTTCCTGGCAGAAAAGTTGAGATAAAATATGTTTTAAAATGAGTATTTTGAGAAAACACATGCCTATAAATCTATTTTTTTCATATTTAAACAAGTATTTTCATGAATTAATGTGGAAATGGGACAGAACAAAGTTATCAGTGCACACCTTAGAAAGTAGCATGGACACCAATTCACCCCCCTCCTAGTTGCATCCCATTCTTGCTTTGCATCTTTGCAACCTGTTTAATTGCACATGTTCACTGTGATTACACTGTGAATTTGTTACTCTTTTGTGGGTGTGGGTGTACACTTTGCATTGTGATGGCAATAGTTGTGGTGATCTAATAAAAAACAGCAAACTCAGATGTGTGGTATGATGCACCTGTATGTGCCCAGCACACACACACACACAGACACACACACATGAACAGTTAATGTGAAGTTACAGGTAGGTAGCCGTGTTGGTCTGAGTCGAAGCAAAATAAAAAAATTCCTTCAGTAGCTCCTTAAAGACCAACTAAGTTTATATTTTGGTATGAGCTTTCGTGTGCATGCACACTTCTTCAGATACACTAGAAACAGAAGTGTCAGACCCTATATATATACAGAGGGTGGTGGGGGTGGGTGGGAATGGGTGATGGGCTGATGGGAGTGGTAAACCTGTAGATGGCTGTTAATGGCTGCTGATGGCTGCAATTAGTCCTGGGCTGAGGTGCTAAAGAAAGCTTGATCATGCATAATGAGATAAGAATCCGATATCTCTATTCATCCCAGGTGCTTCCATGGTTTTAAGCTTGGTAATGATTTCCAATTCAGCAACTTCCCTTTCCAGTCTGTTCCTGAAATTTCTCTGTAATAAAACAGCTGCTTTGAGATCTTGTATAGAATGTCCTGGGAGATTGAAGTGTTCTCCTACTGGTTTTTCAGTCTTATGGTTCCTGATGTCAGATTTATGTCCATTTATCCTTTGGCGTAGTGTTTGGCCTGTTTGTCCAATATAGAGAGCTGAAGGGCACCGTTGGCATTTGATGGCATACACAATGTTAGAAGATGAGCAATTAAATAGTCCTGAGATGGTATGTTGGATGTTGTTGGGGCCAGTAATGATGTTGTTAATGTGAAGTATAGTATGCTAGCGTGGAGAAAGTTGTTTAGCTTGGTTTTGGCCATTGAATGAAATAGAATCCTATGTCACAGCCAATGCTGTTGGTCATTCAGTACAGGCGTGATTGTTAGCTTGTTGTCTTTCAAGGTATCTGGGAGCCCTGACTACTGGGTTTATCTTTCTTTGCCTGGATATGCCACTATTAACACAAGAAGCTGAGGATGGCAGACTTCTAAATATGCCTGACCCCAATTTCCTTGTCTTCATCCAGCTGTAATTCCATAGATGATTCAAGCGATTAATGAGTTGCCCTCCTTGACACACAGACACACACCAACCACTTCTCTCTCTCCCTATTCCCACTGTTAGGATTGGGTGGAACAAGTGCACCTTCTTCTGTTCTTCCTCTTTTGCTTAGATTCCAGGAACCACAGAAGCTGCTGAGCAAAGAGAGAGGCAATAATGAAGAATACCACGTGGAACTACTTCTTCAAATGCTGAATAAGCTGTTGCTGGCTTGCACATTTTGCAATAAGAGTGTGCCCCGACATTAAGCCTGCATCGGAATACCCTTTCTTTTGGCTGCATTTTACAAAACAGTACATTATGTGCATAATAGAAGAAGTTGAGTTGCATGTGGTGTGGGGAAGGGTTAACCCAGATTTAGGGCAGGACTATTTGTTTAAAATATTGTTATAATGCCTTTAAAGACAAAAGTCCTCTCAATATGGCTTATGAATGGCATATGTAGAACAATGGTTGGCATCCGTCTGTCTCAGGAGACAATGGAAGACACACGGGACAAGAAGAGCATAATATACATTTAATTTAAGGTGGCAGCATAAATATTACAGACACAAATATCTGTCCTAAGCTGAGAATAGTAGTGCCCATCCGTTCTTTATGCCCCCTTCTCTTCAATTTGTTTCTCAGGTTAACTGCAGCATCAGGAAGTTCTCTTCCCTGCTGCAAACTACTTGCCAACTTCTGAGATGTTTGCCACTGCCTCATGGAGTCAGATTGGTGTCATCAGCTGGGTGGCCCAACCTTCTATTTGCCTCACTGTGTACCATGAAGCACTCAACCTTTTGAAGTGCCAGCCACAGCTCTCTAGACCAGGAGCAAACTCTGGTTCAATTTTGGACTGTTTTCTGCTTGCTTTCATCTACTAACCATTATTTCCACTCCTTTTGAATTCATGGAGCATCATTTTAATGTTCTCTGAGAGTACTGCACCACCACACAGTTGCCCCTATTTCCCTTGATCTTGGAACTACCTGGGAGGGCCCAGAACACAGCAGCAAACTGTTAGAAAGCATTGCATAAGGTTTTCAGACTATTATGTGCTCTCTCTGCCATTTCACTTTTTTAAAAAAATAATTCCACATTCCTCTGCTTTTACATCTGTGTTTCACAGTTCCAGCAGCATTCTGAGTCTTCAAAATTGGACCTTTCAAACAGTAATTCTTTATCCTTTGCCAGATTGCAAACGGCATTTCTAAATTTTTAATAGAATTTGTAATCATTGTTGTTCCAGAAATGCTGTCTCTTCTTTCCCTTCAAATTCCATCAGTCATGTGATTGTAAAGGACTTTCTGCAGAGAGAGAGAGAGAGAGACTTAGTAGTAAAAAAGAGTCATCAAGTGATCTCTAGGGATGGGTGAATCTGTCAGTTTTATTTTCTCTCGTTTTCTCACTTTCCCCAATCTTAACTTCTGTCCTTGCACCTTTTCACATCAGTTTGTGATTTATTTATTTTTTACCAAAAAGAAACCCCTAATGAAAAATTCACCAGCATTTTAGTGAGGCCAGCACCAGCAGCTGAAACTTCCTGGAGGCTGGAGAAGAGGACTCATTCTCACAACACTTTCCTTTTCTTGATGTCTGGCTTGAAGCCAGCTGTAAATCATCTAGCCTGCAGAGAAGACCCCTCTCCCTCCAGTTTTATTCATTTATAGCCTGCAAAATTTCATTTTGTCCCGTGCTTGTGTATTAAGTCCAGGTAACTTCCTTATAATGTTGAATTTATTAGTAAGCTCATTCTGAAAAGGTGGCATATACATTAACTTGACTAACAAACAAAAAAAGGAAAATCCAAACTGGAATATGGATTTATATATTCTTCCTCTGGACTGGGAGGCAGCATGCCTCTGAATAACCATTGTGGAGTAACAACTGTGGGAGAGTGATGTTGCTTTCATGTCCTGCCTGTGGCATTTCTAGAGGCATCTGGTTGACCACAGTTGGAAATGGGATGCTGGATTAGACAAGACTTGGGTTCGGTCCAGGGGGCTATTCTTGTATTATTAAGTATCCACTGTATGGTAATATGTGGTTTGGCACTGGGCATTTTTTGAATATGCACCTATTATATGGTATTTTTGGTCCTTGATTAGCTACATGAAAATCTTAGCAAAATCATCAGTTTTCCGGCTTAGTGCATTGCATATTCGTGGTAAACAAATGTAAATGAAGTTGTACATGGCTAAAGTTAACTACAGAATCTGAAAGCGTATTCACCCAGCTTTCGGAGGCTGGACTTAATGTTGTTTTGCCTACTGCCATCTCATTGTTCTTGGACAGACAACAGAAGCTCACAGCCAGTACCAGTGGTATTTTGCTAGATGCTTTCCTGTGGAGAGGTCCAGGTGAGAATGTGGTTATGAGTGGGGCAGGAAGAAGGATGGGGGAGGGTGTAGTATGGGGCTGCATACTGGCATCACTGCTTGGGGACTGAACTTGTGCAGGAGCATAGGTGGTGGGCCTGACCTCTCACCACCCTCTTTAGTCTCCAGTTGTCACCCAACCTGCCCTCCTTTTTTTATAAGTACAGAATTTGCTGGTTGCCTTTACGTGGACAAGTAGTAATTTTTGCCTTGCACTGAAATTTGCTGGCTAGCGCAGGGTGAAAAACAGGGAGGTTATTAGGCAGTAGGTGTTTGTGTTTAAAACAGCTGGTTAGTTATTTGGTCACTTGGCAGGAATCTGTGGGGAACGGGAATAGGAAAGAGGAATAAGTGAGCATCCTGTGGCTCACTTATGAATGATGATTCTCAAGACTTGCACACGCGCCTTGGTGACCCATGGACAGGGTACGGACCACTGTTGTGGCTTTTATCACTCACTCAGTGTTATGGGGAACCAAGGATATAATAGTTAAGAAGTTTTGCTCACCTGAAGAGGTGTGGCATGGGAAAGGTGAGACATCTTCAGCAAGCGGGATGGCTCGCCAACGATATTGGGCTTTGTAGCATGTTATAAGGAGTATCAAAATCAAATCAAATGGCATAAGACTGTATTAAAATGGAAACGCCACTGGACAGATTAAAAAGAAGAAGAAGCCCTAGAAGATACTTGTTCACATTCTCCCTTTCTGTGGGACTGGGAAGGAGTATGAAGAGGAAAATGCATTAATGGAAATCTGCAATAACTGAAAGAAAGTACAGATTAATAGAGGTAAATATTCGCCCCAGAGATGAATGGAGTCTGATGGATTCCAGAGAGCTCTGGTGGTGTTTTTGGGTTTTATTTTTACCAACTGGCATGGCTGGTGCTCCTATCAAAACCCTGGTCAATTGGTAGAATATGGAGATGGCCCTGGTGGTTGGCATGGTTGCTCCTGAGCATTAGCTTCTGTTTAGTAGTTTTAGCATTTCCGTGGGGTAAATTTAAGCTGAGGATGCATGGAACCCCAAGAAGATTTTTTTAAAAAAACCTTAAAACCACAAGACCTGCATCTGTGTCAATGGCCTGTTGTAGAAAGTGCCCCACTCTGGATAATTTTCTTCATATATTTGATACTGTGCAAAAATGGTAAGAAATTTCAAGGGATGGTGGTTTCTTCAGCCCTGTAAAACCACCCGAGGCATACTCCTAAAATGCAGTGATTGCCATGTATTATATTCTCTGTACAGATTTGTCATAGAGTGAAAACTACACGTACTGTACATAATGACATATCTGCTGCTTCTGTCCTTTTCCTCTTGACTATTCACTTTCCATAAAATGTAAATTATATTAAATAGGTGTAGAGTTAGGTGACAGGTCAGATAAGACTGAACAGAAATAATAACTGAAATAATAGTAATCTTGTCAGTGTGTTGCTACTGCTATGTAAAGTGATAATATTTGATTCCTGGTCATGAGAGTCACTGTTCTCTACATTATATGGAGACATTTGAAGAAATGCCTCATGGTGCAGTAGTTAATAAACTACTCAAATTGATTACAGATTTTTTCCCCCATCCACATATTCAAAACATGTTCCCATTTCACTTTTTCATAAGCCTTTCTTATCTCATTTCTCTTTGAAATTTTATTTTGATGGGCATTTATCTCGTTCCATGAAGCTGTCACAGAACACATCAGGATGGATTTTTAGGGACCCACCTGTTGCTTAAGTTATGGGGAGGAAGAAACTGCTAGATCTGCTGCTTACTCATGAATAGCCCAACCAGTGATCAGCCAGGATGGGCTACTTGTGAGTAAGGGTGAGGTTTATAAGAGGCTGCAAGCCTCAAGACTCCTCTTGATGGATAACAACAACAACAACAACAACAACAACAACAACAACAATAATTTATTTATACCCCGCCCATCTGGCTGGGTTTCCCCAGACACTCTGGGCGGCTTCCAACCGAATATTAAAAACAATACAGCATAAAACATTTAAAAACTTCCCAGGACCGCCTTCAGTGGTCTTCTAAAAGTAAAATAGTTGCTTATTGCCTTGACATCTGCTGGGAGGGCGTTCCACAGGGCGGGTGCCACTACCGAGAAGGCCCTCTGTCTGGTTCCCTGTAACCTCACTTCTCGCAATGAGGGAACCGCCAGAAGGCCCTTGGTGCTGGATCTCGGTGTCCGGGCTGAATGATGGGGGTGGAGACGCTCCTTCAGGTATACAGGACCGAGGCCGTTTAGGGCTTTAAAGGTCAGTACCAACACTTTGAATTGTGCTTGGAAACGTACTGGGAGCAAGTCTCAGGACCAGTGTTATGTGGTTCCGGCGGCCACTCCCAGTTGCTAGTCTAGCTGCCGCATGCTGGATTAATTGCAGTTTCCGAGTCACCTTCAAAGGTAGCCCCACGTAGAGCGCATTGCAGTAGTCCAAGCAGGAGATAACCAGAGCATGCACCACTCTGGCGGGACAGTCCGCGGGCAGGTAGGGTCTCAGCCTATGTACCAGATGGAGCTGGTAGACAGCCGCCCTGGACACAGAATTAACCTGTGCCTCCATGGACAGCTGTGAGTCCAAAATGACTCCTAGGCTGTGCACCTGGTCCTTCAGGGGCACAGTTACCCCATTCAGGACCAGGGAGTCCTCCACACCTGCCCGCCTCCTGTCCCCCCAAAACAGTACTTCTGTCTTGTCAGGATTCAACCTTAATCTGTTAGCTGCCATCCATCCTCCAACCACCTCCAGGCACTCACACATGGCCTTCACCGCCTTCACTGGTTCTGATTTAAACGAGAGGTAGAGCTGGGTGTCATCTGCATACTGATGAACACCGAGCCCAAACGTGAGTAAGCCTCAGCGTGAGTAATAGAAAAGAGGGAGAAGGCTGTGGCTGCATCTAAATCTTGCGGGAGGAGAAAGCAGGTGAGGAGTGATAATCCTGCCTAACTAATTCCACCCTACCACCTTTAGGAATACCTCTTAGGTGTGTTCTGGAAACAGAGAAGTGAGTATAGTTTCCCCCCTAAATAAAGCAAGGACTGGCTGTCCTAAGCTCTGTGGCGGCTGGAACTTAAAATTAGCAAGGAGTGGACCTAGTAATATAGGTATCATTTTTTAATAACAAACAAACACTGAGTTAGCCTAATCCTCCGAAAAAAACCTGTCTCTTTTGTGGTCCTCCGTATAATTAGATACAATAAACTATCATACATTGGTTAGTCTAGAAGTGATTTTCAAGGACAATGGGATACTAGGAAAGGTGAGCCAAGGACCTGATTGGACATAGCAATCTGTGTTCTTAGAAAGTCAAGAGGTAGACATATGTTGATATGTACATAGATTCTACAGGTAGATAAATCTCAGTGGAAATACCAGATGTTCAATCCTGCTGCAGGCAGCCCAAAATCTGTTGCTGTCTACTGCAGTGCAATGGATTGTGAAGCCTTGTTTTCCTGCATCTCAAGGAAACTGTACACGGGTGCATTTTAACACCCCCAAATCAGCATATTAAAAACAACATGCTTCTACTGTGTATATTTTAATTGTATGCCACACAGAAACATAAACACCAGATCAGCTTTTTTAAAATAGCCACCCCTCCCAACATTGTTACCCCCCCCAAAAAAAATCACCCTCAAAAAACATGGGCCGCTGTCACCCTTGACGAATCTAAGATAAATTGCAACCTTTTATGACAAGTCCCAATGGACGAAACCTAAGTCTGAATTAATTACGTGCAACTATATATGGCATGTTGTGGTATCCGCATTCACTAAGAACAGTACTCTTCTTAATGGCTCAGACATCTCCAGAGGGGTGTAGAACACTTCTCCTTGCCCTTCAAGAATTTCTTCCTGTGTGGTTGAAATATACTCGGAGTCAAGAGTGAATTTCATGCTCTTTATTCAGCTCATAGTCATCAAGGAGGAGAAGAGAAGACGAATTGCTCTTTTCCCAAAACCATCTGCTTATATACATTATTTACACAATGGGCCTTGCGTGATTGGCTACTTCAGGGCTACACCTGTGGGCCAATTATATTGTGGATTGACTTTTGCCTGCAGCCTGATTGGCTGCTCCTACAGGCCAATCAGGTAGCAGATTCACTTCTGCCAGCCGCCTGATTGGCTGCTCCAGCAGGCCAATCAGGTTGCGGATTCACTTCCACCTGGAGTTGGATTGGGTAGCTCCCGCTGATTCTGAATCCTATTGTTCTAGGATTCAGCTCAGTACATAACAGTGGTATTGTTCTAGATCACTGCTAGCAAAACTGGACCATTTTTATAGCAATAAAGGGAGTGAGCACAGAATACTCAGGTCTGCAGAATGGGAAAGGGGAAGACATTTAATAAAGATTCTTTTTTATAAAAGGTAAAAGGTAAAGGACCCCTGGGTGGTTAAGTCCAGTCATAGGCGACTATGGGGTGTGGCGCTCATCTCACTTCAGGCCGAGGGAGCTGGTGTTTGTCCACCGACAGCTTTCCGGGTCATGTGGCTAGCACAACAAACTGCTTCTGGCACAATGGAACACCGTGACAGAAGCCAGAGAGCACGGAAATGCTGTTTACCTTCCCACCACAGCAGTGCCTATTTATCTACTTGCACTGGCGTGCTTTCGGAACTGCTAGATTGGGAGAAACTGGGACAAAGCAATGGGTGCTCCCTCCGCCGCGGGGGTTCGAACCTCCAACCTTCCCATCAGCAAGCCAAAGAGGGTCAGTGGTTCAGACCACAGCGCCACCTGCATCTCCCAAAGATTTTTTTATAAGTCAAGGCCAACCAGCAACTTTTCTTTTCCTTTCCTCTGTTTTCCTTCTCCCCTGCCCCACTACTGACACACAAACATTTAGTGATTAGGCTGCTCTAAATCATAGACTTAATAGACTCACACTGCTGGCCTAACTTTTGGGTTCTTTGCCATCATCACTCTGCAAGCTCATAAGTTCCTGTCAGACAGTTTGAGGGTTTAAAATTTCGTTCTTTCTTATAATTCACAAGCATATTATACCCGCCAACATTTCTCTGATGGAAATAGGAACGTCCCATTCCATAATGATATTTTTACTATTTATATCCCACACATCTTATTGGGTTGCCCCAGCACTCTGGGTAGCTTCCAACATATATAAAAATATCATTAAACATTAAACATAAAAAATTTCTCTATATAGGATTGCCTTTAGGCAGCTCGGGGGTTGCATAACTCCATACCCTACAACCAGTGGCGTGGGGAAGCTGCTCGGGCACCCGGAGTGGCAAACATGACGTGCACCTGGGGGCAGGGCATTGCTACGTAGCGCGCATGTGCGGCGTCGCTATGTACAACGCATGCATCGTACGTAGTGACGCCACACATGCATGCTATGTAGCAGTTTGCCGGCGCTGGCGCTCCAGCGTCCATACGGCACTGGAGCGGCGCCACCAGCAAACCACTGCTCGCGCCCCAGAGACGTGGCACCGGGAGCGCACCACCCCTACTGCCTTCACGTTGCGATGCCACTGCCTACAACATTTCTCTAATGAAAATAGGGACATCCTAATGAAAAGCAGGACATTCCAGGATAAAATCAGAAACTGGGATAGCTTCTCTAAACCAGGGACATCTCTGGAAAATAGGGACATTTGGAGGGTCTGGCATATGTGTTGTTGAACACATGGGCATCTTAATTTTTTCATGGATCTTCTTACTTCTGAACTGATAGGCCATCAGCCAACTTAGTTTGCTATTTGAAGGAAGGATATTGGGGGTGTTGGGCATAGAAGACAAGGTGTTATTGTGAGGAGCTGGACCAGCTTGCCCCTCCTAATCTGTGTTAAGTTTTTGTTACCAGAGAAGAAAGGCAGCTTGCAGTTTTTATGTTGACTTTATTTTTTGTTCTCTGTGTGTACATTTACAATTTTGGAAGATAGTCATCTGATAAGCTTTATCATTCTAAGTTTATCATCCTTATCTTGGAGGTCAGGCATGCTTGGTATTCTGCCCACAGCTGGAATGTCAGGAGGCGAGTGTACAAACTAAGCCCTGGGCACTGATTTGTAACCATCTCCCATTTTGAATCTCTTTAAATGACTCAGTGTGCCCTCTTTCCCCCTGTCTTGTAGAATGCAGTATTGGGCCAGAAGACTGGAGCAAGAGATTGATGGCGTGATGAGGATATTTGGTGGTGTTGATCAGCTGAAACGGGTAAGTTTTGCCTTGTTCCTGCCTTCTCTTTCCTTTCTTTGTGACAGTATTTCTGGATAAAGCTGGTTACATCCAGACAGGGCTGTCTTAAGTATATCCGGCACCGTGGTGCAAAGATCCCTCCGGCGCCTCCCCTGTTTTCCAGAGTTGCCAACCTTTCTACGGTGCTGCCGACAGCTTTGTGGGGCTAGAGTAGTCAGGCAGCGGCTGGAGGGTGGCTCCTCTGGCGGGGAAGAGGCGGAGGCCCGGGCGCAGCGCTGCTTCAGCGAGGCAGGCAAGGGCGGCATGCTGATGTCGGCAGGGGCCACTCCCAGCCTCCACCTCTTCCCTGGCACTCGTGCCGCCGTGGCCTCGACAGGCAGAGGCTTCAGGCGCGGTGCGGCATGGCGGAGGTGGGCGAGGGCAGCGCACTGATGCTGAGAGGCGCTACGTCTAGGCTCCGCCTCTTCCCTGGCGCCCTCCGGAACTTGGCGTCCTGGTGCCCTGCGCCATTTGCCTCTATGGGCAAGACGCCCCTGCATCCGGAGAAATAATGGACATTCATTGGTGTCTGGGTTCTCATGTTCATATAGCACCACAGTCTTGGGGTGATGCTGTGTTTGACTTCCTCTTGCAACCAGGGCACACCTGCTTGCTTTCAACCTGTAAGCTATTAAGAGACTTCAATCACATACCGTGTTTCTCCGAAAATAAGACACCGTCTTATATTTATTTTTCCTCAAAAAAACCCACTATGGCTTATTTCCAGGGGATGTCTTATGTTTTTCCCCTCCTCCTGCCGCGGCCGGCATTGCTGCTACGCCTATCACCATGTCTTATTTTCGGGGTATGGATTATATCAGGCATCCCCAAACTGCGGCCCTCCAGATGTTTTGGCCTACAACTCCCATGATCTCTAGCTAACAGGACCAGTGGTCAGGGATGGTGGGAATTGTAGTCCAAAACATCTGGAGGGCCGAAGTTTGGGGATGCCTGGCTTATATTCCTTGAATGCTTAAAAATCCTGCTACGGCTTATTTTATGGCTATGTCTTTTTTTCGGAGAAACAGGGGTATGCCTGGCATCATCATTACTTGTATCTGTTCCAATGTATATAGTTACTGATAGCAGCCTCTTGCCCATTCCAACCTCACCCAGTGATTCACTTCAGATGTAATGGGGGAACATGGTATCCTATTACATTATTGAACCTTTGGCTCCTTCTCCTCTCCTCTTTTACACTTGCAAGGAGGAGAGTGAAAGTAAAAGCTTATGAATTTGTTATTATTATTTCTAATTTATTTTTATTTATCACCTGAGGATCACAGGAAGGGTTACACTATAAAAACACAAAGTACCTAACCTATATAAACGCAAAGCACATAACATAGTAATAAACTAAAACAATAGTCTCTCCCCCCCCCCCCCGGTTTAAAAGGCCTGGGAGAAGAGCATGTAAGGTATGTAACAAAGGTGTCAGGTGAGCCCTCCCTGGGTAGAGCATTCCACAAATGAGGAGCCAATGCAAAAAAGAAGAAGCCGATTCTTGTGTTATCACCCTCCAGACCTCTCATGATCGTAGGGTCTGGGTCAATCATAGGGAGAGGCATTTCTTGGGGTAATTGCAGTATTTTAAACTTAACTGCCATCCCTCATGATGTTTGAACTTAGAGAATTATACTATGGTTTGTGAAAACAAGCCAGAATCTGAAACCATGATTGCCTCAGCTAAATGTTGAACTTGATATACTGACATTCAGCCAAGACGAGAGCTGTGTTTAGCAAATCTGACAGGGTGAGCGGTAGTGTTGTTTTCCTGTTCTTGGTCCTGATGCTCCGCTTAGAGAATTGCTAATACAAATAGAAGTTGAGACAAACAGAAATCTGAATACTAATAATAGCTCCTAAGCAAAGACCTAATAGGAATCTCTTTCCTTGTGCATCTGAATGACGCTTAGCACAGTCAGAGCCATGATACCTGCTTGGGTGCTCTGGGGCTCTGTCCTTCCTTAATTTTGTGACTCAGTCTTCTGTGTCTTGGTGATTAAAAATAGAACTAAGCATGTCAGAGGAGATAAAAGTCTCAGACCTACAGATCTGTCACACACCATCATCTGCAAGTTCTAAATTCAGTTTTTGTTTCTCATAGCTTTTGTGTGTGAGACACACACACACACACACACACACAGAGAGAGAGAGAGAGAGAGAGAGAGAGAGAGAGAGAGAGAGAGAGAGAGAGAGAGAGAGAGAGAGAGAGAGATGTACAGTCTGAGAGGCAGAGCTGCTTCTTTTCCCTTTTAATTCAGGTCTAACTATAAGCAGTGACATGTTAGTAAATAAAAATTATAACACCTCCTTCATTATTATTTTTTAGTTTTTGCTTCTTAATTTCTCCCTCTTTTCTGGGTGAGGATATGGACCTGTGAATTGGTTATTGACTGAAATCTCATAAATGCTTTGCCACATGAGGCATGAAATTTATTGTCAAGAACATAGTGTCAGAAAATGTAATGGTGCTGATATTTTTTCTGACAGCTGGCGTATTAAAAACATTATTTTAAACACTCTCTTTGTTTCCAGAAACAAGGGGTGCTGCTTACTACATAGGAGCTATTCCTGTTCTCAGGAATCATAAAAAGGCCTAGTAGCATTTTTTCCCCTGCCAGTCTTATTGACCATCTATTTATTTTCACTTTCAACAAAGCAAGTGAGATTCTGATTATGTCAAGAAATATGAACCAGATGTAACTGGTTCTGAGAAAGGTATATCCAATTTCATAGGGAACATATCTGTTAAAGGCCTGTGAAGTATCTATACTGTGAAGGGTACAATTCACTGACAAATGCCAGTGATCCTTGACCAATAGATTTTGAAATATCAAGATAAATGAAGCAAAACTCAACAGATATTGGCAAACTAGAGCATCAGTGAAGCCTCAGTGAAGATGTACATAGGATTCTTACTAATAGGCTTATAATAATTCTAACCTTCATTCTTTGTGTAATAAGGTGAGGTAGTTTGGATATACATACCGTATATTCCGGCGTATAAGAGGACTGGGCATATAAGACGACCTCCAACTTTTCCAGTTAAAATATAGAGTCTGGGATATACTCGCCGTATAAGAAATACGACCCGGTGTATAAGACGACACCCAACTTTTGAGAAGATTTTCCTGGGTTAAAAAGTAGTCTTATACTCAGGAATATACAGTACTGTACACTATATTCAGTAACAAAGGATGCTTCAAAGCATATCTGCTTGGGAGATAGCCAGTGTTAGTTTTACTCAGAGCTGACGCATTAAAATCAATGTCAATAGGTCTACTGTGAGTGTGACTTAGATGGGTATCAATCCTCCTCACCACCATGTGGTAGCAGCATACAGTTCCATGGGGAAGAGTTGCTCTCAGACTTTCAGTTTGACACAAAACTGCCAAATTGGCAGTGGCAGAACAACCTCATGTGGCTAAACCTCCTCTGAGGGTATTGCTACTGTTTGCCTTGTTAAAATGGTTTAAAGGAAACCACCAGATCCCATGAACTCTAACGTAACAAAGAAGGAACCAAGCTGAGTTGACATGAGGGATTGTTTACTCATCAAATTGTACATATAACTTAGGGGTGTGCAGAGAAAAAGAAATGTCTTTGGAGCCTGTTTCATATAGGGGGCCACTTCACTTTGGATTAATTTAGACAACACCTCGTTTGCTTTGGTTTTGCTTCAGATTTCTGAAGGACTCCCCATTGATTATACTGGGGAAATAAATAATAGATATAACTTTTCTATTTGCTGGCAGAATTAGCTAAAATTTGCAGGCATAAAAGCCTATTGTCAGAGGATGGAACAGTTGAATTCCAGACAAATAAAATACAGGGGAATTTGTGCAAGGAGCCTTTAAAAGGCTTTTACAAAACAACAACTATAATAATAATAATAATAATAATAATAATAATAATTAATAATAATAGATGAACCAACCATGACAGGTATCCAAAATCTTTTGGGGCCCATATGCAAAATTTGGAATGTGTCAAACATGTTGTTGGTGCTACCACTGAATAGCAGTTGTAGTAGAATGGCCACTCAGATCGAGTAAATAAATGAATGAATCTGCAGGTGGCTCTCTACTCCGCTCCCACTAACACCCATAGCTGCCAAGTTTTCCCTTTTCTCGCGAGGAAGCCTATTCAGCATAATGGAATTTCCCTCAAAAAAGGGGATAACTTGGCAGCTATGCTAACGCCATAGTCCAATAGGAAGTCTGCTCCTGCATGCTTCTGACCAACCAGAATGAAAAGGAGGTAGGACATGTGTTGCACATTGGTGGGGATATGCACAGAATCAGCTGACCAGCTAAAAAAACAACGAGGAATCAGAGATGTGAGGGAAGATCTTGTTGAAGTAGTGAAGGCACACTGCCTGGAGAGAGGAAAGTGAGTTAGTGATAGAGATAAGAAGGGTTCCATGTATTTGTGAGCTCAATTCAGTGTTTTTGTGAACCTGAATTTTTGGAGGGGCCTTAACACTTCAAAGTTATGCATGCTTATTAAGGAACAGGTCTTCCTGAGTTCAATGTGGGAGAGTGCTGCTGCACTCAAGTCTTGTTTGCAAGTCTCTCATAGGCATCTGGTTGGCTACTGTGAGAATAGGATGCTAGGCTTATCCAGCAGGTTTCTTCTTGTGCTCTTAAACCATTCCTGATTACTATAAGCCATTTTCTGAATTGGATGAGCATTTTGGTTTACTACCATTGAAAGATCTTCTGATATTGTTCTATGGCAGGCATCCCCAAACTGCGGCCCTCCAGATGTTTTGGCCTACAACTCCCATGATCCCTAGCTAACAAGTCTAGTGGTCAGGGAAGATGGGAATTGTAGTCCAAAACATATGGAGGGCCGAAGTTTGGGGATGCCTGTTCTATGGTATCTTTGGTAGTCAGTTCTATATAGCTAGTTATTGAAACAACTTAAGAAACTGGTTCATCATGAAAGTTGTAGAACACCTGGAGGCATTTGAGAAGATTCCAGATTTGTATAATGAGTTAGGTATCTAGAGAGGCTGACTTAGATGAAGAATCTTTTTGCAAAGTACTTCTGATACTATATCATATTTGTAATGTCATGGAACGGCAGCAAGGTTCAATATAGTGTTTTGCTGGTATGTGTGTGTGCATGTATATCTAAATTTTATATGCAAATTTTAACAAAAGAAAGGGGGGAATTTATCAAATTAAAAATAGGACTATTACTAATAGCAACAAAAAAACCCCACCATCAATTCACATTATGGATATATTGCTAGTATTTCCTAAGCTCCTACATGTTGGTGCAACTAAATCTTATAATACTGTCTCTTGAACTTGATAACACAAGAGGCACATTATATCGTATCATGTTAACCCTCTTCAATTGTGGCAACAATAATCAGTAGCTGTTGCAACCAACCATCTGCTGTTGTGGACTTCAGCATGCCTCTGATGCTAACAAATGTGTTGATGGAAAACTAAACATGTCTTACTTGTTACAAACAAAAATTGTATGTTATGTATAAACCTTATCCTGTTTGGACCTTTTTATATAAAAAAGGAGATTCTGTGTGTCTTTAATTAGTACTGTATAACAGCTCACAGTCATTAATTCCAATTATGTACAAACAGAGAACTGAGGCATAAAAGGACTGATCAAGTAGGGAGCTGATCAGTGAAGGAACAAGAAATTTAACCCATCCTACTAAACTCAAATTCCTATACAGCAGCCCCAGGGGCCATTCTTTACCTGCCTTTTCAAATCAATTGGAGTGTTTCTTAGCAGCGATTGAAACCGTAATTGAAAATGGAGTAATCAAAATGGGATGGAAAATGGCTCTTTTATTCTTTATTGCCTCTTACCTTGCTTTTCACAGTCAGCCAAAGGATATGCTCAAGGGTTTAATATCAGACTAGGGATGGGAATGAATCCTTAAAAAGAGGTTTGGGAATACTAGATTTCTGATGTTTGCCTTCCTGCTCCTGGAGCCAACTGGGATTGGATCTAGATTCCCCTGAAGTCCTGTGATCCAACTGGATTATCGTCGTATTACACACACCCCGGCCACACCACAAGTATGTGCCTTTAATGCCACCCATTTTACTCTAGTTTCCTCAGCTGGAAGTAGAGAGTCCAATCAACTGTAGGTCCAATCAACTCTGGACCCAATTAGATGGACAGAATTATTTTTCCAAGTGAGCTCCAGAGATTTGGAAAAATTATCCAACTTTTCCTAATTATCTCTATAGTGGGCTTGGTTGAGTGTATCCGCTGATCACTATGTAAGATCTCTATGTAATAATGACCATTCTATGTAAGTAAGAGTCTGCCAGAAGGTGGTTTACATGGAGACATTAAGGGGGAAAAAGGTGTAGCTTTCCTCTTTGTCCATGCCAACAGTTCAGTGTAATGTGTGTATCTGACAGTCCTCTGCTGAATTTAACAGACCTGATCTCTTGTTTTTATTTCCTCCACCCCCTTCCCTGTCATTTTCAATATTAGGGGGCATAAACAATGCTGCTATTTGGCTTGGCCCTATGTCCTTATCATCCAATGATGGTTTGCTGAGTAATGGACAGTATTGGCACATTCTCATACATTTTGAAGAGGAAAACACCCAGTCCATTAAAAGGTCCAGATGGCCTGAAAGCTTGTGCCATTGGTTGGGAGTGGTGCACAGCTTGTTGGCAGTGCTCAACAGCCGACTAGCCTGCAGCTGAGCAGCATTTGATCCTCCTCAACAGGTGTCACTGCGACTCAAAGAAAATTGCATGGAGAGGGCAGGAAAAAACAGTTGCTAGCCAGGACTGCTCAAGCTCTTCCGAAGAGAGGCTCCCTTCTCTTCTTTTAAAAACGAGGTTTTTATGCTGTAGAGCCATGTACTTCTACCCCTTCCCAAGAGGCTTCTGTGGCAAATGCAAGAGATTGGACAGAGCTGGTTTGGAGTGCCTCTCTAACTGACTTGACATTTCATTTTTCTTAAGTGGCTTTTCACAAGCGTTCACTGCATGAGTACTTTTATTCTCTATTGTGGTTTCTGTTCCTTGGCTAATTACCTCATGCTGACAGTCTGGCATGTCTACTTGCCACGTAGTTCTGCTCTTTATTAATTTTGTTGAATAAGGACTAAAAGCATTGGCCAGGGGTTCAGCAACCATGTGAATGCTTCCCTGGGACTGTTGACCTACAGCTCCATCTGCTGTTTTAATCTCAGATATCTTGCCAATGTGCTACAGTCTTGCCTACTTTCCCTTTGTTTAAGGGCACATCTGCACAATGCACATTTGGAGGGAGGAACAGGATGTGGTCAGAAACCACATCGGATTCCTGCAGGGTACATGCATCCGAACATGGCCAGTGATCAACCACACTGCCTGTTCGGAAGATGGAAGGGAATTACAAGCTGGGCTGGCCAAAGTGATATTGTCTGCACAACCCACTTAGCAATGTCAGCCCTGTGTTCTATGGAGTTGAAGTTTAGGGTGATTCTTGGCTTCTCAGTTTGGGGCTACAGTACTGACCTGATACTGTCAGAATCTGTTCCTGTCAGAAGGGAGTGGGGGGAAGGTAACAATAGTCAGAAGCTAGCTAGAAGCAGAATCCCCTTGCTGGTTTTATAGGGGTCAGGCAATATCCTCTGAACTGATCTGGCCTATTGCGGTTGAGCAGCTTATTTCCTGGTGTGATCATCCCAGCAGTTTCCTCCTTTTGCCAGAGCTGCATGAGGCACACATGCTGAATCTCCCTTGCCCACATACTTGGTGTTCTAAGTGCACAGACTACTGTGGGCTCAAGTACTGGCAAAACACGGTAATCTGCCATTCAAATCCACCCCGGTTTGTCTAACCACCCTCCCCTACATTCCTTGCATTCTCATCTTTCTGAACATTTTTCGAAGTGTAACTTTAAATTAGGGAGGTGAAACCTGTGGTAAAATGGGTGATGGATTCTGGACAGTTTACGTTTTGTCACTGCATGAAGATTAAAACTTGGCTCGGCAGAGCTGAAAGTCAAGTGCATCAGCCCAATGTCACTAGAGCTCCTGTAAGGATATTGATAAAAAAAAAAAGGAACATATTTTTTCACATGATAAAGCTGCTTTTGAAGCTGAAGACAGGCAACCAGTTTTTCAGGGATGATAATTCAGGGTAATAACTGTGTAGCAGGAGACTTTATCTGGAGCCAGGCACTGCTTTACTTGTGACCCTGAATCTTGGAGCAAGAGATTCTAAGAGGTATTAAGAGCTGGTGGAAATTTTACACTTGCTATGTATACAGTGGAGCTTTGAATACGCTAGTGGAGTGGGTGCTGGGCATTTGATTTATGCAGATTGAGTGACAGTCTTTGCCCTTGTCCTTTCTCTTGTGTGTTCTTATACAATCAGTGCTGCACCAAACACTGATCACACTCACTCCCAGCCACCTGACTGACTGAGCCACCTGCAAAAAAATCTTCACAGGTTTGAAAGAAATCCTGCTATGGCTTCTTGTGAACACTCCCTGAGTCACATCTATTGACCAGTTAATACAGGTGACAGAATTGCAGAGCAACTATTGTCCACAAGTATACAGCAGGGTTGGGTGGGCTTGCTTGAATTTGACCTCATAGAAAACTGAACATGGGAAACTAACATGTCAGGGGGGCATTAGGTCAGACCCACTTCCATAATTTATTAGTTTTCTGTGTGCAGATTTGACCCCCCCCCCAAGCAGAAACATTCAGACATACGGTACAAGCTCCTGCCTGTAGCAGAAAGTGGTATAGTATAGGAAATTGGTTTTTCCATATGTTTCTGTTGATTCTTTTATAGTGTTGATCTGAGTCTTCCGTTCAGAATTTTCCTGGTCCATTTTAATGGCACAGTTGCAACATGTCACATACCTGCTTTAACTTAAGTGTTACCAGGAGATACAAGAAGAAGATATAGGTTGATGTCAACTCAACATAAAGGTGACATGGCCCCCAAAAAGGTGAACAGCAAATCCAGACCACTGTCGTTAAACTCTCCCTTCCCCATCCCAGCCCTGGAGTTGGAACTTAATCTTAGATTTTCTTCTCCTATATCAGAGGCAAGTCCTCCTAAACAATGTAGTTGTTGCTTCTGTAGGCTTGACATAATCTGCTTTGATAGGAGGGTGGTTTTGATGCCATATATGTGATACAACCCATTTCCCCCCTGAATTCCTGTGTCCAGTCTGCTTCTGAGTGGAAGATCCTAATTGTTCCCTTTCTTTCAGTGGCTTGATTTGAAGTATGGGTGGCTCTTGTTGTACCACTCTACAAAAGAAGCTGTGGAGGATTCTCACCTTTTCCTCCCTGTCCTTTCCTTCCACTTGCCATCCATCCTAGGAAATGTCAGGAGAGCATATGCTCCAGTGTTTAGTTCGTTTGCATAATGAGGCTAATGTGTATGCATAATATATAAAGAATATCTGCATGGAAAGGTTCACTGTGTGGTGTCTGTGCACCTTATTAAATTCTTTCCACTAAGAAATGCACATCCTGAGATATTACATATAATATTTGCCAACAGAAAGGAACAACAGCAGTTCAGCAGCAAACATATCTGGATATGGTATAGCATTGGTTATTGTTAGTAGCATTAGCAGTATTAACAGATACATCTGTATCCAGACATTCTTCCAATGTGCTCAGTATGACATATGAGGGTTATCACATTAAAAAACAAAACAAAACAAACTTTACAACTCTAGGAGTTCAGCTAGGCTTTGAGAGACTCATTATGACCCACTGAACTTCATGGCTGAGTGGAGATTTTAACCCAGCTTCCATTGTCAACATCCTGCCCCAGGGACTTAGGGGTAAGGGCAGGTGGTAATGGTGGTGACAATAAACAGCAATAATAAAAAGCATTCTTTTAAAAAATTCCAGTTCAAGATACATTTGTGACCTTGCCTCATTCATTTCCAATCCAGCTTTTCACCAGAAGCAAAAGGTTTATCTCACTTGCACTCGCACGTGTATATATTCACGCGTATATATTCACGTATAAATATTCTCCTCCCCCACACTTTGCTATTTACTGAAGGTCATTTTAAATCACCCAGAAATGAAAAGTGGTACTTCTGAAGCAGCTAGTCCACATCACTTCATGGTAAAGGCAACTCTGCAGAACATGATGATTCCTCTGTGCAAGATTCATATTGGGAGATGCATTTTTCCTGCATTTTGTTTTTACTCTTAAAACAAAGATAACTCCCACTTGTGCTCCAGTTCCATGAACACCCAATGGATGCATACTGTATCATTAGCAAAGCTTCCCTCCTTAAAAACACAGATATATTATTATTTAATGGATATTTAATTGTCTTATTATTCTCTCCATATGGTTCTTTTCCTTTGAGCACAGCATGGGAGCTGATGTAGCTTGGGATACAAATTCCTATGAGCAATATTGATAACTAAAAATGTAGCTTTATCATTGGCAAGAATCAGAATGAAAAAGAATTTAAAAATTCTAGCATGGCTACAGTATCTCTATTTTCCTCCTCAGTGCCAGAATTCTACTTGGTAGGAAATTTGTCTGTATCCCCCTTGGTAGGTTTCCTGTCTTCCAGGTGTAAGGAACCTGTTCTCAAAATGGGAGATATTTACTCTTCTGTTCTCTCAGAAAATATAGGCTAGCTGCAGAGCTTTTTCTCCCCCAGCCGAAACTCGCCAGAGCCGAGTTCTGATACCTCTCAGGTGGATAACATTGCCATTATAAGAGAACAAGGAAGGCTTTCATTGTAAGTTCCGGCACCTATTTTTCTACAAAAAAAAAACTGGCTAGCTGTTAGTTGACTTGAGCTGAAGTATATAGCAATTGATTTCTAATGGCATAGAGAGGAAATGCTGCCACTTTGACAGAAAGTGCAAAGGTTTATTAGGGCAACTGGCCATTCTCCACCTGTACTGACCACTAACAATCTTAAGATTGCAGTCTTGTACTTGCTTAACATTGAGTATGGGGTTACCCACAATTACCTTTTGCTCCTTTCTTTCCAGACACAGCTCCACACTTTAAAGCTCCATGTCTGAGCTCTCTCTCTCTCTCTCTCTCTCTCTCTCTCTCTCTCTCTCTCTCTCTCTCTCTCTCTCTCTCTCTCTCTCTCTCTCTCTCTGCCCTGGAGCAAAACAACAACAACAACAACCTGCAGATTGCCTTTTGTTCTGATTGAGCTTTAAAGAGTGGGCTTTGCAGGGATAGCTCCAGAGCAAAAAAAGAAAAGGACACTTAGACACAGAGTTATATTTATTTATTTGCTTATTTGTTTATTTATTTAGTCTACCACTCATCTGTAGATCTCAGGTCACTTCACAATATAAAAATACAGGAGGAGGAGGAGGAGGAGGAGGAGGAGGAGGAGGAGGAGGAGGAGGAGGAGGAGAAGAAGAAGAAGAAGAAGAAGAAGAAGAAGAAGAAGAAGAAGAAGAAGAAGAAGAAGAAGAGGAGGAGGAGGAGGAGGAGGAGGAGGAGGAGGAGGAGGAGGAGGAGGATTTCATATCCCGCTTTATCACTACCAGGAGTCTCAAAGTGGCTCACAATTAGGGTTGCCAGACTCAATAGAAAGACTCAAGAGAAACCAGCAGACTCTTTGCTTGGAAATTAAACAAAGGGTCTGCTGGTTTCTCTTTAAGGTTTCCAGACTCAAAAGAGAGCAGGGCAATTCAAGGCACAGGCGTCCTGTCCATTATTGAGTCTGGCAACCCTACTCACAATCTCCTTTCCCCTCTTCCCCCACAACAGACACCCTGTGAGGTGAGTGGGGCTGAGAGACTTCAAAGAAGTGTGACTAGCCCAAGGTCACCCAGCAGCTGCATGTGGAGGAGCGGAGACATGAACCCAGTTCTCCAGATTACGAGTCCTCCGCTCTTAACCACTACACCACACTGGCTCTTTATTAATTAATTATTAATTATTATTAATAAAAGCACAAAATACATTAAAAAACAAACAAACAAACCATTAACACCCCCCCATCCCACAAATATATTTAAAGTCCAAACTGTGCCTGGAAAGTACAGAGGGAAGGTAAGTGTGGATAAGCCCTAACTCCAATTGGGCTGAATGGAGATTACTTCTGAGTAGCCATGGACAATGAATTTTTAGACAGTGTTTTTTTTAAGAGGGCCTCCTTTTCATTTGAGAAGTAAATTAGGTGGCCATGGCAAATTCAGAAATAATGGGACCAGGGAACAAAGTCCTCTGCTCTGCCAGACAGCAGCTACAGTGCTGGGGATAACATGGAGGCATTGGCTGAAGGAGAAAGATGAGCTTGATCTCTTGTCATCATCAGTTCTTACAGACTTTCTGCTGGGTAGGTCTAGTAAAGTCATTATGGATACTAGGTAGCCTACGCCAAAGAAAATGGGGCTCTTGCACTTTTAATTGTTGCGTAAAGGAGACGAGTTCTTTTACACAATTATTAAAAGTTCAAGAGCCCCATTTGCATTTGGCCACTCAAATTTTAGCCAGGTCAGAGTGTGTGTCCATATATAGAGAAAGGGCTCTGTCGATGTGTGACAGAAGGCAAAAGGGTCCTCTAGCTTCCTGATTTTCTTAATGTCATAGTAAGGTGTTTTTTTTGTAAGCGCACTTATCAGGAGCTCAAGCTGTGTTTCAATTTCATATCCATTTTGAAATGTGGCTTCAAACAAGGCAGCAAATAACCTTATTACCATTATAAATCATTTGTACAGCATTTGTAATTTGCAGTGTGCTTCACAGTTTCGTACCTTGTTCTTCTCCCCAAATTCCAGTAAGATAGAACTGTATCCTTCTGATTCGGAAAGGAGGGAGAGAGATGGGAAGGCAGCTTCCAAGTGGGGATTCCCTTATTGGATCCAAAATCACATGTGCAGAATGGATACAATTGTACACTCAGATAAACATTTTTGTTGTGCTGTACACACAGAGCCTAGGGCTTGCTGATCAGAAGGTCGGCAGTTTGAATCCCCGTGACGGGGTGAGCTCCCGTTGCTCGGTCCCTGCTCCTGCCAATCTAGCAGTTCAAAAGCACATCAAAGTGCAAGTAGATAAATAGGGACCGCTCTGGCGGGAAGGTAAACAGCGTTTCCATGCACTGCTCTGGTTCACTAGTCATGCTGGCCACATGACCTGGAAGCTGTCTGCAGACAAATGCCAGCTCCCTCGGCCTGTAGAGCGAGATGAGCGCTGCAACCCCAGAGTCGTCCATGACTGGACCCAACAGTCAGGGGTACCTTTACCTTTGCATTCATATACGAGGCATCTAATGTTGGGATAACGTGGCGTGGCTGAATGTGCTCCTTTCCATCCATAGTGCAATACAAATGAGTGTATACATCCCCAGTCATAGCACTCAACTATATCTTGATTGGGGACTATTGTGGTAACATAAGAGTTGGAAAGGCATAACAGCCAAGATCATTCAGCTATCTATTGGTTTCCGAGACTTGTTTGCCAATAGAAATTTATGCAATCCAGCAGGACCGGTGCATCCTGAGATCTTGCCAGAAATTGGCAGTGAAGACAGCAGGGCGCCCACAGGGAAATTACCTTATTGACTGCCTGAGGTGGCTGCTTCACACCACCTCATGAGTGGGCAGGCTCTGCAGTTCAATCCAGACTACCTTGTTCTACAAGGAGGGAGAGCTGTCCCACCAAAGGGCCTGTTAGATTTCTAGGTAAGCTGTGAATCTTGTTGAGTCTAAGATATGGTAACATGTCCAACGCTGTCAAGTGTGTGTCCATTGCTGTGCTGGGATTTAAGCATAGGCTTCTATGTCCACATTTACAGACATTGTATCATGTTGTTTGTTATCAGTTCCTTGGCGAATTTGGAAGCCATTGAAGTGCTAAATTTGAGTTGCTTGTGCTCTGTTTGGTACAGTTGCAGGTTGAAAGAAAGTTATTTCCCCCCTCTTTATAGGTGGAGTGAAGCCTAGACATTAGGCAAGCATGTATTTTAGGCAGCTACTTCACCACAAGCAAGTTAATGTGAACTTGTGAAAGCATGCCTCTTGGTAACTAACAGAAATACCGTTACAAAATATGGCATTTGAACGTGAAAGAGTTGCATTGTGATTTTTATTTTATTTTTATGATTTCTGCAAGGCCACACAGAGGGAAGAAAATGTGGCTTTGGCTTGCTATGCACCAGCCTAGCAGTCTTCTAAAGGCAGTCTTCTAAAAATGTGTACTGTATATAACCTACCTACATGGCAATTTGAATCAATGCACAAGGCTATTGATATATTCTCTGCGTGTGGAGTCATGTAACCTCTACCTCCACCACCACCATCACCAAAGTTAGTTTAAGTTTGTTCCACTCCATGCCAGGTTAACGGCTTCATCCTGATTATGTTTACTCAGAAGTTCATTCTATTGATTTCAATAGGATTTACTTCCTAAAGAAGTGTTTGTAGGATTGCAGCCTTAATTATTTTGTGATCTCTTATCAGCTTAATGCAGCCTAAGTATTTTTTTAAAAAATCAGAACAGAGTTTCAAGGCAAATAGAATATAAACCTATATGTAGGCAATCCTTGATAGCAGGGGTGGGGGTGAGGTGTGTTACTGAATTCTAGAAAAGATGGTTTGCAAACTGTAATTAGGGAAGCTCAGTAGTTTATTCCCAGAAAGCTATGAATGTCAAAGTGGAGACACATAATGGACTTTGAGGAAGCAAACTCTCCCCTCCATTCCTCACATCTTGCATGTTTTTCATTTGGAAGTAGATTAATGTTACTGCTAATATTGATACTGGGGGAAATGGTGGATGAATGGTATTTGTCCTGGTTTTGATGGTATTAGCCATGCAAATTAGTTCTTAACAGCAACACCTGTGAATGTGTGTGTGTGGGGGGGGGGGGAAGAACTTTGAAAGATTATGGCCTTGTTAGGTTATTCAGGTAGAGCAAGCAATGTTAGAGGCACTAAGTGAAGGGGAGCGATAGATGCTGATAGCTCTGTGTCACAGATATTGGGGGGGCTACTTAAGTAATTAATTAATTAGAGGCACTATGAAGTCTTGATCTCTGTGACAACAGTCACTGCAAATGCACACAGGCGCTCCCACAAGCCCAAGTGCAGGATAAATATTACCCAGGAGACTGACGGGCTACCTCCACGTTGTTAGATATTAATGCAAACAAAACTGATACAGTATCCTCTCAATTTCCCCTGTCATTGGCATCCATTATGCATGTGTGAAGGCTGATGCATATGTTTCTCAGTGTTTGCTTATTTAAATAGCGAGTGGCATGCAGCATAACAACATGCCACTTCATACGGTTCCCTGTTGGAGGGAATATCTCGAAAATTTGAACACATTTGCCACTGAAGCTGATGAAAAGTGGATGTTTTTGTCCCCACAAGTCTTGCCCATCTGGTAAAACCAACAGTTTGCAAACTGCTGATTCCTGGCCAATAGGTGGCTGATGCTGTGACATGTGCCACAAGCCTTTTGACTGGTGGTGGTCATTTGTTTGGATTGCATGTTTCCAGAGTGCTGCATGCAAGTCTGACATTATCATTATGCAGCTTAAATTACAGTAATACCTCATGCTCAAGCAAAAAGACAGAGTAGCACAGATAAGGAGAAAGCGGGAGTGGGGACAGATCTAGAAAGACAAACAAATGTAGAAAAATGAAAAGTGATGCTTGTGGTGGTGTGTGTGTGGCCTGTCTCTTTAAGTGACATGCCCAATCTGTAATTGAAACTCCCCTCCCATCCTTATGTGTGGTTCCCTTCATAGCTCAGTGGGAACCAGTCTTGTCTTTGAACCAAGCCCTAGCTTCTATGCTGAGTGTTGATCCATTGGTTACCAGTAAATACAACTGTTGAAGTTATCCTGACTCCTGCTGTTTTCCTGGTATTAGACCCATTACAAGGTCTCCTCACACAGTAAGCACCTTTCCCACACCATGGGATGCTACATATGGCGAAACTGGGGTAAATTTTGGGTCTGCGTAAGAAAAGGGCAAAGACTTCAAAACCTGTTCCTGACACTCTCGAAACCTACTTGGACATTTCATATTTGGGGTGTAGTATATGCAGTGCTCCCCCCCCAAAAAAATAGGTGTTGGTACGCACCATGAAGTTGTTACAGTAAGTACCACACTTTTTGACAAAAAAAGAGGTGCTACTGGTATATGGGTATGTTACAGCATACCCTTGAGAACTCCCTGAAAAAAGTACATGTCAATACTCTGCAATCCACACACAAACACACATGGTGATTCCAGCCAGTATATATCCTCTGCTCCTCATTATTGCTTATGAGGATGAGAGCACAAGACCAAATGATTCCCACCCCCCTGTTGGAGTATGTCCTTGGTACACTACTGCATCAAACTGAGCAGTCTGGACAACTGTAAGTGTGTTTGCACATCATTTAAAGGCACAAACAAGAGTCTTAGGTCTCCTTCCAAACTTGACGTGATGGATATTGAGATCGCCCCAATGGGCTCATTGACAGCAGGTATATCGTCTCCCCAAATCTGAGCAGAATGTCCAATGGAAAGTAGATGTAACTGATGGTTTCAATGTCAGTGAGCTGCTTTGGGTGCAAGCTTCCCAACCTCTACACCCATGTTTCTTATAGGTTGTGGCAGTACTTACTACATTGCTAGAAAATCTGAAAATGATACAAGGCCTGACTGGCTCAAGGCAACCAAGAACAGATGGAAGGATATTGGGTTGTATGAGTTTCAAGCTTGGGGTTGGAGTAAGAGGACTTTGAAGGTTCAGTCTAAAATGTAAATGTAAATAAATATGGGGGAAGTTATGCGTATCTGGGGCTTTCCCCTTCAGTTTACCAATCTTCTAAATGGGAGAGAAGGGATTTTCACGGCAGCAAGAAATAGTCTATGCTTGCAGAATGCAAGCTGATTATAAGGCTTATGAGCACCCGGAGCTGCATTGCTTTTTTGAGCCCAGTCAGTTAGATGGCCAGTGTGGGCGGAATCATGTCTCGTAATGTAGTAAAGGCATAGCTCTAGGCACTGCAGAAGCATCTCGTGTATTTGAAAGAGCTTTCATTCTGCAGCATCACAGTTGGCAAGCTAGTTGAAAGATCAAGCTGTTTGTGCATGGTGTCCTCAGTTTGACGTCATTTAATACAGATGGAATAACAGTGTACAATGTAAATATTAGGATGTGTTGTACTGTATTGGCCTGAATATAAGCCTCACTTTCCCCCCAAATTCCGACCGTGAAAAGTTAAAGTGCTGTTTATATTCGCAACCTTATGGTATGCAGCCAGGAGCGCAGGGTAAACAGTGCTAGGAGCTCGGCAAAGCGGCGCCCTCCCTGTGCGTAGTCCACTGCTCCCCCAAGGCCGGAAAGGGAGAGAGTGAAGAAAGGGAAAGGCCGCCGGCAAATGCAGCACGGCTCCCGCCTCCCTCCCTTGGTATGCAGACAGGAGCAGTGAGGAATGGAGCGGCTTATATTCGGGTATTTCTCTCCCCCCCCTCCAATTTTAAAGGTGTGGCTTATATGCGAGTGTGGCTTATATTTGGGCCAATACGGTAATATAGGAGAGGGAGAAAGGATGGAAAGCAGGGCTCTGTGTATATAAAAGTTAAAATTCATGCCCAGAGCAAGCATACATACCCCAAATACTTTCTGCTGGAGAAAAGCTATGTGAAAGACACTGAAGTTCTGGCCCCTAACAGCTATAAATCTTACTCAATCCCTTCTCTTGCTTTTAAGGATCTTCTGAGTGGTTAGAGTATCGGGATAGAACAAGGAAGACCCAGGTTCAAATACCCCTTCAACCACGATACATCTCACTGGGTGACCTTGGACTTCTCACAGTTTCTTACTTCAGAGGGGTGCTGAGAAAAATGTATATGTGGGGTGGGTGTGGGTGTTTATATGCTGCTCTGAACTGTTTGGAGGAAGAATAGGTTAAAAATGTATTAAGATCTCACTATGCATTTCCCACAGTTTTTCAAATCATTTTTTTGTAGCCACAAGCAATATTTATTTAAAAAATAAAGCTGAGATCTAAGGATGTCAAATTCTGTACTCAGCACACATATTCTTAACTGTTTTGTGGATTCGGGAAATTTGATGCACTGAATTTGAACCATCAACTGACGTCCCTGTACTAGGCTGTATGCAAGGGAAAGTAAATGTTTATTCCTTATAAAAGTCCTGCTCAATTTTCCCTGGACACAGAAGGCACAAAACCCTTTCTGGTTATTTATTTTTTAATGGATATCATATCTGAGTATGATACTCTGCTTTGGACAATAGCTGTAGCCAAGAACTAATGCATTCTTATTCTTCAGTGATAGTATAGTTGTGGCAATTCAGCTAAAAAGCGGGTGGGGGACATGGACGTTGTACGTGTTCTAAACCACTGGTGAGCAACTTGAAGTATAAATTAGAAGCTGTCTCCTTCTTTCTGTCTCTTGGGCTGTTACCGTGTATTGTATCTCTTGCCACTAGGTCTTGCTAGGAGCAGAGCCCTTCCTATACCCCTATGTGCCAACATTGTTGAGGTTCCTGCTATTTTGCATTAGAGCACTGTGTCAAGAAAACGCAACTCCTGAGTTCAAGTGCTACCTATTTGTTCTTTTTTTAATCAGATATTTACTTAGGAGGATTTCATTATGCTGAATCTACAAGCTGTGAATAAATTGGCATGCAGTAAATTTATTCCTTTTGAAAATGAGACTTCCACCCTGGGTAGAACTATTTAATAAAAAAGGAACGTTTATACAAAAAGCAATTACTTTGTCAGTAATTTTATATATATATTCTCATACCTGCTACTGTAGATACATTCTGTTTGTATTTCAATATGAGCTTTATCCAACTTGCTGCTGCACTGCTTACAAGCTGCAAGTTTGAATTTGTGATGTCAACCATGCAACTAACTTTTTTAAATGGATCGTGAAGTACATTCAAATAGATTGACTGACTCTAATCCTTTTGATGTGCACATTTATTGGCTACAGTGGACTGTTCTCCTCTGGTAGGTCCCTATGCTACCCTCAACACTCTCTCAGTTTAAAAATGGATTAGATTGGTGGTTCTCCAAGGGTGTGGTGTGCCACACTGGTGTGGCAGGAGAGGATGGCATCTGGGGTGGGAAGATTCATGGACAATAGTCTAGTATCAAAATAATTATATATACAACCAGAAACAGTATCCACACTTCTCTTCTACAGTTCTCCACAACATATTGTTGTGAACAGGGATTTTCAACCCTGACAAATATAAAAGCTCAGAGAAGAGAAAGGCTCCTTTGTGTTGATGAGATGAGTGTATCAAATCAGACCTACTATAAATGGGATTACACGGCAAAAGCAACTAGCACACACCTCTCATTGAGTTTATATACGTACTTAAGGTACATACGTAAGAGGCTCGTTTATAATTATATTTTGGGAATGATTTGTGTTCTTATGTAGCTGCATTGTTTTATACTTTCTGACTGTCCTGTGATCTTATTATAAAGTAGTTGTATACTATGTTAGAAATCAAGAATTGCTAGGAGTTGTTTCTTTTTGTTTTCCAATGTATTTCTTATCAATAATAATAATAATAATAATAATAATAATAATAATAATAATAATATGGTGTGGTGCAAGCAAATTTTTATTGTGAAAGAGTGACCCAGAGAAAAAAGTTTGAGAACCACTGGATTAAAGGGTTGGCGGGTGGAGGTTCAAAAAAGGAAGAAAAGTACGATGAACTGTGATGTATGCGTGCTATGGCTTGCTTGCAGGCTCAACATCTCTAGATAGAGGCACTATCAACTATACTCAGTTGTTAATATATCAAAACAAAAAAACTGACCTGAATGCTGAAAGGCTCATATTCTTTCTCACATACATACACTCCTACCCATCCACTTACCTATCTGCAAAGCCACTCACCCTAATTTGATTGAGAGGATGCAGTTGCCTCATGAGGTGAAATAATGGTGACAGTGCATGAGTAAAGGTGAAAAGTGTTGGCACAATGTGAGTTCAAGAAGGTGGAAAGAGCAAAAGTAGTTGTTGCAATACTGAGTCAGAAAGACTCTTCTGCCCACCATTTACTATATTACTGGAATGCACATGCATACACAGTAGTTTGGGGGATTTGATTTTCATTGCCTGTGTGCTACTTTATTATTGAACAGCTGGCAACATGGAAGCCAATGCAACAACAGAAAACTCCATCATGAGAGGTTTTGGGTTTTTTTTGTTTTTTGTTTTAATGTGGATGAAGACACGTTGTGTTTTTATTTATTTATTGATATTCATATCCTACCCTTTCTTCCAAAGGAGCCCAGAGCTGCAAAAACATGAGTGCTAAAACATCTAAAAACAACCCCAATACAGATGCAGACTTAATTACACAACATTGTAGTTATACAACAGTGTAGACTTAATTACATGACATTTCAGAAGAAGTCACAGTTGGATCTGTTTGTCTTATTTTTGTCATCTTGGCAAAGCTCTCCTGGAGTTTTAGGCGACCTCTCTGGGGTCCTGTAACAGATGCCATCCTTTTATTGTTAACTTGCTTACACTTCGCTTCTATTGTGTCTCCTGCAGTGACTGTGCATGCACTCATTGTTATCAAGTGCATTTCTCTTTATCTCAGAGTAATTTATGGCACAGTATTTCTTCTCCTGTTCATTCTTTCCGCTGCAGAACTTCCGTATAATTCTTAAAATCACAGAATTGGAAGGGGTCCCAAGGGTAATCTAGCCGAGCCCCCTTCAAGGCAGGAATCACAGCTAAAGAGTCCCTGACAGATGGCCATCCAACTCTTGTTTAAAAACTGCCAGTGAAGGAGATTCCATCACCTACCAATGTCATCAATGGTGTACCTAGGGGTTGGCCAGGTTGGCCCCCTCCAAGGGTGCAGGCCCAGGGGGGAAACAAAATTGTGCCCCACCACTCTGGTTCAGAGTGGCTAGGACCCTGCCTGCCCATGCACTCTCCTTGCCAGGGGCTCTGACACCATTCCACTGTTAAAATGCACACTGTCAGAAAGTTCTTCCTAATGTTTAGTCAGTCTTGTTTCTTGTTCCTTCTTCCATGTGATAGACTTTTAGACATTTGAACACAGCTAGCATATCACCTCTCAGTTTTCTCTTCTTCAGGCTAAACATACCCAAGTCCCTTAACCATTCCTCAACAGTGTGATGCAGCAGCAGAAAAAAACTAATGCTATTCTATGCTGCAGCAACCTAGTCCTAGAGTGTCCAGATCAAGGGAAGTAATAGTATCACTCTATTCTGCCTTGGTCAGACTACACCTGGAATACTGTGCCCAGGACCCCATCATTATTATTTTTTGCTATTTTAACCAAAATTAAAATAGACACAGTGTTAGGGGGTTTGAAACCCAGCACCTTCATGGAAATGCAAATTGTCCCCCTCCCCAATCACTGAGCTAGTTGTCTGATGACCAGAGAGGGAGCAAAAATCCCCTTCTCAGTTGATCCGCACATATTGACTGAGGAGGGGGCCAGGTGCTTGTGCGTGTGTGTGTATGCATGTGAGAGTGGGGTAGCCACACCCACTGTTGGAATGTGACCCCTGAAGGCTTGGCCTAGAGTGAACATGGCCCTAGAATCAAACAAAGGCTAGTCACCCCTGATAGCAGACATATCAGTACCAGTGTAGTGCTTGCCTCTGGGTTGGCATTACTGATATCAGAACCCTCCTTTGTGTTTTGGGTATCTTATATGTTAGTAGAATAGTGTGATTATAAGCAAGTGGCTACCATGCAGGGTTTCACGAATATCCTCATGCTAAGCCTTGGAGAGACAAAAAAGGAATAGGACATGTTACTGCTTTTTGAATCTCTCTGAGGCATAGCATGACAGGGACAACTGCCCCTCTACCGCCAGCTTGGGCTGGAAAGGTGGGTGGGTTCATCCCTACAGTCACGAGTGATGCGGGTGGCACTGTGGTATGAACCACTGAGCCTCTTGGGCTTGCTGATCGGAAGGTCGGCGGTTCGAATCCCCTCAACAGTGATGAGCTCCTGTTGCTTTGTCCCAACTTCTGCCAACCTAGCAGTTCGAAAGCACACCAGTGCAAGTAGATAAATAGGTACCACTGTGGCAGGAAGGTAAACGGCATTTCCATGTACTCTGGCTTCTGTAACAGTGTTCCATTGCACCAGAAGTGATTTAGTCATGCTGGCCACATGACCCAGAAAGCTGTCTGTGGACAAACGCTGGCTCCCGGCTCCTCGGCCTGAAACGAGATAGTTGCCTTTGACTGGACTTAACTGTCCAAGGGTCTTTTACCTTTACCTTACAGTCACTCAATCAGTATGATACAATAGTTAAGACCCCCCCCCCAAACACCCCTGCTCACTTTAATGTAAACATTTTGGCTGGCTACCAAGCTGAGTCAAAATTTGTAGACCTCTATAGCCATATATTTGAAGCCACCCATGAACCTTATTAAACGCTGCCAGGTTGTGTGCATGAGTGAGTGAGAGAGAGAGAGACTGCCAGCAGATGTGTGTGCTGAGAGTGTGTGACTGTTTTGTTGATTGCTCCTTTTGCTCTCAAGGAGATTAAGCTATTTTTAGACCCAACTATTGGTGTGAAGCCAGCAGAAACATTACATCTTTTAGATTTATGAAAGTTGCTGGGCAGATCTCTAACACTTTCATGGAATTGCATTTATTTGTGATTCCCCAATCTTTCTTTAATTTATTTTTATCTGAGCACCAATTTGCATAGGAACCCCTCAGCACTGATAGAAACCCTGGTAGGGATGGGAGTTTGTCAGTAATCTAATTCATTTGACGTTTGGTGGTAATGCTGTGCTTTTTTTCCCTTAAAAAAGTAATTTATTTTCTAATTATTCCTTGTCTAGTACACCCGTGCATTGCTGAAGTGTTGCTATTTAAAATATTTATCTCTCTGCGCTGTGTGATCTGCTTGAAGGCCATAGCAGAGCAATGAAATAAAAGCACTCATTCCCAATGCAGGCACATTACTTTGACTTGTCTTGGGCTGTTTTGACGTCTCCCTGTAAATACATTTGTTTTTCGTTAGGATTTTTAGGGGTTTGTGGGAAAGCCAGAACCATTATGCTATTTATACATTACACACAGAATGAAGGGAGATAAACAAGTGTAATGAACTCCTGCAGAAGCCATTCCTCTGCTTCTCCTACTTATCAAATGCAAGTGTTTCTCTGTGTGCTCCACCTCTCTCTTCTGTGCAGTTTCATTCTGTTCGGACTGCCATCAGCACATGTGTTATTTGTGATTCCAGTTCAGTTCTCTTCTGCTGGAAGATCTTGATGCCCTTTACAAACATTAATGAAGTTAACCTCGCAGCACTCACCCTCTGTGTTATCCTCAGTTACATTGCCTGGGAGAGTGGCTTGTTAAAGACAGCATGGTGACCTTGAATTGGAAACTAGTTTTCCTTCTTATCATGCTCTCAACACTTCCCTTGTTTTCCAGTTGCAGAAGGGCTGCCCTTTCCATAAAACAAGGTGATGTAGTCATGGGAAACAGCCTAGAGCAACGGTACTGTTTCCCTCTGTCTGTCCTCCAAGAAATGTCATTCTGAAAAATAAAGAAGAGGGGTGTCATTTTGACTTCAGGTTTCAGAAGATCTAAGGCCAGCTTTGACAAGTCAGGCATCAGGTAGATTGGCATTACCGGAAGAAAGTTCTGCAATATGAAGAGGCTGCAGGAAAGCTGCTACCAGTATATGTTTACTGGTCTTCCATGTCCTTCTGCATGAATATCTCTTTAAGGACCTTGATGAGCTGAATCAGTACAAAATTATCATGTTTGGCACAAAATTGTTTAGACCAAGGACAATTGGACACGTTCCAATTTGGGAACTTCGCAGATGTTTGGAAGATAACAATTCCACTCCAGAGGAATATGAAAAGGATAAAAATGTTAAACAAATGTGTTCAGTTTTCTAAACTGGCAGATTCAATGATCTATCTCTTTCCACCCATACTTTCTCCTTATATTTGGGCCCTCACAAACTGATGTCTTCTCAATCTTTCTTTTTAAGCTCATTGAGTCTGAGAGTTTTATGCTGCATTTTTAAATAACTTCTCTTTTCTTCATCTTTGAACTGCTAATCTCCTGAGCTGAAGGATGCTGGGACAAAGAGGAGTCCTCAGAGTGGAACGTCATAAAATTAGCTTTTGCTGTATTAGTTTTTGCACACTTATAGATTGACGACTAGCATTTTGCTGGGTCGACTGGCAGTACACCTTTCTTCTGGGCAGGAGATGCATGCGGTTGGCACCTCCCCTTCTGCTGTAGCCAGCTTGGCTACACTAGATGCATGCAGACAGAAATGTTTGTAATCATTTGCAAGTGAAGTGATTTCATCAGTGCTTCTGATGTAGTGCAGTTTTACAGTGTGTTATAATCAGAATTGCTAACATTCTGCATATTGCATTAGGTACCAGCTATTTAAGTGCTTTCACTTGTGTAGCAAATTCATATTTGTGAATCATCATATGTAGAGTTCTTTCATGTAAGCCACAATGAGTGTATAAGTGCAAAGGGACTCTGCAAGTGCTGCAAATTGGGACTCAGATAAATGTTTGTGTTTGATTTTTTTTTGCTATTATTATTATTATTATTATTAATTTATATCCCATCTTTCCTCTAAGGAGATCAAGGTGGTTTACATAGTTCTCCTCCTCCCCTTTTATCCTCACAGCAACCCTGTGAAATAGGTTAGGCAGAGAGTGAATGACTGGCCCAAGGTCAGTCAAGGAGCTTCATGGGTAAGTGGGGATTTGAACCCTACTCAGATAAATACTGTAACCCCTTTCTGTTACTCTTTCTTAGGTTCACTGATGTATTTGCATATCAAAAGAGAGTTGTAAATAAGCACAATTTCAGTCATCAATGAACACAAATATACAATAAAGATTATTTTATTTATTTATTTTTATTTTGTCCTGTCTAATAACAAGTCAAATGGGCCTTAGAAAGCACTGCTAATAACAAGGCCAGTGGAAGTGATGATATTCCAGCTGAACTATTTAAAATTTTAAAAGATGATGCTGTTAAGGTGCTACACCCAATATGCCAGCAAGTTTGGAAAACTCAGCAATGGCCAGAGGATTGGAGAAGATCAGTCTACATCCCAATTCCAAAGAAGGGCAGTGCCAAAGAATGCTCCAACTACCGCACAATTGCGCTCATTTCACACGCTAGCAAGGTTATGCTTAAAATTCTACCAGGCAGGCTTAAGCAGTATGTGGACCGAGAACTCCCAGAAGTGCAAGCTGGATTTCGAAAGGGCAGAGGAACCAGAGACCAAATAGCAAACATGCGCTGGATTATGGAGAAAGCTAGAGAGTTCCAGAAAAACGTCTACTTCTGCTTCATTGACTATGCAAAAGCCTTTGACTGTGTCGACCACAGCAAACTATGGCAAGTTCTTAAAGAAATGGGAGTGCCTGATCACCTCATCTGTCTCCTGAGAAATCTCTATGTGGGACAAGAAGCTACAGTTAGAACTGGATATGGAACAACTGAGTGGTTCAAAATTGGGAAAGGAGTACGACAAGGTTGTATATTGTCTCCCTGCTTATTTAACTTATATGCAGAATTCATCATGCGAAAGGCTGGACTAGATGAATCCCAAGCCAGAATTAAGATTGCCGGAAGAAATATCAACAACCTCAGATATGCAGATGACACAACCTTGATGGCAGAAAGCGAGGAGGAATTAAAGAACCTTTTAATGAGGGTGAAAGAGGAGAGCACAAAATATGGTCTGAAGCTCAACATCAAAAAAACCAAGATCATGGCCACTGGTCCCATCACCTCCTGGCAAATAGAAGGGGAAGAAATGGAGGCAGTGAGAGATTTCACCTTCTTGGGCTCCTTGATCACTGCAGATGGTGACAGCAGTCACGAAATTAAAAGACGCCTGCTTCTTGGGAGAAAAGCAATGACAAACCTAGACAGCATCTTAAAAAGCAGAGACATCACCTTGCCGACAAAGGTCCGTATAGTTAAAGCTATGGTTTTCCCAGTAGTGATGTATGGAAGTGAGAGCTGGACCATAAAGAAGGCTGATCGCCGAAGAATTGATGCTTTTGAATTGTGGTGCTGGAGGAGACTCTTGAGAGTCCCATGGACTGCAAGAAGATCAAACCTATCCATTCTTAAGGAAATCAGCCCTGAGTGCTCCCTGGAAGGACAGATCGTGAAGCTGAGGCTCCAATACTTTGGCCACCTCATGAGAAGAGAAGACTCCCTGGAAAAGACCCTGATGTTGGGAAAGATTGAGGGCACTAGGAGAAGGGGTCGACAGAGGACAAGATGGTTGGACAGTGTTCTCGAAGCTACGAACATCAGTTTGACCAAACTGCGGGAGGCAGTGCAAGACAGGAGTGCCTGGCGTGCTATGGTCCATGGGGTCACGAAGAGTCGGACACGACTAAACGACTAAACAACAACAAGGCTTTCTATTATCAGGAAAGCAGTTGGTTTCCTGTAGGATATGACTACCTGTGCTATTATTGTTTTAATCTGTCAGTTTTTAATTTTTATCTGAAGAAGTGTGCATGCACACGAAAGCTCATACCAAAATAAAAACTTAGTTGGTCTTTAAGGTGCTGCTGGAAGGAATTTTTTTATTTTGTTTCGACTATGTCAGACCAACAAGGCTACCTACCTACCAACACGACTAAACGACTAAACAACAACAATAACAAGGCCAGTGGAAGTGATGATATTCCAGCTGAACTATTTAAAATTTTAAAAGATGATGCTGTTAAGGTGCTACACTCAATATGCCAGCAAGTTTGGAAAACTCAGCTGTGGCCAGAGGATTGGAGAAGATCAATCTACATACCAATCTCAGTTTTCTGTTCTCAGTTCTCTGAATGAAGCTTGGCCAGTTCCCCATCATGGTAATGGAATACATTCACAAACAAGTTAATGGGCTTATTCTTCTAGCTAGCTAGCCTGTTCAAAGTATGTCTTTGATATGTACCTGCTTATTAGCAATTATTGAATCAAAAAACTTTCCTTTCATGTAGTAAGTTGTAGTAACCAAATCCTGCTGAACAGAAATTTGTATTTTTTGAGGCTTTATGCCTGCTGTCATCATACTAAGCTATGGAAACTTTGTTACTAAATGGAATTAGGTTATTGGTTATTAGGATCCTACAGTTGATTGGTAAGAAGCTACATGGCTTTTGTGAGGTCATAGTCTAGTCCAGGCATCCCCAAACTGCGGCCCTCCAGATGTTTTGGCCCACAACTCCCATGATCCCTAGTTAAGAGGACCAGTGGTTAGGGATGATGGGAATTGTAGTCCAAAACATCTGGAGAGCCGAAGTTTGGGGATGCCTGGTCTAGTTGCATATGATTTGTTTTTGAAAGACCAAATGAAGAAGATGCATAATTTTAACATGTAATTCACTGCTGATTTTACTCATATTTTGAGAAATTTTAAGTTAACTTGTTTTTAACATTTGCTCTTATTTGTATTTATACGTGAATGGGACAAATGGGCCTCAAAGTTAAGCACGGCATATTTTTGTGACATCCTAGAACTGCTTCATGCATTACTTTTCCTGTCAAAGAGCCAATCTGTTGCAGGGAGCATCCACAGAATCCTCTTGTTTTTCAAGCTCACACTATTTTGATCCCAGTGCATTCATCACTCCACTCCTCCAATTCACTGAATTATACTTGCTACTGTTACATCCACCTTCTCTGTGATAGATCATTTTTTTGAATCTCATTTCTCCCCTTATCCACAACCTTGGCTAAGTTCATCTATCTGACTTATGACCTTATACCTGCACTTTTGGGAGCCTTTGAACTCAAAGTTCCTTTGCCACCCTGCTTTCTTGACAAATTCACGTATTCCTCTTCTCTTCCTCTTTTACATGCTTAGCAGTGATCAAATCCATAGTTGGTCCTCCTTTTGTATTTTTCCATCTTTCACCCCTTCCCTTTCAGGTTTTGGATTGGTCCTTTATAAATAAACATTTCTTCCATTTGTGCTACATTTCCTTCTGTTTTCTCCTACACATTCTCCTACCTTTATCTTACCGGTATGTATCCTAATTTAGGAACTTAGGAGGCTGCCTTCTACTAGGTCAGAGCACTGGTCCATCTACCTCCGAACAGTATTGTTTACAGTGGCTGCCGGTTGGTCTCCAGGGTTTCAGGCAGCAGACTTTATCAACTGAACCTGGAGATGCTGGAAATTAAACCTGGGGCCTTCTGTAGCTATCCCACTTCATGCTTGCCCCAACTGCTGAGAAAAGCCAAGGCAAACATCCTGGAACATCTGCAGCAGCTTGCCAATGATTGCCAAAGTCCAAAGAACCAGCTTCTGCCCCACCCTTCAGTTACAGTTGTTACCTATGCCTGCAGCTCTGTGGAGTAAGAGTGTTTGACAACAGGTGGAAATTCTGTAAGAAACTCTGCCAGCTGGTCATGAATTTTCCAGTGAGTAGTCCTCACCCTGTACTCCCATTTATCTGAGGCAACCCAGCAGGGAACCATATTATGAGTCTCAGCCTGGACAAAGGTTTCATCAGGTGGCAGCCTCGCCCAGACATCTTGCACCCTTCGCATGGGAATGTGAAGTGGGGTGAAGCCTGCCACCACCTCACTGACACTTTGCTTTGTCCCAGAGTGGAGCAGCAGGTCTTTTATGAAGCTGGAGAAGAGGATGCTTAGCTGCTTGCACTCCTCAGCCACTTCCTTAAATTCCTTCCCTGAATTCTTCTCATTCTACTTGCTGCTGTTTAGACCCTGTTCCTTTCCTCTTTTCTCAAACAAATACCCCCTGTTAACTTTCTCTGTTTCACATCTTTAATCTATTTGTATCATCTGATTTTATTCTTCCCTGCTTTAATTTTGGTCTTGTCTTGCCAAGTCTTTAAAACAAAAAACAAAACAAAACCCATTCCTGCAGCCCTCTTTCTCTCTTGTTAACCATCACCCATCTCTTTGGTTCTTTTCCCTCTAAGATTCAATATCAAGCTCTAAAATATGTTCTCTGATAATTTTCTCCTTGATCCCTATCAGTCTGTTTTTTGTATCCCTATCTGGTTTTTCATCTGCTCATGCGACTGAAACTTCTCTAATCCAGATCTCAAACGATCTTCCCTTTGCTAAATCTCATTTGTTTCTTTTCTCCTCTTCTATCTGTCTTTTGCTTCAGACACCATAGTGTCATGGATATTAATTGATAATATAGGTTTAATTCACCTTTTCACTCGCCTAATTCACCTTTCTACTAGTTAACTTTGGCCACATACACCCGTGCTCTCCTAGCAACTATTGCCCTAGCAACCTGCTTACCTATTGGACACTGTTGACATACAGTGGGATCAAAGGGAAGGAAAGAGTTTTAGATGAGATGGAATTCAGTAGAGGATGCTAGTTAAGAAGAAACAATTCATTTCAAGTTAAAAAAAATAGTAATGAATCTGTTTTATAAATACCACACATCAAAGTGGAGGGTGCAAATTAGGGACAAATCCTAAGCTAAGGTGGAGTGTCTTGGAGGGCTATTTTGTTTGCTTGAGCTAAAGTGGAATCTGTGTGAAGCATCCCAAGTTAAAGAGGGATCACTTTGTTGTTCCTCATTGACTCAAATACAACAAAACAAAACAAAACAAAACACACTGAAGACATGTTTGTGAAAAGCAAAACTAATCTCTCCAAGCTTAGTACCATATAAGGAAAATGCCAGAATGGGAAGAAGCTCTGACTATTTTGACTAGCAGGTGTAGCCTGTCATAAGAGGGATTGATTTCACCAGGGCTATCCAATCTCAGTGCTTTGAGGGAGGAATGCTTATGACAAAAAATAAGTATTGCAATAAATATGTCCCTTGCTGTTTTGCAAGGCTGGCATGTGTTAAGAGTTCTGAACTGGTAGATTTGGAGGTATCCCTCCAATACATCCTTTCCAATTGTGTTACCAACTTCTTTCATTACCATTTTCTCCCCATTTATTTTATTTTGAGTCATTTGCTATCATTAACAGTCCTATTCATTGATGCTGTTTTAGTTTTAGTTTGTTTTAGCAGTATACAGCATTATCCCCCTTTCTCTAGTTCTAAGTCTGGGACTTCTGTTTGTGAATGCTTGCAAATTTAGTCAACTTCTGTCAAAAGGAAACAAAGTTAAAGCTGTTTCTGATTCCCCATAATGGATGAAAAACTAAGCCGAATCAGGCAGCTTCTGAAGTGCTTCAGATCAAACAGGGATACTTTCTGAAGTTCTTTCTAAAGTTCAGGTTCTGAACCAAATGTTATAGTCAGTGCACATCCCAAACTCAAACATTACCCCTAAGTTATGACTTGTTTTTTGAATCTTAGGAAGTAAAGTTGCTGAAAATTCTATGTAGGATTCTCTTTAGTTTTATCATTTCTACTTATGTTTAATATAAATAATTTGTGAATCTAGTAAGGGATCGGATGCTTTCAGTACCTCACCTGCAGTTTCTAGTAGCTGTCATAATATTCTGAAATTAAGATTGGCTCCTTCAATGCATCTTTTTCTTTGCTAAACTCCTTGAAATTACTTCCTTGGATAGTGTGTAATGCTTCTTACACTATGTATTATTCTGTTTGATTTTATGAAAGTGAAATAGTTGTCTCTTGAGTTCTTGATAGAAGTTAGATGTCAAATCAAAACTTCCACAAAAAACTACAGGAGTGATGTCTTTTCCTCATTTTCCAGCACCAGGGAAAATAAAAAACCCACCCCTGCCACTTAGACTCTTTACACCCCTCCAGTGGTGCATTTTTATGCCTGATAAATACTTGCTGCTTCATACGGTCTTTTTCTTACCTAATACTTCTTATACTTCGTGTCCCACTCTTTGTGACCCCATGGGCGTGCTCTCTTCCATGAGGTCACAAAGAGTCAGACATGACTAAATGACTTGTTGTTGTTTAGTCGTTTAGTCGTGTCCGACTCTTCGTGACCCCATGGACCATAGCACGCCAGGCACTCCTGTCTTGCACTGCCTCCTGCAGTTTGGTCAAACTCATGTTCGTAGCTTCGAGAACACTGTCCAACCATCTTGTCCTCTGTCGTCCCCTTCTCCTAGTGCCCTCAATCTTTCCCAACATCAGGGTCTTTTCCAAGGATTCTTCTCTTCTCATGAGGTGGCCAAAGTATTGGAGCCTCAGCTTCACGATCTGTCCTTCCAGGGAGCACTCAGGGCTGATTTCCTTAAGAATGGATAGGTTTGATCTTCTTGCAGTCCATGGGACTCTCAAGAGTCTCCTCCAGCACCATAATTCAAAAGCATCAATTCTTCGGCGATCAGCCTTCTTTATGGTCCAGCTCTCACTTCCATACATCACTACTGGGAAAACCATAGCTTTAACTATACGGACCTTTGTCGGCAAGGTAATGTCTCTGCTTTTTAAGATGCTGTCTAGGTTTGTCATTGCTTTTCTCCCAAGAAGCAGGCGTCTTTTAATTTCGTGACTGCTGTCACCATCTGCAGTGATCAAGGAGCCCAAGAAAGTAAAATCTCTCACTGCCTCCATTTCTTCCCCTTCTATTTGCCAGGAGGTGATGGGACCAGTGGCCATGATCTTGGTTTTTTTGATGTTGAGCTTCAGACCATATTTTGCGCTCTCCTCTTTCACCCTCATTAAAAGAATCTTTAATTCCTCCTCGCTTTCTGCCATCAAGGTTGTGTCATCTGCATATCTGAGGTTGTTGATATTTCTTCCGGCAATCTTAATTCCGGCTTGGGATTCATCTAGTCCAGCCTTTCGCATGATGAATTCTGCATATAAGTTAAATAAGCAGGGAGACAATATACAACCTTGTCGTACTCCTTTCCCAATTTTGAACCAATCAGTTGTTCCATATCCGGTTCTAACTGTAGCTTCTTGTCCCACATAGAGATTTCTCAGGAGACAGATGAGGTGATCAGGCACTCCCATTTCTTTAAGAACTTGCCAAAGTTTGCTGAGGTCGACACAGTCAAAGGCTTTTGCATAGTCAATGAAGCAGAAGTAGACGTTTTTCTGGAACTCTCTAGCTTTCTCCATAATCCAGCGCATGTTTGCTATTTGGTCTCTGGTTCCTCTGCCCTTTCGAAATCCAGCTTGCACTTCTGGGAGTTCTCGGTCCACATACTGCCTAAGCCTGCCTTGTAGAATTTTAAGCATAACCTTGCTAGCGTGTGAAATGAGCGCAATTGTGCTGTAGTTAGAGCATTCTTTGGCACTGCCCTTCTTTGGAATTGGGATGTAGACCGATCTTCTCCAATCCTCTGGCCATTGCTGAGTTTTCCAAACTTGCTGGCATATTGGGTGTAGCACCTTAACAGCATCATCTTTTAAAATTTTAAATAGTTCAGCTGGAATATCATCACTTCCACTGGCCTTGTTATTAGCAGTGCTTTCTAAGGCCCATTTGACTTCACTCTCCAAGATGTCTGGCTCAAGGTCAGCAACCACACTACCTGGGGTGTATGAGACCTCCATATCTTTCTGGTATAATTCCTCTGTGTATTCCTGCCACCTCTTCTTGATGTCTTCTGCTTCTGTTAGGTCCTTACCACTTTTGTCCTTGATTATGGTAATCTTTGTACGAAATGTTCCTTTCATATCTCCAATTTTCTTGAACAGATCTCTGGTTTTCCCCATTCTATTGTTTTCCTCTATTTCTTTGCATTGCTCATTTAAGAAGACCCTCTTGTCTCTCCTTGCTGCTTTTTGGAAATCTGCATTCAGTTTCCTGTATCTTTCCCTATCTCCCTTGCATTTTGCTTGCCTCCTCTGCTCCGCTATTTGTAAGGCCTCGTTGGACAGCCATTTTGCTTTCTTGCATTTCCTTTTCCTTGGGATGGTTTTCATTGCTGCCTCCTGTATAATGTTACGAGCCTCCATCCATAGTTCTTCAGGCACTCTGTCCACCAAATCTAAATCCTTAAACCTGTTCCTCACTTCCACTGTGTATTCATAAGGGATTTGATTCAGATTGTATCTTACTGGCCCAGTGGTTTTTCCTACTTTCTTCAGTTTAAGCTGGAATTTTGCTATAAGAAGCTGATGATCTGAGTTACAGTCAGCTCCAGGTCTTGTTTTTGCTGACTGTATAGAGCTTCTCCATCTTTGGCTGCAGAGAATATAATCAATCTGATTTCGATGCTGCCCATTTGGTGATATCCATGTGTAGAGTCGTCTCTTGTGTTGTTGGAAGAGAGTGTTTGTGATGACCAGCTTGTTCTCTTGACAGAACTCTATTAGCCTTTGCCCTGCTTTATTTTGAACTCCAAGGCCAAACTAAATGACTAAACAACAACAACTTCTTACCTTTGCCCTTTATTCTTCTCCTCTTTCTTGTCTTGTCTTTTATTTCACTTGTAAGCCTGAGGTCATAACCTGTGCCTTATTTTTTCTTTTATGTAAAGTACCTAGCCTTTGTAAACAAGTTAAAAATAATTTTAATAGTATTAATACATTGTGGAACAAGATTAACTCCATGAGTGAGTGGATCATCACAGTCAATACATGCAGTGGTATCCTATTTGTGGCAAGAAACACACATCTAACTACTATACTGTGTTCATTGCCATATGTGCTTCTTTGAAGCTTTATAAAGATTATCTTAATAACATAAGAACCACCATCCTGGATCAGTCCAAAGGTCCATCTAATTCAGCATCCTGTTCTCATAATATCCAACCCAAAATCAGATCCTGAGCGGAACAGCACTCTCCCCATTTGTGATACCCAGCAACTGGTATTGCCTCCGACTGGAAGTAGAGTACTATCCTATAAGAAAAAGTGAATGAAGGTCTCTGCCATCAATACTAACAATGTTCATTTCATTTCTGAATCTTCCACATTTATTTGAGGAAGATTTATCTGCAGGAGTCTCAAGATGCTGGTGCTTCAGGTTTCTAGGCCATGTCAGAAAAAGCTTACGCAAGCTTCAATATTTTGTTCTAAATTTGTTACACTGATTACTTATGGGATGGGGACTGAAAATTATTTGATTGGAGATGACATTGTAATATAGGTGACATGGAGAGAGCTAGGATAGAACCATCCCAGCACCTGGACCTGGTATTTTCTGTGTCATGTGTTCATTTTTTCATTGTTAATGTTTTTGTTTGTTTGTTTGTTTTTGGTTTTTTGCAAATGGGACGTGTGGTTTCAGTTTGACTTTGCCCTCTGTGGCATTTATAGCTTCTCTTTGTCTCTGGGCTGCCTTCTACAGCTGCTCTTTCAATAGAATTACTCTTTGGCAAAAGAAGCGTGGCCTTCAAGAGGCCCTGTAATACCTGATCCAAATTGAAATGTTAAGTCTCGAAGCAATTGACTATGCTCAGACTGCTTTTGTGACAACATCATACCCAAGAGATAGGTTTAAACTTTGGTCTTCTGGGCACTGATTCCTAGTTGCAATAGAATCAACAAAAGATATGCATATTGATCCTCAGAAATTTCACCTTCTCGTTTTGCATCATTGTGGCACATGGACGGTTAGAGAGTTTTGCCATTGACTGCTGCCAAGATTGGCAGAAAGCAGCCAGGATTTGTTCAACCTAGTGGGTACCTGACATAAGCCACTCAGCCTTTTCTGTGCTCTGGTCAGTTCTTTCTGTTGATGGTGCTGCATTTTTCTTGTCTCCAGTGCTGCCACCTCCAGCTCAGTGCTGTTATTGCCTATGGCAATAAATGTGCTGATTTAAAACTGCATTTCTGCTTTAACTGGGCTTCTTCTTGTCTGTGTGTTCTGCCATTGCAAGCCACAAACTGGCTTTTTAGTCCCAGATCACTCGTGGCTTTGACTTTGACTACCAATGTCTTGTCTGCAAAAGTCTCCAAGCTGTGTTGGAGATGCGTGACATTAAGACAACTAATTCCAGGAGGCACTTCCTACTAGGGATGCAATGCTTATCTAAATAAATTGATTAAAAACCATTTGATTGACTGAAAACTTCTTCCTGATTAATTAGGTGACAGACTTTTGTTTTGTTTTTAAAGGAAAGTATTTTAGTATGAATGCACAGAGAATGCTGTGATGTGAGTGTGCAGGAAATGCAGATATAATTAATTAATTAGTCTGTTGATTGAAACGTGTGATGAAGTAAGCTTTCTTTTAAACAGCCCTACTTCTTAAAAATAGAATAAAAATGAGGCACAGGATATCAAATAAGTTATTCTCAGCTCCAGTTCATTTATGCTGTAGTCAATTGTGAGATGGTCGTAACTGACTAACAGGTGCTTGGTAACCCATGCAAGATTAATAGCTCTTTCTGCCTAGCTCTTCTTTTTCCATTCCACAGCAGGGTGGCAATCATACTGTTATGTACTGAGCTGAATCCTAGAACAATAGGATTCAGAATCAGCGGGAGCTACCCAATCCAACTCCAGGTGGAAGTGAATCCGCAACCTGATTGGCCTGCTGGAGCAGCCAATCAGGCGGCTGGCAGAAGCGAATCTGCTACCTGATTGGCCTGTAGGAGCAGCCAATCAGGCTGCAGGCAGAAGTCAATCCACAATATAATTGGCCCACAGGTGTAGCCCTGAAGTAGCCAATCACGCAAGGCCCATTGTGTAAATAATGTATATAAGCAGATGGTTTTGGGAAAAGAGCCATTCTTCTTCTCCTCTTCTCCTTGATGACTATGAGCTGAATAAAGAGCATGAAATTCACTCTCGACTCCGAGTACATTTCACTGGCGACGAGGATGGGATCCTGCTGAGCTGACCGCCACCACGCACTGCACCGCAGCACCGCCACCTGCTGCACCGCTGCATCGCACTGTGCATCCAGGCTTCAGCTCCAGGACCCAAGGAACCCAGAATGGCAACCGACAGCAGCTTCTCGCCATTCAAACCAGCATCAGGAGACTGGGAAGGGTACGCCGCCCGTTTCAACTTCCTCCTGCAAGCGAAAGAAGTCACCAACGATGCCATGAAGAGGGCGACATTCTTCAGCGTCTGTGGAGAGGAGACGTTTGAAATCGCCCGGGCTCTCCTTGCACCTAGAGATGTCGCTACCGTCTCTTACAAAACAATAATGGAACGGCTGAAGGAGCACTTCTCACCACAGCCCTCGGTGGTAGCTTGCCGAAATGCCTTCTACGCAAAGCGGCAAGCCCCGGGGGAAACCATAACTGGGTTTGTGACCTCCCTCCGCCAAGCCGCCCGGCTATGCAACTTCTCAGAGTTGGAGAACATGCTTCGTGACCGCCTCGTCGGTGGCCTGAGGGACGAGATGTTGCAACGACGCCTCTACGCCAAAAAAGACCTCACGTTCCAGATTGCTCTGGAGGAAGCCCTGGCAACCGAAGCCGCCGAGAGGTCAACGCAAGAGGCACGACCGGCCCCGCCACCCCAACCGAGGGTCTACCACGAAGACCTCACCGACGAATCCGAATCTGACAGGGAGGAAGTACACCGAGTACAGCGGCGCACTCAAGCAGCACACACACCACAGCAGCCTCGACGAGAAGGAGGGAACTGTGCAAGCTGCGGGGAGAACCACGAGAGGAGGACCTGTCGTTTCCGCAACGCAGAGTGCAGGCAGTGCAGAAAATTGGGACACATCGCCCGGGTGTGTCGGGCTCGACTCACCCGTCGACAAGCATCAGATGACCAACCCAGGAGCCCCAGGTCACACGGCACCATGCACCAAGGCAACTCGACGGAGATCACGGACTACCAGGTATTCCAGTTGCCCCATCCCAGCACAGAGAAAATTTATATAGAGGTACAGATAGAGGGAGCCCCATGCCGCATGGAGCTGGACACGGGTTCAACTCTATCCATAATCTCGGCCCGAACATTAAGGGAACTGTGCCCTAATGGGGGTCCCAAACTAAGGCCGGCCCCATTCACCCTCCGGGACTTCCAGAAACGTAAGGTCCCTACAATGGGGGTGGGGACCTTCAGGGTGCAATATCGAGGGCGAAAGCAACAATTGGACTTGCTGGTAGTTAAGGGCCCCTACGTTAGCTTACTGGGACTGGCATGGTTTGGACCTCTGGGGCTAGCCGTTACCGGGGTGAACCGCACTAGCTTACAAGTGGACGTGGACGCCATATGCAAAGAGTTTCCAGGGGTTTTCGATGGGGCATTGGGACGATATACAGGACCCCCCATTGCCCTACAGCTAGACCCCGCTGTACGACCCATCAGGCACAAGGCCCGCCGGGTCCCATTCGCCCTGAAACCCCGCATAGACGAGGAATTGGACCGGCTCGTGGAGCAAGGAGTGCTGGAGCCGGTGCCCAACGCCCCCTGGGAAACTCCAATTGTCACACCCGTCAAGCCTAACGGTTCGGTCCGCATCTGTGCAGACTACAAATGCACCATAAACAAGGCTCTCACGGCCCATGCATACCCAGTGCCAGTGGTCAGCCATGTCCTCGCCACCCTGGCTGGGTCAAAAATCTGGGGCATTCAGAGTAGAGCGGCTGCAATTTGGCGTTAGCGTGGCACCAGGCATATTCCAGAATTTAATGGACTCTCTCCTTAAAGGGATTCCTGGCGTCACCCCTTTCTTCGATGATGTACTGATCGCCGGGCCCACACCAGAGGAATTTGAGGACCGCCTCCGCTCCGTCCTGCACCGTTTCCAGACGGCGGGCCTCAAGGTGAAGCGGGAAAAGTGTTTACTGGGAGTGCCGCAGGTGGACTTTCTGGGATTTAAGGTGGACGCAGAAGGGGTCCATCCAACCGGTGACAAGGTACGGGCCATTTGTGAGGCCCCAGCGCCCAAGAGCAAGCCCGAACTTCAGTCATTCTTGGGACTATTGAACTTTTACCATGCCTTCCTTCCCCATAAGGCAGCGGTAGCGGAGCCCCTACACAGACTCCTAGATAAAAGGGCCCCTTGGGTGTGGGGCCAGCGACAAAGGGCCGCATTCCAGGCAGTCAAGGACTTGCTCGTCTCGAACTCGGTCTTGGCACACTTCGACGAGAGGCTGCCAGTGGTGCTGGCATGCGACGCCTCTCCCTATGGCATCGGCGCTGTCCTGGGACACCAACTCCCGGATGGAAGAGAGGTGCCGGTGGCATACTTCTCCCAGACGCTTGCTGCAGCCGAACGAAACTACTCACAGATTGACAAGGAGGGTCTGGCAATCGTGAAGGGCGTAAAAAAATTCCATGATTTCTTGTACGGGCGGCCCTTTACCATAGTGACTGACCACAAGCCGTTGCTTGGCCTGTTTGCCCCCGAGAAGCAGACCCCCCAAGTGTTGTCTCCACGTGTCCTCAGGTGGTCAATTTTCCTTGCCGGCTACCAGTATGCACTAATCCACCGCCCTGGGAAGGCGATGGGCCACGCAGACGCCCTCAGCAGGCTACCACTACCAGAAACAGGCCCCGACCCAGCGCCTGCGCAAGAGGTTATGACCCTGGAGCTGCTTCCCGACCGACCCATTCAGGCACAAGAAGTTGCGCACCATTCCACAAAAGATAGGGTCATCTCCCGGGTCCTGGACTGGGTGTGGCGAGGATGGCCCAGCAGCAGCCCCGGGCCAGAATTCGCCGGCTACACAAACCGCAAACATGAACTGTCGGCCCACAAGGGGTGCCTGTTATGGGGAAGCAGGGTTGTTGTTCCCCAGCCCCTCCGCAAAAGGGTCCTTACAGCCCTACACGAGACACACCCAGGGGTAGTGAGGATGAAGGCCCTTGCCAGGAGTTATGTGTGGTGGCCGGGGATTGACAGAGAGATAGAGGCCTGGGTCCAACACTGCCAGACCTGCCAAGAATCCCGCCCGGATCCCCCAAGGGCCCCAGTCCAGCCCTGGGAGTCCGCCCGACATCCATGGTCACGCTTGCACGTGGACTTCGCTGGCCCCTTCCAGGGAAAAACATTCTTCATAGTGGTGGATTCCTACACCAAATGGCTGGAGGTCGCACTGGTACCGTCCACTTCTACGGCGGCAGCCATCCGGGTACTACGTAAGCTTTTTGCAACCCACGGGCTCCCTGACACCCTCGTCTCGGACAATGGAACCGCATTCACGTCAGAGGAGTTCCAGACCTTCACAGCGCAGAACGCCATCCGCCACATCCGCTCAGCACCATTCCACCCTGCCACCAATGGCCAAGCGGAGCGCATGGTGCGGACCACCAAGGACAGCCTCCGCCGCATGACACAAGGGGACTGGGAATACCGCCTTGCCGCATTTCTTCTAGCACAGCACAGCACCCCAAGCACAACGACGGGCCGGAGCCCAGCTGAACTACTAATGGGCCGGCGCCTTGCAACTAGACTGGACCGACTTCACCCCGACAGAGCTCAGGATGAGGTAGTGGTGGGGAAAGGCAGGAACCCCCGGACATTTGTGGCCCAGGACGCAGTGTACGCAAAGAATTTTGGGGCAGGCCCAGCATGGGTACCCGCCACAGTCACCAAGGTGACCGGTCCCGTGTCGTACGAGGTACTAACGGAAGGGGGGCAATGTTGGCGCCGCCACTGCGACCAGCTACGGCGACGATTCCCAGGAGGAACCCGGGAGGAGAGCGGGACAGAGGGGTCCCAAGGGGACAGCAGGGCAGTGAGGCCTGTAGAGCGAGAGGGGTGGGCAGGGGAAGCAGAAGCAGTAGGCACAGAGGGGCGCCCCGAGGCTGGAAGGACACCGGAACCAGAGCCACAACCTAGTAGTTCAGTGGCGCCAGACCAGACAGCCCCGGCACAGCCAGCAGCCTCGGAACACGAGCCAGAACCAGAACCCCTGACCAAGGAACACCCCAGGCCACAACGCACACGGAGGCGGCCAGCAGACCTTGGGGACTACGAATGCAACTTCCCGGGCAGGACTGGAACTTAGAGGGGAGGGGTGTTATGTACTGAGCTGAATCCTAGAACAATAGGATTCAGAATCAGCGGGAGCTACCCAATCCAACTCCAGGTGGAAGTGATTCAGCTCAGTACATAACACATACCAATACCAAAGCAGACTGAAAATGAAATCCTTTCTCCTTCATAGCTGAACTATTGTACAGAGAAGAAGCTTGATGGACAAGGTTTATGCAGAGAGAAACAAGTTACTAAAGATTATTTGGAACACATTATCCATTTTTAGTTAGCTCAGCTGTGCCCCTCGGCAACCTTATTATGGAATTTCTAGGATCTGCAAGCTTGTCCATCCCCCCCCCAATAAAATAGTTTACCCTACTATCATTCGTGATCGTTTGGGTTGTAAATCTGAAGAATGTTTAGGCTGGGAGTCTGGTGTACTATATCTTGAAATGTTTCCTCTTTGTAACCCACATAGCCAAATATTGAGAGACAACGTAAAAGGCTTATTCCTATACTGTATAAAGTGTTTGTATTTGGAGTTAAAAACCCCTGTTGTTGTTTTTTAATTCCAGATTGTTTTATCTTCCCTTTAAATTATTAAGTTTTTAACACAGAAACACAAATAAGGTGTCACTTTTTAAAAAGCACTTTGTTGTTGAGCAAACCTCCAAATACTGAGATTTTGACTAATGTGTAATGTGAAAAAGTAGGTTACAGTGATATACTGAACTATCACTTGTTGTTTGTCCTCTTTTAAATTAAAATCCTAATTGAAATATATATTTTTCCAACACAGTTCCACCAAATGCCCCTGAAATTTCAGATACGCTAGCTGGGAACTAAACAACATTGAAACTCTAGTTTTGATAGAAATCTATTTTAGTGCTTTATACATTTGTTGTGTGTCAGTTGATTTTGTAAAGCTGTTTTGAATACTCAGAGGTAGAGTGGAACTTAATAAAAACAAACAGGCTGTAGGAAATACTGGATTTGCATGTCATAGCCAAGTTTGCAGAATTGCAGAGCTACAGGTGGCAGCCTTCTCTGTGAAGAACCATCAGGCACTAGACTAACTCTTTCCACCCAAGCTGGCCATTGGTTTTTCCTTGACATGAAAGAATACAAAACAAACTTCCTGTTGCAGTCAAGGGTATTAAGGAGCAAAAAGTGCTTCCTGTTGCTGTTGAATCTTTCTTGGGGATGAAGTCTTTCTTCCTTGATTTCTTTTCTGTTCTTTGGTAATGTTTTGGTCCAATGTCCTGGTTTGCTCCTTGTCTGGCTTGCTTCTTGTCCCTGCTTTCGGATTTATCCTTTGGTTCTGACTGGTTCTTCATTCTTGACTACTAATTTGACTCACCTCAACTCACCCTGCTGCCCATGACCCCCCCACCACCACAATTTTATTACTACCCTGTTTCTCCGAAAATAAGACTTAGCCATAAAATAAGCCGTAGCAGGATTTTTAAGCATTCAAGGAATATAAGCCATACCCCGAAAATAAGACATAGTGATAGGCGCAGCAGCAATGCCAGCTGCAGCAGGAGGGAAAAAACAAGGCATCCCCTGAAAATAAGCCATAGTGTGTTTTTCTGAGGAAAAATAAATATAAGACGGTGTCTTATTTTTGGAGAAACACGGTATGTCACCTTTCTATAGTTAAGACCATGCTAAACATGAAGAAAATTACATAATTACAAACATAACAAAAAGTAGTCATAAACCATAAAGAAAACTTTAAAAAGTACACAACCAATTTAAACAATTTCCACATAAATCATAACAAGACCTAAAATAAAGATACAAAAAAATAATACACACACCCCTGCAACCATACGTCAACCCAGCTCTGACAATGGGCCTACAGAACCCTATTACAAACCATAGGCCTCCCCACTGCTAAGTGCCTTTGAAACACAGAGAAGAACTCTGGCCAAAATAAAATATTAGTAATACCCTGGTGTGTGCACAAAACCTAGCCTCTGTGTATTCAGGTAGACCTGGCTTTGCTATAGACAGCTCTTAGTTGTGGATCCCAGCAGGCCATGGCTAGTTTTGGAAGCTGGAAGAGGAGCCAGCTAGTCTAGTGCAGGGGTTTGAAGAGAGTCTTTCAGTGCATGGTCTCCTCAAAAGGAGATGAAAGGCTGTTGAGAATGGGGCAAGGGGGAGGGTATAAAGAGAAGTTGGTGGATGAAACTGTGAGCTGAAGGAGTCCCAGAAGGTTGGTAACAACCACTTCATTTGCAATTTTGACAAGGATAGAGTACCCATATGAACAATTTGCAGAGGTGAAACTAGTAAACCTTTACTAAAAGAGAAAGACAACTACTTAATAGAGGAGTAAAAAGCTAAAGGTAAAGGGACCCCTGACCATTAGGTCCAGTCGTGACCGACTCTGGGGTTGCAGCGCTCATCTCGTGTTATTGGCCGAGGGGGCCGGCGTACAGCTTCCAGATCATGTGGCCAGCATGACAAAGCCGCTTCTGGCAAACCAGAGCAGCACACGGAAACGCCGTTTACCTTCCCGCTGTAGCAGTACCTATTTATCTACCTGCACTTGACGTGCTTTCGAACTGCTAGGTTGGCAGGAGCTGGGACCAAGCAACGGCAGCTCACCCTGTCGTGGGGATTCGAACCACCGACCTTCTGATCGGCAAGCCCTAAGCTCTGTGGTTTGACCCACAGCGCCACCTGCATCCCTTAATAGAGGAGTAGAAAGGCTCAAAAGTAGTGATTAAGAACTGGGAGAACTGGCTATTGTTGCATTGAGGGATAGCTTATTTATTTTATTTTTTATTAAAGCTGCCAGTTGCAAGCCGTTGGATCTACCCTTTTGCTGGAATTGTGTTTTCGACCTGGCTGGAGAGAGGTTTAATCTTTTCTGTTGGCTATAGGTACAGCAGACTGGCAGAGAGATCTTCCTGATCCAAATCTCCTGCCCAGTACCTCATTAAACACAAATTGATGATGGCTTCCCTCCCCTCACCCCCCTTTTCTCTTTAAGTATTTATGAACCAGCTTGGAGATGAAACCTGCTATTTAATGTGCCAATCTTTTCTAAAAAAGAAAATTGGTATAGAAACACATCATTTGACTACAGTAGCAGTCTTAATATACTGTGATATCAAGCTGTGCCTACCTTGCCCCCTGTGTACACTATTGCCCTTCCACATTGCTTCCCCCTCCATTGTAGTCTGGATGCGAGAGCTAACTGTGAGAAACAAATTTAATGAGAGACACATAAAAGACCTGTGCAGGCATTTTCTAAGATATGTCCCCTCCTCCTCATTCTTTAAACATAATTCACATCACTAGAATTCTCAGAGACTGAAGACCCCATTGTTCCAGGGAACAATAAATGAAAAGGAAAAAATAATGAAGCATGCAAACAGATAAACCTGGCAAAGGATGGGAGTAGATGCAGAGAAAGAAAGACAGGGCCGTGGTCACACAATAGGTCATTAAAGAAAGTGACATGGAAATGTCACTTAGCTGTCCTGAGAACTGAGGGCAGTACCCTCCTAACACATCCCGACAGCACAATAATTTCTCCTTGCGCAACAGGACTTCCCCTCTCTCCTTCCCACTGCATGTACCTCATGATCTACCACAATCTGCTCTGGCAGCTTGTGGGAAACCCCAGAACAGATTTATGGAGTTGCTCTGGGCAAGGAGAGGAGGAGTACTGTTGTGCAAGTGGAAATCCTAGCACTGACAAGAGGCTTAGCACTACTGTACATTGGATGCAGCAATACAAAAGTCCCTTGAAACGTTGCAAGAAATACGATGGAGGCAACATGAGCACTGGGAGCAGGCTGAGTTTTCTTGAAAATGTTTAACTTCCCGTGGGATGCCAAGGAAGATACAGGGGCTGCTAAACACAGCACTGGTAGTGGAATAGTTATTTTTAAAATCTTACACTTCGGGTTTAAAGTATGAAACTTGGCACACTTACACAGTGAGCTACACTAAACTATTTTTTGGTAAGAATCCCAGTAAACTGCCTCTTGGATGGAGGGGCAGCAGGAGGAGAGTGACAAATATGTATTTCATTCCAGCTTTACGTTTTAGACCTGGAATCAGCAGTGACCCTCCTTTCAATTGTTGAGGAGTCATGTTCATTTTATGTGCATTTGAAGGCATCCATGCTCACAGAAAGCCACATGGGAGCAGCTGCAGTATGTGTGTGAGAGAATAGCTTGACCACATACACAGAACTGACTGCATGGATCTTTCCATTCCAGTCATCATGCATCTTCCCAGTGGTTCATCTAAGCAGCCTGGCCATGTGCCTGTGATATTATCTCTCTCTGCCTCTCTTTCTCACACACACTGCAGCTGCATGAGATAGCTGTAGCCTGTGAGAGAGGGGGGGGGGCTCTTGGTTTAAGTTTGGTGATTTTTCAGAAGAAGAGAAGAAGAGTTTGGATTTGATATCCTGCTTTATCACTACCCGAAGGAGTCTCAAAGCGGCTAACATTATCCTTCCCCCTCTTCCCCCACAACAGACACCCTGTGAGGTGAGTGGGGCTGAGAGACTTCAAAGAAGTGTGACTAGCCCAAGGTCCCCCAGCAGCTGCATGTGGAGGAGCGGAGACGTGAACCTGGTTCCCCAGATTACGAGTCTACCGCTCTTAACCACTACACCACACTGGCTCTCAAGTGGGGAAGCATTATTGTATGCGGGCTAAGTTTTAAGCGAGCATTGTTAAGTGGGGATATATAAAGTATTTATTGCGTACAGAAGATAGGCATCTAAATGGATAATTTCCATGCTCTGGTCATGAGTGAATTTGTAAGCTCATTAACTCTTCTCTTAAACTGAAGGCTTTCGATTCTAGAATATAGATAGAATATGTCAAACATTACACGCCAGCTCCTGGGGAAACATCACCAATTGTTTCTGCATGCACATAAAGTATAGGGAAGGGATAAATAGATGGAAAATGCTATTTACTGTGCTTGTCTCTCATTTCCCAGTTATATTTCCATGAAACAGCTTACTTATCCATTCACTTTTATGGAGCTCAGAAAACAATATGCCACAATCAGCAGCAAGGCAGTTGCTTGTATGCTCTATTTTGTTTTAAAATCACAAACTCTAAAGGGGTGTGTGTGCGCTCAGCATACTGCATATCAGACCTCTTGCAGCAGGCTTAATTTGAAAAGCTAATTTGAAAATGCAAGGGATGCACATATAAATATAGAAACCAGCAAGGAGAATTTTCATTGCAGCCTCTAGTTTCACACTGCAGCAATAGGGGATATAGTGCCCTGAGTAGAGACATGTTTTAGAACAGTGTTTCTCAACCAGTGTGCCTCCAGATGTTTTGGGACTACAACTCCCATCATTCCTGACCACTGGTCTTGCTAGCTAGGGATGATGGGAGTTGTAGTCCCGAAACATCTGGAGGCACACTGGTTGAGAAACACTGTTTTAGAAAGCAGGCCTGGCACTTAATGAGCAAAGTTCTCACATGTCAGGTGAGGACTAGATGGGAAAGGAACTGGGAGTTGCAAGGTAGCACACATGACCGTGCAGTTTGTTCGATGGAGTTATGTTGGAGCTTGAAGGGATCAAAGGTGTTTTGATGGTTATTCACATGAGTAAAGAGGAGAAAAAAGATAGGGAATACTGCCAAAAGTAATATTTCTCACATCAGCTGTATAAAAGAAACCAGTCAGAAATCAAGCCCTAGTTACAGGCTTTTGGAACTATACAGCTTTTTCATTAAGTATTTTTACAGAGAAATTTCACAGGAGCACCCAGAATTTAACCTTGTTTCCAGGAAGCCTTGATGGTGTTGTAGGAAGAGAGTAAGGCAGTTGGTGGTCTAGTGCATTTTTTAAAAAGAGCATTTCTTTTCTTGCTAGTGGACATGGTTCTATAGAACATGGGACTCTAATTAAATGGGAAACTCGAGGGGTGTGTGGGAAGTAAGCAGGGAAAGTGAAAACCTCCTTACCTGATCAGAGGTTTGTAAGCTGTAAAGGCTTGGGTTTTTTTCCATTGTGGATCAATGAAAGGGAAGAGTAAGGCTTTAGCTCCCTGTCTGTTGGCAATTGAAGTGTTGTAGGAGGCAGGGATGTGTAGAACCTAGGGGAAGTTGTGGTGAGGGCTGGCTGGGTCCTTGGCAGAGGAGTGAAATGGCACAGAGGGGATGCTGAAACTGGGCCAGAGAGTCTTCTAGAATGCAGCTGCATGTGACCAGTTTTCAGAGCCTGCTTCTTATTTTTGTGACTAAATGGAATCTGCCCCACCCCCCACCCGAGTTTGTTTTAGGCAATGGCATTCAGCTTTGTGAGCACATTCTAAACCATCTCTGAACAATAAGGTACGTAAGTAGGGCTGATACCACTGGGTTAGGAGTGGGAGCAGTTTCAGAAATGCAAAGATGCAAACATGTAAACACCTCTGCCATAATACAATAGCATGAATGTAAGTATGTAAGTTGTAGGGGGATTTCGGTTGCCTTTATTGGTTACTTTTCCAGAGCTTTTGGCTTGTACCTGCCTCTACTGCCAGAATAACCCACCCCCCCAAAACCCCACTCTTTGTTAACCCCTTCAGCTCCCAGTCAGTGCCCAACAACCACTATATGGCTCTATTAAGGCAGCTGCTAATCATTATAATTTTCTAGATGTGAGAGAGACTCCAGTAATAGGAGAAATGGCAAGATTTGAACCGTAGCATTTGTATTCTCTCTAGTTGCATCAGTACTATAAATGCAGGGGTGAGTAGAAAGTACACTGGGGTCTGCTAACAGATCTCTAGGTGATATGCAGCAGGTTTCAACTCTGAATTGTCTAAGAATAGCAGCAACAAAATGACACCATTCATCTAAGCTGCTGAACTGAAGAAAGCCAACCACTAATGGGCTTTTGGGTGAAAGGACTGTGACTCCTGGTACTAAAAACAAATTCCTTATTTCTCTTCTCAGTGGCAGACCTGGGTACTATGGCAACCTGTGAGAAGCCAAATTTTTGAGCCCCACCACCAGGTCCTCACACTGCCTTCCCAAAGGCAGGTAAGGAGGTGCTTGGCTTTGTTAAGGAGGAGCGAGGGCTCTGGCAGGGTCCTAGAGCCCTCCCACCCACCCACCCAAAGTGGGAAAGTGCTAACCAGGCTTTGAGGAGGAGGATTCTAGGACCCTCAGAGCCTCACGCCTCCTTCCCAAAGCCCAGTGCCTTGCTTACTAGATCTGCCTCTGTTCTTCTTCAGAATGCAATATTAGATGCCAGAGATGCCAACATGATTAAACTATTGGGGGTGCAGGTAAGCCTTGCCCCACATAATCACACGATGTGGTGCATGCACACCATTTGAATGACAGTGCCTATCAACTTGGGAGGAGGGCAAAAAACCCTCAGCCTCTAGGAGTTGGCTCCCATGTTAGATGCTGAGAGCATCAGATTGGGGAAAGCTGGTTTACATACTCAAGTTGATGGCCTTCCATTAGTTTTTGTTTTCCAGCCTTTCATCCTTCCTTTCTTTTATCTTCTCTCTTCTCCTCCCCTTCCTCTACCTTCATTCTGCTTGCTGTTACTCAGTATTTCTGTCCCTTTCTTTGCTGTAACTTTTTTTGTTAGCTATTGGGGAAAGTGGGGTGGATGTAGGGGCGGGATCAGATAGGTAAGATTGATTATTGTTCTTGTTGTTGTTTTATTAGGCACATTTGGAATAAATTAAAAGTAATAACATTTGCCTATAAAGGACATAGTGTATTGTTGACTTGGCTTTCCTTTTGCATGTGCCCTTGCCTCCTTTCTGTTCCACGCTTCACTGGCATTTATTCAGCTGTGCCCTCTCTTTTGCTACACTCTGGCACTGTGTTGTTTGCAAGGAACGGAGAAGGGTAGAGAGAATCAAGAGGGGGGTGTTCTGTTGGACTTTGTGCTGCAGAGCTGCCAGCTCCAATTTTGTCATCCCTGCTGTTTTCTGCGCCCCTAAGCCAGAGTTCAGCAAAGGGTACAGTATATTCAGAGACATTTATTGTAGATGCTGTCATGGAATGCAAAGGTAACAGTGGGCAGAGGGAAGCCTGGAAGGAGAGAGAAGGGTAAAATGCTCCTGGCTGAGGAGCACCCAGTGCGTAGGTCAGAGCTGGGGGCTGTGAATACTGTCATCACTTGTTTGAGTTTGCTTTTTAATATATATATATATTAGTGTGTTTCTGTATGTATGTAGGTGCTTAACACAAGGGCTATCATAGCGTCCAACATAATTCTAAAACTATTAGAAACAAAACAAAAAATATAACTACCATGCAAAAAATTACAGGTAGGTAGCCGTGTTGGTCTGATGTATTTTGGTATGAGCTTTCGTGTGCATGCACACTTCTTCAGATAAAAATTAAAAAATGACAGATTAAAACAATAATAGCACAGGTAGTCATATCCTACAGGAAACCAACTGCTTTCCTGATAATAGAAAGCCTTGTTGTTGTTTAGTCGTTGAGTCGTGTCCGACTCTTCGTGACCCCATGGACCATAGCACGCCAGGCACTCCTGTCTTCCACTGCCTCCCGCAGTTTGGTCAAACTCATGTTCGTAGCTTCGAGAACACTGTCCAACCATCTCGTCCTCTGTCGTCCCCTTCTCCTAGTGCCCTCAATCTTTCCCAACATCAGGGTCTTTTCCAGGGAGTCTTCTCTTCTCATGAGGTGGCCAAAGTATTGGAGCCTCAGCTTCACGATCTGTCCTTCCAGTGAGCGCTCAGGGCTGATTTCCTTCAGAATGGATAGGTTTGATCTTCTTGCAGTCCATGGGACTCTCAAGAGTCTCCTCCAGCACCATAATTCAAAAGCATCAGTTCTTCGGCGATCAGCCTTCTTTATGGTCCAGCTCTCACTTCCATACATCACTACTGGGAGAACCATAGCTTTAACTATACGGACCTTTGTCGGCAAGGTAATGTCTCTGCTTTTTAAGATGCTGTCTAGGTTTGTCATTGCTTTTCTCCCAAGAAGCAGGCGTCTTTTAATTTCGTGACTGCTGTCACCATCTGCAGTGATCAAGGAGCCCAAGAAAGTAAAATCTCTCACTGCCTCCATTTCTTCCCCTTCTATTTGCCAGGAGGTGACGGGACCAGTGGCCATGATCTTGGTTTTTTTGATGTTGAGCTTCAGACCATATTTTGCGCTCTCCTCTTTCACCCTCGTTAAAAGGTTCTTTAATTCCTCCTCACTTTCTGCCATCAAGGTTGTGTCATTTGCATATCTGAGGTTGTTGATATTTCTTCCGGCAATCTTAATTCCTTATAGAAAGCCTTACAAAATACAAAATACCTCCACAGGAAGGGCGTTCCACAGGTAAGGAGAATTTATTGAGATCTGGCTACTCTTGCACATACTTAAGAGGACATTAAGTTGGTACTTTTAAGATGAGCTCAGAGGCTCAGAGGGAACATCAGTAATATAAGTTGGAATCATTCAGTGTGACCTATGATGCTGGAATTATTCATATGTCCAGTGCTTTTTTTCTGGGGGTATTCAAGGGTGCGCAGTACCAGCACCTTTTTCCAGAAGGTGTTAGATTACTGAGCCCAAGAAGGCAATACTTGCTAATGAACTATGCTGACTAAGTATTCTGAAACCAACCCAACTTTTGGTAAAGAAGCATCTTTTATGAAGTGCTGAAATATCCAGCTCTACCAGATTCTTTCTCTCTCTCTCTCTCTCTCTCTCTCTCTCTCTCTCTCTCTCTCTCTCTCTCTCACACACACACACACACACACACACACACACACACAGAGAGAGAGAGAGAGAGAGAGAGGGAAACAGACAAACACACACACACTGGCAACTTGGAGCACAAATCTTAGAAACATGTAGTTATAGTTAATAAAATATTTTGTCTCTGCTTGTTTGTAGAATGGTTGGGTATCTAATATTTACCTTTTTAGTGACAATTGAAGGAACATTCCCTGCATTTCAAAAGTGAGTTTGTACGCTAGGTTGTTCCTGGTAAGTAAAGTGATGACCTCTCCATGTATTTCAGAGGCTGTACCAGAAGTCTTCCTTCTTTGTGGTTTTCAGAATGCTCACAACACACACCTCCCAAAACGTGTAAGCTGAGAAGAGCTGCTGAATGAAAAGTTTACACACATTATACATGAGGAAATGGGATTGAGAAATTAAGAAGCATGAAATTAATAGCTCCTACACTCTACTGCAAAGTAAATGGTGTTGCAAAAACCTGCCGGTTATTTAATTTAGTTGCATTTTCCTTTGCACATGTTGGTGCAATTATCAGATGAAAATGAACTAGGAAAATGGACAGGACTCTTACAACTTGCTGAATCACAATGTTTACTCTGGTCTAAGGTGCTACTGGACAATTTTTATATTTCTACTGTTTCAAGCAACATTTAACCCTACTGTGCCCAGAATTCTTATGGGGTTTGTGTGTGTGTGAATACAGCCTCTATAATACTAGGGCATTTACTGCATTTTTTAAAAAAATTAAAAGAGAATTCACAATCGCAGTATCAAGATGTTCCCTTAGGCGGCAAAGGCAAAGCACACAGCACTTTAGCTTCTCATCCATGCTCAGCCTTTCAGTCACACACAAATAACTCCAGCAGTTATAATAAACTTAGGACTCAGCTATACAGCTGCAAATAAACTGCTTTAAATGTGCTTTAAGTGCAGTATACAATGTTGGCAACGGCAAGCCTTATGGGAAATTTGATGTATTTTTAAAAACACTTTAAACAAAAAGCATTTTCAGAACGTTTTTTTATATGTGTGTAGATTCCACCTTGATTCTTTCTGCTGTAACTCAGGTTGCTTTCTTTTTGCAGTTATCACTGTAGTTCCCCATTCACTTTTTGAATGATTTGAAACCTCTTGCTTTAATGTTTCCTGGGTTTTTCCAGCTGCCAGGAGAGGAGTAAGCCAAACAGCCACTGCTGGTAATACTTGAGTAACTCAATTGCCAAGTGGTCATTTTTTTCCAGTTGGGAGAGTAATGAAAATGTTAATTGAAATCAATTCCAAGCAATATAGTAAAACAGAACAAAAACAGGATTACAGTAGATCAAGGCTCAGCTGCCTAAAAAGCACTACAGAGAATGAAAAGTAGCACAAAGCTGGACTCATAGTATGTTGGGGGGGGGTTGCACAAAAATCTGCACCATGAGTCCAACTTTGTGCTGATTTCTCTGTCTACTTGATATGAATCCTACCACACACACACACACACACACACACACACACAGAGAGAGAGAGAGAGAGAGAGAGAGAGAGAGAGAGAGAGAGAGAGAGAGAGAGAGAGACATACACACACGACACGTCTCTCTTCAGTAGATTAGGAAAAAGGAAGGTGGTACTGGAAGTCATTCCTTTTAATGTTGAGGTCTTTGCTTGGATAGAACTACAACCAATATTGTTGTGTGTCTGTGTGCACATGCACATATATTAATGCTCTTATAAAGTCAGTCTGTTCCATCTCTTGGGGAAGATTATTGAAAAACCACTAGTTTAGTTAATTTGAACTAGAAAAGCCTGACAGGGCTGTAGTCATTTTGACTCCTCTTTTGCACTTGGAACCATTAGCCCACTCTCTTAAAATTACAAGAGGGAGAAAGAGAGGAGAATTGCAGTTTTGTATTCTGCAGGTTGGTAATTAATCAGCCACTTAGAAACAAAAGGACCTGCTGGCTTATAAACCAATTAGAGGGGAGCTGGTTTCTGGTGTAACTAATTTAGAGGGGTTGCTAGGAAGTTAAAGATCCGTTACAGAGGGAGCAGCTAGTCGCCGCAGGAATATGTCTATATTACAAAGATTTAAAGAATGTATTGGACCTACTGGAGCATGAGGAACATCATTAGCAAGAAGTCCTACTTTTTACAAAGAAGAAACCTTGGCTATAGCTTGAGGATTGATCTGGAGACAAATTATGACCCCAGGTTCAGGCAATGTGTAGCAACAGCAGCAGGACCTGAGGAGACTGTTATTTGATTTGATTCCCCCCCCCCCCCTGTCAGTATGCACTCACTAGTTCACCAGAAGTCCACATTTTAGCTGGCTTGCCTTGACATTGTTGGATGTCAGATCTGGAGACATAATCCAGTTCTATGTCAGACTGATGGACACCTCGATCCTAAACACATTGGGAGTTGAAATCAATAGGACTTAATGTGTTTAGGGTCAGGGGGAAATACGAGATAAGGCTTCCACAATGTTTTTCAATTTTTTCTTCTGTAGATGGTGTTTGGGAGCAAGAAGATAATCTGTGTCTGTTCAGGTGCAGCAGGTGTCAATGTGCTGGGCGCTTTCTGAAGGAGTTGAATCAAGTTTATCTTGTGATCCTTGAGTCAGCGTATGTGAACATGAGGATACATTGAACTCCAAGTGGTTTTCTCCCCGCCTCCACCTGCAGCCTTTAAATCTTACCTGATGATCAACATGTTCCACTGAAGTTGGGTGGAACTTTTTTCTGAATAATGTGTTGATGGCTGGCATACTAATAACATTTATAGCAAAACCCGATATGTGTCTACTCAGAAGTACTGTAAGTATCATCTGGTGGTACTAAGCTTAACTTGGAGTAGACCCACAGAACATAACTAAGATAGGTCCAATAATGTAAAAGGGTGCATTCAGCGTTATTATTAGTTGAATGCCACCCATTGATTTCAGTGGGTATAGCATTGCAGGCTTATTGTGTAAACATAACATTGTGTGCTATGCAGAGGGCACTTAAAAGTACTTAAGCTGAAATGTGAATCTGAGGTGTGTGTGCTGATGAAAAATGTTGTCTCCTAAGAAAAGCCCCCTCTCAATCCTAGAAGTTCTCTCATTGTACCTATCCACCAGCCCGTCAAGTGGCAGTCACATCCATTTACCACGAAAGGCAATTTGGGTTTTCTCCAATTTGGCACTAGAGCAGGTTTTCCCTGGGAAAGAAGCAGGCCTTGGGGCCTAGAAAATGTGGGGCAAGGGGGAAATATATCAGACCCTTGTTTTCTAGGTACAGTACAAACAGAAGTGTGGACGAGCTCTGAGTTGGGGTGTTTTGTGATTAAGTGCTGAGTTTACTATGTTGATGGTGTGTTGGTTGACCTAGGAATGGCTTTTTAAAAAAATTCATGTGGTAGGCCTGAGGCTGGTGCCAAGTTTCACTGTTGAAACCACAGGTATGGCCATGGATGGAAAAGGGTATAGTGTATGACATAAGTGTGCTGCTCTGTGGAATGTGTAGGACTCTGCCCTGTTTCAGCTGCTTGGTCAATGGATCTTCACCAGTGAAATGGCTCCAGTGTTGGGCTTTCTGCCAGGAGATCTGAGGAATCCCACTAGCATATCTGTAATGCTAGTTGCATATCTCATGTTCTGCCAGCACAGCAGGGCTTCCACCAAACCATAAAGCTACTCAGAAATATGAAGCATGATCCTTTCTCCCTCACATGGAATCGATACAAGAGTGTGTTCTGTTTCAAACAAAGTTCAAATATTTCCTGTTTTCCACCTTCACCAATTTTCACTACTGATTTATTTAATCGTCTTCTCATCTAGTTTGTAGGTGTTTAATTTAGCAAAGCAGCAGAGTAAAGTGCCAAACCAATTCAAGCACAGGTTGGGGCCACATCTAGTGAGTGGATTTTAAGCACATTCAAGCATTTTGCTGAATCCAATAACAGTTACTGTAGCAGGCAAATAGTGTAGGTTTTGTGGTGTGGCTAAAGACAGAGCTTGTTGAACTCTCCTCATTTGTACCTTGTATGCCAGACCTTCAGAGACAAAAGGCCAGTGAATTAACCTGCTGAGTGAAACATTCAAATTGAGTTTGAAGTTGTTAAGTGGAAAAGAAAATTTCCATGACAAGTGATTTCCCTGATCAGATGACAAGCTATAATGAAGCAGGGCAGTTTGGCTAAGAAGGTTTATGATGGCAGCTGTGTGCAAGGCAGTCTCGGTCTCTTTCAAGAGATATGAAGGGGGGGTGGGAATCAATAGAAATCTTTAGCTACTCAGACTGTATTAGATCTTGTTATACCTTTTAGCTGTCATAATATTTTCCACAAGTATTGCTATAGGTTCTTTATAGCCCATTATGGATTTGGAGTCTAATAAAAGCCATTGTCTTGTTTCCTAGTAGGTTTCTTCCCCCCTCCATAAAAAGAAGTGCTTGTTGCAATTTCTGGTGTTGGATTTCCTCACTAGACTGGGGCTTTGGAACTGATGTGCATATATTAATCAAGGCTGGTTTATCTGAGGTATCATTTGACCACTAGCCACACATGGCTACTCTGGTGTGCAATATGGCTGTATGTACGATTTGTATGAGGGGGTTTCTGAGCCTCGCTGCTGAATTCTGCACTGGCTTCAACTTCTGAACCATCTTACAGGGCAGGCCGACATATACAGCAGATTCCAAACAGTCCAATTTAGGAATGTGTGTTTTTTAAATGTATGAAGGAGCCCTACCACTGCTCACCTCTGTCCATCAGTAGATGTGAGTGTAAGATGTCGCTGTCCTTGAAAAGTTAAACAGGGACACAAACTCTTTCCCCAGGAACTTCCCCCCTGAGCACTCTTGGCCTCTAGCATTGTCTGTTTATTTGTGCTTCCTGCTCCTCACAGAGAAGAATCTTCATTCCCCCACCCCCTTCAGCATGCAGATCACTGAGTAGCTGGAACTGCTCTCCACTGCTCATCTTCCTGCCACAACAAGCAAAATATAGCACAGACATAAACCCTAATATGTTTAAAAGTGGACAATTAAAAACACAAAATGAATTCAATCAATTACAGCAAATTAAATTTGTAATTAACTACAAATAAGGTTTAAAATCGATTTTGAGGTATAGGTTAACTCAGGCATCCCCAAACTTGGCCCTCCAGATGTTTTGGGACTACAATTCCCATCATTCCTGACCACTGGTCCTGTTAGCTAGGGATGATGGGAGTTGTAGTCCCCAAACATCTGGAGAGCCGAGTTTGGGGATGCCTGGGTTAACTGAAAAATACACATATAGTAATTGTGGGCCTCTATGGAGAAAGAATTTGAGAGAGCTGAGGTTTCAGAGAAATTGGTAGCGGAAGACTTGATTCCACATATCCCTTCATTAATAGGATAACATGCTAAACCACTGCGCTCCTGTCTATTTTTCTACTCTTTTTCTGCTCCATATTTTAGATGTACAAAGAGTCAACTCTCATTTTTCTTCCCCATGCACCAAGCTCTGTCAGATTTCTTTTTGTGATGCTTTGAACTACAGACCATGTAACACTGTTCCTAATACCCTGTGATCTTATCTTATCTTACTACCTGCTTAATGTGATTCCTTCTGCAGAAGGTGACAATGAATCATCTTGTCTGGACACTGTTCTGTCTGGGACAACCAGCAACTGACCTTCAGGGTGGCCAGATTTATCTCTTTTCCCAAGCAAGCATAGGGAGGTACTGACTAGCAGCTGCTTCAGCTTACTTCCTCACCTTCCAAATTTAAACAGTATTAGATTTATTAACTGCCCCTTAGTTTCAAAATGTACTTGGCGCTGCTGTGCTATGCATAGGTTTTCTTATAGGGAATAACCCAACCTAAGGAATATATTCCTGACTGAGTAGTAGATGCCGAAAAATAAGGTCAGGGTGCTAAATGAACATTGTATATTACAACAAAAGGTCAATGAAACATACAATTATTAACAAAAACCTTGTGCAGCCTCACAGTAATAAGATGCTAAAACTGTGTGTAATTACACATCAATGTATTCTAAATTACCTGGCTATGCTGACTAAATATGTAATTCAAATAAATAACTACATTACGGCAATGAAATATAAAGGTAGAGGGAGGAATTCAATATAGTGCTAAGGAGGTCACCCCATCTATACAAGCATATTTGCTTAGTTGTGTTAGCAGAAGTCCTTGCACTAGCAGGACTCGTTAGTTGAATGTAGCCAATGGTTGCCCAAACGAATGTTATCCTCCCTGCTATGTTACCCCCATTGCAGTATCAACCCTTGAATTTCTGCTTCCATTAATTGGATTCAAGGAAGACCAGGGGGCTATATCTTTCTCAAGGTTGGAGCCATAGCTGTCAACTTCCAAATTGGAAAATAAGGGATCAGCAGCCTCACCCAGTGGGCAGACATGGGCAGAGGCGATTTCCGGCAGCACTCGGCAAGTGAGTGAGCAGCCAGCTGCATAGCTGCCAAGTATCCCGTTTCCGCCGGGAAAACCCCTTTTTTCTTACCGTTTCCCGGTAAGTCGTGACGTGACTTCCGGTGGCGATTTGCCGTAAGTCGCTTTTACGTGTTTCCGGTCATGCGCGGAAGCGACATCCGGCGTTGGCGCCGCCATTTTCTGGTGCCCATAGAAGGGCGAAGCGCCACCGGAAGTTGCGTCACGCATGCGCGTCACGCAACTTCCGGTCATGCGCGCGCTGCCGATCCCGGATCTTTACGTCCCGAACTTGGCAGGTATGGCCAGCTGCCGAGCGAGACGTTTTACCGGGCGGGGGCTGGCTGCTCGCTCGCGGGGGGGGGGGCAAGTGGAGCCTCCCTCGCCAGCAGGGAGGGAGAGGAGCTGCTTCCTTTGAAATCCAGGAAAATTACGAGATATCTAACGATCCAGGATAGCAGCGGGAAACGGATTGAAATAAGGGAGTTTCCCACACAAAAAAACGGGAGGGTTGACAGCTATGGTTGGAGCCAACCTATTCCAGCAGACTCTCAAGCATCTAGTGTCCTCACTTGCTCCCGCCCTTCTCTCTGGTTTTAGCTTTTTTATTTTTCATGTTTAAGAAGGCAGCTAGTGTCCACAGGCAAGGGGCCTGCATCCTCAGTTAGAACGCATGCCACACAGACTTTCTTCTTTTTACATAGAGAGGCCGAGTAAACCATGCGATAGCAACAATGGCTGGTGAGAGCAATGATACATGGGAGCTGCTGGGTGTATGGGCAGTTTGGGTCTTTCCTTCCTGTCCTTTCTAAATCGTTCACTCATCATTAAGAGAGGGCTTCGAAGGGTCTAAAACAGGAGGAAGAGTCTGTATGGCACACATCCAATAAGGGGATTCTTTCCAGTGACGCTATTTCATTATTGTGTGTGGATGCAACGGGGCAACATGTATATCAGGCATCCCCAAACTTCGGCCCTCCAGATGTTTTGGACTACAATTCCCATCTTCCTTGACCACTGTTAGCTAAGGATCATGGGAGTTGTAGGCCAAAATATCTGGAGGGCAGCAGTTTGGGGATGCCTGATGTATATGCTATTTGAAGAGGAGTTTTAAAAAAATTTAAAAAACATTCCTTTTGCAGGATAATCTATGCTGGTATAATTCTGCTTCTGCACATGAGCAACACTCACTTATACATTTTCCAGAGCAGACTAAAATTGTTCTAATTAAGGAAAGAGCTGCATGTTACACACTGAAATGGATAAATGACTTAGAGCCCAGTAAATTACAAAATTGAAAATAAATAAATCACTCAGCCTCCTCCTCCCTGCCATTCAACACACAGAAGTGATCTTGTACATTGGGTAGGTTGGGGAGGGGGGGGAGATACCAATTACTATGTATATACGGTATGTATCCAAGGGCAATGCATCTGCATTTACTAGGCTTTTCTATTTCTATTTCTATTTCCATAGAAAATAGAGTGGCTGTGTTGTCAGTCAATGGTAACCTTTTTAAAAGGTGGTTTATTAATTCATTTGGAGTAGTCAATATTGTCTGATGAGAGAAAATAGGGTTCAAGTCACGCTCAGCTATAAAGCTCACTCATTCAATGACTGTGAGCAAATCTCTCTCTCATCTATTTGACCTGATGGTGGTAGTGTGAAGATTAGTTGGGATAACTGCATGTAACCTTCCTGAATTGCTTAGATGATGTAAAATGTAATAAATAAATTTATTACATTTTAATGCTCATTCATCTTCAGTTGCTTTGGAACCAGAGATTTGTTTTCATACTGGCTGTTCTAAGAAAAAGCATCTGCCTAACTTAAAACCCCTCTTCTCCTTCTCCAAACATGGAGGCTATTAATATAGCTGCTGTGTTGCTGCCTCCTACCACCCCTTCAACATGACAGGAAAGGACAAGGAAGGAAGCAATATGAGGTCACTTTTGCCTCACAAATCAGAGACCATGTGGTGACGCTGTGCAGATTTAATGACAGTGATTAAAGTAGGCTGCAGTTGGGATCCTTTTGGGGCACAATGATGTGCAGCTGAAGTTCACTTCTGAGAACAAGTGTTGAGTGTGCATTTGCTAAACTGGCCAGTGGTTTTTCAGCAGAGGCTGGTGTACGGCAGAGAAACATTATCTCTGTTTTTACAATATTTCAGTTTTTATAATAGCATTGAATAACAGTGCAAAATACAATACAATACAATTCATACCAATACTACGGTAGTAACATATTACAAAGCCCACCTATTCTAACAATCTGGTTTCTAGAAATCTGAGAGACAGCATCATAAGATATCAAGGCTTTTGTGACTCTAGCTTCCATGTTCTTGTCAGAGGGTCAGAACATAACTATATTGGTCTATAGTGTTTTCTTTAAGTATATATATATATTTATTTAAGAACTTCAGTTCAAAAAGCCTAACTCAATTTTTTCCAGAGAATTCAATTGCCCTGTAATGTTGTGTTTGGTTTATGCGACGTTATTAGTAAAAATTTCCGTAACAATTTAATCAATTAGAATAATACATTTCAATCTTAGGTTAGCTCCCTGTGCATAGCAGCTTCTTGTCAAAACAGGTAGGATGTTATTGACTGATATATAAGTCTTTGAAATAACACCTCATTTCAATGTCCTTAGAAGCATGGCTTTTCCGAGTTTTTCACCAATATGATTGCTTCTTGACATCCATTTTGAAGATTATTTTAGCTGCAAACCTTAATACTTTGAAATGGTTCCCTTTAGATGTCTTTGCTGGTGGAAGTTCTAAGGTTTGTTTTCTACTGCACCACACAGTTTAAGTTCACATGTATAATGCCTGCCAAACCACGAAGGATTAGGAGAACTGATTTGAATAATCTGCAATCTAACATCAAAGCTCGTTGCCTTGTATATGTGAGGTGTACTTTCCATATTATATTAGGTGAGGGGCTGTAGCTCAAGGGAAAAGGGTCTAGTTCAATGGTAGACCATCTGCATTATACTCAGAAATCCCCAGGTTCAATCTCCAGGTGGGGCTTAGAATGAGCCCTGCCTGAAACACTGAAGAGCTACTGTCAGTCAGGCTCTGGCCTGGTTTGGGGGCCTGTGGCTGGGTCTAACACCTATGTGGATTCCATCCGAAGTGGATTTTGGGGAGCACAGCTGGTTTGGTCACACTGGGGATGGAGCCTTGGGAGCTTCACAACTATAATGTAGAATGGAATGCAAGGGATGGGGACGGTGCTGAATTTTGGTGTCGCACAGGGTGCATTAAGCACCTGTGTGAAGGACTTCTCCATTTCAGCATCTGTTGCCTCCAACTCTACCATTTCACCCTCTTGTTCTCTGAAGTCTCTGTGTCCTCTTTAATTCAACTTTCTATTTCATCCGTCTCTGGTCTGCCCTCATTCAACATTTCATCAATCTCAGCTCTAATCACTTCTAATTGTTCATTGAAAAATTGCTGAAGGATGGCAACAGTCAATGGAATGGAATGTCCAACGATGTATTTTCCATATTGAATGCTCTTGATCTTTTAAACAATTCAGTATCCACCTTAAGATCTTCAATCTCCCATCTCCACTTTAAGAGTGTTATGTCTTATCAGAACACCTTTCTTTCCCACAAAGGCAATATGAAGTAGCAAAATTACTTTCAATTTTCAAGGCAGCATTTTGCTAGGAAAACAAAGAATCAAAAATAGAGGAAATAAATACACTTAGCATTCAGAACTCCCTTAACCATTTATAACTTTATGGGTTCAAAAAGTTCACTCTTACCTCCAGAGTGAATTTGATAGCCAAGATTTATGTTCCTCCCCTGAAAGTCTGAGAAGATCTTACATTTCTGACCAGGCTTATAGTCAACAGTGAATGCAGAGGTGAAATTAGCCCTACCAGTCGCAAACTTTTTTTGTGTGTGGTAATATCTAATATTATAGGGTGCATAAAATCCTATGGTTTTATAGAAGGGTTCTGACTCACTGGCAATATCATGGAAATAAGAATCATGATAACTTGGACATCTTATGATGCTGTCTCTCAGATTTCCAGAATCCAGATTTATTAGAAAAAGGTCGCATTTTTTTATAAAAGAATGTGGAAATGGGGGGGGGGGGTGAGGCCCATTTTTCATATGATCCAGATGTGGGCCTAATTTCACATAAGCCTACATTACAATGTGTAACTTTATTTCTGTTTATGCTTTTACTGCAAGAAGACTTCAAGGGAATGCAGCCTTAAATGAAAAGAAAAAAGAAAAAAAGTACTGTAGTGGACCATTTCCACAAGCATTATAAGCAAAGCCTGCAATGTAGTATGACATTTTGAGTAGGAAACTGGCATGTTTTTCTAATCATATGAATGAGCAAAATGGATGTAAGTCTACCTCATAAGATTCAGGTCACAAACCAGCGAAATGCTCAGCTTTTCTCTTCCTCTTAGCTGCTACATGTTTGTTACTGAGTGCTGGCAAAGAGATAAGGTGAAAAAGTTGTTGCTACTGCTAGTTGGGAAATAGGCTTTCTCTGTTCTGTTGAAATGTTTTTTCCATGCTGTGTTGGAATATATTTTTTTTTATGGAGTCACAATTTGTATGAACACTTTATGGATCCATGCTGTTCCTCACACGAGCTGGTGTTTTTAATGTTGTTTATTTACATGGTATTTTTTCATGATACATGCTGCTAAAGATATTTTGAAAGCAAAGACTCTAGGATGAAAAATACCAATGTGGGGATATATGCCCATGCTTTAGGAATCCACATAAATTTGTACAGTAAGCCTGCAGTTTACTTGGGGGTTATGTTTTTGGGGTTGTGCCTAAAGCCAAAATCATGTCTAGTTGTAAAACACATTGGGTGCAATGGCAGGTGGGATTGCCAAAGTCTCCCCCCCCCCGGATAATCACCCACTTTCTACCCCCTTTTTATTTATTTTATTTCCCAGCACATAAAGCTCAATGTGCACAAGTTGTTGGCTTACTGTGTAAGTTTCTGGGTCATAGCAGAAATTTGTCCGTTGGTTTGGGAAGTTAATAGCTTGAAGAGTGAATCGAGATACTTGTTGGTGAATGTCCCAGCACTGGCAGGCCCAGAAGGTCCAGAGTGGGGAATTAACTCTTTATCACAAGCACACTTACAAGTTAAGGAAAGGCAGGTCCCATCAGTTCAACATCTGCCACAACAGAGAGGACCCACCCCCAACCTCAGCTTATGTTATCTCTCCTATCCAAGCTGCATGCAAGCGGGTGAAGACTCTGCCTGTGTGTAACCTTCTACTCCTCCCACTTCAATCCTCTTCTGGACCTGGGAGACAGTTGAGCAGGAGAGGTGTGGAAGCCCTTGACTCTGTACCAGCCTGACCTATCTCTCTGTCCTCCTGCAGCTGTTTTCCACTTTCCAGTCCTGCAGCTTCCCCTTCCCCTTCCTCTTTGCCTTCTGGCTGCTACAGTTTCTCCCAGTTCACTGATATTTTTTTCCAAGTTAGCCTCCAGCTTCCTTTCTCTCAGCGCCCACTCATAAGAATCCAGCCACCATTCCTCAGTGTTCAGCAAATCCCTGATGGTGAATAGTACTGAAGAACATATCCTGTCTATCAGGAATGGGGAAGAAGCTTCCTGGTGTAGCAAACAATTTTTATTTAACAAATTGCATTTGAATGAAGATTTGTCCAGTTGACTGATCAGATATTGTCAAATGGGAAAGTATTTTTAAAGCACTGCATTAGAGCAACATTTAAAACACTATGGTTATCAACTGGGTTGATAATTACAAAAACAAATTAGTTAACTGTTATTGAAAAAAATAAATCAGCTTTTTAAAAGGTGGGATGAATTTATTATAAATTTTAGCAATGTTAGGTGGTCTGTTCAATGGATATCTCTTCTCTTATGCTGAACCTGGTGTTCCTGGATGAAAGCCAAACAGTTAACATTTTTAAAAAATTAAGTGTAGCTTTTAAATTTAATTACAGAAATATCAAACTATTTTAATTATTTAGAAAAATCTGTAAACCACTTAATTTAAAAATTAGGCAGTATACATTAAACAATATAAAACAATTTGAAAACAATAGTTTATAAAGACAATTGTGCTGAATAGGAAGCAGGCAAATGCATCACCAGCATAATGACAATATTTGAATGTGGTCAAATAGCAGGAGGTCTACCGGTAATCTAGTATTGGTTGGTCAATGGACTGCCAGGGGACCACCAGGGATCAGCGGAGAGTCCAGGAAGTCGGGACCGGGGCTCTCTGAGGGAGAAGCAGCCAGGGATGCTAGCGTCTTGCAACATCCTTCGGAAGGTGGTGCTGAGGCTCAGGAAGCGGTGCAGAGCCTTAGGGATGCTGAGAGTGCAAGGTTCCCAGAGGGAAGGTTTGAAGGGTTGGACCAGAGCGCTCAGGAGGGGGAGGTGCCAGATGAGACAGCACCAGCTCCTCAGCTGAGCAGTTCGGGTGGAGAGGGTGCTCCACCAGCCCCATCACCCCAACAGTGGAGGGGGGGGAAAGAGGCACGGGGAGAAGAGGAGATTCAAGGCACCAAGGGTGTTTTGCTGGTGGAAATCCCGATGGACGGTGCTTCCGGATTCTGATTCGGACTAGGACAGTCATGAATTTTGATGCTCTGTTTTGTATATTTGTATATAATAAAACTCTGTAAAAACCAGTCACAGAGTTTGGAGCACTTTACTCATGAGAAGGTAACCAGCATCATTACACATACCAAACCTAGATGAGCCACATTTAGAGTCTCATCTCTAAGTAGTGAATGCTACTGCTTTCAGGTGGGGAAATATTATTTCTAAATCGATCCTGTTTACTGAGTGATTGTGAACATAAGTAAAGTTTTTTATTTCAAAGGCAGGTCATGGAAACTAATAGAAAGGCAATTAGGTGCTACCACATGGTGAGAAAAACCAAGAGGGGAATCGTGAGCAAACACCTGTGTGTACCACATCTCACAATATGTTTTTCTGCCTGTATCTACTATGACGGTGATAGCATCTTTGGAATATGATACAGTACTATCAACTCAAATGTATCATTCGCTCACCTAACAACTTCACTGCTCAGCATTATAATTCATGCAACAAACCCACAACTAGAACATACAAGCCTGCATAGCACCCACTCAGATCTCTGACCCAGCAACATCAAGACTTTCAATATAAGTAGATATTTTTAAACAGAAATATAATCAGCCACAATCCACAGGATCTGCCTGCCAATAAAGTTAAGTGAATATATTTATTGCAAACAAATCTGTTTCAAATCTTGTATGCACAACAAAATCTTCTTAGGTGAACATCTTTCTGATAAAAGATTAAAGCTGTTAAATGATTAAAATTGTTCTCTGCCAACTGGCAGAATGTGCAAATTTATGCCATGCTTTCTTACTTTGCTTTTCAGTTTGCCTTTTCAATCTTCTTCCCTGATCATGAAGCCTTTCTTATGCATGATGGGCAGAAGTAAAGGGTGTGTTCTTGGTACAATGAACTTCTGACCCTCAGGGAATGGGTTAGTTCCCTTCAGGCCAAGATGGCTGACCAGGAAAAGCTGAGAGGTTGGTGGAAGAGGCTGTTGGGCACATGATATTTGTATCCCTTTTCCAGGGTGACAGTTTGCCTGCAGTATTGGAGAATGAGTTATCCAGGAATGAGACTTTGATGTTCTAGTTGGTAGCCTGATGATGATGTTGCCCCAGTAGCTCTGAAAAAAGGCAAATCCCATGTAAGGGATTGTTAGGAAAAGTGATTCAAAATAAACCTGCCAATATCACAATGCTGTTATACATATCTGTGGTGAGACCACATTTGGAATACTATGTTTAGTTCTGGTTCCTAGAGGGGTTTTTTAAACACACACACACACACAACCAGAATTATCAAGGTTATGGGGCAACACTCCTTTGAGGAAGGATTACAACATTGGAGGCTTTCAGTTTAGGGGGGGAAAGCAAGTAAGGAGGGACATTGTAGAAGTGTATAAAAGTATGACACTGTATGGAGAAAGTTTTTCTCCCTTATAATAATACAAGAAGTTAGAGCTTTCCAATGAATCTGAATTGAGGACAGACAAAAGGAAGTACTTCACACAATGAATCATTAAGCGATGGAATTTGCAGTTTCAGGATGTGTTATGTTTACCAACTTGGACATCTTCAAAAGGAGATTAGACACATTCTTGGACAATAGGGCTATATCAATAGCTATTAGTCACAAAGGCTGTATTACCTCCAGTACTGAGGGCAGTATGCTGAGAAAATGAGCGCAGGAGAGAGTGGTTGTGCTAATTTCTTAGTTGGTCTCTAAGGTGCTACTGGAAGGAATTTTTATTTTATTTTTTTCCCCATCTTGTGAGTTGTTTTGTCAGGATTAGATGAGTCAAAAATGGACAAAAAAATTAAAATGTTTTGACTTCTGAAAGTAATGTCTGTGTTCAGGTGTGTTTTTCTTTCTTTAATTGCATCTTCACAGCTGTTAAATAATCAGAAAGCACTCGAAACACTTGCAAGTGACGAACTTGGACCTTTAGAAACGAAAACAGTATTTCCCCCTCTCAATGAAATCTTTCAACATCTTGAAATCTGCATATTTCACAGTTTTCGAATACTGATTGTTTTCCAGCTGTTGAGTGTTTGAAAATAGTTCATAAGTGAGAAAATGTTGTGGGGACAAGTATTTCATTCTTTGTTGTAATCCTATTGCATAACTTTAAGGATAAAAAGTATATTTTTCCACATTCAACTGCTCCTCGTTTTTGCTTCTTCCATGTTTATTAACCCTCACACATCTATGATTGTTTTCTCTCTCCCCCCCTTAACATGACTTTCTTTGTTGCAATGTGGGAAAAGCTACAGTTTTTGTTTGTGTGCCTGTAGTGTAGTGTCATCAATTCCCCTCTTGAAGAAGGGACCCAGGGTCAAATTGGACTTGATAGCTTCTTGTTTAGCATAACCCTGATTAGACAGTCAGAGGTTATAACTGATTCTGAGTCATTAGTAGCTGTCAGCAGCGAAGCATTCAAGTGGAAGGACTACAAGTGGAAGGAGAAAAGGAGATGCAGTAAGAGCTAAAGGCTGCTACAGCAAGAGCAGCTTACTATTTATGAGGGCAGTAAGACTGGCTGTGGCCCGTAAGATCCTGTCCCTCCACCTCCCGGCCTAGTTGATTAGATGTTATTGTCTCAGGGGGTCGGGTCCAATGGTGCATCATTTATGGCAGCTAGTTTTCTTCAGGATGTTTGGAAGTCCAGGTCAATACCGTCATCGTGCTAATGATAGGCAGCATACATCCTGTGTTGTGGGGGCATGTAGCATGAATGGAGTGGTCCATTTACATACATTGTTCAATGGCTCCATTCAGGTTTTCAACTGCCCCTCCCCAAACTCTCTAAATACATTTCCCTATATCATTTAAAATACTTGTTCCTGCAAGGTGCCATTCTCTCAAACCCAAGCTGTGGTAGATAGAGAATTCAGCATGTAAACAGGGCTTTCTTCAGTCGAAACTCAGTTCTGGCAGCTCTCAGGTGGGCGCCATTGCCATTCTAAGAGAATGAGGGAGGTTTCATGGTGAGCTCCAGCACCTCTTTTTCTATAAAAATAGCACTGGATATAAAATATAACAGCTCCAGGAGGGAGAGACTAAATGTAAGGATTCTATCACTGGAAATTGTTGTGGGTTTCTTTAGAATAAGAAATTGCACAAAAACCATCAATCTATCACTGGTGCCCATACAATACTGTTGAATTTAGCATGCTCTCAAGGTGCTATGTGGCTATAATGTCAGTTGTTGGACCAGAATTAACTGTCCTGAGTTAATTCTGCTCATTGCTGGGTGCTCAGGGCAAGGACAAGAAACATGCCTTTGGTTTTTTTTTCAAACTAAGAGTGTTGGAAAGGCAAACTCCAGCAAAAAGTGTTGAGAGAGTGTTTCGGAGCTTCAAAACATCTGGGGTTAGAACCACAGTAAGAAGAGATCATGGGCTTGAGGGCAAGGGGGTGGGGGAGAGAGAAGCAGTGGTGAACAGCATTTTGTTCAGTGTTGTTATAAATAACCACCTTCTCTTTGCTTCTGTGCCTTGTTTGCCATGGGGAATTTGTCAATCAACCCCCTTGCCACCTCCATGCAGGCTGCTGGTGGTTTTTCTGAGTAGGATAAGCCAGTTGGCCTAATAGCTGCTGGCATATGCAGGCAGAGGGGGCTGTCTACTGGGGTGACATGGCCATGCCAGCAGCACCTCTAGGCACTGCTAATAAAGTTCACTGATTCCATGTTCCACTTGGCATAACATAGCTAATGAACTTAACAAGCTCAAGGGGCAATAAAACCCTCTCTGCTCTTGTTAGCAGGCACCATCTGGGAGCATGACAAAAGGGGAGGTGGGAGCTGGCAGAGCCTGGAAGTTCAGTTTATGAAGAGAGAAGGAAGAATGGTGATGGTCCCATAATGCTAAGTGAAAGTCTGGACGGACTGCATTGAAAATGGGAGAGTACTCATAGCACTGCAAAGTAGATATGGGCTGCAGATGTGTGGCAAGTGTGTACTGGTGATTAGGAGGTTCCTCTTGTGTGTTTATAAGGAGGAAATGGAAGTAGATTCAGGGTGTCCTGGTTTCAATGCAGGCTACAGTTGTGCAGGCAGCAGAGCATGGACGAGAGGGAAGAAGGAAACTGAGGGAGCTGCTGCAATGCTGCACTGCAGTTCTGAGCCCAGGGAGTGAGGAGCATTCAGAACACAAGACTAAGCCCTGCAGAACAGGTCTGATCTGACACTTGAATTACTGTCCTTCACTTGGAAATTGCATTCTCTTTAACTTCCTATTTCATTCCTTCTCTTCCCCCCTGCCTCTTCCTGGAAACCTTTGAAGCCTCTTTTCTTCACTCATGTGAAGCAGTAAAGCTGTTTCTTTCTAATTCAGGGGGAAGTGCTGGCATTCAGCTCCTGCTGGGAAGAAAATGCTGGAGACCAGCTTCTGCCAGCTCCTGATCTTTCTGTGCCCTGATTAGTGACTTGTGCTGCATCACATGAGGTGAGGACCCTCAGGGAGTAGGGAAAGCAAGCACTCCTATCACAAGGCCCTCACCTTCAAGACACTACTAGCCCCTTTTACAAAAGCTAGCACAGCATTTGGCCTGCAGCGCCTCTTTGTGTCATCTCTTCGTAGCGACAGCCCAAAGTCTTGCTTGGAACTCAGTTTGCCCTCGTGGCAAATTGTCAAGGTTTAGTGGGTTGCTTCTGACTGCTATTGTCTCCTCTGTGTGTCATTAATTCTAAGGACATCAGGCACAGGTGGTTTAGGTATATATTCTCTTAAGAGAATCCTGTGGGTTTGTAGAATATTTAGGAGTGGGTTATGGGCCCGTGCAGGACCTACTTAATTTTGGTGGGTAATAAAATATTGAATATCCATCCTCAAGAATCTGTCAAGGCAAGTTCAAATGCAGGTGTTAACACAGAATTAGTTTCAGAGCCTTTCAAGGGGGTGTCTTCCCCATGTACTTAGTAATTGTGCAGCTACTGTATGTCCATCTCTAATAAAAACTTATTTCCAACATATCTCTCCTTCCCTATTGGCTACATATGGGGCATCATATAGGAGGGGTAGTTCTCATAATGCCCAACTACTCTGTATGCAACATACATGTCATGTGTGAATGCTCAGCAGTATCCAAGGACTGTGTGCACTCACTGTCCCACTTGAGATGGATGGCTCTCACTTACCCAGTAAGTAGTATAAAACAGAAAATGCAGGGGAAGTCCTGTTCATGCTGGCAGGCATGGTGATCCTACCACACAACTCATTATGCTGCCAGTGAAAATCGCCTCTCCTTCTCCCTTTTCACTGGGAAGAATATTTCTTGAGCAGAAGTACCCTATAGAGACTTACTCTCTAGAGGAGGCATCCCCAAACTGCGGCCCTCCTGATGTTTTGGCCTACAACTCCCATGATCCCTAGCTAACAGGACCAGTGGTCAGGGAAGATGGGAATTGTAGTCTAAAACATGCCTGCTCTAGAGCCTTGAACCTTCCCCCCTGGTCTGCTTATAGTTAACTGAAAGCATGGATGACATTCTGTTAGATGAGAAGTAGGTGTTTCCTCCTACCTTTATATGGTGTGAGCAGATGATACTACCATCTTTGAGAGATCTTTCCCAGGGGCATAGGAAGGGGGACGATGGGGGCGGACAGCCCCGGGTGCCCTCACTGAGGGGGGTGACATTTGGTGTGCCACCCACCCGCAACTCCCAAGCCTACCCCGAGCCACCGAGGTAAGGGGGGGAGCTTTGCCACTTTGGCGACGGCATTCCCCCCCTTCTCCCTTTGTTTTGACAGCTTGGGGGAGGCTTGGGAGTCACGGGCAGGCGGCGCCCAAATGTCCACCATGGGCGGTTCGCTCCGCCCTTGGCTGCAGGGTGTGCATGACGCTCCAGGCACCTGAGCGGCTATACCGTGCCTGGGAGGGCACCCTCTGTGCCATGCGCCCCTCAGGAGCATGCCCTCCCTGGGCAGCACTGGTCTTTCCCCCTTTAATTTGTGAGGGGTGAGGTTGTTTTGGCGGAGATGGGGTTGTTTTGCTCCTTGTAATGCTAGTTCTAGATTAGGACAGTTCTAGAATCCACCACAGGGGCTTTCTTGATTCTTGATTCTTGATGACTTAATCTACCCTGGGTGAGGCAGCTGTTGCTGTTGTATGAGGGTAATACTTTAAATGCCAATATTAAGATCCCAAGGGTACTTATATGTCTGCCATACACAACTTTCCTGCTTACGCAGGAATCACAAATTTGAGCCCAGTTTTCAAAAGTTTCTGCCTTTACCATGCAACTTTTGATTTTCCCCACCCTGCCCCATGAAGCCAGTATGCTATGGCAGATAGATTATTGGGAGACTGGGATATCAGTGTCAAAACCCAGCTTAGTCATATACCTAATAAGGTTGCCATTCTTTCTCATCCCAATCTGCATTGCAGGGCTGTTGGTGAGGTTAAAGTGGGATGGCCCCATGCATGCTGTCCCGAGTCCTTGGAGGAAAGGCAACAGCATAACACAGTTTGTGATAAATGAAACTTGCAATCCTTTGAACCCACCAACTTTTTCATTTAAACCTCTTGGCAATATTTCCCTGCTACAGAATCCATCAAAAGAATTGTGCTGATCCTCATAACTTCCTTCTCAGCCTCTTGGGATTATGGTTTTGCAGCCCTATAAACAAACAGTAGTCTGTATTTGCCATGCTGCACACCCATCTTGGGCCAGCAGTGGCAAATTATGCAGATTTCTCTCCTCCCTCCCCTCCCTCACCCTTTCAGTTTCCATTATCTGGTTTGGTAGAGGCTGTAATTTATTACAATTGGCAGCCTTGTAATTTTGGGCTCTCTTTTTTATTATTTAAAGCTTTCAGAGACAGCATCTTTGTGTATTCAGTGCATTTCACGATAGTGTCTCGGGTCTCCCCAACCTAGCTCTGCTCCCTTTTTTTGTGAGTTGCTCATACACTAGCGCAATTATTATTGTGCACTCAATAAAAATGCATTTAAAAAGTGATAACTGAAATGACATTTAACATGGAAAGCACTTAAGCATAATTATACTATATGCATTACATCATTTAGTGTCACAGTTATTAAAAAATATCTTAGCCGTTTTGTTGTTGGAGACTCTGGAGGGAATAGAAGGCATGTGTTTGGCATTTCAACATTTCAAGGAAAGTATTTTACATTTCTACCTTTTTTGTCATTGTAATTCCAACCTGCGTTTTTCCATTTCTAAGAGCTGCTCTGCTAGTAGCACTCCTGACTGTTTTTAGGCTGTGTGTGTTTTGTGGTGTGTGTGTTTCTAATTTAAAAAAGCTTTATGGGAAGAAAAATGGGTTTGGGGTTAAAACTAACTTCTCCTTTTTACCTCCAGTGATCTTGCAGAACCCTGTCTTACTTCTGGGGAACTGTACATGACTCAACCTCTCTCTCTCTCTTCCTGCCTCACTCAGATGAAATGCCAACACATGTGCAATAGGAACTTTGCCATATCAAACCAAGGCCCATATAGTCCAGTATTGTCTCTATAGCAGTGCTCAGAAAGATGCCTCTAGAAACTTACAGGCAGGCCATAAAGGTAGTCATCCCCATTGATTTTTCCACAGGTACCGTATATACTTGGATATTTATGGAATTATAGATTTGGAATCTGGAGGCAATCTAGTCCATCCCCTTGCCCAATGCAGGATCTGCAATAAATAATGCATCAACAGCATCCCTGACAGATGGCTCAGTGGACCCACTTTATGAACTCCACCAAAGAAGAGCCTGCCCCTTCCTTAGTAGGGCTGCAATACGTCTGGACAGAGCCAGAATACAGCAGTTGGAAACAGTATCTGGGCAGAAATCACCCATGTCGGAAGTCAACTACTTTTGTGTCTAGATTTTCACTTTTTGAAATATAGCAACTCTACTCCTGAGGCAATCCGAAACAGCTCCTATTGCTAGGAAAATTCTCCTAATGTTTAGCCAGACTCTGCTTCCTTACAGTTTGCACTCATTGGTTGTAGTCGTGCCCTCTGGAGCAGTTTGTTCTATCACTGTTTCTGAACCCATTTAGCTATTCTGAGAAAGGTAGGTTGCAGCCACACCCTCTTTTCCTTGCAGGTCAACGGGAGGGGATATAAAGTTGTTTAAAAGTAGGCAGTGGATTGCATGCAGCTTGAGGCAACAGGCTGCCCAACTCTGAATGAGAGGGGGGGGGGACAAAGAATATGTTTGCATATTTCCCAGATAATGTGCACATTGGCTGGAGAATGTGCAAAATGTCAAGATATGCACATTCCTGCCAGGCAAGGCCTGCTGGAGAGTTTGCATCTTGACTGGGAAATGTGCATAATTCATTGGCAGATTATGTGCACATTTTCCATGAGACATGTACACAGTGGCAGTTGTTATGCACAATAGTTAGCTGCCCAGCTTACATCACCCCTGACATATATACTATTACATTTCTGCTATGAGGCAGGAACTTTGCGGGAAACAAAGATCGTGAAGAGTCAGGCAGATTCCAGTCAAGTCAAACTCCCTGGCACTTGGAGAGAACTGTTTTCCTCCACTATTCCATTTTAATTTTATTTCTTCAATGCAGCTTGCTCTTTGAGTTAATAAACACTTAATCACTTAAAAGGTTTCTGGGTCATTTAATTCAAAATGTTCAGAGGCATCTCAGGGCCTAGATACAAGCATGGCATGAGTTTGGGCATTTTTCTGTTTCCCTTCTCTTCCAGTGCTCACATAACCAGAAACCATGCAGAGGCAATAATAGCAAACATAGCTAGGAAAGGCATCTCCTGCCTGGAGAGATTATTCTGTTTTTAAAGGGGGAGGGGGAGTGATGAATTCATGTTAGATGGTTTGTGCATCTTTGCTATAAGGATTCTAAAGAAAAGGGAGAAAGTATGTGTGGTGTGCTGCGGGGAAAGAGATTCTTTTTTTCTGACGCAACTATAAAATTCTCATCAGCTTTATGATCAGTCTCTGCTGGGAATTATCTGGCATTATGTTGGCTTAGTTCATTAGTAAGGCTATAAAGACTGGAGGAGGAAAAAAATGGTCATCTCTGTCAATAGCTTTTTTAATTGTGGAAGCTAAAGTCACTTTTATAATAGCAGGCACTGGGAGAAGAAGCCTGATTTCGCTGTAGACTAATTTTGCTTTGAATCTCTCACTGGAAATCATGTAACTTTGGGTCAGGGTCAAGGACTGAGATGCAATGAAATAATTGTCCAGTTTATGTGAGCAGAGGCCATGCTGAAGGGAAAAACTTGGACGAATGGTAGCTGCCCAAAGACCTCAGCCAAATTGTCCCAAAGCTGTAATATATTGCTAGTATCCAGTGGTAACCCAGTGATGGGGAGGAAAACAGGTAAAAAATGATAATAGATTTAATACAAAGCATGGCGCTATTTCTTTCTTTGCAGCTACAAACTAGAATGAAGCAGATTTCATCTCCTCAAGTGCTTCTTAAGCATTTGAATTTCTGACGTTCCTCTCTACATTATTTCTTTTCAGCATTAACGATAACAGCAAAAAGCTCACAGTATGTACTCTTGCTTGGAATGCAGCTAATCTATGCATATCATGCTTTCGAGGAGATAGGAGCATAACACAGGAATTTGGCTGCATTATCTCTGCTTTGTTAAACTGCATTTCTGGACAGCACAAAACACTGAAGCACATTTTTAGTCCATCTGTCACCCCACCACCACCACCAATTTTATTTTTGTAGGTTTCATCACCATAGCTCCTGGCCACCTTACCTTTCTCTAAAGTAGTCCAGGTTATCCATGTTGCCCTGTGGCATGTAAATGTCCTGTTCCACAGTCCATTCCACAGTTGAACAGCTCTTACTGTCAGAAAGTTTTTCCTGATGTTTAGTCGGAATCTCATTTGAATCACTATTGGTTCAAGTCCTACCCTCCACAATGACAGCTCTTGAGATATTTGAAGATGGCTATCAATCTCCTCTCAGTTTCCTCTTTTCCAGGCTAAACATACTCAACTCCCTCAACCACTCCTCATGAGACTTGGCTCCCATACCCTTGATCCTCTGGGTGACCCTCTTCTACGCACATTCCAGCTTGTCAATATCCCTCTTAAATTGTGGCACTCAGAACTGGGCACAGTATTCCAGATGTGGTCTGACTAAGGCAGAATAGAGTGGTACTATGACTTCCCTTGATCTGGATGCTATACTACTGTTGATGGAGCCTGGAAGAACACTAGCTATTTTTTTTGCTACTACATCACATTGTAGACTTATGTTAAGCTTGTGGTCCACTAAGACCCTTTTCACATGTGCTGCTAGTAAGCCAGGTTTTCTCCACCTCATTTTTCTGCAGCTGTTTCTTCCAGTCTAAGTGTAGAACCTTACATTTCTCCCTACTGAAATTCATTTTATTTGTCTGGGCCCAGTAATCCAATCATCTTGAATCCTGATTCTTTCTTCAGTCGCATTGGCCACTCTGCCCAGTTTGATGTCGTCTGCAAATTTGATGGGCATCTCCTTCATACAAGTGTTTATTAAGACATTGAACCACAACAGGCTCAAAACAGAACCCTGCAGCACCCCACTTGTCAGTTTTTCCCCAGGATGATGAGGAATAATTAGTGTTTGGTCAGCAAATCCACCTGATAGTGACCTTGTCCAGCCCACATTTTATCAGCTTCTCCTCAAGAATATCATGGGGGACTTTGTCAAAAGCCTTACTGAAATCAAGATATACTACATCCACAGCATTCCCCTGATCCACCAAGCTTGTAACTATATTAAAAAAAAGAAATGAGATTAATCAGATATGACTTGTTTTTGAGAAACTCATGCTGGGTCTTAGTAATCACAGTACCCCTTTCTAAGTGTTTACAGACCAACTGTTGAATTATCTGTTCTAGGACCTTTCCTGGTATTGATGTCAAGCTCACCAGTCAGTAGTTACCTGGGTCTTCTTTTTCCTCTTTTTGAAGATGGGGACAATATAATTACAGTGGTACCTCAGGTTAAGAACTTAATTTGTTCTGGAGGTCCGTTCTTAACCCGAAACTGTTCTTAACCTGAAGCACCACTTTAGCTAATGGGGCCTCCTCCTGCTGCTGCGCCACCGGAGCACGATTTCTGTTCTCATCCTGAAGCAAAGTTCTTAACCCGAGGTACTATTTCTGGGTTAGCGGAGTCTGTAACCCGAAGCATCTGTAACCCGAGGTACCACTGTATTCTCTTTCTCAATTGCATTCACCTGTAGACTGATCTTTTAGTGCTTTCATATTTCCTCAGTTTTTAACATTGATTTTAAGGAAACATGGTTTTTAAAACCCTATTTGCACATTGGTTTTTTAAAATAATAATAATAAAAATTTATCCCCTATAAAGAACAAAGAACCATAGATTCCTTTAAAATTGCCAGCCTTCACCAATCCATTGCCCTCCATATGTTTTGGACGACAACATATGTATGTCTGTGACTGTATATGTATACATGTATTTGCGTCCTTCAGCCATCGTGTTGGGTGAGCTGACATATGGATCTATTGTTCCCTGTGCTTTTTCTTTTCTTTTCTTTTTGATAAAGTATTAAGATAAGAGGGTCCATGTCACACATTTCTCATTCCCTTGGCAAAAAAGATCAAGGCAAGAAAGGATGAAATTGGAGACAAGCAACATGCTGTCAGAAAGGATTAATTTCTGCCACTGATTAACTTCATTCTAGAACTGTGGGAGAGTAATGCCAAAACATGGGTATGGGGTTTTTCCACATCTGCAACCTTAAGCAACATTACTCTCCATTGCTTTAGATTCTGTTCTATACAGTACTAGAGCAGAAGCGCTAGATACATGTTTAATGGGATTAGATCATTAAATAAATCTGATGTGTGGGTGTCCTGCTTAGAACACATGAGGGTATTTTATAATGCTTATTGTAACTTAAGTGCTTAGGCTTCATCCTTATAGCGCTAGAGATTCACACCAGAATATTAACAGCACGTTTACAGAGAAATTATGGGCATGTTTGCTCAGAGGCAAGTCTTGCTACATACAAGGAAACTTACTCCCAGGGATGTCTGCATGGGACTGCAACGTCTTTTGACTTCTTTCTTGCGGCGTGAGGTGGATGCGATTCTAATGAAAACGACACTTTAGGAAGGATAATCACTTTATGCTCATTTCCAAAATGAGGAAATTGACCTATATAGAGGTCATGAGCTGGCAAAGAACAGTGTCAAGCTCAGAAATAATAATCCACAAATCCTGGCTTTCTGATACATGTGACCCTGGGCTGCTAACACTTGCTTTTGGAGTCTGGCAAAGCATAAGTGAAATAAGTGTAGCAATTTCAGCATGTTGTAGTGGTAATTCACTGGAAGACACAGGTGCAGAACCGAAATAGAATTTGTCATATGTTAGTGTTAAAAAAAACCTTGCCAGAGTTTTGAGGAACAGGAAAGCCCATTATTTATTACAGTAGCAGGAAGAACTGCAGGTCAGGGTTTATGCATATTGTCAGAGTTGTGGGAGACACTAAGAAAGAAGTCTATGCTGCAATTAAAAACCTAAGACAACTAATTTTCTCCCTTTTGAACTGTTTAAAAAGTTGATGGTGTTCACAGTGGATGCATTTAGAGCCTGGGTGAATTTGATACCCATTCCATTACCACGCACATAATTCCTCCTCTCCCCCCCCCCCCCGGGCACGATTCATGCAGATCATCAGAGCATCAACCAGTAATATGTGTCCATATTTCTATATGAAAGAACTTATAACATTTTACCTTTTCCTGCAGATCATTATTTTCTGGGCGGGGGGAGTGGTGGGGAACAACTGTGAGAATTACTAAAATGTCTTCATTAATAATCCTTATGCAAGAGAACTTTCTCGGGCTCTTCAAAGTCTCGTTTCTTTATATGTGGTATAGCAATGAAACTGCTTGCTAGAACGTTTGCAAAGCTCAACACATTTGCAAAGCTAAGCAGGGTCCAGTATGCTTTCAAAGTAGATGGGAGACTGCATGTTGAGATTCCTGCATTGCAGGGGATTGGACTAGATTACCCTTCCAACTCTACAGTACAATTCTATTCTTTTGAGGCCTGGAACCTTCTTGACTCAACATGCTGAAAGATCGGGAAGCCCTTGTCCTGGGAATGTGGATTGAGGAAAGCTAGGTCTGTGTTGAGTTGTGGAGGCTGAGAGGAAAGATGTAGTCGGGAAGAGGTGTCCTCTGGCTATCCTAAGTTTTGCAAACTGTGGAGATCAAGACACTTGGAATACCAACAATGTGAGAAAGATATGGCAGTTCTATGGCTTCCAAGCTATCTATGCTCATTCATTCATTCATTCATTCATTCATTCAAAAGCATGTCTAAACCATTTAATATATTTTTGAAATTTCTTAAGAGGTGTGTAGTATGTAGAATATAAAGACAATATCCATTAAAACAAAAATACAGCCTAAAATAAGTAATATACAAACAAATAAAATAGATTCAGGGGGTTCTCTTATTTTATACCCATTTTTATTTTTAAAATATGTTTATAAATCACTTCCCATAACATATCCCAAACTGATCTATCTATCTATCTATCTATCTATCTATCTATCTATCTATCTATCTATCATCTATCTATCATCTATCTATCATCATTTTAAGCTCAGTAAAGACTGGGATAAAAATCTCTGCTAAATAGGTTTGCTGAATTGACTTCAGTAGAAGCTGGAAAAATAATAGTGACAGCACCTGTCTTGATACATAATGGGAGGGAGTTTCAGGAGAAAGGTTCTGTTTATGCCACATAGGCCTACTTTTATGTTTTTTAAACTAGCTAGGATGAGCTCTCTCCAGACCCATCGTAATCCCATGTTCCAGTACTCTGTGAAAAGGAAAACCGACTTTTCCTACATAATAGCCTTTTGTGCAATGAAAGCCTGATTGAGGTATGAACATGCTGATGGGAAATGTGATTTTTATGTTCCACTGTATATTCTTTTTTCTTTAGTTTGAAGGATCTCTCTCTTGGTATGCTGTAGGAGCTGGAATGTGGCAGCTGTACTGGCACTGCACTGGGAGGCTGTGCTTTAAGCAGCATGTACTGGTACATTTAAATAGCACATCACTGAAGCAGCAAAGAGACCCTTTCACTGAATATTCTGGGGAGCCTGCTTGCAATTTGCCTCTGATGTAAAGTTACATCTTTTGTTGAATTAATATGTGCTCAGTGCTTGTGGATATCAGAAAGTAGGCACTTTTATATGGGGGCAGTAAGAGCAAAAAGACAAGTTCTAGTTCATATAATCAGAGGTGGGAAACTATTTTGAATTCTAAATGTTCTCTCATTTCCCCCAGACTTGTGGAATGCATATCATAATTTAGAGGGAGGATCCACTCCTTGAGCTGGGGGCAGTTGCTGTGGTAACCTCTAGGCTAGATTGCTGCAACATTTTATGTAGGGCTGCCTCTGAAGATGGTTCAGAAACTTCAGCTACTGCTGAATTCAGTGGCCAGGTTGATCACCAGGGCAAGATGGTTTAAGCATACAACACTGATCCTGGCTTGACTTCACCGCCTGCCAATTAGTTTACAGGCCCAATACACAGTGTTGGTTTTGACCTTTAAAGCCTTAAATGGCTCAGGACTATAATACCTCAAGGATTGCCTCTCCCCATATGAGCCTACCTGGATCCTGTGATCATCATCAGACCCCTTCTTTGTGTGCGCCCTCCATGTAAGATCCAGCAGGTGGCAACACAAGAATGGGCTTATTCTGCAGTGGCGCACTGTTTGTGGAATGTTCTACCTACCGGTAGCACCTCCATTGTACACTTTTAGGTATTTGTAGGAGGGTTATTGGTTTGTTTTATTATTGTTTTTATTATGTATTATGTATTTTGTGCTCTACCAGTAATGTATTTTTATGCTGTGAAACACCCTGAGATCTTGGTGGTATACAAATTTAAATAAATAAATGCCTTCACAAAGCTCTCAAAGAGTGCTCATCTACTCATCAATACGGCAATTTCTTTTAAATAAATGTGTTTGTCATTCTGGTGTTATTTCACATTGAGGAAACTAGCAAATCTCGCAATTTGAACCAAAGCGTGTAGACAAAGAAGTGAGCACTGCTTGAAGATAATGAGGAAATGACGAGAGCTGCTCACCAATGACAGTTGTGATGTGCCTGATATACTTTTAGGTGTACTAAGTACCATTTGTAGAATTTCCATCCACACACTTTTTATGAAGCATGATGAATTGCCTTTCAGACTGCTACAATTTATGGAATGTCGAATCTATATCTGCGCATAATGAATAGTGCAAGGAATGTGGGAATAGATGCACACATTGTGTGTTCAATTTGTCACTGACCAACAGTTGAAAATCCATGCCAAAGGGATGAACAGCACTAGCAGTATCATCAGTGACACAATGCAAATATTTATTGCACTAATTAAATTACTTACTTTACTTACTCATTAAAAGGGAAGACAAATGAAATAAGGTATCATAAAATCAATAAATTAATCAAGGCATAGGCAAACTTGGCCCTCCAGATGTTTTGGGACTACAACTCCCACCATCCCTGACCACTGGTCCTGTTAGCTAGGGATGATGGGAGTTATAGTCCCAAAACATCTGGAGGGCCGAGTTTGTCTATTCCTGAATTAAACCTATTCTGAACTGGCAGCTTTTGATGTCATCAATCATGAAGTCCTTCTGGTTTTGACAGTTCTTCTCCAAAAAGACTGATTCTAGATGGTGTTGTTGGGAGCAGGGGCAGAGGTCTATAGTCTGGCATCATGGTATTTGGACCCCATGGAATTAAGATCGCATGGGTGGGCACTGCTTCATAACATCTACATGAAATTAATGAGCAAGGTTAGGAGCTGGGTGTCACTGATATGTAGATAGCACTCGACACCTCTCTTTTATATGAGATCCTGAAGAGACTGCTGAATTGCTAACAAACTGAAGCTCAATTCTGACAAGATAGAAGTGCTGTTGATAGGTGGTTCATATTGTCAAGGTGGTGATGTTCAACCCATTCTGGATGTGTCTGTATTCCACTTAAATATAGCCTTGACGTTTAGGAGATTGTGGCAGCCGGAAGAGCTTAGTGGCTGCCAGTGAAGGGCCATGAAGGCTGGTAGATACTCACTGTTAATTTATGTCCTCTTGCTGATGCTGATATGAGGTGATGCATGTGTTTATGAATATCTCAGAGCATCAGAGGAATGCACATGTTGGTTGGAGGCCAAAAACATAGTAAAGTCTCCCATGAGGATGCTTTGTTTACTATAAAGATATATGATTTCTCAGCCCAGAAGAATAAAGTCTTCAAATAAATAGATATGAAACAAAATGATCTAATTCTGTGAATGGCCAAGAGCAGGCACCCCCAAAATTCAGCCCTCCAGATGTTTTGGACTACAATTCCCATCATCCCTGACCACTGGTCCTGTTAGCTAAGGATTATGGGAGTTGTAGGCCAAAACATGTGGAGGGCCGCTGTTTGGGGATGCCTGGCCAAGAGCCTTAAGCAACTTCTTTTTTATCACTAGAGCCAACATATATACAATGGGATCTGCAGCAAAACCTTACACTTTAGAGTTCAGGATTCTAGGCAGCCACTCATGCTGCCTTTTAAGATACTCCATTCCATTCCCCTCCCATGTGGTTTTCCATTTTTCCTCTTCCAACTATCAGTTGGCATTGTGTGGCCACCGAGCACTCTTAGTCCTCCTTTGCTTGGTTTTGGGTCTCTCCCCCCCCTTCCCCCCCCTAGAAGAAATGACAAGTCTTATTAACTTGCATCAGGCAGTTTTTTGGGGCAAGTATGTGGAGGGGGAGAAAACAGTAAGAAGGTTTTATTATTATTATTTCTGCAAACATTGGAGTTGCCCAAGCATTCGAATAATTTTTGTCTTACGCATGGATGGTACCATTTTGGCTAAGGAGTAGCACTTGAAGAATTAGAATATATTTTGTTCTATATAAAAAAAACCACACAGGTGTGTATATGGGTAATGGTGTGGTTGGAAGATAGTTCGTGTTTATCTCTACCTTTGTAAGCAACCATCCAGATTCATGAATGCTGGAGGCGTGTCAGGTTCATTATGAATGAATCAGTTACAGGATCCAAATCTTAACATCTCAACATTGTGTCCTTAATTCCCATCCTCCAGATTCCTCCTCTTGACATGGTAATTGACTCTTTCCCCTCATTTTTTCCCACTCCCAGTATCCATTGTTTCTTTACACAGAGCCTCAGTAACCAAACTACCTTCTTCTTGTTTGATTCTAGACATCATTTTTCACAGAATCTCTCTTCCTCGCCAACAGCTTTGTTCTGCGCTGCCAGCTTACAATTAACCCTTCTTCTGCTACTCCCTGTTGTCCCCTTCTCGAATCCTGTCCTCTTTTCTCTCTTTTAAAAAAGTTATTTAGATTACAAGGCCATGTGGCTGGAACATCACTGCCTCTCTTCTGGCTCTGGCACCCAGCCCACTGTTAGGGCTGAACAAAATGTTTAATAATTATTCAAACTAATTAGTTCAGGTATTGGTAGCTGTCGTTTTGATATGCACAGGCAGTGCTTGCTTGTCATAGGATTGTCATCTGGTGACATTTTAAATTGGCCTAGCTGCATCTTTTGTAATCTGGCTGGTGCTTTCAGGTCAGCCCTATGGTAAGAAGTGAGGAAATGCTCAGTTGTATATATTCAGATACATATGGAAATGAGCGGTGGTCCTTTCCTCTCATCCCTCAGGATAGAAATGACAACTCACATTAACTTGCTTCAGGCAGTTCTTTGGGCAGGAATATGGGGAGCTAGTAAAAGGTAAGAACATGGATTTGTATAGGAAAAAGCACAATTGCTTTAGGTAAGCTAAACTCCTAGCATCCTCTCTTTCTCCTGTTACAGCTTTATACAGTGTTCCATTAAGGCAGCATGATTTTTTGTTCGTTTGGTTTCTTGTCCCTGGGGATCAGTTTAACTGTACACTTCTCTCCATAACATACACACACTCTCCCTCTCTCATTTATTTATTTATTTTGCAAAGAACTGCTAGAACAGTCTTTTTATTGTTCAGTAGGTAGGAGGAAAACTGCTTGCAAGGTGAGTGAGAAGAAAGCATTTTCTTCAATGTCAGCCTCCCCCCATCTTTTCTTTTAATCTCTCGTGAGCATTCCAGCTCTCCAGGATCATGTTTCTTATTTAAAGGATGTACAGGGAGCAGTGGCAGTAGGTTCATTCTCCAGGCCTGTTTACGTGGCAGTATTTTGGTCCCTGTGCATCCTGTCTAAAATTTGGCTTATACTCCCCTCTGAGAGCAGAGAGCAACCAGCATCTTGGACTGGCATGGCTGAGGCTGCTTTTGCATCCCTAATATGTCAGAGTAAAAAACAAAAACACAAAAACCATATAGTTTGCCAATTCTGTGTTAAAAAAACAACAACACTCTGAGCATGTGAAGTTTTGCATTTTAAACTCACTTAATTTATAGCACCATCATGGCTGCAGGAATCAAGGTGGTTTGCTTCTGCTGCCCTGGTGGCAAACATATTTACTTGGGAATAAGCACCATTTGCTGCATTAAAAATATAGCGCATTTTAATATTAAAAATAAAAAGTGAGCATCTGTGATCATTTATGTGTCTGACCAGTTGTCTCCCCACCCCCTGCCGAATATATATATAATACTTTTAAAAATAAGGATTCTGCAGTAACCACTAACAGCCCCGATGGGCACTGGCATATCCTTGCTGACCTTTTTGCCACTGTCCCCTTCATTTGCTATTTGCTCATGGGGGAGATGTTGGATGTGGCCCAGCCCTAGCTGCACCACTCCCCAATTTGCCACTACAGTGGTATGTGGTGATTTCTACATAACAGGCTACAAGCAGCAGAAACTGTTCCGGTACACTGGCAATGAAGCCTGCCGTCACTCTTGCCACTGCCTGCTTGATTATCTCTGATGTTACACAGAACCTGACATCCTGTTAGTGTAATATAGATGGCACTATGCTTGTGATCACACTATGAGATACAAGCATCAGCTGATGAAATTTAAGAACACTACAGTTATGGGGCAACCATGAGATGGGAATCATGTTCTTTCTGACATTGTCTCAAGCACTGAACACTGCTTGCATTTGGGAATAGTCTGGTGTGTGACCTTATTCACCCACCTGCTAAGTTGATTCACTGGTTGTGATATAGTAGGATAGAAGAATCTCCGAACTGGACCACCCAGCTCCATCCAGTCCAGCATTCTGTTTCCAGCAGTGATCAGTTTCCAATAGTGATCTATTTTTCATGGTGTGCCTAGCAGCTGATATACCAGGGCATGGAGTTGATGGCCTTCCCTGATGGTTGACTCTGAGCATCTGGTAACCAGATATAGTACTTCTGAATATGGAGGATCCTTTTAGCTATCCATTTGGCTAATAGCTGTCGATCATTTATAAACTTGTCTGATTAAAGGCACGTAGGCTAATGGGCATCACTGCCTGTTGTGGCAGAGGTCTCTAGTGTCTGTAAGGAAGATAATTTCTGTCATGCAGAGAGATTTTTCTATAGGACAGTTGGAAGCATACAACGTTGGGAGCATAGTTTTGTTATGTTGTAACTGAGGCTACCCCTCAGTGATCCCTTCATGGATCACTGCCTTGTCGTGGCGAAGGGGCTTAAATAACTTAGAGAAGTTATATTTTGACCAAACGTGGTCCACCTGGAGAAGGAATTGGCAAGCCACTCCAGTATCCCTGCCAAGAAAACTCTATGAATTGATGCTTTTGAATTATGGTGCTGGAGGAGACTCTTGAGAGTCCCATGGACTGCAAGAAGATCAAACCTATCCATTCTTAAGGAAATCAGCCCTGGAAGGACAGATCGTGAAGCTGAGGCTCCAATACTTTGGCCACCTCATGAGAAGAGAAGACTCCCTGGAAAAGACCCTGATGTTGTGAAAGATGGAGGGCACAAGGAGAAGGGGACTACAGAGGACGAGATGGTTGGACAGTGTTCTCGAAGCTACGAACATGAGTTTGACCAAACTGGGGGAGGCAGTGGAAGACAGGAGTGCCTGGCGTGCTCTGGTCCATGGGGTCACGAAGAGTCGGACACGACTAAACGACTAAACAACAACAACAACAACTGAGGCTACATTGGGCTAAGATTGCATACTGAGGCAATCTTGACAAAGCCCATTGTTTCATGATGTGATGTTTAATTTTAAAAAATCTCACCCAGGCTTTCAAAAGATATAGTATTTCTGTACCACTATGCATGTTAGCAACCATTATGGTGCAAGCATTGTTACAGTAAAACCCAATGCCAAAATGGCTTCCTTAAAACCATGCTTCCAAGGCAGTGTTCTCTATCTAGATGACGTTGTTGGATTACAACTCCCATCATCCCTGAGCCAGCCTGGATGAGGGTAGTAGGAGTTGTAGTTCAACAACCTTTGGGGACACAAGGTCAAAGAATACTGCTTTAAGGGATATTGTGTCCACTGCAGGGGTCAAGCTTGAAATTCTCAAGACATGCAAACAAGGGTACATATTTTAATTAGAGTGAGTTGTGCTTTCTGGAGGAAATCCATTGATCACAAGGCATAATTAATAGCTAGGTTAATGCTTTACCTGCATTAGATACGTCACTGGTTTTTTTTGGGGGGGGGTTAATTAGGCATGCATATACATGATTCATTATGCATATTGGTTACTGTAGGAAAATTCCTAACTACAGCAGGAACTTCTAAATAAATGATACTGGGCTTAAGCATCATTTATACTTGGCTTTAGCTTCCTCCAATTACTTGCTGTAACACCACGCTCCTTGCTTAGAGTGAAACAAAAATAAACACATGCTCTTGGGGTTTGTGTAAAGTTCCAGTTGAACTGGCCTTCTTGGTACCTCTAATACCCCTCCATTGAGAGAACTGTCCATTTATTCCTACTTTCTGCTTCATGCTCTTTAACCAGTTGTCTGTCCATTACAAGACCCGTTGTCTTATCCCTTGGCTGCTAAGTTTACTCAGGAGCCATTGGTGAGGGACTTTGTCAAAAGCTTATTGGGAGTCCCAAGTATACAATATCTTCCAGTTCCACTTTTCAGTAGTTAGAGGGGCATGTAATACTAAGGACAAGGATTAGGGATAAGCTCAGTGATAATAGTCACTGGCAACATAAGCGTCCTTTTCTCTGTATGAACATCCATACTGCTGGCTGTTTAACAAGAGCAATCTGTTCTGCAATAATGAGCACACTTCACTTTGTTATTATAATAGTTTAACGTGCCCTCTATAAAAAATTGCATACAATATTTGGTTACTGTCACCTTACTGAAATGTTCCAGTAAACCCTAGTGAATTAATACACTTACCTCACCATTTAAGAAAGACACCATTAGGGCACAATGTCATAAAAGCACAACACACCCTCATCATTTTTCATGGGCAAGGCTAGCTACAACCAATGGGGGCAGATTTGCCATTTCATAATAGGAAAACACTGATGTCAGGATGCCCTCTGCATCTAAAGCTTTCTCCTTGAAGATTGCTCCTTTTCTTTTGCTTCCCTAATTGCTGCTGCTCAGCTGGAGCCAGTGTGCCTTCAAAACACATTATTTTGTTATGCTGTTGTTTACCCAAGGAATAATAGGGCATGGGAGGAGAAAGGAAGTAAGAGAGACTATGAGAATCAGTTATGTTCAGTTCTGTAGTTTTAACAGCTTCTGCAAAGTATTTTCCCACCTTGCACACACACGCCTGCACACACACACACACACACACACACACACACACACACACACACACACACATGTCTGGCATGCAGAAGGACTAGGGTTTGTTATTCAGACACACCAATTCACTTCCAGCTGCCTTTAGATTATCAGGATGGAGTTTGCTGTTTGCTCAGCAGCCATTTCACACAGCAGTACAAAGGCAGTCTCAAGAAATGCATGGAAGGGGCAACTAGCAATAAACAACATCTGGAAAAAAAACCATTGCCATGTTGGGCATTTGTAGCCCTTCATAACCAGCTTGGATTGCAAACTTCAAAAATCTATTTCTGTAATTGATTCTCAAAGCTTTCCTTTATTCTGAAAGTAGTAGCCCTATTCACATGCTGAGCACACTCTGTAGAATAGATGCACAGTTGTGAAATGGGATTGCGCTCACCTGGTTTGTCTCTGGCTGATTGCCCCTAGGCAAGCTGACCTCTACAGATTGAATGTAATGTATCAGTGATGCATGTGTGTGTAGAGTGCAATGTGTATTGGCTACACATTTTATCCTAAACAAACAAACAAACAAACACACACACACACACACACATTTTGCTAGGTAAAGATTGTAAATTATCAGGTTTACTTTATGCACACTGAACTCCTGCACACATTTGTTTCACTTGCTATGGCCAAGGCATTGAAGTGAACTGGGTCTAAAAGTGAGAACAACCCTGCTGCCACACCATGTATTGATTCTGTTATTTCCCACCCTTTCTGTTGGCCACTATTTACACCATTTGTATAAGTGGTATGTAGTGTGGGTGTTGGTGAAGAGAGGCTTAAATTCTGAAGCTTAGTGATAACACTGTGAGAGGAGTCCATTAGGTTGTTGAATTAGTTGGTTGCTCTGGTGCAAAATGCCAGTCCATCCCCATTGCTGAATTGATCCAAACATATTTCAAGTCACCATCAAATAATAACCCAAGGGGTATGACAGTTCTTGTGTTATATGTAATCTCTCTCTCTCTCTCTCTCTCTCTCTCTCTCTCTCTCTCTCTCTCTCTCTCTCTTTCATCTATCTATCCATCTATCTATCCATACCTTTTATCATACCAACCTGTTTCTGTCTGTTTTAAGCTCTGCTTTCTCTGCCTACCACCTTCAGCCATTTACCATCTGCTGCTAGTCTCCATGCCCACTAAATTATATGCACAGTGGGAGGGATGAGGGCAGTATGCTAGTTTTCATCAAGTGGGTTGGGCATATGTGGCATTTCATGAAGTGCTTTTCTGATTGAGGCTTGGGGGCAATCTGACTATCCCAAGAAAATGAGAAACTCTGTTTAAAAGGCTTCCGACTGCATGGCGTGCTCGGTCTGTGACAGTGAAAGAATATTCAGAAAAGAGAAAAAGTGGGAAATCTCATGGAGGTTAGCAAGTTGAACTGGGCATTCAGGCACAACCTCCTGTTTCAGAGAATTATTACTAGTCCCCTTTCCACCTTCAGTGCTACCCACCCCACCCCCTGCAGGTTTGTTGGTTGGTTATTGAAGGCTGCCTTAGCAATGGGATGCCAAATATCATTTCAGTTGTCTTCTCTTCCACAGTAATTCACGATGGCTCCCACTGTAGAGGTCTGAGCATCTGACAGCCATTCATTTCTTTACCTTTTTTGCCTCATTTCTGGGACAGGGATATGGAGGATCTTTGTCTTTTCTGTCTTTCTCTCTCTCTTAATCCATGGCAAGGCACAACATTTCTAACTGTACTTGCAGGTCTTGGGCATGTGATTGCTATTTTTATGAACACTTCATACTCTATACCTCTGTAGTCCAAAACATTTGGAGGGCCGAAGTTTGGGGATGCCTGCTCTATACCGTAGCTCCTAAGATACATTTTCTTAAAACCGGTGCATATGTGTCTATATAGCTGTTTCTCAAAATACCCATTTCTCTCCCCCCCCCTTCTTAATATCTTTAAACAGATCTACGATGAAAAAAAGAGCCTGTTTGATGTAAGAGAGAATGTCCCAGAGAAAATAGTGGAAAAGGTGGCAGAGGACATTGAGAGTCTGTTGGCCAAGAAAGTCCAGGCATTGAAGGTAAGGTGACTTCTTGGAGCATTAGCCTTGATTGGTGTGTCTGGTGGAAGAGGGAGTGAGCAATATGGAACTGGTATGTATGAATGACAACATTCCAATATTTGCATAGTCTCCAGCTGATGAATCCTTTATTCAGAATGATTCTAACATATTTGTGAGTTGGGGAATTTTATGAAATTGCAAGGATAACTGCTATTCAGCCCAAGTGCCTTTTTTTTTGTTCTTGATATCTCTGTCATGCAAGGGGTTGCAATTAGAAATCATTTTTAACATGACTAATGAAACTCTCTTACCTGACATGTCTGAATCTCAGTTTCCTGACTACACTGAGTTCTTCAGAGAAGTGACCTTTTATTCTCCTTCGGGAGCTGTAATCCATTGTGTTCACATGCAACTCATGGGGGTGAGGGGCAGAAAGTATTCTGAGTCCTTTGATAAAGTGTACAGTTCATTCTCCTCTTGGGATTTGGTGTACATTTTCAGTCTAACTTTCCACTGTATCACTTGCTTCTTAAATGAAGGAATAAATGTTATATTACTGCTGTAGCAAGCCAACAAGATTAAGCTATAATGATAGGTGAAGCTGACCCTTTATGTGATGATGGGCAGGTATCTGGCATTTCTACTTAAAGTTTTCTGATTAGAAATCATCACATTGAGGACTTTCGGGTTTAGCAAAGGGCTTTTATATTTATTTGGTCTTATGCATTATCCATTTCATTTCCTCTAACTGAAGCTTCTGCATACAGTATATAGTTTTCAACTTGTAAGTACAGTATCATAAAGGTGGTTTGTTATCATTATTATTACAACTTCCATGCTGCTTTTCCACAAAATTCATGGAATTACCCAAAGCAATTCAGAAAATAGAACAGTACATATCAAAACATCAGTTTACTTTTAAAATAAATATTTCAATGGTGATAGCAAAACAGCAAATTTCAATAGGCCATGAAACCAAAAACTGTGAACCCTCAGCAGCAAAAGTGTGTAGGTGGGGGGGGGGGGAATCAGTACTGGCAAAACAGATCAGCCAGATTCTCAAAAGCAGCAGCAGCAGTAAGATAAAGTACATACATATTAAGTTGCAATTATGCAAAAGTGTGGTCAGCACCAATAAACTCAGCAATGGAAGTTTTCAAAGCCCAGCAATAGCACGTGCTGCTTCCTTCCCACCCCATATATATATATATATATATATATATATATATATATATATATATATATATATATATCAGCTGGTGTAATATTTTAACACCATTCCCTCTTTCACACCTAACATTCTTAACCACAGCCTGTATTCTGTGCACAGCAGCTGAGTTGATTGGTATGAGTTAGCCAAAGTAGGCAAAGCTTAACTGACCAGACAGTGTAAGGATTAATGATGGTGACTACTGATATTGATACCAGTGGAATTAAGCCTTGTATTCCTGTCACCTCATCTGTTTTTTGTACCTAGTTTCTGGTTCACGTGGATGTTTGAAAGGAGACAAATGCATCACATGCTCCTAATAATTACTGCAGCTGCTACTAACATTTAGTGTCAACGGTATGCCTGGCACCATGCAAGACACAGCAGTGACACCATTCTCCAAGCCAAAATGGCCCATGTTGCAACAATGACCTGTGTCAAATGGACTTTGCCTTGGTAAGTTTCCAGGCAACACTGTCCCACTCCAGAGAAAGAATAATATTAAATTACCTACCAGTTACATGGCGCTAGGAAAGTCTTTGCCAGCAACTAGTATGAGGAAAAGATAGAGAATGTTGAACCATCTCTCCTCCTTCCACCTTCTGATCCACCCAAAGACTGCTAGGAACTTCTGATGCAATAGCATTCACAGAAACATAGAACTGTAGAATTGGAAGGGACCCCAAGCGCCCTGCAATGCAGGAATCTCAACTAAAGCATCCATGACAGATCACCATTCATTCTACAATGATTCTCTTGCCCCTAGAACTTAGGGGGGGGGGTCAGGAGATACTTTGGGGAAGCTGGAATTTACACTCGCTTCTGATTTCTAGGCCAGGCTTACCTCATGTGAAAAGCAAACAGGCTTGTGTATCTTTAACCGCTATAGAAGCAGAAATTTTTGTGAAGGTAGCTTGTCATGCAGCATGTGGAGAAAGCTGTACCAGCCAAAATTCTCTCTTCTACGCAATTATTAACAGTACAGAAATCCTGTCTTCCTTTAGAATTGGGCACCATATATGTGAGTGAACTGCCGGTATGTAGTTTGCAAAGCTTATCTTCCAAAATGGCCCCAAGGCTTTGAGAACATCCCAGTTCAGTTTGGAATGCGTCAAGACAAAAACCTGCTTCACCTTGGGAGAGTCCCAAATCTCTTTGAATGTGCCCAACTTGGCTCAGAATTCATTTGAACTAAATGCACACCCCTAGTTGTTATAGCCATACTTTACTTCCAACACAGCAGCACAGCAGGTTGCTAAGGAATGCAACTGATTGAGTTTTTCTTAGATTTATAAATAAATAGCAAGGATCAGGGTCTTGTTTCTATGACACTATCTCCCTCCCAAGCGAGAATATATCTTGACCTCAGACTCATTCTGCTTATTATATCCATGACTCATTAAAAAATTATATTAATTGAGTCAAGTTGGGATGAGGAACAGGAGTGAATGCGGGTCAGGTAGTTTTGGCAAAGCTCTTGGGACATCTGTCTGTTTCACCTCATCCAATGCAAGCATTCTTCACTCTTTTCCATTGTGGCAGGAACTGGAGTTGTGGGGTAAGCAGAAGCAGCCAAAACAGGAGCTGTACTCCAAATTTGTTGAAGATTCAGTGCATTCAAGTCCAGAGTGTGTCCAGATTAAAAGTATTTTAAGGACTGATTTTTTAATGTTTTAGCAGTACTTCTGCAAGCCACCTTGAGCCTAGTCAGGGAAAAAGGAAGGGTATAAATAATTTATTAGTAGTACAGTAATAGGATAGGATAGGATAGGATAGGATAGGATAAGCTGCATCCTTAGAATTTTATTAATATTTACAATCTTTCCCTCTCCAGAGGATAGATTGCTTCTAGTTATACCTGAAAATGCTGGCATAACAGTGCAATGTCTACTCACAAGTAAGCCCTTGATTCCTATAGGACTTACTCCAGTGCATTCAATGTGTTGCATAAAAGTTGTGCAGAAGAATGTGGGATGGGCATTTGAAGTTCTGAATTAAATATGTGCTTGAATTTGAATATAATTCTCTCTCCCTTCCCCCATGTCTTGTTTGACAGCTGATGCTGATTAATTTTTCACGTAATGTGTTGGGCCACAGACAATTTACTTTGCCTTATGAATTCTGCATATTCCATAGTTTACTGGAGGTTATGCCTTGAAGTGTACAATTCCTGTTCTGTGACCTGAATAAAGACTGCTGTCTAAGTTGATGTTTTTTATCACAGACTTCATCTTGTCCAGTAATATGAGATAGAGGAATTTGGGATTGCAGAGAGGGGCAATAACAAAAAGGCCCCAAGGTGTTTTGTGCTCTCTTCAAGACTCCCGCTCTGTCCTTAATCCAGTTTGGCAGCTGAGCAAAGTCACTCTGGCTTTATCTGTTTAATAGCAGAACCTCTGGTACAAGTCCCTCTATAGTGGGAGCTCAGCTCTGAGTTTGGATTCTCTTTCCCTCTTGCACTGTGGTTCAAGAGAAGGTGAAGTCTGACTCTCACATTTTCCCAATAACAAAGTATCTAGGAAAACGTGATATCCCAGAAAGAAATGGGAGAAGATGCCTGAATCTTAAGCAACCAGTTAGTAATCCTTGTGCCTGTACTGACCAATCGCAGGAAAGTTCTTAAACCATCAAAATTGGTAGTCTGTTTCTGCTTCCTGTATGTATGCTTTGGGTGCAGTTGAAGAATGTTTGGGACATTGTTCAGTCCAGGAGTTCTTATGTGGTCAGCTCAGGATTCTCTTTGTGGCAAAAACAACCAAGTTAAAGTGCATGAATTGTTACCCCATCAAAATGGATGTTGTAACTGGAGCACTCTGAGATGCAATTTCACACTTCAGCAAGAGGTAAATGTGTTGTCTTAAAAGCATCCTTGCTTTGTTTTTAAAATGCAGGAAGTGTGTGAGGTTATATTTGGAGTGCAGTTTTAGGAGGAAACTTGTTTTTACCTCATATTTACATTGACTGTGACTCTGAACAGCTTACTTAATCATGCTGTGCCTCGGCATTGTGTTGGCAGTAGTTGTCTAGATTATGGTATGGAGAAGGATGAGTGCGAACAGCAGAAATAAAAAGCATCTATACCTTTACCTTCTGTTGGAGGGGGTGGGGGTTGGAGTTTATGAGTATGTGTGTTCGTAAGGTGGAGAAGGGAGGGTGATATGTCTTGAACCTGAACTTATTTCTATGTTTCTAGTCTGCCAACACCAAATGCTCAAAGCTTGGCCAGTTTATGCAAGCATTAGAATCAAGTTGTGCAGTTTTTTTGTTTTCGTTTTAGGACTATACATAGGCTGGGTACAGAGGGCAGCATGTATGGATGCTCTCCCTCAAAGAAAAGCTCCCTGAGCATAGAAAAATGAAACGTCAAGAACAAGGCTAGATATCCAACCTTCCTACCTGTTGTAGTTAGGGATGGATCTGTTAGTATTGTTTTGCGTGACCAGGCGGTGACAGCCCCAGCCCCCAGGAATCATAAGGAAGGAATAAAGACTCTGACAATGTTATATGGAATTAAAATTAGGCCACAACTTTATTAAACTTCTGAATGTAGGAAGACCTTGGCTTAGGCCTTGGGAGTGTAATCCCTCCCAGCCCCCCAGACGGGGGGAATTGGGGCTCATCAAGGTAAATGGGATATGGGGGTGCTCTGCGAGACGTAAGTGTAGCAGGCAGCCAGGCCCATATCCCCGCGCACAGGGTAGTTCACTGACAACCTTTCAGGGTACGGCCAGTTTCACCCATATATATATAACCCCTTTAAGAGGAGGACCCTGGAATCACCACCGCATCCAGCCTTCTTACCTGATGTAGTTAGGGATGGATCTGTTAGTTTTGTTTTATTTCAGTTTCTTACTTTTCCCCCAAACCAAATTTCTCCACCAGCAGGAATCTGCTGTCTCTTCAGTCTGTTTTAGTTCAGTTGGAAGTTAACAATCTCAAGCTCAACTGTTGCTTATCTTGTGCATTTAGTGTGGGCAGGTACATCCTTTTAACAGCACTTATAATTGTAATATTTTCCTTACATGTATTAAGTGATGTCGTTCTCAGTCCTTCAACTCTCTGACAGGAAGTTGTTTTTAATGCCTTGAAAAAACTGATGTGGCACAGAATAGGACTTGGCTCGCTTCTAAGAGTGTCTTGTGGCCCTATCATGGTTAGCAGCTAAGAATAGTCTGACTTATTACAGAGATGGTTGTGCTGCTGAATTGGAGGTGAAAGCCTGCTCCAAGCTGGTGTGGGAAGCTTGGTGTTGTACTTTTCCAATGTAATTTGCTGAGGTCTTGTTTTGCTTATATTCTGGAGGAGTAAGATAGAGAGGCTGTGCGGTAGCAGGGCTCTAAGCTACTTGCCAGGGCCGTCTTAAGCCTATCCAGCCCTGTGGTTCAGAGATCCCTCTGGCGCCCGCCCCCCCTTTCCCAGCCGGAATGTTGGAGCCATGCGCTGCCCTGGGTTGGACTAGATGACCCACAGGATCTCAGCCAACTCTACAATTCTATGACCACTCCTCGTCTAGTGCTCACTTTATCGCTGTGTAGGCAATATAAATCACCCATTTTTAAATCTTTACAAGGCGTTCCTTTTTCGGGTTAGGTCTTAAGCAGCGCAACCTTAAGCATGTTGATGTAAGTTGTTGTTTTTCCCCCTTGCCCTGACTTACTCGTCTCCTGCAACAGGGCCGGGTAGCTCCACTTTGCTTGCACATTTTTTCCCATGCGGGCAGTGGTGCACAAACTCGCCCTCTACTCGAGCGGCAGTAGCGAGTCACTTTTGTTTTTCTCGGGACTTCCTCGCCGTTGGGCTGGGCAGCATGGTATCTGCGGGGCATGGAGGGCGCAGCAGCTACACTTACATGGAGGGCGCAGCAGCGGGAGGCACCAACTCGCTCCAGTAGGAAAGACGGGCCTGCTACTCACTCAAATTAAACCCAACCTAAGTTATTTGCACTGCGTCTTTGCACCTTTTAAGATACATAGAGAAGCTGTACAAGAAGAAGAAGTAATATACAAGAGCCTGTATAGTGGTTAGTGTGTCCAGCTAGGACTGGGAAGACCCAGGTTCAAATCCTCACTCATCCATGAAGTTGATTAGGTGACTTTGGGCCAGTCATTCTGAGCTCTGTCTCACAGAACTGTTTTGCAAATAAAAGGTGTGAACCACGTTCACTGCCTTGAACTAAAATTCAGGTTATGGATAAAACAAATATGTTTTTCAGTTTTTCCACACTTGAGGGCCAACTGGTTTTGCACATCATATAGAATGTGAGAGGCAGCAAAGTACAGCTAAATAGGTCAGACACAAATACAGATAACTGGAAGCACTGGAAGTGACTTTTTTTTCAAAATTACATAGGAGGCCAGTGGCAGGGCTTAGGCGAAAACTCTAGCTTTCAGAATTATGCCATAGAATTTTAGACCATGTATAAGATTCAGATGGAGTAGCAAAAAAGAAAAAAAAGTTTGTCTTCTCACCACATTTCTCCTGAAACTTAGGAGGCAGAGATTCTATTGGCACAATATACAGATGCAGTCTCTGGCAGCACATAAGCCTACCCAACAATAGAAATGGAAATTAGTCTCTTCTGCTGAGCACTTGTCTTAAAAACCCACACAGCCTAAATTGGAGAAAAACAACATTTAAAGGTATAATCTCCTTGTTTTGTTAATTAATAGTGACAATTCATCCCTTTTCCCACTTCTTCTTTAATTGCTGCTTGGTTGTTGTTTTTTGTTTTAATTATATTTTTAATTTACTCCTAATCAAATCCTGGCTTGTTGTCTCTCTGTGTGTGTTTATTTAATTATTTTGTTAGCGTATGTGTGCAAGTGTGTGTGGCTGCCTACTTCCCTCTGTTTTCTCCAAATCGTTTTCCCTCCCACTCTTCCCAACCTGGACCAGATCCAGTAATCCAATTTGAATCCAATCTCTGAGGTCTGGAATTCTAATTTACAGATTGCAGAGTGGGAGTTGAACAATGCAAACACCAAGACAGGAGTTTATTGTCTAATCTAATCAGGGGCAATCAGATGTTTGTAACAAGTCTATCAAAGCAGCATTGGGCCCTTTCACTGAACAGAGTAACCAGTCCTCTAATAATACTAAAGTGATTTAGGGTTTCATGCACTTTCATACAGATTAGCATGTGTATTTTCCTTTCTTTTTCAGGGCAGTCTTGACAAAAGCCCAGCCCACTTTGCTTTTAGAATGTTGTAAGTGGCTTCATGCTCTGTGAGGGTTTATCAACATGCTTGGGGTTTGGGCATGATTCCTGCAGTGTGTGTGTGTATATGGGTAACAAAATAAAGTTTTCTTCCAGTAGCACCTTAGAGACCAACTAAATTTGTTATTGGTATGAGCTTTCGTGTGCATGCACATGAAAGCTCATACCAATAACAAACTTAGTTGGTCTCTAAGGTGCTACTGGAAGGAATTTTTTAAATTTTGTTTCGACTACGGCAGACCAACATGGCTACCTATCCATGTGTATATGTGCATTATATTTATTTAGTTAGGAAAACATTAGTAATTAAATTATTGTGTGGAATTCAACGTCGTGCTAAGGAGAGCATTCTGTCAGTGCAAGTTCTTCTGCTTTCCCCATGGAATGATACTCACTCTCCTCCCCTGCATGATATTCTGGGGGTTCTCCCAATCATCCAGAGTGGATTGGGTAGAGGTGGGGGGGTCACACAGGAAGGAGAGAAGGAAGAAAGTCTGCTGCACTAGCAGAAGTCCTTAACCTGAAGCGAACTTTCCCATTGAAAGTAATGGAAAGTGGATTAATCTGTTCCAGATGGTCCGTGGAGTACTTAAACTGAAGCGTACTTAACCTGAAGTGAACTTTCCCATTGAAAGCAATGGAAAGTGGATTAATCTGTTCCAGGCAGTCTGTGGAGTACTTAAACTGAAGCGTACTTAACTTGAAGCGAATTTTCCCATTGAAAGTAATGGAAAGTGGATTAATCCATTCCAGACGGGTCTGCGGAGTACTCAACCTGAAGCGTACTTAACCCGAGGTATGAGTGTAATTGGTTCCGGAAGTCCGTACTTAACCTGAAGCGTACTTAACCTGAAGCGAACTTTCCCATTGAAAGTAATGGAAAGTGGATTAATCCGTTCCAGGCGGTCCGTGGAGTACTTAAACTGAAAATACTCAAACCGAGGCGTACTTAAACTGAGGTATGACTGTAGTTGAATCCAGCCCATTACATTTAAATGTATTCCTTCATAAACAAAAAGAAGGTGGCGTGTGTGTGTGAAATAAAATTACAATTTAGAATAGAATGGCATCCATTAGGTGAATGGCAAAATAAGCTTAAAAGAAAACATCTTGTTATTTAGTGCCTTGGAAAGACCTCAGAAAATAGATTACTTTTCAGTAACTGCTTCCCAGCCACACTCCTTCCTTCCTTCCTTCCTTCCTTCCTTCCTTCCTTCCTTCCTTCCTTCCTTCCTTCCTTCCTTCCTTCCTTCTTTCCTTCCTTCGTGATTCAAAACACTAGGTGGATGGGAAATTTCATTTCTCCAGCAGTCATAAATAAAGGTGCCTTGCAACTGATGTCCCTGGATGTCTGGGCAAAGAGGGAGATCGGAGTTCAGATCCTCTACAACAGTTTCATAGTAATTGCACATTTCCTGCACAGTAATCCAGAAAGGCAAACGGCTAAAAGGTTCTATACTCTCCATCCCTTGGATCTCAATTCTTCTTCTTACACCGTTAGTGCCCTTTTTTTCTGGGTCAGTGCCCCTTTTGCCCAAATGGACCAGCCCACACAGTTCCCAGGCTCTCTTCTGTGCCCCACTTCCTATGCAACAGGATCCTCCGTTGCTTCAGGATGGAGAGCAAATGCACAGGTATCAGGGAATCTTGTTGAACTATCAGGCTAAGCCAGGCTTCCCCAACCTCGGCCCTCCAGATGTTTTTGGCCTACAACTCCCATGATCCGTAGCTAGCATGACCAGTGGTCAGGGATGACGGGAATTGTAGTCTAAAACATCTGGAGGGCCGAGGTTGAGGAAGCCTGGGCTAAGCAGCTGGTTTGGCCCTTCTCCCAGCCTGTGCACACAGTGTGCTCATATTGCTGTCCCTTCCTCCATTGGAAAAGGAGGTTCCAGCAGCAGACAGTTCATCTAGGCTGGAATTTCTTTTGGGCGCAGGCAACAACCAGGAGTTGACTCCTTGCTGCTACTGTTCCTACTTGAAGGAAACTTCTGATGCCAAGGGGGTCTACAGAAGCATATGAAGTCTAGAGCAGTCTTTCTCAACCTTGGGTCCCTGAATGTTGTTGGACTAGAGCTCCCATCATCCCTAGCTAGCAGGAGCAGTAGCCTGGGGTGAGGGGAGTTGTAGTCCAACACCATCCTGGGACCCAAGGTTGAGAAAGGCAGGTCTAGAATATCTGTTTTTTATGTCTGACTCTGCAATGTTCTTAGACTATTAATGGGCCCCAAACGTGCATGTAAACATGTATTTAAGAGGTTGACGTGCTTGCTGAGCATAGACTTCTGCAATTCTACCTCTATGTACAGTCTTAGATTACTGTTTTCTAGGTCACTACGGGTGCATTTCAGTTTCAGCCCTGGAGAGTAGAGTTGAAGCCATTACCCTCCTAAGGAGACACCTGATAAATATTTGAAAGATATTCCCCACTATACATATTTGACTATGAGCCCTAAGATACTATTCAGTAAGGAAAGATGTTGCTGGGGAATAAATAAGTAAATATATAGTGTCTAGAGTGTGTGTGTTCTGTTTTGCTATGGGCAACATTAAACTTCTATATTAAACTTCTATATATCTTTATATCTATATATCTTTATATCTATATATCTTTCAACAGTCTCTTTCTACACCTAGGAGTATGTTTAGGAGCTGAACTACCCATTAAGGAAATACTCTGCTCACTGCTTTTCCTAGTGAGTAGAATCAAGTGTGTGTTCATCAACAAAATCCTGCTTCCCTATACAGTCATACCTCGGGTTACAGACGCTTCAGGTTGCGTCAGGTTGCATCCTGCGCCGAACCCGGAAGTACCCAAACAGATTACTTCCGGGTTTCAGCGCTCGCACATGCGCACAAGCACTAAATCGCACTTTGCGCATGTGCAGAAGCACCGAATTGCGACCTGTGCATGCGCAGATGCAGTGCCGCGGGTTGCGAATGCTGTGGGTTGCAAACGTACCTCCTGCACGGATCACGTTCACAACATAAGCATCCACTGTATGGATTAAAGGCCTAATTTAGCAAATTAAATGTAGGCTATAGACTGGAGGTGGGCAAATATTGCCCCCATCTTCAAAAAGAGGGGAAAGGAAGACCCAGGTAACACCCAACTGATGAACTTGACATCAATACCAGGGAAGGTCCTATAACAATAATTGAACAGTTGGTCTGTGAGCATTTAGAAAAGGATGCTAGGTCGGGGCTTGGCGTGCCGCTGCCCTTGCCGGCTCCCGCTGGGTTGGGGCGCAGCGCGACGCGCACTGCGACTCTCGCCAGGTCCCGCAGCTTTTGCCAGCTCCCACTCGGTCTGAGCTCCACGTGGCGGTTCCGGCAAGGACAGGCATCTTCCTTTTACTCTTCGTTACAGAAGCACCATCCAGACCTGCTCCCACCACTACCCCGGTACGGCTTATTTTTGGGGTATGTCTTATATTTTGTTGCTTCAAGAAAATCGTGCCATGGCTTATTTTATAGGCACGTCTTATTTTGGGACTAAAGGACTGTAACATGGAAGATGGAGCAAGCTTGTTTTCTCCTGCTCTGGAGGGTAGAACTCAAACCAATGGCTGCGAGCTACAAGAAAGGAGATTCCAACTAAACATCTGGAAAAACTTTCTGACAGTAAGAGCTATTTGGCAGAGGAACAGACTCCCTCTGGGGGTGGTGGACTCTCCTTTCTTGGAGATTTTTAAGCAGAGTTTGGGTGCCCATCTGTTCTCTGAGATTCCTGCATTGCAGAGGGTCAGACTAGATGGGTCCCTTCCAACTCTAAGATTCTATGATTCTATAATTCTAGGCACATATTGAGTCAGTTCACACATACAGTAATGCTAAACCAGGGATTCGACATTCTTGTGCAAACCATGACAATGCTAATGTTCATGAGCTGGACTGAGCCCAAGAGATATTCGGGCCTGCATTTTCTCTTTTCCCCTCTTCCCCAACAGCTAGGAAAATGACTTTGCCAGTGTTTATGGCAGGTTGTCATGTCATTTGAATTAGGGACTAGTATTTATAACAAACTCTGGTTAGTTTAAGAAACCAACTTCGAAATCCATAGCTTAAGGTTTGCTTGTTTTGAAATTGACAATTTGTTAAAACCACAGTCCCTGGTCAGAGCCACGTAAGAAGCTGACATTCAAGGAAGCTGAAAGCAAATGTCAGTTTTACAGTGGGAAGAGAGGGGAAAGGTGGAGTGTGTCCCTCTGTCAGACTCATGCATGTAGCACAAACTATGGTTTAGCATTACAAATTACTGTGACCATAGTTGCTCTCCTGTTTTGTCTTGTATTTCCCTAAATGAACAAGCTAGCTATTCCTAATGCCAGCAACTACTAACAGAAAACCTCCTCACTACTCCAGTGGAAGTCACACATGTACTTCCCTATTATGGGTTTTTTAATGCTTTCTCCAGTATAATATGTTGGCTGCCCTGTTAGGAAGAGTACATAAATGAAGAGACAGTGGTTCTGACCTGCTCTTGCTATTTCCATGTTTCTTTTGTGGTTTCCTCCTCTCAGAGTTCCAGTTTAGTTATTCTGCTCTATTTCTCCATCCATACCCTGCTTCCTTATTTGTTGCAGGGTGACCTCTGTGGTTCAGCACTTTGCTGTGCTACTAACGGATCTTGAATCTTGCATTTGATACACATTGACAGGCATTGCACAAAGCAATACATTTGCAATCACCCATCATTGCTTAATTGCATATAGAGGTTTTGTGTTCCACAGGTCTCAATTAGTTGAAAGGTACATTAGAACCACAACTGGTTTTTTGTTTAAACTAGGGAACTTGTTTTCATTTATGGTAAATCTTTTTAATTGCTCTAGCCTTAAAGCTCATACACTTTATTGAAATTGCTGTTTTTCCTTGATGCAGTGGCATGAAGAGCCCTTTGTAAGCTATGGAGTTGCTAAGTTGTAGCTGTTTAAAAAAACAATGATGAGCAAGTTATCTCCCTGTTCTCAGCATGTAATGTCATCACCAACATTCATGAGCTCTCAACTCTGGGAGCTCAAATCAGGAAGAACATCTCTGAGGGGGGAGAAATTGTAAGGATCCTCACACCTAGGCAGGAGCAGATTTGGGGAGGGGGTGGGGCAAGAAGGGGGGTGAGGTACCATCATGCAAGCAGAAGTATTTGCACAAATGGGTCACGTTAGTAGAATACTGCCCTATATACTTAGCTGCCAACTATCCCGTTTTTCGCAGGAAACCCCCGGATTTTAATCAGTTTTCCACTGTTCTTCCGAATGGAGAAAAATCCCGCAAATCCCCAGGATTTCCTACCTGCCAGGGAGCTTCCATTTTGGGTGCCGCTCTTCCCATGTGTGGGCACTGGAAATCGGGCAGAGCGGCACTGGAAGTCGCTTCTATGCTTTCCCAGGGGCCATCTTGGTGGTGGCCGCATGAAGATTGCCGCCGCCATGCGGCCACCACCAAGATGTCCGCCGGGCATGTGTAGAAGCGACTTCCGGTGCCGCTCTGCCTGATTTCTGGTGCCCACACATGGGAAGAGCGGCCCCGGACGTTGCTTCTACGCAACTTCCGGTGCCGCACCGCTGCTGATCCCGCATTTTTCAGTGGGAGACTTGGCAGGTATGCCTATATATTTACCGTAACCTCTGGCACCTCAGCAGATATAACAAAATGAGAAATAGCAAGAAAAGTCCCATTGTTCTTGCAAAAAGGACTTATTATTGCCTACTTCCAATCATATCTGCTATCCCCATTATCTGCCATTCGGCCTTATGCTAGGCAGACAAAGAAGACCAATTTGAGTATGCATTTATCTTAATAAAGATACTATTTAATGACCAGTAAGCATACTTTTTCTTGCATATGATGCAATCTAAAATACATGAGCCTGAAACATGATTGCATTTACCCTATTCCCACAGAAGAGCTTTTCTTTCTTCCTTTAGCAGTTGATGTCCATTAAATCTTTTGAGTGACGCTGGAACAATGTATGGAATATCTCAGTTTGGTATCTCTTAAATCTTAATAATAATAAAAAGCCCAGAGCCGACAAGAATGTAAATTGCACATACAATTGTGATAAAAAGCTGCAGATAACATTAAAGAGATTGTATCAGTTTAATGCAAGTTTAGTGCCAAACTCTGTGATCCGTTCTTTAAAGAACAATCCTTGTTAGCCGTCAGAAAGTATTTAAATTGCCTAAGCTTGCTCTACAAACCATCTGCAAATCCACAGCCCTTAGTTCAAAACACTCTTTGCTTCCTAGGGATTAGTGAAAAACCTGCCTGACTGTCATATATCACAATAATAACCTACTTTTTCTATTTATTTACTGGTTGCCTTTGAGTGCCTAACTAAATATATATCATATTTTTCTGTGTATAACACGAGCCCATGCATAATTTTGGGAGCCCCAAATTAAGAAAATTTTAAAATTAAGAAAGTTGTTGAGCTTGTAAGTTCGCTGTGTTGTTGAGCAGTTTTTCAACGATCCCCCTGCTCTAGCTGATGGAACTGGTGCCGTAACTCACCGCTTACTCTTCCTAAGCAGCCTCTTCTCCGACATTCCCTGCTACTGCCACAGCTCCAGCCCTCACTTACTTATCATATTAACCCATGTACAAGACGACGACCCCCAATTTATCACTAACATTTTTCAGGGGGAAATGTCATCTTATACATGGAAAAATACAGTAATTAAAAACATAATTTTAACAGAGAGGCAGCACAGCCTAGTAAATTCCAAAATGCACGAGTAAAATTACTAAGAGTGTATCTGCCAACCTGTATTGAAGATACTGCCTATAAAGTAGATTAAACCGAGAAAGGCTCTTATGTGAACATAGCATATTATACAGTATTTATGTAACAAACCTTTTAATTCAACAGAATCTAAACAGGGGTGCCAATGTCTTTGGATCTCAAGCTTTGGGGTGCTGATTCTGGTGAATCACTTTAAATTACTGTAGATCAAGAAGGTCAGGCTCTCTGTAGCATCAGCAATGAGATGCCATTTTAAAGCTGAGCAATATGTGCTGCAGGAGATGTGTGGTTGTATGTCAAAACGTGTTTTTAAAAGGTCACTGTGTGAGGTAAATGTAAAATGGGCTGAAGGAGCAGTGATGTTGGGGGGGGGGGGCTAACCCTCCCCGTCATGTTGTGTGTTTTGCACTTATTGGTCTTTTGCAATATAAACATGGGTGTTCCTCAGAAGCCAATTGTCTCTGCAGCAGAGTACCTCATTCCTACGTTGGATCAGACCAATCAGCCACAGCCTCCCAAACCATGCCCTCTACCTAATCTCCTTTCGGTTCCCAGCTCTCCTCTACCTGTTCCTGGCTCTCATTTCCAGCCCTCCTTCTGCCAATGACTGCACCTTTTCAAACAAATGAAAGTGATGATCACATTGCTCTCTTGTCCTTCCAAATATCTTGTTTTTCATGATTTTGGGAGCTACTGAACTACAAAGGCCCATGAATTTCTCCCCAACCTGCCTCAAAATGAGACTTAAGTTTTACAAGCCCCAACCTTTCACTCCTGTTGGGATCAAATTCTGAATCACAGAGGATTTACTCCAGTGATCCTTTCCATCTTCTCCTTCAATGGCCAGACTGATGGGGCACAGTGGGCTATGATAGACTCCTTGATTTAAGAGGAACTAAAGCTGTAACAGTCTCTGCATTATTCCACTTTTTCAGAGGGGGTAATGGAGGGAGGTTGGGTGGGGTGGGGAATCCCCTTTTACTTCTGCTGCTTCCACTGCTGCTTTATATTGCCAGTGACAAAGAAAGGGAAAAGGTATATTTTGGGCATGGGGGTAAATGAGGAACATAAATCTGGGGATTGGGGAAAGAGGATCTCCAAAAATAGTGTGGAGACAGTGGCTTAAATCCAAACCCTTCTTCTTCTTAAGAAAAATTACTCCCTCTGCTGTAACACTAGAATTCAGGACCAGGCTGTAAAACTAAGAGTGAGCTGTAAAACTAAAAGTGAGATTCAGGATAAACAAAAGAAAGTACTTCATAAAGTGAATTATGAACGTATGGAATTCACTGCTGCATTATGTGCTGATAATCACTAATTTAGGTAGCTTTAAAAGGAGATTAGAGAAATGAATGGAAGACAGGAATTTTGATGACTATTAATCATGATGGGTAAATGGAACCCTCAAAGTCAGAGGTTGTGTATTGCTTAATCCATGGTGATTACTCCTAACTAAATGTGTGCTCTATCTCTGTTGAAAGGTATTGTGCTTGTGTTGGCACTGAATTATACTGAATTTTTGCCTGTGGGGATTAAACTGTGTAACAGTTGATTCACATAATGAATTATCCCCATGCATGTGTGAGTTGGACCTTTAGAAATTGTCTGGGCAGTGTTATCAAACTTTTGCCTGGAAAAAAAAACCACTATATCATTCAGAAAAATGTTGATAGAAGGGGGTGAACTTTATTCTCTCATTGCATTGTAAACTTACCGGGGTATGGATATGTATGTGTTTAATTCAAGAACAATGGAACATGTAAAAATTAGTAAGACCACTCAAAGTCATCTGTACCTTGAATTCTCCATTTAATTGTAACCCACCCCCCAAAAAATACCTTCCCTCTGCCCTGAAAATCTAAATTCAACCATAATAAACCCTTTCTAAGTGTGCTTTATTCTGTATATATCCAGCAATTGTAAAACCTGAACCATAACACTATTCCTGCTAATTGTATCACTTCAGATTTATTTCTTGGCAACATTATCACTAGCCTCAGGCACCACCACAATCATCAGGAAACACGGAATGAGTATAACTCCTTTGCTGTTTCTATTAAACCTGAGCTAAGCGTCTGGTCCTGTTTTGATGAGAGCCAAGACTGATGAGCCTTTGTGGCTTGCAGAATACTCCCTTCAGGGATTCTCGCTTCGATAAAGCTATGTACAGATGGAAGTATCATTAGCTGAATGTGTCTGGATTTGTGAGCGGAGGAGAAGAGATTATTTTTGAGTGTCTATCCTTTTAACTTGTTCGGTCAGTTCCTGGCCTCACCTTTCCACACTTTCCTTTTGCAAAACCGGTTGTGCAGTTCACTCACTTGTGCACATGTCAGATGTTGCAAAGTAAGAGGTAGTCTAGCTGGAAGTCTTGGGAGCCGATAAATGGAACTGCTTTAGCTCAAAGCCAGAGATGATGTTTCAACTGTGACGAGTTTGCCACTTTGCAGGAATATCATTAGTATTGACAAGTTGTGGAAGCTGCTAACTTGACTGTTGAGCCTGAACTCAATATATATTCAGTGTAGGGATCATTTCAGGTTGAACTGGACTGAAGCAGAATGGCAAGATGTGTGCATGTGTAATGAACAACCTTTTGTTCGTTTGATCCATTTCTGCCTTGGCAGTTGGTGTCCAACAAAGAGAAGTTACAATAGTGATTATCTTTGTTGTCTTCATCCCCCTTGAAGAGTGCATTGTACCTGGCAGCTTATAGGCTGTTGGAAGGAAGGAAGGAAGGAAGGAAGGAAGGAAGGAAGGAAGGAAGGAAGGAAAAAGGGAAGGAAAAAGGGAAGGAAAAAACACCATACCCCCCTCCCCCCGGAATTAAGAATAGCAATTCCCCTACTGTCTCTTCTTACTTCAATCAGGCACACCTAGACTAGGGTGCCAACTCTAAGCCCTGGTCCCAATGAATAATAATAAATAAGACATGCTGTAAGAGTCAAGTTACAGGTAGGTAGTCGTGTTGGTCTGCCGTAGTCGAAACAAAATAAAAAAATTCCTTCCAGTAGCACCTTAGAGACCAACTAAGTTTGTTATTGGTACGAGCTTTTGTGGGTATCTGAAGAAGTGTGCATGCACACGAAAGCTCATACCAATAACAAACTTAGTTGGTCTCTAAGGATTTTTTTAAATTTTGTAAGAGTCAAGAGAGGAGACATTGTCCAGAGTTTCACCATTTATTAAGTTTCTTTTCTGCTGCCCCTTCTTCCTCCGCATGACCCACCCTCCCCTCCCTCCCATATCACTGTCTGCCTGCCCCCATATTTTCTTCAAGTTGGCACCCCTGCATCTAGATAATGTCACACACACACACACACACACACACACACACACACAGCATGCAAAAACCCCAAAGCTAATCTGGTTTCAACTTCAGTATAGTAGTAAATCATAACTTGTTATTACAAGTGACCATGACCTGGAGGTATATAGGGACTATTATGCCCTTTGGGAGCCCTTCAGATGCCACATGACTGGTTCTCATTGGTTTCATCCATACCAAAGTGCTTGTGATCAGGTGCTTATTGATTCCGCGGGACCTTCCCTATAGAGTGCCCAACTGATCTATCTTAGGGTTGTAATTTTCCAGACAGAGACAGGATTTGGCCATCAGAAACAGTGTCTGGGTGAAAGCCACTGAAATGTTTGGGAAAATCCAGACGTATGGCATTGGCAACCCATGTCAAACTTCCTTAAAAGTAGCTCAAAAACTCTTTTTTGTAGCTCAAAAGCTCTTTTTTTGGGCACAACTGAAACAAGGCTCAACAACTTTGCCCAACAAAAAGCTCAACAACTTATTTTGTGTCTGGATTTTCTAAAATATGGCAACCCTAATCTATCTTGTTCCCCATTCCTCCTCTGTGCGCAGATACGACTGGCTGCTGGCTAACATTATGTTATGAATCCAGGATCACAAATAATTGATTGTAAATCTCCATTTGTCCATTAACAAAGCAAGACATGTAGTTTAATAAACATAATCTACCGGGATGTGTTCATTATATTTATTTATATAAAAAATATCTGCCCCATCTTTTTAGTGCCCACACACACTACTCAGGACGGCTTACATCAATTTAAAATCTCTATACAATAAAAAAAGATATGAATATACAAAGAATAGAACAAACACATAAAACACCCTTCATTTAAATATCATTTAAAAGCCACAATGGCAGCAATCACAGGTTTTAAAAAACCAACCTATGGTTTGTTTTAGTAGTCATAACCCTGCTGGAATGAAAATGTTTTTACTAGCCAGTGAAAAAAAATTCAGAAAAGGGGGGCATCTGCACTTCACAGCACAGGGTATTCCACAGTATTGGTGCAGCTACTGAGAAGCCTCAATTGCTTGTAGTCATCACTTGGGACTGACACATTATAAACTATTTAGCTAAGTCTAGTGACAAAAGGGTCTAACATTTGCACCAAGATATAGAGAGAATTGGGAACTGACCTATCAGTCAATGGTTCCTGCCAGAATCCATAAAAATAGCTGAGTTGCTATTGATTTTACTATCTATGGTTATTTTATTTATTTTTAAACCCCTCTCTGATGACTGTGAAAAAGCACAGACAGTGGGATGGACATGCCAAGAAGCTCGACTGATTGATCAATAAATTATATGCAGACCAAAGGTACTTATGCTTAAGCAGTGCTGAATCTCCTTGTGATTTCAGCAACATACCAAGAGCAGAAATATACTGATAATTATTTAAATTAGATTCAGATCTGTCACAGTGGCCGGAGTGGACTACTTCAGAGTAACGACGCTACGCAGCTCTGCATTTTATTCTTTTATTGGTGCTGCGTATTTACAGTGCTCAAGTCATTGCTATTTACACGGAGCGATGTTGTCAGTCGGTTTCAGAACCTCCTAATGGCTTTTGGCGCGTCTTTCTCCAACACAAAAGCTTTGGCAGACCCATCCTCTTGCCCCTCCTCTTCCTGCGTAATTCTGGAGTTGGAGGGATGGGTCTTCCCCCCTTGCTTGCCCCTTCCTGTCCCACCTGGGACCCTGGCTCCTCTACCTTGCCTGAGCCTCGGACACGACTTCCTGCTTCCCCACTGGAATCGGAACTCTCCCTGCTTTCCCCTTTGCTCGGGGACGGGCTTGAACTCAGGAGGGGAGGGACTTCGCGATATCCCCTGTCCCTCACATCCACCCCCCTCCCAAGCTCTCCTTCACCCCTCCCCAGGCCCCCCCCATGTGTCGGTGACGACTGGAAGCCTAAGAACTCAGTGCTCTCCGAGCCCGTTGGTGTGAATACCTCCCCCCAGTCCTGCGAGCCCCCCCCTTCCGCCTGGGCGGACGGGAATCCCAAAAAGTCCGTGGCGTCAGAGCTGGTGGGGGTAAAAACGTTCTGCCAATCTGCTCCTTCCTCTGACTGGGTGGATCTCGGTGACACCCATACCTCATCCTCTGGTTCCTCAAACTCCGCTTCCCAGCGCCATGGTGAGCTGCTCTCCCGTGCCTCCTCCTCCTCCCCCTCCCTTTCCATGTGCCAGGGCTTGGGTCTGTGGGGAAAGAGGGCGTGAAATTCTTCCACCAAGAATTCCTCCTGTATCTGAGTGGCTGGGACCCATTCATTCTGGGACGGTGGAGCATCCTCCCATGCCATGAGGTACTCCAGTCCCCCCACCCCCCACCTTGAATCCAGGATGGCCGTGGCCTCATTGAGTTGCTCCCTGCCTTCCCTCTCCCCCCCTCCCTCGGGGGTTTGTTCGCTGTCTCGGAGCCTGCTGCTTTCCCTGTACGGCGACAGCAGCGATCTATGAAACACTGGATGCACCCTCATGTCCTCTGGCAGTGCCAGCCTGTATGCCACCGGGTTTACCTGTTGCGTGACCGTGAAGGGGCCCAGCCTTTTGGGTGCCAGCTTTTTGCACCTCCCTCTGGTGGGAAGGCCCTCCGAGGACAACCACACCTTGTCCCCCACCCTGATGACCTCCCCTTGTCGCCTGTGGCGATCTGCCCCCTTTTTGTACGCTTCCTTGGCCCTCTCCAAGTGTTCTCTGAGCTGCTGGTGCACCGTCTCCAGTTCCTCTGCCCAATCCTCAGCCTGTGGGCCCTCCTCCTCCTCCTCCTCCCTCTCCCTCTCTGGGAAAGATCTGAGGTCGCGCCCGTAATTGGCCTTAAAGGGCGACACCCCTGTGGAGACGTGCACTGCATTGTTGTAGGCAAATTCTGCTAGTGGCAAGCGATCCACCCAGTCCGTTTGCCGCTGGCTGACGTAGCATCTCAGGTACTGCTGCAGAATGGCGTTGACCCTCTCCGCTTGTCCGTTGGTCTGCGGGTGTCTAGCCGTCGACAAGCTGACCTCCACCTGCAGGAGGTTCATGAGCCGCCGCCAGAACCTGGAAACAAATTGGCGGCCACGATCCGAAATAACCCTTAAAGGTAATCCATGCAGTCTGAAAATGTGATCAACAAACAGTTTGGCTGTCTCTTCTGCCGAGACTGCCCTGGCACACGGTATAAAGTGACACATTTTGGACATAAGGTCCACCACCACCAACACTGCAGTCTTACCCCTGGACGAAGGCAGATCTGTGATGAAGTCCATGGACACCACTTCCCACGGCCTGTGTGGTGTGGCTAAGGGCTCCAGCAACCCTGGTGGCGCTGCTCTGACCACCTTCGCCCGCTGGCAGGTGGTACAGCCCCTTACATAGTCTCGAACATCTTCCCGCACCCCTGGCCACCAGAAGTGTCTCATGACTAGGTGAGCGGTTTTGTCCCTTCCAAAATGCCCCGCTGTAGGGTTGTCGTGCATCTGCTTGAGGACCGTACGTCGAAGCTGGGTGGTGGGTAGGTACAGCGCACCCTTGTAGAAAAGCAGCCCTCTGCGTTCTGCAAAGTCATTTGCCTGCTCCCTCCCCCCTCTCAGTTCTCTGAAGATGCGGTTGGCAAATGCATCCGCTGCCGTCAGTGCTGTGAGTTCTGCCTCGCTCACCACAGCTGCTCCGCAGGACCATGCCGACGGGGGGAAAATGTGCCTTGGGGCTGGTGGCGCCTCCTCCTCCATGTACTCTGGCTTGCGGGAGAGGGCATCCGCCCTGACATTCTGCTCCCCCGGGATGTAGTGGATGGAGAAGTTGAAGTTCGAGAAGAACTCTGCCCACCGTATCTGCCGCTGGTTGAGCACCCTGGCAGTTCTCCAGAACTCCAGGTTCTTGTGGTCTGTGCACACCTGGATGGGGTGCTTCGCGCCCACCAGGAAGTGTCGCCAGTGCTGGAACGCAGCGTAGATCGCAAGAAGTTCCCTATCAAACACTGTGTAGTTGCGTTCAGGCTGTGTCAGCTTCCTGGAGAAGAAGGCACAGGGTCTCCACTCCCTGTTGGCGTCCAGTTGCAACAAAATTGCGCCCACAGCTTTTTCAGAAGCATCTGTCTCAATGCGTAGGGGCGCGTCCTGCACCACATGGAACAGGTTTTGGTCTGAGGCGAACACTCTCTTGAGGCTTTCGAACGCTGCTTGCGCCTCTGGTGTCCACTTGAACTTCTGCTTGCCTCTCAGGCAGTCCGTGATGGGAGCCGTAACGCGAGAGAAGTTCTTGATGAACTTCCTGTAGAAGTTAGCGAAGCCTAGTAGGCGTTGGGCATCTTTGCGCGTCCTGGGGCTGTGCCAGTCCAGGATGGCCTGCACCTTGTCCTTGTCCATCGCCAGCCCCTTGTCTGACAGCTTGTAGCCCAGGAAGTCCACCTCTTTGGTGTGAAACTTGCACTTCTCCAGCTTCACATACAGGTGGTTCTCCTTCAGGCGTTGCAACACCTCTCTGACATCTTTCACATGCTGCACTGGGTCATTCGAGTAGATAAGGATGTCATCTAGGAAGACCAAGCATTTCCTGAAGAGGAGGGACCCCAGGACGTGGTGCATGAAGGCCTGGAAGCATGCTGAGCCCCCTTGCAAACCGAAGGGCATCACCAGATATTCAAAAGAGCCCAGAGGCGTGAACATCGTGGTTTTCCATTCATCTCCTTCCCGGATCCTGATCAAGTTGTACGCCCCCCTTAGGTCCAGCTTGGTGAAAATCTTGCCCCTGCGTGCCGCTGTCAGGAGATCATCCACTCTGGGCATGGGGAAAGCCACGGGCTCTGTCACCGAATTCAGCCGTCTAAAGTCCACCACAAGACGGCGCTGTTGCGTGTCTTTCTTGTCCACCCAGAAGACCGGGCTGCCCCCTGCTGCCTTGCTTTCCCTTATGAACCCCCGCTTGAGGTTCTTGTCGATGAAAGCGCGCAGATCCTCCAGCTCCTGGTCTGACATGGCGTACAGCTTGGCTGGGGGTATCGTCGCCCCTGGCACCAGGTTGATCTGGCAGTCAAAAGGCCTGTGCGGGGGTAGGTGGTCGGACTCCGCTTCGCTGAAGACCTCCTGCAGGTCCCAGTACTGCTTGGGTATTGCCTCACCCCCTTTGATATGCATGGTGGCCACCGTGGCTATCGGAGGCCCCTCCCCTGGTTGGTGCTGCATGCAATGTTCCAGACAAAAGTCTGACCCAAACGTGATGCACCTCTGGTGCCAACTGATGGAGGGGTCGTGGCGCGCCAGCCAGCTCATGCCCAAGACGATGGGGGGGTCTGAGATGGTGGTGACGTTGAACGCCAGTGTCTCTGAGTGCCTTCCCACCGTCATTCTCATGGGGGGGGTTTGATGTGTGATGGCCCCTCCCAGCAGCTCCCTGCCGTCAATGGTTGCTACGTGCAGAGGAAAATCCAACTGCAAAAGCTGGATTTGGTGCTCTTCTGCAAAGCTTCTCGAGAAGAAGTTGGCGGACGCCCCACTGTCAATTAAGGCGAGGACCGTCAGGGGATAGCCATTTGGGAGCGTTAGCGTCACTTCTAGAACCACTCCTGCTCTGGGAGGGGTGGGCTGGCTCTGCACCTCTCTGTGCGGGTGGGCGGGCTGGGGCTGTTGTCTGCTGACTGTGCCTGGCTGCTGCCCCTTGTCTCCTGCAGCCAGGCTTTCCCGTTTCCCTGCTGTGGTGCTGCGTCAGTGGGGGAGGGCACCACCGTTCCCCGCCTTTCCTTGCCACTCCCTGCGATGTGGGCAGTCTCTGACGAGATGCTGGGGTGAGTTGCAGAGAAAGCAATTCCCGCCCCTTCCCTCCTTGCGTCTTGGCGCCGCTGGGGTTTGAAAAGCCCGCGCGCGCGCGCTATCAATCTGCATGGGCTCCTGGTCCTGGCTGGCTCCAGGCGTGGCCTGAAAGGGTTGTTGAGGGAGTGGCTTCTCCTGCGACCGTGGGAACCAAGCCCGCTTTGCGCGCGTCGCTTGCTTGTCGTTCCACCGGGATTCCTGCCTCACCCCCACCGCCAGAGCTGCTTTGCTCAGCTGATCCATAGTACTGGGCTTTGGACCTCTCGAGAGTTCATCCTTCACCTCCTCGCTCAAACCCAAGTAAAACGCAGCTTGCATGGGAGGCGAATCCAAAACCCACCCCAGTCTGTGCACCAGCATGGTGAATTTCGCCCAATATGCGCGAACTGTCATATTTCCTTGGCGTAAATTATGCAGTTCCTCCTTAGTCTGGTCCAAATGACTATCGGACGAATACATCGTCCTCAAACCTTCTAGAAATTGTTGGACATTTTTCATGCAAGGATTCTTGGTTGCGATTAATGGTCTTAGCCACTCCCTGGCTGCTCCGGTGAGATGTTCCACAATAAACGCTACTCTGTGCTCATCATCGGGGAACTCATTCTGGTGCAGCTCAAGAGCATACACGATCTCAGTCTCAAAGCCCTGAAACTCCTTCGGGTCTCCATTGAACTTGCTTACAAGGGTCCCTGCTCTCCTTCCTGGCAGCACTTGGACTTGGGGAGCCCCTCCCGCCTTGTTTTTCTCTGCATCCAGCTTGTTTTGGAGGTCTACCGCCACCGCCCTTAAATGCTGCTCTTTTTCCTGGAGCTCTCTCACCTGTTCCGCAAGTTGTAGCCGGTCGTCCTGGACCTTCTTAGTCTCCTCTTTAGCTGCCTTCAATTCTCCCTGCGCCTGCAGCGACAGCTGTTGCAGTTCTAGCTGGGCTTGCTCAGCGATCTGCCGCCACTTCTCCGCCTCGGACACGCTCATCCCGGCAACTCCGAAGTAGCCCAAAAAGGATTAGGAGGTTGCTGTCACAGTGGCCGGAGTGGACTACTTCAGAGTAACGACGCTACGCAGCTCTGCATTTTATTCTTTTATTGGTGCTGCGTATTTACAGTGCTCAAGTCATTGCTATTTACACGGAGCGATGTTGTCAGTCGGTTTCAGAACCTCCTAATGGCTTTTGGCGCGTCTTTCTCCAACACAAAAGCTTTGGCAGACCCATCCTCTTGCCCCTCCTCTTCCTGCGTAATTCTGGAGTTGGAGGGATGGGTCTTCCCCCCTTGCTTGCCCCTTCCTGTCCCACCTGGGACCCTGGCTCCTCTACCTTGCCTGAGCCTCGGACACGACTTCCTGCTTCCCCACTGGAATCGGAACTCTCCCTGCTTTCCCCTTTGCTCGGGGACGGGCTTGAACTCAGGAGGGGAGGGACTTCGCGATATCCCCTGTCCCTCACAAGATCCTTGAATTCTCTCTCCCCCCCCAGTAGCATTTCAGTACTTGTCCAGATGAGTGGTAATTTTCTCAAATGGAAAGGTTTATTAAACATGTCAGGCAGTGCTTTAGTAATATTTAGAACACCAATTAACTTTATTACAGTTTTCAACAAAAGATGCTTCAACAAGGGTGCTCAGGTCAGATCAGAAGGGCTGATTCACCTTTTCCCCATCCTCTTGGAGGTTCCAGGCTATAGTTACCTCCCTTTAAACTCTATTCACTCTCCTCCTGACAATGCCAGCTTGGACAGTGGTGAAGGCCTCAACATTGCTAGGGGATGGGCAATGATGGCCTCTAACCTGCTGCTGCTGCTGTTGCTAAGAAGGAGGGTTAGGCATCACTGCATGTTCATTTGCCTTCCCTCTGTCTCTGCATGTTTGGGAAAGGGGGTATTTGGTCAAGGAGGTGACACTACCTTGTCCCTCTGGATGGCAGATCGAACAATTAGAACGAGGAGGTGCTGCCATAGGTAGTTGTAGTACACAGAAGGGATGGAACACAGAGGGACTCAAAGGAGGATATTTTGAAAAGAACCCCCACAACTTCTCCCCACTGGGTGGCAATGGCGGGTGGATCTACATTGTGGCAACAGTGGAGTGGACAAGGAGAAGTGGTTGGTTTGCCTGCCTCTTTTCTTTCTCAAGTTGCGACCTACAGTCCATGCCATCACAGAGTTTTCCCCACATTGTGCAGTATTGCTGTATGCCATATGCCTGCTACATATGGATGGCCCTGCATAGTTTGTCATAGTCCTGCCCTGACAGATGATTTCTGTCACTGGGTAGGAGAGGGTGGTGGAGACAAAAGATCACAGCTGCCCTTCCATATTATGCATCATGCACAAACGTTTAGCGATCGTGGTCTTGTAAACCAAAAACAAACCTTTAGTCTAGATGACTCTGTGCAGAAGTGATGCTGTGTGGTTTTTTTTGTTGTTTTTTTTTTTGCATTGTGACAAATGGTTGCAAATGTAAACATGGCTGCTGACATTGTTTCAAGGCATGAACATCTCTGATGCTATTGATTTCACATTGTGCAGTCCCATGGCTGTTTATTGTGTCTGTCAGTTATTTGAAAGAAATATGGAATTTTCAGAATAGGAAGCATGAAGCAAAAAGAGAGTTAAACATAGCAGCTTATTGTGGATAAGGCTTGTGCTGCATTGTGGCAGCAGGGACTGTTGTATGCAAGCTATAGTGTGATTACAACTTGAACTTGTGATATATGGGTAGATTCTCATCATTCCATTCAGTCATTATTTCATGTAAAGTGTGCAAATCGGCCTTTTAATGGTCTGGGTTTCCAATATTCCATTTTTTTTAGGACAGGCATAATGGCATCCGAAGACTTTTATTTTGACCCCACTTCTGCCATGTAACTTCTTGATGGATGCTGAAAATGATAGGAAAAGCCAAAGGACTGATTGAATGCATTATTGCAGAAGGCTGCTAGCTAATTTACTTAATCCTCAGCACTGAGGAAACTAAAGTGCCTTCTCTCATCATACTGCAGCTGCAATTTATATTGGAAGAGAAAGTGGGTGAGTGCACACGAGAGGAAGAGGCAGACTTGATTTTTGTGCAGCTTGATTCACCGCACATCCTGCCCCTCCAAAACTCACCTTCTCTCCCTTTGGGTTTATGCTTTAAAATGTTTTCTTCTTGCTTGTGATTCTGTTCTTCCCACCGCAAATGAGACAGTATGTGCGCTGCAGGTTTATTTGTCACAACAGGAAAACTACAAGGAATAGTAATAATAAAACGACTCCTCCTATTACTAGGTAACATTTTACTTCAAGGGAAAATCTCCATAATGAAAAGCTGCAATACAGTATCTGCTCTCCTTCTTTTGGTATTCTTAACAGGATTAGCAGAATTAAAACCTGCACTTTAAAAGGGCCCCAAGATATTTGCAAGCAATGAATTGAAAACAACACTTTTTGTTGTTGTTGAAGAGTTGAAGTTATTCGTTCTTCTTGCAGAGTCTTACTGTGCAGACTGAAGACCCACAATTTAAATGTCTGATGCATGGAAATATGGCATGCAGTTATTTCCAGCTGGAATATCCTGTGCAGTTCCACATAAACTAGCTTTCTCTACATTATTCAGTAATAATGCTTTCTTTAATAGTAGCACAGTGTTGTGGAACGGGACCGGCCCACTGCCATGGCATCTGTATCACAGAGTCTCCCCGTTGGAGGGAGATGTATCAGCCGTCTCCCTCCAGCTAGAAAAGTTTGAATCTGGCCCACCTGCAAGATTGACCAATAGCAGGTGGGCTAAGGGGTGGGCTCACTCTGTAGGACAGACCTGACCAAGTCTCCTTGAGGACTTCAGTTAGGTTCACTCCCTAGGGATAAAAGCAGGCCCACCTTTCAACTGGCATTGCAAACCATTTTTCCTGTGCAATTCAGCAAAGGTTTACTTCCTCTACCTTTTTAATCCCGTTGCACTCTCTTTTGTCTGTCTGCCTGCTTGCATGCACCCATTCCTTAAACATGATCCAAGAGTGTTGATGCCCATGATTTGGACAGAAAATTCCCCATGGAAAAAAAATCTGGTGCTTTATTTTTCTGTGGAAATGTCTCTGTTCCATATGTTTATTAATAGCAATCAATAGATACAGATATTAGACAAGCTTAGCAGTTTCAAAGTTTTTAGTCTTGCTTACATGTAAAATAAACATACTAAATCAGATCACTCTCTAGGACATAAGAAAAGCTTCTCTATGCAAATTACAGAAATTTACATAGGAAAATTTCCCAATTCAGCACCTCCATTAAACCCACATCAGTGCTTAGTGCCTGAGAGTGTTCCATAAATTTCAGTCAACACAAACTGATGGTGAGAACAGAATTATCATTTCTATACTATGAACTGAATTATTTAGGGGAAAGATAGATTGCAGTAGTTAAGTTCAGCACTTAAAGATTCTTAAGTAGGTGTCACCAATACCTACTTTGCACATTCCTTTCCCTTATGCATTAATTGGTACGGAGTTCATGTTTCTTGCACACAGTCTTTAGATGTGTTATTTCTCTTTTATCTTCTTGGACAAAACATCTAACAACCTGTGCCAGCTTAATTAAGTTAGTCTGAGGCATCTCTCAGTGCATGCAAATGGGGAGATCTAGTGGAAAGCCTGGTATAGCTATGATTTGCTGGACTGAGCCCTCAGTGGAACAACTGGGCATTAGGCAGAATGCAGGTAATGCCAGACAGTCATCAGCAATGCATTCAGAGCACTCTTACAAACACAGTACAGTATTACTGAAAAGGGTGGCAGAATCCATCATGGGATTGCAACAACCTGTGGAGAATATTGACTGGGGAGGCAGTGACCTTGAAATGTTTCCTTGTAGGACAAAAGGAATTTCAGTGATGCCCTTCTACCACCAGCAAAATGACTGGATATACAGCAATTATTTTCTTTTGTAGCACTGTGAAGACAGTGGTTTTGCTGACCAGGTCAAGGTGAGAAAATGGCTAAATGAATGCAATACATAAGAACAGGCCTGTGCAGAACTTGTCTGAGGTCCGGGGCGGGAGTCTTATTAGAATTAAGTTATAAACTCAGACAAAAGAAGCAGCTGGTCCCTGCAGCCCCACCACCACCCCATGGCCAGCTTAGCCCTTTGAGGTCTGGGGCAAGTGTACCCAGCATCCCCTACCCTCTGTACGGGCCTGCTTAAGAGAGGTACATATTATACAAGTACTACATATCTTTTAAGTATTGGCAGGTCAGATCCACTAGATAGCAGAGTTGCTAAGGAAGCTGATCTTGACGGCTGCCTTGTTTAAGCTTTCTCAGAAACTGCATTCAATTAAACGATGGATTTTTGTTGCATTCTGGATAAGGTTAAAGTGCCCTCTTTATAGGCTAAAACAGAGGTGGGTTCAGTTGCAGTGGGCACAGAGCCTCAGAGGTGCTGCAGGAGGCGCCACAACTATGATTTAGAATGGAGCATGAGAGGTAGGGGGTACTGAATTTTGGCGTTGCACAGGTTCCGCTGAAATTTGAGACTGTAAGATTCGGTCTCATGTCAGCATTGGTCAAGAACAAATTCACAATGTTGTCTCCAGAAAATGCATGACAAATTGTTATCTTGCCAGCCATGGTATCATCATCATCATGTTGATATGCTGCTTATTATAATATTTTATATAGTAAGCTAATAGGGGGAACGAAAAATGAAAAGTATTTCTAAATAGATGAGATATATTCCAGGCACCTTGAGCAGCAGGAGCAGTATTTTCCCCATTGCTCCAGGCAGCCTCCAATCTAGCCACTCACCAGACTCAAACATGCTCAGCAAGGTGGATGCATCATTTACCCTCAAACTACAGTATATCCTAAGTTTGTACCTCTATCTCTCCCCCTCCCCACACCCTTTTTTTTACTTGCAGTGTCATGTGGGTTTCTGAATAATAGTGCCAAAATGGAATGAATTGAGGGCAATACATTTTTTTTAAAGTTGCTCTAATTGGTTTTTAGGCTTTCCCTCCGTGGCTCACTTTTATTTTTCATCTTTTTCGCTCTGAAATTAAAGATAGTTTTGTGACTGTGCATTTTATCCATTTTCTGCATTTAAAGATCTTGACCTAGCTGTTCCCTTTCCCTGGAAGAAAAAGTAATACATTGTGCCAATTAGTATAGGAAATTAGGTGTCTGTGAAGACATTTTCTCTCTGATTGCTTGCATTTAAGCCTGATTATGCTTAAATCAGCCAAACACCACAGAGTACTATGCATAGTTTAGTAATTTCTTATCTGCAGCAGGCACTGGCAGGAAGGGGCACCTTCCAAGTTTGACAAGAAAACCCGACAACATTTGTTGTTGTGCCCTGTTTCTCCGAAAATAAGACGTAGCCATAAAATAAGACATAGCGGGATTTTTAAGCATTCAAGGAATATAAGCCATACCCCGAAAATAAGACATAGTGATAGGCGCAGCAGCAATGCCGGCCGCGGCAGGAGGAGGAGGAGGGGAAAAATAAGACACCCCCTGAAAATAAGCCATAAACATAAGACGGTGTCTTATTTTTGGAGAAACACCGTATGTAGAGGTTGAGGTATGTTGCACATTCACTTGTGCAATCTAACACCTGAAGGGGGATTTATTAGACGCTTAATCGCTCAGCGCTTATTCACCAATGGGAAATAAAAGGTCTGAATCAGGATTTCCAATACACTTAAAACTTATTAAAATTAAAGAATACAAGTTAAAAAATGGTTCTAAACTGGAAATGTTAGAGTTAAAACAATCTTAATGATACCATACCAGTGTTTCTCAAACTTGGGTCTCCAGCTGTTGTGGGGCTACAACTCCCATCATCCCTGACCACTGGTCCTGCTAGCTAGAGATGATGGGAGTTGTAGCCCCACAACAGCTGTGGACCCAAGTTTGAGAAACACTGCACATTATAAAGTCCCTTCAGCAAGTAAAATATTGTTATATACTAGTGTAATAAACTCAGGAAAATGCAGAACCTATATATTACTAGGTTATATATTACACTAGCTGGCCCTGCCACGCATTGCTGTGGGTTATTTGTGTGATTTCCCCTACCCTGTGCTGATCCATGACGTATCCCTGTGATTCCCCCACTCCTCCCCTCACCCCCCTTACCCCTGTGACTTCCCTCCTCTCCTCCGTCAAACACACGGTTATCCCTGTGACCCATTCATTTGGCACCCAATCATTCCCCCAATGTGTGTGTTCTGTAAAATTTTGCCCTGTCCCAACCCTGACTCCCCTACTCACATGTGTTATGTGAAATAGCATTTATTCTACCCAAAAGCACGGCCCTGTAAAAGGCCCATATTCAGTTGATTCTATGTTGTGGCCTATTGGCCCCCCCATTCCTCACCCAGGCAGGCCCCTAAATCCACTCAGCCTAGTCTGCAAAGCCGAGGCGAGATACTGTGGAGAGGGCAGGTTTCATCCCTGTATCTCCCCCCACCCTGTTCTGACCCATTACCTATCCCTGCCCCCCATCCCCACCCCAGGCAGGCCCCTAGCTCCACTTGGCAATGTTGGGCCTTGTTGCTGCAAAAGGCCTGTTTTCAGTTGGTTGCTGTGGAATTTTGTGATGTCATCTGGTGGCGCGGCTTTGCAGGCAGCAGTGGACGATCTGCCTTTCTATTGGATGCTGCTGGAGTCTTCAGAGCTTCTGCTGGTGACATCTAATTTGGGCACCATTTTTTGTGTGTTTAATCATTATTTTAGGTGTGAAAGGTGTGGGTTTTTGGAATTTTTTTTATGCCAGATCCCTCCCTGATGGGCAAGGTACGTTATGGCCAAATTTGTTACATTACGGTTCAGCGTTTACGGTGAAAGGCTGTTACATCTGTGTGCGCAATGCCTACATTTATATATATATAGATTATATAATGGTTAGATTGTCAGACAAAGATGGGGGAGACCAGGGTTCAAATCCCAACTTGGCCATGAAGCTCACTGGGCCAGTCATGATCTTTCAATCTAACCTACTTCACAGGGTTGTTCTGGTATTTAAATAAGGAGTGGGAGAACCATGTAAACCACCTTGACTCAATTTGCATTTAAAGGCAAACCCACTTATTTAACACTTTCCAAAACAACATGCAGACTTCCTTTGAAATTCACACTTCTCTGAATTTTGCACTGCAGTTATCCAGCCAAGAAAACTTTGCTAGGTAGCAAGGCAAAATGTGCATTAAAATGCATATCTTGGTAAAAAAAAATGAAAATGCATCCTATTAGGGGGAATTTGTTTACAAAAATGGGTGCTTTAGGCAAAGTTGCATTGAATAATGTGTATATTAGGAGAAATGTGCACCAAAAACAGGTGAATTTTCATGAGGACTTTTTAAAAAGTTGCAAATCAATGTTTAAATGTGGATAACTGAACTTAAGACTGAAACAATGAGAAACTGAGAGAAACTGAAAGTGACAGATCTGCTCAACTCTAGTTCAGTGAATTAAAGGGCAGAAATGTCTCTCTCTGCTGGCACTCTAGCAGAGCAGGAAGCAAAATTCTGAAAATGCCTTAAGCAAGTGAAGACAGTGCACCAATGTGAAGAGAATACATTACTCCTTGCAACTAGTAAGCACTGAGTGACTTTCATGGGTCTTCTATGGGTTGTTCTGTACTTTTTTCGTGCACATTTAACAGTGTAAAGGTGCTTGGAGGAGCTTTAAACTGTGGCAGCTTTGCCATGTAGGGTAAAAATGCTCTTACAAGTGGTAAAGGAATGTTCCTGTGCTACACAAAGAGCCAAAATGGCTGGAAGTGTGTACAACATGGAGTCCACATCCCGCCCATGAATAGCTGACTCAGGTACCTGAACTCTCTCTCTTTATTCAGACAGAACAAAGAACTGGAGCCAGATAGACACTATAGTGGCTGTAGCACCATCACTCCTAAATGTCCTCCCAACTGAAGAGTTCATAGCTGCCAAGTCTCCCGTTTTCCCTGGGAAATCCCCATTTTTCCAGCTGTTCCTAGCTGAAAAAATGGATTTTTTTGTTTTCCCCCGGGTTATTCTGGCACGGCGGCCATCTTGGAACTGGGCGGAGCATGCTCAGAAGCGACTTTTGATGCTGCTCTGCCCAGTTCCAAAATGGCTGCAGTGCGACTTCTGGCGCGGCGGCCATTTTGGAACTGGGCAAAGCAGCATCAAAAGTCACTTCTGAGCATGCTCCGCCCAGTTCCAAAATGGCGGCAGCGCTACTTCCGGTCTGCTATTTCCGGCCCGGTCCCTTATTTCTCTGACAGCATCTTGGCAGGTATGGAAGAGTTATCACTGCTTCATGGTATTTTCCAGAGCTGAGGACGATAAAATGTCTAGAGCACACAGAGCACAGAAGGCAGAAAACTCAGAGGACACACTTGAATAAAAGTCTGGAATTCAGTTTCCGTGGTCGTCATCATTTAAACTTCATTAAAGGTCTTCCTTGTCTTCCACCATGAGCCATAACTGTTGGAAAATTCCATTCCACCTTTATTTGCAGACATGGAATTGTTAGGTGTCACATGTCTGTTTACATTCCAGCACAGTCTGCTGGGAACTTCCATTGTGTATAGCTTTTCCTTTTGAGACTTTCTCGCCAAGAAGACAAAGAGACGACATGTTTCTTTGTTCTGATTTATGCAAAAAAATCCATAGTTGTAGTATGATTTCCAAAAGCCTCACGCCTATTCTGTTTGCGCAGTTTGCTCTGCTGATAAAGTGTGCCCAGTGTCTGGGAGGCCTGGGTCGCTGATTTACGTTGGAGCAGAGGCCAATGGGTCTTCGCAGCAGACGGCTGGAAGGACACGATTCAGCTGGCGGCTAGCCAGCTGGCCTTCCAACCCTCTGGATGCCAACAATAACTTCATTTGACCTGTGAGATTCTCAGATATTATAGTAGGCACAAAGCAGTATTGCTAGACTGCTGCTTTCTTAGCAGATACTCCAGGAGGCAGTTGCTTACTTAACAAATGGCTTCTTCGTTCAGATCAGCTTCCTTCGGAGGCTGAGTGAAAGATGAGACAATTAGTGGTGAATGTTTGCATTACTATCATATGTTCCAAGACAGAATTTAGCACTTTGTTTTTTTAAAAAAAGTAAGATGGTACACACACACACACACACACACACACACACACACACATTTCACCCACCCATTTATATCCAAGAAAGCAAGGAAGTGATTAACTTGTCTATGTTTGCCATCTCCCTCCCATGGTGTTGGGATTATTTCTAGCCAAACATGTACAATTGCACACTGATTTCGAAATCCCAAAGGGTTTCCAAGCCTCAAGGGAAAAGAGGAGGGTGAAGTGGCAACCACAGCTTCGGATTTTCTTCCTCTCCATGTTGCTGGTGGTGATTTAAAACTGTCAGCTTGATGCAGTCATTCATTAATCTGTCCCCCCAAAATATGATATTTTTAAAGGAGGGGGAGGGAAAATATCACACTATGAAATACAGTGATAAGCTGGGAAAATCACTGCTTTATTGTTTTCCTTGTGAAAAGGCCTAACAGCCCTTTGATACCTCCTGTGTGAGTTTGAGTTATAGGCCTTTCAACCCCTTGAAAGAAAGGAGTATTGCCTTCATTCTTCAACTAAGCAATATTCCTTGTATGTGTTCAAAAAGCAAAATGTCTCCTGGAGTCAACAGCGGGCTACAGTTGTATAAACAACACTTTTATGACTCCCACTGAGCATTGCTTTCCTGTTCCTTTAATGATGGAAGGCAACACAGCATTTGGTAACAAATGCCCTCTGGTGGCCTCCCCCAAGTCCTGGTTCTTGGATTTCAGCTCTTTGCTCATTGGCCACACTGCCTAGGGCTGGGAATTGTAGTCCTAAACATCTGGAGGGCACCATGTTGGGGAAAGGAATTGTACCATTGTAACAGACCATTCCCTGTGCTGCCAGAAAGTGGAGTAAGTATATTGCTAATGCATTAACCCTGCCATAGCTAAAGGTAGTTCATTTTTAATTAGCAAAACACTTGGATGTTATCAAGAGCTAATCACCCTTACTGGCAGGGCTTTTTTCCCCATCTGGAACTCACTGGAACTCAGTTCCGGCACCTCTCAGGTGTGCATCCTTCCTATTGTAAAAGAACAAGTTCATGGTGAGTTCCAGCACCTCTTTTTCTAGAAAAATAGCACTGCTTACTGGTAACATTATCTGGCTTGAATGACTTCATTTACTGACTCATTTTCCTCCCAAAGGAGCCCAGGGTGGCACATATCAAAATGTTAATACAGTTTAAAACAAAGCATACAAAATGTATTTAATAACAACTAAAAGCCAACTAAAAACATTTAGATAATCTTAACAACATTTAAAAGTGATCACATACCCTAACAGTGGGAAATGGGTTACCACCACTGAAAAGGCTTTGTCACGGTTCAGTGCAAGTGGTATTTACTAATAAATTGGCAAAAAAATGGAAATGTTTACTAATGGTAGAAACTCTGTAACTGTTGGTGGTTGACATTTGTTTTTAAATATCGCACAACATATAACATGTTGGAAGAACACACATACACAAATGCACACGCACACAATGCACACAGTAACGGAGAAGGGTCTAGCTCCTTTCTGCTGACCATTTTCCATACCCTCCAACTCCTGGTAAGAAAAATCCAGGATCAGCAGTGGTGTGGCACCGGAAGTCGCTTCTACGCATGTCTGGACATGCGTAGAAGTAACTTCCGGTGCCCAGACATGTGTAGAAGCCACTTCTGGTGCCGCTCTGCCCGATTTCCGGTGCCCAGACATGGGCAGATTGGCACCCGAAATCGGTTCTGTGCATGTCCAGAGATGCGCAGAAGGAGCCTCCCTGGCAGGTAGGAAATCCGGGGGATTTATGGGATTTTTATCTATTTGGGATAACAGCGGGAGACAGGTTTAAATACGGGGGTTTCCCGCGAAAAACGGGAGACTTGGCAGCTATGCATTTTCCCTGTGACATCACTACTGCAGTTTCCAGAATGCCTTTCCCCTTCGTGTTATAAAAGGCCAATTCATGATGATAACTGACGTGTTGAAAATGTAGATTTAGATAGCAATCTAAACCCAAGATCTTCCATGATGAGTGACTTATGATCCAGTGGGTCTCTGACGTAGCTAGGCTAAGTCGACATAACTCCTTGATCCTGACTGAGCCAGTTATACACTGGCATAACTCCCTCAACCTTGTTTAGATGGGATTAAGCCAGCTGAGCCAAGACTGGCATAATTTACACCAGCATAAGCCCTGAAAATGGGTGTTCCAGGGGGGTGGTTGGGGCAGGACCGCGGTGGCAGGAGAAGACTTATGCTGGATCCTATGCTCAGCTCAGTGGGTTCAGTGCTTAGCTCAGTGACCCGCAGTGGGTTGGAAATTATGCTGGTGAAAAAGGTGGTGTCAGTCAAACTCTATTTTAAATGTTTGTTTGACTCTTCCAGGCTTCAGCCAGCAGTGGCACCATTTCTCAACAGAGTTTGTATCTGACATACTTTACACTGGCTTAACTTAAACTAATGCAAATCTTCTCATACTTAGCAACTGGTATAGCAATTCATCCAGCAATTCATACCAGCAGCATTGGCTCCCGGTGGAGTACAGGATCAGGTTTAAGGTGCTTGTTTTATCCTTTAAAGCCCTATATGGCCTAGGACCCTCGTACCTACGGGACCGCCTCTCCTGGTATGCCCCACGGAGGACCTTCCCACAAAGAGGAACATCTTGGAGGTCCCGGGCCTCAAGGAAAATAGACTGGCCTCGACCAGGGCCAAGGCCTTTTTGGCTGTGGCCCTGGCCTGGTGGAATGCTCTGTCACAAGAGACCAGGGCCCTGCGGGATTTGACATCTTTCCGCAGAGCCTGCAAGATGGAGCTGTTCCGCCAGGCCTTTGGCCGGGGTCCAGTCTGACTCCCCCTCTCTCCTTATAAGAACTTGCATGAAAGTGGCCCCCCAACCTTTCTCACAGGCTTATATAAGATCAGTACAAACCAGGCTTCCTCAACCTTGGTCCTCCAGGTGTTTTTGGCCTACAACTCCCATGATCCCTAGTTAGCAGGACCAGTGGTCAGGGATGATGGGAATTGTAGTCTCAAAGCATCTGGAGGGCCGAGGTTGAGGAAGCCTGGTATAAACAGTTAGGCCTGGTGATCATTTAAGGTTCTCATTCCTACTTTGTGGCTTGCCATCTGATTGGATTTCACTTTGATTCTGACTTGATTTTAAGATGTATTTTAATTGATTGCTTGATTTTATGGTAATGTGTCATATATTTGATGTTAGCCGCTCAGTACCCGGTTTTGGCCGGGGAGGGCGGGGTATAAATAAAATTGTTGTTGTTGTTCCATAAGTAGATCATTGCCTTGACTTGCATCTCAACTTGTATTTACTGTGCCATTGATCAACATACATTAACTGAGTTGCAAGTTGGGCATGCTGCACTGTTGTTGTTTAGTCGTTTAGTCATGTCCGACTCTTTGTGACCCCATGGACCATAGCACGCCAGGCACTCCTGTCTTCCACTGCCTCCCCCAGTTTGGTCAAACTCATGTTGGTAGCTTCGAGAACACTGTCCAACCATCTCATCCTCTGTCATCCCCTTCTCCTAGCACCCTCAATCTTTCCCAACATCAGGGTCTTTTCCAGGGAGTCTTATCTTCTCATGAGGTGGCCAAAGTATTGGAGCCTCAGCTTCAGGATCTGTCCTTCCAGTGAGCACTCAGGGCTGATTTCCTTAAGAATGGATAGGTTTGATCTTCTAGCAGTCCATGGGACTCTCACTGGAACACTTTAATTACCATTTCAACCCGCAAAGAAATCTCTGTCAATTCAACATGCTAATTCAGTTGTGCTGCTTCACTATCCTGCTGGCTTTGACCTGGGTGATCTTCACATTCAGCTGGTGTTATATATAGGTTTTATTTCTCCCATGGTTCATGTTAAGATATGCCTTTGTTTTTATACTACTACCGCCTATGTGAAACTATGAGTCAAAACTTTGGATTACAGAATATTTCTAACTGAAAGTGCTAAGAAAACCTAATACCTATAAAACACTAATCCTATCATGTGTGGGTTTGTTTTGATTTAGTTCATTATGGGAACCCACGTTCTGCCACTGTAGCTCTATAGTACAAGGATGGCAGTGTTTTCACCATGAGCAATTTATCTTGTAAAGTAAGTGTCCTGAGGTTAAAAGCTTTGTTGAGGAGGTGTGTGCATTGTCATTTGTTTTGGAATAAATGAAATCCATGTGTAATTTTAGCATCAGCTACTGATTGTAAGGCACAATCTCCCCCCCCCCTTACTCAAAGGATTCTTACAGATAGTCATATTATATCTTGCCATAAATAGGCAAATTTGTTTGTGTCTTAAAGGTTTGTGGAGACTTCTTAAATTAAAGACTAGGCCCATAATATATAATTGCAGATTGGAAACAGTGGGGATGCTCAATGGCTATAGCTGTCATCCATTCAGTAATCATTTGATTATTCTGATATGACAATTCAAATTCTTCTACAACATTTGCCTGTGAAGAAATTTCTCTCTCACTACCCCCAGTGATCATGCCTTTAGCCTTAAAGATTCAAATTGCCTATCATTTCCCTGGGCACTGAAATATTACTTATTCATTTTTGCTATGTCTTTTAAAAGCCTCTGAAGAATCTTATTTACTCTGATTCAGTACATTGGCAGGGACTCTGATTGGCAGGGACTCTGATGCAAACATGGAGCTTCCCAACCCGCATGAATTTCTTTATTTAATTTCAGTGGCCAGGGAAGCTCTGCATATGCAAAAGCAGCTTCATCCTTTATTGTAGTAAGTGGAAAAACCCGCAGTGCTGTGTACACATGAACCTTTGGACTGGGATTAAGTAGAGTATAAGGTAGCCAACCTGAGTTGCTGTGTCTGTGAGACATAATTGTCCCTGAAGTGGAAGGCTGATGCTGATGAAAGCTCCCACACTTTTATTCTGAAACGGGGGCAGGGGAGTTTCAGGAAATATCTGGATGTCATAATATCCACTGGTGACTAATTCATAGTACAGATATTTCCGTTAATACTCTGACAGTGCTCTCATGGCACAATAAATCAAGGGTTACCATGATTGCAAAGATGAGTTCTAATTTGCTTCTCGCCTAAGTGTAAGCAACAAACTATGAACCTGAGCTTAGTGCTATATGGTCGTGAATTGTTTTGCTCCGAACAAACTATAACGTTAAGTCAAAGTTTCCCTAGGGTACTAATGCATTTGTGGCCTGTTGCTTCTGCTCATGCTAGGAGAGGAACAGAGGAGGAACAATCTCTACATTCATGGGAAACTATTAACTATGATTTACCATAATGTGTGAACTGGGCCCCTAAGAGATAACAGACTGACTTGGGGATATAAACATTGTTCAGAGTTGGCATCCCTTAGAAGCACCACCAAATTATATGTGGTAGATGGGCTGTGAGGCTTTATGACCGTGTAAGAGGCTGTTTGGATTCCCAGATGTAGTCTTTCAAAGTGTTAAGAGTTTTCTCTTTGCTGAAAAGGTTATGTACCAAATTAAAGTGAGCATAGTAGAACTAAACCTTGGGGGCCTTTTTGTTTACTTGGGTCCATTAATTGAGTATGTCAGGGACCTTGGCCAATAAGCAGCACAGCCCAAAAATGTACAGGAGAATATTGCATAAAGTCTGAAATTGCAAGGCATATATGTGTGTGCGCACACAAGTCTTGCAATTTCAGTCTCTGGCTTAGGTTTTAACTGAAATTTCTTGAGTTGGCCATGCTTTATTTATCCTTGGTCCATCTTCCTTTATTTACACCCAGTTTTTATTATGTGTACTATAGGGTTCATTTCCTGCTTATTGTGTCTATAAACTCTAATTATTTTATTTTTGTTAATATCTACACACTATCTACAAAACTCATGAAAAGCAAATAATTAAGTTCTTTACAAATTAACATGTAACTGGATAATGTAGATACAGTGGACATTTGAAAAATAGTGTATCAGAAAATGTTCTATAGTGTGGGAGTTAGAGCGGTAGTGCAGATTCCAACAACGGTGTCTCCCAGAAATTTTACACATCACTTGGGAAGACAGGCGAATTAATATCAGTGTACTGGAAGAAGCAAAGTTCACCAGTGTTGAAGCAATGATTCTTCACCATCAACTTCGTTGGACTGGTCATGTTGTGCGGATGCCTGATGATCGTCTTCCAAAGCAACTACTCTATTCCGAACTTAAAAATGGAAAGCGAAATGCTGGTGGTCAACAAAAGAGGTTTAAAGACTGCCTCAAGGCAAATCTTTAAAAATGTAGTATAAACACTGACAACTGGGAAACACTGGCCTGCGAGTGCTCCAGTTGGAGAACAGCCTTTACCAAAGGTGTCATGGGCTTTGAAGACACTCAGGACGCAAGGGAGAAACGTGCTAAGAGGAAGGCACACTTGGCAAATCCACACCGTGCCAAATCCCCACTGTGGAAGGATGTGTGGATCCAGAATTGGCCTCCACAGTCACTTACAGACCCATTTCTGGATAATGAGGACCTTGGAGTAAATAATGACTATGTTTCCACTTCAATAGGAAGCAATGGAATCTAACAGGCCAGACCATTTGAAAATTGTCAAAGTGTCTCAAGTATGTTTTCTCCCTTTTCATTCTGCAAACCTCTTTCATGCTTCCTCCTCATAATAGCAATTTGGGGAGTGCTTGGTTTCCCTGCCCCTCTTCCCCTCCCTTTCCCTTAGAATTTTTAAGCATATAAAAGGTTAATAGTTCAATTAGTAAAAGAGGAAAACACTAAGAGGAATATGTTGGAAGAAAATATTGAAAACAGGAATAGAGGGAGCTTTCTACATTTATGTTTTAAATTTATCTCCAAGAGTTTAGCTCCCTCTCCACATAAATGGATTGGCAACAACAGCAATCCCTTGTGGACTCGACAAAATTCCTGGTTGCCCTATTTGATTGTAAGGTTGCAGGAGTTTTGATATGTGCACTCTGGCTGCCAGAGCCAGGTCCCAGAATGTGATCTGGGGGCATATGATACAGCTGCTTTGCAGAAGCTAAGCAGATCTGGTGCTGGTCAGTGCTTGTGGCAGACTGCCTAGGAGGTCCATGTACTGCATCTTGAGTTCCATGATGGAAGAAAGGTAGGATATAAAATCTATTTAAATTAATAAGACAAATGAATTACTTTTTGCACCATGATGTCAGCTTGTCAGAAGAGGGAGCTGTTGGCCTGCTGTCTGCTGTGCTTAGCCACCATCATTGGAGAAGGCCAGGAGGCAATGCTGCAATTACTAGCTCAGGAGGATCAGACTCGGCCTGAGGAACATGTCTTCTGGGATAAAGATCAAGCTGTAATCAAACTGCTTTCATTCACTTCTTTGCCTACCTGTTTTCTTGCCTCTCACCTCTCTGATCATCAGCTTTTCGGCTCACCAGATTGACCTTTCTGCCTTGCCTCACCTCAGGGGAGCAGCCTGATCCACTGGCCCTAGTCACATGATATATCTGTGCTCAGTGAATGCATAGAGGGGGGAAAATGAGATTGTGTTCAGTTGCCCTGCCAGTACAAGCACACAGTATTGCACATATTGTGCAGCATGAAGCAATTGGATGCATAAAAGCTGACTCCTTTTTGAATAAAAATAGTCCAGACCCATAGGTATTATTCAAAGCTTTACTAACCAGAGCTTCTTCAAAACAGGTACAAAACATCAGTGGTACATTCAAAAAGTCATATAAAGCATATGCATATTCAGGCATAGGTTCATCTTCTTAAATATATAAAATAATAACTCTGTCTCCCCCATAGCTTGCATTAACCTGCATCCATCTTAAGTCTTTGCATCTCCTGGAGAGGCTCATTTTCACATCCTTCTCCCACTGTGCTTGGGAACAAAAGATAAATGCATCTCCTTTTCATAATGAAGATTTGCATTTGAATACCCTCACATGATCTAAACACCATGTGAGTGCTAGCAGAGAACATCAACAGTTAATTATCGGCTTCCGGTTCAGCGCCAGCGCCGTCCGGCGGGGTCCGTCTCGAGCTCCGAGGCGACCCGTCTCTGCAAGGGAGGGGGAAGCAGCGGGAGCGCCGCTGCACCCCAAAGAACCCCAGATCGTGCGTTCTGGGGGCGGAATTAGCCAAGCAGCGCCCCAATCCCGACTCCCCAACTCTCCGGTAGGCTCTAATAAGAGCTCCGGAGCGAGAAGGGTCGCAGTCGCGGGGGCCATTTTGGAGCGCCATCGCTACCCTCGCAGGGAGAAGCTCCGTGCCGGAGGCGGAGAGCGCTGGATTTTTCCAAAGAAGAAATCAGGAAATTGAGAGATTGTGAGTAAAAAGGACCCAAAGATTTAAAATTGGATTTGAGATTTGGAATGGGGGTGAGATTTAAAAAACGGAAGCCGATCTCCCCCTTACTGATCTAAAAAGGAAAGCAGCTTAAGGAGGAATCCCAGTGCCGGGGGCTAAAAACTTTATTGTTTGAATATCTCCAAGGACTGACTAAAGACTCTCCTCCTGAGGCAGGGTTAGGGGGAGAACTGTTATAGACAATAAGAATCCCTGCAAACATATTTAGCTGAAGAAGAGACCCCCCTCTGTACCCTGAAATTCAGCACCCCGAACAGAACAGCGAGTGGAATATAATGGGGTGAGTGAAAGGAAGGAATTGACATTTTAAAACTTTGGTTTGATATTTGAGAATATACTGTATCCAGTTTGGGCTATGTGAAAGAACTGCAACTTGTAACCACTTCCTGTTTTCCAAGTTTTGCTCTGCCCTTGAAAAGCTAGAAAAATGCCAACAGAAGATTACACACCTGGCTTCCAGGAGAAAGTTTTGAGACTCTTGTGGGAAATGAGAATTAATATGTATAAGACTCAACAACAATTGGAAGGAACAAACCAAGATCAAGATTTACAGGAGGATGAAATACTTCAAGAAATGGTGCATGAGGATAAGCAGACAGATGAACCGATTTACAACACAATTGAAGTAAATGATGATGAAATACAGGACTGGCCAATGAATAAAGACTTAGCTGAGAGTGGAATTAACCCTCCTCAGGAGGGGAACAAGCAAGAATTTTTGAAGAGACAAAAAACTCACAAGAAAAGCATCATGCAAAGAAGAAGGGACTTATGGGGGGGAGAGAACAGAGAAGACTGGATTGAAAAATTGGTCAGGAAGGGGGTGGGATGAAGGAGGAATATTTGTTGTTTAATAGGATGGATAAAAAAGGACTGAAAACTGGATTACGGACTTTGGACTTGCTGGACTGGAAGGGGAAGGCCGGGATCAGGGGATAGAGAGGAAAGAATTGAGGATAAAGACAAAATCTAGAACTGGGAATGTAAAAAGGTTTTTAAAATTATGGGAGTTCTGGGGGGGAAATTGGGGCATGGGGAAAAAAAGGAAAATTGATAAGTTAGAAATAAGATTTAGGAGTTATTTAGAAGTATCAAAAAAGAGAATTTGGTAAGATGAATGATTGAAGGGACGGTTGGGGGTTCTGGACCTCTTGTCGGCCCTCTGCGCGCGGGGAGCTCCTGGTGGCAGGGGGGGCTCCTGGGGTGGGGAGGGCGGGGAGGGGGGGAAATCCCAATTGGAAAAAGAACCATTGCCTCTCCCTTTCTCTCCTCTGGGGCTCTCGGTGGCAGAGGGAGTGCTGGGGGGGAGGAGGGGAGGGAGGAAATGGGAAAAGATGTTAGAAAATAAATTTAATAGAAATAAGGATACTATTGAAGTAAGTTTAGAGAGTTTGGAAAATAGAATGGGGAATATGAGAAGAAAACTGCTAAAATGGAGTTTAAGATGAAAATCAGAAAAAGGGGGAGGTAGGGGAAGCCCATAATAATACAATGATTTTAAAAAAAAGAAAAGAAAGGAATAATTAATAATTGTTCCTCTTTGTTTTTTCATTTGTTCTTTTTTTTCTTTTTTTTTCTTTTTTTTGCAGCTGTTCTTTTTTCTTTTTCCTTTTTTTTTCTCCCTATTCCTGTGGTTTTTCTCTTTTTTTCTCTTTTTGGGTGATTTTTGATCAAGTTTAGATAAATAGTTGGGTGAACACCCACCCGCTCTCTTCTTATATCCCTAGGATCTCTCGGTGGCAGGGGGGGGTTCTGGGGAGAGGAGGGGGGTGGGGACAAACCCAACTACAAGATGTACCACCTTCGACTGCGCACTGTCCATGGGAATACCTCATGGGGGGTGGGTTGGAAGAAGGAGGAAAACATGTTATTTTTTTTTGTTTATGTGTTAATTTCCTTGCTTTGTTAATATGCAAAATCAATAAAAATTAATTTAAAAAAAAAAAACCAGTTAATTATCAACTCACCTAGAAACTTTGAGAGCTTCTTCTAGCTTAGTATACTGCAGTGGAATTTTTCAATGTTAAAACCTTCAGCAATATGCATACAGGCATTCTCTAATTCAGTGTGCATGCACACGAAAGCTCATACCAATGACAAACTTTGTTGGTCTCTAAGCTGCTACTGGAAGGAATTTTTTTATTTTGTTTTGACTACGGCAGACCAACACGGCTTCCTACCTGTAACTATACTTAACATACTCTTTATTCAGACCTTCAGCTGAATGCATGGAGTCCAGGAGCAGGGACAATATGTGCAAATGCTCTTTCTTCATTTAACTTGTTGTCAGGGGGCACACGTACAGGGAGCCCCCACCGGTTCTCCTGACAAGCTCTTCACCGAGCAGTGACAGCGAGTCAGGAGAAAGGAATGAGGAAGTAAGCAGGGAGGCGTCAGGGCTGTTGCAGATGAAATAGCCACAGCACCGCCATGAGAGAGGAGCAAGGGAGGAGGAGCTGGGAAAGCCAGAGAGTGCAGAACAGCTGGAGGGAAGGCCATTCCCTCCAACGCCAGAATTGAGGTGAGCGGTCACCCGTAGGGCTAGAGAGGGCGGCGCTTTGGGGTGCCGAGGCTTTTATGTTGGATGAAAACCCGGAAGAAGCCATTGGGGGGTTCTGACACGGACTAGGCAGTCATGTTTGCTGAGTTCTTTGCACTGTAAATACTATGCACAATAAAACCTTAAAAAGGAAGACTGAGTGGAGCATCTTTACTCACGAGTAGCTGTATGCCTCTGACACTTGTGAAAGAGTCTACTTGCAGGGGTGGTGGACATTTGACCCGCAGAGCTTGCTAGACTAGCATTCCTGAGTATTGACTATTGTGGCTGGAACTGATGAGAGCTGGAGTCCAGCAGCATGGAATGGGAGCTGCAGCTAATGTATCTGTCTTGGGACTCTATCTATGACACTCCCTTTTCAGAGACATTTAGTGGGGCCGATCAGTTTGAAGAGAAGTATGTGGAAGGGTGTGTCAAAGTATAGTCGTATATGCATGGAGCTGTGGACTGATATAATGGAAATGCAAATCAGGAATTGTTCTGAAAGCTGTGTGCGCCTTTGTTAAGAACGTATGCTTTTTGTTTAAAGCATAGATTGTGAACAGCTTTTGATTTTTCTTTATTGAAAACATATTAGCTAATTAAAATCTTAATCTCTGTTCTGACATGCAGAATATGCACTCCCTTTGTGGAGCATCTCAGCACATTGTTAATAATTAAAATAGTCTTACAAATCCTCACATGTGTTTAAATTCAAGCATATGACTGACTCCCTTGTTTTGCGGCATCCTGACTTTGGTTCATCTTTCAGAAATGAAACTTCAGAGAAACCCTTCTGAACCTTTAAATATGCTATGCTGTTTTTATGAAAAGACATCAAATACACATGGAGAGATACTCGGTTATGAACACAAGAATGCCATTGTATCTGCTATTGCTGCAACACTCAAAACATTGTTAATGTTGTTCAAGCTTCTTCTAGTAAGTATTTTATCATATTATTGAGAACAGCATTTTTGCATTCTACATAGGTCAATCTTTATTTGTATTTATGACCGACACATTTTTCAGTGGGAAAGGGGTACATATTAAGAGCAAGGAACCACTGGCACCACAAAGCCTGCTGTTCCCCGGCCCTTTCCAAAGCCCTGCCCCTCTCCCTCATCCTTATTGGAAAGGTGAAGGAAGGCAGTTCCATCCCCGAGGTGCCTGGATTGCCTTGAAGTGGCAATTTTCAAAGACTCGAGCTGTTGCATCTTTTTTGCATCTGTCATGCTTGTAAAACAGATAACTTGAAGAAAGGTCAATAGACATTTTCTGCCCAATGTTGGGAATTGGACTAGATGGCCTTTGAGATACCTTCTATCACCATAATTCTATTCTCTGTTATATTCTCTGTATCTTGTTATTTTAGTGTGTATGAAAGCCACACACTCACACCTAATGTGTTTGCCTTTATATTCTCCAGTGGGAAAGATGAAGTAAATCCCATATCTCCCTTTTATAGCCAGGGAAATAAAGGGCAGCAAGATTAAGAGAAAGATTTTTCAAAGGTTAAAAGGGCATGTATAGTCCCATAGCTCCAGCAAATTTTCATGAAAATCAGATGCCCAAGGGCCCTCTGTAGTTTCAAAATATCTACCTCAGATTGAATTGAAAGGTCACACGTTAAGACTGTGGCAAAACAGAAATGAATCTAGGCATCCTAGAATGACCTCACACTAGGTTTTAAAAGTACTTTTAAATTGTAGCATTTAACTATTTAAAGCAGTGTTTATATGCTGAATGCTTTTGGAAGGCTCTGCATGCGGCTATTTTACCATACTCATTTAGAGCAGTCCTGGCAGTTTTGCTCCCTGCCATTAAAATAGGCATAACAGAAGGAAAGAAGGAAAGAAAAAGAAGAGCAACTAAAATAAGCAGGGTGGTAGCTAAATCAAAGGCAGGAAATCTGTGGCTCAGATGTTGTTCAACTACAGTTCTCATAGTTCCCCCACCTTGCTGATGGCGGTTGGAGAATCAGAGATGAATCACAAACCGGAATTAAGATTGCCGGAAGAAATATCAACAACCTCAGATATGCAGAGGATTTCCGCTTGAGGCGCCACGGAAGATGGCTGAAAATTCCATCGCTCCGGCTCTCACAGGGTGATTAGAGGCTGAGATGGGAGTAATCAGCCTCCCAAAATCTTCCGGGGGGGGGGGGGGGTTTACGGGAACACACAGTCTCATCCGCAGGTGCCCAACAACCCAGCCCCAAATTCGGAAGGAAGGAGGGGCTGGGGGGCACTGGATGGTGATCAGAGCCTTCCAAACTTGAAGCATGGGAAGTCCTAAAACATTTTAGAATTTGGCAGAATATCTGGATTATTTGATATGCATATGTATAATTTGTGTGTAGAAAACTTTGTACATGTGTACATACACACTTAGACATATCTGATTAGGTCCTTGTCAATGAGGCATCTAGAATTGGAGGTAGGAGTTAATGAAGCTATTTGTTTATATGAATAAATGAAGCAAGTAAGTGGATGTAATCAATGAGATAGGTTCAGTTAGTTAAATTTATTTCCTAAAAATCATTAACCATCACAAAACACAAAAGCACAAGTGAAGAGATGCATTTGATCCCTGGTACACTAAATCTCATTTTGCATTATGCATTTTAATCTCATACTTTGAGCTGCTAGAGCAAAGGCACCGTATATATTACATAGTTATGGTAACCCTCTCAGATTCATTTTATTTTATTTTATTATTTATTTATATCGTGCTTTTTCCCTTGATGGCACTCAAGGTACCTTCCAGATAAAACCAAGAATCACTAAAAACAAAAACAAAAAATCATTAAAAACAATTAAACAGTAATAGAATTGAAACGATATACATAGTATTATTATAAAAAAATTCCTTCAGTAGCACCTTAAAGACCAACTAAGTTTTTATTTTGGTATGAGCTTTCGTGTGCATGCACACTTCTTCAGATACAGTGAAATGGAAGTTTCCAGGCACTTATGTAGAGAAGGGGTGGGGAGGGGTGGGGATGGGGAGGGGGGATCACTCAGAAGGGTGGTGGAAATGGGTGATTGACTGACTGATAGCTGTTGATGACCGCAAACGACTGCAAATGGTTTTGCATGAAAAAGCAAGGGTTGAGATGGCTGAAGATCGCTTATCATGTATAATGAGATAAGAACCCGATATCTCTGTTCAAACCAGGTCCCTCCATGGTTTTGAGCTTGGTGATAAGTTGCAATTCAGCAACTTCTCTTTCCAGTCTATTTCTGAAATTCTTTTGTAGTAAGACAGCTACTTTGAGATCTTGTATAGAGTGTCCTGGGAGATTGAAGTGTTCTCCTACTGGTTTTTCTGTCTTCTGGTTCCTGATGTCAGATTTATGTCCATTTATCCTTTGGCGTAGGGTTTGGCCTGTTTGTCCAATATAGAGAGCTGAAGGGCACTGTTGGCATTTGATGGCATACACAATGTTAGAGGATGAGCAATTAAATAGTCCTGAGATGGTATGTTGGATGTTGTTGGGGCCAGTAATGGTGTTGTCTGGGTGTATGTGGCAGCAAAGTTGGCATCTGGGTTTATTGCAGGCTCTGGTACCAGTGTCCATGTTAAGTCTGGTGGTTGTATTATTGTGGGTGAGGAGTTGTTTAAGATTGGGTGGCTGTCTGTAGGCAATGAAAGGTCTTCCTCCCAGAGCTTGAGAAAGGGAGCGGTCATTGTCCAGGAGAGGCTGTAGATCTCTGATGATGCGTTGTACTGTTTTAGCTTGGGAGCTGTATGTGATGACTAGTGGTGTTCTGTTATTTTCTTTTTTGGGTCTGTCTTGCAGCAGGTTCTCTCTAGGTATCTGTCTGGCTCTGTTGATCTGTTGTTTAACTTCATCAGGTGGATATTTTAGTTCTAAAAAGGTTTGCTGTAGATCTCTTAGGTGAGATTCTCTGTCTGTAGAGTTGGAACAGATGCGGTTGTAACGTAAGGCCTGGCTGTATACGATGGATTGTTTGGTATGTTTGGGATGGTAGCTAGAAGCATGTAGATATGTTTGTCGGTCAGTTGGTTTTCTGTATAAGGTGGTGTCTATACGTCCATCCTGTATTTTTATAGTAGTGTCCAAAAAATGTATTTCTTGCATAGATTGGTTCATTGTTAGGTTGATGGTGGGGTGAAAGTCATTGAATGTCTGGTGGAAGGTTTCCAGGGTCTGTCGTCCATGTGTCCAGATAATAAAAATATCGTCAATGTATCGCAGGTACAGGAGAGGTTTGAGTGGGTAGGAGTTAAGGAAACGTTGTTCTAAATCTGCCATGAAGATGTTGGCATACTGTGGGGCCATGCGGGTGCCCATGGCTGTGCCGCTGATCTGGAGGAACAGGTCATCACCAAATTTGAAGTGGTTGTGGGTAAGGACAAAGTGGCAGAGTTTGGTAGCAAAGTCCGCTGTGGTTTTATCTGAAATGGTGTTCCTTATGGCTTGTAAACCATCATTGTGTGGGATGTTGGTATATAGAGATTCCACATCCATAGTGGCTAGTATAGTATTGTTAGGAAGATTGTTCAAATATTGTATTTTCCTCAGAAAATCTGTGGTGTCACGTACGTAGCTGGGAGCACTGATAGCATATGGTTTCAGAACAGAGTCCATATAGCCGGAAACACCCACTGTAATGGTGCCAATACCTGAGATGATGGGGCGTCCTGGGTTTCCTGGTTTGTGTATTTTGGGTAGAAGATAGAAAGTTCCTGGCCGAGGTTCCGCTGGTGTGTTTGTGAGGATCTGTTCTTGGATGTGTAGGGGTAGCTCCTTAATAATCTTGTTCAGTTCTTTTTTGTATGCTTGTGTGGGGTCTGAGTCCAATTTCATGTAAAAGGCAGTATTGGAAAGTTGTCTGTGGGCCTCTTGGATGTAATCAGTTTTGTTCATGATGACGACAGCTCCACCCTTGTCTGCCTCTTTAATTATAATGTCTGGGTTGTTCCTGAGATTTTCTATGGCTCTCCTTTCAGCATGGTTTAGATTTTGTTGTAAGCGATGGTGTTTTCTGGTCACATCCGTTTGGATTCTGTGGCGGAAGCATTCGATGTACAGATCTAGTGTGGTATTGCGTCCATCAGGAGGGGTCCATGTGGAGTCCCTTTTTGTGTAACTTCTTTTCGGTGGTAGTTGGTGGTCAATGTTCTGTTCATTGATGCGTTTGGAGGGTGATGGTTGTTCCCCAGTAAGTTGAGAGGTGTTGTGTTGTGGGGATGTAGTTTGTTCTACTTTGTCTTGTTCTTGTGTGTGATGAAAATACTCCTTCAGGCGTAAACGGCGGAAAAATGCTTCCAGGTCCCCGCAGAACTGAATCATGTGTTGGGATTTGGCAGGGCAGAATGATAGTCCCCGTGAAAGGACGGATTCCTCAGCTGGGCTGAGTGTTTGCTGTGAAAGATTGACAATGTTGTTGATCTTGTTTTGATTGGTGGCCTGTAGGTTGGAAAGGTTGCAGAGTTTTTTATTTTTCTGGTTCTTCAGTAACTCCAGTTGAGAGTGGTAAATGGTTTGTTTTTCCTTGTGGAACTTCTGCCAGGCCGGGTGATTCCTGATGGAGTTCTCCAGTGCAGAGAGTTCCTCCTTTATTAACTTCTGTTTGGAATAGTATTATTATATTCAGAAAGGAAACAGAAGGATGTACCGTATTTTTCCATGTATAAGACTAGTTTTCCCCCCTTTAAAATAATGTAAAAATTATGGGGCATCCTATACACGGATAGTGACTCCCCCCCCCATTTTCTTACATCTGAGTCCCCCTAAATAGGGGGTGTCTTATACCTGGGGGCTTCTTATAGACGGAAAAATACGGTATTTCAAAAACTTACCTCTAGGGGAATTATACAGGGACATTGTGATACATACTGAACATATTGGAAGTCTGAATAGCTCAGTCAGTAGAGCTTGAGACTCTTAATCTCCATCTTATGGGTTCGAGTCCCACGTTGGGCAAGAGATTCCTCCATTGCAGGGGGTTGGACTAGATGACTCACATGGTCCCTTCCAACTCAACAATTACTTGATTCTTTGATCTTCCAACAGCCTAAGCCTGTTGCTTAGGCTAGACATCATAACTCAGTGGTAGAGAACATATTTTGGATGCATAACATCCCAGATTCAATCCCTGGAATCTCCAGTTAAAAGATCAGGTAGTAGGTGATAGGAAACACAGCTGCCTGAGACCTTGGAGAGCGACTGACAGTCAGAGTAGTTGACAATACTGGGCAAGTGGGCAAATAGTGTCACCTGGAATGAGGCACCTTCCTCTGTCCCTGATTACTCCCACCAGCTGTCACAGGATGCTTGAATAGCATAGCCCCATCCTGAGATCTCTTTTCACTCTTTTTGGTCATACTACAGTATAATGGAAAATTAGGAGAGTGGCGCAGAATGTTAGGAACTGTCTTTTATAAATATAGATGAGTGATGTAGAGAAAATGTGCAAGGGAAAAGTTCATATAACATACAAGTTCCAAACCGTATTCCTTGCCTGAAACTGACAGGCTGTAGGCTTATGAAAAATGAAAAGATGAATCACTCCACAAAATGCTCAAATGATTATTTTATGACATTTATTGCTACAGAATGCTACGATGGCAACTAGCATAAATTGCTTTTTTAAACGTTGGCTAAACCACTCTTTTAACTTCAGCTCTCTTGGTTTCCTTGGGCTCTGATAGTCAAGAGCTCAGATTCTCCAGAAATTATTAAAGATTTAAGAACAGTATATGCATATTACCATCGTGTTCTGCTTTTGATCCCCTCCATCCTCATATAATCTAGATCAGTGTTTCCCAACCTTGTGCCTCCAGATGTTTTGGGACTACAACTCCCATCATCCCTAGCTAGCAAGACCAGTGGTCAGGAATGATGGGAATTGTAGTCCGAAAACAGCTAGAGGCACAAGGTTGGGAAACACTGATCTAGATCACCATAGGCCAAGGGTTATGAGCTAAATGGACATTGGCTGTGACCCAGCAACAATATTTATTAAAATCTTCAGGGAACCATAATACACTTGTTGGTGTTGTGTAGCATAGTGGTTAAAGTATTAGATTAGAAAAGAGTATAGCCAAGTTCAAATCCTTATACAGTCATGAAGTTCACCGGGTGATCTTGTGTTACTTCTTCCCTCAGCCTAACTTTTACAGCGTTGTTGTGAGGAGAAAATGAATGGAGGTGAGAACAGTGTATGCCAGGCATCCCCAAACTTCGGCCCTCCAGATGTTTTGGCCTACAACTCCCATGATCCCTAGCTAACAGGACTAGTGGTCAGGGATGATGGGAATTGTAGTCCAAAACATCTGGAGGGCCGAAGTTTGGGGATGCCTGGTGTATGCTATATAGTATTTCATTCCTTGCATGAAATATGGGATGTAATTGTAACAAGATGTAATAATAAACAGGAGTACTTTTGTGATTTCTCCTCTAAGGTTCTTGAAGCATTGACACTATAGCCTAATCTTTATTGAAGAAGTAAGCCTTTGTCTCGTCTGTACCACTTTGGGCTGCATGTTATGGGTAGGAACTCACATGACTGGCTGTTCCTTCACAGAAAAAGCAATGCCTTCATATAGAAAACTCGCATATCAGGGAAATAGCTAGGCTAGAACTTTTTATCCCAGTGTTCTCTGTGTGAAGAAAATATTTTGTATGGAGGAGCATTCGGTTACATTTGCTATCTAAGTATGAAACTAGCATGGAGTGGGGAAAACTAAAAATTATTTTTTGTTTGTCAAACCACTTTAAGGCATTTGTGTCACATCAGTCACAAAGCCAACATATTTATTGTGTCACGTGGAAGCTACTTTGTAGGCACAAGTACTATCTTTTTCCATTGCAAATACAGTACTCACCAAATTCATTTTTTAAAAAGTCTAAAGTGTTTTTGGTTTTTCTAATAGCTTACAGACGTAATGGGGGGAATACACACTACTTCAAGAGGTTGGAGGCTTTTAATGGGTTTATATTGCTGCTGCTAGCTCATCTGTCTACAACAAGAGAGTACTCTGTTTCATCGGTAAACAAATTTGGGTATAAACCAATGCTTGCTAAAGTGACAGGTTTACCCTTCTGAGGCACTTTCATTTTGCAGGTTTGAGTCCAAGTGTCAGGTAGCTCCTTGGATTGTAACATGGATGAGTGTTCACAGTGATGTTCTCCTGGTGACATTTTTAATCTTTCATCTTTTCCTGTTAGTGCTTTCCCCCTGATCGCATTGCCAGGCAGAGGATTGAGTTTTCCTCTTTCCTCTCTCATTTTATATGCACTGCCACATGGCTTAACAATTTGCAGGGAGGTTGTGAATAATTTGTTCCCTTCACGTCAAGCAGACTTTGTGTCACTCTGCTGCAGTCAGCTTTGCAGAGGAAAACAGTCAAATGGACAGAATGGTTAGTGACACAGATTATATGCAAGAGCTATCTATCTCTCTGTACATCTCTCTTCCATGTATGTCTGTATGTCTGTTTGTGTATCACGCCCACACACACAATCACTGTGTGTAAAGGTTCATTCAGTTTTTGTTCTCAAGATAGTATCCCTCAGGTGTCATTTTTGTTGGCAGTGGTCAGTGTACGCTACCTCCACTGAATCTTCTTAATGATACTCTTTAACATTACCTGCAATATCCCGTTTTGCAAATGTTCGTATAACTTTGGTGTTCCAGCACCTCAGTTAATGTTGATGGTATGGCTGTCATGCAAGTTGCAGTGCTGAAAGTTTTATTTCTTGAAATCCTGAGACTTTATAATTGGTTTAATAAATTGATTGATGGATTGATTATTTAAGTAACTGTGTGCAGGATCCTAATGTGGGCTCAACACATTAATAAGTGACTCATTCTGAAGGTCAACTTTAAGTTTGTTTATTTATTGCCTACCCTTCACCCTAAGGTCCCATGGCAGGTTACAACATTGGGAAACAGTTTAAAACAACTTGCTCCTGTAGATGAGTCACACATAATAAATAATCACATGAGTGGTGGACCTTTTCATGTGTTTTCATTATATGTTTTCAGATAGCAAATGGAATGGTTTGCAATTGTTTAGGAAAACTACAAAATAGCCCCAATTTGCTGGATTTTATTGGCTTTGAATGGCATTGAGCTTCTTGAATTGCAATATCATCCTTCTCTCTTTTATTGTTGCAGCTTCTTTGTGGCACAATAGTTAAAGTGCAGTGAGTGTGTCTTGGGTATCAAATGTTGTTATTCCAGCCTGCTGAACAGACAATGTCAGTTGTTTGTTTGGCTGGGCTCCACGGGCTCCCTTGTTTGTATCAGCTCAGATTCTTTCATCTCAGTCTTCCTTTCTCTTTTTGTGGGCAACCATTGTTTGAGGCTCCTTGTTGCCCTGATGAAGCCAGTCCCTTCTGATCAGCACACTATTCATCTGGCACCCCCTGTGGAAACTATGAGGGTCTATGTAATTGCTTTCGATTGCCTTTTCTCTCCACCGGGCTGGCGAGTGGGTGTGATTTCCGCCCCCCCTCTCCAACACATCCCACCACACTCATCTACCCGTGTTGACTTGATTTCCAATGAGCAGTGGAGCATCAGTCCATTAGGTTGTTTTCTTGCCTCTTGCCCCTCCTCTCTTCTTCTTCTGCTGTTTATATGGTGGAAAGTTCATCTACTCTGGGTTTTTCCCTGAGTCCACAACTGCAAGGATAACTAGCATTGACAGGAAGGTCACTACACATAGAGAATGAAAGCAAGGAAACATGTCCGTCCCTCCTATGTGCCTCCTGCCGCCCCGCCCCCACCTGCTCGGTATCTCTGTCCAATGTGATCTCGTCAGGGCACCAGGGACAGCGATGAGCCCCCCCTCGAGGCTGCTTCAGGCTGCTGCCAATTACATTTCCCCAAGGGGTGGTGTTGGTCTTGTTTCACATCAAGCACTCTTTAAAGATTCTTTAAGGTCCTTTATTTATTTATTTATTTATTTATTTTGTTTTATTTATATGTGTCTCTTTGAGCATATCATTTCTGGCAGATGTGATGGGCGTGTGTGAAATTTTAGGGACAGACTCTGTGCCAATAATTGGGAAGAGTTTTATTCTTTCCCCTCATCCTTTCTTCAGAGCCGAGGTCCTGTTCCAGCAGCACCTGGCAGCCACAAGTGTGTGTGTGTGTGTGTGTGTGTGTGTGTGTGTGTGTGTGTGTGTGTTTTAAAAAGTGGGGCTCTCTTTTAATATGGTGGACAGAAGGACTCTCCAGTTTTGATCTATTTGCTCGCTTGTTTGGGGAATTGAATACGTTCATTGCAGCTAATCCTTATAAACTGACAATCAATTGGCAATCCCTACCTCCACTCAGATGTTTTAATCCCCCAAAGCCTAGAAAGAGTAATACTATACTCTCATATAGTGATACTATGAAGCAAACACTTAAATGTTTTGCTGCATTGAGGACTTGGCAGCATCAAGGCAGAGCACGCGAGTTGGGAGGGAGGAGATTCCATAACAAGTAGTAGCAGTTCTTGTAGTGGTAACCAGTGCTTTTTGGGGGGGAGGGGGACGCAGGGCTACACATACCCATAAACATTTTGTGAATCTTTGTACTTTTGTCCATTTACTGTATTTATTTTTCCCAATTTGAAGTATAAAATGGTGGTTTTCTGGAGACAAAATGAGAGTACCCCTGAACATTTTTAAAGAAATAAAAGCATTGGTGGTAACCACAATCAAACCTGCAGACAGAATTTTCTGTATGTGGATAAGGGGGTGCTGCTGGCCCACTTCATAAGAAAACACAGATTTGCATGCTTTGTGTCATATTTTGCAGGTGGAATGGAGGGTCCAAAAATGAAACAGTAGCCACACACATTATAAAATGGTTGGTAGACAGAATGCAAACAGATGAAGCTTTCTCCATAACTGAATATCCATGCTTGAAAATCTGAATCTTATTGAATGTCTGCCTTCCACACAGCTGTTAAAGGCACAATAACCTTGCTTTACCCTAGTGCCAACCTTCAAAGCCTATCCCAGGCATCCCCAAACTGCGGCCCTCCAGATGTTTTGGCCTATGGCCTACAACTCCCATGATCCCTAGCTAACAGGACCAGTGGTCAGGGAAGATGGGAATTGTAGTCCAAAACATCTGGAGGGCCAAAGTTTGGGGATGCCTGGGCCTAGCCTATAATCCTTTACTCACTTACCTTGAAAGTAAGCAAGTCCCATAAAACACAAAGAGACTTACTTTTGAATAGGTGGGTTCCTAATGAGTGCCTGGTTTTTAGCTCCCGCCCAGCAAGAGCCATACCTAAAGCTCTTTGCAAAGTTTTCACATTTTGCACTTGCAGTAGTATTTGCAGAAAATCTCAGTCAAAACTACCACAGGAAGAATGCTAGAAAATAAGACAGACAGAAACTGGAAAAGTGCACTAAAGGAGAGGGGAAAGCAGCAGCTCTTTAGGACCCTAGAGATTCCTATCACAGTGTCCAAACAACTCACTCATCAATCACAACTCTAACTTCACTCTTTGGCTTGAAACACTGAATGGTGGGAGCAGCCAGGTTTGCTCACTTTGCATAAATTACTTTGAAAGAGACATGCTTTTTCCCCCTAGGAGGGCTACAAACTTACGAAGGAAGGGGGGGAGGGAGGGAGGGAGGAAGGAAGGAAGGAAGGAAGGAAGGAAGGAAGGTGAGAATCTGGGGGCCCTGCTGGTTCTGAGGCCCAGTAAATCGGTGCTTGCTGTACTACTTGGTGGACCTGACCACAATTGAACCCCAACTTTTCCCCAGAGAGCATACAAGGGCTTAATAAATGTTATCCTCACAGCAGCCCTGTTAGATGAGTTAAAAAGAAATATAGACAGTGGTCCAAGATCAAGTTCACTCTGCATAGACTGCTGACGTGTGTACACAATACCCTAAAGAAAAAGGGTGGGTGGGTGGGTGACACTTAGACATAATTTGATTTAATTTTTGCATTGTAACATAATGTGTTCTAGCTTTGCTTTCCATTACTGTACAAAGAGTGAGCCCCCTCCCCCATTTCCTCTATTTTCCCTAGGAATAAACTCAAGAAGTGCATTGAAAGCTCCAGGTCAGACTGTTGTTACCCCGGCTTGTAGAACCCACCTGACTCCTGACATCCTCTCTCCACCACTAAGCTTTGGGCCCAGTGCCACATGTTATTGATGAACTTCTTAAGTGTAATACATGGTCTGTGGATGAGGGCAGTGTGCATAAAACAGAGCAACATCCTTTTAGAAATGAGAAGTGAAGGGGAAGGGGGGGGAAACCCTGCTGTATCTTCTGATCCATTCTGCTTCCTGATGGGCTGATCTGACTGGAGCTGTTCCTTGCCCTTTTGCCGTCTCGCTGCAAGAATTTATGAGCGTTGCTCTCAACATATATATTCTTGCTCAGAATCTATATCTAATCTGAAAATAAATCACTATATATTTTATTAAACCACCAAGTGCTTTTCTTTTAGCAACAAAACAATTGAATTTGGGGATGGCTTGTTTTATTTTAACCTCCAATTGCTTAGCAACCCCCATTCCTGCCTTTGTAAAGACTCCCAGGAATCATGCAGCCTCAAGGAATGCTTCTGTTGTGAACTTGCCAAAATAAGTTTATTAGGGTGGATAAACACAGTTGTTTGAAATGTCTAGATAGGCGAGATCTGAACGTGTTTGCGTTGCTGTTGTGGGCAGCCATTGTGGCAGCTTTCCAGCCATGAGTTCAGTTGAGCTTCACTGTAAGTTATTTACCCAATTCCTGTGCACTGCTACAGTCAGTTGTGTAACTCTACTATTTGTAGGCAGAAATGTAGCACAGTCAGGCTGAAATTTGTAGTTTTCAATCCATCACATGTTGTGTGCTGGAGAGGAGAAATTATAGATGTAATAGATTCTTTACCTCTAATTCTCTAAGGCCTTTTGTTCCAGTTTCAGTGAGGGCAAAGATTTCCAGCAGCTATCAGGATTTTGTACTTTTGAATGTGAAGTTATCAGTAGTGGAAACAGGTAGATGACAAAGTCCAAAAGCTGACGCTTTAGAACAATATTCTAATGTCCACTTCAGTACCCCAAAATGTCAGCTATAACCTGAAAAGCAGAAAGGAAGTAAATCTTGTCACAGTGAATGTTCAGGATGAAGTTGATCACTGGAGTCCAGGTTTCTATGCCGTATCAGCTGTATTAGGAATATGAAGATATTGCCTACTATGTACTATCTTTGCACATTAAATATATCTGGCATCACATGACAGAAGGAGGCAGGGAGGACCTTGATGAAGCTACAGTCTCATATCTATGAGAAGTGTATGCCCATATAGTACAGGACCAAAATATTGTAATGCTTAAGCTTGCCGTGCTATGTTTTGTGCATGCTGTGGAAATGTAAATCTCAGGGGGACTCCATACAGGGAGCCTCCCTCCCCCCTTGTCATCCTGACCAGCACTTCGCCCAGTGACAGCAGTAGCAGCGGGTTAGGCGGGGGGAATGAGGAATGGAGGGAGGGCTCATTGAGGCATCCGAGCCCTTGCACCGCCCCAGCCAACTAGTGGAGGAAGGAGGGCTCAGTGATGTATCAGAGCCCCTGCACTGCCCTAGCCAACAGGTGGAAGAGGGAGCCGCTTCCTGCGCCCAAATTGAGGCACGCACCCAAACGTAGGTTTAGGGGGTGGCGTTTCGGGGTCCCCAAGCTATTATGCTGGCGCTGAAGCAGAAGGGCGCCATTGCCGGATTCTGCAAGTGACTAGGAGGTCATGTTTTCTGCTCTCTCTGCACTGTAAATAATATGCACAATAAAACCGTAAAAGACAGATCAGACTGGAGCGTCTTTACTCGAGAGTAGCCGCAACAATCCCCTGACAGTAAATATAACAAATAACAGCTATGGCCAGGCATTCTGTTCTGTCTGTATATGAGAACTAGTAATCTTGTTTTATTTTGGTGGTGGGTGTTACTGATATACCCCTGAACCAACTCTGACCAACACTTATCAGAGCTGTTCTGAAATAAGTAGAAAGGAGGGATTTTGTTTCTCCCCCTCATTTTCCAGCCTCTGGTTATTGTGTAAGCTCTCCTCAGGTATTACAGCAGGTCATATGGCTCTCTGCCCTGCATTTCTTGCTTGTTGTGAGAAAACTAATTCGAGGTCACGATGGAACTTGGTGATGCTGCCAAGCAACAAATAGCAGCAGACAGCCGCCCAGAGACCTGTCCGTCTCTGCTCTCAAAAGCGCTGGAATACCTACTGAACATCAGGGTTGCCACCTGTCCTAAGCCTCAAAGGACAGGAGAAATGTTAACAGCTCTTTCCCCCTTGTCATGCAGTATGAGTCTGCAGAAATATCAATCTTAGGATCACTGCTGACATTACTGTTTACTTGAGTGTGGCTGCTTTTGAAAAGCAAACGAGTACAGGTGAGCCAATCTCATTTTGTCGGAGGGCTTACATTGGGCACCCAACATCAGCCCCTGTGACAGGCAGACAATAATTAGGCCTTATGTATATCTTGGGACTCAGCTATACAGCTGCAAATAAAACATTGTAAGTGTGTTTTAAGTGCAGTACATACAATGTGACACTGACTAGATGATGATGGTGAACTTTATGGAAAATTCAAAGTATTTTTAAAAACGCTTTTTAAAAAAAGCATTTTCAGAACAGTTTTTTATATGTATGTAGATTCCACCTTGGTTAGCAGAACAGGTCTCCTGTTTGCTATAGTTACAGAGAGGGCTCTTGTCTAATGTCCAGCCCCTCCTCACCTTTTTTTGCACTCACCCTGGCCTGGATACCGCTGATTTCAGATCTAGTCATTATTCTACACTTAATTTAAGTCCAATTCCTGCACAATCGCGATGATTAAAACATTCAAGCTCTTGTTGCAGCAGCAGAGCACTTGCAAGTGTTTCCGTTTTTCTTTATTTATTCAGCCAGTTTTCTCCCATGAGGAAACGAACTGGATTGCTTCAACTGCTTTCGTAATGTGGGCCGAGCAGTGGTCTTTGTTAAGCAGTATACTGTCCAAAATATGCATGCTAATGAATTATTTCAGAGTAATAGTTAACCCTCCCCAGGTTCCTTCTCTTCTCTGTTCCCCTTGAAACAAAACCTCTAGAGCTTGAATATACACATCATGTAGTCTGCCCTCAATTAAACTGAATATGCCTGTTGGTGCTTTAATGTGTTACACTAGATATAAATGACCAGAAACCAGGCTGTGTTTAAATTAATAACTTCTATATGGCAATGTGCTGTCACTTATCTGCTAGAGGCAGTTACAGCACATTGCCAGGATTTCAGAGTTAACCATTCAGAGCTTCAGTGGAGGGAAATCTATTCTCTTTCTAACTAAGTATGTAAACGTTTACTGAAAAGGAAGCCATTTTTAGTATGTCTTGGGTTTGTGTGAGTGACATATTTAAACCTTATATGCTCATAACAGAGAATATCATTAAATATTAATGTAAGCGGGGTTTTTTTGAGGGGTGGGGGTTGATAATATCAATGGTTTCCCCATTTGGAATTAGTCTCAGGTTGAGATCTGTGAAATAGTGCAGATGTTGAGATGTTTGGATCTGGGAGGGACAATTTAGAAGAGACGAATGCAGGTACTGAACTCATACATACTCCTTTGAATAACCGAAAGATGTCAAAATTATTTTCCATCATAGAGCACATGTGGCTGTTGTAGAGCATGAGGAAACATTTTTTGCTCAACTTATTTTTAATAACAATATCTTTGTATTGTGCTTTCAAATGTTCAAAGTGCTTCACATGCATTATCTACAGTGGTACCTCTGGTTAAGAACTTAATTCGTTCTGGAGGTCCGTTCTTAACCTGAAACTGTTCTTAACCTGAAGCACCACTCTAGCTAATGGGCCTCCTGCTGCCGCTGCGCCACCAGAGCACAATTTCTGTTCTCATCCTGAAGCAAAGTTCTTAATCTGAGGTACTATTTCTGGGTTAGCGGAGTTTGTAACCTGAAGCGTTTGTAACCTGAAGCGTTTGTAACTCGAGGTACCACCATAGTTGTAAATTGTACAACATCCCTGTAAAGTAAGTTACTTTTACTCATATTTGCCAATGAGGAGGCTGGGAGAAAGTGGCTTGCCTAAGGCAAAAGCAAAAGTTCAAAGTAAACTCACTGTTGAACGGGGGCTTCCTAATGAATAGCTCAGTCTCTTAGTTATTTTGATGCACTACTCTCTCCCTACAAATTTTAACCATGAACCAGGCATTTCCCTACTCATGAGAAATACCATAACCTTGTAATGTCTTTTGTGTCAAAGCTAGATAAAATCCCAGCTGGCAACACCTGATATCCAGAGGTATGCCATTCTGTGTTCTGCTACGTGACCTGCTGCCCAATGTGATCTGTGCAATGCTATTTATGATCCCAGGTGGGTCAGGAGGAACTTCAGGGATTGGAGCAGGAGGGGAAGGTGCATGCTAAACTTCAAATGGCAATTATTAATATTGGAACCACATGCCTTTTGCTCTCCATATCTTCTGGTCACCCAGATGATTACTGCATTGCAATCATAAAAACTAATTATGCAAAACTGAGCAAATATTCTTAATCTGCCTCTGATGTTGGCTTTCTTTCTTTCTTTCTTTCTTTCTTTCTTTGTTGTTGTCCAGGGCTATTGATACCCTTTAGTGCATTTATTTGACAGAAGTGATAAGGGCAGGTCTGTTCTATTTGCATCTCAGTTGCAGGTTTGCTAGATAATCTTGGGCAAGTCACTCTGCATAGCTGTCTCTTGATGTACCCTCCCTATTAGACATCTTGCCTGCTCCTGTCTGTGATGTGTTATCATCTGGAAAGTATGGGGTAATCTCTAGTGAGAATGGTGACATTTAATATGTGGAGGCTTTATTTTTCAAATGGGAGTTGCACTGATGTCCTTTCAAGCCATGCTAGCAATTATCATTTAATAAAATGCTTCGAGATCAGTTGCAGAAAAGTTTTGACTAAGAATTCTTTTTAGTTACAACAGTAATTCTAAACACAGAGACAAGTCTTTATATGATAACAAACTTCTCATACAAATATACTTGAGACAGGATTTGCTTTTAAGTCAGGCTTGGTCAAAGCAGGTAACGATGATGCCTTGAAATCAATGAGGTTTGTCCCTGAGGAGTGTAGGACTGATGTTTTGATTGCCCTTTGCTCACCGGAGGCCTAGCTCCCAATCCTGCAAATGTCAAAGTTGTATAGTACCCTTTCTGACTCTTTTGGGTGGCCTTCCATACATCTCTTGAAAACTAGCGAATGTCACTTGTTGTCATTATTTGTTTTCTGCTTCCACAGGTCAGCAACAAAGAAAAGAAAAAGTCTACATCACTCAAATGCAGCGAGTTTGCCCTTCATCACCCACCCTCCAGACACAAAGCTATTATGTACTAGGAATTCACTCATACAGATGTTCTATACAGTTTCTTTAGTTAGGACTACTAATTAGGATGGACTTAATAGGGTTTGGCATAACTGAACATTCCATATCAAGTAATGCCTATACCAGGCATCCCCAAACTTCAGCCCTCCAGATGTTTTGGACTACAATTCCCATCATCCCTGACCACTGGTCCTGGTAGCTAGGGATCATGGGAGTTGTAGGCCAAAACATCTGGAGGGCCGCAATCGTTAGCATATACGCTTAAGACCTGGCCTCCAAGCCCCCCGGTTAGCATCTGCTGGGTGTCTTCTCCCTCCGGTGTAGCCAACTGGAATCGGTCCAAGTTCTCTGTGAACTTGAACACGCTATTTGCAGAGTCCATCCCAGCGTTTAGCATGGTTGGCAGCAGCAGCAACAAGAGGAGACACAGAAACGTTCTCTTGCATATTTACAAGCGTTTATTCAGCAAGACCAAACGTGTCTTTCTTCATCAGCATAAGCAAAGCAAGTGCGTAATAACAATAAGCACAAAACGGAAGTGTACAATCATGTGACACACAACAACAGTTTACATGCCTGTTCCTCTTAAGGTGGAACGGAATCCTAACAGCAGTTTGGGGATGCCTGGCCTATACTGTATATTGGGAGATTATAAGACTATATAGTCTTAAAGTATAGTCCCAGCTCCTATAGCACTCAATGTGGATTTCCTCCAAGATAAGTATGCTAGGAATTTGCTGTCATGTGAAGATGAGTTACTTTGAACTTATTTTTGATCCCACATGGGCAAGGAAAATCTATTTGGTGTGGTTTGGGGGAGTGGGTGGGGAAGAGATTCCTGTATTAACTTCCTCCTGCTAAACATGCGTCTCAGCTAAGAAGCGTGTTGTTGCAAGGGGAAGACCAATTGGAATAAATTGGAAGTTTACTCCCATCACTTGTAATGTTGTTTAGTCGTTTAGTCGTGTCCGACTCTTCGTGCCCCATGGACCATAGCACGCCAGGCACTCCTGTCTTCCACTGCCTCCCGCAGTTTGGTCAAACTCATGTTCGTAGCTTCGAGAACACTGTCCAACCATCTCGTCCTCTGTCGTCCCCTTCTCCTAGTGCCCTCCATCTTTCCCAACATCAAGGTCTTTTCCAAGGATTCTTCTCTTCTCATGAGGTGGCCAAAGTATTGGAGCCTCAGCTTCACGATCTGTCCTTCCAGATCGTGTATCACTTGTAATAGACACGTCCTATCCTCTAGTATCATCTTTTGGGGTGCCAATTGGCTGACAGGTGCCTATTGTAATGAAGCAAGGAGGGGTGATAATGGGATTGGGGAATAACTAGTGGCCTGTTTTCTGGGCCCCACAAATACCAGGACTTTGTCCTGATTGGCATTGTTTTTATCCTGCTTTTTGCTTCCTGTGCATCTTCTGGTGGATGACTTTACATTCTCTGTTTGGTTATGAAGTTTTTGATTCTTCTTACCAAAGGACCTTTGAGAAGGCCAGATGAAAAACTTATAAGAGCTGGATACTATTAGCAGGAGCAAATTGTAAACAGTTCTTTCATCCTTCGCAGAATATAGGACAAAGATAGGTTTGCCTTTGGCCTAAGGGCACTGCAATGTACATTTTTCATTACTTGTTACTACAGTTTGTGTCTGGCAGAACACTATGTTATGTAGGGGATAGGAACCATTGCTATGACTTTTTAAAAAATTTACATTACAGTGGTACCTCGGTTTAAGTACACAGTTGGTTCCAGAAGTCTGTACTTAACCTGAAGCGTACTTAACCTGAAGCGAACTTTCCCATTGAAAGTAATGGAAAGTGGATTAATCCATTCTAGACGGGTCCGCAGAGTACTTAAGAACTCAAACCGAAAGTACTCAAACCGAAGCGTACTTAAACTGAGGTATGACTGTATCTCTTTAAACCTAAGAGGCATCTTTCACTCCAAACTAGAGTCGCCTTTACTTGCAGAATGATGATATGTGGATGCTCAACTAGTCATACTCATGAAGAACAAAATCAGTAGCAGACGAGGTGAAGCTCTCAGTTCTTCTGGAGATAGTTGGTTTCCAACTCCTTCACTATTTCATTGTTGAAAATGAAGTGGCTGTTCTATTAACCAAACTCAGTGGTGTTTAAGTTCCTAACTTGGCCTAAGATCCTGGCTTGAGCTGAAAGGACTGATTTATGTAAGTTATTTTCGTGGTGTTCTTACTAAGTTGTAGAACTTGGATAGTTTATGTTAGGTGTTGGAAAGCAGCAGGCTGCTTGGCCTGAAAATGAACTCAGCGAAAGGGAGCCCCAGTCTTCAAGCATTGATTCGGGGTTCAAAAAAAATGCCAGAAAGGTACTGATTTTCCCCCTGCCAGCTGGCATTGTCCTCACATTCAAAGACATCTCATTGCAGACTGGCTTGCATGGGGCAGCCTCTGAGCCCAGAATGGAGCAGCTGGCTGACTTTGAAGGTACAGCTTGTACCTTCAAAAGAAGAAAGGTAGCCCATTCCAGTCTCGCCCATACAGGACCACCTGCAGCTTGGGATGAAACACCTTTGAATGAGGGATTGTGTGGGCTAGCAGTTCTGCCAGCTCATGTGATCCCCACCTTCAAAGGATTTCAGGGGTTAGGCTGCTCACCCAAGGTGGGCTGGCCTGCTCATCCTCATTCTGCACACAGAAACTGAGCAGCGATATTTGCTTTATGCAGGCAGCTGTGCTTGGTTTCTCACGACACCCCTAAATGTACACATAATAGTACTTCGTAGGAGGCGTTCATAGGAGAATGCTGTCTCATGATGTATAGATGTGAAGCAAGTTCCTTGCCCAAGGGCATCCACCGAAATAAAAGCTAAACCAGGAAGGATAATGTACTTTGTAGTTTTTGGCCTAGATCCAAAGTGGAGATATGTGTGCTCAGGCGAGAACCATGTGTGCTTGCTATTTTCTTCACAGCAACCCAGTTCCCAAAAGACTAACTGCTAATCAGTGAAAAGGGGCTTCTCTCTTTTTCATAGGTAACGGCTGTTATAAAAAAAATTGCAAGCAAATTCTGTCTACAGTGGGTGCTCGGGTTGTGAACGTGATCCATGCAGGAGGCACGTTCGCAACCCACAGCGTTCGCAATCCTCAGTGCTGCATCTGTGCACGCATGGGTCACTATTTGGCGCTTCTGCGCAATGTTCGATTTAGTGCTCTTGCGCATGCGCGAGCGCCGGAACCCGGAAGTAACCTATTCCGGTACTTCTAGGTTCGGCACGGTGAACAACCCGAAAACACGCAACCTGAAGCGTCTGTATCCCAAGGTATGGCTGTACATGTGTCACTCACTGTGGTAAATATATTTGGATCTAACCTATTCAGCTCTCTCACTGCGGTCTAGCAATCATCTTCATTTGAGTAACAGGAACCCAACAGGTTGGGTTTAAATGTAATGAAAAAGCAAGGTAAATTATTATATATTGTTAAATTACACAATTTCTTGGTTAAAGAAACTGACACTTCCACATCTCCTTCACCTGCCATATCAGGTACCAGTCCACCCCTTATTTTTATTTTTACTTTTGCTTAAAGGATAATTTAACTCTAGCTTTGTTGATGAGAGTTCGCCAGGCTTGGATTGGATTTGTCAATAAGAGACTCCAGCCAAGATATAGAAGCAAAACAGCAGCCAGTAGGCCTGATCTGTATTGTTGCAACAAGACTTCATTCCACAACTATAATTTTCCCACGGTTACCCATAACAACCCTAGAAAAAACACCATACACTTGTCATAAACATGTCATAAATTGGGAGTGGTCTTTGGTAGTAACCTGAGCACCAGGCCTGCCTTGTCAATCAGATAACCTCTACATTCCTGTCTTTTAGGTGAAACAAATGTAGGTCTTGAAACATCTATATTGGCTCCCAGTACGTTTCCGAGCACAGTTCAAAGTGTTGGTGTTGACCTTTAAAGCCCTAAACGACCTCGGTCCAGTATACCTGAAGGAGCGTCTCCACCCCCACCGTTCTACCCAGACATTGAGGTCCAGTACCGAGGGCCTTCTGGCGGTTCCCTCATTGCGAGAAGCCAAGTTGCAGGGAAACAGGCAGAGGGCCTTCTCGGTGGTGGTGCCCGCCCTGTGGAACGCCTTCCCATCAGATGTCAAAGAGAAAAACAGCTACCAGATTTTTAGAAGACATCTGAAGGCAGCCCTGTTTAGGGAGGCTTTTAATCTTTAATACATTATTTTATTTCATTTTTCTGTTGTAAGCTGCCCAGAGTGGCTGGGGAAACCCAGCCAGATGGGCAGGGTATGAATAATAAATTATTATTATTATTATTATGAGTATTTGCATTTTCCTGTTCTCCCAGGCAGGTTAAGCATACCACTTTGTCTTTACTGTGATCCCAATCCACTGAGGTATGGTATGCATTATTTTTGAAATGGTTTCCAGTCTGGCCACGGCCGTTTTAAGCATATCGGGCGCCCGGGCGCCGTGTTGCAATGATCGCTCCGGCGCCCCCCCCCCCCCGTTTCTCACCGCGGAGGGTGTAGTGCCACCCAGGCTTGCCTTAGAGCCGGCCCTGAGTCTGGCACTCAGGGGCAGGATGCCAAGAATTATCACCCAGGCAGTGTGGTCTCATGCTTCAGGGATTATGGCTCCCATTACTCTGGGTTCAAGCCCCTCCCCTGATAGCCATTTCCCTCTGAGTAGAACAACATTAGAATGGTGTGAATCCATTTACAGGAGTTACAGAAATTTTCTACGAATTTCTAAAGGGTTTCACTACAATACTGTAAGTATAAAAAGCTAAGGCTAGATACAATGTAGCAGAATTGGTTTCAATTGCTTGTTCTCACTTTCCCTTATTCCCAGCAGGGTTTCTCTGCAAACTTAACTGTGCAGGGTTTGCAGTGGGACCCGTGTTGCTCTTGTTAGGGAGCTCTGTTTCAGGGCAGTCTCGAGCAGGTCGGACGCCCTGGCGCTGAGGGGCAGAGATCGCTTTGGCACCCCCGCCCTCGCAGGGCACAGCATGGCTTCCGCGCAGCGCCCCACCTACCGGCCCGGCGCCCTGGTGCCCCGCGCCACCGGAACTGTACCTAGAGCCGGCCCTGCTCTGTTTTGTAACTCTCCAGGCATACCTCTTTCCAATTGGCTGGGGTTGCAGTAGCTGTCAAAATAGAGTGTTCTGATTGGTCACTTGTTTGACTGTTACTTAAATGGTGGCTGTGGATTGGCTGGGTGCCTTGTGAATGGAGAAGACAGAGTTTGGCATGGAAAGTGGTCTGCCCTTATCTATGGGCATGCTTTGGACATAAAAGGAAAGGGCAGTACGATGGCATGAAGGGGTAGAGGCACACAAGCAGGGAGTGTGAATGAGGCTATTTGAGGCAGAGTGGTCCTGATTATCATAAGGGACTCCCCTCCTTACTTTCTATATTTCCAGTAAAGGACCCCTGACTGTTAGGTCCAGTCGTGGATGACTCTGGGGTTGCGGCACTCATCTCGCTTTACTGGCTGAGGGAGCCGGCGTACAGCTTCCGGGTCATGTGGCCAGCATGACTAAGCCGCTTCTGGCAAACCAGAGCAGAGCATGGAAACGCCATTTACCTTCCCGCCGGAGCGGTTCCTATTTATCTACTTGCACTTTGACGTGCTTTCAAACTGCTAGGTGGGCAGGAGCAGGGACCAAGCAACAGGAACTCACCCCATCATGGGGATTCGAACTGCCGACCTTTTGATCGACAAGCCCTAGGTTCTGTGGTTTAGACCACAGTGCCACCCACGTCCCAGTAACACCTTGCTAATTAGAGCACCATGTTCCATATATAGAGTAATTCATTTATACTCTAACCTCTTTGGGACAGGCCTACTTTTCTGCTATATGATAATATAGTCAGTTTTTTTACCACATACAATTTTAACTCGGTGCTTGGGTAACAGGAGTTTAGGTAATAGGGGCTAAGGTAATAGGAACAGAGTTACAGCTGAAATAATATTTTTGGGGGAAATTATCTGGTGGACTGAGTTCTGAGAGCATCAAAGAGAAATGGGGGATTCCCATTTTTCTGTATCTTGCAGAGAGCCCCAGTACTTTTGAAAGTTGTGAGATAGAAAGGCAACAGACATTGCTTTCTTTATCACTGTATCCCCAGGCTAGGACACAGGAGCCCAGCAGAAACTACGTATAAAAAGTGACAACCCCACACCAGAAGAGCTACTTCCTACTTAGTCATGGAAGGATCTGTCAATTTAGATTGTTTCACTTTCCAATTTTTCCAGTCTTAAATTCAGTTCTTCACAATTCTTTCAATAGTTGTGTTTCTTTTTTAAAAAAAAATCATGGTGAAAATTCTTCAGCATTTTCATGTAAATTTCTCTTAACAAACACATTTTTGTGTGCAGTTTTGACTAATTACACATTTGGGTGAGTCCCCTTCTTTGCATATCTCTGTAGGGCACCTTGTTGGAGCAGCCTAAATGTGCTTCCTGGTGCCTGTAGCTGTCTGGAGTCAAAAGGCAGGTACCAGGAAGTTTTTTTTAAAGAATTTTTCATGCACACCTTTTCTGTTTGCTTGTTCTCCATGAGCAATGGGTCTTTGGTTTTGGGACACTTTGCACAAGCAACGTTCTTTCTTGTGTTTCTAGAGGAGTCTTTCACAGCACCTTAAAGACCAACATATGCAAAGCACCGTGTTCAAGTAATAAATGTTCATTTTATAAAATCGTCATTACTATATAATAATTATAAAGATGTCCCCATTGCTTTTTATTATAAACATTTTCTTGTTCTGAAAATAGTATGAGGCAAGGTGGTTTACAGGCTGCCTTCTGATCTGCCGCTAACAGATTGTCAGTTATTGCTCCACTTCCTGTCCTTTCCCCTCCAACATTAAACCTAATTTAATTATTTAAAGTATTTATAATTTCCCCTAACCTGAAGGCCTCAGGACAGGTAACTACACAGTCCAAATGAAGGATGAAATAACAACATTTTAACAGTGTCTAAAAATATAGAATTCAGGTAGAAATAAAACTTCTACCAGCAACAAAAATTTGCATGCCCAGTACATCTCATCCTTCCCCCAAAAGCAAAGATGTATGTCTTCACCTGCCTGTGAAATGACAGCAGCATCATAATGAGCCATAGCTCCATGGTGAGGTTGTTCAAAGGCATGGAGGCCCCCTCAGAAAAGGGCCACCCATAGGCTCTTGCCATTTATCTGGACAAATGAATATTGACATCTCCCTCCTGCTCCACGATCTACACTTGCGATCTTTTGTTATCTGAGTTCATTGCTTTTGGAACAACAAAATTAAGCCCATACTTCTGAGAGCAGGAAGTGTATATGCATGTGAATTACACTACGTTTTGTTGTAGCACATGACAGCAGAAGGGTGGGTAAACAACCTGGTTGCAGCCGCAGAAATGAAACAGAGGCGCTCTCATTATCAGCCCATCTTGTCACTGGTGGCAGACTCTGCATCATTAACTAGAGTTTGCATAAAATGTATATACGAGGCACTCTCCAGATATGATACACGCTTCCCCCCCAAAAAATTTGTGTCCCAGCAGAGGCTAATAAATTTCACATTGTTATTTTGAATTGGGTCAGCAGAAACTTCAAAATATTCTGCAGATCGTTTGATACAGGTTACTTAACAAGGGAGATAAACTAGCACTTGAACACAATTGTAGGAAGAAATGGATTTGCAAAGCCCGAGGCTGTCTCCAGCACGGTAGAATCCATTCTGATATATGCTCTTCAAAGCTTTATATATTTTGCCAGCCTTAGCATTTTTAATCATTTCACTGGTTAGCATTCATCTGGTAACACTATCAAAGCATTTTTTAATAAAAAAAGAGCAAAATATTTGGAACATTTTATCGCAACTATTTACCCTGTTCATATTTTGCATTTTAAATTGAAGGTCCAAACTATCAGCATTTGTGCACTTTCGATGGTCTGTTATGCAGCTCCCAGGAGGTTAAAATAAAATGGAGTTTTCCGGGGGTTTTCAGTTTTAAGGTTTTGTTTTTTAAAATTAGCCTTGAAACCAAGAACTGAAAATTTCTGACTCTGACTGCTGAGCATTCTCACAAGGATACATTAAAGAGTAGATAAGTCATAGTGTTAATGGTGCCCAAAGGGAAACACGGCTAACTAGAAGAGACTTGTAGATAACAACCCTTTAGTCTTTTTTTTCTTTTTTTAACCTAGTAGAATCCTTGCTCACAAAGAAACACCCTGTTCTGCTAATACATCACAAATTCAACAAAAATTAATCTTTTACAGCATATCTCTGCAGTAATGTTAATAATAATAATAATAATAATAATAATAATAATAATAATAAAATTAATTTGTACCCCACCCATCTTGATGGGTTTCCCCAGCCACTCTGGGCGGCGTCCAACAAAAGATTAAAAATACATTAAAGTGATACTTCCAACCCCTTGTAGAACAGACCAGGTTGGATAATTTTGTTGTTGTTTAGTCGTTTAGTCGTGTCCGACTCTTCGTGACCCCATGGACCATAGCACGCCAGGCACTCCTGTCTTGCACTGCCTCCCGCAGCTTGGTCAAACTCATGTTCGTAGCTTCGAGAACACTGTCCAACCATCTCGTCCTCTGTCGTGCCCTTCTCCTAGTGCCCTCCATCTTTCCCAACATCAGGGTCTTTTCCAAGGATTCTTCTCTTCTCATGAGGTGGCCAAAGTATTGGAGCCTCAGCTTCACGATCTGTCCTTCCAGGGAGCACTCAGGGCTGATTTCCTTAAGAATTGATAGGTTTGATCTTCTAGCAGTCCATGGGACTCTCAAGAGTCTCCTCCAGCACCATAATTCAAAAGCATCAATTCTTCGACGATCAGCCTTCTTTATGGTCCAGCTCTCACTTCCATACATCACTACTGGGAAAACCATAGCTTTAACTATACGGACCTTTGTCGGCAAAGTGATGTCTCTGCTTTTTAAGATGCTGTCTAGGTTTGTCATTGCTTTTCTCCCAAGAAGCAGGCGTCTTTTAATTTCGTGACTGCTGTCACCATCTGCAGTGATCAAGGAGCCCAAGAAAGTAAAATCTCTCACTGCCTCCATTTCTTCCCCTTCTATTTGCCAGGAGGTGATGGGACCAGTGGCCATGATCTTGGTTTTTTTGATGTTGAGCTTCAGACCATATTTTGTGCTCTCCTCTTTCACCCTCATTAAAAGGTTCTTTAATTCCTCCTCGCTTTCTGCCATCAAGGTTGTGTCATCTGCATATCTGAGGTTGTTGATATTTCTTCCGGCAATCTTAATTCCGGCTTGGGATTCATCTAGTCCAGCCTTTCGCATGATGAATTCTGCATATAAGTTAAATAAGCAGGGAGACAATATACAACCTTGTCGTACTCCTTTCCCAATTTGGATAATTTACCATTTTTTAAATAATTTTTTATCTGCTGTATGACCGGCTACACTACTCCCATACCTTCCAACATCCTGTTGATCAAAATCAAACGTCTTTTGGTCCAGCACTAAAAAAAGTGTGTCTTTTGATCCAGCGCTCAAAAAATGAGCGTCTTTTCATCTGGTCTTTGGCACCAGCCAGAGTGCCAGACTAAAAAACAGGACAATCCAGGATTGAATCAGAAGCTGGGATGGCTTCTGTGATTCTGGAATGTCTCACTGAAATTGGGACTGTTGAGAGACATGTACTTCCAAGGAGTGCTTGCTGCATTTTCAGTTCACAAAAGTGGACCCAAATGTTTTTCCACCAAGAAAATTCAACTTCACATTGGGGGATCGAAGTGACAGGATGGTCCATAATTAACATTGCAACTTGACCTGAGGAACCACTGCTTTGTAAATGTGAGGGTGGGAATTTGGTGAGGGAAATTATCCAGTTAAGTGATTGGCAGTGCGTTCAATAAAGTCCCCCCCCCCAAGAGTTGTATACCATTTTTCATGGCTTTTAATAGTACAAAATGTGGTGCTGGCATTCAGCATAGACTGCTTGTTTTAAAGATTCTGTCAACAGCTATTGGTGTTTAATAATGTCTCATGCTATGTGTGTCACCATTGTGTTTTACTTTAGAACAGGCCTGGGGAGCCTTCAACCCTCCAGATGTTGTTGGACTACAACTCCCATAATCTCTTGCCATTCACCATGCTTGTGGGGGTTGATTGGAGTTGGAGTCCCCCAACATCTGGAGAGGGTCCAGGTTCCCCCAGCCTTGCTTTAGAACTCCCCAAGGGTATCCACTTTATTTAATCCTGGGCAAGAAGGATCTTTGCATTATTTGCATTTTAATTGTTTTTGTGTTTTCTTCTAAATTCTAACTGCCCTGGGAAAGCTATTGAGGGGAAGTACACAAATAATGAATCTTGAGGATGGCTGCTCTTGCCAACACTGGGGTTGAAGCTGTCTGGTTATGACAGGGTAGGCAGGGATGTGGCCCTCAAGGCCTTTTTGGCAGCCCTCAGCTACATTTGATGCACCCTTGTTGAAGCCCTCGCACTGCCTTCCCAAAGCTGTGACGGCTCTTCCTGCCTCCTCCCCAAAACCTAAGTTGGCACTTTCCTAGCTTTTAGAAGAAGGTAGCAGGCCTCTAGGGCCTTGGCACTGCCTCGTGCCTCCCTCCCAAAGCTGGTTTGAGAAGGCAGCATGAGGGCTGGGGAGGCATCAGATCCTACCCCCACCCCGTGCAAGTGGGCGGCTTGCGGGTTCTGTGTTGAAGTATTCTTGCAGCCCGCTTGCTATGAAAAGTTGGACTACCCTGGGGTGGGTGATAACAGTGCTGAAATGTTTTTTTAGAAATCATATTGCAGTGGATTACAGGCATCCGCAGAATTGAATGCATGCTGATGCAGAGAAGAAAGCCAGACTGTGGGGTGCTTGAGTTTTGTTTTTTTGTTTTACTCAACTGTAAACTAACTGTTTGCAGGCTGAGTAACAAATCACTCTCTCTGCTGAAATGGTTTGCTATTCCCTGTACTTTTCAGTGCATAGAGGTTTCATTTATTAATATATGTAAAGCACTCTGAGATCCTTGGAGGGAAGCAGGAGAAGAACTGCATCTGAAAAACCTGCTGTGTGCATATGAAATCTGCACTGCGGACCAGAGAGCAGGATCTTGTGCCAAATATGTCTGAACAAATTCATTCCTCTTTGAGTGCACATCATGGTTGCCTGCGAAACGCGTGCTGCCCCCTTGAGGGCTTTCATTTCGGTGCACCCTTGGGAGCTTCAAAATAAAAATAAAAATAAAAAGGATAGATGCCTCTTAGACTTCTATTAGTAGGTGGGAAGCAGGGCCACCAAACAACTGCAAATTAGTATCCTCTATCATGATCTTTTTAAAGTTGCTGGAAGAAGATTATATCTGAAATAGTTTTCTGTATGTAACCCAGAGAATTCATACATGAGATTCACTTCTGATATTGGTTGTTAGGGTTGCCAGTTTGCCAGAGTTATATAGGTCCTATCTGAATGTTATTAGGCCAGGAGGAGGGAAACACTAGATTTTATTTTATTTTATTTTATTTTTATTTTGCGAATACAGTGGTGCCTTGCTAGACGAATTTAATTCGTTCCACGGGTCTTTTCTTATAACGAAAAATTCGTCTAGTGAATCCCATAGGAATGAATTGAAATTTTTTATTTTTTATTTTTTTGCCCATATGCATTCCTATGGGAAACTGCGATTCGCTAGATGAATTTTTCATAAAACAAATTCGTCTAGCAAGGCAACTTCCGCTCAAAAAATCCTTTCGTTAAGCGGAAATTTCGTTAAGCAGGGCATTCGTTAAGCGAGGCACCACTGTATGTGTAAGAAACAACAGTTCACACAATTGCAATTATAGTGGTAGTAAAGCGAGTGAACATCTGTGTGCATCATAACATGGAATATTCACACCTTAATAAGTGGTCCTCTCCCCTAGAATATCATTCTATATCCCCTGATATATTGTCAAAGGTGGCAGGAAAGCCCACTGACAGCAGAGGACCCTTAGGGTAAGAGAGTCCTCCCCTTTTGTTTGTTTGTTGTTGTTTTATTGCATTTTTGAAAATCACAGAGAGAGAGAAATAAATAAATTAATTAAAAATTACACCCAAGAAAAGAAAAAAGAGAATAATAATAATAATAATAATAATAAATACAAGAGAGAGACAGAATTAAAAAGATACACACAATTGTTCAAAGGATACAAGCCATAATTTGAATATTCTGTACAAAAGGCTCCCAGAAAGGAATTACATTAATATTTCTTCTTTTATTTCTTTCCTTACAATCACTTTCTTTCTGTTCCACTAAACTTGATATGTTAATTGACTTCCCTCTATCTCTTTGCGGCTTCAACACTTCTCATTAGTTACCAATAATCTGTATTCTTTTATTCAAATCAATTTTCTCATTATATCTGTGAAATTAATCTAAGCACAACCAAGTATTATTTTTGGAACCATATTTAGTCAGATAGTTTTTGAAGCAAACACATTCCTTTTTTACCTTGTCGCCTGAGTGGTTTCTTATTCTGTCATTTTGGCTAGTTCGAGGTACTCACACAACTTCAATTGCTACTCGTCTTTTGTTGGTATTAGCTCACTTTTCCAGTATTTTGCTATTGATATTCTAGCCACTGTTGTCGCATAAAGAAACACTCTTTTATGCTTATCGTTAAAATGCCTAATAGGAAAGCTTCAGGTTTCTTTAAAATGTATATTTTAGCATTTTCTTTAGTTCTTCATAAATCATGTCCCTTTTTTTTTTTTTTTTGATTTAGGGACATGACCACCACATGTGGAATAAGGTTTCTTCATTTTGTTTACATCTCCAACACTTATTACTGTTATTTTAATTTATTTTGGCTAGTTTGCTTGGGGTCAGGTACCATCTGTAGATCATTTTCATAAAGTTTTCTTTTATCAGATAGCACATGGTGAATGTTAAATCTGTTTTCCATAGTTTTTCCCATTTTTCCATCTCGATTGGGTAACCAAAATTGTGTGCCCCTTCACCTCCTCATCCTTAAGGTTCCAATCCAATAGTAATCTATATGTTTTTGATAATATCTTTTTTATTATTTAATAAAAGTTCTTTTTCTTTTCTTTTTTTAATATTTTATTAATTTTCCAGAAAAAATATTGGCAAAACACTAAACACAATAAAAAGAAAAACAAGATAAAAAAGAAAAATACAAATACAAATACAAAAAGCCGTCAAAAAACAAAAACATATAAAACATTATATCTTCTCTTCTCACATTGTATATTTGGGACCTCCTCGGGTTCCCGTTCCTGTGATTCTTATGCACGTTCCTAATTAGCAAATTCTATATCAAAATCTTAACCTTATAAAAACTCCTTTTTTCCCTCTAACTAACATATTCCACAGTTTTATTTACAGCTTGATTTCTACTCTAAAATATTACTTTAGCATATTTTTTAAAATAAAATTTAAAGTCTTTCCATTCTTCTTCCATCGCTTCTTCTCCCTGGTTGCGGATTCGTCCGGTCATCTCAGCCAGTTCCATAAATTCCATCATCTTCATCTGCCACTCGTCAATCGTTGGTAGTGTTTGTAGCTTCCAGTACTTAGCTATCAAGAGTCTCGCTGCAGTGGTGGCATACATAAAAAGAGATATATTCTTCTTGGGAATCTCCTTTCCTACAATGCCCACTAGGAATGCTTCTGGTTTCTTAACAAATGTGTATTTCAACACTTTCTTCAGTTCATTGTAAATCTTATTCCAGAAGTCCTTCACTAGTGGACACGTCCACCACATATGGTAGAAAGAGCCTACTTCTTTATTACATTTCTAACATTTATTATCATGGTTATGGTAAATCTTTGCTAATTTTACTGGTGTAAGGTACCATCTATACATCATTTTCATTAAATTCTCTCTTAATGAATTACACGCCGTAAACTTAATAGTCTCTTTCCATAATTTTTCCCAGTCTTCCATCATTATATTATGTCCCACATCTTTTGCCCACAAAATCATATCATTTTTTGTTTGTTCATCTTTCGTATGCCACTCTAACAACAGTTTGTACATTCTGGAAAGTATTTTCGTCTTGGGTTCTAACAATTCTGTTTCCACCTTTGACTTTTCTGTTTGAAAACCAACTAATCTATCCACTTTAAACACTTCATTTACCTGGTGATATTGGAGCCAATCAGCTAATTTACCTTTCAACTCCTCATAGGTTTTTAACTTAAATTGGTCTCCATCTTCAATCAGCAAATCTCTGTATTTCAGCAAACCGGTCTCCATATTTAACCTTTTTCGAGCCTTGGCCTCTAAAGGCGAAATCCATTTAGGTGTTTTCCTTTCTAATAAATCTTTATACCTGGACCAAACCTTATACAATGATTTTCCAATTATATGAGTTTTAAAGCCTCTGTGGGCCTTTACTTTATCATACCATACATATGCATGCCATCCATAAAAGTTCTTTTTCTAAATCTGATATCTTTGTGTCAAATCCATTTATTTTTTGTCTGACTTGAAAATTTCATTTAACTGGTGATATTGTAGCCAGTTCACACCTACCTGCTTGAGTTCCTCGTTTTGTTTTTCCCCCCAATTGATTATTTTCTTCTTCTAACGTTTCCTTATAAATTGGCCAATTACTGTAATGTCCTTTTTTCCCCCACTGCTGTTGCCTCTACTGGTGACAACCACCAAGTGGTTTTCGGTTCCAGATTTTTTTATTTATTTCCCATACTGTGAATAAAGATTTCCTAATTATGTGGTTGAAGAATCCTCTATGGACTTTAACTTTATTATATTCCAGATAACTGTGCCAGCTGAACCTGTTGTCCCAGCCTTCAATGTCTAATATGAGAGTCCTCCCCTTTTGAAGTTTGCCTCCACAGCCTTTAGCATGTGAAGATATTACAGACCAAGGATGGGTTCATTTTCCCAGTCCTTAACTTAGTTTGAGGAAAAAATCTAAGTCATTCAAAGGGGAGTTTGCAAAGTGGTTCTCCAGCTGGATCCCTCATCTACCCCCAAAGTCAATTCACTATTTCATAGGTCCCAAGAGGCCAGCCTACCTTGGTATTTTCCAAATCCCTCATCTCCCAAGGAAAAGACCAGGCACACATTGGATGTCTATAGGGCATGCATACGCAAGCTTATACCCAGAACAAACTTACAGTAGTTGGTCTCTAAGGTACTACTGGACATTTTTTTATAAAAAAAATTATTTTGAGTGAATAAGACTGTTATAGTCACTGAATGTCAAAAGGTAACAAGAAGAAATATTCTTTGTAGCTTCCCTCCTCCTCCTCCTCCTCCTCCTCCTCCTCCTCCTCCTCCTCCTCCTCCTCCTTGCATTTACATTACAGGTTCATATTTGCATCAGTAGCAAAATAAAATCTCAATTTGCGGGTCAGACCCTTCTTTGTGTCCTTTGGCAATATTGACAGTGGAATGGCAAATGTATTTTGAATGCAGTCCTGCATCTGAATTAACGTAGTTGTATTTGTGGGTGGAAAGTTGTGTGTGTGTGTGTGTGTGTGTGGTGTGAGTCAGAGAGAGAGAGAGAGAGAGAGAGAGAGAGATCTGTACAAAATAATCCTATTATTTGCGTTTGCAATAACAATAGAATTATTGCAAGTATTGAAGGCTGTGTAGGTCATAAGCATTTTGTTTCATAATCTCATGAAGATGGTGATGATGATGACCTTTCCATTGTCTGGGTTTTCATGTACCTGTGTCTCATTCTTATTAAATGTCCTTGTGTTGAAATCTCTTACTAATCTAATCTCCACATGCGGCTGCTATATAATTATCTCATTTTGCAAAATATTGCATCTGTCATCTCCTCTTCCCTCCTCCCCCCTGCTTTCCCTAGAAAGAAAGGTAGAGAGAGAGAGAAAGGGAGGCAGAGAGACTGCTGGGAGAAGGAGCAATAATTGCACTTAAGGAACAATTCGTACAATATCAATTTATGCTTCAGCACTGCCAATTGGGTCAGGTATATTGCCAATTTCTTTATGCTGCACCAAGTTTTCAGCGGGGAATGACACAAAAAGGATCTCCTCAGGAACAGCATCTCAGGATCAGTGTTTTTTGTGCCCGTTATCATTGTGCTGAAATGAAAAGGAAGATGTCGGGGTGGGTGGGTGGGAAGGGGTGTTCTTAGCTGAAAGTACAATATTCGGTGGTTTGGTATAGTTCTCCAAATATTACAGATTATTATTAACAAAACGATACCATTTTAATCATTTGTAATACTCAGTCATTGCACAATGTGGTTTGTTGTTGTTTTTTGCTGTATAGTAGCAGAGAATGTGCTTTCTTATTTGTTGGAACATCAGGAAGGCATGCACAGCTATTCTGAATTATATCTTGGTGTTGATGATATACAGTTATGCTTACTGCACTTCCCAAGAGGTGATAAGGAGCATAGTGCTTACCCAGGCTTAGTTCCCTTCAGAAGGAGGTTGCTGGAGGTTATTGGTATTACATTGTATTGGTGTTTATTTACAAATACCCAGATTGAGCACTGGTAGAGGCCAAGCTGAAAAGAGTCAATTGATAGCAAAAGTTCGCTGCTCCCACATCATCTTCAGGAAGAAATCCAGCACCATAAAATACTTACAAAGCTCAAATTAAGCTCCCATCTCTTCCTCTGTGTCTTACTTCAACTGCAGTCTATTGTTCTTTTCGCACACAAGATACCTTCATTACAAACTTTTAGCTGGGGGCAGGAAAAATGTCAAAATGGCTCTTACTTTCTATAGGAGCATCAAGCTATTTCCCAGTCATTCTGGACCATTTACTTGTGGCATCTCAAAGCACCCTATTGTACACAACCCCAAATTTCAATATAACTATTTGCAGGTAGATTACAGAAAATGTTGTTTTCTTTTCAACTTTTCATTGTGGCAGCAGAGATAGAAGACACATTGAAGTATTAATACATTCCATTTACTACTATGAATTAAGGTTATGTTGGTCAAGGGCATTTTCTCATCATCTGTGGGGCTGCATTAGTGCAGAATGAATAAAGACTAGGGTTTAAAATGTAAGTACTACCTGATTATAGTCCACTCCTGATTATTTACTACTTATTATAGGAGTAGCTTATTTCTGCTTTATGTAAAAAATAGGAATTTTGAATCACACAGTCAAGCCACAGTTTAATCAACAACTTCTGTGAAGAAGAAGAAGAGTTAATGGTCATGACCTAGAAAAAAGTTAGGTATCTTTAAGCTCCATTCAAACCAGTGAGATTTGAATTTGTGGCAGCCATGTTATCCTATTGATGGGACACGTCCAACTAACTTTTTCTGGCCTGACGCCAACATGTGAAAATGCTTTAATTTCTATCAAGAGACTGCTACTGGAGTAGAGGATTGGATCTCTTTTGCAAGCATTCACCCTTTTGAGATGTTTACACACACACACACACACACACACACACACACACACACACACACAATCTCCTCCCTTAAATATACAGTATAAGCATAACCCATTTTAAAAACTGAAAATATTATAAGCTGATCCTTGGTTTTATTTTTATTTTTTAATAAATAAACTGACTTTTTAAGAACTGTAACTTTTACTAGAGATCTACTTTCCATTACATGTGTTCAGCGCTCCTGTGCCTTTTGTCTTTGAACACATTCCACTTCTGTGTTCTGGCATGATATGAACATTTCATCTGCAGTGAGAAATGATAATCAGACAAAACATTCTTAGGCTCTGGAGGATGTCAGTTACATGCCAGGATATTTTCCCACCCACTTATCTTTTAATTCTAAAGCATCTTTGTGTGACAGTTTATAAATTAAAAATGTTTCCTACATGACACTTAGCTTCTGTTTCCTATGCATTTCATATAAAGAATTTTCATGTGTGGAATTCAAGATGAATTATGCAAAACCAGAATATCTGGTTTTATGTTCTCATGAATACTTTTTAGTACATTTTGTGTAGCTAAAATTAGGCACTGTATATGTGCTTTAAGAATACAGAAGTGTGTTCTTCACTGCAGATGTCTGTCAACTCAAAAACACTGATAGGAAATTATGCCAGCTTTAACATATTCACAAATAAATGTGTGACTAAATCGGTATAGGCTGAATTTCAGCTCCAGGTCTAATAGATGTTTCTTCATGAAGCCAAATAGCTATCCCACCATCACCAGATATCCTGGCTTCAAAGCCATTTTTTTTGCTTTATTAATAAGAAACAGCACCTTCACCCAGGAACAAATGGAAATCAAGTACATTTTGTGCAAGACTGGTGTAATATAGTGAACAAAGGGCATACCAGAAAGCAATTTGGCTGCTGCATTTTGCACTAGCAGCAGCTTCCAAGCACTCTTCAAGGGCAGCCCATCATAGAGTGCATTGCAGTAATCAAAATGGGAGGTGGTTAAGGATTTAATCATAGCAAAAACTGGGCAAAGATGCTCCTGGCCACTGCAGTTACCTGACCTTTCAGGAACAACGTTGAGGCATGAAAAAGCCTAAAAGTGCAAACCTGATCCTTCAAAGAGAGAGAGAGAACAGGCTGAACCCCAAAACCAGGAATAGCTTGTTTGGTGACCAACAGTATGACTGAGCCTCAGGTTGTTAGCCCACACCACTGTTACCAGACAACGGTTCAAGACTTCAACTCTCTCCTTGACATACAGTGTATGGAGGGCATATACATGGGGATATGGGCATATATACACGTGTATATGCCATTCAGGCTTGACACGTTTTCTTCAAGAAACACTAAAAATGTATTCAATTATTATTATTTTTGCCACACAATGTGTTTTTTTCTAAAGCTGTATTGAAATCTACAAGTATGTTGTCTGTGATGACTGCTGGGAATGATTAATGCTGGTCCATGTTTCCCATTTGAGAAAAATAAGATGGATTATATATTTACAGTAAATATATATGATTCTTTAGCAGTAATCTAAATTTCTGTATGGCTAAGGGAAGACTGGAAAAATTCACATTGGCAATGTGGTATTGTGTTGAGGGTGTACACACTTGATGTCTCATGAATATGGGGAGAACATCTGCTTGACTGATCTCTGTATCTTGTTTCTGTGCCCATTCCCTATTGCCTGCAGGGGTTTCTCAATGATACTTAATCTCTTTTTAAAGAACATATGGGCTGAGAAATGGAGCGTTTTGGCAGCTTTGCAATCTTTTTGTATAATCTGTTGCTGAGAAACAGAATTCTTCCCATTTCCCTTTTCCTGCAGCTTCTTCCACTATCACCATTAAAAGGTTCTAAACTAGATGGAGAAGTTCCGTGTTCGCTAATACTCAAGATGAATTGCTTATACAGTATTTGCCTATAACTGCTAAACAGCATGGCTAGTGTGATTCTAGAATAGATAACACACATTATTCTTAGGTGCCAGAACTGCACATCAAAGGTGTCTTGGAAGGAAGGACATCAGAATTGAATGTTTGGTGGAGACTGTGGTACTTCCAAAGGACTTTGCAGATTTCTTAACAGGAATTACGCTATGATGCAGCAATGGCCAGGTACAACTTTTCAGGGTTTAGCCCTTCTCAAACCAGAAGCCTAGTCAGCTGAGGAGGAAGTGGAGCAGGTCCCTTTACCCTCAACAGACCTTCACATTCTCAATAAGCCTCATGGGTCATGCACATCCCTATAACCAAAACTAAAGGTAGTACACACCAACTGCCTAGTTCTCTGGGCAGGTCTCAAACTCCCCTTCCTCTCCTCCAGTGCCAGGGGAGCAGAGGAGATAGTGAGCCAGGCAGGAATTTCAGAGTCCCTGCTGAAGTGCCCAACTAAACTATATGTGTACAGTTACACACAGTGCTTTTTTTCCTTAAAAAAAATGTTCTGAGGTACTCTCATTTTGACTCAAGAAAATCATTTTATAGTTCAAATCAGGGAAAATAAAAACAGAAAATGGACAAAAGTACAAATATTCACAAAATGTTTAGGGGTATGCGTACTCCCCAGAAAAAAAGCACTGGTTACACATAAAACCATATGTGAGAGGAGGAGAAAATGCATGGACAAACCCACTCAACTTTGGGCCAGACAAATTCATAGATGATAAGGCTATCGGTGGCTACTAGCCATGACGGCTCTTCTCAGCCTCCATGGTCAGAGGCAGCAGCAGTGCTTCTGAATTCCAGTTGCTGGAAACTACAGGAGGGGAGAGTGATCGGGTCCTTTCCCACAAGGATCTCGTTGACCACTTTGAAAGCAGCATGCTGGACTCAATGGGTCATTGACCTGATCCAGCGGGCTGTTCCTATGTCCCACATTGCTGAAATAGCTGCTGTTTCCCAGCCTCTGTGCTTCTGAGTGGCAGTTGCTGGGAATCACAAGTGGGGGAAATGTTGTGCTCAGGTCCGGCTTGCGGGCATCTAGGGTGGCCTGCTAGACTATACGGGTCACTGGCCTCATCCAGCAGTCTCTTCTTATATTCTATTGCCTTCTTGAGCCGAGGAAATGGACATGCACTCATCTTTCCTATAAGAATTTCAGGTGGTTTGTCCAACAAGAAAAACCCAAATAAAAACCCAAACACCTAACTTGTAATGCAGAATTTTTGCTCGGTTCAAAATGAGCTTGAAATTCTCCACTCTAGAGGGCAGAAAAATTCATGGGTTTTTTTTTAAAATTCCTCCAGAGGCAGAAGAATGTCTCCAACAATTTCTTGGGAGTGGGGCATACCATTAGGAGTGGTGCTAACACAGCCCCCCGCCTCCCAAGTGACAACACCAACAACTATGTTGCCTACGTGTTCTCTGTATTGCATTCTCAACAATGCCCTGGAATTGGTGTCATTCCAGGGAATTATTAGGAAAGAAATGGGCAGCCACCCCCTCCCCCCAAAAAAGGTGGAGAATGGTTGGAAAAAGAAACATCTCAAAGATTTCCTTACAAAAATACCCGCTGAGAAATGTTGGCTCCGCTCTAGGTATAGAAATCTGTGCGTTGCTTTTGAGCACAGTTGCTTTTCTTTTTCCCTGTGTCTGCTTTTTGTGTCTGTCAGCTACAAATATCCTTGCCAAGGGAAAATATTAATGGCCTTTTCAGCTTTGTCCTCTGGTCAGTGGTTCTGGTAGAACCGCCAGGGCTGAGTTTGATTAAATATGGGACTTTGGGTAGTCAGGGATACAAGAACAAGTGCACTAATCTCAACTTCATTAGCAATTTAAACAAATTTGTGTGGCATAAAAAGGGGGAATAGAATAAACAACACACCCATCTGAAATCTCCAGGAGTGTGCAGTGTTTTGTGACTAATGTGAACATAATTACTGTCATGCTTTTAACAAAACTCTTTCATCTCGGAGACAGACACATTCCTTTGGCCATTAATCTCCACAATTGAAGGTAGTAGCTATTCAAAAGATACAGCCTTCACAGTTGAGTATCAATCCAAAGTGTGCATTAGGTGGAATGGTGTGGAAAGGGCAAAGCAAACTTGCTGCATTCTGCTCTTATTCCCACTTCTTGATGTAGGTTCTGAGAGCTACACTTTGTCCTATTGTCTAGCTAAGGAATCCTATAGGGATTCAGGTGGATATAGATAATCTTCCATCAGCCATTCGGCCAGAAGATTAAAACCTTATTATGGATGAGGCAGCTGGCCTGGTTTGTATATCTGAGACATGGGTGGTTGATTCCACTCAGTTCTGTCCCCCTACTTGGCTTCTCAGTACAGCACCACCCAAGCCCAAAAGCAGGACCCGAGTACAACAGACTTTACCCACCTGCCACTCCTAGCAACTGGTATTGAAAGGTTTGGTTTTCTTGAAATACATTGTCATAACTGACAGTACTGTATTTGTAATGAGGAGACCTTTTGCTATATCTTTCTCTGATCTGCTCTTCTTACATACCAGTCTTTCTCCCGGGTACTAGCTGCTTAACTTGAGAAGATACCCAGAATTGGTGTCACACAGTGAAGAGATTGAGTTGTGAGCCAGAAAACCTGCCACACTTTTTCAGTGTGCTTTGTGAGAGAACCTCAAGCAGCCACTAGGTCAAATAATTGTCTCTAGTATGTAGCTGCTGCTGCTGCTGCTGCTGCTGCTGCTGCTGCTGCTGCTGTGTGATAATTTTGGCTGATTGGTCAGAGAAAGGGGAGACCAGGCCGTAGGTGGATGGCTGCAGGAATCTGGCATGCCTGCTCCAGCTCTGCAAGGCAGTGTGATTCATGGTGCCCAGAGCTAACTCTCAGAGCAAAAGGGTATCCCTTGCTCTGTTTTACTCTATTTTTGTTAAAATGACTTGATTTGACAAATGAAAAGGGAAGCCATTGTGGAAAGAAATAGTCAAATATGCCTTTCTTTCTCCACTCCTCTCCTTAAGTAATGATAGACTTACTGTCAGTTCAAGCTGTACTCTTCAGAGGTGTCCTGGGGCTCATTCCATGGACAGATACTGGAAGGCGTTTTCCTTTGCTGATGAAATGCTTCTGCTCACGCAGTCATAACAATTTTGACACACTTTGGGCAAGGAGAGAATTTTTGCCCAGCATTGTCCATGGTTGGCAAAAATACAGCTGACAATATAAAGGAAGAGGAACAACTTTGCTTCGGCTCTAATGCTGGCACATACTTATTGTCTGCAAATGACAAATTTCCAATTCATCACTTGTCTGTCTGTTTTGTTTTCAAATTTCTCATGTTCTGAGATTCTCTTTCCCCTCTGTAGCCTTGTAGCAACTGTAATCATGGTACAGATCTGAAGTAGTGCAGCAGACTTGGGCTCTTGTAATTTTGTAAATGTTCACATTTGCCAGCAATTCTTAAGATTTCAGGAAAGTTGTGTAAATATTGGGAATATTTCTGTCATCAGACGATTAGTCATTTACCATTTCTGCAGTGAGGAATAGATGATTCCTGGCCCCTTTTCCTTATTGTAAACAATTTGTGAAGCTAAAGAAATACGATGATCTAATGTCTTGGACTTCTAAGATATTCCACTGTCTCCTGTTGGAAATCAGATGGCTGTCTTCTCTCTCTTGTCTTAATATCTTTTCATTTAAATGAATCACTGAACCAGCTCATTAATCAGAGATCAATCAGTGGATTTTTAATTTGATTTACCTGTGGAAAATTGTGCAGTGGTGACTGTAGTATTGGAGACGATGTGTTGTATTCAACATAGCACTCAGCAGATGATTCCATCAGCACAGGGATTTCTTGTGCAGCAGATTGATCTCTCCCAAATCTGATTTGGGGATTACATGTGGTACATGTAGGGGGAGGCAGGGAAATTCCTATTGCACTAGCACTCTTCCTAGTGTAGCTGTTTAGTTGAATACCATTTTCCTTTTAAAAAGGAACAACATGCCTTGGAGAGATGTAAACTGCCACGTTCATCTTAAAGTTCCTATGATTTCCTGTGGCGACATCACCCAGTGATATGTCACAGTGCAGGCTGTGACTATAAAGGTGTATCCTGTATTATAAAATTTCAATGTTGCAAGGTTTTAGGCTGTGTAGGCATGCTCCTGCAACTCATGTTATGTGTTTAAAATGAGAATATAGAAACATAGAATATAGTGTGAATTGAGAGAAAACTGGACTCATTGTTTTGGGGTTTCTTTCTGCCCTTTGGCAACTGAATTGCTCCCCACCCCCAGGCAGCCATTTTTTTTAAAAAAAAATAAAATAAAATAAAATATTGGCACTCTTAATCTGACAGGTGCAGGATGGTGGAGGGGAGACATTTATAAGATCTTTCCATGGCTGCCAGATGAGAAGTTCTAATTTAAAACGTGGGAAATCAACAATACTTCCTAAAGGGCATTTCCTAAAAAGCACCTCTCTACCATTTTAAAGCCTCCATCGCATCTCCAGAATGTTTAAAGAGATGCTTAGTCAGAGGCATTTATTCGCTCCCACTCTCTGCCTTTCTCTGCACCTAAACTCCCTTCTTTAGGAGAAGTTAGGTTAGTGACCACTAAAAGCCTTTTTCGGTCATGATGCTCTCTCTCTGGAACTTGCTTCATCCAGGTGTTTGCTTCCTTGTTGATTTTCAGGAAGCATGTTAAGGCATTTTTTCTCTTCATCTTCCCTAAACCATCTTCTACAGGGGTAGATTAGCACTGGTCACTGCTAATTCCCCACCCCAGAAATTCATGGTTGCTTTGCTGATCTTTTCTACGGCTCCTGATGCTAATTCCTATGGGCAACCTGTGTTGCTTCCGAGGAAGGGCTGCATTTAGATATTTTTTTTTAACTTCTCCGGTTTACGGTGCCATATGGGGCCACGTCATCAGTCAATTACAAATTCTTCCCCTATCTAAATTAAATGATTTGTTAATTTGGGTGAGTGATCGCTCCATGGCTGGGGAGCTTTGTCTGTGAACAGCTTGCATCCTTTCAGAGACGTATAGTGATTTGGTGCCACTGGATACTTTCCGGGGTTGTTTTCAATTTAGATGCGAATTGAATGAGGAGAAAAATGTTTCTCTTGGCAATTTGATAGGCACTTGCTTTTCTGACAGATGCTGGAGTTTATTATCCCACTGGGACAATGTTTTGTAGTTCAGAATTGCTAATTATTTCAAGAGCCCAGCTATGAATGAGGAGTGGGATGTGACTGTTGCCAGATAGTGTTTCTGGTCTCATCTGTTTGTTTGTTTGTTTGTTTGTTTGTTTGTTTGTTTGTTTGTTTGTTTGTTTTCTCCGGTGCTTGCAGCACATGTAGTTTCTGCTTTCTTGTGTACATTGGGGGCACTTTAGCTAATTTATACTTGAGTGTTCGGCTCACTCTTTCCTTCTGCTTGGTGGGTGATTCCAGATCCGTGAATGGGAACTGTCTTGATGGTGATTTTTATTTATTTACTTACAAACTCTCTGCAAGGTTTTTTTTCTTGCTATTTGTAAGCCAGGTGGTCCACACCTTAAGCTATTTTAATTTCAGTTTACCATCACTTCAGTGGCTCTACATCTAAAATGAATAGCTAGGCACAGTGCACAAGCACAAGCTCCCTGCACTTTTCCTCAGTCTGATCCTTAAAGCTTTGCAAGGCCTATTAAAATTCCTGGGACTTAGGCAGGTGGAGCTTAGGCTTGAGAGTAGTGGTTTGTCTGCTTGATTGTGTGGTGTACAGAGGCATCATAGGATCCAAGCCACAGGGTCTAAATGGAAGTACAACTGAATCCCCTTGCACCAGTGGTGGGACCTGGCTCAAGCCCAGTATTGGCACAGCCATAGAAACGGGCGCTGCTGCGTCAGCATTCTCTCCCAACCTTATTCATGACTCACTGTCCCTCTGAATAAACCTTTCCACTCTATAGTGTGATAACAGGCTATGACTGTGTTAGATTTTTTAAAAGTTTTTTGCCAATCACTTATGCCTGGTATATACAGAAAGGGAACTTGGCAGTGCAATCATTGATATTGCTGAAGTCTGCCACTTGCACAGATTTTAAAAACATGTCTCAGAAGTTTTGCTGATTTAGCGTGTTTGCTTCTATGTGTATTACACATCGTAATCATCATCATCAATTTACTTATTGCCTTTTACACAATTGTCTCAATATAATATACAATAAAAACAGCAAAAACTTAAAAAGAGGTTAAAAAAAACCACAACAAGCAAGCAGTTACATTTAAAACAGGCACAGGCAAACTCAGCCCTCCAGATGTTTTGGGACTACAACTCCCATCCTCCCTAGCTAACAGGACCAGTGGTCAGGGATGATGGGAATTGTAGTCCCAAAACATGTGGAGGGTCGAGTTTGCCTATGCCTGATTTAAAACAATGCAAAATGGACACTTGTGGCAAGGACCCATTTTTCCAACTGGGAAACCCTGTCTGAACAAAGATGTTTTAAATTGGTTTCAGGAAAGTGCAGATAGTGAGCACCTGTCAAATCACAACAGGAATGCTATTTAAGTCCACATTGCTTAAAAATGTTGGGTCTGGTAGGCCCAATTTGAGCCACAAGATTGATGTACGGTGGTACCTCGACTTACGAATGACTCGACAACCGAATTTTTCAGCTTACAAATTTCTCAACCTCCGAACGGAAACCGCGGCGGTTTTAGATAGGGTTTTTTCGACTTACGAATTTTTAGATGGGGGTTGCTTCGACTTATGAATTTTTTTCGTTTCCAATGCATTCCTATGGGAAATCGCGTTTCCAATGGCGCTTTTCGACTTACGAATTTTTCGACCTACGAAGGTGCCTTCGGAACGGATTAAATTCGTAAGTCGAGACACCACTGTATATATTTCAACAATCCCAAAGTCTGAGAGTCAGTAGCACAGATGTTGTAAAGTTGTGGTGATCTTTCATGGAACAACCCCATTGAAAAAGATAACAGTGATTACGCAGACCTCATTGCTGGTTGTGAAGGGCACTGCATGACAGTTCAAGCTTCAGGGCCCCAAAAATGTGGGTCTGACACTGGTTGGGGAAGTTTTTGGTGGCTTCTACACAAATAATATCTAGAAGGATATTTAGAGAATATTCTGCAAAGTTGCCTCTTTTCTAGAGGAGTGAGGGGGGGAAGAAAAATAGAAATTTCTTCAAGAAAAATATAACTTGCCTTCTGCGAAATTTTGGCTCTGTTTCACATGACAGTTTCTTTGACCTTTGAGCTGCTGCATTAGGTTAGGCACCTGGGTTATGATAGGAACCTATATTTCCCCTTTGAGCATAGAAAATGCTGTGCGTCTGCATTTCTACACGCTCTACCTTTTCTGTGATCCCCTAAGGCAAGGAGCTACAACAGTGCTCAAATGCTGGACTGCATATGCCAACTCCTGGATGTGGTTGATGCTTGGAAGCAAAGTTTGTAACCACTCCTGACACCATGGGAGCCAATGCACTTACTTCTGTGGAATAAAATGAAGCATGCTGTGTGCACAATAAGAGAGTGAGTGCTATGAACATCTTACAACAGAGTAAAAGCTACATAAATTCTCTACCCTTTTCTTCCTGGAGCAGTGATTGAACTCACCTGCATACATGTCTTGCTCTCCTTTTGCTTTTGGGTGAATAGCCATGCTAAGTCTGCTACAGCAAAAAAAGAAGAAAAAAGAAAAGATAAAAGAAGAGGGGAAAACCAAACCCAAGTCAACCAACAATTTAAGAGTCCTCCTGCTCCTTAAAATTACAAATGTGTCATGACATAAGCTTTGTGAGGTCTGCTTTTGAAGTGGACTCCAATCCACAACAGAATAAATTAGTTTTTTAAGATGCCATGGGGCTCATTTTTCTTTCCCTTAGTTCTTAATGTTTTTCTCTGCACAAGAGGATTTGTGTAGGCACACATACACACATACTGTGCATGCAGCTACCTATACACAAATTCCTGATTTGGTTTTTCAAGCCATAGCATAAGTATTTGTTCATCAGGCTTCTCATCATCTCATCATCCATTCTGTACTTATTCCACCCACTCTAGCCAGAAGCTGGATTTTTTTTAAAAAAATATGTTTGTGATGTCCAAAAGCAGACACAGTGCTGAACAACAAGTAAATTCCTTTAACATATATTATTCCCTACCAATACACAAACCAAGGCAGGCTTGGACCTCTGGGCAAAGATGGCTCTTTGAATAAGGAGTTGGCAAATATCAAAGTAATGAATTCTGCATTCTTCTCTCTTCCAGGAAATACTGCTTTTAATCACTATTGTAACGTGCAGTATTATTTTGTTACCAGTTCTATATGGAAGCTCAGAGAGGTTACTAAGAATTTTGGAAAAGACAGAATGATGAGAATAGCTCTAGTGGGGTCTGGACACCTTACTAGTGATGGGATAACTAATGCAGTTATCATTTGCAAAATGCTCACTGAGTTTTGAATTCAATGTTAAATATAAACTGAGATGAAATTGCTGTGTTCTTACAAGTTTTAAAAGATATCTTTGAATTTATAGTTACAGGTAGGTAGCCGTGTTGGTCTGAAGTAGTCGAAACAAAATAAAAAAATTCCTTCCAGCAGCACCTTAAAGACCAACTAGTTGGATTTTTTTTAATTTTGTTTGAATTTATACTTAACAGTACAGTACTATGAGGTTGTCCAGAGACATTTTATCCAATTTCCTCAAAATAGCTCTTCAAAATTTAGTCCAGTTCAATCTCCTATAACAGGACACCCTATATGTGGCATAAACTTGATGTTATTACATGTGTTGGTATATGCCCGTGTGTGTACTTCACACATGACCTTAAAACACACTTATGAGAGGCAGGAACTTTTGCAAGAGAAACAATCAAGCACTCTTCCATTGTGTGTTTAGTGTCTTCATTACCCTCAAGAAAATATGCTCATATAAGAGTGCTCAAAAGGAGGTTGTTTATTACAAGAAAGATAAGATACATTTATGAAATGTGCCATAAATATCATGGGCAGCATAAAGCGTACATATAAAAATCAATAGTTTCTAGCACATTCACACTCCTAATCTGAAGAAATGAAAGACTAATCTACAAGGAAACAAAGTGGGTGAGTGTAACGTTTGTTATGTACTCTGAAAATAGAGATGGGGGGGGGGAGTTTTTTACCTTTCTCGGCTCTCATTAGAGCGATCCTGCATTTGGAGGAATGAAATGCGATTAGGACCCAAGGTCTGGATCCAGGATTCCAGTAAGAGTTAATCTCTCATCTTTTAAAACCATCCGGCAACCCTTCCTTGGTCTGATATCAAATGAAGCACTAAAGCTATCACAACGTGGAATACTGAGAGAGATGTGAAAGGGAGTAGAATTTGTTGGAGCCATGATGTGCTGCTTAATCCATGGAAAACCTCAATCTTAAAGGGGATTTTGGTTCTCATAGATGCACATATAAAATGGTAGTGGAAATCACAGAATCACAGAGTGGTGATGTGAAACAGGAAAATAAAAATATTATTTTGAAACAGGAGTTGGTGACTTTCCTCTCAAATGTGCCTCAAGATTGTCATCTTGTGAATTTGAAAAACCCGGTGTAAATTCCAGCATTTAAAGGAAACAAGGTTTGCCTAATATGTCATAAATTATGTCTGGGACTGGTTGACAATTGTTTCTGTTTGGAGGAAATCTGTTCCCCGAGAGGCTGATAAATTACTGGTTTAGAAGCCTTTCCCAGTCACTTTCCTGATTTGTCAGCAATTATCAGTGCTTGTCTCATTGCAGTTTCTGGTGTCGGGAACCCTGATCATGCATTCTATGTCACAAACAGGAGGAAGTGTCACAGAGGCTGTTCCCATGATGCAAAGCAAACAGGCTAATGCAGTAGCTCACTGATATGAACCAAATTAAGTCAAGTCAGGCATTCTCCCATTACATTGTTACACCTACAAACTGTTTTTCCATGACAGAAAACTGTGTCTCTAAGGCAGGCTTGCATTGTGGCAGCATTGTGTGCTTTTCTCCCATAATCTGTGATGTTCTCTCTCATCCATTCTTAATGTCTGCTATATCTCATTTCCACTCACTTTGGCTTGTCACTTCACACTGATTTCTCTTCCTGCATTCTCTTATGCCCTTTTTTCTTCCTCTTTCCTTGCTCTCCCACATACATGTACTACCCTTCACAGCTCTAATTTTAGAACAGATTTCCCCAAGTTACTGTGTGTAGGAGTAGGGAGCGAGAAGGTGTTACTCCAGTATTTTTTTTAAGCATGCCTATTCTGCTAGGTGTCTTAGCAGATACAATAATTGCATGGCCACACTTGTCTGACAGGTATCACACCAAAGGTTCCAGAGTAAATTTGACAATTGGCAATATCTTCCAGCATTAGGCATGAATGAATAATGAATAAAAGACTGCAGTCTTCTAGAATCACCAGTACTGGCAAATGCATATTTTTTCTTTTTAACTAATTTTGGTTTCACCAGTTATAGAATGGTCTTATTGCTACCAGAACAGGCAGCATATTCTATATATTATCTCTCTGTTTGTTTGTTTGTTTGTTTGTTTGTGTGTCTTTCTCTTTGACAAAATAGCATGTTTTGAATATTGGAGTTTCCAGTCCTGCACAGCAGGGGTGTTGAACATTCAGAATGGTGGTCTCCTATGTATCCAGGTGTAAACCCTGGAGAGTACATAGTTGCATTTGAGTCCTGGCAGTTCCTGTGCACATTGGTTGACATTTTAATGAAGTGGGATTTGGTGTGGGCAAATTTCCGTTCAAATTTGAATAAATAGCAAGAAGGCTTTCCATTCCATTCTAGTGTGTGTAGCTTGTGGGGAGTGGGGGAAATGGGGCAGAGATTAGCTGTAACAAATATTTTTCTGTACTGTACGTAGTTTTCAAAAAGACATATTCTGCTCTGCATTTGTCTTTTATTCCAGAAGAGTAGGATCTGACTTCTCCATTTTGTTTTGCTGACCTTTTGTTTTGTTTTGCTTTTTGTTTTTGTTTTTTTAATATATATAATTTTAAAAGTTTTTTGCATACAATATTAATTGCATTCATTCATAACAATTTCACTATCTTTATAGGGGTTCTTCCAACCCCCGGACTCCCCCCCCTTTCCCCAGTTTCCAATATTTATTTCTTCTCTTTTCCGCAACTAAATACTTTTATCCAGTCTATAAAATCTCCTTTTTCAATACCTTTTTTCAATTTACCTATAATACAAGTGCTAATCCAATCCTGCTGATGTTTTAAAATGTTTGCAATGCTCCTTCCCAGTCAATTTCGCCATTTCTGCATAATCCATCAGCTTCATTCTTCTTTCAATGCTGTTCTTCCTTCCTTCCAACCCTGAGCATGTTTAGCTGACATTTTGGTGGGCCTACAGAACAAGAACAAGGAGGGGAGAGTAAAGAATGTCAGGATAGTAGGATATCCAAAGTGGCTACAGGAGAAATATGGGGAAATGGAGAAATACATAGGTAATGCGGAAGTCTTTGACCATATAATCATTCTGTGGCTCTCCTTACATCTCCCTAGGATAAAGCTTTACCGTGACATCCATTCCATTAAATAGGGCATGTTCAAAAGAGAAAATTGCTACTATTTCCCCCTTTTACTTTACTGCCATAAAAAATTGATCCCACATCACATCCTTATTTCAAAGAGTGCGACAAAAAAAATTCTCATTTTGCAGTGACAGCTTTATAAAACATTTTTTTAAGAAAAAGAAACATGAAACATGTAAAAGGATCATTTAATAAACAGGTTTTCTTGCAAGATGGCCCCCTTTTGGGCAGAGGAGGAGAAAATCACAAAATAGACTGTTTTAAATGGCTTTGTTTCCCTTTTGCACATTGGGAAGACAGTGGAAAGGGGATTTGTTGGTTGTGACGGCAGTTGAAGAGCTCAGAGAAGGGTCCCTCTAATAGTTAAGTTACAGATCTTCATCAGAGTGCTGTCGGGGTAACTAGAGTACACAAAAACCAGAATTGCACATTAAACACTGCAAGAAGTGCAGGTTTAGTCAAATATATGACTCTGAGTCTGTATGAATGGTATATTTTAGCTGCAAACCACCTTGAGTCCCTCTCAGAGAAAAATATGAGATATAAGTAGTAGTAATGATGCAACCTGTTGCCTCTTGATGTTTTGGGTTATAATTCTCATCAGGCACAGAGGATGCCAGACTGAGGAAGCTTGATCTAGGAAGGGGATCTGGGTATGATCAGCATTCTCCACTGAATAGCACTTGGATTTTTATTCCACGTAGATCCCGCCCCATTTCTTCACATATTAGGCCACAATGAATCTGGCTTTCTGTCCATATGGAAGACTGAAGATGGAAACCTTAAGATGCTGAGCTGCCCAAGCCATCTCAAAAACTTCTGAAGAGCGCAAGCTTTGCGTGTCCTTCTACATTCATTGCAAAGCTGTCTTTTAACCTAGAAGTTTGCTATTGAAACAATCCGAAAATATTTTTTTAGGATTCTGTGCCCCTTCTCATCACATATAGGCAAGAAATGGAGGATTGATTGTGTGAGACATGTGGGTGGATTTTTTAAAAGAAATTATAGAAGGATGTGGAGCACTAGGCTGCAAAGGAGCAATGACAGACCTGTGGGTGCAAGAAAAATTGGGTTTCTATGTGAGGTGGAATGGTACAATGTGGGATCTTGGAGGAACTCAGACCTGTAATGGCAACAGAAGCATCTAATGGTGGAAACAGGTAGTATGTGTTATGAAATTTAAACTGAGTAACTGCTCTGCAGAAAGCATGCTGAGGAGACTATACATTCTGCGCATAATTAAGAGAATGCAAAGTAAATCTTTAGCTTAGTTTTAATTATAGAAAATAACAGAAGTTACATTAACACTACAAAACATGACCCATCCAGTGACCCACCCACCAGGGTATTGAGAGAGGTACAAAATGCTCCTTATATACTATATCCAATTGCTGACACAGCTTAATTTACACAAGCTTAACATTGCCTGTTGTACTGCCTCACAGCTGCAAAACTAGGTCATGACATTTACTTCTGGCTTTTAAAGAGATGAACCTTAAACCTTAAACCATTCAACAGTATGGTGCGGAAAGAAAAGTGGTTGTGGACTGCCTGAATGCTATTGTACAAAGCAAAGCCACAGGAATCTTATAATCATAGAAGGTCATCTATGCCAGCCCCCTGCAATGCAGGGATCTTTTGCCCAATGTGGGGGCTCAAACTCACAACCCTGAGATTAAGAGTCTCATGCTCTACCAGCCGAACTATAAGTGTAGGTGCTAAGTAATATGAATAATCCTCTTCAAATAAGAAGTCCTTTAAATCAATAGAATTCCACACCAAGTGTCTGTAGCCCCAGGGCTGGGAAAATGAGAGGAAGGGCTTCTGAGTAAGGCAGAGATCCTGGAAGACAGCAAGCTGAAAGGAGAGAAAGGGTGCAGAAGACCAGGCTGTTCCTTCTTCTCAACCACTTTTTTTCTGATTTCTTAGTGCACTATTACTACAAGAATCATACTGGCAGTGACTCACCAGGAAAGAGAACTTGGGGTCATGGTGGATAGTGCAATGAAAACGTCAGCTCAGCATGTGGCAGCATTGAAAATGGCAAACTCTGTACAAGGGACTATTTGGGAAAGGAACAAAAATAAAACTCCCAGTACTGTAATAAATCTGCAGTTGCATACAGTGCTGGTTGCCTCATCTCAAAAACTGAAAAAGGTGTAGGAAGGGCTGACTGAAATGATTAAGGGGCTAAGCAACAGCATTTGTTTATCTATCAATTTGAGACATTTATACACCACTTAATTGTTTGCATTTCTTAGCTGTGTACATAAAAATAATCCACAGAAAATGGGACAATAAGACAATAAAAATTATCATATTTGGAGTCAACCAGCAAAATTGTTTGGCAATAGTTCTAAAACAGACAAATTTCAGAGCAGACCAAAGAAATTACCACTTCATCTTTTTACACACACACACAGACACACACACACACACACACACACACACACACACGTACACGAACGTATATATATATAATTTGTATCCCAGCTGTCAGTGTCAAGTGATCTCAGGGAGGGAGGGTGCAGCTGTAGAAATGCAGCATAAACTCAAGTCAGAGATAACCAGATCACTATATAAAGTGTTTCCCCTGTCCCTCTCACTCCAGTACAGGCTAGTGCCACTAGGTGACACTCTCTCCAAAAGCCAGGAGGAAGGTGTTCAGCTAGCACTGAAAATCAAGCAGCTGCACTTGGATGTGAGGAGTGGAAGGAGGGTGTTCCCATAGCCAGGGTGCCTCTATCCCAAGTCCCAGCACAATGTGCTTTGATTGGTGATGATTGGTGGCTACCCTTCGTACAATACTCTCTCTCTCTCTCTCTCTCTCTCTCTCTCTCTCTCTCTCTCTCTCTCTCTCTCGGAATTCATTACCAAGATATGTGGTGATGACAAGATATGTGGGTTAAACCACAGAGCCTAGGGCTTGCCGATCAGACGTTCGGCAGTTCGAATCCCTGCAATGGGGCGAGCTCCTGTTGCTCGGTCCCAGCTCCTGCCAACCTAACAAAGTGCAATTAGATAAATAGGTACCGCTACAGTGGGAAGGTAAACGCCATTTCCGTGTGCTGCTCTGCTTCGCCAGAAGTGGCCTTGTCGTGCTAGCCACATGACCTGGAAACTGTACGCCGGCTCCCCTCGGCCAGTAAAGCGAGATGAGCGCTGCAACCCCAGAGTCGTCCGCGACTGGACCTAATGGTCAGGGGTACCTTTACCTATAGGTCAATCAGTGGCTTTTAAGCATGATGGCTAAAGGCTAAAGATTACACTTAACACCAGCAGTAGGGAAGGACTGTTGCCTTTGTGTGCTCCTTGAGGGCTTCACTGAGTCACTTATTTGGCCACCTTAGGAAACAGGATGCTGCAGTGGACAGGCTTTCTATTTGATCCTGCAGTACTCTTCTTTTTTTCATCCTTTTACACAAATGTGTTGTTGTTTAGTCGTTTAATCATGTCCGACTCTTCGTGACCCCATGGACCAGAGCACACACTTATTTTAAATTGAATGACTGCAAAGCAGTCATTGTGCTCTGTAGGTCCTTTTATGCTGGTATGGACACCTTTAATCGATTCCCTTTTTTGTCAGAGCAGTTAATCCTTGAGAGATTTCTTGGGGAAAACCCTGCAGCAATGGTAACATTTTCTTAAATAAATAAATAAATAAACATTTTAATGATCAATGCCTGTCTAGAATTCAAGCAAGCTTGAATATGGGAAGAACCATAGCATCAAAAACAGTCCAAGGTGTCATTTCTGGTGAATTTTCTGATAAACCCTTTCACTGAGGTATGCAGCTGTCCTTCTTTGCCTTGTTCCTGGCAAAGAACAGCAGTCAGAAGCACACAAATATGTCTTACTAATTTGTGACACATTTATGGTAACTGGAAAGATAGGGAGAGCTTATAGGGGTTAAGAGAGCCAGTGTGGTGTAGTGGTTAAGAGTGATGGACTCATAATCTGGTGAACCGGGTTAGCGTCTCCGCTCTTCGCCTCTTTGAGACTCCTTAGGGTAGTGAAGCGGGATATCAAATCCAAACTCTTCTTCTTCTGTGGGCTCAGAACAACCCTCTTATGACCTTTACTTTATTATTCTATACATTGCATGCAGGGACGGGTTAGTGGACAAGTAAAGGATGCTTGTCCTTCCTTTACTGGAAGGCATCTACTAGAGTGGCATCTACAGGGGGAGGGGTTGCTGGGGCATTTTCTGCTTCCCATTTCCATCTCTGTATGTCATGTAGGAAAAAAAAGAAAAGCTTTGGTCCAATGCAGTGATGAAGAGTGGGTATCAGTTTGGCACTCTGACAGCTTGATTGGTGGACTTTTGCCTCCATCCATTCTCTGCTTTGATTCTACACTAGCTTTTATTGTCTGGGAGCAAGAACCTACATCTTCTGGGAGCTCAGGAAGATTTGTGAAGAAAGGCTTTCACAGGAAAGAACTCTACATTCCATGTATATTGACAAGTTTTCATTTACTGCAATCCTGTTTTGTCCCACTCAGATATGCATTAGAATGCAGCATGCTGTGGCTTTGTACATGCTGCTCAAAATAGTCTCCTGTCTTATAGGTAGATGCTAAATCATTTGAGAAAAGAACTATGCATTTTTCTCTCTTTGTACAGTGCCTAGCATAATGGGGCCCTGGTGTGTGTTTAGTGCTATGGCATCTGGGATTCACATAATAGTTTGATTTAAAATCCCAAATGTAAACAGCCTATGCTTTAGTTAGTAAGCTGGGGTCATGTTTGTACCTTTTATGTGCTTTAGCTAAATTTGGATTAAAGCTGATTTGCATAATAGCAATTCCACAGTTGTGTACAGCAATACTGCACCCACACAGAGACTGTGGCTGATAGCAGCCATATAGTCCATTTTCTTCATTATGGATTAATGCATCTGATAGAAGAAACTGGGGTTAGTGCTGGCATAGCTAAGTATACAGTTCCAGCTTCTTTCCAGGCAGCATCTGAAATAGTTCCATCTCAGCAACTATTTCCAATATGTGAATAATAATGTGTGGATCAGTGCAGTGGCAGAAAGCTGGTGTGCTGTCCCCAGGGACGTGGCGCATGTTCTGGGGGCAGGGCGTGCCGCACACAGGGGCAGGGTGCGTGTTTTGGGGGCGGAGCGCCTAGCATGGGCGGGGGGGTCAGCCGCGATGGCGCCCCTGGGATCACGCTGCCCGGGGCGGTGCGCCCTCACCGCCCCCATCTTCCTATGCTACTGGATCAGTGCCTGGAATCAGTGATGGGCTGGATGACAGCCAATGAACTGAAGCTGAATCCCAGTAAGAAAGAAGGCCTCTGGGTGAGCAGTTCCCAAGTTCAGAAAACTGGAAGTTTGCCTGTTCTTGACAATGTTGTCTTCTCCCTAAAGGTTCAGCTAAGTATCTTGGGACTACTCTTGGATCCATCACTGTCAGTGATGCTTTGGTTGGCCAAGAGTGCTTTTTTTAAAACTTTGGCTGCTGTGCCAACTACAGTTGCTCCTCTGCAGGTATAGCTTGGCCACAGTAGAGTAGGCATTGGTGCACTACACCAGACTGTTTGCTGCCCTGTGGATCCTGCTGCCCAAGGCAGTTGCCTCAATTTCCCTCATGGATAGGCATATCCCCACCATTGATTTAGCTGCAGCCACACAGTTCCAGCCAATGTATAAGCAATGCAGATTGGTGGGAAGTGTTTGTATAACAACAACAATTTTATTATTTATACCCTGCCCATTAGGCTGGGTTTTCCCCGCCACTCTGGGTGGTCTCCAGCAGACTATAAAAACATAATAAAACGTCAAATGTTAAAAACTTCCCAGTACATACTTCCCTTCAGATGTATGATATATTGTACATGTTATTTTAGCACTGGAGGAATCCTGAATTCCTTAAAGTGTGTACTATCTGTTGCTTGCTTACTTGCTTGCTTTAATCATTGCTTTTATACTGGTAGCCGCTTTGGAGGGGGGTCTTTGCAAAGATTAATCAAGGTAGAAGTGTTTTAATTAATAAATTCAAATTTAAAAATCACTATTCTCTGCACTTGACCACAGGCCAGTTTGCATCCAAATGATAGCCATGTCCTTTAGCACCAACCTTGCAGTCCCTTCTCTCCTTTTTTTTTTTTTTAAGGACAGCCCATACAGAAGAAGCACATGGTGAGTCTTCAGAACTGTCCTTGAAGCTTCCTGCTTGTGACAGGCTGGGGGGGGGGGGGTTGGTAGTGGAGAGAGAGACTGCATATCAGATTACTTTCCTGTACTCTTGGAGGACTAATCCTCCATGACAGTTCCTGTGCTAGAGGTTTCATGACCTGGCATAGAAATTCAGTAGACTTGCCTTTTAAAGAGAAATATTAAATCCAGTTTGAGGTGTGCAGCTCTGCACCAGATCAGAAGTAAAAGGAATGAGAGAAATTGCATAGAATGTAACCACGGTATCATGATGCTGGAGGCAGTTGAGTTATACAAAGCTTGTTGGATATAGGTATGACTTTCAGAAGCTCTAGAATATGCAGGCAGTACTTACTTCCGTACCACAGGCCACAATATGGCCCTGTACATTGTCCCTGGCAACATGGAATAAAAGAGCCTGATATGTCTTCATGAGCATTTGGGGTGGTGGTGTGTATTTTACCCCTTACATTAGGGTTGGACATACAAGAAATAAATAGTACCTACCAAAAGCGTCCAACTAGGCATCCAGTGTCTGTTCTGTAAGAAGTAACCCATGCCCTATTTTTCTGATTTCTTTTTTGTCCGTAGAACCGCTTATTTGCAACAGCTCAATGCTTTGGCTTCAGAATAAGATGAATTCATTTACTAGAAGAACTTTGCCCTTATAAACAGGAATAAGAGATACCACAAACTTGGGGTGGTATAAAAAATATTTAGATCTTTATTCTACACCATCCTAAGGAGCAAGCAGTTATTAGGACTGCAACTTCACATAACTTATTAGGTTAACTGATCAAAGCACCATTTTAATCGACAAGAAATACACCTTCATTTAATTGGGAAACATATGTGTGTGTGTGTGTGTGTTTTAAAAAAAGTTAGTTACAGGTAGGTAGCCGTGTTGGTCTGACGTAGTCAAAACAAAATTTAAAAAATCCTTCCAGTTGGTCTCTAAGGTGCTACTGGAAGGATTTTTATTATTTTGTTTTTTAAAAAGTTAATTAGAGCAAGAACAGGAGTCCTCATTAGGAAGTATTTGCTCATTTGTTGAGCCAGAGTAATAGTTTGAAATGAGAATATCTATAGAAAACATGAATATTAAGTCAGGAAATCTGTAAGCATATAAGACAACTCCTAGGGTCCAAGGCCCCTTTGCCCCCCCCAATAAAATATTAGAAGGGACTGCCCCCCCAAGTTGATGGGCATTGCCATTCAAATGGTGTGCGTGCACCCCCAATATTTTATTCAAGTTGGCATCCCTGTCAGTAAAGGCTTTACAGTGGTACCTTAGTTTAAGAACAACTTAGTTTATGAACAACTTGGATGAAGAACGCTGCAAACCCAGAAGTAGATGTTTTGGTTTGTGAACTTTGCCTTGGAAGCAGAACATGTTCCGCTTCCTGTTGAGTGTGTTCCATTTGTAAATTGAGTCCCTCGCTGCTATGGGAAAGCACGCCTCGGTTTAAGAACGGACTTCCGGAACAGATTAAGTTCGTAAATCAAGGTACCACTGTATCTACTGTCAGTCTTGGGGAAAACAGTGGGGGACTTCTTAAAGCCAAGAGTTGGGATTTGACCAGTGATAAAGTAACATTTTTAAGTCCAGGAGCTCAACATGACAGCCACCATGCACACACATCAAAAAGTATGTAGTCAGGCCCTGCAAGGAAAGCCCAAAAACGCATGCAGCTATGTTGATTCTTATTTATATATTCATTGAAGCAACAGTAGATAGCATAATTGTCATTTTATTAATATCACTTACCAGAGGGAGCTAGTAAAAGGTGGTGTAGTGGTTGGTATGTTGGAATTTGCATGGTGAGATCTGGTTCATATTGCTGATCAGCCTTGGAAGTTCACCAGGTGGTTTTGGGTCAGTCACTGAGCCTAGCCCACCTAATGAAAGGGATCATGTGCCAGAGCAGGCCTTCCTTCCAACACCCCCAAATACTGCTCCAACAGATGGCATAATTGCTTTTGCTATGAAAAAAGTACTGGACACACACACACACACACATTCCTGTACCACTATCCAACAGTGAATGTCCTAGGAAGTAGTATGACTGGTGTTGAAGTGCCAAGGCTGTTACTTGTTCATCTCAGCAAAGGAGCCAGAGGCTGGATGAACAAATGTTTCTACAGGAGTATATGGACTAGGAAGCTTGCCCAAAAAGAAAGTAGCGTTCAGTGGCAACAAGCATAGCAATGTATAGCAGGGGGATTCTGAGGGAGGTGTAACTCAGAGCCAGAAGGGAAAATTGTGTTTAAGGGAGAGAAGGGTTGAATCAACCCAAACCCAGACTTTGTAACTGTAGAATTACCTACAGTTGTTTTTGGAACTTAGAGTACGTCATCTTGTCCTGCTTTTCTTGGAGGTACTTTGATATTGAACTGCTTCCAGCAATCCCAGATGTTGTCATCCTACATCTAGAAACATCTTCTAATGTTACCCTTCCTTACATGTATTTTTCAGACATTTGTATGATAACAGAATAAGATATGGAACTTGGGGATATTTCTGCCTCTGAAAAATTTAACAAAAAGTGCTTGACAGTTGGAAACTACTTTTTGAAAGAAGTATATCATTGTTCCTAAGTTTCAGTGATGCACATCTTAATATTTGGGGTGTCCCTAACAAATGGACCTCTGTGGGACTTCAGTGTAGTGCATAAACATTGAAATGAGCCCATTGGTGCCATGCTTTGCCCAATCAATGATGAGAGCAAATAATTGATGGAAAATGCTATAATACGTTTACATTTTAGAAATCATAATTTTACTGAACACATACCTGGAACTATTGAAGCTTCTTTTCCTTTGTTATCAGTCTTCCATCCCATTTCACATCATTTTGTAGAGTTTCAGGATCAGAGATCTCTAGTCATCTGAATTATATTTGACAGTGGCAGATGCTGATCAAAATGTAATTGAGGGGTATGTTAAACTCCTGATTTAGAAGTTGTGACCTGTGCTGAAATGTGATGTGTAATTGGGATTTGTAATAGGTAGGCAAGGAGGAAAAATTCAATTTAGTAAGCATTTAAAGACAAAATAGCGAATCTGCACTTTCCGAAGCAACATGTGAACTGAAACACAGCTATCCTTTGAAATTCATACTTTCCCCCAAAATTTAATGCTGTTTTCCAACTAGTGTTTACAAAAAATGCATAAAAATGAAGAGGGTAGGAGCCGAACTAATGATTTTAAGTTACAAGAAATGAGATTCCAACTAAACATCAAGAAGAACATTCTGACAGTAAGTTCTGTTCAACAGTGGAATGGTCTGCCTCAGGAGGTTGAGGATTCTCTTCCCTTGGAAATTTTTTATTAGAGGTTGGATGGCCATCTGTCAGGGATGCTTTTACTGAGATTCCTGCATTGCTGGGTTGGACTAGATGATCCTCAGGGTCCCTTCCAACTCTGCAATTCTATGATTCTTGTTTCTTGTCTTGTGGGTTTGTTTGTTTTCATTGGTAGAAAAACTGGATGGTATTCAACTACGTGTTACTCACAGGAGACTCATTGAAACTAATGACCAGGTTTATTCAGTTCGGTGATTACCACCCAGAGACACTTTGGTGCAGGCTAGGGCAGCAACTGATATGAAGAGGTGTGGCTGAGTGGTAGAAGGCGTGCTTTAGGTTCAATCACTGGCATCTCTAGAAATGACCCCTTGCTGGTACCCTGGAGAGTTAATGCCAGTCTGTATAGACCAGCCTTCCACAACCCGGTGCCCTCCAGATGTTGTTGAACTACAGCTCCTATATTCCTAACTCCCATAATCTAATTATCTACTCCATGGTTCTTCTTAGTTCAGTTCCATTGTGTGTTTCAGAGAAATCCAGCAGAAGTGTTATATCTGTGCAGCAAAGTCAACATTCAAGACATCTAAAGGGAGGAAGGGGTGTTACATGTTAGAAGAGAAATGGTGGGGGGAAGGTTGCCTTTCTGCATCTTGTGTTTGGTTGTACTATATATGGCAAACAAGTCAGCAATGATCAAACATCCCATAAAGAAGAAAGTTGTTGAAAACATCTGCCTATAAGAATTCAGCTATAAAACAAAACAATGCAAGTACTTTCCTCCTGGAAGTACCCCCACCTATCTTTCCCCCAGTAATGTATTTCTACTGGAGTTTTACAGCCTGCAATGCATTAAACCCGAGGAACATTTTCGAGCACAGCCAAATATAAATAAATAAAATCCCCAGACCTAGCCAAGGCAACAGTTTAATTCTATTTCCTTGGGTTTGACGCTATCTCAACTGACACCCAAGAATTCATGATAGAAAGCCACAGAGCTACAAAGGGAGAAATTGTGCTGTTTAGTACAACTCTCTGCATTCTTGCCGTCTCTATCTTTAGTTATCTCTAGGTGCTGATGTTGAATACCTCTCTTTTTAAAAAAAGGAATGTAAAGCACAAGTCAGCCTCATGTGCTGCCTGTAAGTGTTCATAAAAATATACACTTACACTGACTTTGAAAGAGAGGAATTTACTCACAGTGTTGTTTGTCATAGGGGCATGACCTTTAAAAAAAGCTCTGATGGTGAGCGTAGTGTTGTCCAGCTGCCTAAGAAAATCATCTCTTTATTCCCCAATGTAAGATTCAAGGAGCTTCCCATGCAGGTTCAGACTGTGAAGATTGACAGCAAGAGAATAGAGGTTCCCTTTCCATGACCCACTGCTTGACAGTGAAGAATCCTCATACAGACAGCAGGAACAGGATTCTTGGTTGGTTCTTGTTGCCTCATAGGTCATGATCAGTTTTGAAACTTTTATCATAAAGGAGGCTATCCCTAATTATGGATCATGTTAATGTATTTTAATGCAAGCATATTCATTTTTATCCATGGCCTAATTTTTAAGCTGCTATTATAATGACCTCTGTCTTGATAACAAAAATCCTATCCAGTGTTGTTTAAAATTGTGCCGAATGGTGCAGAGTGAAAATGGTAGCAGATTTCTTTACCCTGATGAAAATTACCGAGAAACGTGCAATAGCATTCAGATTCTACCTTTAAATATCTTGCCTCTAGAAGTAGGAGAAATCCAAACCTTATATTTCATTGGCACCCTTGAACTTGGAGACCAATGTCCAGAGTATCTTATGGACAAAAATGGTGAAGAGTTTCAGAACACCAGCAAGGGAATTGTGCTGATTTTATTGGTGGCAGCCAGGCAGCTGCTAGGGATGAAGGGGTGTCTGCCACTGGCAAACAGAGTCATTTATGACAGCAGTACAGTCTCATAAAGAGAAGAGACACAGTAGGTTCTATTAGCACATATCCAAAATCTCATTTTAGAGACTCAGAAGTCAATACCAGAACAAGTTAATGCCCTGTTTATTCAATTACCCTGAGTTTCCAACAGTGCCCAAAGCCAGATGCCAAAGAAACAAGTTTGAACTCTCACCATGTGTTGTTCTTCACTAATTGGCTTTGAAAGGAAATTTCCCTTACCCTTCGAAGGCAACACATATATGCCTATGAATATGTCAGAGTTACCCACTGGATTACACATTTGTCTTCCTTTTCTTCCCATAAAGTTCAGCTAAACTAGTATTGTCCAATTAGCATTTTACCTCTGTGTTCAGTGACAAATATATATGGCTCATAGGAAGCAGGAAGTAGAGTAATTAATGGATAATTTTTTTAAAAAAAACTGTCAGAGATATATATGATGTGAAGATATTTTCATTGTAATTTCTCCTTGAAATAGAAAATGAATGACACACAATTAGAACATAAGAAGAACCTAGTGGATCAGGTCAATGACCCTGTAAGTAACCTGTAAGGCAGGGGTAGCTAATGTGGTTCCTTCTGGACATTGTTGGACTCCCATCATTCCTGACCATTGGTCATGCTGGCTGGGCTGTTGAGAGTTAGAGTCTAATCATATCTGGAGGACACCATGTTATAATAATAATAATAATAATAATAATAATAATAATAATAATTCATACCCCACCCATCTGGCTGGGTTTCCCCAGCCACTCTGGGCGGCTTCCAACAGAAAAATAAAATACAGTAATCCATTAAACATTAAAAGCCTCCCTAAACAGGGCTGAGTCTGGTAGTTGTTTTTCTCTTTGACATCTGATGGGAGGGCATTCCACAGGGCGGGCGCCACTACCGAGAAGGCCCTACCGAGAAGACCCTGGTTCCCTATAACTTGGCTTCTCACAATGAGGGAACCGCCAGAAGGCCCTCAGTGCTGGACCTCAGTGTCTGGGGGTGGAGATGCTCCTTCAAGTATACTGGACCAAGGCCCTTACTCTACCCTTACTCTAAGGCCACAAGAGTAACTGCTCATCTGTAAAGATCTGCCAGGTGGACATTACTTTGCATGTTGAAGGTTTCAGGATCAATAATCCCTGACTTCTCCCTTCCTGATCCCTTTAATGGGCTGCTATCAGTCAAAGTAGGCTGTACTGGACCAATATGCACACACACGTAGTGAAGAGAATTTCCCCCACACTTCTGCATCCAATGAGTAGCAAAGTTTTCTTCACTATTTACAGATAACCAGCCTCGCTTCTTGTGTTCATTTTGAAACAGTACAGGAGTAGCTTTCTTGCAGAAGATCTACTGCAGAAATACAGATAAAAAGGGGGTTACATACATACTGTAACATGATCACTATTTACTGTTTGGAAAATGTTCACTGGTATTCACCATCTGGGTCCTTTCACTGAAGTTTCTGAGAAGATTACAAGTGCCAAGGAACTCCACTCCAGCAGAAACTCCTGTCTTTCATGAAAGCTGCTAGGAACAGGATATTTCAAACTCTCTTAATGTAATTTGACATGTTCTCTTGAGCTCCTTCCACTTTCTCACCTCACCACCTCTCACCATATTAAAAAGGTTGAATATAAGATTCAGCATTTTCAGATGCTATACAGAATTCTTTAAATACTGTTTCTTTACTGATCCGCAGTTACTTTGTGTGTCCAGTCTCTCTGTAACCTTGTGTGAGTTTGTGACCTTTCTTGGGAAGAGTACAGGCTCTTCCCACTCTCCCATGTCCCAATGCTGTCTAGATCTGGAGAGTCTGATTTTTATTTTGGCTGCCATATGTATGTATGATATGTCTCCTTATGGTCTACCAACACTATTTTCTTTCACTTCCCCTGTTTCTGGTGACTTCTTTTTCAAGGTGTAACAACACCGGTTCAGAAGAAGTGAGAATTTGAATCTGGAATATATCCTGGGCTCTTTCAGAGTGTCCTTATCTCTCTGATTTAACCTGGACGTCCAGGAGACTACTATGTAAGCCCATGTAAAAGGGCGTTTGAGTTGCCTGAGCTTTATGACTGGGACTAAACCTATGCTAAACTATCCCAACTATCCAAACAAATTAGTAGCAGATTTGCTTATTGAATCTGACTAGGGTTCTGAGACACCACTCTGCCAGTTTCCAGTATGTGTTAACATTGTGGCCCATTCAATAAACAAAATAATATACCTAAAACTTGTACATTTAGGATTGGAATATACCTGGTATAATAGCCAAGTACTTTCCTTTCTTACACATTGCAGAAGAGCCAACATATGAGTCAAATTTTAAAGCCTCTGTAGATCTTCCTGGCAGAAGAACAGCTTAGACTTCAGAAATAGTGACTGACAAGATCCAGGTGAAAACTGGGGACCAGAGGCTAGGTAACCCCTTAGATCTTAAAGTTTAAAAGACTTGGTTCTTCATTTATAGGAACCTGCCTTTCGAAATTGACTCAATACAAAGCCACAGGTCAGATTATTCGGTAGGGTGAAGCAAAGGTCAGCCCTGTTTGCAACATCTTGCCTCTCAGAGGAAGGTAGGAAGAAGAGGTCTGGATTACAGATCACGTTTTGTTTGTATTTTCTGCAATTTAACTTCTCAAATCTCCAAGACAATGATCAATAGGTTTGAGTTGTATGTACCCATAGCTACATAAATGCCCGCGTTCCTCACAGTTGCTTCCCCTGTAGCCAGAGCAAATAGAGCAGCAACTTCATTACCCACCAACTTCCAGTCCCAAGTCTAAGCCACACAAACAAGCACACACACAGCTGGGGAGGGTAGTTTCACCTCCAGTGGAGCCACTGACCCAAATCTACTTGCAGGCCAAATTAGGTCCACCTGTCAGAGGTTTCATACTGCTGCGCTGCAATAGATATATCATTTTAAGTAAGCGTAGGGTGCCACATGGATTGGCTGTGATATTTAGTGGTTGTCCTAGAAAAGACCACCTACATAGACATTATATCATTTAACATCACACTTCAGTGCTTGCTACAGTGCGCTTTTGCAGCACATACTGAGGCCATTGTTATTCTAATAACACGGCAGCTTCATTCAGGTCTACTGATGAAGCAAAAGTGTGGGGCCACAGCAGACAGGTTCCCTGGTAGATGAATGCTCTCCCCTCCACTGCATTCACTTGCCAGCATTGTCAATAGTTGCTCTCCCTATTTTTATGAGGCCAGGACAAGAAGCCTCTACCAGAAATGACAGAGTGCTTGGGGGAAACCTTATTCACAATCATTTGTTCATACGTTCTACTGTCGCTATTTATGTCCTTCCCAATGCCTTTCTAAAGCACTTATTGCTGTAATATAATGTCAGCTACAATTTGGCCAAACACTTTGCATGAGCAGTTGATGGAGTTTTAAACCTATGCTTTTTGAGCTTAGTTCTACAGAAGGATAAATAAACAGAACAGTTTTTTTGCCTATTTGAAAATAATGTGACCTGCAAATGGCAAGGATTAAATTCCCCCTCCCTCTCCCTCTGCATTGAGGGTAAAAGTACATTACTGTATGTGGCACTGGCAGTCAAGATGCCAAGGAACACATTTTGTTTCCCAACTATATAGCACATGTGTCAGCCAGAGTCTGGCATAGACATAGCTGCAGCATCAGCCTCCTCCCCTCCCCTAACTTCATCCCTTGTTCCTTGGAGAAATCAATATCATTCACCCAAACAATAGCACAAGGCTCTAAGGAGATATTGATCTATAGCAGAGTTGGAGAGGGGAGTGTTTGTAACACAGAGATGCTCTTTTGTAAGTGAAAGATAATTACCAGATCATAGGAACACTTGCTGAATAGGACAACATTAAATGGACATCAAGGTGAAGGCCACTAGTGCCCGTGAATGAAGCAAAGAAATAACACTTTTCTCCTGGGTCACTGCCTGAACAAAAGCCCCTCCTCCTCCTTCATCTCTGTCCTTGCCAATTTTTACCCTGTATGTCTGATAAGCTCTCCCCCCATCTTAATTTTGCATTGTTATATCCCTCTCTTTTTGCCTTCTGCTCTCCTATATTTTATCTCCTGCAGTTTGTAGAGCTGTTATACTCATAGATTTTTGCACCAGTAGAAATAAACTAGTTTAGAAACTGACCTAGCCCACCTAAGGCTCAGCACTTTTTACCAATAAACATCCAATAAAGGAAAAGTTGTAGCCCACCGTATTTTGAGAGGAGGCCATCAATAACTCTTTGCATTACAAAGAGTCAGACTAGAGTAATCATTCTTTTAAATTGAGGTAACCTTCCTAGGGAGCCTCAACAAATGTTTATCCATTTCATTTTTCAAGGCAAACACAGGGCTTTTGTAGTGCCAAAGTATTTCCCAAAAATATCCTCCTTGTTTTCTTTGTGTGCTGTCTCTGTTCACTGTAATCTCTCCACCTTCCCGATATGCTGCTGCTTCAAACCCTCCCACCCCTTTTTTAACCAATGCTACTGCTTTTTGGGACTAGTAATCTCAATTTTCTCTATTTACTTAGATTGCAAGAAAAGAAGCATACAACCAAATGACCTTCCAAAGCAGATTATGGAAAAAATATTCAATACATTTTAAAAACACAGTAAAGGCAACAAAGCTGAGCAGTAGAAAAACTAAAAGCAGATCACAGTAAAATGGAACACACAAAAAGTTATACAGTATTGCATGCTTGGGACAGTGAGCCCACTGCCTAGTGCCTTGCATAACTGTATAAAGAAACACAGGCCAATGCTCTTGAATTAAAACATTTTTGATTACAGATATAAATGAATTTGGCGCAGGCATTGAGTGATTTCTCACTCAGTCTGCCTACCTGCCCGCTGATTGCTGTCTGGGGGAGGGGATCAAATCTGGGATAGGATTGCCCTAAGACACGCATCCCCAAACTGCGGCCCTCCATATGTTTTGGTCTACAACTCCCATGATCCCTAGCTAAGAGGACCAGTGGTCAGGGATGATGGGAATTGTAGTCCAAAACATCTGGAGGCCCAAAGTTTGGGGATGCCTGCCCTAAGACATACATCAAATAGGAGCAGCCCATCAGAATCACCAGCTTGGGGAGTGCTATGGCCCTCAGCCCCCAGCTGGGTTTATGGCAAAAACATCTCCCCTAGGATCCCTTTAAGAGGGCACCCCACTTTCCTGGAAGTGTAAGGCAAAGCCAGACAAACCCATTTCCCAATAATTACTATGGATAGTACCCAATATCTTAAACCACCAAAGTTGTGACAGTTACTATGAGGGAGGCAAAAACCTCCATACTACCCTTTTATGCAAAATTCCTTTCTGGCCCCAATTGCTAGTTCCATAGCAAAGTCTTAACCATACAATAATCCAAGAAAATGAGGGAAGGAGAGTGGGAGATCAAAAAGCTGATTGTGGTGCCAGGCTAGGAGATAGATCCCTTTTTATGCAGGGAGAGCAGGCCCAAGTGGAAACCAAGACAAGTTTTCTTGCTGGCTCTGCCCTTTCCAGCAGCCTCCTAATACCTGCCTGTGATTGGCCAGTATCAGCCAAATTTGAATTCCTGAGGCCAGAAGGAAGGGAGAACATCTCCCAGGCAGCTGTTGGGAAAGCCGAAACAAGCCTGGTACCAGTCAGGTGAGCAGAATTTAGAAATCATATGTGCAATATGATGGTGTCATGACACAATCTAGCTAGTTGCATTTGCCTAAGTGACAGCATCACAAAGCTGCTTGAGAGTGAAGGCAATACTTCCAGGATCAACTTTGCTCTCACTCTAGTGAATCCATTCAACCTGTTTCGGATCAGTATCTAAAAATTACTGTGATGGCATTCACAACTTTTGCCACTGCCACAAGTCTTGCAAAAAGCACCTCCCCGTTGACTGAGTTCTAATCAAGATAAAGAAAAGCTGCTTGGGAAATTATGCTCTCCTTTGTAATCTCATTGATAAATCACTGGATTAGTAGCGAAGATAGATCTCCAGTCTTTCCCCTCTCCATACTGGTATAATGAAAAGTTTGTGGTCTGCTCTTTGATATGAGTACTGGGAGCTAATGAGTCACATCTTCATTTGTTGTAAGAGTTTAGCTTTCTCTGACGTCACTTCTTTGTGAATTTCTTCGTTGACTTCTAATCATAGAACATAATATACTGAAATAGCATTCCACAGAAAAACTTGTGATGAAAGAGGAGAAAACTAGCAGTTGATTTTTGGATAAATCTTTAGAAAACTATCTGCTGTGTTGTTAGGGGACAGCCCTGCCACTCCCCAAGTTCAGATCATATATTGAGCAGACTTTTTGACAGCATATTGGCATTATTCAGAAATGGTACCATCTTAAAGCCCTTTATTTAAGGAACATTAAAATCATCACTGGTATCATCTCCATGTAGCACCCCACTCTGGATACTGACTGCGCTGCAGTCTTGAATTTATGCAAAGAAGACTCCTGGGCATACCTTTGCAGAGTGATGAGCACCTGGTCTTTGTAAAGAGCTTCAGATTAGCTACATGACTGAGTACATGTCCCACACATGTCCCAACAACTATCCATGTCCCAATAAGAAGAGGTAATTATGGGAGTTCTGGAGTCATTCCATTGCTTGCTAGTTTGTCTTTTTGATTGCAGGTATAAATGAATTCATTGTCAGTAGCGGTTCTTATCACTCAGTCTGCTTTTTTTATTTAAAGATCCACTAACAGGGTTCGGCAAGTGTCATAATGTTAATCTTCAAATGGTTAACGTAGCATTTAAGTGCCGCCTCTAGTGCATTTATGTCAGCTCATTATTAATGACCTCTTGAGTTGCTCCTAAGTAGCTTCAGAGCAAGGACAACATTCTCAGCATGAAATGTCTCCTAGCAAGACAATTCACTATTTCTGTCCAACCTCCCAGTTGTATCATATCATGAAAGGCCATTGTGGTGGCTTTGAGAGCTTATATGGTACATACAGAGATATGGTTCACTATCAGTAGGCACAAATACAGAATCCTAGCTTTCTGTCCTTCGCTACATTTTTCTGGTTATCCAGCTATCAAAGGAGGCTAGAGCTATCGCTGTGCTGTGGGAGAAATTGCTAAGAAAATGTTATGCCTATTTATGCAGCTTATGCCTAGTACATTTAGGCTTAGGGATAACTGAATTATTATGCAATAAAACCTCATGGCTACTAGATCCAGGTTGATCATTGATTTTGCAATGTATTAAAATTACATCTCTGTTTAAAACAAGAAAATTAGTAAACTATACATTTTTGTTGTCCAGAATGTTGTTATATTTTTTGTAATACATTGACCACTTTCCTCAAAGGCCTGCTTCACAAGGTTTGTTCTTGGTTACACAGCTCATGGTTAGTCTGCAGAGAACTCAGCCACAGACCTGGATTAATTATGCTAAGCCAAAACATACCTTAGCTCCTCACGGGACAACAGCAGAAGGACCCAGGGAGGAACAATGCTCCTGCGAGCTCCTCCTTGAGAGCCTGCAGGTTCAGGCTTGGTTTGTGTACTGTGCATCATGAAATATATCGAATATATGTGTCTCATGCTGGTTATAAATAATGTACATTTTATAATGTCTGCTCTTCTTGACATAGAGCAACAAATGAGAAAGAACATTTTTCTGAAAGCAGCATCAGCTAAAACATGCCAAATCCATTCACAACTGGCATCGTGCAGGTGTTTTATAAACATGAATCTGTGCAGAAAGTATTCTAAAGAGCAACCCAAAGGTCAGAAAGCATCCTCCATTAGTAATAGGTATTATCATCTGTTTTTATTTGTTTCCCATCATAAACAGTGGGCATCCTCCATCATGACAATATGCTGCTTGTACTGCTAAATTTTGTTGATTTAAACCAGTACGTTTCCTTGATAATGAGTTTCCCGAGGATTTGGGTCAAGTCTTATTTTAGTCATAAGTTCTGGAGTTGCAGTTCTTTGTAACTCCTGGCACACTTCATAGCAATTTGTGATTTCCTCTAGCCTATGGCCAAATTCTTGAAAGGAAATATAAGTAGGAAGCAAGGAGGGAGCCTAAAGAATAAGTTATAATGTCTGTGTGTCACTGCCAACTCCTTATATGCATGCAGTTTCCAAAAGGCCTGTTGCACTGGCTGGCGTTAAGTGCCTGCCATCTCCAGGCAAGCGTTGGCTTCACAGCCCGATCAGCATGACATGAAAATAACAGCAAAAAAAGAGAACAATGTATCTTAAATAGGGCATTACTTTTGTTGAATACAATCTTGACTTTTTTATATATTAAAAAAACTCTTTTAAATATTGTCGCTGTGTTTCCAGCTGTTAAAATCAGCCATATTTAGTTATCATAATAACCAAATGCAGTGGTTGATTTGAGCAGCAGGGAGGTGGCCCCATTACTCAGAAGGGTTTTTAAATGATCACGTTTTCTTCATCACAGTGGTGTTTTGTTGCCTATTAAAAATCTCTTTATAGTCTTGGCACCTCTAGCCTGGATGACTGATGTGGCATCTTCCTATTGGCTGCAGGCCACTGGAGGTGCTTAGCAACGCTCAACTTCTACGCTGCTTGAACAAGATGCTAAAGAAAAATGCTTTACAGGCATCTTGTAAGGAACAAAATGGGGGGGGGGGAGAGAGACCCTGCCACCTCCCCAGAACTTCTGAAAGGAAGTGGAGAGTGGAAATTTGTTCAATTGCTTTTAAGGCTGGATTTTGTAACTGGGGAACCAGAATGAGCAAGTGGGAAAGATGTGGGGTAGACAGAAAATGTGGGCACAGGGGGGGGGAAACAACAGGATGGATGCCCAACTTAAATAAAATTGACTAAATGTGTTAGAAGTAGCTACTGTAGGTATGAAACTCCTGGAATAAATGGATTCACAGTGTAGACTTTGTATGGATGATGCCTCCACGGTTGCCCTAAATTGGATTTGGGTTGCTCTTGAATGTCTTTTGGCATCTAGCATTTCAGGAATTGGCAGATACTATAATCTCATGTGTGTGTGTTTCTTTAAGCGTTCATATCCTGTTTCTCCATAAAGTTCAAAACATTAAAATGACATAGTAAAATTCCTACTGGTAGTATTCCAACTCTTGTGCAGCTATCAATAGGTGACTTTGAAACTACAGCTGGTAGTGTCAGGTATTGGGCTCTTGTGTAGTTGAGCCAAACAGGCTCCTGGGGCTCCAAGAGCATTTTTTAGTTGCAGTGCCGCAACTCATTGCCCACTTACACTCCTAGCTACTGGAACAGTCCTCTTCTCTGTGTACATTTTTTTGTTTGCTTCTTTGTATTCTTGCCACTGTTTATGGCAACAGGCACATTCTTTACCCATTATTAACAGCCTAATTTAAATTGTTGGCTGTTTCAAATCAAGCCTTATGTGTTGATAACAACAGCTGATTCTATTTCCAATGGCTGCTTCCTTTGTGCAAAAACTAGTCGGTTTTAGATATAACTTTATTCTGAATCTGCTATTCTAATTCTTGCTGGAGAGGAATGGCTTGACCTAATTTTTAAATCCAGTATTCTCTGCATTATTTACTACTTTCAATTCCGCTTTCTCTGCCAGTATGGTGCTGGCAATAGTAGCAGCTGAAGAATCCTGGGCAAAATAAAATGTCAATTGAAGACATTTTGCAGTATTTTTTTTTCCTTTGTGTTTTCTTTTTTCCCATTTCTTTTAGCATTTGGCAGCATGCACAGACCTCACCCTCAAGCGGCTTGGCTACAGATTTAATCTCACAGCTCAGACTCAAACTGGGACCTCCCTGCCTCTCACATAGAGATAGGGTACACACAAGTGCCTGCTTGCACTCCGATTAGTTCTTTGCATTCCAGTAAAATCTCCCTCTTAGCCTTGCTTTTCAAACACCTTGTGAGTCGAATATTTTGGCTCCCGAACGCCGCAAACCCAGAAGTGGATGTTCCGGTTTGCGAACTTTTTGGGGAAGCCAAACAGCTGACGCAGCTTCCATGGCTCCCGATTGAGTGCAGGAAGCCAATCAGAAGCTGTGCTTTGGTTTTCGAATATTTTCAGAAGTCAAATGGACTTCCAAAACGGATTCTGTTCGAAAACCAAGGTACGAGTGTACTAGCATAGATTGGAAGGATTATGAAAATGTGTGTCAACTGCTTTCTGTGTGGCTAGGTAAAACACTTCATAAACAGAACAGCTAGATAATTGAATGCTTACTCTGAAGTAAGTTACTGGGCTCAGTGAGTCTTTTCCCCAGGTGTTATGGATTGCTGCCCACTTATGATGCAGCCTGAGTCCATATTAGCCTAAATCCACAGGTCTGATACATCAGTACATCAGATCTGTTACATTATGCTTCATATCATACTCCCAACCTAGAAGTAGATAAATCTTTCCTGTGCACTGCCAATAAAATGCATTATGTATACAAATTAGCATGGAATTGTTGCACGCCGTTGCCACACTTTTGACAGAAATGGCCTATTTTATTCCTTCAGGAAGCTGTATTAGGGCTTATGATGCTAATTATCCCGTGTCAGAGCATCCTAGTTGTAAGGCTAAAGAGAAAAACTAAACTTTGGCTGTAGCCAGCATCACAGGTCATCAGGGTTGGAGCCTCCTTTAGGAAGGTGGTTGTTTTAATGCAAGGGTGTTGACTTACCATGCAGCAGCAGCTTAAAACCATAAAATAAAGAAGTCCACTGCAGGACTAGATGGTGAATGATTGGGGAGAAGCATCCCAGGCACTGGCAGCTGTGATATGCACATGGAAACTTATAGGCCTGTTGCAGAAACCACAGTATAGGCTCCAACATGATGTAGGTCTGGTTTTGCATTTGGCATCAGTGGAGCCAAAAAAGTTAGAAAATTCAATGGATAAAAAAAAAAATCCATCTACTTCATAGTTTGCGCTCAAGAGTTAAGTCTCCAGGCATATCTCAGCCACTTCCACGGACCAAGGAGATCTGAAAATAGGCCCTTTCAAGGGTTTCACTATGTTAAATTCGTGTCAGCTCCTGTAACCATATTAGCCCAAGCCCCCACTCTGCTGTAGTGTGCTCCCCAAAAGGTTACATTCAAAGAGTAGAGGATTGTGGGTAATTAGATGCAAATTGAGAAAGACAATAAGCCCATATTTGCAATAGCTTGTGATGGGGGCTAGCTTTTAAAAAGTCGGCCTGATTGCCTCTCTGACAATTTGCATAGCATTAACCAGATATATTTTCTTTTTAAACTTGAACTTTTTTTCTTCCAGAGGTCACCTCAAACTAATTACATCCCCAATGCTGCTTCACAAAAGAGGCTCCATGGATGTGATTACAGGGTTTGAAGTGCAACCAGGAGATTTCCCAGTACTGAGGAGGGGAGGGGGTAAAAGGCCACTATCTCTGTGAACTCGGCTAGCTTTTAATGCATAAATTCAGGTACTTTAATTATAGAAGCCTTGCATGTGGTTTTGTTTGTGTAGGCTTTGGAATGTGGCGCTTGTGATGAGTGCAACAACAACAAAGTTCGTGCCTCATTGAAAATAAACAAAAGAGTCCATCCGCTAATCATACATTTGACTCCTGCCAAATTCCAATTTCCAGCTGGGAGCAATTTTACACTGGAATTAATGTAACCAGGTTGAAATGAATTGGTCATTATTGGATGTATGAGGATAGTCCAACTTCTAACCAGTCTGGTGTTTTCTTCTGATGCTTGACTCCATACACACACACACACACAGTCCCGTCCTCGGTGTTCATCGAGGGAGTTAAAATTTTGCCGAAATGGTAGCTAGTATAATGGAACAGGATTAATCCAGACCTGAGGCATTTCTTACTGAATAATACCTGGAAATGCATCCCTATGAGAAATCTTATTCTAAAATTCAAAATCCATAAGTAGACCAGGATCCCTGCCTTCTCTGCTTCAAATAGATGTTGCATTCCAATCTTACATTTTTCAAATAATTCTGGCTCCCATAGTTATTAGCATATGGCTGAAAAAGTAATCTCGAGCTATAGAACTTCAACCACCTAACTCCACAACACATTTTTGCCTTGGAGAAATTATATTTCAAAATACACTGTTTGGAAGCTGGAGTTTAAGAAAGGATTTCAATTAATATTGAAGAGCCACAGCATGGTAGTGCCTTGCATAGGACCAAGCAAAATGTTGCAGTCATGAGCAAGCTTTGGAGTTCTCCAGAACCATTCCTCAGATTGTATGCTAGAAAAAAATAGAGATAGGGAAGAAAATGCAGGGCATGGCATGAAAGCCCAGTGTCTGCAGTTTCTAAAAGTCTTGAGATGAAGTGCATAAGTTGTACAGCCCTGATTACATTAGCCTATGTAAGTAGCCAGAATTGCTGTCCTCCTCCTGTTGTTGTTGTTGTTAGTAGTAGTAGTAGTAGTAGTAGTAGTATTTTAGTATTAGTATAATAAAAAGTGTTTAGCCATTATTGCTTCTTTGGCTTGTGACTGCCGGTATGAATAAAGTGTAGCCTTGAGTTTGCATTCTTCCTATCCACTCTTCTCTGATGTGATCATGAGAAGGGGATGAGAAGTTTTTGCTTCTATTTTTATCCTACCACAAACCTGGATAAACTATGGTTAATATTATTATTATTATTAATAATAATAATAGTATTTATACCCCACCCATCTGGCCAGGGCCCCCCTCCCCAGCCACTCTGGGCAGCTAAGGTTTACTAAAACAAGCTAGTTTCAAGCCATAGTTTATGCAGATGGACCTGTTTCGATAAAACATATAATGATTAAATACAGTGTAATGCTTGACTATGGCTAACTGAAAATGAAATCAAAAGCTTCCACTCTCGTCCTCAGAGCCATGCCTGAATATGAAAGGGATGGGGAGTTCATGAGCCCAAGGCTGCTCCTTTAAGGAGGGGCCCAAGGCTCATGAACATAAGAACAACAACAAGAGTGTTATTGCTTTGTCCAAACCTTCCCCTAGTCTCAACAGCTGTTGGTGTTTCTAGCCTGCTCCGCATAAGGGTCTGTCATCTGGTCCTCAAGGAATGGAAGGAAAGGTTAGAAAATGCCCATGTCTATACATGGACATTTAGACATTCTACTACAATATTCCCTAGCCTGGTGCTCTCAAGGATGGAAAAGGCTGGTCTGCTGGTACCAATTATTCTTCCTCTGTGGCCAAGTTAATTTATGTCTAGCAGCAATATATCCCTGGAATTGGGAGCCTGGTTGGCTAGGGGTGCAGTTTATAATAACCTTAAAGGAGCAGCAATTTATCCAAGTAGGCCAAAGTGATGTTTTAATCATGCTTAACTCTCAGTAAAGATAATCTGTAAAAATTGAGGGGCACAGCAGGATATATCAGTGCTACTTTTGTAAGAACATAGAGACTTTCAGAAGTTAAAAGCCATATGCAACATCAATGGTATTGATATTTTACTCATCTGATACTCTCAGCATATCCACCTGTGGAAGTGATTGCCAGAGGAGAGTATAAAATCAGCTGCCCTCATGGCTGACTTTTGAAAGCCATCTGCATAATGTGATGACCATTAACAATGTCTGTACTTATGCAGACCTTCTCTAGATATGAATAATCAAATCTCATGCTTCAATGCAAAAGCATCACTTGCTTCAGTTGCAAATGAATCTGATATGTATGGGTTTGCAGTGTTGGTTAGGTATATTGTCATTATAATGGTTTTATTCTTTTCCAATCCTTTCTCTGGAACATCAGCTACCATATTAGCCATTAGAGCCAGAGGAAACTTATAGACAGAGATGAACCAACAGTGTGATCTAAATTGACTGGAAACAAGATATTTGACTAGGTAGATAGGGGAAGTATCTGCTGGGTGAGTTATCAAATCCCCATGATACAGAACTAAGTAGTTATTTTTCAAAGATCCAGAAGAAATTACAGGACTGAGGTGCAAAGAAGATGCATAATCTCAAACTAAAGTTTACATACTGGGGAAGCATTTTAATGTTAACACTCCATTTAGCAAACAGTAGGACAAAGAAGTAGGACCATACCACATCTGGATGATTCAATAGGTTTGTGCAGCAACCACAGGATCTGCCTTGTATCTGTACTATTTGGTGGCAGCCTGATCTGTTTGGGATCCACTACATGCCATTCTGTTTTGATTCATTATGTGGGTCCAAATCTAATCCGTTGAATCTTAAGCTCTGTTTTTCCCTATGTACTATAATGGACAATCTAAAGAATGATCACAAGTACCTTTTCACATAAGTGGCTGAAATTTGCAGACAAATGGCCTCCCATCACCAAGAGTGAGTTAGCATACCAAATACCAGGCAGATCTATCTAGGTATTTTCTTGCAAGGAATGTTTTAAAAAGCTAAAAAGGAAAAGGCTGACTTTTTATTTTCTTCCGCAATTGGATGCAAACTGCAATGTTGCTTTCCATTGGCCGGGGGGGGGGGAGAGATAACACATGCCAAACTTCAGAAAGATTGTTGTTGTTTACTGCAGTTTGGTCAAGCTCATGTTCGTAGCTTCGAGAACACTGTCCAACCATCTCATCCTTTGTCATCCCCTTCTCCTAGTGCCCTCAATCTTTCCCAACATCAGGGTCTTTTCCAGGGAGTCTTCTCTTCTCATCTCAGGGCTGATTTCCTTCAGAATGGATAGGTTTGATCTTCTTGCAGTCCATGGGACTCTCAAGAGTCTCATCCAGCACCATAATTCAAGATAGACACACCATTTTTCCTGCTAGGACAACCTTTACTAACAGGTTGGGAAATACAGATTATGTTCTCTCTCCTATGTTTTCTTGATGTTGTTGGGCAGGGTGGAAGTGGGCAGTGATTTTGAAACCTTGAGGCATGAAGGATGTGCCCCTGGCTATAAAACCTACCAAAATTCATACAAATAGGTCAAGGGGCTATTGTGTTGAATAACATTATCTTGTGAACCACCCTGAGATCTTCGGATGAAGGGCAGCATATAAATTTAAATTTAAAAACTAAAAGAAACCTGAAAAAAATCCCATCCTGGAAGTATCCTCCTTAAAAGTGAGAGGTTTTTAATCGCATCATGAGAAAAAGACTGACTGAGAAAGAATCAGGACACTCCCGTAGTGCTTCCACACTGCTTTCACAATCAGACTTGAAGAAGGATCACCCCCATGTAAAACAACTTTGTTTTCTTTAACATCAGTCCCATATATCACTGTGATTGGAGTGAATTTGGGAAGTAATTTGCTGTAATTAAAAGCTAGACTGCCCATGAGAATGAAAGATGATCCCACCTCTCCACCCTCTTGCCCACCCTTTACATGCCCCTCCCCTCTCAACCTCTGGACTAGTTCCCTATTTCCCATTTGTTTGTTTCTCAGAAAAGGGGAGGGGAAGGTTGTACATTTATCTTTGGGGGGGAAACTGAGGCAACAGAGATTATTAAATGGTTGCAGGCACCTGGTACACCTTGACACAACTTGTCAGCGGTGCAATTCCACTTAGGAACATGATATCATGACCCTAATAACCCCCTGTTTGTCTCTTTGTTTGAGGAACACAAAGAGCTGATTCACCCCTGTACTTCAGCCACATTGATTTAATAGGTGACTGTGACATTTTGTCTTCTTGAGTTTCGGAGGGGATTAAAATTGTAAAAAGTACTGGCTTTCTGGGTGTATGTCTTTCTTTCTCTGTTCTTACTCACGTTTTTTTTCCCTTTTCCAAAGTTTGAGGATAATCAGAGCTAATCAGAAAATTATGAGCTGCCTGATTGCTGATTAGATTCCTAATGTTAATATAGTCAAGAAGCCTCTCTTAGTGTTGTATTTTAACAGAAGTGTAAAAATAATATCTTGGAAGGTGAAAGAAAACTATGGTAGGAGGAGGAATACATTTGGCCTTGAAAAACAGGGTCAGAAGGAAGTACCAAATATTTCTGGGGTTGGAAGGAACGATGGCATTTGCACAGGACTAGGCTATCAACCCCTGTGGGATAAGTGCTTACTGTTTATTAAGAGACTGGTCTATCACCAGAAAAAAAATACTTTATAATTAGTGGCTTTAGTGCCCTGAGAAAATAACTAAATGGAAGTGGTTGAGCAGCTCTTGGTAGACAGCATGCAATTCTTCCTTCCAGTTAAACCAGAAGTGGCTAAAATTGTGTCCCTCCAGATGATGTTAGACTACAACTCCAGTCATACATGACCATCGGTTATGCAGATTGTAGCTGGTGGAGTTGGAGTCTAACAACATCTGGAGGGCTGCAGCGGTTCTCCAGCCATGAACAACTCAGCCACTCGGGAGAATTGCCCACTAACACCATCTCAGTCTTGTCTGGATTAAGCTTCAGTTCACTGGCCCTCATCTAGTTCATTATGCTAACTTCATGTAACTAAGACGCCTGTCCAGTGCCATGATTCAATGATCTTGAAGGGAAGCCCACCACCCTGGCCTCCCAGGCCACAGCAAAAAGACAAAAAGGGAAATACATGTAGTACAGCGCTGGTGGGTGATGAAACAGCCACCTCAGCATGGAAACTCAAAGAACACCAGTTTGATTGCCTGAAGGATATCGACACCTCTCTTCCTGCCCCCATCCTTTAATAGTGAGGGCAACGGGAGGTTTTCATTTGCCCTCAAAGACACCATTACATGGTTGATTCTGGTTGTCTGTATGGAGCTGATTGGTTGTTGCATGATCACTAATTGCCTGGGATCACACAGTGAAGAAAACCTTTTAATTGTGTGGGGTGAGGGTTGTGCTGTAGCAGTAGCAAATCTAGGAAACCACAGTTGCCAATGAATGTGAAAAATATGTGGCTGAATGGATACGGGGGTTGCAGGGGTTTTTTTAAATAGGCCTTCCCCATTCTTCTTAACAGGCAAACTTCATGTTGAAAATCAAGTAACAACGTTTGTTTTGGCATGGCTCTACACCTTAACCTTTACTGAAAAGCTGAGTTGGCTGGTGCAATCTATTTGTCTTGTGAGTTGTTCTGCATTGGTTTCCCAGTGTCTGTGATTCTCCTCCTTAGAGAAATAAAACTGAACTCTATTAGTGAAGAAATCCTTTTTATGACTCATTCAGAACCATCACTTCAAATAGTGGCTTAAATTCCAGCTGCCCCGTCCAAAAACGTTTGCTGATACCAGCTATTTCTGCTGATGAGCATGGAGCTCTTCAAAGCTGAGTTCCAGCAACTTGATTTTAACAGCAGGCTTTAACTAGAAGGAAACAATAAGAATCAGATGAAGATTTATCCAATGTTATTTATTTATTTATTCATTCGTTCATTCATGCATTCATTCACACATGCATTCATTTATTTCTAGGATTTCTATACAGCTGTTCCAGGGCAGTTAACAATAACTAGTAAAACTCAGTAAAAGACAACAGTAGTCAGTGCAGCAGCAAAAGGGAAATACATCAGTGGGTAAAATACATTTTGGAAAACTTATTTGGCACCTAAAAGTGCCAGCCCAGCTTCCTAGGGTTGCCAGACTCAATAGAGGACAGGACTTCTGTGCCTTTAATTGCCCTGCTCTCTTTTGAGTCTGGAAACCTTAAAGAGAAACCAGCAGACTCTTTGCTTGGAAATCAAACAAAGGGTCTGCTGGTTTCTCTTGAAGGTTTCCAGACTCAAAAGAGAGCAGGGCAATTAAAGGCACAGAAGTCCTGTCCTCTATTGAGTCTGGCAACCCTACAGCTTCCTTAGGGTTACCGTGTTTCCCCCCTTTTAAGACACCGTCTTATAACGTTTTTCCTCAAAAAAAAAACCACAGGGTGGCTTATTTTCGGTGGGTGTCTTAAGTAAGATGCAAAGTGATACACAAAATAAGGAAAATATTTGGTGTGTGCAAGCAGTTTTGCATTTATTTCTATTCTGCTGCTGAGTCTAGTCTTCTTACAACACAAGGAGGCGGCTTGCCGGGTTGTTGCCCAGCAGCGCGCGCGGAGCGCCCCGAGCCTCTGGGAGCCGGAGGAGGAGGCTTGCTGGATCGTCGTTTTCCTTGTGTTTCCTTGATTTCCTAATCCCTTCTTATCCCCGCCCTGTCCCACCCTAACCCTTCCCCACCCCCACTCCCACCCCCTCATCCTCCTAGTGCCGTACCTTCACTGCGTGTTCCCTGCTGGGGGGTGCGGCTTGGGGGGGGTAATTTTTTCGGTTGCATAGGCTTCGTCGAGTGGCTTTGTAGCTGCTTGAAGGGGCAGCAGTCCAGAACGCTTCGTTTGCTTGCGCTGGGAGCGGGAGCGCTTTAGTGGCCAGGCTAATTTTAAGCTTTTGCCGTGTTTTCCGTGCTCTAGGCTAGCGCTCTGAGCGGGAGCGCTCTAACCGCCGCCAGCTACCGGTATTTGGGCGGCAGGGTGCCGTTTTCCCGTGCCTCAGGCCACGTGTCCAGTTTTAGGGCTGGCTTGTGGCGCCTTTGGAGGGGTGCTGTTGCGTGCTTGTCAGCAGTTCGCCAGGCTTTTCCTTGTCTGTGCTCTGACAGCCGCCAGTCAGCTGGGCTCGGGGAGGCTTTTGTGACAGCTGCAGGTCACGCCTTTTTTGCCGAGGGAAGCGCGGAGCGGCTCCTGGCTCGGTGGCAGCGCTTCCTGTTTGGTAGCGTCTCTCAGTCCTCCGTCTTGCGGAAAGCCGCCTCCTCCTCTTCCCTGCCCCAGTTGTCTCCTTTCCTCGCTCCCCGCCTTTTCTCTCTCACACACACACACACAGAGGGAGAGACACCATTCCGTGCGCACGGCCGCTCAGCCATTCTTTCGCGAGCGTGTCACAAACACCGCTCTCCTCCTCCCCCCACCCATCCTTTCTTGCGTGCGTGTGCATGCCTCCTCTGTGCTTCAGGTCAACAGCTCGGCGAGTGTGAGCGCCGAAAGAGGGCCGAGCGCGCGGTGCTTGTGCCTCCTCCTGCTTCTCTCCCCCCCCCCCGCCCGTGTGTGAGGGAGAAATTAGCAGTTGAGGGCGAGGACGGATAGAGAGCTGCACGGCGCTTCAGCAGCAGCAACAGCAGCAACCAGTTCCAGGTGCCGAGCCGCGGCAGAAAGAGGAGGCGGCTTGTTGCGGAGCGCCCTGAGTCTCCGGGACCCAGCGGTGCTCTATAGCACTTTGAATCCTCCTCCTGCTGCTGCTGTGGCTTGGGGCGCTCCGTGCTGTGTTGCTGGGCGCTTTGTCGGTCCCGCTGCTGGGGCGCTCGGCGGTCTCATTCTAAGCGGCGCTGCTGCTGCAGCAGCAGTAGCCAGTTCCGGGCGCCAACCCAGCAGCCCTCCTTTTCCTGCCGCGGCCGGCGTGCTGGGTTCCGCTGGCTCGGGGTATGGCTTATTTTCGGGGTATGGCTTAATTCCGCAAAAGTGTAAAAATCCTGCTACGTCTTATAAAATGACTACGTCTTAAAATAGGGGAAACACGGTATATAGTTCCACAAGTGAGACATCACAACCAAAGGAAAAAAAGATTTCTATCCAGTGAGAGAGCTGGTGGAAGCACTGTGAAAAGCATCTCTGTGAAATAGTAGAGACTGAGACTGATGTAGAAAAACATCTGTATCTAGGTATCAAAGGCATGTAGGACTTTAAAGGCAAGCAGGGCACTCTGAATTGTGCTCAGAAACAGGAAGGAATCCAGTGGAGTTGTTTTAAGCACTGGTAAACTATGTTCCCAACGACCAGCATAGCTGCCAAGTTTTCCCTTTTCTCGCGAGGAAGCCTATTCAGCATAATGGAAAATCCCTTAAAAAAAGGGATAACTTGGCAGCTATGATGACCAGTCCCAGTTAGTAATGTAGTAGCTGATTTTGAACTAACTGCCCTTTCTGGATAGTCAGAGGCAGTCCCATATACAACACATCACAGTAGTCTAATCATGGTGTTTAACAGTAGCTAGGCTATTTCTTTTCAGGAGGAAACACAGCTGGCACATTAGTTTTACCTAGTGAATGACATTCCATGCCACTGGAGCTCTAGAACAAGAGTAGGGACCCTTTTCGCCTCTGCAACCCCATGGACATACTTGGACATATGGGTGAGACAAGCCACCTGTCAATCTCATGACATCATTATGATAGGTTGGTTATCTCGCCCATCTGTCCACATTGGCCTGCTAAGTGCATGGTGAATTTAGGGCACTTATTGGGGGGGGGGAGAAAGAAGCCTCATTTTATGAGCCTTGGCTACAAGAAGTCCCTCTCACAGCTGATGACTACAGGAAAATGGGGCTGCTTGCTGCACATGTCTGTTCTCAACTCTGTGGTCCTCTTTTTTTCTCTTTTCTGTATGCTTTCCAGTGCTATGATATCCTGCTTTAGAAGCATCAGACAGAATTGTACATAATATTCCAAAAATGGATGCATTGTACATTCATAGGCTTTTACTGATTAATCAAGGCAGTTCATCAGTTATAGTTGCAAGGGAACATTTCCCTTTTGATTAATCAATTCATCAGATGTCAAAAAGAAAAAAAAGAAAAACCAAAAAAACCTCACCTCCAGGACTCTGGAGCACAGAGCTGTGTTGCTTTCCTGAACTGAGTTCAGTAAAGTGAAACTTAAGGGAAACAAATCAAAACTGTGGACACTAACATCCCCTTCCCCCTTTTTGCTATCTCCTTCCTTCCCTATTTCTTTCCTGTTTCCCCCATCTCACATTTCATTCCTTTCCCTTTATGTTGTTGTCAATTTCTTGCTATAAAACAAAGAAAATCTCATACCACATTTTCTCCCTTAGCTAGTCAATAATGTGCTTTTTGGAGTGAAGCTATTGTGACTTTTCTTTGTAACAGTAAGAAAAATGGAAGCTAGATAGTGCTTGGCTGAAATAAACATTGATATGCTGAACAGATGCATTTGAGAAAGTATGCACTAAGAGAACAGCATGTTTTGTGTCGGCTCCTGATATGTGGCGTTCTAATGCGCATTGGGCAAGATCTAAGGCGTATTTTCCAGATAAATGGTGGCAGCTGAACCAGCAGGGGGAGCTTTCATTCAGAGACATGGCATATCGAGTAGCCTGAGATATGCCAAACCAGAAACTGAAAGAGTTTGCCATTTCACTTTGTTTACAATTCATTTAATTAGCTGTTCCATGCAAACAGGGGGGAAAAACTATTGCAATTATTTTGAAAATGTCTCAGAATATTCCCCAACACAGCTTAAACAGATGTAGGATGTCAACAAGCTGACTGGAGCGGCAAAAAGTTTGTTTACTGTGGCTTTTACATCACACAGATCGGAACAAACATTTGCACCTCTTTCCCCATACAATTTGGCTTTAGGAATCAAGGCCCCATCTGCTGAAACCAAAGAACTGACAGCCAGCCTGTCTTTGGTTCAGAGCCGCTTCCTTTGAAGATGAGTGGAACTGTGTTCCTTTAAATCACACAGCGCTTGTATGGATGGTTTCGCTGCTGCTTGTTAAGACAAAGGAAGGTTGCTGCACATGACACTTCCTGCTGCTTCTCCTCTTTAGCATTCCAGATTGCTGAGCAAACATTTGCCTCCTTTTACAGTCAGTGTACTACTGTACATACTTAGAGCTAGGGCAAAAGTTTCTCAGTGAACTTGTTTGTGCATCTTTGAAGAGTATTCAGATGGTCTAAAAGGCAAGGCATCTTCTTGGAGGGAGGGGGTGGTGGAGAAAAAAACAACAGTAAAATATAGGCAGCAGTGACCGGCTTTTCCCTTCCTTTATAAAGACTTGTTTTTGTGTGTTTACTGATGCAAACAGCCCAACAGCACATCTTCCCCACAATGCTTCCTGAAGCAGCACTGGTGCAACATAATTCTGGACCCATTGGTGGTGGACGGAAACATGACACCCAAGGACCATTGTTACACAATTTGCCATATGTAGCTGGGGAACTGTGTTTGGGTATGTAGGTTAGAGATTGTGTGTGAAGTGCCAAGCATAAATTGGTCTGAGTGGAGTTTTTCAAAAACTCAGCTGCACATACTGAGGTTTGGGACTTTAAAAACCCTTCACAAAGTCAGTTTTCTCCACAAACTGCTCAGAGCACATGCTGAAGGTGCATTTGATACAAATCTAGCCATTGTTTGTTGTGTACACATTGAAGCAATCACGGAGGCGACAGAGCACTGTTGTATTTGTGTGCCTTATTTGTTCTAGAGGTTGAAAAAGCCAAGAGCTAAATGTGAACATAAAGAATTGATATGGGTTGTATGAAATTTACAGTTCATTAAGAGTCACACATCTTTTTTTAAAAAAAGAAAAAAAGCTATCACAAAGTTAATAGTTAATAGCTGAAAATGAGCAGGAACGTTAAAGTGGAAAGACATGCAAGCATAATTGTGTTCCATTTCTAGTCCACTTCAGCAAAAAGATCACAATAAAATGTTAATACGGTATATCCAGTTGTGGCTTAAATTGCACTTTTTAATTAGAGCATATAATGCTTCCCCCAAAATGGTCAGGCGGAGCAGTGCGGACTAAATTCAACCCAACTACCTCAAAGTTAATGACTTTGGAATCTCATTGCTCTTAGTGAGGAAGATTCAAGCTGGTGCTTAACTCTCCCATGGTTGTCAGCGGGGCTTAAGTGTGCCCCACTTCAGCTCTAGAGGGCAGCAACACCAGCATTTGTTTAGGGGGGCTAAGAGCAACAAATGCCCCACCACCCTAACAGGACTGCTAATATTCACTTTACAATAAAGCAACAGTGTGAGAGCTCTTAGTGTACATGCCCCACATCTCCCAGGGTGGGAGATGTTGCCTGAGGGCTACCAGAATCTGGAACTTTGGTGTCCCTGAACATATTGCTGCACGTTCTGGATTATGAATTGGACTGCTGAGTTGGCAATATTACAGTGGAGCTTCACTTACTGAAGTCCTGCCAGTAGTTCCTTCCGTTTAATCAACAGCCTTGTGGAGCTAGGTATTTATCCTTAACTCATAGAATCGAGTAACTCGTGGAATTTGTAGATCCATCCAGACCTCATCTAATGCTTGTGGACTTTGATGTTGCGAACCGCCCTGAGAACTACAGATGAAGCGGTAGGGAGGGAAACTTGAAAATCTGCACCGAATACAAAGACTGGTGAACCAGACGCATTTGCAATATCTTTAAAATTGGTTTCTAAGATTTTCAATGCCTTTCCCAGTAGCTTATTAAATTATAAATCTATTTTTTGTTAAAAGATAGCCTGGGTATTCTTGCATTAGTGGGTCATAAGAACAACCACAGTATGATGGTACCACGTAGAAGTGAATGCATGTTTCCCAGTGACACTGCACCCTGCCCCTTCCCCCTGCCAACTGTAGGGAACATAGAGATGAATACCCAATCCAAATGGCAGGTATTATATTCTGCTACACTAATGTTCTGATTAATGAGTTTTTTCCCATCCATTGTGTGCTTTCACTTTGATTCATCCTGATGGCTATACTGTATAATAGACTACGTACCGTAATTCCACCCCCCACCCCCACCCCGGCGCGCGCGCATTGTTATTGCTTAATAGCTTGGCATGATGTTATCGGTAATTTTTGACTAACATCAATGAATTACATTTTGTTGTAATTCAATAAAAAGCATCCAGAAAGTAGGTTAAAAAAAGTATCAGGTATTCCTTACTTGCCCATCACATTCTATGGCTATTATTATTATTATTATTATTATTATTATTATTATTGCTTCGAAAAGTACTCTGAGAAGGTAGTCTCTATTCTGTCTGATGGAGTTTAAACTTAGGGGAGGGGGGACCACTAAAAATAATCCTTTCGAATCTAGAAATAGCTTTTGAGAAACAGTAAACTGTTAACTTAATTCCAATTATCCAAAAGAGGAGTGGTGGTGAGCTACTTTTAAGGATCAGTGGGCTGTTTTTGTATGCTGGGTGGCTATCTGATTCTGTCAGGATTTCCCAGAAAATCACTATGGTGCTCTTAACATCTAAACTATTCCTTTCTGGACAAAGAAGTCATAATAAAGAGATGGAAATGGACAGTGATGGAACTGTTATGTGTGCCCTGAATGTTATTTTGCAACACGGCTGCATAGATACATCCACTGTATACCTCCACAATTTGTTCAGAAATTGATAGGTGTTCTGAGAAAGCCACAAGTCAGTGTTTTCAAACTGGCAGCAGAACAATAGCTTACAAACAAAACTACTACGCAAAAATAACTAAATAACTAAGGTTATTTCTTACCTTCTGGTACAAAAAGGTACCTAAATAAATAGACCTGTACTGCTAAAGCTCTCGTGTCTGAAGTGTGTGTATATATATATATATAGTTGATTATGTAGTGCTTTCTTTTCTGCACCTCAAAACCACACCCAGCTCCACACAAGGTGTTTCAGTGGTGTGCAAGAGGTTTTCAAAAGTAGACATGTGTGGCTTCAAACACTGTTCTGTTGGGGAAGTGCACAGCATGATTCTATACTCTGTAGCTATTCAGATGATAATAATAATATATATCCTCCTCCATTGCTCCACTGAAAAATGACCTAATCTACCTAAATATAAAGATGGTATGCCTAGTACTTGGAGATGGCTACTGTCCTCAACAAGACTAAGCCAAATTTTCAATTTAACTTTTGGCATTGAAATTTGTATGTTTGATGTTAGAAAAGCTTTTTCTCAAATACGGTAGCTAAGCAAAAACTCTTGACAATCAAAAGTGTTCCTGTTAGCCTCAAAAAGCAGGAAACCCCCCCCCATCCTGCTTCGGTGCTGTCCAATTCCTGAATGTGTCCAGCTCTTGATAGCTCTCCAACTTGACTGCATTAAGACTTTGAGTAGAATGCCTTTAGATAGGCTGCATAATCCCTCCCTCGTGGCCATGTGTCTGTAAGAAGGGCTAGGGGTGGTTTTAATCATAAAGGGACTCTGCTAGAAACTCAGGGATTTCAGAGCTGTCTTGCTTCCAGAATCCAAGAGCTTCTCTGATCTGTGTCCTGTGGGCCACCTTCTTCAGGGATGTACGTTTCCTTGAATTGTAAAAAACCAGCCTTTGGAGCTTTGCATTGTCATTTCAAAATGCCCAGGCCTTGGGCAAAAACTAGGTAAAAGCACACTGAGAACTGGAAGTCCTTTTTAACAGTAATACCGAAGCAAATGATTGTTTCAGTTTAGCTGTTGTCATCCATATTTTCAAGAATGTTAAAGATTTACTGCAAATCTAATGCAACAGTCAACAGCACTGCTGGACTCAGTCTTTGAAGATTAAAGGTATACCTCACTAATGATCTTAATAGGAAATTCCAGCTCAAAGCTGAGTGTTTGTCCAGTGCAGACCTCTCCCCCCCCCCCCGCTGCTGTTCCACTGCCATTCGTTTCAGCAGGGCATTTACGGGAACAATTGAGGCACCTATCCTTGGTGGGGTTTGTTCTTCTGATGTAACATTTGGCCTAATGGGTGTGGCTTTCACCCATTATGTAAAAATGTAAAAATGTTTATGTCTAAATCCTCACAGTAATCAAATATGCTGCTCGCATATATTTTCCCTCAGAAGTCCAATATCTTTGTATACCTACAGATTCCAAAAGCATTCTCATGGAATGAGTGTCATGTGGGAGACAGGACTGTTGAGCCAGGACACTTTTTGGAAACATTTTGGCTTCCTGCAAAAGGTTTCTCCTTTCCTCTCTCCTGTTTGGACAGTGTTTGCACTTGTTTGTGAAACTAAAATTGCAGGGGGACACTTCTCAGAACAAAGAGGTGACATTTCCCTATTTTGAGTCAACTGGTCTGACACTGACTCTCACTGAGGTGCACATCCCAGTCTGAGAGAGCATAGGTGGGGAATCCGTGTAGCCTTGGCAGTGGGAAAGACGTCCCTTATCCTGATCTCAAGCAGTAGCAGATTGGACTATGACTGTGAACAGGTACCAAAGATGTGCAAAAGAGTAGACACTAAGCTGTTCCTGCCCCTCTTGTAACTTTTACAATGAAAATTGAGCCATGTGAAAATTCAGTGTAAGCAAGAAACTGGCTTGTTGCATCAGCTTCCAAGCCCATAATGTTGGATAGAATATGGAAACGTAGTCAAAAGGATTCTAATTGCAATTTGCTTTACACCCCAATTTGGCACGGCTACTTGAAAGTAGCTACAAAATATCCTATTGTGGCGTTCCTAATATACACATTTTGCATGCAATTTCCCCATATATAATACATTTTTCTGTGTTATTTTTTGCTAATTACATGTGGTTGTTTGCAAAATTTGAAAGATAGCTGCATTTGGGCCCATGCATTGTTCTGGAAAGTGCAAAATAGACAGGACAGGCCTGCATTAAATGCAAACCAAACTTGATTTCTACCCCATCCTATACTATGGTGCTAGTTACAGGTAGGTTGCTGTGTTGGTCTGCCGTAGTCGAAAAAAAATAAAAAAAAATAGTGTGCATGCACATGAAAGCTCATACCAATGGCAAACTTAGTTGGTCTCTAAGGTGCTACTAGAAGGATTTTTTTTTATTTTGTCTATACTATGGTGAACATGGTTATTGTGGTGCTTGCCAGTGCCTCCTGAAAGTTACATCCTGTGTGCGACAGCAGACAGACACAACCAGCATGCTGTGGGTAGAGGCCCAATGCATGTAGGGTTCTCAAGAATATTTCTTGCAGCTGCCTGCCACACATCACCTGATAGTGATGTAAGCAGTACCCCACCCCACCCCAGCCTCTGACGGAATGTGATTATGTAATATATGTTTATGTGGTTGCCATGCAATGGCCAAAGGGTCTTCTTTTGAGAAAATGGTTGGCTCTGAGCATGCCCAAGGGCAGTTGTTCTTGGGACATGTTCCAAGATGGAAGGCAGAGTAAGAGTTGTGTAACAGAAACCAAGATATAAAACCAGTTATTGTTCTTCCTGCTGGTGTAGCATACATTTATTCATTATTTGTTGGTTCACCCTGTGTTTTTCAGCTACATTTCACTAGTTATGGGATGCACCCCAGCATTTATCTGCCACCTCCAAGTGATTAGTAGTGATTATTTAATCAGTATTTGGCTGGTAGGGGGAGAAAATGCCAACCTTGTTCAGGCACTGAGTACGCTGGAAGCAAACAAACAAAAATCGATGGCTCAAATCCAGAGACTGCAGAAAGGTTTCCTAGGGAGGAGGGGAGCAGAACTTCTGGTTTCAAGAGGCAGAAGGTAGAAACCTAAATGAGTTTTCCCCTGGAACACATGTCCTGACCTTTTTTAAAAAATGAAATCTATTTTATTAATTTTTTCCTTTTATCAAGTTCACCAGTGAAACATTAAAGATATGACTGTCGAAAAGGTCAGAGAATGTGTAGTTGTAGAAATCTTGTTTCGGTTGATGGCGTTTCCCTGGGGGAAATTCTCTCTCTTACTCTCGTTCTCTCTCTCCCTCTGCCCCCACCCTTTTAAAATAAGAAGTGTTCCAATTTGTTTGATTTTTCCCATGTTAATGCTAACAACTGAATTTTGCTTTTAAGAACCAGGCAGAAAACAGGGAGGGAGGGAGGGAGGGAGGGAGGGAGGGAGGGAGGGAGGGAGGGAGGGAGGGAGGGAGGGAGATACCAAAGAAACTGTTTCTGTGGCAGTGGGTTCAGTTGTAAAACTCTTTTTCCTTCATGTAAGATGAGGGTACTATATGTACAAATCTAAAATATAGTGGGATTTCGGTTTGTTTGTTTGTTGAGCCCTTGAGTTATATACACTGTGCAGGATAGGATCGTATTAAGTAAAGCCTGCTTGGAAAATTAATTGTTATGTGGCAGAGAGAGGGGTCATAAATTTATGAGATTCCTGCTAGCAGAGCCTGGGGGAAGGAATTATGTTCCCTGTACAAATTTGCCCCAGATTACAGTCATGTTTATCTTGTCCCCTTAAAACTCAATGTGAAGCAAAACATTTCAGCCTATCTTGGTCACCCTGACAAACAAAAGAGAACCCAAAAAGTAATTGTCTTGTCTGTCTATCTGTCTAAATGGATCAGGCAAGAAACAAAAGGCAGCCCCTACAAATCTAGTGCTCATGCTATTTGGGAGCTTATAAAAAGAAAGCAGGGAAACTAATCAGGAAAAGGAAGTTACTAGAATTTGCCTACCAAGGGATGAAACAAATAAGAATGCTACAAAGCAATCTGGGACAGGGCCTATTACTCCAGAAATGTTCTACATATGTAACACAATGCAATTCTTTTAAAGCTGTTTTTCTCAAGATTCTGATAAGTTTCCTTCTGCTGCATAGGACACCTAAACAGCTGCATTTTTACATGTCCTAGATTAAGAAAATAATAAGACAAATTTCTTTCCTCCTTCCATTTTGAGGGTAAGAGCACCACTTGACACCCTGCTTGTGGACCAAGACAGATAGGTCAGATAGGTCAAACTATATGTGCTCCACACCTTGAGGCTCTTGGGAGGCTGTTCCTAGAAACAGGCTGCTCTGTGCTTATTATGTCCAGCATACTTTTCAGTGTCCCAAATGGGGTCAGTTTCCCTGATCTCACTGCTGCTTTGCATTGCTCTAAAATGCATAGATGCTGTATTGGCTCTGATAATGTTCTTTCCCCTGATATCTAATACCATATTGCACATGGTGCACTATAACATCAGTATGCAGTTTGGGATACCCATGGTGGTGGGTATAAATTTGCGTTTGCGTATGTGCACACTACGGTAGTATAGCAAGTACTGAAGGCAAGAGGCTGCCGAGGATGTAAGCATGTTCCCCATATTTTTCTGGACAATCGGGCTTGGTGAATTTATTTATTTCTCACATTCCCCAACTGCTTCCCAACTATGTTTCCAAAGTATATGCAACTGCAATCTATAGGAGTTCTGTTCCTGTGAACAGCAGATGCAACGTTTGGCTCCTTAGTCCTTTCACTTACTTGCCATCAGTTGTTTTGTTCCATCATACGTTTTTTTTTAACTCCCACCCAATTCTTCTGGAGGTTACTTCAGGTTGTCTGCTTAAGGAGGTACAGTGATGGGAGATGTATAAAGCATTCCCAGCTGGGTCCCCTAAATGGATTCTATAAAAAGCAATTAGACCAGGCCTGCTCTGCGGTGTGTATGTGGCACAGAAGCACAGGCAAAATTCTGTACTTACAGCTGCTCTGTGATTTGTAGAACTGAACCCCCACTGTTCCGCATTGAATTGTGGCTGAGTTTTGTTGCTGAATTTAGTGCAAAACCTCTCGAGGAGACAATAGATTTTTTTCCCTCCCTTGATGTACTTTTTGGGGGGAAATTCACCAACTTGTATGGGAGTATTTCAGCAAAATTCAGTCTGAAGCTTGCTTACCATTTGACTCTTTAGAGTTCTCTGTTTAGAAACAAACATATGCAGTTCTGTGCATTTCATTTCCTTCTCGGTGGGACACTATCCATTGCACAAGTCCCATTGAAATGAAATGATCTACTGTACTTCTCTGCAGCTCCCAGAGGGTCAGCATGGTTGGTCACTCAGTGAAGCCCATGCTACAGTAGTGGCCTGACTCTAACCCCTGGGTCCCCCTGGCCCTGCTGCCACTACCACTCTTCCTCCCTCTGAAACATTCAGGGACAGGATCAAGGAGAGGGAGCTGCTGCTGCTGCTGCTCACCTCACCCTCCCCTTCTGGCAGTCATGAAGTCATGAGTCCAGGAGAAATGGGCAAGTGATTGGGCAGGGGCGACACACGTGAGGAGAAGTAGACCACTGAGAGCCACTTGAGTGAGGACCTTGTAACATTTGGAACCAACCCTAATAGCTCCCACTCACTTTAAATGGGCACATGCAGGAGAACATCGGAAGGGGATTGTGCCCACAGAGAAGTGCTTAAGTGCAATCTTGTCTATCTAAGAGAGCAGTCCTAAGTATAGGAGACCAGTGGAACATAAACTGGCTATTGCAAACTCTGTTCAGGAGTGACGGTACTTCAGGTGAGCCAACCCAAGCCTGACAAAGGGAAAACTTACACCACCCTTTTTTGCTGGCATAAGATCTGCTGAGTGCCGAGGTTAGATGCCTGAGCTGAACAAAGTTAGGATCCAGCATAAGTCTTGCCCTTTCCTGGTCCCGGTCCCACCACTCTTCCAAAACACCCATTTTGCAGAGCTTATGTTGGCATAAGATCCACTGGTCTCAGCTGAGCCAGCTAAGCTAGGATGAAGAAACCATGCACTCACAACGGTCATAGGAACATGCAAACCCACTCACCATGACAAGGTGATGATCCAGCATATCTCTAGCTGAGCCAGGATGTGGGGCTTTTGCAGGCTGAGCGCAGCTGAGCTGAGAATGAGCCAGCCGAGCTGGAGACCCACTAGATCAGGCACCCCCAAACTTCGGCTCTCCAGATGTTTTGGACTACAATTCCCATCTTTCCCGACCACTGGTCCTGTTAGCTAGGGATCATGGGAGTTGTAGGCCAAAACATCTGGAGGGCCGCAGTTTGGGGATGCCTGCATTAGATCCTAACTTGCTCTTCCTGGTGGAACTTTGGTTTGGATTGCTTCCCAATACATTTAGAAAATTTGTCCTTTTTTTCTTTTTTTAAAGGAATGATACACATTTTCTACATTAAAAAGAAAATCTTATACAGTGGTACCTCTACTTACGAATGTTTCTACTTATGAATGGAGCTCCGTCCACCATCTTGTATGCGGTTTAGATAGGATTTTTTCTACTTACGATTTTTTAGATAGGGTTGCTTCTACTTACAAATTTATTCTCCCAATGCATTCCTATGGGATTTGACTTACAATTTTTTTCGACTTACAAATGTGCGTTCGGAATGCATTAAATTACCACTGTAGCTTAATAGAGCATTTTATTCAGGATAAAAAAATTCCTCCTGAAAAGGATTAAGCCCCCACCCAATATAGGTATTTCCTCCTTTCAGATAGCTAGAAGTAAAAATGGCATATTGGGTGATATTATTATTATGAAGTACTAAGAAAATGCCATCTGGGAAGAACTTGATGGGTTAGTTCTCCAACCGGTGATCATATATGAAACTGGAGAGGCATTTTTAGCATTTTGCAAGAAAAAGAATCCATATATGTTCTATGTGGGCTAGAATAATTTTTATGCGGTTTATTGGAATTATTTTATTAGGATTAGTTTTATATTTACAACAATAAAATAAAACACAGCTGTTTAGTAGGATTTTGGATTTGATCAGCCATACCACTTTACTATTTTTTTTAAAAAAAAGATGCATATACTGCCTTTTAGAGTTACCACTCCAGGTCAGATGACATTGACCAATTAGAACAGCTGAATCACAATTTTAAAGTCTTGGAAAAATAAAAAGTATTTGCCCAGCACTTAAGCAATCTCGGAGTGGTCCCCAGGTGAGCATCCCTGGTGAGAGTATTATGAAGGCAGAGTACCACAACAAAGAATGCTTCCTCACGAATAGCCATGTATCTAGTCCCTAAAGTAGGGATACCATGATGGTCTGGCATCCTAGCCAGACATAATTTTTGGCACCACCATTCTCCTCCTTCAAGTCGTCTGCAATGCATCTTGGGCTTGGACTTGGCAGTAACATCATTTGTACAGGTTATGGAGAAGGTAAAAAACTAGAAATAAGACATCTTCTATAGGGATCTGTGTCATGTTGGGATTGTTTATCTGTGCAGAAGATTGAAAAAGCTGATATTTAATTGATAGAGGCCTTTATTCAATCATTTGAGTTATCCCCTAATTAAAAAAAATTAGTTGATTAATCGATGGGTTTGGGGTGGTTGACATTTGCATATATATAGGCAAAAATATAGTTTTGAAGCAAAAGACACGTGCTCTTGGTTATTAGATGGTGCGTGTATGTATCATAGAAGACATCAAGAGGCATTAACTCAAAAGGCATTTTTGTGGGAGAAGAGGAAATACTTCTTAAAATAATTTTAAAATCTTCCTGATTCACTAAGGCATCTTGTTAGCAAGTTGAAAATGCTTGCAATCATTACTCTAACCAATTAATTGATTAAATATCACAGCCTTAAAAATGGGGGCATAAAGACTAGTTACTTTTTGCCTTCTATGTTAATTGCTGGATTGTGAAAGCCCATTGAGGATTTGCCTTTCATATGGGATATTTGTTGCAGGGCCAGAACAAAACATTTTGCTGCCTGAGACAAAGGGCAAAATCGTTTCCATCCTCCCATTCCATGTACAGAAGCCACTTGGACTGGCAATTGAATCTTACTTCAGCACTAGCAATGGGACAAGTCTTCCACTACATCAGAGGGAAGTAGTCTAGTTTAGGAGGTGCAACAAAGGCACACACAAGCTTTGCCCCTCAACAGAGGGCAATGGCTGATAGACTCTTGCCACAGCTGCCTACTGAGGTGGTTGCGTAACTCTGGCTAATGGCAGGGCCAGCTCTGATTCATTGTTTAGTAAACTGATCATTTAGCGCTATCAAGAACCAGCAGTGCTTTTCATGTTTAAATACTTAGTGTAGAGGTCTTTTTAAAACATGGCAAAAGCTCACTTTTAGTGCTACATTATTATATTCTTCTTTCTATTGTGAAGCAAAAATCACCAATCCCATAGCTGCCAAGTTTTCCCTTTTCTCGCGAGGAAGCCTATTCAGCATAAGGGGAAATCCCTTAAAAAAAGGGATAACTTGGCAGCTATGCAATCCTTTGCTAGGCCATAGGGGGGCATTTATAAGGAGGGCACAACACATAAGGCTTACATGCTTCCATAGTGCACAAGGGAGACGCACTGTACAATCTAAGAAGGCGCTAAACAGGGCTGTCTTAAGCGCCCCTGGCGCCGTGGTGCGCTGGATCCCTCCGGTGCCCCCCTGCCCCGTTTCCCAGCGTGGCAGGCCGGCGGGCGCAGCGCGGCTGCCACAGGCGCTGCTGCGCGGCGGGCGGGCAGGCAGGCGCCGTGGTGCGCTGCGCCACCCAGCCTGGCCGTAGGGCCGGCCCTGGTGCTGAACCATATGGGGCCTTATTTAATTCCCAGCACAATGAAAAACTCCAAGGCATCACTTATGAGCAAATAGATACTGATTCATTTGCTGTCTAATTTAGCTGCCTGGCCTTCACCGTGCTATCTTCTATTGGAAGTAAATAGTCCTGTATCCTAATCTAACCTCAGTACTAATTGCTCAGTGGTACCCATGGTGATACGAGTCCACTCTGCCGATTGCCTAACTGTTATTTGCTAATACTTTCCTCTGCAGCCTCTTGGTAATAACAGGCTGTCATCTCAAATGATCATATTCAAAGTTCACACAAGATAAATGACAGTTGCCAGTATAACCAAGAATTGCCAGTTTGAGATGCACATGCAAATTGGCAATTCATCCATGGAAGTTCCAGCCTGGGAGATAAATGACTAGGTAACCTGGTTTGACCTTCCAGGCGCATGACATTAATTTTATTTAAGTTATTTCACTCTGCTTCTGAAAATTAACTTTTTTTAAAAAAAAGAATCAGTTTTTAAAAATATATATTGTATTACTTTTGAAAAGGGTTGAAATGAATGGTTTCACGTGGTACCATATCATAATCTAAAACAATGTATCTGTCTCTTAATAAGATCTACCCAGATGTATTCCTTGCTCTCTTGCCCAAAAGGCAGGCTCTGTGTATCACTTTTTAAAGAACTCTTCCCTTGAGTGCTAAGTAAAATTGATTTTTAAGTGAAACTATCTCTTATAATTGGAGACAAAATGCCTTGTGGTTATTGCAATGGATTTTGAACTGTGACAAGTCCTGCTTGATGATCACAACTGGAGCGCCACAGATTATTTTAATATGATTTAGTAAGTGTTGTTGGATTGAATGGTTTGAGTTTATCTGTGATTCCCACCCACCCCTTTCTGACTAGAAATGGCCCAAAATGCTGACTAGCTCGGTCTCTATGCCTGCTTTCTCCGCATGCACCTTTTCCAGATGCTGACTGCTCTGCAAAGCCTAGCACCCCAGGTTCTTCCTGCCTTTCAGGTGAACTCTATTAACCTCTCTGAGAGGTGAAGTGTGCTTTCTCTTACCCCTTGATTCATGACATTTCAGAAGGCAATCTGATGTCAGGTGTCTTGCCAAGCAGGACAGCCTTCTCAGCAAGAGAAGGAACAGGCTTAGCTAATAACCACTGGTGCATATGGCATCCTGTGAGTAAATTTAGAGTCCAGCTTTTTTGAGGATAGACAGCAGGTTTGGGGCTTGATCACAGAGCTTGTTTGTGCACATCCCGCCCCCAATCTGGATATATTGACAGCCTATCCTAACTGAAGGCCTAAGGATGAGAAATAGCATTACACAAATATAAGCACCAAACTTTCTTTTGGAGAGTTTAACAATTAAACGATATAGAAAGATGGAGGGTGTGTGTGACTCAGTATGGGGTTTGTAATCCTGCTACTGATTGTTTTCAATATTTTAAGGCTGTCTGTAAAATACTTACTTTTTTCCAGGCACTTGGGCCCCATACATGTTACGATTTATTGCAGCTTTTCAAAGTACCCAGTTCTTCAAATAGAGCTCAAATAGAGCCAATAATTATTTATCCAAGAGCCACTTTAAAGGGGGTAAGAAATGTGGAATTAAGGCATTTGGGGAAATTGGAGAATTATGGCCCTGGAGCCAGACCAATCCCTGACAGTTCACATTTCCTATGATTAGTAAGCTAGTGGCATGTTTTTGTCAGGGAACACTAGATCAGGACATAGAAATGTTGGTTTGTGGGTCAGCATCCTTTGTTGAGTTGTAATAGTTTAGAAGCCAGGGTTACAAAGGGCCAGTGGAAGTGTCACCCTCACTTAACAAGTTATGTTGCTGAAAATCTTTTTAAGATATCAATGGAAGCAGCAGGCACTGCAGTTTATTGATGGCATCTCTCTCTCCTTCACACACTCTCACGGGTGTTTGGAAATCTGTGTCACACAGCAAAGAACTGAGATGAGCCACCAAGCTTCTTGCGAATTCCAATTATTCATTTTTTTAAAACAGAAGCAACCAAAGCCATTAAATACCTCATATAAGTATCTCTTAAGAAAGACTAGGCTGTGAGGAGTAATTTGAGGTGTTACAGAATACACCATGCATAATATGTCATCAAAGCTAAAAATGAACATTGGAATGATTATAGCTAGATTACAGTTTGCGTTTCTTTCATAAAAATAGGTGACTGTCCTTGATGGAAGTCAGAGGACACCTCTGAATCTCTGCTACAACACTGAGTTATAGCTGGAGCAGAAATTAACTAATGGTTTCATGTTGTTGATGTTGCCCTGATCAAACTACTTTCATGGGGGGGCACTTTAAAAAAATACTGTGGTAAGCACTATGCAGATCTACAGATTCTCTTTTTGGCAGATTGGATGAATGTGTGACAGGCCCTTTTGAGGGGAAGCAATGGAAGCAATTGCCTCAGTCTTTAAACATGGAGCAGAACACACCAACACTGGCAGCAGTGTTTCAATGTTTGATATGATTGGTGCTGGAGCCATCAGCCCAACAAACAGTGGAAACAGAGACTTACTGGCTGCATTGCATTGCCCACACCACTGCACTGCAAGGGAAGGCCTCCTCCAGGCCAAGAGGCACCCTTGGAAGATGCAAGGAAGAGTTTGCTCTCTCTTGAAACAACCTGAACCTCTCATGTAAGCCTACCTTACACTTGGAGAAATACTAGTGACGCATCTGAGAGTGGACAATTTTAACTGTGTTTAATTTTAAACTTGAACTGTAAGATTACATCAGTATTTACACCATAATCCCAAGTGCAGTTGACACAATCCAACCACTTTTAATTCCCAGTGAAGTAAGTGACCTGGTTCAAATGTCACACTAAACCAGAACATGGCTTAGTGTGAATGAGAAGACATGAGGATCACTAGAGTGAAAATCACAGTCACTTTGCTCCTCCTCTGGCCCTGCAGCTCTTGTGCTTTCCAAGCTCAGCCATAGTTTAGCTTAGCATTACGTGGAAACCTGGGCTTGTGATTTGTCTTGCTCGAGTCCAGACAAACCATGAGCTACAACCAAGGTTTGTTCTTGGTTTGCCATTTATGGTCTGTATGGAGTGAAACAAACCATGAGCCCAGGTTTAGGTGTAAGAGGAAGCCAAGCCCATAGTTTAGCCCCAGGTTGAATGACAGCGACAGGACTGGGGGAGTAATGCAGCGGCTGTCATCTTCGCTCCAGAAACCCCCATGTTTACTTGTGGTTTGGTTTAGCTTCACATGCAAAGTGGGACAGTGACAGAGATTTGAGCACACACTTAATTCTCCTATTGAAATCAGTGGAACTTAAGTTTGCATAATGTGCCTAGGACTGAGTTGTCCTTTTGTAATATTCATGCTTTTCCCTCCAGTAACCCACACATGAGGGTGAGATATCTAGGTGCACTGACTCACATTCTGTGCCATTGCTGCTAGGGCAATTCCTTAACAGAAATTACTGTTGCTTTAGAGTGGGTGAAAGGTTAAACAGGCTGTGGAGCAGAAATGCATTGTGCTTCAACAATAATCAGCTCTTCATGGCACCATCTGAAATTTTTGCAACAAGGCTTCGTAACAGAAGTGCCCCCCTAAACTTAAAACTCAGCAATGTGGAACACTTTCCATTTCAATGTGATCTTTCTATTTACTGAGGGAGAGCAGAGGTGAGCGCAACACTTTGCCAAAGGTAGAGTACTGACTGGTGCATGTTCCCTTCCAACCGCCTCCCTCCCAGAACAGGTGGGCTTTGAAGAAAAGAGTGTCTGGTGGTGCTTGTGAAGTTGCATAAGTTATAAAATCTCCCTGGCAGCCTATTTCCAAAAAAAGAGCCGTTTGTGGAAAATTACCCAGAAATAGCAAGATGGGTAATGAAAACCTTTTTGCAGTGCTTGCCCGCCCATAACAAATGAAATGTGCCAGGAGTAGGTTTGAGCAACAATTGATGAAAGGAGAGAGGGTGGAGGCAGGAGACACACAGGGTGTGGCTGCTAGCATATAAATGGCAGGGCACAGGCATTGCTAGATCCCCGTTAGCAAAAGTAATAACTGTAATAAACAAAGGAGCAAGTGTGGCCAAGAGTATCAGGAAACTAGATTAGCACTTGCCAACAAGAGAAGCTGCCACTCAGCCGCTGAGCATGAATAAAGGGCTCCTCTGGACATCCCATTCTACTTCTGCTCAGTAGCAGAAGGAGAGCTATGGCCCAAGAGTTAGAAGCAGTGCTCTACGGGGCAAAGAACATTTAAGTATTTTGTAATGAGAGCTCAGGTACAGCAGCAGCCATCCCTAAGCTTTTAGCTCACAGTCGGCTCCCGTGCAAACCTTTGGCTGGACTCTCATTAGAAGGCAGGCTTCCAGCCTTAAAGGCATGGGGAGCAGGATGGGGTGGAAGCTTAATGTTTTATTTGCACCATTGTTCTGCATGCTCTTTGCCATTAGAACATGGGAAGCCACCAAGTGCAAAGCAGGACTGCTTCTTGCATGCTCCTGTTGTGTATCTTGGCTGGGTGAGATGGCATGTCAGCCCCTCTGCTCTTGTACACACACACACACACACACACACACACACACAGAGAGAGAGAGAGAGAGAGAGAGAGAGAGAGAGAGAGAGAGAGAGAGAGAGAGAGAGCATATATATATTTATACATACATACTACCCTAGACTCTTTGCAAGACTCCCTGTGTGCAACAGTGGTTCCTCTGAACATGAGCAAGGTGCCTTTTTCTTCCCCTCTGTTCTTTTCACCACCCCATGGGAGTCTCATTTATTTATTTCTTAACTATTATAACTACTATTGCTTATGTGTACTCCAATAAATTTGGCTAGGCATCCCTTCAATAATCTATGTGGCTAACTCGTGTACAGCCCAAGCCTGTGCAGGGAATGCAGGCTTGTGAGTGGCCAGCAGTGTTGTGAATTGTAAGACGTTAGCTTCTTGGTCTCATTCCAGATCTTCTTCAAGCTTACCTGCTTTTCAAAAATTCCCATTTGTATTGATTCAGACAGTTGGCTTTGTTGCGGATCTCCCTTCTCTGTTGGGCTGCTGCATTTATTTCTAGCCCTGGCAGATTCCATACCTAAACATGGAGACATTATGGTTGACAGAAAATCTATTTCAGAAATGTCTGAAAGGCAGGAAGTTATTAATTATCTTCTCTGGGGTCTTGTGTTTCTGGACACCGTGTGTTTCTTCCCAGGAAGATACTAGATGTGGTTACATTAATATAGCCTCTTCAGCAACAGATGACCTCCAGTGACAAAGATTCACAACTCATCATAACGCACACCCATTTTCAATATTATAGAAATATGCTGGATCCCACTGTTCCCAAAGTCCAGGGACAGAGTGCAAAGCTGTCAGCATTTGCAGTTTCAGGGAGAAAACCCAAGCAGGTGTGAATTGAGCATATGAAAATTCATTGGTGTGTGGATAGTCACTGCTCCTTCATAAAATGGTGCCAGGTAGAAGGACACCCAATATTGGAATTTGGCACTAAAATAGAGTTGCACATTAAAAAAAAAGGATCCAGAGGAAGTCAAGCACCTTTGATTCCCATTTATTTCAACAGAGAGAAAATGCTTATATTTGGCCAGTGTAAACCTGTAAGTGGCAGTTCCTAAGATTATCTATTTCTTTCCACACCTGGAGACAATACAGGCTTAGTTTCATACATGTTTTATATGGGTATATATTTATATTTTGCTTCCTAAAATACTACCAAGTAGTTATGTCTTTATATATCTCACAGTTCACCCCCACAGCACGCTGCCAGGCATACAGCCTCCTTGCAGAACCAGGTGGCCAGCATTATACACATTATAAATACCATATAATCAACAGATGAGAAATACGTATGGTACTGGTGAGGATAAGACAGCTATGAAGAATGCCCTTTAGCAATCTACATGCCTAAGCATTGTGAGAGGGGTGAAATGGGAACAATTTGAAATTGTGATGCTTGGATTTATCATACACAGGGCAGCCTTTGAAAATCCATTTATGCTGAAGTGCTAACCATACTCAGAAGTTACTACTTCATGCAGTAGGAGAAAGCATGAAAAAATGAATCAGACCTTTGATTCTGTATCACAGATGCAAAGCACAGCACCTGAGACTAGCTCTCTTCCACCTGTACCTGTCTGCTGCTCTGTTCTCAAATACGTTCTCATGTTTAAACTGGGGATCTGTAATGCTCTGTGTCTTTGTATTCTCTCTATTCTGTAGGGGATGAAAGTTAAGATACAGTAGTGAGAAAGGATTTTGTCATTTCTGTTTCTTCTTTCTTTAGTTCCTTTCTTTATTTCTTGTAGATTAATTTGTTCTTTTAATTGTATTGTGAAAACTTCAATAATTTTTCCTAAAGTGATAATGAGATAAAAGTTGTATTTTGACCTGCTCCTTGTCCCTTTTAGATTTCTGCCCATCTGCAGGGCTGGCCCAAGACTACCTGAGTCAAAGGACAAACCTGCACATGTCTGTCCCCCATTCCACAAATGGAAGCCAAGCAGACTAGCCGCTGAACCTCACTTCAATGTGATGGGACAGTATTCTTCATCACATCTGAAGGCAGCAGGCTAGTTGAGGTGGTGAAGGTCAGGTCAAATAGCACTTATAGTGCTGCCCTCCAACTCCTTGCTGCTGCCTCCTGCCCTCTGCTATCTGCTGCTTTCCACTTGACTTGGATATGAGGTTGAAAGGACAGCTAGGTGGCTGCATGTTAGGAAGAACACCCAACAGCAGGGCTGGGGATAAAATGGTGGTTCCAAATAAGTACCAAAAGTGTAGGAGTGGGGCTCAAGGTGCCCCCCCCCACTCTGGTGTTAGCACAGATATGTCCTGTGCACAAGTAACGCACAAATAGGCAGCTTGTGGTCCCCTGTTGAAAGCTGAGCCCCAGCCTGCATCTGCAATGGAATTGTTTTTAAGTGTTTTAATTGTTTTATTATTCGTGTGTTTGCTCTCAGAGGCTCCGTTTTGGAAGGGTGAGAAATGAATTTAATAATAATAGTGATTTCTTAATTTTGCTGCTGATACCTCAAATAAATGCTCCAAGTCTATCTCACATGCAACAGAATGATAGACCAGCCAAAGAAGATAAAATGCTTTTTCCCAGTTCTATGAGTACGTCACCTAATCTTTCCCCATATGTCCTACATTTTCTCTTGCAATTGTCAGTCACACTCTTCTACTCCAGGAGATCAGAATTTGAAGGGAACAGCCAATGAAAAGAGAAATATTTACGTACTTATCTTAGGAAAAATGTGACCTCCAGATAAGCCTCACAAGCATGAAATGCACTGCTAGATCAAGACATCTTGCATGACATTAGTATTTCCCCCATGGGATAATATAAGGTCCATTCTGGAAGACAGATATTTTTAGAATATGGGAAATTTCTTGGGCAGATGTCATTCCTTATCCATGTTTAAAGTCAGGTACCCTGCAGATGCACACACACGGCCATCTGTGAGGCAACCATTTCTATTCCAAGGGATAGAGCATTGCCTTCATGGAATGTCACAGCCCTCACACACCCACTCCCTGTGCTATCTTATACATAGCAGCAGCATATTTATGAACTCAGATTCCAGGCTCCTTCAGTGCCAGCTATTATGTAATCAGGTAATAAGGGTTTCTGCAGATCTTCCAAACAGCCACACCAAGAGCGTAAGCAAGGTGGTGTTTTGTTTGCAAGTCAGCTAAACACAAGAGAGCACTTTTTATTTTACTTTTCATTGGAAATAACCAATGCTATTTTTTTCTCTTGAAAAAAAAAAGAGGTACTGGAACTCACCATGAATACCTTCCTCGTTCTCTTAGAAGGCCATGGTGCTCACCTGAGTTCTGGCTGAAAGAAGCCCTGGGAATAACATATATGTGATCTAACCCCCATTTCACTAGTACTTTACTGAACAATCTCTGTACATGTCTACTTTACTCTCAGGAAAGTTCTGTGGGGCTTATTCCCAGGAATGTAGGTAAGAAGTAGTCTTAATCTCACATCATCATCATCATCATCATTGATAATAGAGTTATTATCAGTATTCTGTTTCGCAGCTCTATTACCAGAGCAAAGGAACTCCCTTTTTTCATTTTGTTTTTTTTATTCTGATGCTAAAAACAGGATACATTACCACTGTGCTTTCAGATTGAGGCCAGGAAGATCACAGGCCTTTAATATCATAATATGCAATGCTTTTGGCGTGCCAGTAGTCACAAATATCAGCTTGAAGCCCAAGTAGCATGAGAAAACTTTCATGCATAGAACCACTCCGCTGCTTGCATAAAGTGGTTCTGTCCAATTTTCAGTTATTCCCTCTTGCCCCACCCTGCCCCACATCCCCTTTCTTGCTGGTCTGGTGCTTTGGAGAGACTTTTAAGGGTCTCAGGGGTGCACAAGCTCCTTTTCGTCTCTCACTCCTTGGGAGCCGAGCCAACATAAATTTGCAGCAAAGATATACAAATCCGGATCTAAAAATCCACATCTTCCTCTTAAACTCAGCTCCCGCCATGCAAAAGAGAGAGTTATTGGCAAACAAGTTAGTGCCTTGAAAGAAAAATGTGGCAGTGTTTTGTGAAGCTGCTTCCTTGATCAATACTCAGCCATGGCTCAACCTGCCATCTAGTGGGTTTCAGATGAGGGCTGCATGCGAAATACGAGCCCTGGGATCAGCTGTCTCAGAGATTAGCACAGGACAAGATTGTCCCTCTTGTGAGATATATGTGTGTGTGTGTGTGTGTGTGTGTGTGTGTGTTGTTGTTGTTGTTGTTGTTGTTGTTGTTGTTGTACTTACTACTGTTCATTTTGGTTTTCTACAAGTATTTTCTTTTGGGTCAGGGGGCTGGAATGCCCATGCAGGACCCTATCAGATGCAGAAATCAAAGGATTGTGATCCATTGGACAGATATTGCTTCCAGAAGCAACAGGAGGTGGCATGAATTCAGGGGGCTTATCATTTTCTCTCTGTCTAGCAATTTGGGGACAGAAGGGGGGAAATTGAATGGCAAGAAGAGAAGATCAACCAAAGCAACAGGTCCACTCCAAAGTTAACTCAATTCTTTTCTCTAAAATTTGCTTTCCAAAAGGCTTCATCTCGCCATGTCTAAATGAAGTGATGGAAGCCTTCAGCACCTGCTCCTAGGAGAGATTTCAGGAATCAGTAGCACCATCCTTCTGTTAGAGAACTTTTGAAAAGAGTTTTCTGTGGCCTCATCTTGATTTAATCATGACAAATTTTGCCATGCTTCCTTCTGCCAGTCCCTTCAGGAGTTTTCCTTCCTCTTTGAGAAATGGGAGTGGAAACCGAAGCTTTTGTTCACTCCATGTGGTGGAAAACAAACATTTATTTGCACACTATCACTGTCCTTTTCTTATTCTGTGAAAATATCAGGACCAAACTGCCTTCCTTTTGCCCATGGTAAGGTGTTGTCAGCAGCTGCTGCACCTGTATGTAGAGCCCCTGTGTACAGTATGTAGAGCCATTGGACTGCAAGTTTCAGTTCATCAAGTGACCATACAGACTGACTCCACTCAGTCAGGCTGACTATTGATCCTTCTGGGCAGGAAGAACATAAGGAGCTTCTTGTTCTAGCAGGGCTTTGGTTGAGCAGCAAGGTCTTCCTGAGCTCTGGTAGCTATGCTTCAGTGCTGCCTCCTGGTTTGGCCTCTGGTCCTGCCTTGCTCTTTGACTCTGCCTTTTAGTTAGCCTTTTGCTCCTGGCTAATACCATGTGCCCTAGCTCCTGACTCAACTTGTCCTGCTGCTCATGATCAAGCTCTGACAAATATATTGAGGAGATGCCATTATTTCCTTAGCTGGTGGGGCTCCACCTATTTGGAATGCTGTGTGGAACATACTCGGACGAGCATTATCCCGAGATCCTGGCACCCATGACATCACTGATCAATTCTGTTATAAGAGCATCTTCTCTCTTACCTTCAGCTCCCTTGTTGTTTTCCATGGTAAGCCAGATATTTCAGGACACAGACATCTAGCCTGAAGCCATATCTCTGCTGCTTTCTCTCAGTGCTTCAGGACATTTAAAATAATAAAAGTTATTGGGACCCTCAGAATGCAATTTGGCAAGGAGTGGGGGGTTTTCAGGAGAAGAATTCTGAGGGATTACCAGCCACCTTGGCAAGCCATCCCAGCCTCTCCAGGGAGGGTTTTATATATGGATTATGGGCCAGACTAGCAAATAACGCCAAAGGCATATTATTTGTTATAGTCCCTTCCTAACGCCTGGTAATGCCTTCTCCGGAGGGCCTCCTGCATTATACCAGAAGGGTCCATAATCTGTCCATAATGATCTCTTGTGTGAGATAGTTGCTGTTGTTTTATACTGGAAATCATCTTGGTTGTTTCATTGAAAGTGGGACTTGCCTCCTTGCCAAGAACACAATGCTTTATCTCATTTAAGCACAAATCAATTATCCAGCCACTTGTTTAATTAATTTTCTTACCAGCTACTTTCCCTGAAAAGGGAAGAGACAGAAGGCACCCCTGTCCCTTTGATCCTAGGAGGGATTAAGGTCACTTCAAAGTAATTGGGGTTAATATTTTATTTGTGGCCTTGCATTGCTGCTGTCATAGAACGTGTGGTGTCTCAGATGGAAGATAATGGTCAGATCCATAAACATATGTGAATGTTTTAAAGGTCCACTGATTTAAATTGTACTTTGTAACTTTATGGCAGGAGCTCTGTCTCTAGAGGGACTGTCTTGCAGTTTGGTTTTCAGCTAGAAAAGAGAAACCCCTTTATTCATACCCAGTAGACGGGGTGACACACACAGCCCAAGCTTTTACCATCAAAGATACCTCTATATGAAAGTATTCGCTTTTAAAAGTAACTTCTAATACAAAGTGATGAATTGTCCTCTTTGGCAGCCCAATTCTTTAGAACTACAGGACCCTAAAGAACAGCAGATAATGCCCACTGACACTGTAGTCTAACCTCCAATGTCAAACAAGTTTTCCCATCTCTTACAGATATTGCTATGTTCATTCACTTCACTAGTTTGTAATGGCAATACACACAGGTCCTGCTATGCAAACATAATAAGTTCCCGAGATACGGTTTGTAAGGTGAGTGTTTGCATGGTGAACTGACCATTTCAGTTATTTCCTATGGGGAAAATCCCAATGTGTTATCAACCAAGAAGAAATGATTAAAAAATCCATCTCCCTCCTTTCCTCTCTCCCCCCCCTCTGAAAATGTTGTTCCTTAGAGCTGTTGTGTTATTTTCACTGATATTGCATTTGATTGGAGCAGCTGCTCAATATTGGGGGAAAATTTATTAGCTCAGGTTCATTTGGGAGTGTGGTGCAATGGTTAGAGTGTCAGACTAGGGCATGGGACAGCGGGGTTCAAATCCCCACTCAGCCATGAAGCTCACTGGGTGGCCTTGGGCCAGTCACTGCCTCTCAGCCTAACCTACCTCACAGGTTTTGGGGGGGGAACAAGGAGGGGGAGAACCATGGATGCCACCTTGAGTTCCTTGGAGAAAAAGGTGGGATACAAATGCAATGAATAACATTTAAAAATAAACGATATTTGCTACTCTTGTGTGCAGAGAAGCTGCTCATGAAGGAGCAGAACTCGTGAAGGAGCAGATCCTCCCACAGATCTGACTCTTTGCCTCTGAAAAACATCGTGTATGCATGCTGACAATGATAGATGATGATAGATAGATAGATAGATAGATAGATAGATAGATAGATAGATAGATAGCCAGCTTAATACACTCTTATCTTTGATCAATGGAATAAAAATTTGGGTGACCAAACTGAAATGTACCTCTCACTTTCTCATAGCCCAGCTGAAATGTTTACCAGTCAATGTTGGAACTCATCAGTGAAGCAAAGAAATGAGTGGCATGTAATCGCATATGGGCATAAGACTGTGGGGGCAGTCCCTCTTCAGGGGAAGGGTAGGTTGTATTGCGAATTAAAGCAGGGGCATGCAGAGAACTGTAACTGGCTTGATTTGGCCTGCATTTTGATAGGCAGTTGAGAAGAGAAGACTCCCTGGAAAAGACCCTGATGTTGGGAAAGATTCAGGGCACAAGGAGAAGGGGACAACAGAGAACAAGATGACTGGACAATGTTCTCAAAGCTACCAACATGAGTCTGACCAAACTGTGGGAGGCAGTGGAAGACAGGAGTGCCTGGTCCATGGGGTCACGAAGAGTCGGACACAACTAAATGACTAAACAACAATTGATAGGCAGTTAAGATGCTGTTTCAGATGTATGAACTAGACCAGGCATAGGCAACCTGGTGTTTTGGAACTACAACTCCCATGATCCCTAGCTAACAGGGCCAGTGGTCAGGGATCGTGAGAGGTGTAGTTCCAAAACATCTGGAGACCCAAGGTTGCCTATGCGTGAACTAGACTAACCAGGTAATCGGCTATGTGTGGCATCTTATTAGGTGGTGTGGAGACAGGTGCAAAGGCTTGACACTGTCGGCATCGCTTGGCAGCAGTGGAGTCAGGAATGGGTGATGATGTCATCATCCCATGCTGTGCACTTCTGGTCATTGGCTATGAGTATGCCTGCACAGTGCTGCTTTAGCCTCTCAGCTGCCACTATACAACACATTCCTAAGACCATGGGATCCCCTTCCCTCTTGATTGCCACTTGGTGGTGGCGGCAGCCTCATTCTGCCCTCTGTCCCACCTCCCCAGCCACTACTTGCATACTTCGATGGATTAAGGAACATTTAATGAGTTAATGTGTGAACTAAAGATAGCAGGAATACCATAACTTCACCTGATAAATAAATGCAACATATGGGGCAAGGGGAGATAATTCATAATATGTTATTGTTCATGTCCAACTCTGGTTTGTGGCAGGCCCTGTGCAGTGAAGGCCCACCATCTTATCATGTAGGTGCACAGAGACATTTCTCCTTTTATTCACTTCTCCTTTCACTTCTCTGTTGTTTGTCTTAGTTCTAGAAACTTAGCTTCTTTCATTTGTCATAGCCTGAGTTCTGAATCAGCGCTGAGATTCTTTAATCCTGGACTTGGAACTCTGAATAGAAAGCTCAAACTGGATTTGCCCAAGTGATGAATGAAATCGAGAAGGTGGGAGAAGAATATTAAAGCAGACAAAATATAGTAACCAGCTGCATGTCCCCCACCCCCACCCCCAATCAAGCCTGTCTAAGCTGGCTGCTGACTTTGAAGAACTGGCCACCCCTCTGGTCTGTGATTGGCCTGTTCTGATCTGCTGGCTCATGTAAATTCATTGTTCTCAGTCTCTAAATCTCTCCTACTTAGCCTTCAGGGATGCTCTTGGTGAGGGGGAGGTAGAATTCTGGAGGGAGGTCATGGAATGTGTTGCACATTAGCATACTATTTAGTCCTTTCTGACTTGGCAGATATTTCATTCTTTTGCTTTCCCTTCTTTAAAGCCTCTAATAGCCCCTTGGTTTTTCTTTGATCATTGCAGTCAAGATATTTGCTACATGAAGTCTGGACATAACAATTTGCCTGTATGTTGCCATGGAGATAATTAAAGCACCACACACAATACCATCCAAGATGCAGAAGGAGCAATGTGTTAGTCAGACTTACAACGGAACAGCTGACTTCTCAAGAGCTGTAAGAATGGATAGAGCAGTGATGGCCCACTTCAATCTCCACCTTCATTTCTAGTGTGACATGTTCTCCAAGGCCAATTCCATATGTGTTTTTAATCTTCTCTCATTCTGTGGGTCTGCATATGTGTAGAGTAGATATGCAGTTTTATAGTATATACAGATATATAGATATGCAGGTTTATAAACTGACTGATAGCCATGCTAGAACGTGGATTTACAATTGCATTTCAAGCTTCCTGTATTCTTCTGTATGGCCTGGGAACATAGCTTTAGCCCTCCTCCATAGAATAGTAAACTTTTAGAAATGGTTTTTTCAGTGTTTTAATTTATCCCCATAAAAATGTGGTTCTTTTGTTATTATTGAGAAGTGAAATGCAGCTCTTTTATGAATTCCTCTTTCTTTTCCATGTCTGTGGGCATTTTTTATATTGCTGCGGTTTTTTTTACCACCATAGCCAAGAGCAGCTGGCTTCAGTGAAACTGAAACTTGACCATGTGGGATAGATCAGTTGGGACTCTTAAACTCAGGGTTGTGGGTTCAAGCCCATGTTGGGCAAAAGATTCCTGCATCGCAGGAGGTTGGACTAGATGATCCTCATGATCCCTTCCAATGCTACAACTATATGATTCTATAACACAATATGGGGACATTTTAGTCTATCTCACTAATGTCTCATGCAGGGTTCCCCAAACTTTGGTCTCCAATTGTTTTGAACTGCAACTCCCATCAACCCTAGGTATAGCAGGACCCAGTGGTCAGGGATGATGGGAATTGTAATCCAAAAACAGCTAGAGACCCAAGTATGGAAAAAAAATAAGCATGAGCTTATTTTTTAGTTAAAGTATTACTCCATGCACTAATGCTTTGGGCATATACATGTCCCTTCCACAGAAAAAGGCATGATTAAATCAGCAGAGCTTCCTTACTCTAGCCTTTACCAGCTGCACTAGGAAACAGAAGCTTGAGGTGGTGGTGGTTTAAAAGAAAGTGGGGTGGATACTGACATGGCTTTCCTACAATTTGTTGATTTCACTAGAGAGCAGTGGCAGTGAAGGAAATTGTAGTGTGGTCATACAGAAAGGGGGCATTGCTCACTGCCAGGTTGTCACCAATCAGGTCACAAGGTAGCATGCGCTCCCCTGCAGCATGGGCAGTCAAACAGTACCTTCTCCCATGCTAGAAGAAGGGGATATTGTGACAGTTAAAGTGGGGAAAGCATAACATGAAAATTGCGCTAATGCCCATTAAATGAAGTTTAATGAGAAGGTTTCCACTTGCATTCACATGCTATTTTGGGAAAATATGTGCTGATTGCTTTTTTATATTTTTCTCGAGGAAACAAATGCTTGTTTTAAAAATAGTAAACCTAAGGATGGAGTATATAAAGCACTTATTCCCCTGAATTCAAACTCAAAGTGGCATACCATATTGACTATATATATGCAAATTTGAACCAGATCACCGCTTAATGCAACATTCATTGCCAAAGATTGCATTTATTTATTTTATTTATTTAGACCATGTGCTTGAATACATATATTTCTAAGGAGCGTACAAAGTGTATGGTAAAATAGTAAAACAGAATTAAAACAATGGCAAAAGGGCAAATGTAAAGTGGCATAAAAGCACTGGCTTCAGATATCAGCTGGCCTGCCTACATTTCCAATAACCAAAGCAATCTTCTTGATGAGAAGAGAATCTTTCTTCCATTGGCCTGCGCAGCCTGTAAATTGTTTAGTGGATTCAATGTGTTTGGGGGTGTGTATGTGTGTTTTCTCCACACCAAGCTTAGGAAATGGTGGTATTTATCATGAATATCATGTGCCCGCAAATGTGTTGGCATCTGCATACAAATATTTTGTCAGTGTGTTTGCTTCCTCCTGGCACATGCTGGCTCTGTTTATATTCAGAGCCATATGGTTATTAGGGATGTATTTTTATGATGTGCCCAAAAGTAGGATAATGTTAACTTCCCCAAGAGGAGAAAATCTGGATTCCTCTGCCTTGGGAATGAGATGTTATTGCAACAGGAAAGGAAAAGGTGTGTGTTTAGGGTAAATTCTTCTACTCCTCCAAAGAGGCTGCAAGAGATTTTCCTCTCCTCCTCCTGAACGTATGGCAGTAAAGTATGGGTCTTGGCTGATCCATGCAGTACATAGAATACCGTTGGTACTAGATAAGAACCTAGGAGGAATAGGTGAAGTAGATTCATGTACCTCTTGCAATACGCTTTGAGTACTCCCAACAAGGACAGTCAAGTGATTAACTAGATTCCCGTACACTCCCCCAAATTGGTATATCTGTATTCCTTTAGAATTGAATATTACCTGTAGTGGAAATGTGGAAGGATTGTAACCGAGAAGGTGTAGGTGGCCTTGTGCAATTAACCCAGGGGTCAGCAAACTTTTTCAGCAGGGGGCCAGTCCACTGTCCCTCAGACCTTGCGGGGGGTCGGACTATATTTTGAAGGGAAAAAAATGAACAAATTGCTATGCCCCACAAATAACCCAGAGGTGCATTTTAAATAAAAGGACACATTCTACTCATGTAAAAACATGCTGATTCCCGGACCGTCCGCGGGCCGGATTTAGAAGGCAATTGGGCCGCATCTGGCCCCCGGGCCTTAGTTTGGGGACCCTGAATTAACCCTTCCTTTAATACTGACAGAAGTGCTTGCAGGAGTACTACTGATCTTGGAAATGGCTCGTGGGAGCTGCAGGCCAGATGAGGGTAGTAACAATCAAGCCAGGTGGAAATAGCTGGGCCATTTAGCCTCACCCCTGGAGCAGCTGAAAACCATTGGGGTTTCATCAGGAGGGGCGGGGGAGCTTTGATGTACCTATGTTGCTGTAGGTGCTGCATAAACTGGCCAGGCTGAGATCCACTTTGCTGCTACCCATAGCTGCCAAGTTTTCTCTTTTCTCGTGAGGAAGCCTATTCAGCATAAGGGAAAATCCCTTAAAAAAAGGGATAACTTGGCAGCTATGCTGCTACCTATGGGGCTCCCTGCAGCTGGAAGGAGAGATTCAGTTGGCTGTCCGATATTGTATGCTTTGTGAGGCTACTGTACATTTTTTGTTTGTATCTTTATGAAGAGGGAGGGGTTGTTGGTTGTTTGGTTATTCTGCGTGAAGGTTTGTGTATTATTTGCGCATCCTTGTGCAAAGCAGGAACTGTTATTTGAACCTGGGTGAGGTGTGTGTGTTTGTGTTTAAAGTTAGGTAAAGGTAAAGGGATCCCTGACAGTTAGGTCCCGTCGCAGACGGCTCTGGGGTTGTAGCGCTCATCTCAATTTACTGGCCGAGGGAGCTGGCGAACAGCTTCCGGGTCATGTGGCCAGCATGATTATGCCGCTTCTGGCGAACCAGAGCAGCACACGGAAACGGCGTTTACCTTCCTGCCGGAGCGGTACCTATTTATCTACTTGCACTTTGACGTGCTATTGAACTGCTAGGTTGGCAGGAGCAGGGACCGAGCAACGGGAGCTCACCCCATCACAGGAATTCGAACCGCCAACCTGATCAGCAAGCCCTAGGCTCAGTGGTTTAGACCACAGCGCCACCCGCGTCCCTTGTTTAAAGTTAGTTTGCTCAATAAAATCCAGCTTTTCTCCCCCACTAGTGATCTGTCTTTGCTTCAAAGACCCCTTAACAAAGAACACTTTTGCCTTTGGCAAAAATTACCAAAGGTACTTCTGTTTAATTCTGCAGTCTCTTTTGTTCTGTTCTTATGCAGTCAGTTCCCTGCACCACACCTTTCTTCAGGACAGCTGTCCTGGAGCAGCGTTTTTCTTCCTCCTCCTCTTGCAGTCAACCTCCAGTTAAGGAAGCACGAGGGCTGCTTTTCTTCTCTGCCACGAGTTTGGCTGCCTGGCTCCAGTACATCTTGCAGTCTGTGCACGTGGTGCACCTTGAAATGAACCGATTGATCTGCCACACTTTAAAAAGTAATGGTTTAATCATTGTTAGAGCTTAAAAGTAATCCTTTGGCCCTATTGATCATGATAAGATTATTCATGATGATGAATTCATTTGGCATTAGAATGGCTGTCCTCAAGCAACACCTGCGGTTCCCCTGTTCTTGTTTACCAGCTGCTGCCTCCCAAGGGAAAGGGAGAGGAAAGAGTGGCAGCTAGGGAGCATAGCTGCTCAGATTGCTGGCAAAGCTGAACTGGGCCATCTCATTCTAGTCCTATTGGGATTGGATTATTAAAAGCCCACCACCCATTACAACCACATTGGAAGGCTTTGCTAAAGAATTATGCTGTTAAGGCTAGACTATGATATTGCAAATGAATGGTATGGCAGAGGAGTAGATGAAATGTGCAATGTGACTGAGCACTGGAAAGGATCAGTGGAGGTGAGGGCTGGCAGAGAATTAGGGCAGACTTTATAGCTGCTCTGAATTTAACCATGGACTATCTTAATTCTAAGAGCCAGTGTGGTGTAGTGGTTAAGAGCGGTAGATTTGTAATCTGGTGAACCAGGTTCATGTCTCCGCTCCTCCACATGCAGCTTCTGGGTGACCTTGGGCTAGTCACACTTCTTTGAATCTCTCAGCCCCACTCACCTCACAGAGTGTTTGTTGTGGGAGAAGGAGGGAAAGGAGAATGTTAGCCGCTTTGAGACTCCTTCGGGTAGTGATAAAGCTGTGCTTCTTCTTCTTCATTCCTCAGTAAATGACCTGGGCATGCTCAACTTAGATATCCCAGCCACTCAAGAAGTGGACCCAGAGATTTGTAATAACTACTATCCAGTCCCAAACAACCCCTTTCAAAGCTATTGTGGAAATTGAGCTTGATGTCTTAATTATGAGAACTATTCTATTCTTTTGCTTTAATAACATGTTAAGATGTAGCCGGCACTGAGATCAATGCAATGAAAGAAGGGCAGGATTAAAACTGAATGAATGAATAAATAAACAAAACTCTTTTCAAATCACTTCCTTCCTGCAGTCTTCTGTCCAGCCCCTTCCTTATTATTCCATAACAGAGGGGATCGGGTCTCAAGCACTTAAACAGTCAAGTTGAGAACCAGCCGGCTGCTCTTCCCTATTATCCACACTTTGGACTTATTTCCCCACCCCACTTTAACAGCTTAATGAGAAGTAAAAATGTAATGGTGAAGGGGTTGGAATCTGCATGTCTTGCATCTTTGACCAGAATTTGCATGCTTGTTGAATATGTGCTTGTTACATAGCTGCCCATAGTCCTCACAGATTTTTTTCCTTCACCTGCTGTTGTTTAGTCGTTTAGTCGTGTCCGACTCTTCGTGACCCCATGGACCATAGCACACCAGGCACTCCTGTCTTGCACTGCCTCCCGCAGTTTGGTCAAACTCATGTTCGTAGCTTCGAGAACACTGTCCAACCATCTCGTCCTCTGTCGTCCCCTTCTCCTAGTGCCCTCAATCTTTCCCAACATCAGGGTCTTTTCCAAGGATTCTTCTCTTCTCATGAGGTGGCCAAAGTATTGGAGCCTCAGCTTCACGATCTGTCCTTCCAGGGAACACTCAGGGCTGATTTCCTTAAGAATGGATAGGTTTGATCTTCTTGCAGTCCATGGGACTCTCAAGAGTCTCCTCCAGCACCATAATTCAAAAGCATCAATTCTTCGGCGATCAGCCTTCTTTATGCTATTGTAACTTTAACCCAGGCATACACATAGTCTTGGAATCTTAATGATGTTGACCAGGAGTGGCACAATGGTATGGTGAGCTGCAGATGGAAGGAAGAGTTGGCAGAAATCAGGCCTGCTCCATGTGAATAGAGGATACCTTGGAATCCAAGCCTATGTATTTGCATGCAATAAATACCCCATATTCTGTTCATGTAAGGAAAGCAATAATGCATTTTTACACATCTTCCATGAATGTAAGAGATGTCATGGCAGGACAATATGACAGATAACAAAGAATTCAGCAACTGCATGTTAAATCATTGAGAGAGGTTGAAAGCTAGGGAAGGATAAGTGATGGAGAGAAAATTCATGTTGTGGGAGAAATTCTTTCAGTTGGCATTTTAATGTCAGCCAACCTAATTTGCACTTTCTGAAGCAATACACAAAGCAGAACACAGCTATACTTTGAAATTTGCCCTTCTCCCAATTGTGTGATAAAGTTCCTCAACCTAAAAACATGTGTGTGAAATGTATATATTAGGGGAAAGTATCTGCAAAAAATACATATATTAGTGAACTTAATGTAGAAAAAGTGAATTATATTTGGGGAAAATGCTTGCAAATATTACAAACAAAAATGTGTTTTAAAAGGAATGTGCTTGAAAATGCAAAGTAAATTGCAAACTGATGTACAAATGTGGGAAACTGAATTTAAGTTTGAAAAAATGCATAACTGAGAAAAATTAAATCTGCCCCTAGTCCCTGTCCTTAACTGCTACAGATTATTATCAAGGGATAGCTCAGTTGGTAAAACATGAGACTCCTAATCTCAGTATCACGCGTTTGCCACCCACATTCGGTGTAACATTCCTGCATTACGAGATGACCCTCGTAGCCCCTTCAAACTTCACAAGTCTGTGATCCAGTGACATTCAGTAGAATGTGAATATGCTGAAAATATGCCAAGCCATGAGCAGCTTGTTGAATGATTGTGTAAAAGTGTCATTATTGTTTCACTGTACCTTTAAGAGTCAGGAAAGATTTAATGACTGGGGCTCTGCAGCTGTGGAGCAGCTCTACAGGTGTTGCTGTGAAGCTGATGATGCAGGGTATATCAGGGGTGTTGTGTGTTGCCTCTGTGCTGGGCGTTTTCCCAGTGTGCTCTTGGTGGGTGGTTTGGTTGTGTGGGTATTCTGTGTAAGCCTAATTTAATTTTTTGTAATTTTTCCTTTCTCCATTAAACCAAGCATTTGTTTAAGTCTTGGTCTCTATGTGTAAGTTTCTCAACCAGTTTCTGCTGATTTTGCTTTTAACCCTAACATCTTGGTTATGGGCCCAGTGGTTGAGCGTGGAACTGCACATGTTAGTTTTTGGAGAAAGGTTTAGAAAGGTTTTTTCCTTCTTTTTGCTGCAACGGTTTTGTGGGCTGGTGGTTGAAAAGTTCCAGCATGGCAGACCGTGTTGCTGAGGCTGAGAAGGCTTTAACATTCCCGCAACTAACGGCCGAGAACTACAGTCTATGGTCCTTTCGAATGGAAGCACTTCTAACTTCCCATGATGTGTGGAAGTATGTGACCGAGGACCCTCCTGCTCCTGTGACCGAAGCCTGGTCGAAAGGTGATGCTAAAGCAAGGGCATTAATTAACTTGTCTGTTAGTGATCAGCAAGTTGTGTACATAAGAAATAAGAAGACTGCCAAAGAAATGTGGGACAGTCTAGCGGCAGTGCACCTTGGAAAGGAGTCAGCGTCTGCCATAGCTAGTCAGATATCTGCTGTACCTCCAGCACAATTAACTGTGGAAGGGGTAACAGCAAGATTGATGGGTGAGCTGGACAGAAGGGAGGCTTGTGGGATTAGCACTCCTATTTCTAAAAATAATGAGGAACGCCGTATGCAAGTCTATGCTTCAGAGTCCGTTCCATTTCGTAAATCACAGACAGCAACCCAGCAGTCGGCAGCACATCGTAAAGATGGACGTGAGCCGCGAGCATTCCATGTTCGTGAATTAGGTCGTAAAGTAATTAAAGATGACACGTGGAAATCGTTTGTAGTAGATTCCGGGGCGTCAATGCATCTTTGTAACGACCGAAGTCTGTTTGTTTCTTTCGAAGAGGAAATTGGCACCATTCATCTGGCCAACTCCGACGTTCTACAGTCGCTTGGCAGAGGTACTGTGAAACTTGACTCCTTGAACATCACAATAGCAAATTGCACTTACTGCCCATCAGTGGACAATTTATTATCAGTAAGTTGCTTTGCACGCCAAGGAGTAACTGTGTGCTTCACAAAATCACTATGTGAGTTCTACAAAGGGGGAAAGCGTGTATTGTATGCCAGAGAGTCTGAAGGTTTATATAGACTATATTTTAAAAAGCATTCACAGCCACCTGTGAACTGTAGAGTAACCCAGCCAAGTCAGGGGCTGAGAAATGTAAAGCCTCACTCCGGATGTATTCATGAGGCGCATAGACTTTTGGGACATTTAAATTTCACAGATGTGATAAAGACAGAGAAGATTGTTGATGGACTAAACTTGAAGCCATGTAAATACTATATGCAATGTGTATCTTGTTGTAAGAATAAGATTAAGGTTGCAAGAAAGGGTAAATGCTCAGGCAGGAAAGTAACAGAGCCATTTGAACGCGTGCATTGTGATTTAGTAGGGCCACTCCCTCCTTCCTTAGGAAATTCAAAATATTGGCTTACTCTTATTGATCAGTACAGCAGATATTGTTTTGTTTACACCATTGCTGAAAAGTCACAAGCACTTGAGAAGTACAAGATTTTTTGCAACTGGGTAAAAACCCACTTTAACAAACCTATAAAGCATTTGTTTTCTGACAGGGGGGGGAGAATTTGTTTCTGAGGAATTTTCACATTTCCTGGAAGCGCAGGGGACTGTTCACGAGTTGTCCTGCCCTAGAAGTCCTTGGCAGAATGGGATTGTAGAAGTAGTGCAACGTGATTTGCAGGCAGGTGTTAAAACTTACTTGCATGATGCTAATTTGGGGAAAGAATATTGGGCGGAATCTCTTCATGCCTATCTTTTTGTTAAAAACAGATCCTATCATTCTAGTTTAAATGTTACACCCTATGAAATGTTGTTTAAAAAACGCCCTAATTTAAAATACCTACGAATTTGGGGTTCAGACGTTATTATTCACTACCCTGCTAGACACAAGTTGGATGAGCGTAGTGTTCAAGGAAAGTTTATGGGCTACCAGCAGGGGGCGTACAGAGTTTATGTACCAGCAACTGGTAAATTTCATATTACCAGAAGCATGATTGAAACTGTAAATTGGAATAGAGTTGCTATTTTTCAAGATAGAGATGGTTTAGATAATGCTGATGAGGAGGAAGTAGAAGTAGAAGAGGAAGACGCTGGAGCAGGGGATACTAGTGAATCTGAAGACGAAAAGCCTGTTGTGTCTGGTGATTTGTTTGAAAATTTAAAGACACAGACACCTAAAGAAAGGTTAAGTTCTTCTGAGTTTTCTGAGAGTAAGAAAAGCCCACAAGAGTCTCATCAGTCTGATGATAGCAATTTACAGTCTGAAGCTAGAAGTCCAAATAGTTCTACTGATTCTGAAGGGCCTAGCTCTTCAGGACTAAGACGTTCAGACAGAAAGAGACAGGAACCAAGACGGTTTTCAAAAGAGCAGTTATACACTGTGTATGCCAATAAAGTAGTTTTTGAGCCAAAATGCTACAACGATGTTCAAAAATTACCTTTGCATGAAGCTGTAAATTGGTACAAAGCTATGGATGCTGAAATAGCTTCTTTAAAAGAGCATAACACTTGGTCTCTTGTACCACAAACCCCAGACATGAGAGTTATTGATTCAAAATGGGTTTATAAAGTGAAAATGAATGATAAAAACAAAGTTGTAAGGTACAAGGCTAGATTAGTAGCCAGAGGTTTCCAGCAAATCCCAGGTGAAGACTATGATTTGTGTTACTCACCGAGCGTAAAATATGAATCTGTTAAGCTTTTGTTAAAAGATGCATCCCAGCGTGGACATTCTGTCTATCATGTAGATATAAAAACTGCCTATTTGTTTGCAGATTTAGAAGAACAAATTTTTATGCGTGTCCCTGATGGCGTAATCGCCACTAAAGGAGTAGTGTGCAAACTAAATAAATCTCTTTATGGTTTGCATCAGAGTGGTAAAAACTGGCATCAGACTTTAGTGAAGGAATTGCTGAATTTTGGCTTTACACAAGGCAAGGCAGATAACTGTGTATTTACAAAAGAAAATGGAAATTCTGTGACCAAATTATGTGTGTTTGTAGATGATATACTAATTTCTACAAGAACTAAACATGAATATACACAGATAGTGTCACTGTTACAAGAAAAATTTGATGTGGTAGAATTAGGCAAAGCTAAAAACTATATATCCATGCAAATTGAAGAAGGCAAAAATGGTTCTTATCTGATTCATCAAAATGCAAAAATAGATGATCTTGTTGAAATGTTATGTTTAAAGAATGCAAATGGGAAAGAAACACCTATGGTATGTGGTTTTACTTTTACAGATGGCAATAACACGTTCTCTGACAAAACTTTGTATCGCTCTGCCATAGGCAAGCTCAATTTTATTCAAAGAGTTTCAAGGCCAGATGTAACTTATGCTTTTCATTTTCTGGCAAAATTTGTAGAAAAACCCACTACCCAATGCTTCAAAGCTCTTAAGAGAGTGGTGATGTACCTCAAACACACAAAACGTTATAGGTTGGAATTTACACCATCTATTGACAAAGGTTTTGAAATATATTGTGATGCATCTCATGCTGTAGAGCAAAATAATTACAAAGGTACATCTGGTATGGTTTATTTTTATAATGGGTGTCCTTTTGAATGGAAAGCACAGAATCAAATGATTAATTGTCTTTCTTCAACTGAAAGTGAGTTATATGCCTGTACTCAGGCCATCCGTGATATAGAGTGGTATTTACAAATATTTGAAGACTTAAAGATGCCAGTATCACTCCCAGTAAAAGTTTATCTCGATTCCCAGAGTGGACTTGCTATCCTGTGCTCAGAAACCAACACACAGCGCACTAGAGTGTTGAGATTACGTTTACAATTTGTAAAGAATTTGATTGCTGACAAAACAATTGTTTTTGAATATGTCCCCGGTGACAGACAAGTTGCAGACATCTTTACTAAAGCACTTCCAAAAGTTGCGCATGGAAGACATGTACAAAGTTTGTCTCTGTTTCACAATAATGAACTGCAGGGGATATGTTGAATGATTGTGTAAAAGTGTCATTATTGTTTCACTGTACCTTTAAGAGTCAGGAAAGATTTAATGACTGGGGCTCTGCAGCTGTGGAGCAGCTCTACAGGTGTTGCTGTGAAGCTGATGATGCAGGGTATATCAGGGGTGTTGTGTGTTGCCTCTGTGCTGGGCGTTTTCCCAGTGTGCTCTTGGTGGGTGGTTTGGTTGTGTGGGTATTCTGTGTAAGCCTAATTTAATTTTTTGTAATTTTTCCTTTCTCCATTAAACCAAGCATTTGTTTAAGTCTTGGTCTCTATGTGTAAGTTTCTCAACCAGTTTCTGCTGATTTTGCTTTTAACCCTAACACAGCTAACTCATGGCCCATGAAATTCATTCATCCCCCAAAAGGTTTTTCTGTGGTCCCTCAAGACCACCACCCCTCTCTTCTCCAAAATGTCATTTTTAAACGTCTGTGTGTGTTACAAAAAAAACCTGAAGGTTTCCCTTAAACAATTTTTGAATTGACCACTTCATACTTAATAAGGAGCTCCTGGAGGGTTAATCATGCTACCCTTGGCCTGGAAAAGTTTAGCCACCCTTGTGCATGGCTCTATGATGTGTTACTGCTACCGTGTTTCTCCAAAAATAAGACACCGTCTTATATTTATTTTTCCTCCAAAAAACACATGGTGGATTATTTTCAGGGAGGGGATGTCTTATTTTTTTAATTAGGTATGGTACAGTTTAACCTACAAGGTTAAACTGCCTATCACTATGGCTTATTTTCGGGGTATGGCCTATTTTCGGAGAAACACGGTATCAACCCTGTCCGGCTCCATCCTTGTGTTCAGTTACCCTGGATATGAAGATGAGAATAGGATAAAAGAGGTAATTTCTGGGGAGACAGTGTGCATGTGCCTTCTCAGTAGCATTACCTTCTTACTGAGGATTCTGCGACTGGAAGTTGCAGTCTCACCTCTGCAGGAAAATGTGCTGCACTGGAGTCCTCAGGTGAGCTGCTAGATCAGGCTTCCTCAAACTCTGCCCTCCAGATGTTTTTGGCCTACAACTCTCATGATCCCTAGCTAGCAAGACCAGTGGTCAGGGATGATGGGAATTGTTGTCTCAAAACATCTGGAGGGCAGAGTTTGAGGAAGCCTGTGCTAGATCCTTGGGGACAAGGTGAAGGAGGAACATCCTCTACTGTGGGAAAGAGGAGGCAGGTGGTAGCACTTGCAGCAATGAGGCAATCGAAGCTCCCCCTCTCCTCCTTGATCATGCTTGCAAACATTTGAACATGGAAGCTCATGTCGGTGGGAGGCTCCTGTTCAAATAACTGTGACCTCTATTTCAAGTCCCCAGGCTGGTTGTTTCCCAACATAAGAACTCAATTCGTTGCTTTATTCAGTCTGCTGAGGAAATCCCATGGTTTATGCACTGCTATTTTTGAATGAGCTATATTTGGGGGGGGGGGTATCGCACTAGAAAGGTGCCTACCCACTTCAAAGACCAACTGGTGACAAAATGTGGCCAGACAAAATGTAAGCAGCTTATGAGCCAGATGTTCAGCCCAGCCCCCTGCAAATACAAAGTTCTGAAATACAAGTTCTTTTAAAGCAGCAGGTACAATTTCATTGCAAATTAGTTTGTTTCACACCATGGGAAATGTTAAGTGTCTTCTCAGCTATATCTCAAGGGAATGACTGGGAAAGCGCATCTGTTTATTTTTAGAGTTTACTCTAGTTAATCAAAAGAATGCTTAAATAATTTCTGAAATCGTGTAGCTTTAGTTCTTGTCAGGAGTACCTGTAAGATTGAGAACAAGAGGCTGCTAACCAAGGCGAATCAAATTATTATTGTTTATAATAGTTTTTGTTAAATTTTACATCTTAAAATAAACATTTTACATACTGTTAGCTATCCAATGACTTACCTCCTCTTTCCATAGTTCATTTTATTTATCTTTCATTCCTGCATATTTTGCTATAACCATTTTAGTCAGCTCTCCACTTTTACATCCCTCAAACATTAATTACACTGTTGAATTTATATTAATGCTGGCAGCGTTTTCAGCTGTGTACAATTATTTTCCATATACCCAATGAATATTTTCCACTCTTCTTTGAACAGATGTTCTTCTTGCTCTCTTATTCTATATGTTAAACCTGCAAGGTCTGCATAGTCTAACATTAATTTGCCAGTCCTCTTTGCCTGGGACCTCCCTCACTTCCCATTTAGGGTTGCCAGACTCCATAGTGGACAGGACTTCTGTGCCTTTAATTGCCCTGCTCTCTTTTGAGTCTGGAAACCTTAAAGAGAAACCAGCAGACCCTTTGTTTAATTTCTAAGCAAAGGGTCTGCTGGTTTCTCTTTAAGGTTTCCAGACTCAAAGGAGAGCAGGGCAATTAAAGGCACAGAAGTCCTGTCCACTATTGAGTCTGGCAACCCTATTTCCATTTGGGGGCTAACAAAACTCAGGCCGCCATTGTTGCATACATAAATAAATTTTGCTGGGACTTCAGTCTGAATTATTCCCAACAAAAAGGACTCCAGTCTTTTTAGGAAAGTTATCTTAAACATTATTTTTCATCTCATTATAGATCACTTCCCAAGGCAAACCAAGCCATGTGTATTTTAGAATGAATAGATTCACAGCACCTGCAAGTTTCAGCAAAAGGTGTGGATTCTGAACACATGAGCAGGGATGAGGATACTAAGCTCCACCTTCATTGCCTTCTTTGTCTCCATTAGTTGGTGGACAGACTCCTGAAACATTGAGCCTTGTATACTTGGACGCTCCCTGCATGCATTAAAATCCTGGTCTACAACCACATAATAGTGAAGGCCAAATGCTTTGGTCACTGCAGAAGTATACACACAAAAACTAGAAATCCAAAAATGGGAGCAGTTCCTAGTACTACCACCCAAAAAATCCAGTGACTATAGAATGTGAGCATCAGATGGAAAAGAAAAGAGGCAGGTTGGAGAGTGGATTGACCTGCTTAGAAGTAATGTCTCGCTGAAACCCTGAACAGCAGCCCACTCTTAGGTTGTGATGATACACTGCAACATTTTTTTGTTGCAGGCCCCACTAGTACTCTTGTTTCACCAACAGTAGTTGGTGAGAATCTGTGCTTAGTACGAACTGTAACAGAAGTCCTACAATTGCACAACAATCCCCCTACAATTGCACAACAGAGCACGCGATTCATCTGCCTCAAAAAATCCGTAAGAAAATACGAACACCTATAGGCACTAGAAATACAACAACTAAAGCCTTTGCACAACTGTAATGCATATACATTTGGGCCGCAAATCAATAGTTAGATGCTTTTTTCCTATTAAACCGCTTGCTGTAGACAACATTATTTTCCCGGAAACCATAAGTACTTATTGCCCCCAAATTTGCTGTCAATTGAAAATATATTAACTAATATTTTCCCAGCTTAACAGTAACTCTGGATGAAAAATATACTTTAGCTACTAAAAAAAAGCAAAATAAAACCATTAAACAAAAAAAAACCTCTGTATGAATTTCTTTATTGTTGATAAGAATTAAGTGCACTTTATATGTAGGGAATGTGAGAGTTACAGCGTCCTTAGCTTATTTTTGCCCATTGAGCTATCCTGACTATTCAGCTCACACAAGAGTGCTAGGCTAAAGTATTATTTAATAGATCTGGGGTGGGGTGTGGCAGAAACAGCTTCCCAACAATGGATTAGTCTTTTAAAAAAAATATTTAACTGTGACACAATCAAGGATATTTTTCGCTTTCCCTAGCACCCCACCCCACCCTACCCTGGGCATTTTTTTTAACAATAAAAAGCCTTGCTGCCACTTTTGGCATAATCTTGGCTGCTCCAGCTTCATTGCTTGGACAAAGAATCCTGTGAAAATGCTACTACATCATGTAGTAGCATTGTTCCCAGGGTTACCTTAGGGAACCCATCGTTCCCCATCGGCTACCTAGTATTTTAGGTAAGATTGAAATTCTTGAAATGTGATTGCCCCCAGTAGTCATTGAATTATTCCCTTCCCCTCCACCTGGGAGGAATGGCCCCACAAACGTGGGAAGGGGATATTTGTCACAGCTTTAATCAGGCTGACAGTGAGAAGTGGGCTTCTCTAGGAGAATAATTGCATGATGTAGGCATGGAAAGGATGGCTTGGGGTGAATTATGCCAGGAAACCAATTATGTGGGAAGAATGATGTTCATGGAGATTGGTGTGGGAGCTAAGGTGACTGCTTGCCTATGATTAAGCCAGTGTCTAGAAAGAGAGAGAGAAGGTGGTTTTGCCCCACTCCTAAATGTCTTGACTTATGCTCACTTACTTTATGGTACATATAACTCCAGAGGAGCCATGAAGAATTAAGCCAGATGAAGAATTAAGCCATGTCTCTTGGGCATGCCAGAGGATGACAAGATTGTTAATAACTTGAATTGGTGTCAATACAGAGCAGTTCCCAAAGAGTCCTGAATTCAGTAGCACTGAACTCAGCTGGCACCCATAATACTATTTATTGCTCCATTATTTATTTATTTATTTATTTATTTATTTATTTTGTTTAGTAATTGCTTAGAAAAAAAGAATTCAAAGTGGCTTACAATAGTAAAATCGGCAAATAATAAAAATGTGAAAACATAATCATGAAAATTGAAAAGTAAAGCAGTAAAATAAAATACCCCAACATATCTAGTATTACTTACAAGCACTTGGTACAGAAAAGTGTTTTTTAAAAAAAACAACGAAACACGCTAAGAAATCACCATTTTCAGCTGACTGCAAACTATTTTGCTTATTAACACTATCAATTACTAATTCAACAGTAATTTTATCACTACCCTCATATCTAGTGTTAATTGTTAATTCATGGCAGTTCTGATTACTTCTTTTGTTTGCCTTGCATGGCTCTGTTATTATATCTGAATAAAATTTCCCTCGTGGGAGGGAACCAGGGGTGGCTTTCCTCTGTGGGGAAAAGTGTAAAAATGAACTTTGCTATGTACAGACTTTATTTGCAAGCTGCTTATAACCTCTATCCCTTTACAATATGGTGGTACATCTATAGAGAGAGATCCAGTTGAGACAGGTTGTCATTGCCAACCCCCATTAAGCAGTCTTGAAGGCGCAAGAGGCAGTTACTCTTGTTGACCCTATTTAGTTTTAGGTCTGATTAGTGCCTGCATGTGAGATCTCCTGGGAACCACATTATGTTACCTTGAATTACATGAAATAAAATTTATCAGTAAGATGCATCTCCAAAATATTCCTTTTGGGTGGCACCATGGATAATATTGCTCATACATGACGGATCAGTTGGGAATCAGGAAATGGATTGTCTTATGTTATTATAGTGCAAGAACCTTTCTACAGTACGGCACACCACTTTGCTGGCTGTGGTGTACACTGTGGTCTCGATTGCATGGGTAGAACGAGGTAGGGTTGGTGAGTGGGCAAGCTGTTCTATCCAGAGAGGGGAATTGACCAGAGCATATCTGCACAGCTTAATCCACTAAGCCAAATACAACCCCACCTACGTGTAACAGTATGTCATATACTTACCGGTAGTAAACCTCCACTTGGCACTGGAAAAACAGTATTTGACAGATCACAATAAGGTTAGTATGGCACATTTGGCTTTGTAGGTCACATGTTGGGTGGAGTCTGTGTAATAGGTGAGATATTAAAGTAAATAAATGAATACATTTTGTTTATGTTAGAATTGTGTGTGATTTTTTGTCGTTGCTAGAAGTCAGGGTGCCTACTGTGTTCAAAGCCTGCAATAAATGTTGCCTTGATGGGTTTCACGGAGGTCATATGCAGTAATAGTTACAGGTAGGTAGCCGTGATGGTCTGTCGTAGTAGAAACAAAATATAAAAAAATCCTTCCAGTAGCACCTTGGAGACCAACTAAGTATGTTATTGGTATGAGCTTTCGTGTTCAGAAGAAGTCTGCATGCACACGAAAGCTCATATCAATAACAAACTTAGTTGGTCTCTAAGGTGCTACTGGAAGGAATTTTTTGATGCAGTTAATTTTTTTTATTTTGATGTGTTAAATAGGTTCCTTGAAAGGTATTTATCTTATGGTTCCGGTTTCCGCCGGCAGGAATGGCGGACCTGTTTTCCATCCCTCTGACCTTCGTAAGGAATTTGGCGGTTGCTAGGGGAGTAAATGGCAACCCCCTACCCTCTCCGGGGGTTACGGAGAGGGGCCGCTGGCCCGCGATGCCCCCAGACCCACTCCGACTGTTTATGGAGTGGGGGGAGCTTGGGCTGAAAAGCACTTACGAGGGCCAGGACTCCCGGACGCTAATCTGCATGGCGGGGATTTCCATGGTTAAAGAAGATAATTAGGCTTAAATCTATGGACATACTTCAGAAGGAGGGGAAGAAGCGCTGTTTACTGCTGAGAAATCTATGCTGCTGAGGGAGAGGAGTTAAAGGCTGTATATCATCTGGAAGAAGGATTGATGGGGACGGAGCGATAAGGGAATGGAGTTTTATTTTTCTTCATATGAGTTACTTCGTACCTTCCCAGACGCGATGTCCTGGCTTGTTTGGAGTGAAAGAGAAGCAAAAGACTGTGTGAGTTGAACTTTATAAACTGTTGTTACTGAGCATATTTTTTAAAGATGTGGAGTTGCCGATGAGAAAAGCCCCCCCCTAGTCGGACGGAAGGAGTCCTGGACGCGTTCGGAGGATTTATGAGCTGTGACGCACTTTGAATTGGAGCAGCGACCTGAAGCTAAGTTCAGCTATAGGGCAAGGAGATCCATTAATTTACCAAGAGTTTATGGTTTGATGTTTGGGTCTTCTGCCTGGAAAAGCTGTAAATTTTATAAAGATCGTTAATCTTCATGACTATGAGAGAAAACGAAAGTGATTTGAGCTTTTTAAGATGGCGCTGCTTCGACGCAACAGGGAGCTGCAGACTAAGAAGATTTATGGGGAGGCTGGACTGATTAACCCACACAGGAGAAAGAACATTTGTGAAACCTCGTTTGATATTTATCTCAGCAGCTGGGAAACAATCGGTTGAAAGTGGAAAACATCTATGTGACTGTAAGGGGAAGATCTGGATTATTATGAACTTGGAGGACGATTTGAACTTTAGAAAAAAGACGGCAGTGGACGGTTGCGAGGAATCCCCAATTTCTTGAAGCATGGGAACCCAAATAAAAAATTCTTTAGACGATTTGGCATAACATTCGGTTTGATTGATATATATATGTGTATAATTTGAAATAATGAATGTGATATAATTGGTTTTAATTGGAAAATTAATAAAATATATTTTTTTAAAAAAAAAGAAAGGTATTTATCTTAGTAGATTCACAGCTATTTTCCTGCTCGTTGTCTGGATTAGCCATAGAGCTCTGGATAAAGCACTGTGCAAGATGTTCATGCCATAGCATGTGTGAGTGAGTGAGTGAGTGAGTGTGTGTGTGTGTGTGTGTAAGCAAGATGTTCCCAGTTTTTGTAAGGTTTGCTGTGAAATGCACTTGTGATTATACTTCATGCAGATTCCTGCCCTGAGCTAAGGGCAGGGAACAGGATATTCATGAGAAATACAGTCCTTGTTATTCTTTAGTACTATTTAGTACTCCTCCATGATAATATGACAGCAACAATCGCAGGTAACAATGGCTCTCAAAGTGAACCATTCACAGTGGGATCAGGTGTTAAACAGGGTTGTGTTATTGCCCCAACTCTATTCATTATTTTCATTGCCATGATCCTACACTTTGTTGAAGGGAAACTCCCCACTGGAGTAGAAATCATTGAACAGATGGAAAGCTCTTCAATCTGAGCAGGCTGAAAGCAAAGAGTAAGGTTACCGTAACTTCCGTCATAGAGCTTCAGTATGCTCATGACAATGTAGTGTGCACGTGCACACGCTCAGAGGATGATCTCCAAACCATCCTAAATATCTTTGCAGAAGCTTACAAAAAGCTTGGCCTATCACTCAACATCCAAAAAACCAAAGTGTTGCACCAAATACAAAATAACCCCTCTGTGTTAGGATTTCATAGTAGATTCTGTTCCACCTTAAACAGGAACAGGCTTGGCAGAGGATGTTGAATGTATCACATGATATATATTTCCGTGGGTTGTACTATTGTAATTGTGATGTGTTAGTTAGTCTTGCTTTCGCTTTGAGGATGGAGACAGACATGTTTGGTCTATCTTCCGAGATGCTTTAGATGCTTTGTAATAAACGCTTGTAAATATGCAAGGACTTCTCTCTGAGTATTCCTTCTGCTGCTGCTGCTGCTGCTGCTGCCACACCACGCTAACGCTGGAGATGAGCTCTGCTGATTGCGTGCTTAGGTCACTGAGACCTTGAGTCGTGTTCTCTGGGAATCACCGGGACTAAGGAGAAGAGGAGGCTGCCGGCTGGACCTCCCAATGGTGATATCCCAACACTCTGCAGTGCCACAAATCCAACTCAATGGTGTAATGTTGGAAAATGTTGATCACTTCTCTTACCTAGGCAGTTATCTTTCTAAAAGGGCCAACATTGATGTCGAAATCCAGTATCGCCTGAGCTCTGTGAGTGTGGCTTTCTCCCAACTGAAGTGTTTGAGGACCGGGACATTCGCAGGGAAACCAAAATGCTTGTTTACAAAGCTATTGTACTACCAATCTTACTATATGCTTGTGAAACATGGACCACTTATAAACGTCATCTCCAATTCCACGAAAGATTCCATCAACGGTGTCTCCGAAAAATTTTTACACATCTCTTGGGAAGTCAGGCGAACTAATATCAGTGTACTGGAAGAAGCAAAGATCACCAGTGTTGAAGCAATGATTCTTCAACATCAACTTCTCTGGACTGGTCATGTTGTACAGATGCCTGATGATCGTCTTCCAAAGCAACTACTCTATTCCGAACTTAAAAATTGAAAGTGTAATGCTGGTGGTCAACAAAAGAGATTTAAAGACTGTCTCAAGGCAAATCTTAAAAAATGTAGTATAAACACTGACAACTGGGAAGCACTGGCCTGCAAGCGCTCCAGTTGGAGAACAGCCTTTACCAAAGGTGTCATGGGCTTTGAAGACGCTCGAACTCAGGATGCAAGGAAGAAACATGCTCAGAGTGGGTGAGGGAGCACCAAAAGCAAAGAGCAGCTACCACTGCATCTCTTAAGCCCTTCTTTATGTTGTGAAGAATTCAACGCATTGGAGAAATTGAAACTGAATGATGTATGTGCACGCATGTATAATTTTAATACTGAATTGTAATAAGTGCTGGACAAAATAAAGGTCTAACCCTGCAGCCATCCACATTCCCTTCCACCCTTAGGCTGTTCAAAATGGGCAATAAAGTAAACAATGCTTTCATGTTCTGCTTCCCTAATCTACATCCTTGTGACAAATGGTTTTGCCCTCCTGATTGACACCTGAACCCTCCCAGGTCAAGGCTGGCTCCATAAGCACAGTTGCAATTATTCTCCTTACCTGGCAGCATTCCCCTTTCTGAACTGCAGCAAAGACTGACTAGTGCCGGAAGGGGGCTGTCATTTAGTTTGTTTTCTGTTTTTAATTTACTTGCTGGTGCAAAAATTGATCCCCCTGGAAGTCTCTGGCCTCTGTATATTCACACCTATCGGCTTAATAGAAATAAGAAAGAAAGAAAAAAAACCCAACCACTGCTACTTCTCAGCAATTTCATTATACAAATCAATTATCTGCACTTTAATTTCTTTATCCCCCCACTTCCCAGCTTTTATTTTGTTGAGCTGTTGGGCCATAGGCTGTATCTGAAATGCTTCCATATACATTTGCATTCAGCTGAGCAACAGACGACAAAATGGCAGTACTTGGAGAGAATTAAAATAAATTGTCTGTATTTGGGTGGCAAAGAAAAATTCTGATGCATTTCACACAGCTATGTAAAGCTTTAGCGCAACAAAGGAGGCAGTGTGTTTTGCTGGACAGCAGAGAAGGAAAAGGCATTTTCTAGATGACACCAATTTAAATCATTCCATTCCCTGCCCCATTTATAAATGCTTATGTATTATTATTTTTTAAATCCCCTTTCCTGAAATGTTTTCCAGGATTGTCCTCGTGAAATAGCTGTGGTGCTATGGCTAGGAGAAAACTCCTATATGGAGCTGGAGCTGCAGGTGGTATACTCTGATATGGAGCAACTTATCACCACTTAGGATCACCCCACTTATGCCTGTGTCTTGCTGTAGGCCAGGCATCCCCAAACTGCGGCCCCCCCAGATGTTTTGGCCTACAACTCCCATGATCCCTAGCTAACAGGACCAGTGGTCAGGGATGATGGGAATTGTAGTCCAAAACATCTGGAGGGCCGAAGTTTGGAGATGCCTGCTGTAGGCACTTGGGCTGCATTATAGCTGCAGCAGCTGAGATCTCTACACCCCTGGTACTTGTAAGCAGGCTCAAGGACAAAGATATACCAACACCTTCCTTTAGACATAAGCTAATCTAAAATTATGGGCAGCACAACTGACATACCTAGGCAGGCCTGGTGCTCTCATCCTGCACTCTCAAGAAACAAAACCCTACAAAACCCTTAGCATTACACATCCCCCCACCCCACCCCACCCTCTGCACAATAAACCACAACCCCAAATTTTCATTTTTTGAAAAAAAGACTTGCTTGCTTGCATTTGTAAGAATCTGTGGTACGAGGCAAAACATACTGGCACCTTTTCTCTTCTTTCAATGAAAAGCTAACCTATGCCTCATTTTAAGTGTTTTACTCTCCCCTGCTGCCCTAGGGAAAATATAATGCAGAGGTCCATGCTACAAATTCCTTGTACTGCAGTAAATCCTTTACAGTACTGTGTGCCAAAAAGCTCAGAATGTTAGGACTTGGGCTTTGTACACTTGCACTCGCACCTTGAATTGAGCCCAGTAGCACACAAGCAGACAGCAATGTGCTTTTAGAATGGGTGGCATATGGTCACATTTCACTGTCCCCTTAGCAGCTGGGCAGCATCATTCTGCACCCACCGCAGCTTCCAGATTGTCTTCAAGGGTAGCCCCATACAGAGTACACTGGAATAATTCAGTCATTAGGTCATGGTACCATGGGTTACTGAAATCGGACTATCCCAGTCCTGGAAACAAGCAGTTCATACCACTAAGGCCACCTGAGCCTCCACTGATGGCATTGGGTAAAGCAGTATCTAGGCAGTATGTGGACCGAGAACTCCCAGAAGTGCAAGCTGGATTTCGAAGGGGCAGAGGAACCAGAGACCAAATAGCAAACATGCGCTGGATTATGGAGAAAGCTAGAGAGTTCCAGAAAAACATCTACTTCTGTTTCATTGACTATGCAAAAGTCTTTGACTGTGTCGACCACAGCAAACTATGGCAAGTTCTTAAAGAAATGGGAGTGCCTGTTCACCTCATCTGTCTCCTGAGAAATCTCTATGTGGGACAAGAAGCTACAGTTAGAACTGGATATGGAACAACTGAGTGGTTCAAAATTGGGAAAGGAGTACGACAAGGTTGTATTGTCTCCCTGCTTATTTAACTTATATGCAGAATTCATCATGCAAAAGGCTGGACTAGATGAATCCCAAGCCGGAATTAAGATTGCTGGAAGAAATATCAACAACCTCAGATATGCTGATGACACAACCTTGATGGCAGAAAGTGAGGAGGAATTAAAGAACCTTTTAACGAGGGTGAAAGAGGAGAGCGCAAAATATGGTCTGAAGCTCAACATCAAAAAAACCAAGATCATGGCCACTGGTCCCATCACCTCCTGGCAAATAGAAGGGGAAGAAATAGAGGCAGTTAGAGATTTTACTTTCTTGGGTTCCATAATCACTGCAGATGGTGACAGCAGTCACAAAATTAAAAGACGCCTGCTTCTTGGGAGAAAAGCAATGACAAACCTAGACAGTATCTTAAAAAGCAGAGACATCACCTTGCTGACAAAGGTCCATATAGTTAAAGCTATGGTTTTCCCAGTAGTGATGTATGGAAGTGAGAGCTGGACCATGAAGAAGGCTGATCGCCGAAGAATTGACACTTTTGAATTATGGTGCTGGTGGAGACTCTTGAGAGTCCCATGGACTGCAAGAAGATCAAACCTATCCATTCTGAAGGAAATCAGCCCTGAGTGCTCACTGGAAGGACAGATCGTGAAGCTGAGGCTCCAATACTTTGGCCACCTCATGAGAAGAGAAGACTCCTTGGAAAAGATGTTGGGAAAGATTGGGGGCACTAGGAGAAGGGGACGACACGAGGACAAGATGGTTGGTCAGTGTTCTCGAAGCTACGAACATGAGTTTGACCAAACTGCGGGAGGCAGTGCAAAACAGGAGTGCCTGGCGTGCTCTGGTCCATGGGGTCACGAAGAGTCGGACACGACTAAACAAAGCAGTATCTCCCAGCTTTGTACCTCTCCGTTCAGATGCAATTCCACCAATAATATATCGTGTTTTTCCCTTTGGAACACATACTAGAGAACCAAATGTTTGCAACTGTGGGAGGGGTAGGGAATATCATGGCAACAATTGAGCAGATGAAAGCACTTCTCATGTAACTCTCAAGAGCTTGGCAAAGGGCTGGGGAGAGTGGAAAAGCTGGAAGGGTGCTGTCCTGGAAACAATCCACACCTTTCCTGGAAGTCCTCTCTCACACCCCAGAAACCTTTCAACAAGAGTTTTTAAGAGTAAGTGCTGATAATTCCCCCCCCCATGAGCCTTCATTGGAATAGCTGCTGTCAGGCACAAAACATCTTGCCCAGGCCTTGGATATTTGAATTTTCTGTTTGAAGAGTTTTTTATTAAAAAAAAAAACCACACACACATCCTTGCCATAGCATTAGCTGCTTTGAAGCAACCCCAGGTTTTGTTTGTGTTTTCTTATCTGATTGCGATGGAACTGTTTTCATCACTAATTTTCAGCTGACTCCTGCATATTTTGGAAATAGGCATTTAATAAATAAAGCCATAGGAGATGAGTGCTGCATCCCTGGGAGGAGAACCATTTATTGTTCCTAACCCCCTTGAAGAACTTTGAGCCCCCTGCCCTTTTAAGCTCCTGATGGCCAAAGGGGCTGGAATGATGAGGCTTGGCGGACAGATGATGCACTGCTCTTGACAGTGCTGAAATCCTGCCCCATGGCTTCCTGCTAAGTAATGAGGCATGCTTCTGCAATCACTTCAATGGCAAACTCTACAAAATCACTTTGGGTTTTTCTTTCCTTCCCTCCCTCCCTTTCGCCCCCTTTTTTAAATCTCATACATTTTAAGCAAAGAAGGTGGCTCTTGCATCTGCATTTAACATCCCGCTTGATTAGATCTTGTCAGGCTGTCTTTAAATGCTATCTCAGCCTGGAGGTTCTTGCTGCAGCCTGTAATTAAAGGAAGAGCTTGTTCAGATATCTTACCTGATTCCTCAGCCCCTTCACAGCTTCACAGGAATGGCTGACGCATTGCGACTGGTTGGATGCTATGCATACATACACTGGCTTTCCTCAGAGATTGAATTGGCAGTGTAAAAATAATCTGTCAAAGTGAAGGGAAAGTAAATAGGCCTCAGACAAAAATCACCACTCTGGTAAATCCTGTAACCACCAAATTAGAATGAGTGATCCTCTGTAGACAAAGACTTTTATTTTCACCAATAACTCAGCATGTTGGCTTGGTTCTAGCTACATGGGTGTCCTATAACTTACTGCTAAGCAATGAAATCTGCTCAGCAATTGATTGCACTGTAAATTCTGCAAAAATCACTCTGAGCCTTCAGGCTGGCAAGAATGTTATTCCACCTCTGCAACAGACAGAAGTTCAGTTTGCAAGTAATACCAAACCATGGTTTAACATGATGTGCACTAGCTGGAATGAACCTGAGCAAAGCCTTGGGCACACACACACACCACTTTACTGTCTTCCTTCCAGGCAGCTGGGAGAAGGACTTCACCAGCACCGTCGTGCCATACAAACCAGAGGTAGTGGTATAAAACAAATTGTGATTAGCTAAACAAGCAGGCTTCATTGCCTGTGGTTTGAAGTTGGCTTGTTGCTTTTTAAAATATTGAACCATGGGCCATGGTTCATAGAACACAACAAGACAAGATAGTGTGAAAGCAGAACTAGATGTTGGTCAAGTAGTCTATGCAAAGATAACCTAAGCTGTGAAATTTCTCTGACTACTTCTCCCTGCTCTCCAAAAATGTTTTCTTTTTTAAAACCCTACCAGAAGAAGAATTCCACTTGGCAAAATGTTCTCCGCTTACTGCCATTCCTTGCTCCCTGAAATGCAGCACAGTGTCCTAGAATAGCATTAGGTTTAAAGGCATAGTAGGGAATGCAAAACAGTGTACAGTTACTGCTTCTGCCATTTACAGAAACAGCCAAAAAACAAACAAAAAAACCTCTTGGGGGGGATTGCTACTGCCAATGCTAATGATGAACCCACTCCCAAGAAACTTGTTGGAAAATTTCACCATCCCCCTGGTTAACATTGATTAAATGGTTCACCACCACCCATTTTCTCCAAAAAAATGTGTAGAGATTTTCAAGAGCCCATTCTATTGTAGTGTTACATGTGAACACAGTCATGGTACGTGTGGGTATACCCCACCATGCTTCATTATAAACTAAGAAGCTACAGGCCTTCCCTCTGACCATTGCTTGCAACTGGTGAGAGAGCCACATGTCGTTTGCCTTCGCTGCCACCAACCTCAAGTTGGCAGATCAGAGAACCTCCTGCCCCCTACTTAGCCTGGAATACTGTTTGATGACGCTGCCAAGAAACTGTCACATCAGCAGGTCACTTTGGAGACAAATGTGCACATCAGAATTAGACCAACAGTTATCAACTCAATAATGTACCTCTTGGAAACAAAGAACGTCTGGTATGGTTTAGCTTCTCTTCCTCTAGATGGTGCACATTTGCAGTACGTTCCTGGGAATAATATTAGCCCTATTCTGCGTTCCTTTTTCACTCATGAAAACAATGTGGGATTATGGTTTGATACCTTGCTGGCTCATACCTTCACATGCCCACTTTCACCAGCTTATGCAGTTAACCACCGAGTCCAGTGTGTACAAAATGTGATTCCTATTTTGTCAGTGTCATAGTACATTCATTTCTAATTTCTTCATCTCCTCTTGTATTTTTCTGTCTGACCTATTCCTTAGAAGAGTACCATGAAATAGTCTTGTAAGTGTCTAATGAGGATGTTTCATCCCAATCGGCTTCACCAGCTGTGCATGGTTCGTTACTGTATATAACAGCTACATGGATCTTATACATGATAGAGTCTCAGTTGGGGCGAAACAGGGGAATATCCAGGAATCCTTGTCGTTGTCTACCTGTGCCAGCATCTACCAGTGCCAGTTTCTTATGTCTACCAACCTTATCATCCTCGTTTTACACTTACAAGACTATTTCATGGTACTCTTCTAAGGAATACGTCAGATAGAAAAATACAAGAGAAGATGAAGGAATTAGAAATGGATGTACTATGGGACTGACAAAATAGGAATCGCATTTTGTACATGCTGGAATTGGTGGTTAACTGAATAAGCTACATTTTAATATGTTATGTCACAATGTTGATTTTGAGGTTATGAGAAGCTGTATATAATTTTGAGAAGTAGTTTCGTAGTAAATAACTTTACAATTGTTATTATACAGCCTATTATGTTTACGTTTTTTTCTCAAGTGGATTTGCGTTATATAGGCATTCTAGTGGTATTGATTTCACTTTCACCAGCAGTCAGTGTCTGGCAGCTGAGCGTAGGTGTTTCTGCTTCCCTAATGGAGCAATCTCATGAGAACGTAAAAAGAGCTTGCTTGACCAGACCCACCTAATCCAGCATCTCATTCTCACCGATGCCTGTGAGAAGCATGCAAGCAGAACCTGGCTCCCATGCACAGTTCTGTGGCTTCCCCTGCCCCACCCCCAAGGGAAATCAGGGGGGAGAGTAAGAGGAAATAGGAGTCATTGTGCTACCTTCCATTAACAGAATGCGCTATTTGAACCCAGGCCCCTGTGTGCGAATAAATGCCTGGATAGGATTACTATTGTTAATATATCTGTTGTGAACCACTTGAAGTATACCGTACTATTTGCAGAAACCTGACTTGACTAATACTCTGTTTCTCCCATGGAATGAAATTGACTTCTATAGGCAAGAACACATTTGAGATAGGAGCAAATTAGGGTCATTCCTAAACTACAGGCACCTTGAATTATGCTATAGATTGTATCTCTTCCCCCCCCCCCCACCACCACCTTGCATTTTATCTTTTGTGAGTCACTCAGACCTTCTTGGTGGTGGGAAGCAATGCATGAATTCAATTAACTAAATTACGGTAACTTAAATGTGGGAGAAATGAAGTGGCTTCCATTGGAAGGCATTACCGAGGTGAAGGCAAATCCTGGTCCCCGTGAGCAGCTCTAGCCTTAGGGACAGAGGATAGATTTTGCCCTAACTTCAACACCATCACAGATTGCAACCCGTTTTTGCCTACATATGCCAATGGAAGCCAACCTCCCTTAGGAAGGAAAGTAAATTCACCTCATAAAAGACTTTGAAGCACAAGGCTTCTCACAGGCTTGCTCCTTTAATTAAACAAGATCAGATTTGCATACAGAAGATGGTCATGGGAACCCATAAACCTTTAATTAATCTCTTTTCATAACAAGAACTGCTTTGGTAAGGGTGCTGAAAATGCTTTGCTACCTTGTAAGCCCCAGGAATGATGTAGCTGGTTCCATGTGTGCTAGAACAGCATTAAAATAACTCCTCTTTCATTATTGCAGTTCACATTACCTCTCTGTGGGCTTACCCTCTCTCTTTTCCATTTTCAGAGATTGGCTGATGCAGCTGAGAAATTTCAGAAAGCCCATCGTTGGCAAGACAACATCAAGGTAAACCTCTTTTTTTGTGGCCTGTCTCTTTGTCTGTGTCACACACACACACACACACACACACACACACTTACACACTTCAGTGTTACATGTGCTGTCAAAACCCTTCTTGCAAGTGAACTTTTTTGAAACCCAGATGCAATGGGTGTTTGTGTGTCCAACATAAAATAAGCATGACTGATGTAAGCACTTCTGTAAATGCATATGTCTGATAGAAGAAAGGCCTTCACATTCCAGCTGCTGCTCTGCAGTTCACAGGTCTTCTCCCACTATGTTTACAGCAGGGTTCGTATTACATTTCAGGCACTTTAGAGATGCGTGTGGCTCTATCAATGTGCTCGTGCCTTTTGAAATTCATTGTAGGTCAATATAAATATTAAGTGACCAAATTAAAATAAATTCTTGAATACAATGAGGTCCTTAAAATATCTTTCCCCCTCTGCTTCTCATTCTCCGAATACTTCATAAAGCCATTGTGTCTTCATTCTCTCTCTTTTCCACTTCCTTTTTCTTCCCCTGCCCCATCACTCCTTCTCCTTTCCAGCTCCTTGGTTTTCCAGAAAGCTCCGTATTTGCAGGTGCCCTGCTATTTGCTTGTTAGTCCCCCTGTACCGGCCAGCCAAAATGAAAGTGAATTCAGCCATTTTGAGCTTACTTTTAGTATCGCCTCTATCTGCATGTGCAGGTAATAAGATGAGGCAGACACCAGGAGATGGAGGTAAAACTGACAATTAAAAGCTTTGTTTTTGAGTTTCTGTGGAGAGCTCTGTTACGAAAGTGCCATCTTAATAGCGCAAGAGGCATGGTGTGCTAAGAGGTGGCCCAATAGGCAAGGGTTTGCTCAGTCCAGTTGCGGTGGGGGGGGGTTGGGTTCTCGCATATGAGAATACAATGGCATTCACATTTTAATAATATTTGATGCAACTCATTCCTGTTGGAGTTTGTTCAGGAGGAGGTGAAGAGCAATCTAAGATGGTGACAAGCAAATGTTGCTGTTTTAATGATTGCATTTGACTTTGTAATTATGGCGGCGCTAAAGCTCAGCAAGAAATCGTGGCATTCTGCTCGGAAATTCATTTAAATTGTAACAGGAAGACAAAAGGGAGGGAAAACTCCCTCCCTTTCAGAGATAGCATTAGGGCAAATAAGTTTCTTAAAGAAGGGTTCTTCTATCGGGGGGGGGGCATCAGACTGTCCCCACTAGATGCCGTCTTCATTCCTCTTCTATGCTTCTAGCACAGTGTTATGCAGAATATGTAGGGTAATCTGGTGGGACAGGGAATGAGAGAGCCTTAAGGAGGTTTGGCTTGATAAAGCTTGGGATCCCTTTCCGCCTTCTTTTTCAGCTTCTTCTCCTAATATAAATGAGCACCTTCATCACCCGAATCAACATCCAAACCTGCTGGCAGTGAAAGGATATAATGCTTTTCCTTTTGCTGTCTCTTAAGAAAAGGAAACCATATTTTGATAAACTTATTTAGAAGAATGGGATGGTGGTTGTGGGGAGCAAAAAGCTCCCCACAGTGAAGTTCACTAAAAGCAACAACAAAAGCAACAACAACAACAACAACATTGAAATGCTTAATCCTACCCCCTTGCCAAAACAATAGTTCTCCCACAGCAAAGGGCATGTTCCACAGCTTGCCATTCTGCTTGCTCCAGTGAGATACATTATTTTTTATAGACGTAACTTGACATTCCTTTTACTTCTCTAAAGGATCAAAGGGCAAGCACTCTGAGCACTGCTGAAGTCTGTTGTTATAACTTTACACCTGAGTGAGTTCGAGACCTGAGAGTCAACCAGAGCATCATTTGTGAAAAGACAAAGGGGTGAAACACACACTGAATGGCAATGTGGAACCCACTGAGACCTCTTGTGGCACAATGGGAATTTCTGTTAAGGAAGGAGGAAAGAAGGCAAGGACATTAGGGCCTGTGGTGAATGGGAAAATATGGAGTGTACATATGTGGAAAACAGGGAAGTGAGGCAGGAATGGAACCTGGAAGGACCCCAAAGAACATCTGAACATACTCGTGATTCTGGGTATTCATAGAACTGTGCTTTTGAAGCCCCAACAACCAGCAGATAGTCAGGATTTTGAATTGCCTTGCAAAACCCCTCTTTGGCCCACCCATGACTTTACCTTCCCCTTACCTGATGTCATGTATGATGTCAGGTGGAGGACAGGAGGGTGTGGCTTGACTAAAAATGGCCTGGCAGTCCAAATGCAGAGGACTGGTGGACCTAATGAGGCCCACAAGCCAGAAATTCCCCATTCTTGCTATAGAGGCTGCCCTAACAAGTAAGCCTTGACTTCTCAATAAATCAGAAGCTAAAACCTATTTAGGAAAGGGAAGAGTTTCATTTCGTATGGGAAATATAGAGTGGTTGGTCATTCGTGCACAGGATCCAAGGGCCTTTCCTGAAAAAATGTGCTTCTCTCCTGCATTTTCCCAGCACTCAAAATAGTTCTTCCATTGCCCTTAGAAGCACTGAGTGGAAGGTGGTTGCACCAGTGTCATGGGCATGGTGACTCTTATACCACTGCACACTTTGCCAACATAATCCTGCAACTTTAACATGTCTAGCAACAACAGCAGTCTGTGGTAGGCAAGGTTTGCTACCCATGTGTTTGACTTCTCTTCATTTTGTTTCATAAGCCTGGATTTATTCAGTGTTTTGCTGGCATGCCAAAGGCACAAATTGCTCTGCTTCACAAGTTATTTTCCCGCGTTGGGTAATTTTACTGTTAGTATGAATTATTTAAATATACAAAATGTCCATAACAAGTGCTGCTAAAGCAAACTGGCTTCCAGATTTTAGGCTTTGAAAAATTAGCTGGTTCTTTATAGGAATTGCATCCCACCCATCACCTCTTCCTCTGCAATCTTTAATGGTATCTGTAGGGGAAGCAGCTTTTAAAAATAGATCCATGCCTCACAATGAGGAATACTTAAAATACCTGCTTCTTCTCATTCAATCAGAGATGGGATAAGATGCCTGTGAAGAGTAGGTGTGAAATTCACTTTTTTCTATTCAGGTATCATTCAGATTTGTTATAACCCTAATGTAAGAGACTCTATGTCACTATTCAAAACTGTGTAGGTTTGATTTATTTAACTCTCGCTAACTTTGGTGGCACTATTTCCAAAAGCTATGTCAAGAATGAGAAACCTCTGGCCCATGCACCTAACCAAGCCCACTCTTTGGTAAAATCTTTTGTAAAATGTTTGGTTCATGCCAGAATATTCTCCCCAGTTTCTAAAATTAGGCATTGTGTGGAGAATATAAATGGGAAGAACCCAGGGTCAACTTATGAAACGTAAGGGTCATTAATTCAGGAAAGACAAAAGAAAGTAGTACTTCACACGGTGCGTAGTTAAACGATGGACTTTGATAGCATAATATGCAGTGATTACCACGTACTTGGGTGGTAGGTGTTAAGCCTGGATCCTTAAAAGAGGATTCGACAAACCCATGGAGGATAAGGCTGTTGATGGCTGCTAGTCATGATGGGTACAGCTTTGGGTTCAGAGTCAATAGGCTTCAGAATGCCAGTTGCTGGAGAACATAATCAAGATAATGCTATTGTACTGATAGCCTACTGGTGGGCCTCACATGAGCATCTGGTTGGCCACTTTGGGAACAGAGTGCTAGACTAGGTAATCCTTTGGTATGATCCACCAGGGCTTTTCATATGTTCTTAACTAACCCAGTGTTACGATAGACACCATAGTTTCTCCCTCCCTCTCCCTCTCCGCTGTATGTATGGGCATACCATGGCAACTATAGCTGACTTAATAGGCTATATTAGGAGCAAAGGTGGCCTTGAGCCTCTTCTGCCTGTAGCAAGAATAGAGCAGGATTCTTTCCACTTGGGTTATGCTTTCATCACTCCAGCTTCCATTTCCTTGAACCAAAGCCCACAACCAAGTGGATTTTATTGTTCCAGTTTACAAGAGAAATGCCCTCAGATGCCCGTTTTCTCCTTGGAAGACAGACAATATCTCTGGGCTTCAAGGTCGCCTCACTGACAACTCCAAATTGCTAGCTCTGAGCCTGATTCCCAAAGGAGCATCTCCACTCCCATCAAGATATTATTAACATCACTGGAGCACAAGCACAGGGAGCCAGAGGGCAGCCTCTCTGCTTTTCTGCATTTCAAAACAGCAAGACTAGCAGGCAATGGCTGACTCATGCAAGCAGACATGAAGTGAGCAGCTAAAGTTATTGTTCCAGGAAAGACAGATGAGCCCCCACAGCGCTGAGGTTAGCATGCTCCACCTTGAGCTGTCCCTTGATTTGGGGGCCTCAGAGCCTAGACCCTCTTGACAACATCAGCATCAAAGAAGGATTTTCAGCTTTACAATTTGGCACTTGTAATGGGCACCTGTCTGGTAAAATCTTTGGAACAGCATAGCAAATAGATTTTAAATGTATCTGTATTCTCTCGGTATCCACTTGCCACCATGCTGAGCGGCTTAGATGCCAGCCTGCCCTTGCCTGGTGTTTTCTTTGATGTAGCGACCCAAAGTATGTTCCATATTCGTCAGCTACAAACTTCCATTTCTGCAGATTATAATCACTGCTATATAGACTTTGGATCTTCAGGGCAATGCAAACACAGCGCTTATCCAGAAGGAAAAAGCTGCCGGTCAAAATAATCATTATAAAACCTTACAGTACAAGAAACAAAAGCCTGAATGATTCTGAGATTTGTGTAAAGTTTAAATAGAATTTACAATTCCATATTTGTAGGAGTTCCACAAATATTTCAGCATGTAGCAGCACAAGTTACTCCTCCTCAATTTCTCCAAGAGCTATTAAAGATTTTGCATGGCTTTTTAAACAGGAAGGGTAGATTCAAGGTATGGAATTTGAATCTAATCTTAATAGATTGGTACTAGAAATATGACGTAAACTTGTAAACAGTCGAATTGAATAACAATTGCACCAGCCTACCTAGAAAAGAAGATACTGTAAATAAATCAGGACTGAACATTTCTATCAAATTGTAATCTAATCATTAGTCATATAATTGATTCAAGAGTCTTAATTAATATCTTGACATACACAAGGCAGGCTAGATTATCATGAGGCTTTCGCATGAATGTGCAAATCTTCTGCTTAAAGCAGTCTGCTATGAAGTTAGTTTATGTACCTAGCACAGGAATAATTTGAATGATTTTGAGACCCCTCTGTCTGTGTTCAGCAGTGTCTAATCAAAGTGTCACAGGCTACTGCTGCAGGGTTGGGGGCACACTTGCTGTGGGAGTGAACAAAAGCCATCTTTGTGGGGTTACACCATGCTGGCTGCTGTTATCTGCTATTGGCAGGTACGTAACCTTCCTCCTGGGCTGGTGACAGCAAGAAGCACTGACCTTAGTGAACAATGCAAAGGCCTCTGTATGTGACTTACTCCCCCCCCCAAGCCATAGATGTTTTCTTGCCTGTTGTTTGTGACCCATGGGGCATTGTGCCATCATGCAAACATTAGCAAATCATATTTCATCTCTGTTATCTCAAGCATTCAGAACCCCCAGTATATAGAAGAGCTTAGAGACTCCACTCTTGCTCTCCTTCATCATCTCTGCTATGCCTGGTTAATTCATCTCCTGCACCACATCTATTTCTCTCTCTCTCCATATTTCTATTTCTCTCTCTCTCTCCTTCCTTATTCTTCCTCAAAATTATTGGGAGCTTAGGAAATTCAACAGGAAATAGCACCTGACTGCTATAAGATACAGCAAAAAGAAAGTAAGGGAATCTGCTTGTCTTTGAAAACTGGGGCCAAACAAGAGGCCAAGCAGTCTGGTCAAGGTTTGTTTGGAAGAGTGAGGGTAATTTCAATATCTTTGCAACCCTGACTTGTGAGTCAAGGACCCACCACCCGCCATAGGGATAAATAAGACACAAAGACACATTATTTTAGGCTAATGGACAAATAAAGGCCACAACTTTATTGGTTACAGCGTGCGAGTGGTATTGGCTTAGGCATTGGATAAAACAAGCAATGCATGACTCCACTCCGCTCAGGGGGGAGTCGTCATGAGGGTTAACACCCAGTGGGAGGAGCCTGTTGATGCAAATACAACTGAAAGCTTCCCCTGACGTCACCGGGGGTTGTGCCATGGCCCTAGCCACCAGCAGGACATCAGACAGGATCCATGACCTCCAGATTTGTTTAACGGAATACCCAAAATAGGAGAGGTAGGTGGATAGCCACAGCCTTACACAGTACACAACACAGTAGTACACAAAATCCGATGCCTAACCACCAATACCAGAAAGTTGTGACGAATTGCTACTAGGTAGGCGAAAAAACCAAGAGGTCGGTGCCAATTAGCCAAGTGGATAAAAAACTCCTACCAAGCCCCTTGGGCAACCAAGGCAACCAACTGAAGTCCATAGCAAGGTCAAAAGCAAGGAGTGATGACCTAAAGGGAGGGAGGAAGGGAGATCCGATGAAAGCAGGAAGCCAACTGGGGGTGGAGAGCTGCCGTGGCTGCTCAAATGCAGATAAACCCCGCCCCCCCCCAGCCAGCTCCATTGGCTGGCTGGAGGCTTGGCATGGCAGCAGGGATAGGCTAAGGCAGGGGGCCGAATACGCCCTCCTGCAGACGCGGGAAACGGCTCCTGCTCACAACTCCTCCCCTCTGTGAGGAGGAGAGATCTTCCCACCTTTGCCCTGAGAGCTTCTGCACCAGCTCTTGATGCATTCTGGAAGGTGATCAAGCTGAAAGCCTTTTCCTCATACTTAACCTCCATTTTCCCCATTTTATTTTATTTTTGTCTATAAGTGGGAGAAGTTGCAGGTAAGTAGCTGCAGGTAAACAGAGATCACTCTGCCTTTGAGCCTACTCTCCCCCCTTTCCCACATTTCAGGGGCTTTGTGCTCCTTTTGTCCTTCTGTTTCACTAAGTCCTGGTGAGGTTCTTTTTGGCATCTATGGATTCCTTGAACCCAAGCCTATCACCAGCAACGTAAATATGGGGTTAACTGCAATGCATGTGGCTCCTCTCCATTGTAGCAGACCAATGGGCAAAACAGAAAATAAAAGGGCAAGAGAAAATGAACAGGAAAGAGAGATTCTCGTGGATCTCTTTCTCTTCACGAGGATCTCTTCCTCTTCTCTAACTCCACTATTGATTCCCTTAATCTTCCTTCTTCCCCAACCCACTCTAAATACTCCCCATTCCAACTTAAAAAGGAAAAAAAACCTAAATGATTTTAAAATCCTCTTACTGCAGTTGCTGCCACTGCAGCTGCTCTCTGCTGCTAGCACATCCTGTGGTCCCTTTGCTCCTCTGAGTGTGTTCTACAAGCTGCCTGCCCTGATTAGCAGGAGATGGTGCTGATTCTGCAGAATTACAGATAAGCAGCAGTGAAAGAAAATTTCCTCTTGTACCAGAAAGCAACATTTGGATGATGGCTACAAAATCCATCCTCTGACTGCGCTCCCTGAGTCATTGTTGGGCAGTCCAGAATGGTCAAAGGCTTGGAAACAATGCCTTATGAGGAACGGCTTAGGGAGCTGGGTATGTTTAGCCTGGAGAAGAGAAGGTTAAGGGGTGATATGATAGCCATGTTCAAATATATAAAAGGATGTCATATAGAGGAGGGAGAAAGGTTGTTTTCTGCTGCTCCAGAGAAGAGGACACGGAGCAATGGATTCAAACTACAAGAAAGAAGATTCCACCTAAACATTAGGAAGAACTTCCTGACAGTAAGAGCTGTTCGACAGTGGAATTTGCTGCCAAGAAGTGTGGTGGAGTCTCCTTCATTGGAGGTCTTTAAGCAGAGGCTTGACAGCCATATGTCAAGAATGCTTTGATGGTGTTTCCTGATTGGCAGGGGTTGGACTGGATGGCCCTTGTGGTCTCTTCCAACTCTATGATTCTATGATTTCACCACCAGTCCAGGGGAAAGGGTATGCTCTTCTCTTCAGGCCATGCAGATCAATAAGCAAGCATTTCATCATTATCATCACCAGTCACACCTGGAGAATCAACAGCTTTTGTGGGTGCTATAAACATTTATATCCAGCTCATTTAAAAGGTGGACTTACAACAACAATCATAAAGAATAAAACAATAAAAGTGTAAAAAAAATATTGGTGACAGCAGAACATTTAGCAGCATCTGGAAAAGGGGAATGCAAAACTGCAAATAACAGTCTTCAGTCATTAAACATCACTGAGTTCATAGTAAGAAATATTCACAATGTTATGTAAAAACCTGGGCTCAGAATGAGCAGTGGGGAATGACTTTGTAGTGAGTTTTGTATTGCTGGGGCCACCACTGAGAACCTCCTGCTACAATGATGGAGTCTTAAGCAGTATCACCTTAGTAGGTCTCAAAAGGTTGAGGGGAAGGAGAGAAGAGAGACAGTTACTGCCTCCTAAAAGTCTTTTCTCTATATTTCCTTCTCATACAGAACCCGAGCTCTTCTCCCTTTAGCTATCTTTGATCTTCCTTTCATTCCCTCTGTGCTCTGGACCATGCCAACCTCTCTTATCCATGCAGTGTGCCAGGAGAGAAATGCCAGCTATGACTGGTGGAAAATGCCACAATTTTCCAGAGTGTTACTTGCTGAGACATTGATCGTTTGACATACTTTTCAACAGCAGCCCCTGTTTTCTGTTACATCTGCCTGCCAAAATCTCTGTCCCTATTTTGCCTTTTAGAGTTGTGTGTTTAAAATATTTTCGAAAAATCACTATATATGCAGCAAACTGTATGCCAGGCATCCCCAAACTGCGGCCCTCCAGATGTATTGGCCTACAACTCCCATGATCCCTAGCTAACAGGACCAGTGGTCGGGGATGATGGGGATTGTAGTCCAAAACACCTGGAGGGCCAAAGTTTGGGGATGCCTCCTGTATGCAGTTTATTTCCATCCTTCTCCCCCCGCCAAACAAACAAACAAACAAAAACCTAGCTGCCTATCTAAACAATAAATATTGCTGAATGCATTTGAGTTCCAGTGGGCCTTCTATAGCAAGGACAGCTAGAGATCCATTGTAAGATTAAATATTCCATTAAGTTACTGGAGATTTTTTTAAAAAGCGAACTATTTCACTCTGTTTACTATCACAGCTGCTTCAGACGCTAATATGGGGCAGGCTGTTAAAGAGTAAATGAGTGCAACATACAGCAGGGAGAAAAGAGCCTTCAGCAATAGTGGATATGTGTGACAGTGGAATGCAGGCACTCAAGCAGGGAGCCCTTGATGTGAGATGTACACAAGTGTCCCTGTTTTCATCTATGAAATGTTGGGGGGTATAGTGTGAGTCTTTTTTATTATCCTGTATTGACTTTTACTGCTTTCCCTCACATCCTTATCGGTGTCTCCCAATGTAAAGGACTGGGGCCCCCTGAATGCCTTGCATGCTACTAGGTACTTTCAGTGAAGAGCCTTTTTATTGTTTTCATTCTATTTTATTTCATTGCTATGCGTTTCTGTAAAGATACAGAGCGCCGCTAATCTCCATTCCCTAGTTGAGGAGCATGGATGCAGGTTATCTTGAAGCATATCTGTATTGGTATATCCTTTGCTGAACAGAGGGAGAGAATTAAAACATTCAACCCTTTCTTTGAGGCACGGCTACAATTGCTTTTGTTCAAAGTCCTGAGAAAAGGGAGATGCCATTAGGGACAGCAGTCTTGTTACAAAAAGGAAACTGTATAAATAGCTAAAACTAACTGTTATGCTCTCTGAGGGTACATAATATTGGGTTTAAAACAAAAAAACAAAAACCTGCCTTTGCTACAGTATCAGAACACCTCACCAATTTTAGTGTATACAGTATAGCTATAAAGAGAAAGTGTTAGAATTGAGCTTTCTAAACTTTTCATGTTGGTGACACACTTTTTACACATGCATCATTTTGCAACACAGTAATTGTTAGTTTTACTAGCAAGCCAGAGGGTAAACTTACCCCTTTCCAGCCTCGGGAGGAGCATGGGGAGCGTTCGCACAACACACTGCAATCTCATGACACACAGTTTGGAAAGCTCTGTGTCAGAAGAATGGCTCTGCACTCAAGAAGGGACCCTGTACTCTATAACCAACACACCCACAACACATTCCTATGCTTATCTTCATTTCATACATTTCCAAACTAGCGTTCGTAGAACTGGAGCTGCAAGGACTTACTTTACCCAGAATTGCATACAGAGCAGACAAGAGAGAACTTAGAGTTTTTTGGAACTGGAACTTATAACTCAAAGGCTGGGCATCTTTCTGTATAAGCCATAGCTGCATGCCAGCAGGGCATGTTGTATTAATAGTGAGCAAGTGGCAAGATGCTTCCTAAGGAGCATCCCCCATGGGCCTTATTTTCTCATTTGGACACATGCCTTCTCCCTTGGGCTGGTAACAACAGCTGTTCTCTTGCTGCCATGAGAAAAGGTTTGATTTTATACCTCCGTTCTTAAAGCTGTTTCTCAACGAGGAAGAACAGGAATGGCCTCCGCACAGAATCAATGTAGTTTATAACACTGTCCTGAAAAACACACGTTTCCTGCTGTTTCTCTTGTTGGGTCATTATTCTTCTCCTTTTCCTTGCTAATGCCCCATTGATGTTACCATTTCCATCAACATTTTACCTTGGTACTTCTGGCCTTGGTAGCTTAGGCAGCATTTTAGATTTGTTATTTTGCAGGAGTCTCTCAAAACCAAGCTGCACCGAGTCCTGATGATGCAGAAATGCAGGAGCGTTTGAGTCAAGGTATTAGGTCTATGTGCCCAGCTCTCCTCAGGAGGGAAGAGAGGTGTGCAGAATTCCACAGATGCACTCACACAGAGAGAAGATGTTTGAAATCCTGCATGCCTGAGGCACTCCAATGGCCTCAGAAGGTCTGAGGATAATCCCCCAGGCTCCATCCTAGCATCAAGCTTGAGAGGAGGCTTGGGGCTTGCCCATGTCGTGCTATGTTTCTGTGACACTTTTAGTTTCTTTAACTGATAGGCTAGCCTGTGTTCTGGAGCTGTTCAGAGTGCCTAGGAAGAACATTGTAGATATAGCCCTTGTCCGAAGCTTGATGCTGTGAGAAATAGTAATAATATAAATACTGAGATCCTGGCCGCCTGTTCTTGCCTGCTCAGTACATTCTGCCAGTTCTGCTCCTGGCCCCAGCCCCTGGCTCAGAGACCCTGGGCTGGAAATGTGGCATTGTTCCAGTGCAGTGGCAGGACAAATCCTCTATTGTACAGGTGAGGCTTCCTGTGTTTCCAAATAAAGGGGGCTTCCTTGACAACATAAGATTCTATGTCAATCCCCAGAATGGGAAGGTACGTTGGTGCATTCCCCACCCTCCTTAAGAGGCACCTTAGATGTCAGTCCTGGATTTTCCTCTCAGACCTCCTTCAAGTAGATCAACCAGGGCTCAGCATTTGTTTCAACAGGACTATAGTCCTGTGCATATTGACTTGGGAGAGGCCTCCACTGAACTCACTTTGCAGATGGACTGTAAGATCCATGGGACTCACACGTGAGCAAGAATTACTATAGTTTAAGCTGAAGAGGTGCAGGTTTTATCAGGGCCACCAAGAAGTGGCTACAGAAGTATTGATGTACATGTTCCACAGCCAGTTTTTATCTTTTAAATATGTCTCTAGCCCACCTTTAAAAACAATGCAATGAAGCAAAATAAACAGATACACTTCTGCATCTGCAACTTCTGTGAGATGAACCAGCCTGACAACTTCTACCCTCTACCAGCAAATGAACACCTGAATTTGCATATGGCACAAAGAATATGGAAACTTGGTGGTGGTGGTGGTGGTGATTATAATGATACTTTTATTATTTATATGCTGCCCATCTGACTGGGTTGCCCCAGCCTTTCTGGGCAGCTCCCAACAAACTATTTAAAAACCAATAAAACCTCAAACATTAAAAACTTCCACGTAAAGGGCTGCCTTTAGAGGTCTTCTAAAAGTCATGTAGTTTTTTATCTGTTTGACATCTTATGGGACAATGTCCCACAGGGTAGGCGTGCCTACCAAGAAAGCCCTCTGCCTGGTTCCCTGTAACTTCACTTCTCACAGTGAGGGAACTGCCAGAAGGTCCTCAGAGCTGGACCTCGGTATCCGGGCTGAACGATGGGGATGGAGATGCTCCTTCAGGTATGCAAAGATGTGTCCTCTTTTGTGAGTGGGTTGGAGAGCCTAATCTGCATACAGTGTTCCAGGTCTCATAAAGCATGTTGGCATCCCTGGGCTTTATAGCTGATTTCTGTTGTATTTCTCTTTTTCTGTGGATCAGGCACAAAGAAAGAGGAATATGTAATATGTTGACCAGCAGGCTAGAAACCGTTCCTTGCTCCATTGAAAGCCATAGCCTCATTCCACACAGACCACTAAGCATCACACAGATGGAAAGGGGTATTTGGTCACTGCCAGCATCAACCGTATCTGATTCAGTGTCTATGAGGGGCATAAAGAGGTTAATTACCTTCTTTAAAATGATTTTTCATGCCTGTGGGCCACTAGCTGCAAACTGTTCAGAAATCCTCTGGAAAATATTTTTAATGGTACCAATCGTACCAGTTAATCAGGATGCAGGTAATTAGGAACAAGCCACCCAAATCGGATATGCTCTGGCACCTCTCTGCAGAATGCAGAGCTGCTTTATCAGGATAGCCCAGAGCTGCTCACTTGCATACCTGGGTTACTCTTCACAGAACACCCCATCCATTGAACCCGGCCCCCAAACTGGCGCAGCAGAATAATTTCTAGCTCAGGAAAGGAAAGACTAGCAGCTTCTTTATTATGAACCTGCAAAATACACAGGAGAGAGGAAAGCTATGTGTAACATTATAGATGATCCAAGCATTCATCACAATGTTTGTAATCGCATATTCCTATATCACAGACTACCGGGGGGAGGCGGGAAAATGTATTATTTAGGCTGAATATATTTTCTGAGAGATTTTAAGCTTCACATAATCTCATCTACCAACTCATGGAGTTGCTATCAATCTCATAATTTTACAGCTGAAGCATGTGCATATTTGCTCAGTCCCACTGTGTTCAATGGAACCTATTCCCTGGTAATTATGTTTAGGATGTCAATCTAAGTCAATTCTTAGTCCTACATAAATAAATCAAGAATTTTTGATAGCGGCATTACCTGCATGCCAAATACCCCCCCCCCCCCCGTTTGTCAGAACAGTTGTTGAGTAGCAGTTGTTGGGATGGTACTGCTATTGTTTTCATTGTTGTGGCGTGCCAAGAAGAGGGAGGCCAAATTGATGACTGCCAGCATGTTTGTACTGCGCTGGCCTCACCTTCCTCCTCTCCCCCCATTGCACACCACAGCAAATACAGTGGCAGGAAGTCAGGTAAGCAGTGCTATGCCTCCAACCACTACTGCATTTGTCCCTGTGAAAATACAGTATGTGTGTGTGGGGGGGGGGGTATTCAGTGACTTTCAGGGGTGTGCAAATGTAAAAAAAATTCTTATTGTACCTTTATCTAACAAAATTTGTAGACTGCCTAACTGTAGGAGAAAAAATCCTCTAAGTTGTTTGTGAGGGTTTTTCTTTTCTTTTTTACACACACACACAGCTTCCAGCTGTGGCAGCCCAGCTTAGACAGAATTTCCCTGCTTAGGATGCTGCAACATCACATAGCATCATTCCAAGAAGGGCGTTCTTATGTGAGAAATGACACTGCCTTCCCAGGGACATTCTGCACCAGCAACATGACCAAGCTGCTACTAGCAGCTAAGGCATCACTTTCACCCTGCCCAGTTCATACCCACTCCCGAAATTTACAAAATGCAGGTGGACTGAATAGTTCAGCTGAGCCCTAGTTCAAAGCGTTAAAAGCAATAACAGGAAGCCTTGTTGGAAGAGACTCCGAACAACTTACTTTGTTTGATCCATTTCAGCTAAGCTGAGGAGCAGGAGTTATTCCATTTTGCAGGGAACTTCTCTTCACGTGCCTAATTAAAGCTGAGCATAATTTAAATGTTGGAGATAAATAAATTCAGTTTTTGTATTTTGTGGTATTTTTGTTTAAATATATTTTTTCTCTCTTTGGACAAGATCTAAAAAGCAATACTGAATGTATTAATAAATTTAGTAAATGAGTACATATTTTAGCACTTAAATGTTAACAGCCATGAAACTCAATGCATAACCTTGGGCCAGTCACAGTTTTTCAGCCTAACCTACCTCACAGGGTTGTGTGAAGATAAAATAGGAAGGAGCAAAACCATACACACCACCTTGAGTAACTTGGAAGATATAGGTGAGATATAAAAGCAATAAATAAACAGTTAAGCCATTCCCTATTTTATTTTGCCCACAGCAAAACACTCCCACTAATAGAGACCAGATTTCCTCATGTGTGTCTTGTTTAACATGTTTGCTGAATACAACATATTTTTTCTGTTCCTATGGTATAAAAATCCTATTCAAACCAACCTCATGTCACCTTAATTCTAAGTGCAATTTGCAGGCCCAGTAGTGGCAATTCTGCATGCGAGTTCCTTGATCTTCAGCAATTTTATAAGAGGTGACTATGTCAGAATCCTCCTTATCTGAACCTATTTATGCCACAAGAGTTTATTTCTGAATAATTGTGTCCTCTATTTGTATTCTGGGTTCTGTTCACATTTAACCAACGTGCCCAGCAAATATTAACTCAGCACCTTGGAAAGCAACCATGTCCCTGCTGTTTCTCTGGACAGCTCTGGGTGGATATATCCAACCCTGTTCTTTTCCAGATGTCCCTTTGCATCGTCCGTCTTCCTTATTTATCGATTGTGTATTTACTTTCCTCTCTCTTTCATTCTTCCTTTTGTTTTTTAACCAAGTGACTTGTTAATTTTGGCCATTTCTCTCTTTCCATCTCCCAGTATGTCATTTTATAACCTCAAGCTGGAATTTATGACAGATTGCGCCGAACGTGGTTATTTTTGTGTTTCCATCTGAATGCGCGACAGCAGATGCTGAGTGTTTGGAATGCATTAGTGCTAATGGCAGGACCATTAAACATTAGAGTCACTCACTGCAGATGGGTTGCTATGGAAGTTCAGGGGGAAATGAAACAAGAGCTGGAGTGAAAGCGACTGGTAGGCTGTTTCCAGCAATCATCGGCTGGGCAATCAGTCAGAACTGTGATCCCTACATGGAAAGTTTCTTGCTTTTTCTTTTTCTCACCCCACCCTTTGTTTCTCCCCTGCATATTCTGTTTTCAAAGGTTCTGATTACAGCAACACCCTTTGAAGTGACCTTCAGTTGTCTACTTAGGGAAGGAAGAAAGGCATTCCCTGCACTCTGGCTGTATTCTGTTCTAAATTCTACCCTACAGACCTGTGTTTTATTTTTATTTTATTCTTCAAAATTTCTGCAGTTAAGAAGACAAGCTAAAAAATAAATAAAAAGCCAGCACATTTGGGTAGTTAAAAGACTCTCTTCTGCAGTAAAAGTGCTGTAAAGGCCAGAAAGGCAGAAAGGTAGGCAAGAGTAATTGACTTTCCCTTCACCTTGAATATGCATGCACTCCAAAGTGCTGGAAATCCAAAGGTTGCACCAGCAGCCCTGCATATCCTCTGCCTCTCCTGCATAACATGTAAAAATACACAACATTGGAGGCAGGGCCATCTCGAGCAGGTCGGGCGCCCTGGCGCTGAGGTGCGGAGATCGCTCCGGCGCCCCCATCCTCACAGTGCACAGCACGGCTTCGGCGCGGCTTCGGCGTGCAGCGCCCCCCCCTTGCCGGCCCCGCGCCACCGGGACTGCACCTAGAGCCGGGCCTGATTGGAGGCAATTTCTCTGTGTGGCACAATATCCCCTGTTCCTGCTCCAATCCTTCATCTGCAGCTTACAGGAGTGAGTAAACAGGCAACAGGATTGCTTCAAATCATGCATTTTGTGTTGTTAGATGTTCCCAAAGAAAGGAGGAGAAAATGACCTGGAGCTGTCAGTGGCGGTGGCAGCAGCACACATTCTCTTTAATTCACATTCCAGCTTCAGTGGCCAGAAAACCGGGTCAAGTCTTTCCACTACTAAAAAGCAACACATTTAAAAAAATATTTCATCTCCTCCCCACAATCCTGTAAATAGGGGAACTCTAACTTTCATCAATTTCAGATATTTATTCTTTTTTGTTACTTCCTTTAAAAGGGTTGTTCCTATATAGTTCTGGCACTGTTAGCTAGATTATTTTTAATCATATACACAATTAGCATCACTGCTGCTCATAGATGATGTGTTTTGTTTCTACAAACTAATTCTGTAGCAGCAAAGCAGTATGAAATGCTGTTTTTTTGGGGGGAGGTTAAGAGAGGCCAGGTCATCAGTAAAACTCTCCTCTCCTCTCTTGAATATTCCTGGACAGCTGGCAAATTAGATGTTTTTGATGTGGAATGAGTGCTACAGTGTTGTTCTCCAGATTTCAGCCATCCATTTACCACTTCTTTTAGATGAGAGACAGGTGCAAAATGTACCTATAAAAATTACAGAAGGTGGCTTTTTTGCAATTTTCTTTTATGTGCCCCTTGCAAATGAGGGAACACTGCAGAGCTGAAGAGCCATCTCTCTCTCTTTTTGGTAGTTTCCAGCCAACAGCTGCAGATCAAAAGTATCTGTCCAAAAGGCTATTCTGTGTGCTTCTTGGTACAACTAAAGCTACTGAAATCTATGAGTGGGGGACAAATGCCTGTGCTGTATCCCCTCAAATGTATTCTGCACTTTGGGGGCAGAATACAGTTTTCCTTCGCATGTGTGCAATTGCATGTAGATTTGTGACTAGGTTCCCAGTCTGCCAGTTCCAGGTTTGCATATGGGGCAGGTTCACATGCATGTGAATGAGCTAGTGAATGAGACTCCTTTAGGGTTTGAGCCTGCAGGAAAGAAGGCTGAGCATCATCCTTGGTGGGAGACGGGGTGTCAAACATTTGCACCAGAGGGCACTAAGACACAGGAACTGAACACAACTGATGTTGTGCATCAGTACTTTTTGAATGTTGTCTCAGCTGCCCAGCGTGGGGCAACAGAGTTATGAGTGCCTGAGCAAGGAACTGCAGCTGGTCAACCAATTGCTAAGGTTCTTTCCAGCCCTTAAATGATGTTGTGGTTCTGGATATTAGGTTGGACAACACGGGGAGACCACAGAATCAAAAGATCCACATTATCATATTTGCCATTCCCTTCATCTAAGACCTTATCCGTAAGGTCCATACGTTTCTGTCCCGCTATGCTGTGGATTTTTTATTTTATTTTTTAAGATTCTGCATTCATCCTTTGCTGAATTCTGTTTGATTGTTAGCATGTCTTTCCTTATCTTAAAAAAACACAAAAAACCCACAACATTTTACCTATTTACAGTCTTCATAGGCAGAAAGCAAATTTGAAACCACAAAATGAATGTATATTCAAGTTCCAGACCTAATGGAAGGCATCGTAGACTCAACAACCAAACATTAACCTCATACATTCAAAATGCATTTAAAGCATGAGGAATCCTACAACGAATCATTGGAACGGTAGCTTGTTCAGAGTGCAGGGAACTCTCTTTGTAACATCAGATTGTGCCCAATTTCAGCATAATCTGACATATGCCTTACTTCTTTTTACATTTGGTCATTTCAGGGTTTCCATGTTCAAATTCACAGAGACTTTAAAAAAAAACAGATAAAAGCTGCAAAGGTTTCTGCACCTTTCAAAGTACTAAAACATTACTTAAAACCTCAAATTCAGCTCTCTAGCACCTCCGTGCAAAATGCCACATTACAAGTGCCCTGATTTTATTTCTGTTTTTAAAGATTTATTTATTACATTTCTATCCCACCTTTCCTCCAAGGAGCTCAGTGCATGGTTCTCCGCTGCCACCATTACTTTATGAGTTATTGAGAGAAATCTGGCCTTTTTATTAGTTTTATTATTTGCAACTGCTGCTTGCAAAATCTTGATAGCAAGGGCCATCCTCCAGGCTCTGCAAGACATAAAGAAGAAGCGGTGTCCTGGGAATCCCAAAGGGAGGCATGAAGATAGCAATTGCGGTTATTAGCTTAACATGTTTTTCTTTTGGCTTTACTAGCCACTCTCCGTCTCACTCAGCCCAACAAAGAAGGTAGAAAATGGGGATGGAGCACTTAGTTGAATGCTAGAAATCTTCATATGCCTTCAGTGGATACATGCTTCATTTCTCCAGATGCCACACTTCTCTGCTGAAAGTGGGTTGCCTATCATTATCAGTGTTATTTTTAGTAGCTTGGTTTGGTCATCCAAAACCTTTTGCTGAAGCTATTTGTCCCATTTAAAGAAATGCTTATTGGTTGCAGAGAGAGCTATTTCCCAATTTATGTGCACTTGGCAGGATTATATAAATTGCCTTTAAAAGTTGACTTCTTTATAACCCATTTTCTGCTTCATAAAATGTTTATTACTGTTGTTTCTCTGCTGCCTTTCCCCCCGCTGCCTTCTTCATTTTCAGTCTCCCGTCTTTTCGGTCCTGCTACCCTTTCAGTTTCTCTTGTCCCAGATCATACCCATGAAGGTGTGAGTGCCCTGTTTGGAGCGAAACAAGACATTTTTGCAAGTTGCTCACTTCTCTGATATACCGATGAACAGCATTCACCTCCACGTTTGTTCTCCTCATTAAGCAAGGTGCTCATATAGAGAAAGTTTATACATAGTAAGAGCTCCATGGTAACACACACACAGTGGTATTTTGCATTATATGCATTGCCTCCAGAACTAGAATACTCCATTTGCTGAATTGTGTTGTGATGCCTACCAGAAACAGACTGATTTCCCCAATAGAAATACACATAAAATCCCACAATGTTTCTGTTAAGTATCTTCTAGACCAGGCATGGGCAAACTCGGCCCTCCAGATGTTTTGGGACTACAACTCCCATCATCCCTAGCTAGCAGGACCAGTCATCAGGGATGATGGGAATTGTAGTCTCAAAACATCTGGTGGGCTGAGTTTGCCTATGCCTGCTCTAGACTACGACTTAATGTTCCAGTGGGTAATGGTTGGAAATATATGTGGGAAGGGATTTCAGAGAATCAGAACACCTTATTTTGTGATTGCAAGTTGTTTTAAACTGTCTTTAACATTGCGTTTTTATTGTTGTAACCCACCCTGGAACCTTAGAGTGAAGGGCAGGTAATAAATAATAATAATAGAATCCAATCACTTATTCTGCTTATTCAGAAGAAAATCCCATTTCATTCAATGGGATTTACTCCCAAGTAAGGGAGATTCAATTCCACAAGCAAGGGAACTTCAATTCCACAAGCAATAGCTATGTAGTTTAGAGGAGGCAGAGAATGAGATTGGTATTAAACCTGCAGTCTTGAGGTTTTTCATAGAATCATAGAATCACAGAATTGTGGAGTTTGAAGGGATCACAAGGGTCATCTAGTCCACTCTCCTGCAATGCAAGGAATCTCAACTAGATCATACATGACAGATGGTCATCCAATCTGTCCAAAAAAAAAAACCTCCAAGGAAAGAATGTTCACCACATCTCATGGGAGTCTGTTCCACTATCAAGCAGCTTTTAATGTCAGAATGTTATTCCTGATATTTAATCTCCTTTCTTGTAACTTGAAGCCATTGGTTCAGATCATAGCCTCTGGAGCAGAAGAAGCAGAAAACAAGCGTGCTCCATCCTCCATGTGACAGGCCTTCCTTTAGATATTTGAAGATGCCTATAATTTCTCCTCTCAGTCTCCTCTTTTCCAGGATAGGTAAAGGTCCAGTCATGACCGACTCTGGGGTTGCGGCACTCATCTCGCATTATTGGCCGAGGGAGCTGGCGTACAGCTTCTGGGTCATGTGGCCAGCATGACAAAGCCACTTCTGGCAAACCAGAGCAGCACACGGAAACGCCGTTTACCTTCCCGCCGGAGCGGTACCTATTTATCTACTTGCACTTTGACATGCTTTCGAACTGCTAGGTGGGCAGGAGCTGGAACCGAGCAACAGGAGCTCACCCCGTTGCGGGGATTCAAACCGCCAACCTTCTGATCATCAAGCCCTAGGCTTCCCTCACCCATTCCTCATAATATGGCTTGGCTTCCAGACCCTTGATCATCTGGTTGCCCTCCTCTGCACACATTCCAGCTTTTCAATGTCCTTCCTGAATTGTGGTGCCCATAACTGGACACAGTACTTCAGATGTGCCCTGACCAAAGCAGAATAGAGTGGGATTATTATTTCTCTTGATCGAGACACTAGAATAGCATTAGCCTTTTTTGCTGCTGCACCACATTGCTGATTCATGTTAAGTTTGTGGCCTACTAAGACCCCCTCAATCCTTTTCACGTGTACTACTGACAATCCAGGTAACCCCCATCATATATTTGTGCATCTAGTTTTTCTCCAATGTGTCAAGGTCATATTGAATCCCGAATCTGTCTTCAGAGGCATCGGCTATCCCTCCCAGTTTGGTGTCATTTGCAAATTGGATGAGCATCCCCTCTATACCTTCCTCCAAGCCATTTATAAAGATGTTGAACAACAAAGGACCCAGGACAGAACCCTGTGGCACCCCACTTGTCCCTTTTTTCCAGGATGATGAGGAACCATTAGTGAGCACTCTTTGGGTTGGGTCAGCCAACCAGCTACAAATCCACCTAACAGTTGCCCTGTCCAACCCATATTTTACCAGCTTCTCTGCAAGGATATCATGGAGGATTTTGTCAAAAGCCTTTCTGAAATCAAGATATACTATGTCCTTAGCATTCCCCTCATCCACCAAGCTTGTAACTCTATCAAAAAAAAGAAAGAAATGAGATTTGTCTGGCATGACATGACTCACTTTTGAGAAACCTAGGCTGGCTCTTAGTACTCATAACATCCTTTTCTAAGTGCTCACAGACTGACTGTTGAATTATCTGTTCTAGGACCTTTCCTGGTATCAATGTCAAGCTGACTGGGGACATTTGCCCACCTCCTGTCCTCAGGGACCTCACCTGTTCAGTTCACCAAAGCACAGGAGAATGTGTGTTTGAAACATTTAAATTTGCACATTTTTACAAATTACATTGCCTATATTTGAGGGATCTATATGGGATGAAGCTCTGAAATGATACAGACTGCTTGCATGGTTCTTGGAACTAAAAAGAAACATTTGCATGTATGCTTGTGTACAGATTACAAAGAGGAAGGGTATAGCAAGTTAAAATGTAAAACATTTTGATCAAATGCCCCTTTATTGTCTTGTACATGGGTGATCGCTAAGCATGCCTTTGCACCAAAAGAGGGAAGCAATAATATCTTCCATATATGCCTTGTGAAAATCCAGAGTATTTCTCATTAAACTAAGGAAGCCATTTTAGATTAATATTGGATGTAAAACCAGGAATAGAGTACAGCTTTGTGTATACAGTAGAACAGTACTTTAAATGTCTTATGTAACAGGTCAGTCTAATGGGTCTTTCAAGGACTTCACATTCTTTCTACTCACATTCGCTCTGCAAGGAGGAATCCCTTTCCCCTATAATGGAACACAGCAACTGTTAAACAATACATCACACAACAGTCCAGGAGATGAAGTGACAAATTGCATCTCATCCATCTGATACTGCTGGGAGAAATTAGGTTGGCACTATAATTAGCCAAACTGGAATTTTACCAGGACAGTTATCCACAGATGTACCTAGGGAATCTTACATAAATGATTGTGCATGGTCTTGACTAAAGCTACATCCAGACCTGAACTCCATTCTGAATGTGATTTTGTCCAAAGTGATAAAAGGGTTGAAGCTTCCACAGATAGAAAAGTTTGAACAGTCTCAGAAATATCAGACTACTTTCTTTCAATAACAGTGGCGATTTAGGAAAAATATATTTGAACATCCCCAAAGCAAAGACAGAGAGGGTTTTTTCTCCTTGAGTCTGACATGAAAATTGGCAGATCCCCTTAAGCAGCTTCAATTCCTTGTAAGTGTTGAATGCAGAAGATGTCCTAGCTACCTGCTAACCACCTGGGACCTTCAGACCTCATCATCCCTGAGGGCTGGTGGAAACTCAAAGCAATCACAGTTTTTCATGAGTGCTTCCCATTTGGAAGTGGCGAAGTGTTCCTTCTCTGACAAGAGGAGCTTGATATATTTCTAGCCATCTTTAGTCAGTCCTTATAAAGCTAGAGGTCCGTGTTGTCAAGTTACTCTGCATTAAAAGCTGTGGTAGATACAGTGTTCTGTGAGGTATCTATTCCTCTCTTTCCCTATGGAACGCTGTGGATGTAGCCTATCTTGATTTCAGCAAGGCCTTTGACAAGGTGCCCCATGATATTCTTGTAAAGAAGCTGGTAAAATGTGGGCTAGACAATGCTACCATTCAGTGGATTTGTAACTGGCTGACTGACCGAACCCAAAGGGTGCTCATCAATGGCTCCTCCTCATCCTGGAGAGTAGTGACTAGTGGGGTGCCACAGGGTTCTGTCTTGGGCCCAGTCTTATTCAACACCTTTATCAATGACTTGGATGATGGGCTTGAGGGCATCCTGAGCAAGTTTGCAGATGACACCAAATTGGGAGCGGTGGCTAATACCCCAGAGGACAGGATCACACTTCAAAATGACCTTAACAGATTAGACAACTGGGCCAAAGCAAACAAGATGAATTTTAACAAGGAGAAATGTAAGGTACTACACTTGGGCAAAAAAAAAATGAAAAGCACAAATACAGGATGGGTGACACCTGGCTTGAGAGCAGTACATGTGAAAAGGATCTAGGAGTCTTGGTAGACCACAGACTTGACATGAGTCAGCAGTGTGATGCAGCAGCTAAAAAAGCCAATGCAATTCTGGGCTGCATCAATAGGAGTATAGCATCTAGATCTAGGGAAGTAATAGTACCACTGTATTCTGCTCTGGTCAGACCTCACCTGGAGTACTGTGTCCAGTTCTGGGCACCACAGTTCAAGAAGGATACTGACAAGCTGGAACGTGTCCAGAAGAGGGCAACCAAAATGGTCAAAGGCCTGGAAACGATGCCTTATGAGGAACGGCTTAGGGAGCTGGGTATGTTTAGCCTGGAGAAGAGAAGGTTAAGGGGTGATATGATAGCCATGTTCAAATATATAAAAGGATGTCATATGGAGGAAGGAGAAGGATTGTTTTCTGTTGCTCCAGAGAAGCGGACACGGAGCAATGGATTAAAACTTCAAGAAAGAAGATTCCACCTAAACATTAGGAAGAACTTCCTGACAGTAAGAGCTGTTCGGCAGTGGAATTTGCTACAAAGGAGTGTGGTGGAGTCTCCTTCTTTGGAGGTCTTTAAGCAGAGGCTTGACGGCTATATGTCAAGAATGCTTTGATGGTGTTTCCTGCTTGGCAGGGGGTTGGACTGGATGGCCCTCGTGGTCTCTTCCAACTCTATGATTCTATGGAATTTTCACTATATACTTGTATCACAATTTTTCAGAATTTGGGTTTGTGTATGCATTTTACCACCTGTACCTTGGGTGCCTTGACTTTTAACCATCATTAAAATTAAAAATTTTAATTTTAAAATATAAGGCAGCAGATGCAATGGAGAACCATAATATCTGAGCAGATTTCTAAACAGAGGTTGGATGGCCATCTGTTAGGGTTATTTAGCTGTGATTCTTGCGTTGGAGGGGTTGCACTGAGGCCCATTCCAACCCTACTGTTCTTTGTAGAGTGACATCAGCATGCCCTGTACCATGCACAAGTGACATCTGCACGCAGCAGGGTGTGCACACATGGTGTGCTGATGTGGCGCTGCCCCGGCCCTGGCCTTCTCAATCATGGGGGCAAGGCAGCATGCTTGTCTGAGCCATTTTGGGGGAGCAGGAGGGGCAGGAGGGAGGACTTGAGAGGTGAATCCTGCCCATTGTAGTGTTACTTTTATTATCTCTCTCATTTGATTCATTTGGATGAAATTTGTCAGAGAGTTTTGTAGGAGCCATTGTGCTCTAATTTCCTTTTGTGGTGGTGTTTCTCAAACCTCGGGACAATGTACCACCACCATCTTGGGCTCAGCGAAAGATATTGGATGGGAGAGGCATGAAGATTTGCCAGCTTGACCATCATTGACTGAACAATTGCAGTTTTCCTTAACTGAGTGACTGGCTGGGGGCATCCCACCAGTTTCTTCGGAACCCACTCTATATTGGTGGCCCCAGAGAGCAGAGTACATTCAGAATTGAATTCCACCTTGCAATGAATATTGAAGTTCAACTTCATAAAATTACTAGAAGATGACATTTGTCCTATATGGTCTTCATCCTCAACAGCATCTATATATCAGGTCAAATCATGGGTTCTACTGAGTGATTATGTTTTTTTTTTTAACAACAATTAAATGTGTCTTCCAATGTGGTGCCCTCTGGAAATTGCTTGGCTCCAACTCCCATCAGCCCCTAAAATAAATAAATAAATAAATAATAAATTATTTATACCCCACCCATCTGGCTGTATTTCCCAGCCACTCTAAAACAGCCAATAATGTTTACTTTAGGGTATCATCATTTTGCACAAGTGCAATAAACAATTCCTGCTTTTAAGGTCTGCTCGGAAGTGTTATTCCAACCTGATGTTAACAGCCCTCTGTCCTGTCTCTGGTACACCAGACCTTCAAGATAACGAAAAATAGAAGTGTAGATAAATTCCACACATATGAGAACACTGATGATTAATTCAGGCTGTGATCAGTGTACATCCCTTCCCATCACTATATTAGCCAAAGGCTAATGCTAACAGGTTACCTAATAATTATTATTTTGGGTTTGTTTGTTTTTAGGGATATGGGTACAGTTCAGGTTTAGCAGAGATCTTCAAATACTGGTTCAGGGTCTGTTCTAGTTCTGGAGTGGTGTGGGGATGGGAATAACATTTTTGGTTTAATTTTCAGTGCTGTCTTGGTCCAATATATACAGCAGCTGCAAAAGGTTGTCATTTTCATAAAATGCTTGGAAGATATGCTCACCATATATATTAGGCATATGTGGTATATACAATAATTTATGTATACACATGATGCCTATCATCTCATTATTTTCAGAGCTGCATTACTGAAGTCTGTCCTTTGTGTTCAAAGCATGTTTAGAAGGGCAAATGCAGCTCAGCACCCCATTCCATTTTTTATTCTCCCTTAATTACGGAGCCCACTTATCGGCATAGAACAGAAAGATAGTCTCTTTAACCTTCTACTTGCCCTTGTGGAAGGTTTACCTAAAAAGCTAGAAAATAAAACCAAATGCTCTAATTTGCAATCATCTTGCCATTTCAAACCCAGTTTTCATTACAGCACAAAAAGTGCATTGAAGCTGTGTTTATAACTCCCTTTTTAGATAACAAATCACATTTTCTTTTGGCTGGCGAGTGTGTAGAATTGATATTTTTTTCTTCGGTTTAATAGGTTTGTGTGTTCAGGAATGATCTTCATCAACTGAGACTCTTTATTGTGTTTGATATAATGTCAGCTTTCATTATCCTGTGAGAGCGCACTGCAAATTTCTGTGTTAAAGCACCAACCTTGCTGTAGAACCATTCTGAAAGAAAGTAAAACAAGAAAAACCATTCAGCAGGAAAAAGCGCGCGCACACATCTTTGGAACCACTTTTAAAAGAAAATGAAATACCATCAGGGAAGGGGCTTTTCTTTCTCCTTTTGATACAACAGAAAAATCTACTTTATAATGTTATTGGCATAATAATATGGTCTGGGAGGCTCCGCATTTCTGGCCATAAGAACAGTTATATGCAAAGGGCAGAATGAGATCTGCCTGCCTGCCTGCTATCTATAAAAGACCTGGTTCCTTTTAAAATTACTGTTTTATGATGATTAATCTCCAAATATGATTATTTTCAAAAACTCGTCCACACCTACATATGCATTTCTCTCTCTGTCTCTCTGTTTCAATGACTCACCGCTGGATGTGTGAACTTGCTCCTTTGAAAAACATTAGCCTTTCGTGGAATCTGAAAGTTCTGTCTGTCCTGTTTTATCTGTGATGCTCCATTCACATGTTCATGTTGTCACTTGATAGTGCTTACAGGGATGAACCTGCATCTGTGAACGAGGTCTACTGTAAGTGGTGTGAGATGAACCCCACAATTCCCCACCCATCCAGCTTTTTCCTGCTGTCCCTATGCTACATAGGATGTTTGTCACTTGGGAGTATAATGTTGCTTTTCTTTCTTCTGCCTTTAAAAAAATGTCTTATCTCGCTTCTCATAAATTATTTGCATGCACTACTGAATTTTCAGAATGGACGTTAGCAGTAGCAATCTTTTATCCCTACACAACATAGGGCCTCAGTCTAATGCAGGGGAGATTGCTGGCTTTCTTCTGTAGCAGTGTGAACCCAGACAAATTGGGCTGACTTTGAATAGAACCCCGTGCTTTATTGGCAGACGGCTAATACAAGATGTGTTGCATAATATGGAGAAGAGAGCTGCATAAAGGGAATTACCCAGTTTTCATCTTAGCAAGTCTTAAGCTGATACAGGTAGAGAAAGGCTCTATCAAAAGAAAAAGTAGACAGGAATGCAAGATCAGATAAAATGTCCTCTCCAAGGGAAGAAAAAGCCTGTTGATGGGTCACTTAAATATTTCTCTAGCTCTGTCAGAGAGGCAGAAAGAGAAAATTGCTTTTTGGGGGGTGGGGAGAGAGATGCCAAAGTGGATTATGCCAGCTGTTTCCACCTGTGTGCGGTAATACATTTTGCATTTCATGTTGTTGAATGCAGCAGAAAGGAAATATTAGGCATGAGTCTGTGGGAGAGGCAGGATGATTTTAGACCTCACTCATGCAGTGCTCAAATTTCCATTAGCCAAAGTACTGTGACATGTCAGGCAACAGACCAGCCTAGCTTTGAATGTTATCATATTCTGCTAGAAACAGATTTGTATTACATGGTATTGTGCGCCTGCTGCATCTGCATATCTCAGACACTGAAATTTGGTCCTCCAGTGTTCAACCAGATACCCACCTTGATGAGGGGGGCCTCACCCTCACTGGAAATCACAGCTCATACTCTGGCTGATCCTTTTGCTAAAGGATCTACAAAAAGGGAACCTCCACATCACCTACTTGACTGTGAAGCAAGCCAAGCTCCTAGCCAAGCTGTCTGTGTTATCAGGACCTGGCCAGGTCCATCAGGATGCTAGGGAGGGGAATGAAACCTGCCTCCTGCCCCACCTTAACTTTCTGCACTTTAAACCCTTTCCCCCAGAGATGTCTCCAGGACCACATGAGCTGAACAAGGAAAACATTTCTTAAGTGCAAAGGGGAAGCAAAACAGGGGAGGGAGGAGTTTTTGCTCACCTGTCCCATTGTACTTCTTTTCAGCAATGTATTCCATTTCTATCAAAAAAAGTATCCTGATACCTCCATTATAGTCAATAGGGTTGCACTGCACTTCAGATTTTCTGAGGCAAGGCTTTGGATCTGAGCCAAAATGGGTTATGAAACATTAAACATTACTGCATAGTTAGCTGGTGGCAAATTTGGATTTGTTTCAGTGGTAGCCAGTATAACTTCTAGGAAAGATAGCCATTACTGTTCAAACTTGGCATTGTGCAGCCTGAGTAAACAGTTTAAAGTGAAAACATCAGAGGCAAACAAATATAATTCCTTAGATGTTCTCTATAAGTTTTCAAAGACTGAGAGCAAATCTATGAAATGTGTCTTGTGAACTGCAACACATAAAGTAGATTATTAAACAGAATTGGAACTTCTGCAGCAAACAAATACAATTGAGAATAAATTGACTCTCTCAAGACATACATTTGAAGAGAGCATTATGAAGAGTAGTCAGTGGAGCTCAACCAGACTCCTGAAGTCTCTGGCAAAACTGACAGAAACAATGACCTAAAGTCTGAATTCCTCAGCTGTGATGTACAAAATTTAACACAATGTGATAAAATAGGGCAGTTAACTAATATTTTAAAATGGAACTTCGGGAACTGAAAACCCTAACAACAGAAAGGGGACATTTAGCTGGCTGGAAAAATTGTGCAGGTCCTAATGTTTGTCATCATTACAGAAGAAATTTCATTCAGCATCGAAACACTTCGCTTGCTTGCTTGCTGATCAGTAGACCTATGTAATGCAAAGCCACACAAAAAAGTTAAATGTGTTCCCAAAGAAACAAGTACCATAGAGAGCTCACAACTTGTACCCACAAGAGTTGGGAGCAAGCTGGTCATTTTGAATGCTCAGCCTATCTAGGTTCCACGTAAAGGTAAAGGGGCCCCTGACCATCAGGTCCAGTCGTGTCCGACTCTGGGGTTGTGGCGCTCATCTCGCTCTATAGGCCGAGGGAGCCGGCGTTTGTCCGCAGACAGCTTCCGGGTCATGTGGCCAGCATGACAAAGCTGCTCCTGGCGAACCAGCTGCTCCTGGCGAAACGCCGTTTACCTTCCCGCCGGAGCAGTCCCTATTTATCTACTTGCACTTTGATGTGCTTTCGAACTGCTAGGTGGGCAGGAGCAGGGACCCAGCAACGGGAGCTCAGCCCATTGCAGGGATTCGAACCGCCGACCTTCTGATCAGCAAACCCTAGACTCTGTGGTTTAACCCACAGCGCCACCTGGGTCCCACTTAGAACTAGTCTTTTCAAGGCTCGACCATCTGGTCTGAAGACAGGTGCTTCTCCTGCTTTCCATGTCCTCCAATCCAGTGCACCCCCTACACCACTGGACTGGCAAAGTGCTGTGAGAGGCATTCTGTTGGCTCAGATCCAGGGGGAGGTGTTGATGAGGGTCCTGCCTCTAGCTCTTTGGGCCCTGGTGCTGTGGCACCTGCTTTGTTGCTCTCCTGCCTGCAAGCCTCAGTTTCAGTTTCAGAGCCAGGAAGCCAGCCTGGCCCCTTAGCTGGGTAGCAGTGTAGTCTCTTACTCTGTGTCCAAGACACTGCAGGACTCCAGGGTCATGACAGACAGATACTTTTTAGCATTCAATTTGCATAAAATGTTCTGAACCTATAAACAACCATATTCTCTTGGACGGGGGGGGGGGGGTAGTAATTGAGGTTGCAATCAGAAGCAAAAGAAGGACAAGTCGGAAAGGGGACTGCTAACTCTTCTCAGCTGTTTCCCCTCGCTCAAAAATCACCCTTGTAAGGAAAGGACATCAGAACCTGTAATGTTCACTTTAGTTTTGATATACTGAAATTTCAGCTTCCATAAGAGCTGGAAGCTTCAAAATAACAAAAAAAAAGGTCCAGGTAGCCCAGGAACTAAGGTTGAAAGACGGTTCACTTTATAACTTACACATCTAACACATGCCTCATTGTTGATGTATCATAAGTAATTTTAAATTACCACTTTCCTCAGTGAAAGAAAATGAATTGAGGTTCCTTTTCTATCCTCTTTCAACCAATATGAAGTGCATGTACACTGCATTCAGGTAATAAAAGCCATGTAGACTGAGAAGCATCCCTTAGGACAGCTGTTGCTCCCTGTGTTGCCACAGCATCGTTTGCTGCCTGTGTTAAGTTCCTTGGGGACAGGTTTTTTTAGGTTCCCTGCTTCACATTATACATTTTCTCGCTACTTTGAAACCAGTCTTTACATGACTGCCTAATTCTGTTAATATCATAGGGCAGTTGACACAAGGATCAGATTCCTTGGTGCCACTTGCCACCATTCGTTTTACTTCCTCTGCCTAGAATATATGAGTACTTCGCCTCTCTGTGCAGCTGCCCCTCTGGAAATTGTGCACAGCAAATATCAGTTTCTCCCATCAACTGATCAACCTAAGGACTGAGCATTTCAAGAGATTATTGTAATGCCCTCCACACCCTTTCTTATGTCCAGACTTCAGTACCATGGACCATTTATGGAGCTTTGACCTTTGCGTGTAATTTAAAGGTATCAAACAATTAAGAGAGAGTGTGTGTGTGTGTGCATGTCATTCCTTGACACTTGGGCAAAGACTTTGGAACAACCATTGATTTCCCAGAGGCCATGTGATAACTGCTTTCAGTCACTCCTGACATGAGTCAGTGGCTCTCTCACTGAAATGTTGCGTGTCATGTCACGTTTATCAGCATTTGGGGGCCAGTTGCCACTTGGTTTCACCCTCCCTTTTTTATTTTTAAAGCTTTTAATGCCTGAGGCAACACGAGAGTTACAGCTGTGCAAATAGCAGCTGCACTGTTTGCCCACGCAGTATATCACTATCAAACACATACTTTTGCAAAGCGTCTTGCATAGCGAATATGCTGCCATATGCTAAATTCTGCCCTGCTCCTTATTCAGTCCCAGGGGGCATAACAATTATCTAGGAGGCAAACACCTCCGTATTTACCTTTTCACGATCAATTCCAGTGAAAGTAAAAAAGACCAGGTTGGGAGGAAGCCAGGTTATGCCTTGCAGGCATGCCAGAACCCATCAGATGTCTCTGCTGACTGAAGAATGGAGCAGGCGAAATCCTCGATGTGCTGGATGGATGTCCATCTTCATTTCAGTCCTGACATCCGGACATGAAAGCTACAGTAGCTTCACAGGCTGGTTAAAGTTAAACAGACTGTTTCGCTGAATGGATGCAAATTCAGGTCTGTGGGTTTATGTTAAACATGAAGCACAGATTTGGATTTGAGAATGCTATATTTAATTTCATTATATCATTACTTCCTCCACGTAAAACAGACCTAAGGAAATGTACGGCTTCACGCAAAAATTAATAATTTTAAAAGCAATGAAATAATATGGTCCCAGTTCATCTAAAATTTGTCAAGATGGGGAAATCTCATTGGAAAGAGTGGGGCATCAGTCATGACTTTTCCATTTCAGTGGAAGTTAGTCACAACTAACTTTAGCTCAGTTGCATGTCTAAAGATATAAAATTTGCACTGACCAAAACAAAGAGCATGCAAAAATAAATACTATATACTTGGAAGCACTAGAAACATTTTGGTGGAAGTGTGACAGATTTCAGATATATTAGATGCATCCTGTATCATCTCAGAGAGAAAATGCAACATCTCAGAGATGGTTACGCATAGTCAGCTTATTCATATGCATTATATATATACCACACTTTTCGTAGGAAATCCTTTATAGCCTACTTGGGTAAAACTACATAGGGATTCTGAGGAACGCAAAACAAGTTAAGACTGGCAGTGTTTCTCGGTGGGTTTTTCCTTACTATGTTTCACACAAAGTAAAATTCTATAGAAATATTATTTTATCTATTTAATATTTGCAGCTATAGCCTTCCACCAAACAGCCCCAGGATAGGTCACAAAAATGTCACAATAAAAATAAGTGCAATGTACAATTAAAATCATAAACTAATACCACAAAAAAAGAAAATCCTGTTTGGAAAATGGAAGTGCCTTTGCAGACGATGTAATCATAATATTGGAGGATCCCTCAGAAAACATACACTATCTGAAAGAAATCTTGAATAATCTTGAATAATTATGGGAAAATATCGGGCTTTAAAATAAATAAGGGGAAAGCCAAAATCATTACAAAAAATTTAAGGGAAAAGGATAAGAAGGAATTAGAGGAAAAAACAGGATGGGAAATAGCGAAAAAGGTCAAATACTTAGGAATTGAAATAACAGCTAAAAATGTAAATTTGTTTGAAAATAATTACGAAAAGAAATGGAAAGAAATAGAAAAAGATTTAGAAAGGTGGAGCAATCTGCATTTGACACTGTCCGCGAGAATAGCAGCAATTAAAATGACAATACTGCCTAAATTATTGTTCCTATTTCAGATGCTACCAATTATTGACAGGAAGGAATGTTTTGAGAAATGGAGGAAAAGCCTAAGCAAATTTATATGGGAAAAGAAAAAACCAAGGATCCAGTATAGATTACTGACGGATGTGAAAGATAGAGGTGGATGGGGAGTACCGGATCTAAAACTTTATTATGATGCTGCGGGCTTGTGCTGGATAAAAGACTGGGTTGAATTGAGAAACAAAGAAATTTTAGATCTAGAGGGTTTCAATAACATCTGGGGCTGGCATAATTATCTATTAGAAGAAAGGAAAGGGGGATATAAAGAAATCACAAATCATGTTTTTAAGAAATCTTTATTAAAAATATGGGTCCAACACAAAAATATTCTGGAGCCGAAAACGCCCTGGTGGGCATCTCCCATAGAAATGACCATGATGCTCAAAGACAGCAGACAAAGAACCTGGCCGACTTACTCAGATATTCTGGGAAAAGATGGAAAACAAATAAAATTAAAATCATACCAACAGATAAAACAGGAGTGTACAAGCTGGCTACATTATAACCAAATAACATAAAAAAATTGGCTTTCTGGGGAATAAATCAAAGCTGCAAGTACCCTGTTTCTCATATTTTAAGACATGCCCATAAAATAAGACATAGCAGGATTTTTAAGCATTCAAGGAATATAAGCCATACCCCGAAAATAAGACATAATGATATGCGCAGCAGCAATGCTGGCCGCGGCAGGAGGAGGAGGAAAAAAATAAGACATCCCTTGAAAATAAGCCATAGTGTGTTTTTTTGAGGAAAAAATAAATATAAGACATGTCTTATAATATGAGAAACACGGTATTACTAATCGAAAACGGGGATAAGGTAATGTCTAAATTATACAACTATCTTCTCGAATGGGAACTTAAAGATGAGGTGGTAAAGGTTACAATGGTGAGATGGGCCCAAGATATAGGAAGGCCCATATATAGTTGCCAGTGGGAAAAACTGTGGAAGGAAGGGGTAAGATTCACGGCGTGCTCAAGTATAAAAGAAAATATATTAAAGTTGATTTACAGATGGCACCTAACACCAGCCAAAATTGCGAAAATTTACAAAAATAATTCCAATATATGCTGGAAATGTAATAAAGAAATTGGCACCTATTAGCATTGTTGGTGGGAATGTGACAAAATCCGAAAATTTTGGAATAATGTCTATGAAAAATTGAAAAAGATGTTGAAGTTAACGTTTGAAAAAAGACCTGAATTATTCCTACTGAATATGGTTCCGAACAATATCCCAGAAGAGAAAAAGAACGTACTGTTGTATGCAATTGTAGCAGCTAGACTACTTATAGCCCAGAATTGGAAAGGAGGGAAAGTACCATCAATCTATGAATGGCAGGAAAAATTAGTAGAGCTCATGAATTTGGCCAAAATGACTGCGGCAATTAGAAATATCCCTAAACATAAATATATAATTGAATGGAAATGCGTAGAGGAGTATTTCAAAAAAGAAAAATTCAATATCGATTTGGTGATTTGCCTAAATTGAAAAAGAAGCAGGAAATTTTATTAGCTATAACGATGTAATTAATGAAATAAAGAGTGAGAAGTAAATTAAAGCAAGAATAGAGGGAAAGAAAAAAGGAAAGCGATGCATGAATAGTAGGAAGTATTTCCTTTGTATCTTTATTTTTTCTTCTTTGTGTATTTTATGTATTATATGTAAATATTTTAGCTTTATTTTTGTTCTTTTACTATAAGTTGTTTATTAGGTTATTAGTTTACTTAAGTCTTATTTGAAATATTGAAATTATGGTTCAAGTTATGGTTTGGATTAAGTTATGTTAAATTATGTTAATTTCTTTATTTTGTTAATTTGTTAATTTGTTATCTTGTTAATTTGTTTATTGCTTTTCGTTAATTTGTTTATTGCTTATTTGATTTCTTTGCTTTGTTTATCTTGTATTGTTTATAGAATTGAAATAACGTTTTCTTTAAAAAATAATAATTAAAAAAAGGAAGTGCCTTTCAAATAATCTGAAATCTCACATTTCCATGCCTTTAATATCTTTATAACAATTAATGTAACAGAGAGAGAGAGAGAGAGAGAGAGAGAGAGAGAGAGAGAGAGAGAGAGGGAATTTTTTTTAAAAAAAACAACATCCAGAGTAAATCAATAGGTATTTTTCAACCAAGTGTTACTCAGAGTAAATCCATTAAAAATAATTGGCCTAACTTAGTCATGTTAATTCATTTCAATGTGTCTGCTCTGAGTAAACCTCCAAACACACTGCCCAGGCTTGTGCCCCAGGGTGCTGCCCCACTTCGGTGCTGCTAACACAGTGGTTTGACTTCCCCCCTCAGAAGCACACTCCATTGTCCTGTGGGACAGACAGATGCCTAGAACAACTCTTGAGTAAAACTCAGTTGAACACCACCCACTGTGTCCATAACCCAGATGGCAAGAAAGTGTACATGCATCCCAGAAAGTGATTATAAAGCAACGGTTTAGGTGACTTAAGCAAGCCAGCCAAGCTATGTTTATTTGCATGCCCATTTTTCCTTAGTAAACTCAAAGCCGCTTACAATAAACTAATAAGACATAATAAAACATTGCATCAATGCTCTAAGACAATAAACAAACAAGTGAAAACATATCAGCAAAATAGAAGGATAGAAATAACATTTCAATAAGACCATCAAAACATCACATATTAATAAAAATCAGTATTAAATTGCAACTGGACAACCCACTAATTAGCCAAGAAATAAAAACACAATACAAATAAAGAGCAAAATAGTATATATTGACTCATACTACATAATAACAACAATAAAATTGTATGAAGCAAAACATAATATTTTATTTCTAACCATTTCAAAAAGACTATGTGACTCTATACTTAACAGGAAGAAGCTTCTCCCTAAAGTCCACTAACCAGACTGACATGGTCAAAAGTTCTTTCCAGTTCTGATATTCTCTCTCTCTCTCCCCCCCCCCCCCATCCTGAGTGCAAGCTAAACCTAGGAACTTCGAAGGAGGGCAGGTAACTGCATCACCCAGCATTGTTCTTCTATTTGTAGCCTTGATACCCAAGAGAAGCAGGGGGGGGGAATCATGTTGTAGGTTTTCCAAGGTTTGTGAAACTCTCTGCTGTCTCTTTATGACTTTGATGTCAGTATCCTTTGTAAAGGTGTAGAGAGTGATGGGAGTTACCAATTTGAGACTAAGACGGAGCTGAGCTGTAGTAGCCAGAGTTTTGTTTACTCTGTTCTTTTTATCCAGGACAAGAGAACACAAAATTAAGACTCCCTCTGTAAGCCAATTAAACCTCCAGAGAGACTTTGTACAGACTGGGGCCATGCTGCTTGGGCGAATGAAACTCACAGCTGGGGATTATGAGACAGACCCAAATCAATACAACACAGCAGGAATTGGTGGAACTGTCCAGATCAGTTGCTAAAATGACTGATTAGCAGGATGACCCTTGCAAGACTTGGGGAGGGGGGGGGACTTCCCTGAAGATATATTGACCCAAAGCAAAGGATTATCTCATTTGATTGGCCTTTCAGAGGAACAGATAATAGAAAAATATGTGTATTCTAGACCCTGCCAGCAAAGAGAATGGTACAGTGGTACTTAAATGTACGCAAGATCAGCACTGCAATAAATTCTGACTAGGTATCTGGGACAGCATCTTAATTCTAAACCACCTCTCCAAGGTGTTTAGAACGGTTCTCAGCATCTGAGCATCTTACAGACATTAATGGATTTATCCCAACACAAAATTAACTTATGATAGCATTTCATCCCTTCTTCATTCTACATGAACTTGTACAATTAAGAATTGATTAATTCTTGACACACACCTGAGCCTTAGATCAATATGAAATTGGAGTCCAATATGTGGATGTTACTCCCATAGAATTTGCTAGTTTTGCTCTGATATCCAGCACGCACACACGCACGCACACACAAACACACACAATGCCCCTGTTTGTATACAAAGCTAAGCTAACCCAAACCAAACCAAACCATGGCTTAGTGTGAACAAGCAAATGCACAAGCTCCCAGACAAGTGATGGCAGATTCTGTGCTCCTCCCTGGCAATTTTGCTGTTGTGTTGCACTGAGCTAAGGTATGCTTTGCCTTAGTGTGTTGTCCAAACCCAAGTTCATAGTTTAGCGCTCCCAGGTAAGCCATGACCTGTAACACATAGGGAAACCTTTAGTTATAGCTTGTGGTTTGTTTGAAGAGAACTAAACCCAAGCCCAGGTGACATGCTAAGCCCAACCATGGCTTAGAACAGTACAGTGTAGCAATAGAATAACTGGTGAGGAGAAAAGCAACCAGGGACCTGCATGTTTGCTCCTTCAGCCTTGTTTGGCCTTAGCATTATGTGAAGACCGGCTATAAAAGAGATTATTCAGATTATAACAATAAACTTGCCCTGACTAAGTGACAATTCACTAATTCCTCTGGATATCATTGCTTGGAGGGTGGTTGTTGTTGTTACCACTGTCTCTTCCCTTCATTGTGGGCTGCTTCATATCAGCAGATACTCTTTCCAGGAACATTTTCCTAGGCAGAGAATATTTGAAAGCTGCTCACCACATGGGTCAGTCCAATTGCTTGAGAAGTCTCCTTCCCAGCACCAGATCCTGCCAGGTTCAGTCGCAGCCTCTCTTCCACACAGTTCAGGCTAGAATAGGAGGCTCACCTGAGCAGAAGGGGGTGGGGGGTGGGCCATACTCCAGTTTCCAGGGAGATCTCTCATTTATTTTTAATTAATCACTTATTGGCATCTGTCGTGGAGGGCAGGGCAGAAATTGAAATGTAGAATCAGAGTTACTGTGGCTTGAGAGGTTGTGTGTGTGTGTGTGTGTGTGTGTGTGTGTGTGTGTGTGTGTGTGCATGTCAAAGACACAGGAAATAAATAGGGAAGATGGCCTTGTCATTGCATACCACCCACAGTAAGTATCATTGGTACAGGCTGTGGCTAATGACTTTTCCTCAAAAGGCTCTGAAACCATTCAGTGAATTTGCACAAACCAGGTGTAATTCAGAACCCGGTGGTAGGAATAGCAGGCATGGGGGCCCTCCAGATTTGTTTGGATTACAAATCCCATCATCCCTGACCATTTGCCATGCTGGCTGGGGAATGATAGAAATTCAATTCCAATGACATAGCTTCTTAGTCCTCCATTTCTCTGGCCCACTGTAATGTGTATCAGACCAAACCAGCTACCTGTTGGTAGAAACTACAACATGCGGTCTGTGAAAATACTAGTATCATATATTGGTCCAAAGGTGGCTGTTACCTTGCTTTCCCTTACAAGTCTTCATCCCCAGATAATAGGTTAAGCTTCTGTGATGACAATGAATGCTCATGAGAACATAATTTATATGACAAAGAAATTTAAAGCTCATGTGCTATTTATTTGACTGCCAGCTTTCAATGAACTCTCTACAGCTGCATAAGACATTTTTGTGTAATGCCTATAAAGCCACCACACTTTAGTATCTTCTCATTAAGAGTTAGTCCCATTTCTCATACTTCTTTTGGCCTTGCCTAGTATGATAGTAAATGTGAATAAGGGAGAAGGGCTTGCCTGAGACTTTCATTTCACTCAGGAGGCCAATTAATCTTTCAGACTGCATTGAGTAATCCATCTCTTTTCACATCTACACCCCCTATAACATGTTGTTTAGTCGTTTAGTTGTGTCCGACTCTTCGTGACCCCATGGACCAGAGCACGCCAGGCACTCCTGTCTTCCACTGCCTCCCGCAATTTGGTCAAACTCATGTTCGTAGCTTCGAGAACACTGTCCAACCGTCTCATCCTCTGTCGTCCCCTTCTCCTAGTGCCCTCAATCTTTCCCAGCATCAGGGTCTTTTCCAGGGAGTCTTCTCTTCTCATGAGGTGGCCAAAGTATTGGAGCCTCAGCTTCAGGATCTGTCCTTCCAATGAGCACTCAGGGCTGATTTCCTTCAGAATGGATAGGTTTGATCTTCTTGCAGTCCATGGGACTCTCAAGAGTCTCCTCCAGCACCATAATTCAAAAGCATCAATTCTTCGGTGATCGGCCTTCTTTATGGTCCAGCTCTCACTTCCATACATCACTACTGGGAAAACCATAGCTTTAACTATACGGACCTTTGTCGGCAAGGTGATGTCTCTGCCTTTTAAGATGCTGTCTAGGTTTGTCATTGCTTTTCTCCCAAGAAGCAGGCGTCTTTTAATTTTGTGACTGCTATCACCATCTGCAGTGATCAAGGAGCCCAAGAAAGTAAAATCTCTCACTGCCTCACTGCCTATAACATAGTAGGTCTCATTCTCATAGTAGGTCTCACTGTGTATAACATAGTAGGTCTCATTCTTAAAAATCTTGCTGGCCCCATTTCCCTCTGTAAAGAGGATGTGCCTACTCTCAATTTCTCACCACCGACACCCTGGAACCAGCAAGGGTCACAAAGTCCAACTGCTTCCGTTAGTTCTGCTGATGGTAGCAGCTGCTGCTTCCAGGATATCTTGGATGGCTGGCTGGTTGGCTGCCTGCAGTCAGTGGGCCCTGCGGGGCTGGCTGCAGCTCATACTATCAAGCATCTTGGGCAGAGTGTGCGAGAGTGATTCCAACTATCAGATGGTTGCTTTACTGCATATTTAACCAAAGTCCTCACACCTTTCTTGTCACAGTGGGAGCAATACACACACGCCAACAGATGGACATTAATTGGATGGGTTTGCTAACAACAGCTGAAATGGAAACAAAAAGGGAAAGCCGAGTGGAAGAAGATGATGAGGGGAGAAAAGTAGCAAGAAAATAGTAATGAGGCTGTGGTTATTTTTATTAACAATGTGAGGTTTCTGGTCTTACAGAGGCTTCTAACACAGTTAGAAGCTCCCTTTGTGAGCTCAACACACAAAGGTCACCTATGGAAATCAGGGTGTTTAGGGCAGAGCTTGCAAACATTTTATGTGCCCACTTTGAATGTCTGAAGATAACTACATTGACTAGGGACTCTGGAGTCATTTCTACTTTCCTGTATACAGTAGTATGATTTAGATCACTTGCTTGAAACATCTTCAGGCAAATCTTTGGCAAGGTGTACCAGTTTACTTGTGGTCTCTTCAACTTCCCCCAGGGCCCACTTTCCTTTTGGCCCTAAGTCATAAGAGCACCTTGTGTTCTCAGCTTAGCCCTCTCCTGTTGGTGCATTTCTTCTCTCTGCGCTCCTCCAGGCCCTCATTCTTCAGAATGCCTCAGAAGGCTTCAGCCTGCTGCTGGCAATCATTCTCCATGTGTGTGTTCCTAGTCAGTACTGGCATCGTAAATTCTGCAAGGTTAGAATTTGGAGCACTGACTTTGACTGAACTACTGCACTTTCCTTGCCTTGACCCTATTTGCTGTTGTTGATATCATTTTGATTTCCTACCTGCCCTTCACTGTAAGGTCCCGGGGCACGATGCAGAAACTCAAAAATACAGTATTATGTAAATTTAGAAATTTGCAGAATAGCAATGGTGTGTGTATGCGTGGTGTCAAAGGCCAAGGTTTTGAGATGCGACCTATACTAACCTGGCCTCTCCTGGGGCTCTAAGTTTTAAGGAGGCATGGAAACCACCCTTCCTGGCATTGTGAAAGGATCCTTGATATACTCTGTGCCTCGTATATATGTGTGGAAAATAGATATGGGTTGATGTGTGTGTCACCAGGGAGATATTTTAAGACAACAGATTTAACTTTATTCACTTTGACTACCTTCAAATGGTAGCTAGAAACTAAGTAAAATACAAAAGATGCAGGGCCAGGTTCACATGGGAAATGACCATGTTGCAAAGTTTCATCAGCACTTGAATTACATGTGTAATCTTATCTCAGGACCTCATATGTCCATTAAGCCTTCAGTAATTTATACATTTTGATTTATTTATGTTAACCACATGCTTTTAAAACTGAATTAGAAAAGGCCATTTTTCCTTTAACATCGACATCTTATTTCAAACTCTCAGTCGAAGAGACATGTTGTGACTCAGAAACTAAAATCAAAATGAAGCATTTCAGTTTGCTGTGTCAAAATGTTTTATTTTTTAAGTTTTAAAAATGAACATTTTAAGCTTTGGCGTTTTTTTTTTTAAGTTTAATATGGTTTCGCTCCTGCTGAATTTTTGATGCTGTAGCTTCCCTACCCCCATTCTAAGCATTTAAGTATGTCTGCGGAATACAGTGCTGATTATCACATGAAATGTAAATTCAATTTTGGAAGTGCTGTGCCCAGACATCTTTATGGTGCATGAGTAGGTAGCAAATTCCGAGGATTCTTGGCAACTGAGCACAGCTGGGATTGTGCAGCAAGGGAACCTTAGCCGTTCTTGGATACCCTGTGCGGTGCGATGTCAGTAGGTGGCGATTCCTCTTGGAAGGGTGCAGCGGGCAGGAGGCATAGCCCAAGCTACCCTTGCTTTCTTTTAATTCGTTGCTCTTTTAAAAGAAAAAAAGTGAGGGATTTCTATGGAAACCAGGTATCTAGCCAGAAAGTAGGAGGTAATGGATGTTCCCTGGCGGTTAGCATTATAGCTTTGAAATGGATTGCAGAAGAAAGGAAGGAATACAAACTCCCTCAGCTGCCTTTCCTCCTTCCCTTCGGTCCTGTCTATTCATCTGCACTCCCATCCCTTGTGCTGATGTTTATATGTATCTAGAGACAGGGGGTGGAGGGAGGAAATAGAGAAATGTGTCAAAGGGCATCCCACTGCTGCCGGAGAGATAACAGGCGGGGAGTGTCACTGTCTGCCAGGTCCTCTGATAACCAGCTGCAAATGGATGGTAGTGATATTTAGCAGAGGAGAGCTCGGCTTTGCACCGCTGCTTGCTCTTCTCCCACCTCATTACTCTGCTATAGGCACAAGCGTGCAGTCACCTGCTGTCACTGGCACAGACGCCAATGCACAGGGCTTGGCCACAGCACTCACCACGCTGGCTGAACATGACATCACTGGAGCAAAGACAAAAGACTCTTGTTTTCTCACCTCTGTGCTGAGGCTCTGTGCAAGTCACCTCTGTGAGACCTTCATTAACAGGGCAACGCTCACAATTCTTGCCAAGCAAGTATATGCACACAAACACACACACACCCCTCAACCAGGACAGATACTTACGGAGTGGACCAATTTACTATTAAACCTTTTCTCCTTTCTTCCTCAGTTGGATACATCCTCCCCCCCCCTTACTAAAAATAGGATCTTATTCCTGAGCTTATTATGGAAATCTCTTTCATTATGTACTTCTAATATTAGAGCAGCCATATTAGAGCTCTACGTCAGTCTTCTGTCATATCTCCTGGGGCTGAACTGTCCTCTACTTCCTAATTTTAAACACTGGGATTGTTCTGGAGAGAGTATGTTCATATCAGACTTCACTACAGGCTTTCAAGTCAGTTGATGGCCATTCTCTTTTTCCATGAAACTCTGCGGCTAGGGGTAGAGATGGTATTAGCTTGTAGTTAAGGTGCATTTCCTGGCTTTGGGTGAGAGTCTGCCTTGTTTTCCCAGGCTGCACTACCACTGAGGTAGTTTGCTGATATTCTCAGTGCTTGCAGAACCAGGAACACAGAGGCGCAACATTAGTGCTGGTTTCAAACCAGGACTAAAATGTTATTAATCATATCACACTGGAGAAGCACAAAAATCTTCTTGTCCTGTGGCTACTTCCCCCATCTGCAGCATGGGGTGGGGGGGTGGGAGGAGCGATGTTTTGTACTGCTATCTATTGCATCCTGGCTTATTACTATTTTAAAATTTCTTTCATTATGTATTATGTTCTGTGTCTGTGTTTACATTAATCACATCATTTGTCCTAGACTGTAGCATTTTTCTTGCAGAAATAGCCAAAGGCAGCTTTTGAATCATGCAGTCTGCATTGGGTCCACCTTGGGAATTAAAAGTGGGAAGCAAAATTCGTTTTTAAAAAGCATATCCCCTACACCAGGGTCCTAATCTAGATTGGAGGGCCCATGCTGGCCACCCCTGGAACAAAAACCTCGCACTCGCCAAATGATATAATTAATATCATGTGGCCCTGAGAGTGTTTTGGTTTAGCCTCTTCCATTCAGTGTATTTGAATGGTTGTTTCCAGGAAAACATAATAGAGAAAAGTGGTCAGCAGTTTTATTGAAACAAAATTGCAGTACACAACTGCTTTCCTACCACCAACACATCCACAGTCAAAGATGGATCCAGAAGCGCACACACACACACCCAAATTAGCTGTGTCTTGTGTTTAGCAGCCCTCCACTGTTGCAATTTCAGGTAGCAAGAACATGGCAAATCCCCTGAAGGTTGCATACAATTCAGAGATCAAAAATAATTTCCAGTCAAAAGGACCGCAAGTAGCAGAGCTGGGAGCCAACCTCTACCTGAGACTAGGGAGATCAACTTCCAATCAGAGTATATTATAATTAGGCTGTGTGGACCGATGGTCTTGATGGAATAGGGCATGTTCACAGAAGTTCAGTTTGCAGCCCTGCTTTGTAGAGTCATTCAGTAAACTGAAATCACATTGGAAGCAGCAAGAGAGTGGTATTTTACACAGCCTGCTCTTGGATATTCTCAGCCTGCTTGGCATTGCTCATCTCTTTAATCTTCACTTCATTTTGTGGCTGCATTGCTACCAGTTTTATTCTGTGCCTCTGTAGGAGCTGGACCCTCACATGTCAAAGCAGAATTTAGGGTTTTTGGAGGGAACGATGGAAGATAAAATGAACAACAAAGCACCTTCTGGATGACTGTTGTTAGTCACACTCACTTCTGATTAAAGATCATTAAACATGAAATTAGCTCGTTTGTGTTACGGGTCCCCTGGGGATTCTTTTAATTATGAAGTGCAGATGGCCGAGAACCTGAGGAAACTCAGCTTTGGAAAAAGGGGGCAGAGCTTTGTGCAGGGCTGGGGGAGGCATGGAAAAGGACTCGGGAATTGGAGAGAACATAAATTAATTTATTTGTACTTTCCTTGTTGTTTTAAACCCCTCAGCATTTCACAACAAATCACAGATAATTAATAAGTACACTTGCCTTAATGACTAGGATTTTTAAGTAGCAGAAATTGGAAGATGCTACATCAGTTTATTTCCACACAAAACCCTTCTTCCCTTTAGGTTTCTTTCTTTTTTTTAATCACCATGCTACCGTGATTTGAGTCTCATTGGCTGCCGAACAACCCAGACCCATTGCAGGGCTTCCTTTACCCAGCCCCCATTTTTGTATTGGCTTGTCTGTTGTACTGAAGCAGCAGAGAAAACTCCCAGCCAGCTGATTCTTATTCAAATAGGAAATATTCCATTTCAGGAAGCAGGTCTCCACCTGGCTTGGACCTACCAAGCATAATGGAAAGGTGACAGAAGCAGTGCTTTAAGATCTCTTTTGTGTGAATGGCTGGGCTAATGTGAGGGCTACTTCTTTTGATGGCTGCCAGCACCTGGCAAGCCAGTTGTGTGGCATCACCATGCAGAGAAATGTGCTGCTGCTACACTACTCCTTGTGGCTGGTTCAGTGACAGGAACCTTCTCCATGTGACAGGTCATTCTAGGAATCTAGGGCAAGGTTGGGGAACTGGACCCAGGTGGTGAGTCAGATTTTGATTGTCCCAGCTCCTCGTGGGCCAGATTTGACTAGTGGGTGAAACCAACCACTTGTAAATGACCCATCATCACAATTATGTCTGGTGATGAGCACTTTGAACCCCCAACAAAATCAGCTGGTTGACGGGACCATACAAAGCATCACACAGGACTCTTTCAAACGGGATTTGAAATTCTAACACTCAGCTGACCATTGGTGCTTCAAAAGGCAGACACACATAACTGATGGAGTTCTGACCAGCAGGACTTCAAAAGCATCACACCTGGGCCTCTGAAGCACTGTCAGATGATTGGTGGCACTCCAACTGCCCACAGTTGATACCATATATCGTGTCAGGTGACTGGCAAGTGGGTGTGGCTTGGCCAAGATGGCCTTGCGAGCCAAATTGACAGGCCTGGTGGAACTAATCAAGTCCCCTAGCTACAGGTTCCCCACCCCTTCTCTAGAGCATTCTTCCCCAACCTGGTTCCCTACAGATGTTGTTGGGCTGCAACTCCCATCATTGATAACCTTGCATCATACTTGCTTGGGCTGATAGGGGTATGCTCTTGGTTGCAGCTCAAAGTGAGGAGAGAGCTTAACCGTGAGTCCCAGTTTGGATGTCACAGTAACCCAACGTTGACTCAGTTCAATGTAACACAAGAGCAGAAAAGGACTAGGGAGGAGAAAAGTGGCTGTGAGCTCCTGTTAAGGAGTTTACATGTTTGTGCAGACTTGCAAAGCCAATGTGTGGCTTAGCATGCCATGCAAACTAGGCTGATATATTAATTCATGCCAGGGTACCAAGGGCAGTTCTGATAAGGTAATATGGTTTTGTGAGAAGTAGGATTCCCACCCAACCAACCAACCAACATTTATATCCTGGCTTTTTAGTGTAAACTGCGCCACTCAGTGAAGTCAACAACACATAAAAATAATATTACGATTTTTGTAAATGTTTTGGGCTGTTTTTATGAAATAGTATCAACCTCATAAAACAAAAGGCTGAAGAAATAAAAAGGCAAAACCTTGACGGCCAAAAAAAAAGGAGATGAACGTGGCCAGCTACACTTCACAGGGCAAGGTCTGGGTAAGTGGTGGGATGGCCCTGTCAGAGAAGGTACTGTGTTAAGAACTAAAGAACTGGATTCAGCTAACCAGTCTTACTAGCAAAAGCCTGCATTAGCCCTCTCATCCTATCATGTACCCCCTGAGCCTCCACAAATTGGGTTGTGGGGGTCAGGAGAACTTCTCAGAACAATATGCAGGGGGAGGAGAGGGGCAATCATCCCATTAGGGAAGTAGAGATGCTTGTGCCAGTGGGGCAATCTCCCAACGCTACACTGAATTCCTCCCACAGTGCTATGTGCATGGCTCTCTGCCTTTCTGTACGCAGCGTTATGTGAGCAGTGTTGGGGGAGGGGGATGGATAATTTATTACTGAAGAGGCGCTGCTCTCTCTTTTTTTATTACTCACTGATGCTTGCAATGACTCCCCTGTGCCTCACTGGGTTCCTTTGCCTCTCAGTGTGGAGCTCCAGCATTCACTTGTGTAATTAGAAGCAGATGCCCCCACTTAGCAGCAAAGTTGCAGTTTGTCATTCTGTTCCATCACGATGACAGGTGAGCCCCCCCACGCAGGCGAGTTGGTAATGTGCTGCAGGGAAGCTAAAAGTAGCACGGAGGCTCCTGAAGATTCCACCTGCTGCAGCTTAAATAGGTACAAAAGATATTCTTTCGTTTCTATTTATTAGCTGTGGCCCCAGGGGCAAAAAAAGGACCATATGACATGGAATTATGGGATGTGAAAAGGGGTGAATATAGCGGAAAATGTGACTTCCCCCATTAAGGTGGCATTGTATCACGACAGAAAGGCTTCATCAGGCCCAGACCGTCAAAAATTTGGTTAGAGGTTTTAATCAGGAATGGAAGTCTCCACCCTACTATGTTATCAAACAGGATAATGGAAGATCTTTAGTACCCAATGTGACCTGCAGTGCTGCTGGTTTTCTTTCCATGTCAGAACCTTAGTGATGTTTGGGTGTCATGGTCCTCATACAGCACTCCCCCACCCCCATGAAGAGAGTCTCACCTATGTTTTCATCCATGATTTTTTTTAATTAAAAAAAATGATGCTATAAATCCCACACCAGATTTTGGGAACCAGCTTTTCTTTATTTTACCATTGCTTATGCTTAGCTGGGATTTACAAAGAGGTGATTTGACAGAACACTGAGCACAGTGCAGTCTAGATCTATTATCAAGGAGCTTAATAAATTCTACATATTGTGTGTGCCAAAAGCTACAAACATGGGATAGATTAAGGTCTTGCTCTGTGTTGTATAATTTGAATGGTGTGATAGCACCAAGGCATAGAACACAATCTACCACTATTTAATAGAACACTCTCAATTTCAAAAGGGAGTCAGGAAAGACTAACAGAAGGATGTTATCTGCCAGTAGGTTAAATCCTCACAAACCAGGAAGGCAACAACTTTAAAATCTTCCTGGGTAACTTTGCCTTTGCATTTTGCAGCAAATATTCTCATCTCATGTTACTTCCCAGACAATCTAATATGTTGTGTTAATTGCCAACTCAAGTGCAAATGCTGTAGGTAGCAACTTGTAATTTTGCTCTCATTTCCATAAGCTTTTGCCACTATCAGCTGTTACATCCTGACTGGCCTATGACTGGTGACTTCCAGACGTTTTGGACTACAATTCCCATCAGCCCCAGCCACAACCAATGGTCAGGGGTGATGGGTGTTGTAGTCTGGAGACATCTATAGAGCACCATATTGCCTTCCCCTGGCTTAAAGACACATCCTAGGTGAAATATTAAGCTGACCTAAATTAGGCAATGCTTTTAAAAAAATTGCCTACAGGAAGTGATGCAGTCGGAATTCTAAAGGTTTCCTAGAATCATATGTGTCAAATATTATAGGAAAAGCCAATATACCAGCAGCAAAAGGTCTTATTTTCTCCTGCTGCAATTTTTTTAACTACTTCTGAGGTTTGGTTTCGTAATGTGCATGTATGAACATATATATTCTATACTGATACAGGTGCTGGGGGAGGATATCAGTTTAGCAATGAGAACCCAGGCAGTTGCAAAGTCTCCAGACATTTCTGCACAATGCAGTTACCTTCTACCCAGGTTCCTTTAGATCTGATCTCACAGCTTGACAACATTGCACAACTTTCCGTTGTTGAGGGATTAGCACATCACAAAGGCACAGAGGCAGTCAATAAAAGATTATCATGTACCATACAACCAAGAAATATTAAAGTCAAGCTGAGGATTAGGAGAGAGGAAGTGTTTGCACCATGTGAAAAGGGTCTTTGGCATGCCATCTCCATGAACCACAGATGGAAAGGTTCACAGATGGAAACAAATTGGAAAACTGCAGGTTTTTAATGTGCTGGGAGGGACATAGTGAGGCACTTCTATGATTAGGCCTCCACATTAGTCTTTTCTCCACAAAGCAAGGACCTGCTAACCGCAAATAGGCAGGCATAGCTAAAACCTTCCACCTTCCACAAAATCAAGGCCATTTTGAAATTGTGTGATTTGAATGGGAGAACGTTCTTAACATTTAAATGTCCAACCAAAAAAATAAAGCATGTTGACAATGACACCTTTTCTTCACTCTAACTGCAGCACAAGCAACCTTCCCTCAATTTGAGAGTGCTGTCTCTCCCAGTTTCATATACATTCCTTATAAATTATCTTCTGTTAGCTCCTATTATCATGCACTTGTTGAGTGAGATTGAACGCACCCATTGATCACCACAGCATAGAAAAATTCCAACTGAAATGCCCCCAGGCATATTTCTGCACATTAAATCAGTGGTTGGCTGACTTTAAGTTTTACATTGTTTACTCTCCCCCCTCCCTTCTGGAATTCCCCCAAGTCCATCAATGAGTCCTCAAAATCAAAGTAAGTGTTCATACTCAGGATCCCTTAACAGTAAAGACATACTAACTGTGTTAAGTGGTGCTTAGTATATACACTTGCTTAAGAACATTAAGGGACAGAGCAAGGCACACCTAGTTCAATATTCTTGGATGAATCTTATACAACAGTAAACCTTAATGGTCCACTGAACATTGCCCAATGGTCCACTAATGTGTGTGGGGTGGGGTCTGGTCTGTGCAGCATGGCAGCATCTACTATCCAATGCATTCCCTCCTCTGCACACCCACCCACCCACCAGTGGTTTTGTAATATTTTATATTGTAAACCTCCATAAATGAATAAAGGAGAGGCACTACCCAGAAGGTAGCACAGGACCTCTTCCACAGCAGAGGCAAAGGCTAGAATAGAGGGTACTGCTTGGTGAGGAACAAGAGGGAGGGAAATCCAGAGGGACTGTACCTGGAGGTAAAATAGTTTATGGAAAACAGCCATGAGGAGTATAAATGGGGATGTGAGGGAGCCCTGAAGGCATGGTTTACTGGAGGGGATTCTCATTATTGGAGCTGCTATGATGAATTGGGTTCCTGAACTGAATTTTCTCTTTAATCCAGCCCTTCCCTGAGGATTTGAAACCCAGGTTGATCTGCCCACCCATTATTCCATTGGTAGGGATAGATTGACTCTTGCAGTTTAATTTTTTCCTATGCATTTACACCAAACCCTCATTTAGAGATTAGGGATTGAGAGCATGGTACAAAACCATGCCAGTCTGTCCCCTCTGCCTCACCTAATTTAGAGATCTTGAATTCCTCCTCAACACATACCCCTAATTATCAGAACTCATATTAAAATGAAACTAGGTATGCTTCTAAACTTATTTTAAGCATCTATGTTTAGCCTGCGTTATCACTTGATTCATATCACCCTCACTGACAGCCATGTAAGTTGGGTAATTTTAGACTCCATGTTGTATTCAGTGTGGTGCTACGTAAATCCTTGTGTGAGGAGAGTGGCTTCTATTTGCACAAAAGGACTTCCCTCCTTCTCCTCCACTTATGTGCCCCTAAATTTGTTCTGGGGTTTCCCCAATCCTCCAGAGCAAATTTAGGGACAGTGCAAACAGGGCCGTCTCAAGCACATTGGGCGCCCTGGCGCTGTGGTGCGGTGATCGCTCCGGCGCCCCTGCCCCGCTACGTTTCTTGTCGCGACTGGTGGGCGGGCGCAGCGCGCAGCACAGTTTTCGCGCAGCTCCGCCGCACGACGCCCCCCCTACCGGGCCGGCACCCTGCACCACCCAGACTACCCCTAGAGCCGGCCCTGAGTGCAGGGGGAAGGAGAGAGGGAAAGTCTAATTGCACAAGCCAATATTGTTCTGCTCACACGAGGATTTAGTTGAATTTGGCTCTCTTGTTTTATTGGCAGAAGAGTGTTTAGATGCAGTGCTTCAAAATGTATTAAACCAGCCTTGCAGTGTTTGAGGTTCCTCCTCATTCTATTGAATGGAGCTCTCTGTCCTATCATGATGGCACCATTCAAGTCTCTTTCTTTGCTACTCTAGGATTTTGGTGCTGGCCTGCTTTCCCCCTCTTGTCTCCATGTTTCCTTTCACCTCTCCCCTCTCTCCAAAAGGAATCTAACATCACCCACATAAAGTCCATCCTGCATTGATGAACAAGTCTGTTGTCTCCCATAAGACAAATAATACAAAAAGGAGAAACTTGTTCTCAAAAGTGAAGCAGCTTGCACAAAAACCTATCTGGCCCCACAAGGAAGTCCCACATTAGCTGACCACTTGTGAGCATCAGCTTCTGTATTCTGCTTTCTTTAGGGTTTATGTGCTTCCCTCCTCTTTTTTTCCATTCTTTGTATCCCTTATCCACATTATGGTCATTGCTTGAATGGTCAGTTTGATCTAAATACCAATAATATCCTTTCCAAACTATAACTAGGCCAGGCTAAACTGGTGGATGCATTTATAAGTTGTCATGAGAGGCACATACATCTGAAAACATGGTAATCTCTGCTGAGGAGGGTGAATTCCATGCCAAATGTTAAATATAAGCTTATGCCTAGTCCTTTATATCCAGCTAGCAAACATCTTCCCATTGATGATTTTCTTGCTCTCTGCCTATGTAATTGGCACAGATCTCCCTAAGCTGAAGCATTTTGTCAGCTTGAGTTTTAGCAGTCTGGAGAAGGAAGAGGAAATCGCTTTAGCTGAGCAGGTTTTGTCTCCATGATAACTCCAAAGAGGAGTTAGTCTCTCTCAGCTCATTGTGTAAGTTCCTCAGCATGACAGAACTGGTAATACTGAGAAAATACAGAGTTCTGTGTTGTAGAGTTTGGGGTTTAAGTCTTAAGTGTACAATAAAAGTTAAACTTGTGGTCAATAATGTAAATCAGCTAATATTTTTGTAAAGTTATAAGTGAATCATGCTAATATTTTTGTAAAGTTATAAGTGAATCATGCTTCATGCCATGCTAGAATTTGTGTGTGTGTGTGTGTGTTAAAGGGAATGTAAATTAAGTGGTTAATGTGCATATCAACCAGCCATTGTGCACATTCACCAGGTCTCATTCAGAATCTACACATAATTTTCCCTTGAAGAGGGAATTGTGCACATTTCCCAGTCAATACATGTAATCTCCAGCAGATTTTGAGATACATGTTTATATCAACTGAACTTTGTACATTCTGTAGGTAGTATACACAATCTCCATCAAACCTTGGGCATATCTCATCTAAATTTGAGGATTATGTGTATCGATCAGGAATTATTTATTATTGTTTATTACATTTGTTGGTTGCTTTATCTTGCTCAGGAGAACCCAAAGCAGCTGACAAAGAACAAAAATGTGCATAGTAACTACCTGTAACTAAAAATGTGCATAGTTCATGAAGTCTGGTGAATGTGCACAATGCGCTGTGAGGTACAACCTATCTCTTGCTAGAAATCCTTCCTCAAGGATGTGGAGATCATGGTCCACTCAATTTACATTCCCTTTAACAGTCCATTTTTAGTGCAGATGAACAGTCAAAGCAGAAAATTATTGAACTTTATAGTGTAATTTTAAAAAATAAAAGTAATTAAAATATTATAACAAACAACTAACAAACCTTGATGTCTAAGCAGAAAGGCAAAAACCAGAGTCAAATCCCACCACGTTTAGTGATGAAAAGCATCTCTAAAAAGAAAAGTCTTTATTGCTGTGAGCAGACGCTGGGAAATCACTCAGCCAAACCACTCCGGCCATGTGGCAAAACACTGCATTAGGAGAGCAGCAAGAGATAACATCCAGCAAAGATGGGAGCAGGACATGCTGCTTTCTTGCTAGCCCTCCCAATGGGACTGACTAGCTGCCGCTGCAGTCAGTGCAACAGAAAGAGGCTGTAGAAGAGAAAACCAAGGCAGTCATCAAAGGGTTCTCAGTTGAATGCCAAGGGGAGAAGTGGAGAACAGAAAGATGGGGTAGGGCAGCGAATGCAGGAGCAGGTTGGAAGGGAGGAATTGAGGCAAGAGGGAGAGGCATGAGAAGAAAGAGAGGAGGCGGGAGTGCTATCAGGAAAGTCACCCACTGCCTTGAAGAGTAGCTGGCAGAGTAACTGCATTGTGCTTGTGTGTGAGAGTGCTTTATGTGTGGTATCTGTGCATATCTGTGTGTGGTGTAGGCAGGGTGAGTGTGGTATTTGTGTGTGTGTGTAGCAGCTTTGGCCACAACCGCTGATGGCATGTGAGTGTCCCAGGGTCAGCCCGCAGGCCAATAAACACCTATAAGCATCAAGCATATTTGCATGCTTCCACCAACCTTTTTATTTCCCTGAGGTGTGATCAGCCATGTGTATTTCAGTTGACTGAACAGTTTTTCCATATGTTTGAATTTTATTCTGCTTTATGTAAAACATATGTTTTCCCCCACTTAGATTTTTTTTATTAAGCAATATGCATACTTGTTTAATAAACAAACAAATAAACAGCTTAGCCACCCCTCCTTTAAAGTATGCTGGAGAAATGAAGCCATCTCTCTCTCTCTCTCTCTCTCTCTCTCTCTCTCTCTCTCTCTCTCTCTCTCTCTCTCTCTCTCTGTAACAGCAATTTACAATGCCAACTTATTTTTAATTTGCCTTTGAACAGCTTCACTTTGCCAAACTGGCTGTGCTATTTTAAAGATGTCTTAGGCTGTTTGTATATTTGTTTCACCCTCCTCTGGTGTCATTCTTTTAGTTACCGTGTCATTTAAAGCAACACCCCTTTGAGAGTTTAACACTTAACAAGTCAGCTGTGAGAAAGTGTGTGGTTTAGCAGCTTAGTTTAGAGATTGAGTTGTGAACCATGACATCTCTGATTCATGAACCGAACCAGTCGTTTTGAAACTGTTCTCTCATAGCCCCTTGGTAGTGACACAGAGCTCAGCCCACCAGACACTACGACTGTTCAGTTTTGATTCATTCAGTGGGATTTGTTTAGGGCTCCCTGAGCAAACCTCATTAAATTAATGGGAGCTGCTGGGCATTAGGACTTGGTGGGTTGCATCCAGAAAGGGGTCTTTTACACATTCATTATCGATGCACAGTTATTTAGATCCTTCTGCTGCTATGACTGATAATAATACGGACACATGGGGCCATTCCTTGCAGCACTCCATCTGTTAACAGATACATCCTCTTGGAACAGAACAGCATCCAAGTAAACAAAAAGATGTACCCAGCCCCTTCTGCCTGCTTCCAGCTGTCTTCACATCTGCATTGATGTGTCCCTCACTGTCAACTGATTTGTAGAGCTCTTGATGCTGATATCGTGGATATAAGTGCATGGGTGAAGGGCAGAAACTAAACTGAGATGCACCTTCAAAAGAAGATTCCCCACAGCAGGGATAATAACTGTCATTCCACGAAAATGTTTGTGGTCTTTGCAGAGGTGCACATCTAAATGCACATTCAAACATGAATGAACTTAATAGTGTGCTGCTTTTTTTTAATGGAATATCCACTTGCATGTACACCTGAGCAGGGTTTCCATCAAAACCAAAGCATTGCCAATGTTAGTAGTGCCACTCAGGTGGGTACTGAATACATATCAGAGTGCATTTACTGTCTGCACTGCATTGCTTTCAGTGAATGCACATCCACATGTGCAGTTCCACTTAAATCAATGCAGTGTGGATAAGCAATTTCTATGCTTGGATGCCCACTTCAATGGGCATTCCATTTATTATGGCTCTTGCTCTAAACAATACAACCTCCAGAGTCAATCCCACCCCATAGTCTTTTCAGCTATGAGGAGATCATCTCCCTCACCTAGGCTCAAGGGGGGGGTGCCCTCACCCTTCAGACTAAGAAAAGGCAATTCCCTTTGCAGCTTTAAATATTGCTTTTGGGTGGTAGGGGGTGGTGGAATCTGGGTAACCCACTTCTGCTCCTCTTTTAGTTCACAGGCAGAAGAGAAGCAAGTGGCACACTCAGGGGCGTACCCAGGATCAAAACGGGGGGGGGCAAGAGAGGGGGAGAGAGAGGGAAGGAAGGAGGGAGGGAGGGAAGAGAGAGAAGGGAGGGAGGGAGGGAGAGGTGAGAGAGAGAGAGAGAGAGAGAAGGAAGGAAGGAAGGAAGGAAGGAAGGAAGGAAGGAAGGAAGGAAGGAAGGAAGGAAGGAAGGAAGGAAGGAAGGAAGGAAGGGGTGAGAGAGAGAAAGGAGGGAGGGAGGGAGAGAGAGAAAAGGGGAGAAAGAAATAGGGGGGAAGGAAGGAAGGAAGGAGCTCCCATCTGCCGCCCCCCCCAGCTCAGGCTGCTCCTCCCCCCTCCCACGTTCCTGTTGCTGACTGCAGCCGCAGAGGGGGTGAACACAGCCCAATTTCAGGCTGCTTCTCGCCCTCCCAACGTTCCTGTCGCTGGCTGCAGCCGCGGAGGGGGCGAAAACAGCCCGATTTTGGACTGCTTCTTTCCCCCCACACACACACATTCTTGTCGCTGGCTGCAGCGGGGGGGGGGGCGGAAACAGCCCGATTTCCATAACCCGCAGCGACTTTTCCCCTTCAGTTTTTGGAGGGAAAAAGTGCGGGTTATGGTCCGTAAAATATGGTAAATTTTTTTGCTTCTGGGGGGGCAGCTGCCCCCCTGCTCCTCGCTGGGTACGCCCATGGGCACACTGCTTGCTTCCCCTCAGCCTAACCTATATTCATAGCAGTGTGCCAACAGCAGATACATTAAGTGTGCCTCTTAGTCTGCACAGAGTCAGGCAGTTTGGGGCATGTGGTTTGTTTCTTTAAAAATACATTTTTCCTGCATACCTTGGGGGTCCTCCAAGAATTCAAGAAACTCCTCCTGGTCTGGCCTGACTCCATAGCAAGTTCCATATGCAGGACACCTGCAGTAGTGAGAGTAATTTGAGAATACTGTTTGAGAATAGCATTCCAGAATTTCAGGTCCCTAGAAAGACGTGGTGAATGGCAGAACGGGTGGTGTTGTGCTTGCTGCAAGAGGAGAGTGTACTGCCATGACTTCTGCATCCCCACTCCCATTTTTTGCATGCAGAATGGAGAGTCCAACTGCCCTTTAATTATCCCTTTTGATGGAATGTGAACTTCTGTTTTGACAGTATTACTGCTCTCTGAATTGCCTGTCCCTTTATGAATTTTATCAGCTGCTGCATGTCCTAGCACAGGAGGAAGAGGGATTGGAAGAGACCTTTCTATGTAAATAGTTTCTAAATACTGCAAATTAATGACATGCAGTTCTTCACTGGAATGATGAAATCGCTCTCTAATTTTTCATTGCCTGTTTTGTGGTTCTGAGTAGAAGAGGCTATTAGCATCTCAGATCTCCACCATTAGCACACATTCCCCTCCAGCAAATGATAATGTATTTCTTGTTCCCATAGATTCAGAGACTTCAGAGTCGGGAGAGAGAGTATTATAAACCTCCAATGTGACCTTCCATAGAATAGCACAGATTTGGAAATGTTAACACTTGGATTCCTGTACCCATTCTTAGATTACTTGTAACTGAGCTAGTGTGACCTTCTAGTGAAGTATGTCATAATTTGTTTCATGATGAAACATTGGATGAATGCAGATGCCTATTTATCAAGGGTGGAACTACATGTTTCAGCCCCGTAGCTTTGAAGTCTGCCTGCTTCTTCTTTGCAAAGCAAGGTAAGGACAGACAACATGTCCATGGTTCAATCTCTAGGTAGGGCTGAAAAAGACTCCTGTCTGAAACCTTAGAAAGCCAACCCTGTCTGGCTTATGAGTGATAAGGAAAACGTTGCTGGCTTTTTCAACTGATCAGAAGTCTAGGGAAACTGAGTTTCTCGGTCTAGGGAAACTGAGAAGTGGATTCTGCTGATTAGTTGGCAGGATGATGCAGACACCTTCCTTACCAAATGATTGTACCCTGTACTGTTTCCAGCTAGTAAGTGGTTTCTGTTGTCTGGTACAGGAAACAGGCTTTGCAGTCTACCCAATGTAAAAATATGGGGTGCTTGAGGAATTCTATCTTCATGGATCCCTAATCAAAATGTCATCCGATTAGATTAATGTGTTGATTAATCACTAGCAGTAGGATTTTGTGGTTCTCCAAATATTGTGATACAGTTCTCTGTCATTGAAACATATCAAGGCATGCATTTCAATACTGTTTTGAGGAAGAATATACATTTACATCTTAATTATGAAGAGTATTTTTAAAATAATTTTGATGATCAATGTGGAGACAACAAAATTGAATTATGGGCAAACAAGTGTGAGAGTGGAATAGAAATAGATCCATTTCACCAGTGGCATAGTGGGGGGGGGCACAGGAGCGGTTGCCCCAGGCACAAAATTGTTAGGGGGTGCAAATTTTCAGCACCCAGTGCTGCCTCAATACAGCTGTGTGCTTCCATCACTGGGCTCTGTTGAAAATGGCTTCCCCGTGCAAACCAGGAAGTGACCTCTCTAGGCAGCAGAACAACTCTTCTTTCCTTATCTCTGTGACTGCAATCTCAGTGATGCAGATGGCGCTAGGCAGTTGAATGTGCATGCCCTCACTCCCACCCACCCCTCTGCATAGCCCCAGGTGCTGGCAACCCTTGCTATGCCACTGCATTTCACCCCAGTAAAAATGCCCTAGTCTAAAGAAGAAAAGGAAAAAATGTTATTGATATCATTGACATCAATGTGGTTCAAACTCAGAAAATATTTTATTTTTAAAGTAATTATTTTTAAAATGCCTGTAGAGTTGGACACGACTAGACGACTAAACAACAACAACAACAATTCTGCCATAGGGAGGGAAATCAGCTCATGCCATCCCTTAGTTCCCAGGAATCGTTTCTGTATGCCAGCCTTAGCATCTGTCTGAGTGCTGGGGTAAATGATAGTAGTAGTAGTAGTAGTAGTAGTAGTAGTAGTAGTAGTGGTAATAATAATAATAATAATAATAATAATAATAATAATAATAATAATACCCAAACATTCTCTGCAAGATTCAGGTAGGTAGTCGATTATATATATATAATGTCCAATAGCACCTTAGAGACCAACTAAGTTTGTTCTTGGTATAAGCTTTCGTGAGCATGCACACTTCTTCAGATACCTTCAGATATTCTCTGCAAGCTCTTTTGAGCCAAGGTAAACAGGACACCCAAAGACCAGAAGAAAAAGAGTGTGTGGCCAACTTGCAGTGGCCCCTGTGAGGACTTGCTCTCCCATCATGGCTCTTTAAGCCTTCAGTGGAATCCAAGCACAGGGTTAGCTCAATACCAACATCATAAGCGCCCCAACATCATAAGCACCCCAAAACATTTTGCAATGATCTTTGCCTTTAACATGCTAGAACTCACCAGGAACCCCAGCCCCCAGACAAGTCACAGTCTTGTTAAAATGAAATGCTGGCAAGCCTACTGATGACATTGAAAAACCTCTTTCCTGTGGCCTGGGACTGTGTACTGTACTAATCACACCTTTTCCCTTTTATTCTGTAGGAGGACGATATTGAATACTATGATTCCAAGGCTGACACAGAATATGTAAGTGTCTTCCAATTGTCCTTCACTTATATTTTATGCACTGAATAAGTTTCACATGTTATTTCCTTCAAGTTAGAATTCCACTGTCTACTTTGCCACCTTTGTTTAAAGCTCAGAGTAATTTGACTGGCTCCAAAGCACAGGATCTACATTTAAGGCAGTGAACAAAATGGGATTTTGTTATAGAATTGCAAGTTCTAATATTTCCTCATCGGGTGGTAATAGAAAGAAGCGATAATGGTTAAATTCAGGAGAATTCAGAACTCCTTTTACTTATGACAAATATTTTCCAGCAAGGAGGCACTTAGAGAATGGAAAATGGGATAAAGTTGTTTTTATTGATCTTGGGAGCTGAAATAGGGGAGGGAATCAAAGCAGGCATACATTTTTGTGTTTGCTTCATTTCATAAAAGATTTGGAAGCATTATTTGACTACTTTAAACTCCTTTTTTCTCTTTAAATTGTGTTCATCTTAGACACATTCCCATGAAGCCTTGTGAAAAATACAATAACACATGTAAGGGAACATGTTTCAGTAAAATATAGGCATGGGATACCACAGTAAAATCTGTAGAGACATAACACTGTATGATGGGCAATCTAATTCTGCTCTGGGCATTGAAGCAAAATGAAGATTTCAGATCATAAAACGGTATAGTTTGACTCCAAGGGTCATCTGGTCCAACCCCCTGCAATGCAGGAATCACAACTAAAGTATCCATGACAGGTGACCATCCAACCTCTGCTTAAAAACCTCCAAGGAAGGAGAGTCCATCACCTCTTGTGGGAATCTGTTCCACTGCTGAACAGTTCTTACTGTCAGATAGTTATTCCTGATGTTTAGTTGGAATCTCCTTTCTTGTGACTTGAAGCTATTGTTTTGAGTCCTACCCTTCAGAGCAGGAGGAAACAATGTGACAGCCCTTTGGATATTTGAAGATCGCTATCAAATAGCAAATAGCGGAGGAGAGGAGGCAAGCAAAATGCAAGGGAGATAGGGAAAGATACAGGAAACTGAATGCAGATTTCCAAAAAACAGCAAGGAGAGACAAGAGGGTCTTCTTAAATGAGCAATGCAAAGAAATAGAGGAAAACAATAGAATGGGGAAAACCAGAGATCTGTTCAAGAAAATTGGAGATATGAAAGGAGCATTTCGTACAAAGATTACCATAATCAAGGACAAAAGTGATAAGGACCTAACAGAAGCAGAAGACATCAAGAAGAGGTGGCAAGAATACACAGAGGAATTATACCAGAAAGATATGGAGGTCTCGTACACCCCAGGTAGTGTGGTTGCTGACCTTGAGCCAGACATCTTGGAGAGTGAAGTCAAATGGGCCTTAGAAAGCACTGCTAATAACAAGGCCAGTGGAAGTGATGATATTCCAGCTGAACTATTTAAAATCTTAAAAGATGATGCTGTTAAGGTGCTACACCCAATATGCCAGCAAGTTTGGAAAACTCAGCAATGGCCAGAGGATTGGAGAAGATCAGTCTACATCCCAATTCCAAAGAAGGGCAGTGCCAAAGAATGCTCCAACTACCGCACAATTGCGCTCATTTCACACGCTAGCAAGGTTATGCTTAAAATTCTACAAGGCAGACTTAGGCAGTATGTGGATCGAGAACTCCCAGAAGTGCAAGCTGGATTTCGAAAGGGCAGAGGAACCAGAGACCAAATAGCAAACATGCGCTGGATTATGGAGAAAGCTAGAGAGTTCCAGAAAAACGTCTACTTCTGCTTCATTGACTATGCAAAAGCCTTTGACTGTGTCGACCACAGCAAACTATGGCAAGTTCTTAAAGAAATGGGAGTGCCTGATCACCTCATCTGTCTCCTGAGAAATCTCTATGTGGGACAAGAAGCTACAGTTAGAACTGGATATGGAACAACTGATTGGTTCAAAATTGGGAAAGGAGTACGACAAGGTTGTATATTGTCTCCCTGCTTATTTAACTTATATGCATAATTCATCATGCGAAAGGCTGGACTAGATGAATCCCAAGCCGGAATTAAGATTGCCGGAAGAAATATCAACAACCTCAGATATGCAGATGACACAACCTTGATGGCAGAAAGTGAGGAGGAATTAAAGAACCTTTTAATGAGGGTGAAAGAGGAGAGCGCAAAATATGGTCTGAAGCTCAACATCAAAAAAACCAAGATCATGGCCACTGGTCCCATCACCTCCTGGCAAATAGAAGGGGAATAAATGGAGGCAGTGAGAGATTTTACTTTCTTGGGCTCCTTGATCACTGCAGATGGTGACAGCAGTCACGAAATTAAAAGACACCTGCTTCTTGGGAGAAAAGCAATGACAAACCTAGACAGCATCTTAAAAAGCAGAGACATCACCTTGCCGACAAAGGTCCGTATAGTTAAAGCTATGGTTTTCCCAGTAGTGATATATGGAAGTGAGAGCTGGACCATAAAGAAGGCTGATCGCCGAAGAATTGATGCTTTTGAATTATGGTGCTGGAGGAGACTCTTGAGAGTCCCATGGACTGCTAGAAGATCAAACCTATCCATTCTTAAGGAAATCAGCCCTGAGTGCTCCCTGGAAGGACAGATCGTGAAGCTGAGGCTCCAATACTTTGGCCACCTCATGAGAAGAGAAGAATCCTTGGAAAAGACCTTGATGCTGGGAAAGATGGAGGGCACAAGGAGAAGGGGACGACAGAGGACAAGATGGTTGGACAGTGTTCTCGAAGCTACGAACATGAGTTTGACCAAACTGCGGGAGGCAGTGGAAGACAGGAGTGCCTGGCGTGCTCTAGTCCATGGGGTCACGAAGAGTCGGACACGACTAAACGACTAAACAACAACATCACATCTCCTCTCAGTCTCCTCTTATCCAGGCTAAACATACCCAGATCCCTCAAGCATTCCTCATAAGGCTTGGTTTCCAGAACCTAAATCATCTTGTTTGCCTTCCTCTGAACACATTCCAGCTTGTCAATATCCTTCTTAAATTGTGGTGCCCAGAACTGGACACAGTATTCCAGGTGTGGTCTGACCAAGGCAGAATAAAGCACTCCCTTGACCTGGACACTATACTTCTTTTGATGCAGCCTAGAAGAGCATTAGCTTTTTTTGCTGCTGCATTACACTGTTGACTCATGTTAAGCTTATAGTTTACTAAGACCCTTAAATCCTTTTCACATGTACTACTGGCAAGCCACATGTCCCCCATCTTATATCTGTGTAGCTTTTATTTGTGTATAACATGTCATTTTATTGCAAACATATAATAACAATGGGACCTTGCAGCAAACATTGAAATCACACTGGAACTCTTAAATTAAGAAACAATACTTTCATCCAAATAGATGAGACTTCTGATGAAAATGTGTGTTTTTCCTTTCAAATCCCTATTCAGTGTGAATTGTGGAACTTGAGAAAACCCGTCCCCCTGCTAACTGAATGCTGGGTTTTTTCCCCTCTTTGAATGCTGCTTGAAACTCTAAACTGTGGAGTCTATGAGATTACATTTGATCTCATGAATTGATGACTACATTGCCAATCAAACATAATGAAACATATGACTGATGCATATTCCCTCTCTTGACTGATTATTCTGAAAGGAATATCTTTCTTTCCAGAAGAGATCTCTCTCTTTGCCAGACCCTTTCACATAGCATGGGGTAGGTCATATGTTGGCTCAGAAAAGCAAAACCAAAGAGATCTACTGCAATCACGTTTGAAAGCATACCTGTCCACCATTGTGATGTTCTGCACGTTTAACTGGGAGTAAGTTCCCTGAAGTCAGTGGTGCTTCCGTCGAAGTAGGTATACATAGGAAGATTTCCTTGACCTGAATGATACTTCCAGAAATCTGACAGGCAGTAGGTCTGCCCCTTGGACCTAGAGAAGGAGTGACAGTGGTTGGCTCCACTCTGTGCTTATTTTGTGACAGCCCATCAGACAAAGCCTGAAGGAGCCAGGTGCACTTTTGCTAGAGAAAGTCACAATGCTTCCTGGGAAAGTTTCTAAAATTAAAGCTGGCATCTGAAATTCAAATGAAGAGCAAACATCTAATTAGAGACAGAATCTAATTCTCTACCCTCCTCCTGGCACAGCCATCCTGTAATTCTGGCAATCAGCATGTTAAGTACAAACCAAAGAGCTTCAATTCCCCAAGGAAATAGGCCTTTGCTAGTTACTGTGTGCAATGTGAATAGAGCTCTGTTCAAAACAACTCCCAGGCATTGGCCACTGGGCTTAACTCAGGCCAGAAATGGCTGCATTTTATAGAGTTTTCTGGAGCGCTTTGGAGTCTTCCTGGGTGGCCTAAATGCTGAAGCAAGGTGTGCCCTAGGGCCCTCTCCTGTGGCCAAGAAAAGGAAGAGCAGATACTAAGCTGCCTCAACATGGTGAGAGGACACAAAGCCTTGGGCGCCTACTTTTGACAAAGCTGTTCTCCTTAAACTTCATAGCATTATAAATCAAAGATTGAGGGGCCCGGTGTAGTTGATGTTACATAGCCTTTAAAAAGTAGTAACACAGGACCACCACTGTACTAGATAAGCCAGTACCTGTTGAAATGGAGTAGATACCAACTCTTGGCAGTAAGTGCTTGAATAGCCGTTTCTAATACCCTTTTCAAACCTAGTTCTGTGAACAATGGCCAGCTAAAACCTGAATGGGCAGCAAACAGAATATGAGAGAGAACAATCTGTGTTCTATATCAAAGTAACCCCAAATCTGAGGCTATGGTTTTTGGCACTTGAGATGTATATTTTTAGGACCCACCTTATTTCTGTAATTTTAAGTTGTTTAAAACTGTATTTAATATTTCATTGTAATATTTGTAACTGTAAGGGCAGGTAATTAATTAATAATAATAATAATAATAAGCCAAAATATTTATAATAATAAGCCAAAGTATGGAGAAAGACCAGTGGCCAACCAAGAGCATTTCCCTCTCACATTCAGATATGTGTATAATCATTCATACTTCTGAGCACAAGGGTGGTAAATCTTCAACTCTGGCATACCTGTTCCTTTGCTCTTGAGAATTTATGGTACTGTAAAGAACAGAAATGTTAGATTTCCTACAGACACATAGTGTACAGGTGATTAGTTTAATAATAGATGGATTTTTAAGGTCAACCAGGAGCATGGACATCATTTAGCTCAACTTCCTTAGGGTGTCCCTATTTTCATTGGAGAAATGTTGGAGGGTATGGAGTTATCTGACACCCCCCCCCAAGCCATCTGAAGGCAGCCCTGTATAAGGTAGTTTTTTTAATGCTTAATGTTTTATTATGTGTTGGAAGCTGCCCAGAATGGCTGGGGCAACCCAGACAGATGGGCAGGCTGGGTGGGTGGGAAAATAAATAAATAAATAAGGCATCCTTATTTTCATTGGAGAAATGTTGGAGGGTATAATGCACCAGCACACTTCATAACTCCTCAGCAGTTAACTAACCACGCTTATAGTAATAGCAGTGATCAGCTCACTGCTATCTGCTGTTGAGGCTGCCACAAAATTCCATCCCCATAGCTAGCAGAAGGCCTCACATCCACACTAGATAGTGCTGAGAATGCTGGATCAGCTGGTAGGGTTATATTCCATAAGGAAGCTGCAACATGAACATTATTTTTATTCAGGGAGCCTTGTGTTGAAGGTATAGAATACAAGCTTAGGCTGTGTTGAAAGAAACCTTTGGGCACATAACAAGTTCACATACAGTGGTAGCTCGGTTTACAAACACAATTGGTTCCGGAAGTCTGTACTTAACCTGAAGCGGACTTAACCTGAAGCGAACTTTCGCATTGGAAGTAATGGAAAGTGGATTAATCCGTTCCAGACAGGTCAGTGGAGTACTTAAATTGAAAATACTCAAACCGAGGCGTACTTAAACCGAGGTAGGACTGTAGATTAGAAGGCCCCAACTAGGGCTGGGTAATATTTAATTGCAATTGTTGTAACCTGCCCTGGGACCTTATATATTGTCCAAATCCAGTCTGAAGTCCATATCGTTATATCAGTTTCATAAATTTTAACCTGACAATATATTACAAATCGTGGGTGCGCGCGTGGGTGGGTGCTATGTAAAAATCACAATGTGGGGAAAACTGTGAGACCAGCCAATGCTTCTCTCGATTCCTGAAGCCCCTGTTAGCTCTGCTGGATCAGCTCTCCCCTGCCTCCTGCGGGAGGCAGCAAATTGTATGAGCAGGCGCTGGCAAAAATCACAACGCAGAAAAAACTGTGGAGCCGGCCAATGCCTCTACATAGCTCCATCCTTATTGCAAACATTGAGATATATCAATATATTGCAATGTTTAGCTGGTGATATATTGTCATGTTGAAAACCAGGAATCACCCAGCCCTAGCCCCAACCTTGTGAAGCTAACTACTCTACTCCGGCAGACAATGCAGAATTAAGACAGGAGGCTGACTTGGTACTTTCAGATTAAGAAAATGAGACTGACTTGGTACTTTCATCAGGGAACCATCACTGGCAGACATATGTGGTGTCTATCAACTTCCACGGTCAGGCTTGTCCCCCCCCCCACCCGCATAGTTCTCATGAATACTAGAGCATGAAATCTCTCAATGTTTAAAAATTAATCAACCTTCAGACAACCTGTGAACTCTGAAACTGTAAGAAGGGGGAAGGGGGATAGGAAATCAGTTTCCAGGACTATTAATATCTCAGAGCAGTACATTTTATGCTTGTTGATGGTGGTGTCTGATATTATTACAGATTCAGATAAGTTTTTGTTGGTTTTTGTAAAATAATGGTCCTTCGTCTATTGAAAACACATGTAGCATTCTCTGTGTAAGCCTATTGCTTCACACTCAGCAATATTCCAGCTAATTTTCTTCCAACAAATAAAGAAAATGATGGTGAAAGTGATGATGGTGATGATGAAATTAAAAAGATACCGAATTGTCTGCAGTGGAACTAAATAGAAAGAAACCACAGATCCTCCATTTTGTTAACATTCATTTTAAAATTTAAATTGAGGATGATCTCCCTCAAATGAAGTTAGTTCAGACAGACAAAGCCTATTCAGTAAAACTGTGACTTTATTCAAGAAGCTTATGCCAGATATAAATGCAGAAAGAAATAGAAATGAGGTTCCTATTAACTGCACCTTTAGTTCGTCCCAATGTAATTCTGATTGTGGACTTCTAAAAAATAATAATTTAATTTTAAAAGGTAACGGGGATGCTAGATTGTGTGTAAATGGGAGCTCGAGATATATAATATTTGTAAAAAGAAAGAAAAGGGAGAGGAGAGGAGAGTTTTAAATTCCTCTTTACTCATTCTTCCAGCAGGAGACGGTTTCAATGTTTATTCACAAAGACATGTTTAAATTAACTAACATTCGCTATTGGGTGCCACTAGCAAAACGGGAGAAAATTACAGTTATTTTTCCAAGTCTTATTATTATGTTTATGGTTGGAAGACAATGTTTAAATCATAGAGGAGGCCAAAATTCTCCATCCAGATCCCCAGCTCTATTGAGCTGCCACCATTCTGCTAGAACTTTGTGGATTTCTACCGCACCGTATGCAATAGCTTTCATTTTCTGTACCTGACTAATAAATTGTTAATTTCCTAGTATTTTTTTTAATTAAAAAATAGCAGGTAGGCTTTTTTTCTGGGCTGATCCAAGATGCATGTGTGTGTGCGCGCACGCACGCACGCATGCATGCACGCACGCACAATAAAACAATGTGCTCTATGGCAGGCATCCCCAAATTGCAGCCCTCCAGATGTTTTCACCTACAACTCCCATGATCCCTAGCTAACAGGACCAGTGGTCAGGGAAGATGGGAATTGTAGTCCAAAACATCTGGAGGGCCAAAGTTTGGGGATGCCTGCTCTATGGTATAAATGAGGGGAACCTTTGTCTCTGACATTCCAAAGGGTCTGATCCTTTAGATCACAGAATAGCCCGGTTCCATACTTTTGTGAAATATGAGTATGTTTGTATTTGATTCATTTTTCTGTCATTTTTGCTGGCCTCACTGTGCTGGTACAAATGACCAACTGATGTGAGAAATTGCAGGCAAAAGCCTGAAAGCTTGACCCTTCATGCACAAGCTGCTGAAGTTGAAAGTAATGGCTAGAGGCTTCTTTAATTCCACTGTATCCAAAGACGTTTCTCTTTCTATTTTCCTTGCTGTTTGAGACTATGGAGAAAAATTCCCTCCTAGGGAAGAGGGAACTTGCTGAAGTTAGATTGATCTCTGCAATCAAATAGGATCTGGATGATCTGGATTTCTTTCTCCTCCTTTTTTTCAAATATATTTATTATTTTGTAACAAACAAAGACAAAAAATAGACAAAATACAAAATACAAAAAATACAAAAGACAAAAAAAAATTCCAAAACTTCAACTTGTATCAATTCTAGTGGCTGTGACTTCCTCATGTCCCTTCCAACTATGTTACATTGTAAATCCTCTGTAGTAATTTCTAAATCTTATTCTTATACCTTGTTCACCTTATAACTATTCTTTTTCTAATCTTATCTTATATCATAACACAAAATCTCACACATACTGCTTATTTATGACTACACCTCCATATCAATATTTATCTAAACATTTATTATGTCTACAACCTCCCTGTACCTCCTAAACTTCTATTAGTTATTTTCAATGATATATTTATTTCTTAAATACACTGAATTTTTTCCAATCTTCTTCCACCACATCTTCCCTCTGGTCTCGGAGTCTCCCGGTTAGCTCTGCCAGTTCCATAAATTCTATCATCTTCTTCTGTCGTTCATCTATCGTTGATAATTCTTCATTCCTGCAATTCTTCACTAATAATATTCTTGCTGCTGTTGTGGCATACAGAAAAAATGTAACATCTTTCTTGGGTATTTCCTCTCTAACTATCCCAAGTAAGAAGGCTTCTGACTTCTTAACAAAGGTGTTTTTCAACACTTTTTTCAATTCATTATAAATCTTTTCCCAGAAGTCTCTTACTTGGATTTCTTTCTCCTCCTTAACTGGCTGGCTGTCCTTTGCTATCAGCATTAGCATCATGGCGGGGCGGGGAATCTTACGTGTCATGTAATACTTTTTTGATAAGCTTTTGTCTTTTAGACAAATCAGATGCTGAAGCTGAAATAAGAAGTAGAGGACTGATGCAGAAGAGAAAAGGGGGCTTCTAAACCCTTCTCCCTTACATTGCTTTTTCTGCTGAAAATCATCCCCATAGGTGCAAGAATAACAGCAGCTTGGGGTGGGGTGGGAAAACAATATTGGGGAAAGAGTTTTAAGAGCACCTCTTCTTCCACAGCAGTATTCAGACTGCAGCCTTAGCCTCATATTGAAAAGAATCATGGAAGTACCTGTCATGTAGTTTCCTAAAGGCTGCTGCAATCCTAAGCGTATTTAAAGGTGAAGGTAAAGGGACCCCTGACATCCAGTCGTGAACAACTCTGGGGTTGCAGCACTCATCTCGCTTTACAGGCCGAGGGAGCTGGCATTTGTCCTCAGACAGTTTTTCCAGGTCATGTGGCCAGCATGACTAAGCCGCTTCTGACGAAACCAGAGCAGTGCACGACAACGCCACTTGGAGTGGTACCTATTTATCTACTTGCACTTTGATGTGCTTTCGAATTGCTAGGTTGGCAGGAGCTGGGACCGAGCAACGGGAACTCACCCCATCACGGGGATTTGAACCGCTGACCTTCTGATCAGCAAGCCCTAGGCTCTGTGGTTTAGACCACAATGCCACCCGCGTATTTGCCTGGAAGTAAATACCACTAAACATGTTTAGGATTGGGCAGTCCAGGTATGGTACAAATAGAATAGCTTTCCACATATTGCCATTGCAAAGGGACAAGAGAAATTGCTGGAAAGTTGAGCAAATGGATGTTACTATATAGCTTCCCCCCGCCCCCGGTTTCGTATCTTATAAAGGAAGTTGAAATTCAAGTCACAAGGAAAATGATTGATGCATTGGAGGCGGCCACATCAATGGGTGTGTTAAGCAATGCAAATGGATGGGTTTCCATACAATCAGCAGGAGTTTATGGACTGCGCTGCTGAGGACTCCAGAGAATGGGAGGCACTGGAGCTGTCAATGCTTGCCTGCAAATGGAGTTCATAAATGTGATCAATTTCATGGCAGCCAGACGGTCTCCTTAGAATCATGAATTGATGCTGTCGGTGTAATTATTATAAATATCAGATATTTATACCAGGCCAGCAGGAAATATATAAAAAAGCACTTTACCAATAAATCATAATATTTCCGCCACTCTGCTTAATGGCATATCAAACACAGATAGAACAACATGCCAGGCAGGATATAAATAATGCTTCATACGTTTGGGAACCCTGTGAGTCACAGCTAGTCTTCTCTCACACTCAGGGGACATAAACAATCCCAGATCTGTTAATGGAGATCAAGGCACTATTTTGGAAAGAAAAATGAAGATCAGTGCAGGGCCAGCTTTGCCATGAAGTGACTTGAAGCAGCCTGCTTCAGTAAGCAAATTCCCAAGACTGTGTCACTTTCTTGCTTCCAAATTCCATCCTAGTATATGGGTTTTATTTTTTTATTTTTTTATTTAAAAAAAACAATGAAGCCCGATTGAGATGAGGGCTGGGAGGTTGTGGTTATTTCAGACAACGCCAGCACGCCTCCACTCTCTTTTTGGTGAATTTCTGATGTGGTAAAAAAATGGCCACGATAGCACAAGAAGCTTATTCTCTCAAGCATCATTTCCCACTAAGAGTTATTACCAGAGTTAGATTCTTGGGGGGAGGGGGGAGGCTATCACTTTGCAGATAACTGGCCATGCTGAGAAACAGGACCTAGTTTTAATTTCAACGGCAGTTTCATACTTCAAAAACAACTGCACACGGAGTGGCCCCTTTTCAATAACCAAAAAAGAGGACAAAAGAGGATGCAGGTTTGTGTATGTTAATGCATACCTTCTAGGTATAAATGCAAACCTAGAAATAATTGCAATGATTTAAATAGACATGCATTGCATCTTGACAGAGTGTGGAAGACTGTGATCAAGTGATCTGCATGCCTTCTCAAGTCTGCTATCCAGTTGCTGCTCACTCTTGGTGGGCACCTTAAAGGCCTGTGCACTCCCTTCCTATGCTTATTTATCTTTAAACCATACTTTGACCAGATAGCTCAAGGCTGGGGACCCTATGGCCCTCCAGATGATGTTGGAAACCCAGCTCTCATCAACCCTAGTATGGCAAATAGTAAGGGATAATGTGAGTTTTAGTGCAACATCTGAAGCACCACAGGGACACATTAGAGCACAGTTGATGAAGATCTTGGCAGGCGGGGTGGCTCATAAGCAGTGGCGGAGGAAGGGGGTGCGGGGGGTGCGGTCTGCCCTGGGTGTAATCACTGAGGGGGTGTGTGTGACAAAATGATCAAATATGAGTGTGGTTTTTTTAAAGGGCTCACAGAACTTTTTAGTTCAGTCAACAAATGTAACGAAACGCAGCTGGCATTGGGCACCACACTGCAGGGGCTGGCACTTATCCTGGGGCCTGCAGCATGCCCAAGCCATGCATCTCTCCTGGGAGTGGCGTGGTGACTTGGGCGCCTGCAGACTCCACTCTGCCTGATACGTCAGTGTGGGGCATGCGTCTGCTCACCGCCTCTCCCTCAGCTGCCCTACAGCTGAGGGGGAGGCGGCAGAGAGGCTCCATGTAGCGCACCCCACACCCATGGGTTGCTCACCCAGCCCCCTGGGTGCAGGACGTGTGTGTGCCGCACCAGACATCCGAGCAGCTAGCTACGCCACTGCTCTTAAGGGAGAAGGTGGCCCTGGTCCCAGACCCTGAAGGGCTTTATGGTTAACACCAGCACTTTGAATCGTACCTGATTAAAAGCCACTGCACTTTTAATAAGGGAGCCAAATGTTTCTGATAGGCACCGTCATTCACGATGCTCTAGGCAGGTGGTATGTTCAGGAATGATGGAACAGAATGATTGGCATGGAGCTCTAGGTAGAATTCAATTAGTAGGAGATGGGCCATTCTCAGAAACTGTTGATAATTGACAACTTGGGGAGAGCACGCTGAAGTGTCCATCTGCATCTCACTGCATTCCAGGCATGGGAGAGGATTGAGAGAAATGGCTGCATGCTCAATGGTGGATTTGACAGGACTCTAAACAAAAGCAGCCATCACTTGCCAAGCGCGCTCTCCCAGTCTCTGCAAATCCATGAATAATTAGCTAATTATAGGGGAGTTATCCAGAGAAGGCAAGTGTGTTGATAGTAACGCTGTGCTGAAAGTTACAATTGGATTTTTTATTCTTATTCTTATTATTTTGAACATGGGTGGGTGGTTGTGGAGGACACAAAAGAAGGTGAGGAGATCCATAATCTTCTGTAGGCAACAAATTCTGAGGGTGAGGGATATGCATTTGTAATACCCAGCAGCAGATTTTTTTTTCCCCTGCTTCCTCAACTGTGTTTGCCAATGTGGGAATGTGGTGGCAGCGCCCCTGGTGCTGCCCAGAGTCAAATACACAGAGGCACTGGAAATCAAGTGTCCTTGTAGTTTTGAAGCAAAAAAGGACAACAGAAATCTGCTTCCCCCAAAATTAAGGCCGTTGGGATCTGGCATGGCAGGAGTTAATTCTAAAATAGCATACCATTATTGAATGGAATTTGCAATAGATGTGATAAAGTGTTATTACCCTTTGGCAGCCTGATACCGCTAGCAATGCTGATTTTGTTGTGAGATTGATCGTGGGTGAGGCTTTTTTCCTTTATTGTTGTTTTTTTAATCAAGCTACTGCTTGGAATCACGAAATGGTATTAGAATGTCAGTGTTCCCTTGCAAAATTATTTCCTGCCCTTTTCGATAGAAGGGAAAGCTTGACTGACTGACTGACTGACTGACTCCATCACCTGAAACAGGAAGGCCAAAACAAAACAAACCCCACTTGTTGCTTTTCTTCTTAAATTCTTCTTACTTTAAACCAACCTGATTAAAACAAAAATCTGATGAGGTATAGGCTGAATATGGTTTTCGTAGTGTTGGGTTTAATATTACTGTGGCTCTTCAACAGATGGAGGAAAACATGCTGAAAGCAAAGAACTGCAGGCCATAAGCCAGCAAACACTCATTAAATGATAATAACAGTGGACCTGCTTAAATTAATGACTTTAAAAATGAAAAAGAAAAAAACAAGGTTTCCAGTCAAAATCTTATCCCACAAAGCTTACAAGTACCTTGCATGTGCAGTCACAGAGCCAGATGCAATCCTCAGGTCAAAACTAAAGCCTACCAAAAAAGACCACTTCTAAGAAGCTTTCTAGCATTCAAGTCTGCAGAGCCATCTCTCTTTTGCAGGGTTTGTTTGGTGTGTGTGTGTGTGTTTAAGATATTAAGGCTGAAAAGCAGGCGCTAGAGGGAGGGAGGGGGGAGCAAAGCTCCCAAAATGTCAACAGCAGATGAAGGGCATTGGAAAATTTAATCTCCCAACTTTCTCAACTAATGTGACATTTGGATTTCATTCTGATAAGCAATCGGTCTGAGAATCCCCCCCCCTTTTTTTTTCCCTCCTCTCCTCTGGCTGGTAATTTAAAAATAAATGGTCTAGAAAGATCTCTAAACAGTACCTTTGGCAAAGTGTGTGTTTTTCCCCTTATAAAGAGAAGCAAACAAGCAAGAGAGACTGATTGTTATTTATAACCAATGCAACTATAAAAGCAGAGATGCGGCAGTCTAATAGCAGGCTCTTGTTCATTTGTTTCTGCATATTGTTGCAACTACCTGAAATTCCAGTGCAGTACACTTTTCTGAAGCTAGCTGCAGCCTTCTCCAACCTGGTGCCCTCCAGTTGTTTTGGATTTCAGCTCCCACGATCCCAGCCAGCACAGGTTATAGGAGTTGCTGTCCAAAACATCTGGATGGCACTAGGTTGAGGAAGGCTGTGTTGGAGGAAATGCAGAATGAAACCCCACACACCACTGGTTCGGGGGTGGGGAGAGATCTCCTCCGCCCCACCCAGTGGCAAAGCTGGATGGCAGAACGCCTCCCCTCTTGCTAACTCGCAGGAGGGGAGGCATTCCACAGAGTTTGTTTCTGCTAACATTGAGATTGAGGTTGAATCCTGACAAGACAGAAGTACTGTTTTGGGGGGGCAGGGGGAGGGTGGGTGTGGGGGACTCCCTGGTCCTGAATGGGGTCACTGTGCCCCTGAAGGACCAGGTGCGCAGCCTGGGAGTCATTTTGGACTCGCAGCTGACCATGGAAGCGCAGGTTAATTCTGTGTCCAGGGCAGCTGTCTACCAGCTCCATCTGGTACACAGGCTGAGACCCTACCTGCCCGCAGACTGTCTCACCAAAGTGGTGCATGCTCTAGTTATCTTCCGTTTGGACTACTGCAATGCGCTCCATGTGGGGCTACCTTTGAAGGTGACCCGGAAACTGCAATTAATCCAGAATGCAGCAGCTAGACTGGTGAGTGGGAACGGCCGCCAAGACCACATAACACCAGTCCTAAGAGACCTACATTGGCTCCCAGTATGTTTCCGAGCACAATTCAAAGTTTTGTTGCTGACCTTTAAAGCCCTAAACAGCCTCGGTTCTGTATACCTGAAGGAGCGTCTCCACCCCCATCATTTAGCCCGGACACTGAGGTCCAGCGCCAAGGGCCTTCTGGCGGTTCCCTCACTGCGAGAAGCAAAGCTACAGGGAACCAGGCAGAGGGCCTTTTCGGTAGTGGCGCCCGCCCTGTGGAATGCCCTCCCATCGGAGGTCAAGGAGATAAACAACTACCTGACATTTAGAAAACACCTAAAGGCAGCCCTGTTTAGGGAAGTTTTTAATCTGTGATATTTCAATGTATTTTGGTATTTGTTAGAAGCTGCCCAGAGTGGTGGGGAAAACCCAGACAGATGGGCGGGGTATAAGTAAATAATAATAACAATAATAACAATAATAATAATCAGTTGCCCTGCATACATGGATAGCATAGCAAATTGATGGGCTTAGACACAAGTTGATTTCATGTGCCTAAACCAGCCTGGGCCTTAGCATTTCATCAGCTTTCTTACTAAAGATGGACCTGGGCTCACCATATAAGAGTGCATGGACTAATCACCTCCCTACCCAGCCATGTGTTTATGCACACATTAACTCTCGCCCACCAAAACCTGTTTTTCTGTATCCATTTATGTGATACAGCAAATGTGACAAATGTGCTATTATATAAACAAACACACACCCCTCCACCCTGGCTTAAAATTGCTTGCATATGCCAGGAAACACAGAGGCAAGGAGGCAAGAGGTGAAAAGACCCAAAATTGAAAACCCATATCCTTGGTAGACCGCAAACTGGTGCACACGTTTCTGGGTGTAAGCGCCACTGGACTCAATTGGGCTTTCTTCTGTGTAGACACACATGCAGTCACGCTGCCAGGCATACAGTCTTTCTCACTCCCTGAAGGCTGGCAACCCATCCTTGCATCATAGGCAGCAACAGCAACAGGGTTTTCCTCTTAGAGCTAAGCTAGCAGCCTTTAACACGCAGCAAGCAAATCCCTGTTAATTATGCATTGTGCAAATAAGTACCTCCTTTTGTTTGACCTCCTGAATCTACCACCAGTCATTTTTATTGGGTGGTCTTATTTTATTCCATTCCTGATTCCCCTAGCATAATATATTCTCTTGGCTGCATGCATAATAAAAGCAACAAAATACAACTTAATAAAACCATAAATCCGTAGAACTAACCCAGAAACAGATTAAATCCAGCTGTAAAATCCAACAGAGAGTGACACAAATTAAAAACCCAGCCATGAATCCAATAAAATTCAGTTAAGCTACAAAAGCTATTAAAAAAAAAACCACACCAGCTAAATTGTCGTTATTCTGCAGGTGTTTTAAAAATGTTTAAAAGCCTGAGGGGAAAAGAAGTATTTTGACTGATAGTGAAAAGACATCAAAGTGGGCACCAGGCAAGCCTCTCTTGGGAGAGCATTGCAAAGATTTTTGGGGGTGGGTGGGGCTTCTAAAATGCTATGATGAGAGAATGAGAAAAATGTATCTTTGTCCACTTGCTCTGTGCTGTGTAACGTGTGACTGAGCCCTCTGAGCAATCTTCAATTTCCACATGGCAAATTTCAGCCTTGTTTCGTTTCTCACTTTGAATTCAATTCCTCGTTACTAGCTTAAATTAATTCTTATAATAACATCAGTGCCTCTCTGTGGGGATTCCCCTGGCAATACAGTTGTGATAGAAGAGACAGGTGATTTCTGTAAAGCCTGTTCTGATGTCAAAATCAAAGGCAGCGTCAAGACAAATTAGAGCGCTTTTAGGATCAGGACTAATTCATTAGTGAAGAGGATGCTCATCACTTAGTAGAAATCTATACATGACAAAGACCAGGTAGTTTGCAAAGCATCAGAGAAATACAACTTTTCAGTGATGCTGCTGTCAAACATCTTACAACTGTACTGCCAGCAGCCTAATTAGGCTTGGTAGAATTCAGTGTGTGTGTGTGTGCGTGCGTGCACGCTCCCACGCATGTGTGTTTAGTAATTCGGATGGGTATTTTGGTTTCATTTTAAGCTTCATGGGTTTCGAGAAGAAGTATTCTTGGTTGCAAGGACATTGGAACAGCAATTTTTTAAAAAAAGAAATGGATACTGAGATTCAGAAACATAAAAGTGCATTGCCAAATATCACCCTTATAAATCTCATAGATCAAATATCTCATATATCAAAATATATACATTTCAGGGAGAAAGGCTATCAGACTAGCACCATTCCCTCTATTTATTTATTTTAAGAGAAAACTGTTGTTGGACTCCAACTCCCATTAGCCCCAGCCTGCATGGCAAATAGTTAGGATGCTAAGAACTGTAGTCCAGCAACATCTGCAGGGTCACTGATTCCTGACCATGCAGTAAAGGTTGCTCTAGAAGGTGAGAAATGATACAGTGCAGGGCTTCCTGAGCTGTACTGCTATAGGTGTTGGAGAGATAGTCCAAAAAAAGTCACTGTGAAAGGAGAGCATAAACTGTCTTAGATCATTTGGGAATTTGAGTGGCTGTTTCCTCATCCCTTGAAAAACCACAATTCCATTTGGAAACCAAGATTCTTCATTTGAGCTCCAACAGTGTTTTCCTTCGGTTTGTATGCATAGCTATATTCACATATGAATGGAGACAGCCAGATTGTACCAAGTCCTAAAGAATACAAATTAACCACTCACAAGTGAATGTTGCAACAGAATAATGATAAACGGGGGGGGGTCTGTAATTACACTGGTTCCGGCACTTTGAAGTAGTGAATAAAAACGATAACGTTGGGTGGAAATTAATGTACATTTGCTTCTTAGAGCTGAAGGCAAGAGCAACAACACATCCCGCCATGAAAGAGGCTTGATGGTAAAAAGAAAAAGAAACAGTAGGAAAGGGGTGTTAATGCATGGGTGCTAGAAGCAACACAGGCATCAGGGGAGGCGACAGTAGTTGGATGGCAAAAATCAGTGCTCCTCAAACTTTTTTTCACGCACCACACAAAAATTACTTGGGGTCTCAGCAGGCTACTTAGTAAACTTTTTGTGTTGTTCTACAGGTCATACCTAATTCAAATACTTCATTATATGTCCAGCTTCCCCAAGCTAGTGTCCTTCATATATTTTAATAGAGTTCAATAGATGTCACAACACATTTCCAATGTGAAAGATGTGTCTGTTTCTGTAGGCTTTATGTTTTTTGTTTCTTTATGTTTCTGTAAGCCATGTGCTATGAAGCTCACAGGCACTAGGCCAGGGCCAGGACCTGAATGGCCTGTTAAATAAACCCACCCCTGTTCAAAACTTTCTCAGTCTCCCTCATCAGAAAAAATAAAGAGTAGGGCCAAATAAAGATACTCTCAACTGTTCCACAACCTGCTTGAAGGCTTTTGTTGTGCACACACCCTGATTTATTCATTTGTTGTTGTTTTTCAGAGGGTCCTGTTTTTACCTTGCTCCTGTTTTTAAAACAAGTTGCCATTCTTTTAAAAAGGGCTGTCATAAGTTATAAATGTATGTTACCATTTAAAAATCGGGGCGGGGGGTTAGCTCAAGGGGGCTACAGGACTGGCTGGAGCTGTTGGGAGTTGGAATCCAACAGCATTTGGAGAACACCAGGCTCTTTATTACTGCTTTACAGCAAAAAATGGCCTCTCCCTTTGTAAATAAAAATGCTGCCAGTAGCGCATGTAAAAGTGCACCCAACAGAGTTAGGCTCAACAAAACTGAACATGTAGAAACAAATAAAATTGTCTTAAAATCAGACTACATTTAACAAATAACTACACATGGCTAAAACTGAATCATACCGTAAGAAATATTGGATATCAAAGTGAATGAAAAGGTTGCAAGCTTCCAAGATGGCAATAGCATTATAGATTATCCAGTATTTTCAAATACATACTTTATTGTCTTTCCAGGACAATAATAAAATGTTGCAAGAAAAATAGTAAAACGTTCTAAAATATGCTATCCTTCCTGACTCTGGTAAAATGTATATAGTAGTTTGCTTTTAATGAGTAGCTCTTTTGTTAACCAATGATTTGCTTTTGAATCTTTAGTTTTTGAGTGTGTACTTTTGTTGAGTACTGCTCAGCTCGTTTCCTTTCTCTCTCTTTGGCTTGTTATCAACTCAAGCTGGAAATGACAGAATACAGTGGTGTAACCTCTGATATGGAGGACAGCAAATTAGATAAACCTAGGGGTTCCTTTGCCCATGAAATCTCAAGTTGTTCTCGTCTCTAAATATGCAATACAATAATATAGAAAAGATGAGAATCTAGCTCTGTGTTATTACATTGTCAGATTTAGCTTATTGAGTTGCCCCTTAAGGGGAATTGCAGCTGTGTTGTATACTGGTAGAGGCTCCTGAAAACATAATTGGGCTCTGAATTTTCCATGCCACTAGAGCTGCTCCATTAAGACCCTTGTATATGGTGCATTTACACTGAGTACATCTGCTGGAATTAAAAAGTAAACATTGCATAGCCAACCTATTATTCTCCCTTACTGTGGAAAAAGCTATTGCTAGGCTCGTAGTGCTGGGAGAGCATTATTTCTACACTTTCTTGTGCATGCTATAATGCAAGAAGAGTCCCCCCCCCACCTCTCCTATTCCTCCACCAGGAGCAAAGTGACTAGTTGCTGAGTCCTAGTGGAATGTGAGGGTGATCATCTGAAGTGAAGTAAGAAAGCAGCCTTAAAAAGACAGCCAAGAGACCTAAACATAAACAAGATGAGTTCAAGTCCCCGAGAATGATTCTTTTGTGGCCCCATTGATGTTAAATGAAGCAGTGCTTGATGGATTGTGCCTGATAAATTTTATTGACTGAAGTCAGCCTAGAAGTGTTCAGGCTGTCAATCTGCACAAGGCCCTTCTCAGACAAAGGTCTTAAGAACAAAAATAAAATAAGGGAGGGCGGGAGAGAGGCCTCCTAACGTATCTTGACTTGACTACAGATATCCAGCATTTTTTTCTTCTTTGAAATGGTTTCATTTAAGATTGAACCAATCAGCTTCCCCTCTTTAACAGTTTTCCAGCACTCCCTGCATATTTTTTAACTTCAGTTTCCATCACACTTTCATCAGCCTTCTCAAACAGCCACATCTGATCAGCTGCATAGTGTTGTGATGACATTTTCCTGTTCACAGCCTGGCTCCTGATTAGCTGCAGACAGCCATGTGCCAAACCCAGGAAAAGGAAAGCGGCAGTGAGGTACAAAGTGGTATTAAAAAAGCAGTAGCCAAGGGAAGTAAGGAAGCAATGGACACACATTTCAGACCGGTGTTTTTCAGAAGAACTTTCCATGGCATTGAAACTGCAATAAAACAAAAAACAGAAAATACCCCAAAGTGCAAAATATCTGGCACTTCTCCCTAAACCTTAAATATGGAGTCGTAGGCAATGCTAGAATTACTCAGAGTAGACTCATTGAAACAAAATTTTAAAAATTCCTTCCAGTAGCACCTTAGAGACCAGCGAAGTTTGTCATTGGTATGAGCTTTCGTGTGCATGCACACTTCTTCAGATACCCACAAAAGCTCATACCAATGACAAACTTAGTTGGTCTCTAAGTTGCTACTGGAAGGGATTTTCTTATTTTGTTTCAACTACAGCAGATCAACATGGCTACCTACCTGTAACTAGACTTATTGAAATTAATAGAGATGACTAATTTCGATCCATTAATCTTAATAGGACTAGCATTGGATACAAACCATGGTATAGAAATTGGCTTCTTCTTCAGTACAGAATACAAAATTCTGGACAAATAATTCCTGTTCTCCTTTCATATTAATATCAGTGGAAAGACGGCTTTCCCTCCTTCCTGAACAACTAGGAACAGATAGGCAAAAATATCCCTAACATATTTGTTCTCTGTCTGTCTGCATACATGCCATGCATCCAAGGCATACGGCCAGGTACACACAGAGAGAGAGGGAGGGAGCGTGCATCCTGGGAACTGCAGTTTACCCTCACAAAGTTGCAGTTTCCAACACAATTAACAAGCTACAGTTTGCAGGATTCTTAGGCGATCAGAAAATGTGCTTTCAGTGTCTGGTGTGTACACAGTCTCTGTCTCTCTGTATCACAGTCTATTGGGAAATTTCAGTCTTCTTCATGCTTCAAACTCATTGAAAGAGTACCTGCAAGTTAACAGAAAAGCTTGAAAAGGCCATAGAGCTCAAGCACATATGCACCTGCCAAGCCAAGAATCCTCCTATAACTTGGCTGCAGGCCACAAAACAGTGACTGAGAATCACTGACCTAGAGAATATTGAGTCCCTGACATCTAGGGTTTGTTAAGTTTGAGAGTCAATGATCTGATAGGACTTCACAAGCTGCCTGCTGCAGCATCTGCTTTGAGATCCTGCGCTGTTCAGAGCATTGACCCAAAGAGGCCCATCATTTTTCAGAATTACCAAAGAGATCAGTCCCTGTTATAATGGCCCCCCAACGAAAAAAAATGTTGCAAGGGAAATTTGGTCTGTGTCTCCCTCATTGCAACAAGGAGTTGTAGGAACCATTTGTGCTGGAAAGCAGCTTTTTCTGCCTGAGTGCGGGTAGACAATTATTCTACATTTTATTATGTGCAGTTTAAAGAGAAATTAATGTTGATTGGTCCCCTCTCTCTGCAAATGATGCTAGAAATACACCAGTTGTTGTGCAAAGGATTCTCCTGCCCTTGGCTGAAAAGTTCTTGCTTCCCACCCCTAACATTTTGGACTCTGTTAGAGGGAAAGGTCCTGAATAAAAACATCAGTTCCTATAAATGAGTGCACATGTGTTTTGGTAAGAGCAAATCCTAAGTGTTCATAGCTCTAATGTGCCAGTTCCAAACTCAGTCCAAAAACAGATCGCAAGTATTTCATGTGTGCTTTCTGTTCATGATTAAAACAACAAAGAGTCTTGTGGTACCTCAAAGACTTAACAAATCAGTATAGCACAATCTTCTGTGAGCTAGAGTGCACTTCATCATGCACAAAGTATAACTCTCAGTTCTAGGTATGGAGCTGGGGGTTGGAAACTGTGAGGTCAGAGGAAAATGCAAAAAGCACAGATAGTGACGATTCAACAAAACCTAGAACATAGGCAAACTACAGTGACCATTCACAACAATAGTGATAGGTGATAAAACTGTCAACTTGGCAATTGTAAGTTAATTGCTCACTGTAGTGGGAAAGGTACATAGCTGCCAAGTTATCCCTTTTTTAAAGGGATTTTCCATTATGCTGAATAGGCTTCCTCGCGAGAAAAGGGAAAACTTGGCAGCTATGGAAAGGTAGCATTCACAATAATCATTTTGCTTTCCTTGATTTCACCTTCACCCATTCACAACGTAAAGAACTAAGGGTTATTCAGTGTTATTGGGCCAGGCTCTGGCCCATTTCTACTCTAAGCAAAATAACATGCAACTTCTTTATGAAATGACAGTTTCAACAAGAGGCAGTGTGATCACTGCAAGGCATGTTGCTAAGTTGAATCAATTTCAGCAGCACAGCCCTGGCAGTGTATTGGACAGACTCCAGCGGGTCACTCATCTTGTTGACTTACAGCAGGCATCCCCAAACTGCGGCCCTCCAGATGTTTTGGCCTACAACTCCCATGATCCCTAGCTAACAGGACCTGTGGTCAGGGATGATGGGAATTGTAGTCCAAAACATCTGGAGGGCCAAAGTTTGGGGATGCCTGACTTACAGGAATGCCCAGTAACAGCTGAGAAGTGGTGCAGAGATAAGGAAGACAACAGCTTCAGAACTCATCTGAAGCCTCCCATCTGAAGCCTCCCATCTTAGATCATACGTGCAGACTAAAACTAGCTTTTTTACTTTGTTCTTCCTGACCAATCTTCCCTGTTGGCAAGCTGGATTTTACAACTGGAGAAGAGGAGTCTGTGGACTCTTTGCAGCTAGAGTCTGTGGACTCTTTGGGAGTGCTGAGAGTAGATGAAGGCTAAAGATCTAGAGGAAAGAATGATATAAAATACTCTCTTTCATTTCAGGATTTGGGTAGCTGGGTCTTTTTTTCAGCTTCACAGAATGAACAGATTTAAGAAGTTCCTTCCCCTCTCTTCAGAATGTTCAGCATTTTAAGCAATCTCTCATTTCACACTAAATTCCCATTCTTTTCTTTGTGGGAGAGAAGCAGAACCCTTCAGTTACTTGGAAATAATTTGATTTCAGTGGGAACTGCTTCCAAAAGAGAGTTACTGTATAATTGGAAGCTTAGACCAGAGAGGATTAATGGAGCCAGAATCACTGCTAAAACTCCATTAGTAGTTGGTGACAAAATCGCCAGGTACATATTTTGTTAGGGAGATTGCTCTTTGCTCTTGATTCAAACGGGGCCAAACATTCCCCCCACCTCAGTTTTCTTTTTTCATTCTTTTTCTATCTGGAATGGGATTTCGGAAAGCTGTCTTTTACCAGGTCAGACCATTTGTCGCCCAACAAAACTGGGCGAGAATTTTTGGCAACTTTTCAGGGTGACTCTTGGTCAAGCATTTTTATTTCCCTTTCTTTCCTTTTCTTAATAATGAAAAAGGCTTTCCAACACAGCAAGCAGCAACCTCTAGCAGTCCTGCTGCATTCCTGAGACAGAACACCCCCGGGACTGATGCTGTGTCACCATACAATATAATAGAATCATAGAATCATAGAGTTGGAAGAGACCACAAGGGCCATCCAGTCCAATCCCCTGCCAAGCAGGAAACACCATCAAAGCATTCTTGACATATGCCTGTCAAGCCTCTGCTTAAAGACCTCCAAAGAAGGAGACTCCACCACACTCCTTGGTAGCAAATTCTACTGCCAAACAGCTCTTACTGGCAGGAAGTTCTTCCTAATGTTTAGGTGCAATCTTCTTTCTTGTAGTTTGAATCCATTGCTCCGTGTCCGCTTCTCTGGAGCAGCAGAAAACAACCTTTCTCCCTCCTCTATATGACATCCTTTTATATATTTGAACATGGCTATCATATCACCCCTTAACCTTCTCTTCTCCAGGCTAAACATACCCAGCTCCCTAAGCCGTTCCTCATAAGGCATCGTTTCCAGACCTTTGACCATTTTGGTTGCCCTCTTCTGGACACGTTCCAGCTTGTCAGTATCCTTCTTGAACTGTGGTGCCCAGAACTGGACACAGTACTCCAGGTGAGGTCTGACCAGAGCAGAATACAGTGGTACTATTACTTCCCTTGATCTAGACGCTGTACTCCTATTGATGCAGCCCAGAATTGCATTGGCTTTTTAGCTGCTGCATCACATCATATCATTCCCAGGGGCATTCTTGGCTGGCCCCATGATGCTCAGTGGTGGTAGTCACCTCCCCCTCAACCAATAATGTGGCTGGACATGGTGTTATGTCACAACTTGAAATGCTGGCAGGTCTTGAAGCTCTGCAGAGTCACTCCATCTGTTTGGCGAAATAAGGTGATCACTGCAGGGAACTAATGACCAATTAAACAACTGGTGGCCCTTTAAACTGTTGAGGGGCTATTGTTTTTGTTTGTTGCTATGCTATTCCCCCCCCCATCAAAGCTAATAGCTGCATGGGGGTGAGATGATTTCGATTGGGAAAAACGGCAAGGCTGAGAAGGGTTGACCTTCCATCCTAGTGCTGAGGCTCTGATGAATGTGACTGCTTTTTTTTTATTGAGCACCAATGAAAAATATTCCACATTATGTCTATTGTGGCCCTGATTTCCACCTTAATAATGTAACATGTTAAGAAGCCAAGAGGTACATAGTACCACCCCAGTGGTGCTTTTAAGCAGGGATGCGCAAATCTGTCAACTTTGGTTCCTCCAGTTTCTCATTTTTCCATACTTAAGTTCTCCCCAGTGATTATTCTTAGAAGAAGAAGAAAATCCTCATGAAAGTTCATCAACATTTTGGTGCAGATTTCTCCTAATATATACAGTTGTGCATGCAATTTTGTCCTTTATAATGCAGTTTTCTCCATTCTAATACATTTTATCCATGCACACATATGCATTTTTATGCACACATTGTGCATATCTGTGCACATTACTCAGATACAGTAACCCACATTTTCTGGGTTTTGGTTTGCTTATAGTTTTGGAAAGTGCAAATTGGACAAATTCCCCTAACCCTAACCCCATCCATTCTTCAGAAACAGGGCCATGCAACCTGCAGTCCACTGAGCCACCTCTAATGCCTGATCTTGCCTTGCTTGTAGTCACAGCTGGCCTCATATATGGACACTGCCTATCTATCATGGGGTGCAGAGTGGCTGCACTGAGTGTCTGTGCATTTTTCTCTGCAGCCCAGAAACAATGTACAGAAATACTTGTCCTCTTTACCTCTCCCCACACTCTCCCTTTTACACACCTGCAGGATTAAATTGCTGCCTCTTATCTTTCTGCTCTCCTCCTCAACATCACTCCAATTATATCGTTAGGCTCTGTCATTTGAGACGAACTGCAGAGTGGGAGGTCTGCTCCTTTGCTTGTGTCTACAGTGGTGTGATGCCATAATTGGCACCTGTCAAGGGCAGGCATGACGTGGCAGGGAGGGCAGGGGCTGATTTTAGAAATGTAACGCTTTTGCTCCTTCTGGTGTAAGTGGCAACCTCTTACCTAAGGAAATGTCATCTGCTATAAATAAGCTGCTTGCAAGCGTGGAGGTGCTTTAGCTGTGGATCCACACAGGTAGCAGGGGAGGGGCAGGTGTGCAGGATCATTTAGCCTGTTCCTGGAGGCTGTGTTGACCAAAGCTGCTTCATCGGATGTTATGTGCATGCTTTGTTGTTTAGTCGTGTCCGACTCTTCGTAACCCCATGGACCAGAGCACGCCAGGCACTCCGGTCTTCCACTGCCTCCCGCAGTTTGGTCAGACTCAACGTTGGTGGCTTCGAGAACACTGTCCAACCATCTCGTCCTCTGTCGTCCCCTTCTCCTTGTGCCCTCCATCTTTCCCAACATCAGGGTCTTTTCCAGGGAGTCTTCTCTTCTCATGTGGTGGCCAAAGTATTGGAGCCTCAGCTTCAGGATCTGTCCTTCCAGTGAGAACTCAGGGCTGATTTCCTTCAGAATGGATAGGTTTGATCTTCTTGCAGTCCATGGGACTCTCAAGAGTCTCCTCCAGCACCATAATTCAAAAGCATCAATTCTTCGGCGATCAGCCTTCTTGATGGTCCAGCTCTCACTTCCATACATCACTACTGGGAAAACCATAGCTTTAACTACGGTATACGGACCTTTGTCGGCAAGGTGATGTCTCTGCTTTTTAAGATACTGTCTAGGTTTGTCATTGCTTTTCTCCCAAGAAGCAGGAGTCTTTTAATTTCATGACTGCTGTCACCATCTGCAGTGATCATGGAACCCAAGAAAGTAAAATCTCTCACTGTCTCCATTTCTTCCCCTTCTATTTGCCAGGAGGTGATGGGACCAGCGGCCATGATCTTAGTTTTTTTGATGTTGAGCTTCAGACCATATTTTGTGCTCTCCTCTTTCACCCTCATTAAAAGGTTCTTTAATTCCTCCTCACTTTCTGCCATCAAGGTTGTGTCATCAGCATATCTGAGGTTGTTTATATTTCTTCCGGCAATCTTAATTCCAGTTTGGGATTCATCCAGTCCAGGCTTTCACATGATGAATTCTGCATATAAGTTAAATAAGCAGGGAGACAATATACAGCCTTGTCGTACTCCTTCCCCAATTTTGAACCAATCAGTCATTCCATGTCCAGTTTTAACTGTAGCTTCTTGTCCCACATAGAGATTTCTCAGGAGACAGATGAGGTGATCAGGCACTCCCATTTCTTTAATAACTTGCCATAGTTTACTGTGGTCTACACAGTCAAATGCTTTTGCATAGTCAATGAAGCAGAAGTAGATGTTTTTCTGGAACTCTCTAGCTTTCTCCATAATCCAGCGCATGTTTGCAATTTGGTCTTTGGTTCCTCTGCCTCTTCAAAATCCAGCTTGCACTTCTGGGAGTTCTCGGTCCACATACTGCTTAAGCCTGCCTTGTAGAAATTTAAGCATAACCTTGCTAGCGTGTGAAATAAGTGCAATTGTGTGGTAATTGGAGCATTCTTTGGCATTGCCCTTCTTTTGGATTGGGATGTAGACTGATCTTCTCCAATCCTCTGACCACTGCTGAGTTTTCAAAACTTGCTGGCATATTGAGTGTAGCACCTTAACAGCATCATCTTTTAAAATTTTAAATAGTTCAGCTGGAATACCATTACTTCCACTGGTCTTATTATTAGCAGTGCTTTCTAAGGCCCATTTGACTTCACTCTCCAGGATGTCTGGCTCAACGTCAGCAACCACACTACCTGGGGTATACGAACCCTCCATATCTTTCTGGTATAATTCCTCTGTGTATTCTTGCCACCTCTTCTTGATGTCTTCTGCTTCTGTTAGGTCCTTTCCACTTTTGTCCTTCATTATGGCAATCTTTGTACGAAATGTTCCTTTCATATCTCCAATTTTCTTGAACAGATCTCTGGTTTTTCCCATTCTGTTGTTTTCCTCTATTTCTTTGCATTGCTTGTTTAAGAAGGCCCTCTTGTCTCTCCTTTCTATTTTTTGGAAATCTGCATTCAATTTCTTGTATCTTTCACTATCTCCCTTGCATTTTGCCTGCCTTCTCACCCCCGCTATTTGTAAGGCCTCATTGGACAGCCACTTTGCTTTCTTGCATTTCCTTTTCATTGGGATGGGTTTTGTTGCTGCCTCCTGCATAATGTTACGAGCCTCCATCCATAGTTCTTCAGGCATCCATAGTTCTGTCCACCAAATCTAAATCCTTCCTTAAATCTAATTCATGTGCATGTTAGATACTATTAGAAGCGGAATAGAAGAAAGAAGCTGTAGGCTTGCATGACTGGATTACCACCTCTTGGCTCCAATCTGTATTGTCACCAGTCCACTTCTGTTTTCCCTCATACATCCCTACCAGTATTTCCATAGATTCAGGTCACCACTGTGTAGCTCAGGCATACCCAAACTTCGGCCCTCCAGATGTTTTGGACTACAATTCCCATAATCCCTGGCCACTGGTTCTGTTAGCTAGGATTATGGGAGTTGTAGGCCAAAAGTTTAGTGTTTTGGGACTATCCCTGATCGGGGATGCAAGAATCATTCCCTTTTTTAAAAATATCATTTTGCCAACCTCATGCACAAGTAAGGATGAACTCTTTATTATGAACAACAACACCATCTACCTGATACATACTCTGCAGTCTAGGATAACTAACCAATCGCACAAGCTTGTGCAGGTGGCATTGTTCAGAGGAACATGTATTTAATGAATTCATACAATCCTATTTCAGCTCTTTTCAAAAAAATAAAATAACCTTCTCTACTTTTACAATGCAGCTTTTATACTTAGTGTGTACCAGTTTCAAGACCGTAAATTATGTTCCATCTCATTACATTCATTGAAAGGGAAGCTTTCAGTTTGAAACTGACTTTATACATAGTTTCATAAAATATACCATTGTATATTTTATGGGAAACCCAGCCAGATGGGCGGGGTATAAATAAAAAATTGTTGTTGTTGTTATTTAATATAACTAGATTTTACTAGATTGGAAACTTGTAAAAACTCCCTAAACCTTCCAGCTCATGAGTGTCCTCTTGCTGATTGCCACTGCACAATACAAATGCACTGCCCTAGAAGATGAGGTCCCTAATGAAGTCTCTGTTGCCAAAGAGTAATAGTGTATTTGATCCCCAAAACAGTCAGTGCTTGTCCTTTCAGAAATGCTAAGCTGTGCCTTTAACAACCCTGGACTTGTCTATATGATAGTAGGGTTCTGTAGGGTCTTTTGCTCTGTGGAGCACCTTTGCTACACCTGCTGCTCAGTGGGAGTCCAGAGGATTCTATGTTACATCTCTAATATTGAGAGAGCCAATCTGCTTGCTCCTGCTGGTATGTTTTCACCGTGCCCACCTCACTGCCCCCTCACCCTTGCCAACCTCTTTTGCAGCTGCGACTCAGGCAGAAGGAGGCCAGGTGAGGGTGCAGCTCCAACACACCACCCACAAGTGATTTTGCATACTTTTGTCCAAATATTATTACCCCCTTTACCACAGGAATAGTGCTGGTTCTGGCCACTGTAGTAAAGGAACATTTTGTTGGCTTCTGTCTGTCGCCACCAGAATGCAGCACAAGTATTACTGTATAGCAGGCACCCCCAAACTTCGGCCCTCCAGATGTTTTGGACTACACTTCCCATCATCCCTGACCACTGGTCCTGTTAGCTAGGTATCATGGGGGTTGTAGGCCAAAACATCTGGAGGGCTGCAGTTTGGGGATGCCTGCTGTATAGCCTTGGAGGTCTCTGAGCTTTCTGCTTCCTGCCCTGTTACGCAGCATCAGTCTGAGATGTCATCTGCCCAGCCGACACAGAAGGCTAGATGGGCTTTGTGCCAGATCAAACAAAGCGGTACTTCTCTTGAAGACCTGACCTGAGGCCTGCTTCTATTGTCTCAAATGCATCTGATTGTTGCAGCTGCAATCAGAAAGAACCATCAGGTGTGAAATACGCTTGGAGAAGATTGAGAGCAGAAGCTGTATTATCTGGACTTTTCTTTCTAAAGCCCCTCTTGGCATTTCTACTTGACTGCAAAGATTCAGTGGTTAGAATCAATGGGAAAACTTTTTTGAAATCAGATGAGCATTTTAGTTCATAGTAATCACTCGTGTGTCTTTTTCTTTCTTTTTTCCTTTATGGCACCGTTGGCTGGATTTCTGGCAGTAGCGCAACCTGTAGGGAGGCTAACTCTCAAACACTTAGAATTCGCAGATCATATAGCACACTCCAGTTTTTCAAGAGCTGTTCTGGAACAGGAAAGATTTGGTGTAGATTGAAGAGTCAGATGCGAGCCAAATTGCCCTGGAAATCTCTCACAGGCCTTGTCCACACTGCATTTTACTGTGTGTTTGCAGCTGTTTGTGCCTCCATTTAATTTGCATAGTTTGCATGACAGTGTGAGCAGTAAAGATCAAAGTTACTTCTCGTATACAAATTCAAATACATGTGTGTATGGACTACTCCAGACTGATTCAAATGGAGGAAATGTGGATTAGCAGCTAATGAATGCTCAAGTGTGGACAAGCCTGCAGCCTCATACAGCAGATTGCTATAAAGCAGAAGCTATGCACAGGGAAATGGGTCATGCAACCAGTGCTTTCTTTTCTCACAGCAAAGGGTCAGAACCAAAGAAAGCTTAGCTCTTCTTACAATTTGACTATTCTGCTCTGTGCCACAGAGTCCAGAATAACTTAATTCAACCTTTCTCTTTTTAACAAATTCTTTCATTCTGACACAAAGCATGAAAAAAATAAGTTTGCTCTAACCTGCTGTTGTGAGGATGGCATCCAGGAAGGATGTCTCTGCTGGGAGCTACACAGTCATACTTCAGTGGGCTAAAATTAGCCTTTTCTCCAATGCTTTCAATGTCATTTATGATTCCAGTCTGTGTCAAGAGCATCAGTAGAGACATGATGACAGAATACAACAGAATGTATTAGCCTGGCTTTCTGTCAGCAAAGAAAGCTTGAACATCTTGGTGCTAAACAGTTATGATACAACATTTGCAAAAGTGTATAACACTTAACTAGGCACAGTGCACAGATAAAACAGGTACTAGCCTGATGTCTCATAATCTAAATTAGGCTTGGACAATTTATGGCTTGCCAAACTGAAAGTGATCCATTGGCCACATATTGTGTGTTCAGTAGTTGACCTGCTTTGTAATGTTTTATTCTGATTTTTTTTTAGTAAATATTTTAGTTTCCTGTTAATGTTGCTTTGAATGTATACTTTATATCAGACTTTCCCCCATAATGTTTTATTCTGCATTGCTTTATTTGATGTTTCAATGTGTAATAATAATAAAACACTTCAATATTTTTCCCTTTAAAAATATAAAGCGGTATAGGAATGAAATGAATAATAATAATAATAAATTCATAATCTGCTCTTTCATAGACTATAGCAAGGAGGCATTCGACATATAAAATCCAATAAAATCAATCTATAAATATATATTAGACATAATTAAAAACATTAGGTACTAGTTGGTTTAAAGAAAATTCACATAATGGAGGCCTGTCTAAGCAGCACAGCTTTCAGAAGATGCCTGAAAGTAGCAGGGATGGTTCCTGCCAAAGCTCTACAGGTAAGGAGCTCCACAGTGTAGGAGTAAGGCCTCTTCCTATATGATGCTTTAGTGGAGGGAAGATTGCTCCTTGTGAGTCACTGGTTATGAACACAATATAGAATTCCAGTAAAGTTTCTAGCCCTGATGACTACAGATTCGCACACTTAACATGTGGTACTGAACTATAAAAGTATTGTATTTCATTTCTTGGGTCCTGGATCAAGTCTTTTCAAGGCATATTCAGCAAGAGGGCAGATGCAAAGGAGTGCTTGCAGAGACTGTTAGGAAAGGCATATGCAAAACGGAAATCTTCCCCCAAACAATTAATTGATATGCAGTCATTATCCCATTGTATTTCTCCAACCCAAATCTTGAAGCTATGAATTGGCATGCAGAAGCAAAAAAACAAGCTTATACAGTTATTTTCCTCCCCATTAGTTATTTCAGTAGCTTTCTTTAAAGTCCTAGAGAAATGCTAGTCTTCTGCAAACTGTGTCTCCCATTTTTTACTTAGCACAGGAGTACTCTTTTGCTAAGAAGGTTTTGGCTACTAACTGTTTAGAAAATATATCTAGCGTCACAGATGAAAGCCTTTTGTTACAAATTATCAAAGAGTTTCCATGTTAGTAGGTGTGGCCCATGAGGTGAGGCACTGCCACAGCGCTTGGCCTTACACACAGCAGCTGCATGGGGAAGAGGGGCTGAAAGGGATGCATTGCAGATGCAAAATGGATAAAAGTTGCATGGGAGCTATATATACCATAACCCTGAATCTAAATAAGCATTCGCTTCAAATTTTAAAGAAGGCTGCAAACAATCAGAAAGAATCCCAGCAGGAAATCGGTGGTAGTGAAATGAGGCTGCTGAAGGAAATGCTATGCATAAACAAGAACAGCCAAAAGGACAAATTTTGGCAGTGTGTATCTGTAGTAAGGGAAATCAGCCAAGCACATTTTGAGAGTAGCTGCTTAAAAAAAAAAACCTTTATGTGCTCCCTTCTCACCCCAGAAAAAATATTCCCAAGGCAGATCAAAAAAACTGAACATCTGCTAGGAAATGGCTAGAGCCATTAGGGTAAAAGCACATTAAAGAAAGTTATGGTCAGTGCAGAGAACCTCTGGTGCAGGAAATCTTTGCATGAATCTTCACTGCAGATGACATCAGGGAGATACCAGCAGCAAAAGAAATTGTCACAAATTGACATGTCAGAAGAAGCATTTTAGAGCAAATAAATGAAAGAGTAATATGTCACCAGGACCAGATGGCATTCATCTGAGAGTTCTGAAGGAACTCCAATATGAAATTGCAAAATAGCTAACTGCAATATGTAGCTTTCTTACTAAACTCAGCAACTGCATGAGAAGACTATGAGAGGAAGCAGGCTTTTGAAAGGGATAGGCCTACAGGCCTATATGCTATACCCAGATAAATGAGTAAAGTTTCTAATAAATGATAGGTGGTGCAAACTCTTAAGTTAAATCCCATATGCTAGGGAGGAGGCATGCTTTTTGTAAATAGAAAGCGTTCCTCTTAGAATTGTTTGAAGGTGGCAATGAACATACAGCTAAACCTATTCCAGTAAACACACATGCTCCTTCAAACAGCAGCCTGCAGCCATGATGTGAGTGGAATGGGACATAGAAGCCAAGGAAGAAATGAATGAAAGGGATAAATGGTTAAGATAATCAGTGCTGGATCAGGCCAAATGCCTATCTAGCCCAGCATCCTGGGTTGTATTCAGCTAACTTTTACTCAGAATAGACTCTGATGGTTAATGGTCTTAACTAACTAAAACCCACTAATTTTAATGGGTATAATCAATGTAACAGTTACTTAAATACAACTCCCTACTTTCCCTAGGGACTAGCCACATGTCTATGGGAAACCCACAAGCAAGGGCTGTTGTTCCCAAGTGACTGGTAATCCCAAACATGCCTCCCCTTGTCCCAGATATAACCTGCAGCCGTCGTGACTAGTAGCCAGGTTCATTTTTATTGCAGGGGGTTATTTTATACGCCCACTTATAATGCGAGGAGGGAAACGTTGGATAGCAAGGTGGCATAATTGCTAGGGACAGAAATTTATTCAGGGTTAAAATTAATTTCACACCTACAGAAATTCCTGTGATACGTTTTCTGAGTCAGAAAAGTCACAGTAGGAGGGCTTTTTTGCAAATGCCCACTGTGGGTAGTATGAGAACATCTAGTCCAGTGTCTGGTTTGGCCGAGTGGTCAGCTGAGAGTCCAAAAGTGTGCCTTGGATGCAGCAGCCTTCCTCTGTTATCTATCCCCAGCCAGCATCTAGTACAGTGGTACCTCGGTTTACAAACACAATTGGTTCCGGAAGTCTGTACTTAACCTGAAGCGTACTTAACCTGAAGCGAACTTTCGCATTGAAAGTAATGGAAAGTGGACTGATCCATTCCAGACGGGTCCGCGGAGTACTTAAACTGAAAATACTCAAACCGAGGCGTACTTAAACCGAGGTATCACTGTGTTCAGAAGTATACTGAACTTGAAGGTTCATAGCTAATGGCTTTTGATGGAACTGTACTTTACAAATGCTTGAATTATTGGCGTGAGAGGAGGAGGAGCCTCTTAATAGCATCTTTAAGCTCCATCCCTTGTTCCAGAGCATCATAGCCAAACCATGGCTTTTCTCTAGCCCACTAAAAACATTGACTAGAATAAAGGTGAGGACCCTGTGACCGTCTTGCGATTTGACCCTGCCACAATGAATTATTAAGTCTTATTCTCTCTTTTTTAACCCACCTCTGTGTCTAACACACCAAACATGTGTAACAAAACAGACCGTTGCTTAGAAGAAAGCATCTTTCAGAGGGGAAGTGCTTGGATAAGAAGGGTGCTTAACTCTCACTGCCAGCCACTTCCCCACTGCAGCTCCTCCCATGAGCCACTTCCCCCCATACCCTATCCAAACAAGCTGAAGTTGGGAAAGCCTTGATTCGGAAGTGCCATGTCCTAACACATCTCTGTAGCACTTCTCCTTGCCTGCACTGGCTGATCAAGATTTCTCAGTTCTAATGCTCCAAGAAGAAAGCATGTTTGCTTCTCCAAACAGGTTAAATCTCCTCATACAAAGAACAAAAGAGCCCTCAGTTTGTTCGATTTGACTGCCAAAGCTGTGGCAATCTGTACACGGAAGGGAGAGAGAAGTGGAGTGTGAAAGAGCCGGCGCATATTCCAGCCTCAGCAGCAGGGAGTTTGCCATCTCTCTCTACCATAATTAAATATTGTTTGCATTGCTTATTGACAAAGCACTAAGCTCCACTCAGTTTTAATTTGTTCTTTGATAGTCGCCTTTTGCTGCTAATTGATTTTCAAGGGGTTTTTTGTCTGATTTAATACCTGCCATGCTACTGAAAACAGAGAGGCGAGGTTAAACAGAGCCAAGAAATGAGCCAGGAATCAGTGCATCTTCTCAACCAGTTTGCTTTACAAGCCACCTCAACCTGACGCACAAAGGCTGCATTTTAAAAAGATTTAGCAGCTATTCCACTCCCAGCCCCTTCCAGGCACAGCTCCTGCTGCTCCTGCTGTTGCTATGGAGTTTACTTGAAGAGGGCTCAGAAGTATAAATGTCCTGGTTTCCCAGCAACACACACTCCAGGGAATGGGACAGGACCATTGGCTGCAAGGGGAAAACTGCTAGCAGCAGTGTCCTGTGGTGATCAAGGCCATGAGCTATGAGCTGAGTGTCTCCCATTCAGAACTGAACTAAAGAACCGGATTTCTCATGCTCAAGAGAAGACTGCTCTAAAAATAATATCTACCTGCTGAACAAGGAGAGTTAGCTGTGGATCTTTCTGCACAGCTGCCATGTTCAAATGGAAGTTACTGAAAATACTAGCATTTTCTTTTTAAACATGGAAGACATCTATAACTAACCGGGGGCGGGTGTCCAGAACTGTGGTGGGACCTATTTCAATACCACAAGCAGCAGCCAGTACGGTGTTGTGGCAGGTGGCATATATATTGCTACCTCTGCTGAGCTGCAGTCAAGTGAGATGAAGCCCTTGCTCTTATGGGAAGTATAAGGTCAGCACTGAGCAAGCAGGTGACTGCTGAATGGCTAGTTACATCTCATGCAGGCATGAGCCAATGATGTCAGCAGCCTATGTAGGGTGATGATGATGTTCAATCAACAGCTGTGTGCCCAACAAAAAGCAGGCCTATGCGTCCTGTTCCTCCTATATTACAGAGCAGCTCCAGCAGATAAAATGGGGACTTTTCATATTGGCTGCCACTCAGCCGCAGATGCCACATACAGTGGTACCTCGGTTTACAACCACAATTGGTTCCGGAAGTCTGTACTTAACCTGAAGCGTACTTAACCTGAAGCGAACTTTCCCATTGAAAGTAATGGAAAGTGGATTAATCCGTTCCAGACGGTCCGCAGAGTACTTAAACTGAAGCGTACTTAACCTGAAGCGAACTTTCCCATTGAAAGTAATGGGAAGTGGATTAATCTGTTCCAGACCGGTTCGTGGAGTACTCAACCTGAAGCGAACTTAACCCAAAGTATGAGTGTAATTGGTTCTGGAAGTCTGTACTTAAACTGAAGCGTACTTAACCTGAAGCGAACTTTCCCATTGAAAGTAATGGAAAGTGAATTAATCCGTTCCAGATGGGTCCACGGTGTTTGTAAACCGAAGTGGTTGTAATCCGAGGCGGTTGTAAACCGAGGTATGACTGTACAATCTGCCGCACCAGCTTGTTGGCTGCTTCTGTATAAAACTGACCTGAGCTTTTGTCTCCTCTTTTTCCTCTCCAGGAAGATCCAGATGGAGAAGAAATTGAAAAAGAAAAGTCCAACTCCCTGAAACTGGAGTTCACAGAAGATGCCAACTTCAAAACGAAGGTTAACTACTCTTACGCAGCTGTGCAGATACCTACAGACATCTACAAAGGCTGTGAGTTGCCCCTTTTCACAGATCTCTTCATTCTAAGTCTGGAGACAACCCCCATAGATCAGGAGTGAGGAACGCTTGGCCTGTGGGCCAAATGCAACTGGACAGTTGGTCTTCTAGAGCCCCTTGCACCCACCAGTTGTTCAGCAGGAAGCAGCCGAGAGGGAAATGAGGTTCTGATGTTGGGCAAAGTATATATGATTGCAGCTCCTCTCTCTGCAAGAAGAGAGAAGTGCCTCAGCAGAGAGGCAGACTTCTTGCATATTTCCAGGAGCACAAGCATCCATGCAATATGCAGTTGCACGCATGCAATTTTGGGGAAGCAATTGCAATTTGGAGTTTGAGTCTTTGACTGGCTGTAAGGCAGGGCTTGCAGTTCAGCTGTGCATTTGTGTTTAGGGTTGCCAGACTCAATAGAGGACAGGACTTCTGTGCCTTTAATTGCCCTGCTCCCTTTTGAGTCTGGAAACCTTAAAAAGAAACCAACAGACCCTTTGTTTAATTTCTAAGCAAAGGGTCTGCTGGTTTCTCTTTAAGGTTTCCAGACTCAAAAGAGAGCAGGACAATTAAAGGCACAGGAGTCCTGTCCTCTATTGAGTCTGGCAAGCCTATTCATAGCTGCCAAGTTTTCCCTTTTCTCACGAGGAAGCCTATTCATCATAAGGGAATTTCCCTTAAAAAAAGGGATAACTTGGCATCTATGAGCCTATTTGTGTTATTTGCAATCTTCTGTTGGGATTACTGAGTTCTTTTTGCCTTTTGTATAGTCAGCAGAGACAAAGGCCGTTAGCTTTTTCTTTTCAAACTTTTTTCTAGGAGTTTGAGGAATTTTAATCATTTTTTCTCTTAAATTTACTTTTTTTAAGTTTTTGACTGTTTTTACTGATAAATTTAATATTTATTGCAAACAGCTCAGAGGTTTTATTGCAACCAAGTGGTATATACATTTTGTGAAATACATGAAATTAAGAGAAAATTAAAGGTGAGACTAGAGTTACTGCAAATTAAATAAGTATATGGTTTTGTTTCAATGAGAAGTAACTGTTTGTGTGTCTGTGGAATGTGCATATTAAGGGTATGTGATACTGTGTGCATCTCACCCCACCCCTTTTGGATCTGAGCCACCCACTGCTGGAATGTGGCCCATGAAAGCTTTTCCCCCAGGGTAATGCCACCTGTAGACCCCCCAAAAGTTCCCCACCTCTACCATAGATTAACTATTCAAGCTTCGCCATAGACAATATAGTTGGGTTAATTTACCCTTGCACAGAGGTGCTAGATAAACTATAGCTGAGCTTAACCAGATCTGTCCTTCCCCAAACAATAGCCCAGCCTCCACTGAAAAATTAGCACACATTCACACACACACAAAATCAAAGTATTTTTGCCTCGCTCTACACTAGAGTAATCTGGGATTGTTTCATTGCTGCTGCCTTAGTATGGTAAGGTCAGGGGCGGACTTTGGTAATATAGTGCCATGAGCAAGGACAAAATTTGGCATGCACACCCCAGCTTTGAATAGCTACTCATCTAAATACAGTGGTACCTTGGTTCTCGAACGTAATCCATTCAAGAAGTCTGTTCGACTTCTGAAACGTTCAAAAACCAGGGTGTGGCTTCCGATTGGTGGCAAGCACCCTGGCAACAATAGTTGACAGCCACATCGGACGTTCAGCTTCTGAAAAACATTCAAAAATTGGAACACTTACTTCTGAGTTTTCGGCATTCGGGAGACGAAATGTTCGAGTACCAAGGCGTACGAGAACCAAGGTTCCATTGCATAGGTATTATCATCATCATCATCATCATCATCATCATTATTGTTATTATTTGCTTGGTGCCCTGTGTGAGGGAACTGCCCACACCAGCCTAAACCTGGTGCAGGTATGGTGCCAGTTTGCTGCGTAGCTGCACTGCACCAAAACCACCTGTTGCTATTTATTCTGGTGCTGTTGCCTGCATCGCTTTTGTGATGGGCTACATGCCCTTTGGCAAGCTCTGCAGCTTGATCCTCTTTGAGCATTGGTATTGATCAGCCTCGCCTTTATAGTCGCACTCTCGTGCTGAGCCTTCCTTCCTTCCCGTGGACGTTACAGAGAACAGCTTTCGCCTGGGCAGTTGTTTTCCAAATAATGGTTTCTGGCTTTTGAAAAGTGCAATTGGCATTCTAATTAAGGTGGGGACATGGCCAGTTTCTCTAGCACCATAATGAAGATGCCTCTCCTGCGTGTCACAGCGCTGCACCTGATGGCTTGTCATGGTGTGCATGCCCATCAGGGTTGTTACGCTGCATCTGAGACTGCTTTGCCCTTGTCTCTGTCATTCCCTCTGGCTTTTGCTTCCTTTTTTCAGAAGAGAAGATGTCAAGTTCGTCTTTGCAAATACTCAGTCACAGAACAGTTTGGTGTGTGCATAATTTGCCCTAGAGGCGATCAAATTTCTATTCACTATTTATTTGCATTGCTTTTTTGCATTTCTTTCTGATTTTCTGCTGTTATAGCACACCCACTCCCCCCCCCCCAATGTGACTGTAAAGTAAGTGGCCTATCCCAGAATAGCCACAGCTTTTGAATCAGGGGAGCAGAAAAAAGAAGGGTAAAGAATGACAACCCCCACCTGTAGGTAGAGATGAGGAAGAAATTAATTAGGCAGGTTACATGAAAATACAAACCTGATTCTCACTTCCCAAACCAGTAAACAAATTGAAATATTTTCCCTTCTTCAAAATTTGCACTTCTCCAACCAAAAAGTGGACACAAAAATGCATTGAGAGCTATGTGCAAAATTATATTAGGAATAATTTCTTACAAAGATGTGTGTGTAAGGCAAACTTGCATACAAAATTGTATATTTTAAGAAAAATGCAAAAATGCATACAGATTTTCACATGAACTTTTAAAGAAAAATTCACAAATTGACGTGGAAATGAGGTGAGCTGAAAACATGAGATACCAAGAGGAGCTGAAATGGACAGATTCATTCATCCCTACCTGCATATGATTTCTGTTAACATCCAACAAATAGGAGTCCAGTCCAAATGCATTTTTTAGAGGGATAAGTTGAAAAGAAGTATTTTCATATGGTCCTTTCTAAATTATAGTCTTGCACACAAATTCTCTCACAAATGCCCCATCCATGTGCACGTACCGTGTTTCTCCTAAAATAAGACGTGCCTCTAAAATAAGCCATGGCACGATCTTTTAAAGGCAAAAAAATGTAAGACATCCCCCAAAAATAAGACGTGTTGGGGGTACCGGTACCTACCCGACTCAGCGGGAGCCGGCAAACGCAGCAGCGCGCGTCTCAGCCCAGCGGGAGCCCCAGCACAGCGACGCGCGGAGCTCCGACTGAACGGGCCCCAGGACCCGGCAGCGGGCGAAGCCGCAGGACCCAGCAGGAGCTGGCAGCAGCCCCAGCCGCGCCGCGCCGCGCCGCACTGCATGAAGCCCAGGGACCCAGCAGCGGGTCCTGCGGCTTCGCGCGCCGCCCGCTGCCGGGTCCCTGGGCTTTGCGCGGCGCGGCTGGGGCTGCTGCCGGCTCCTGCCGAGTCCTGCGGCTTCGCGCGCCGCCCGCTGCCGGGTCCCTGGGCTTCACGCGGTGCGGCGCGCGAAACCGCAGGACTCGGCAGGAGCCGGCAGCAGCCCCAGCCGCGCCGCGCCGCACGAAGCCCAGGGACCCAGCAGCGGGTTCAGCGGGCGGCGCACGAAGCCGCAGGACCCGGCAGGAGCAGGCAGCAGCCCCAGCCGCGACGCGCCGCACGAAGCCCAGGGACCCAGCAGCAGGCTCAGCGGGCGGCGCAAGAAAGCCCCGTACCATACTTAACAATGCTGTACCATGCTTAATAAAAAAAATAAGTCATCCCCCGAAAATAAGCCGCGATGTATTTTTTTAGAGGAAAAATAAATATAAGACTTGTCTTATTTTAGGAGAAACACGGTATGTATGATTATGAAAGAAAGATTTGTTGAGGTCGCTGGGATTATATAACATTCCTGCACAAGCACTTGAGATTACAATATGAATCTAGTCTCACCCATCATAAAGGTTTTTATTCTGGAAAACCTTCACTGTGTAAATGCTTCCAACAGATTTACACTCTGGTGGGAAAAGGCCCTAGGTGTTTTCAAAAGCTCTTAGTGATGCTGCCTGTTTGCAGTCCAATTAGTGCTTTGTCCCTGCATGGCTCATCACTGGGTAGAAAACTCATTCTTTCTCATTAGCTCTGAAGCAGCCACAGCAAAGCCTCAAATCTTCACCAGGAGCTCTGAGTTCTTTGTTACCCCCTGAGGAATAGTCTCTCTGTTGCCACAGGAAGATGGGAGGGGAGAGCTGTTCTTAAGACTTGGCTTTACTCAACTGAATTGTAGCTGAGGGCTCACGAAGGCTTTTTCTGCTTCTGTTTGAGGGAGCTTTGCTGGTAGACAAAAGGAGATCTCAGAGCATCCACTGAAACGCAATATAAAAGCCTAGCACTATGCTTAGATTTTTGAAAGCTACTTTAATTTGCATTCTCCATTGACAGTGACAAATATGAATGAAAGCAGGGTAGGATACAGGCACTTTGACAAGTGGGCACTTGCCTCCCCCAAGCCCATCTAAGAAGAGCGAAAGCACTGTGCCCAAATACGCACACTCCTACGTATGGCAATGTGGAGTGGTGGTTCAAATGCAGAAGCTTCTTTTCCCGAGTGAAATCTAGAATGGAGAATATGCCATGCATTCATAGTGTTAAAAGATATAATAGAAAGATGTAACCTAATTCCAGGCCTCTTCCCAAAAACGGCCAATGTTTGTTTGAACCCATTCACAACAACTATCAAAGAGGAATGCAAGCAGCCCTCTTCCACAGAACAGATGTGACCCTGAGCTGGTCTGTGCTGTGGTTTATATACATTGGAAGTCCTACATTGAAGGAAATGTGACCTCTTTCCTCAGCCCTGCAGCTGACCTCTACAGCAGCCACAGCATAGTTTGCATTGAATATATCTCTATGCTGCTGGTCCTTATATTCAGGCATAGAGCAGATAAGCGGAACAAAGAGCAGCAAGTGGCAGTGTTTGCACAGACTATGAGCAGGGTGGAATTGTGCTCCCCTGCCATGTGTGCTCTAAAGACTTTTTGTGCACAAATACTCCCTGAGCCCACATGGCCCCTCCTTATCCCAACCATTTTGTGGCCGTATATTGGGGAGAGCTCAGAGGGGCTCCCATGCCTTGTGCATATAACACATACTAGAAAGTACAGCTCTCGGTCTCCCTTTAGTGGCCGCTCTGAATATCCAGATTGTTAAGTCTCTGGCACCTGCTTGCTTTGAGACTTTAATATGCTTTGAAAATTTCTCCATTAAGTCACTTAGGAATCTAATCAAAAGCGACATAGAAGCTTAACTTTTACTGCCTTTCAGCCAGACTATGAGCTAGGAAAGGTGTGTTTTCGCTAGAAACTCTCGTTAATATCCTTGTGTAGAGAGACTAATTCCACCTAACTTAACAGCAAAATAGGAAGCATGGAGTTAACCTTAGAAAGCTGAGTCGAACTAGCTGCCTATCCTCACGGTATAATGTGTAATAGCTTACTGGAATGTGGAAGTCTGTCTCCTGATGTAACATGCATGTTCTAAATGTTTTGATTGCTGCCACATTAGAGAATGCCGCTAACCCTTATTAATCTCCCTCACCCACATTTGTGACTTTCTCCAGAACAGGAAACCACACACAATATCTCACTGGCTCTTTGTGTCACATTTTTTGGTGGTTTCACATTTTGGGGGTTTCAGCAGTGGTTGCCTCTGTGCCACCCAATATCTAGCTTGCCTTGTTCCTTTGGCAGTGTATTCCAACATGCACTTACATTGGCTCGTAAATGTATGGAGAACGACATCAGTAGAATGATTTCACTGCACCGGCATCAGTGGATTAGAAATGGCAATTAGTTTTATTACCTACCTAGTCCAGGCCGAGCAGCTAATGAACCAAATCATGAGATGGGGGGAGGAGACCTGAGGGTGGGTGAGCAGGATGAAATATTCATGATTTCCAACCTCCTGCTTCTAATGCAGAACAAGCACTGGTGCCCTGCCAAAGCCACATCAATCAACACACAGTGCCATAGAACAAAATCAAATTGGAGATTAACTCACTCTGGGAAGTTATGCCCTGCTTAATAATAATAATAATAATAATAATAATGTGATTTTAATCTTTGTTGGAAGCCCAGCTGGATGGGCAGGGTACAAATAATAAATTATTATTATTATTATTATTATTATTATTATTATTATTATTATTATTATGGGTGTGGGGTGGATTTTCTATGGGGAAAGCATCTCACTATATGGAAACAATGGTTTCAAAATGCTTTTTAAATAAATATTACTTCCACCACATGAAGTATGGGGAATCTTTGAAATGTGGTCTCTACTCCACTGCCAGGCATTTCCTGTTGGTAACTTGGAAAGGCAGCTGATCTCTTATGGTCACCACAGGTGCCTGTTTTGGTGAATGTATTTGGCTCAATGTAGTAATAAGATGACCCCTCATCCCCAAGAGTGGCAAGGTATGTTTCGTTTCTTACTGTTGAACCCAGAGACTGGTAATAAGGCTAGCTAGCGGTAGCTCTAAGGCAGGCACCCCCAAACTGCGGCCCTCCAGATGTTTTGGCCTACAACTCCCATGATCCCTAGCTAACAGGACCAGTGATCAGGGAAGATGGGAATTGTAGTCCAAAACATCTGGAGGGCCAAAGTTTGGGGATGTCTGCTCTAAGGCACCTGTATAGCTTTCTATTGCTTCTTCAGCTTCATTAGTGTTTGCAGTTCCTCCCAAGTTGTTGCTATCAGTGAATCACAGTCTAAGTTATCTGCCGGTTTACTAATGCAGTTGCTATCTCATCAGCTAGAATCACCCACGATTCCAACAAGCCTTTGTCACCTACCAAAGGTTTGTGTGCTGCTCTGATATATCACTTTAATTTTTCATTTCATACGATAATGCTGATATTATGCCAGGCTGAATTAATTTTGAGAAGATCTCCTGAGAATTATATCAGATGCTTCGTCAAGCTACCTAATTACCTTCAAGTCGACCTTAATGTGAACCCATAGTATTCACATCCTGACTATGCAGAGCCCTCCTGCTCTTCTGCTGGTTTATACAATAATGTATTATATAAAATACTTTATACAATAACCATTAGCCAGGTGGAACCTAAAAACTACTAAGTTCCACTTGGCTAATGTGTTTCTCCAACACTCAGTTAAAAAGTCAATAAAAATTAAAAAAAAAACAAGATCAAATAAACAGGGTGATCGTATGCTCCAGTTGGAGAAAAGTACCCTCTTGAAGGACCCCTGGTCGGTTAAGTCCAGTTGAATTTGACTGTGGGGTGCAGTGCTCATCTTGCTTCAGGCCGAGGGAGCCAACGTTGGTCCACAGACAGCTTTCTGGGTCATGTGGCCAGCAAGACTAAACCACTACTGGTGCACGGAACACCATGACAAATGCCAGAGCACACAGAAATGTCATTTACCTTCTCGCCACAGTGGAACCTATTTATCTACTTCCACTGGTATGCTTTCAAATTGCTAGGTTTGAAGCTGGGACAAAGCAACAGGAGCTCTCCACCATCGAACCGCTGACCTTACGATCAGCAAGCCCCAGAGGTTTGGTGGTTTAGAACCCAGTGCCATCCACATTATCTTTTGTTGTTGTTTAGTTGTTTAGTCGTGTCCAACTCTTCGTGACCCCATGAACCATAGTACGCCAGGCACTCCTGTCTTCCACTGTCTCCCGCAGTTTGGTCAAACTCATGTTCGTAGCTTCGAGAACACTGTCCAACCATCTCATCCTCTGTCGACCCCTTCTCCTAGTGCCCTCAATCTTTCCCAACATCAGGGTCTTTTCCAAGGATTCTTCTCTTCTCATGAGGTGGCCAAAGTATTGGAGCCTCAGCTTCAGGATCTGTCCTTCCAGTGAGCTCTTTGTCCATGGAGTTTTCTTGGCAGGGATACTGGAGTGGCTTGCCAGTTCCTTCTCCAGGTGGATCACGTTTAGTCAAAACTCTCCACTATGACCTGTCCATCTTGGGTGGCCCTGCATGGCATAGCTCATAGCTTCTCTGAGTTATTCAAGCCCCTTCGCCACAACAAAGCATTGATCCATTATCTTTTAAACGTAAAGGTAAAGGGACCCCTGAGCATTAGGTCCAGTCGTGACCGACTCTGGGGTTGCGCGCTCATCTCGCATTATTGGCCGAGGGAGCCGGCGTATAGCTTCCAGGTCATGTGGCCAGCATGACAAAGCCGCTTCTGGCAAACCAGAGCAGCACATGGAAACGCCGTTTACCTTCCCGCTATAGCGGTTCCTATTTATCTACTTGCATTTTGATGTGCTTTCGAACTGCTAGGTTGGCAGGAACTATTATCTTTTACCTTGAAGTTAATATGCAGGAGTGGGACCTGCAGTTGCCAGTATGCTTCTGTTAGGGATAGGGCAAATATTCAGTTCAGTTCACTCCAACTGCTACTTTTGTTTTTATGGATGAAGATGTAAGGGCCAGCCTAGCATTGGTATTAACTGTTCTGCTGTCTGCATCCTAAGATCAGGATGTACACTTTCAATCACTCAATTTTAGAAGCAGTAAGAAAGCTTTTATGCTTCCTACTGACTGTTTCAGGCAGAATCTTCTGTATGTTGTAGGCCTCACTTTGAGAACTTCCAATCAGTTTCCAAACCCTCATTGGTTATATGTTTATTCCATACATTAGTTAAGGATGCAAGAATGAAGTGCCCTAAACAAGTGCTATTGTTTCTTGTGCTATGTGTGTCACTCTATCGTAATCCTCTCCTCAGCAGGGAACTGTCAGAGGAATAAGGCTATTACAAGAATTGATTGTTCATGCCCTGCTTTTCCATGTATATTAATTTTTCTGGGCCTCAAGATCCCATGAATACAGTTGTTGTTGTTAATAACATTTTCTTGTGCATATAACTTTACATAGTGTTTGATTAGAGCCCTAAAGCAGCAGTGTGGACCCTGAGAGGCATATAGCCTGTTACATTGGGAAATCCCAGAATGAAAACTTAGGAAGTGAGCAAGGAAATTGGTAAGAAAATATAATTGAAGAAGGAAAGGAAGCATTACATTGTGTTATGGGGTGTTGTCTATTATTTCTGTATAATAATCCAGAACAACAACAGTAATAATAATACAGTATCACAATTTCAGGAAATGCCCAATCTTCTATTTAATTCACTAGCCTTATGCATAAGAGAACTGTAGACATCAGCCATCTCATTTGCCAATGCACAATCAGCATCAGTCTGAAAGGGGGCCTATGGCTGCAAAGATGTACACATGCAAAGCTCAATGGGGATGGGAACCCTGACTGTCAAGGCTTTGCATCCTCATAGAGCAGGCTTCCTCAACCTCGGACCTCCAGATGTTTTTGGCGTACAACTCCCATGATCCCTAACTAGCAGGACCAGTGGTCAGGGATGATGGGAATTGTAGTCTCAAAACATCTGGAGGGCCTAGTTTGAGGAAGCCTGTCATAGAGGGATCAATATACTCATAGGCACCCCTTCAGACTGATGCCATTGATGTGACTGATATGCATGCTGATGTCTAAGGCTATCTACTTATTCCTCATACAATAAACTGCAATAAACCCAGATGCCAACTTTGCTGCCACATACACCCGGACAACATCATTACTGGCCCCAAAAACATCCAACATACCATCTCAGGACTATTTAATTGCTCATCTTCTAACATTGTGTATGCCATCAAATGCCAACGGTGCCCTTCAGCTCTCTATATTGGACAAACAGGCCAAACCCTACGCCAAAGGATAAATGGACATAAATCTGACATCAGGAACCATAAGACTAAAAAACCAGTAGGAGAACACTTCAATCTCCCAGGACATTCTATACAAGATCTCAAAGCAGCTGTTTTATTACAGAGAAATTTCAGGAACAGACTGGAAAGAGAAGTTGCTGAATTGGAAATCATTACCAAGCTTAAAACCATGGAAGCACCTGGGATGAATAGAGACATCGGATTCTTATCTCATTATGCATAATCAAGCTTTCTTTAGCACCTCAGCCCAGGACTAATTGCAGCCATCAGCAGCCATTAACAGCCATCTACAGGTTTACCACTCCCATCAGCCCATCACCCATTCCCACCCACCCCCACCACCCTCTGTATATATATAGGGTCTGACACTTCTGTTTCTAGTGTATCTGAAGAAGTGTGCATGCACACGAAAGCTCATACCAAAATATAAACTTAGTTGGTCTTTAAGGTGCTACTGAAGGAATTCTTTTATTTTACTTATTCCTCAGAGCTCCTTCAATACGAAACCCTTGTAGAGCTGGATGCTATGAGCTAATGGGGTTTTGGGTTTTGCCACCCTGCGTTTTCCTCATTGGCTGGCCCAAAAAAGCAGCACATCATAGTAACTCAGGGAACCTTCACGTAGTAAGTGAAGAAAGGAAGGCGCAAAACCCACTTCAGTAAAGGTTAAGATATAAACAACTACCAAGATGGATGGTGAAGGTTCTGCAGTGTGTGTTCTGTGTTTATTTTCTCACCTGAAACCATCATAGATCACACCTGCAGCAGGTATAAGCTAGAAGGCAAAGTAAGAGGACTGAAGGTGTGGCTTTCAATACTTTGTCTAATGGGAGAATATGAGGATTTCTTGTACTGGATAGAGGGGTTGCTGCAGCAAGGACTAAAGAAGAAGAGGAGACTGTTGGAGCTATAGCAGGGAAGAAACTGCACAGAAGACAGCCATTAAAGTTTCTGAGGGGGGGAGCATATGACTGATTCATTTGTCTCAGTGGTTCCCAACAGGTGGTCCGCGAGCTATGCCAGAGGGGTCCGCAAAATACTATTAGAATAAAAAATATATTAAATATATTTCGTATGATAACAGTTTTTTGTTTTGGCCGCTTCCTGCATGAGCAGAGTCTAGCGCAAAACTAGAATTAGATAGAGGCAGTAGTTCTGCTGTATGCCATTGGGTGGCGCTTTACAAACACTACTGTTTTGCAAAGAGGCAGCACACGCATTCTACTAACGCTCACCTCCCCAAGATGCTTTGCGCACGTCGGCTTCATTTGTGCGCTACTGCGCAGGTACCCTGTCTTCTCCATTCCCCTCCCTCCTCCCTGGCGCGCGCTGCCTCTTTGCAAAACAGTAGTGTTTGTAAACAAAGCGTTGTTTTTCGCGGAAGCTACAGTTCGCGTAGTTAAAAATGGACCGTTGGTTAAAAAGTGGTTCATCTCATTAAGAACTGAAAATTAAAACTAACTGTATACTGATGGAGTACTCTGTTGTAACTGTAAAAAACGTATAAATATAAAATATAAAAAGACTCTTAATTTGGCTCTCACTTTTTAATTTTAGGATTAGGAATTAATTTGGGTCCTTGTCACAATAGCGGCTCGATGAGGGGTCCTCGAGAAAATTTTGTTGGGAACCCCTTGTCTATAATATATCTATAATGGGATATATGTAATCATATCCCATTTAGCACACTGCAAGCTGTAAGCAGTCTCTAAAATAAGAGGTACTGCAGCACAATGGCTCCGAACAGGGTAATAATAATAATAACCAATAATAATTGGATATACAGACAGAAAATACAATGTATAACAAACAAACAAAAAAATTGATATACTAGGAGACAAAGATATGGATAAATGTAAAAGATAAATTGTAAATACAACAAATATAATGTAACCAAATGTTTGACTATGTAATATGCTTTATGTGAAAATTAATAAAAATAACGGGGGAGGGGGACTTAAAAAATTCCTTGCAGTAGCACCTTAGAGACCAACTAAGTTTGTTATTTGTACCCTGCCCATCTGACTCGGTTGCCCTGGGTAGGCAGAGTGAGGTGGCCACCTTAGGCAGCAGCGCTTTGATATCATGAAAAGGCAGCAAATGGTTAGATATTGTTGTTAACATTACCGGGGCGTTGGGGATTTTTTTGTTGCCATGGAGAAAGACAGTTGTGGGATTTTCTACGCCAAGTGACAAGATATTCTGGCTGGGCTTGGGTACTGGAAGGAAGGAAGGAAGGAAGGAAGGAAGGAAGGAAGGAAGGAAAGAAGGAAGTTGGTGAGTCAGTTCTGCCTGAAGATTGTGCCCTCCCCCTTGGAAGCCTGTCTCTCTAAACCAGACATCCCAAAACTTCGGCCCTCCAGATGTTTTGGACTACAATTCCCATCTTCCCTGATCACTGGTCCTGTTAGCTAGGGATCATGGGAGTTGTAGGCCAAAACATCTGGAGGGCCGCAGTTTGGGGATGCCTGCTAAACTCAAAAATGGTGAGGTTTAGTTGTTGTTACTCAGTGGATAAAGCAAAAACATTCTGAACATGCTTCCAAGCACTCTCTTCTTTATGGCTGCTTCCATGTTTCAGAGCTAAGAGTTGGCAAGTTGTAGCTCAAAGGAAGGCATTGGTGGAAGTGGTGGTGAGGATTCAAGAGCAATCAATGGAGAACCATCATTTGACTGTCAGCTTATTTGGGGAACCAAAAATGGATTGAGTTTTGGAGGGCAGGTGGCAACTGATGAACTATCATATGAAAAGACTTGGGTGGAGCTTGTTCTCAGCACTCGCTTCCTTTTATTGTAGTATGGAATTAGATTTGTAAGAAATCACAAGCAAGACTTACAGAAGTGACAAGTGTGTGTGATGCTTTAATTGGATAGATCCTCAGCAACTGCTCTACAAAGTAGCTCCACTGGTTTCAGTAGAGCTAAATCAACTGAAAATAGGCAGCGGCTGTTTTTGGCTTTGTTCCCAGGCAAAAGGTACCAAATTCTCAAGGGGCAATGGAGAATAACAAGGTAACCTGTCACTTTCGTCACATCTGGCAAATGCACTTAAGAGGGGGGAGGAGTGGGTAATTTGCTGGTATTTTTAAAGTGAAAAATGTGCTGCCTGTAAGAAGCCTAGACAATAACTATGAACTGCATTCCAGAGCAAGCAAATTATATGATCAGGTATCTTTCAGAAAAGAATGAGACACAGCAGAAATGAAGGTTCTGAGGAAGCATTTACAATACAGTGAGGTGGCTTGATGAGTAGAAGAAAATCATCATTTCCAAGGAGGCTGCGTGTGTATATGAAATAACGAGGGTGATTCACACATGCATGTTCCTTATTTGATAACTGCTAGTGATGACTTGCATGCATGAAAGAGCTCTCCCAAAACAAACACTATAGAGTGCTTATGTCATCAATTATCACACAACTTTTTAAAACGGAGGCAGTTCACATGCTCAACTATGAAGTACAGTCTTAACCTCGGGTTGCGTTAGCTGTGGGTTGTGTATTTTCAACTTAAGAACGCGGTGGACCCGGAAGTGTTTACTTCCAGGTTTCACTGCATGCACAGAAGCATTCTACATGCTTCGCGCACACGCAGAAGCGTTCTGCGTGCGTGCACAGAAGTGCTCTATCGGCGCTTCGTGCATGCTCAAAAGTGCCGCTCTGGATGCGTACTTTTCAGGGTGCGAACGGCACCCTGGAACGGATCAGGTACGTATCCAGAGGTACCACTGTATCAAGGAGAATCACTTAGGCAGGAGTAAGAGACGAAATAGACTTTAGCTGCAGCAACGAAATCAACATGTGGCAACTAAATGACATAGCAAATCAGAAAGAAGAACTGGTTGCAAAAATGCAAAGAGTCAGATACAAATGTGCTCATTGCTAATTTCTCATCGCAGGCAAAAGTCTTTGTTGTATGCTGAATCCTACTTTACCTAGCATACTGTTGGGGGAACTAGCATGGGGGCTGTGGGGTGCGTGTTGTGATTCCATTGTATCCCTCATGATTTTGGACATCTATATGAAATTGCTGTGTGGGGTCCTTTGGGAATGTGGAGTGACACACCACCAGCAGGCTGTTAACACTCAGCTCTATTTTCCCTTGTTCTCTCAGTCCAGTGAAGTTGTTAAGAGCTGAACCAGTGCCTGGATGCTGTTAATGGGCTGGATAAATAAACTGAATCCTGACAAGACAGGGGCACAGTGTGGAGATTATCCCTAGATTATTCCTATTTGACCTGCTTTGGACGGGGCTGCACCACCCCTGAAAGCTGATAGCACAGTCTAGGGAATCTTAGAAGCCCAGGTGGCAGCTGTGATATGGAATGTCTTTCATCACTTTTGTCTGACTCATCAGCTGCAGCCATTTCTAGACAGATGCTGTAGCAGTGATGGACTCCGGCCTCTCAAATTTCAGCAACACCCTGTGTAACACTAACATTTGGTGCCCCCTGCCTCTAACATTCTGTTCTACAGCATTGTCGTCGTCGTCCCCCCGCAGCATGGCTCCCAGTGTAGCCGCACTGGTCGTGTCACCCTAAAACCGCCTCTGGCCATAGTCTACCACAGTGGTCCAAGCTCTGATAACTTGGGCGCTTTAGCTGTGATTCCTGCACTGCAGGGAGTTGGACTAAACAACCCTTGGGTCCCTTCCAACTCTAAGATTCTATGATTTTATGAACTTCCCAGTTGGTTTGTGTTATACGTGGGGCTGCTTCTGAAAACAACTGGTACAGGATATGGCCACTAAAAATTGACCAGTACAGCCAGGTACTGTATATGGATGTCATGCCAGTTTTTTATTATTAAAAAAGCACACAATTCAGTGTGACTTTATGTCCTCAATAGCCTAGGTCCCACAAGCCTGAAGAAGAAGTGCTTCTGACAATATCAGTCTTCCTGTGTTCTGAGATCATCTGCCAAGTCTCTCTTCTCTTTCAGAGGTGGTTTCCCCAGAAGTAGCTCACCAGTTGTGGGATGCCTTCCTTGAAGAGGCTTGCTTGGCACTTATGCATCATCAGTCTTTTCAACACAAGATGTTGCTCTTCATGTTGGCATTTTAACTTGTAATTTTAGCTCTTTGGGGGCATCTTAGCTGTTTTAAGGTTCTTACCCTGCTGCTTTATTGCAGTATTCGTATTGCAGTACAAATGGTTGCATAGCATCCTGAAATAGTAAATAGGATGAAGGGCTCTGTGCAAATGTGTATGTGTTTACAAACACTACACACACACACACACACACACACACACACACACACCACTGCACTGCACTGCACTGCAGTAAAAAAAAGATAAACAACTATAAAATGTGGAAAGACCACCTCAACACTTGCAAAATCACTCAAAGGCACCCAAGATAACATAACGATATTCAAAATCCACGACTTTAAAAGTCACAGTGTAATAAAATGGATTTAATATATTAGAACTAAAGAGCCTCCAATCAAAGCAGTACACATGAACAACAAAATAGCTAAACCAGGCATCCCCAAACTTCTGCCCTCCAGATGTTTTGGACTACAATTCCCATCATCCCTGACCACTGGTCCTGTTAGCTAGGGATCATGGGAATTGTAGGCCAGAACATCTGGAGGGCCGCAGTTTGGGGGTGCCTGAGCTAAACCACTTAGGGATGATAGTTTTCAAACTGTCTCTTAAAACATGAGATTTAAAAATACTTGGGGTTTTTATGAAAATGCTAAGCTTGTGCTCTAGAACAGTGTTTCCCAACCAGTGTGCCTCCAGATGTTTTGGGACTACAACTCCCATCATTCCTGACCACTGGTCTTGCTAGCTAGGGATGATGGGAGTTGTAGTCCCAAAACATCTGGAGGCACACTGGTTGGGAAACACTGCTCTAGAGGACAGCCTACAAGCATGGAAGATGATGGGCAAAAATCTCAGCTCAGTGGAAATGGTGGTTGAGTGAGGGAAGGGGGGAGTTGGGGACAATGCCTGGGATGATGTCTACTGCCAAGACCAGGCCCTGTTTACCTATCAGACCAGTCCAAGAGAGATGAAGAAAGAGCTGCATGCTCCCGAGGGTCCTAGAATAACTGTGTTGAGGGGGAGAGCACCTTGCTCCATTGAATTCCTCCTTTCCAGCTTCCCAACCCCCCGTGTTAAGTGATGGTGTCTTGTATGGGCTGCAGAAACTTTTTGTGTTGTTCTTCCCCTCACGGCTTGATCCGGCAGAGGGTGGGGTGCACCTCCAGCGCTGTGTTAACTCATATAGATAATTGAAAATAACTTTCAAAGAGAGCTCCACTTAAGAAGTTAACTACTTGCTCATGATCAATTCAGTATACATCCATAATGGCATTTAAAGCAGAGCATTAGGAGCAGCATAATTTACTTCTAATAGACTCATTATTTGTAAATGTATTTATTTTTAAGATAAAAATACCATTTTAAAAAACAAGTTGTGCAAAATGTTAATATACTTGTGGGGAAGAGAGGAATTAATGAGAACAATGAATCTCTTGCCATTTCATCATTTGATTCATTAGCATTCAATTTCCTACACCCCCCCCCAGAACCTGGCATTACTGCAGTCATCAGGGTTTCTTTTTGCAGGAGACCAGAAGAGATGGATTCCATTTTCTGCTTCACCCTCTTATGGGAACTGGCAACTGTGACCCGTATAATAGCTGGTTTAGAAACTTGTTGAGTTGTGAGCTGCTTCTTTTGTAGCCTCTGACCACACAGTAAGGCCAGAACTGTTCAACCACTTGTCACTTCTCTACATTTCTGAAGTGGGGGGGAGGGATGCTGAATCAGAGGCTGCAGATTATACTCTCTTCCATGCAGCCAAAGTCACCACAGCAGTAAATTTTAAGCTGCTGCCACATGGTATCCACTCAAAGAATAATGCCATAGAAACTATTCATAGAAAAGATCTGAAGAACATGCTCTGTTGTTTTCAGCAAATGCCCATAATTGACATTTGGGGCAATTTAAAATCCATTTAAGCCACCTGTATATTAAGCTATTGCAGTAAAGCTCCTGTGAAGCAGATTGAGAGTTTTCTTTAAGTGTTTTGCAAAAAATATGCTTCAAAGAGAGTTGGGACACATTTCTCATTTTTTTAAAAAAATAAGAAACCCAACACATGCCCCTTAACATTCAAGTGCTGTAAACCATAACTGTTTAGAAAATTGAAAAGTCCTTGGAACTAACCCCCTAGAAAGTTTCATTAAGATTGATCGTGTACTTTTGAAGATATTAAATGTTTTAGCCCCCATTATATTCCTGATGCAACCTTAATTATTCTGGTACTACTGTGCCTGAATAATAATGTGAAATTTATACATTTTGAAGGCAACACATATTGAATGATAGTCTTACGCAGAAGCAACCTACTTTTCCTTCTTCAGCAAGAACAGGAAAATAGAGAATGCTGTTATGGTCCTTTATAGATAATTGCACAAGGAAATGTTATATATGAGAATGGTAATTGGAATATATTTAGCACTGTGGTAAATTGTTCCACTCAGATGTTTCAGAGGCAAAGGAGGGGCTTTCAGAGGGGTAAAAAAAATTCCTCCCTAAACTCCAAAAAGGTAGCTTTTAAGCGGAAGCAACTTGCTTGTCCCCTCCCCCCATTCCCAGTGTTTTTCTTTTCCTCTTTTTACCCCCAGCATTCTCCTTTCCCAAGTGGTCTGAGCCCATCAGGGAGCATGAAGAAAATTCAGTGACCTCACAACAGCATTATGCAGCTAATCAGATTGGGTTGCATAATCACGTTACTGAGGGCAAATGAAGTCAATTATGTTGCCCTCACTCTCCATGGGTGGGGAAGGAACTATGTCCTGGTTGTCAAATACATCCATGCTGGGTTGGGCTGTTGTGTGGTTGTTCCATTGCCCACATTTACAGTGGAGTACAACAAAACAAGGAGCATTGACATGGAAGTCTTGGCAATGGGCATGCCCTTCACAAACATTTATATGAGCTCTAGAGCCCCTACTCCCCCAAAATGATTAAAGGAGCCTCCCCCCCCCCCCGTTGGCAGAGTAGAAATCTTTTTCCCGTGTTTCCTCAGCTCCATAATTTTCAGATGAGGTTTCCCCCATGTTGAGATAGCCAGTTTGCTTCTACTGAACACCTGAAAGCTGCTGGTTTTCTAGCCCTTGGGAATTGGGTCACCGGCCAGACGACATTAAGTTTGTGTGGGCCTTATTCGGCATTTATCCACAAAGACATTCTAAGTAGTGGGGTTAAATGAGCCTGAAAATTGTGAGTATATTAGCCTGTGACAGAGCTCTTCCTCATTAAACTTCATCTTATTTGAAAAGGAAAGTGCTTTTCCGTCTACAGGCTGTAGCTGTCTTTTCAGCACCAAGGACAGCCCCTACCTATTTAATCTTCCTATGCCTTTTTCACCACAATTGCAAAGAAGCAATGCCCCTTCTTTTGTATTGCACTCTAACCTGTCCCAGAAAAGAGTTATGACAGGTGCAACTAGGCAAGTTTTTGTTTTGTTTTTTGCAAATATGCTAGGTTCTCCATAGTGCTACACAGAATGTACCATAAAAGAATGTAGCATGAAGTATTAACTACATGCAGCCATACCAGTGATGCTATCTCTCATGCATGTCCAATCCCCATGATGCTGCTGAATTAACACAAAGGAGAGAAGTGATACATGCAGGCTAACCACTTAGTTGGCACTGGGAGAGGGGCAGGGAATGTGAGCCCACAACACAGATAGGAAGACAGGGCTATAAGATCTGGGGTAGCATAGTGGCTAAGAAACTGAGCTGTAAATCAAGAAGCACTTCAAATAAAATCAAGTTTGAATCTTGTCTCTGCCATGCACTCACTGGATGGCCTTTTGCAAGTTGCTCTCTCTTTCTCATCCTCAGTCCTTATCCACCCCATCCCCTCATTTGCAATATGAGGTATAAAAAGACTGACATTGTCAAAGCTTGATTTAAAGATTTCAGCTACACAGCACATGCGAACAGTTGAAAGTTATTACTTTTTGTGAAATAGAAGTGATGAGTTGTAAGCAAATACATTAAATATTTGATTGGCAGATAGAGACTTTGAAAATAAAGTTTCAGAATCTGTAGCAATGAAACATGAAAAATACATTTTGTATTGGCCATAATAAATAAACAAATATAATATGCTGTGCATATTACATTTTGATTTCACTTCTATAAAGACAAGCCACCTTAAGCAGAGAATGGAGTTTTCAAAACTCTCATTGCTGTGTGTAAAGCAAAATATCCCTAATATGTATCCGTTGATTCGCCGTTATGGGTGGTAGGAAGCAGCAGTGGTTTTTGCAAGAGACACAAGCAGAGGTTGTAATGGGATTGAAATGAACAAACTGTTCCTCTTGACTTGCCAACCCAGAGCTTGTATGCCACATTCCTAGTCCTCTACTCTTGTCTGAGGATTTCAGCACTGAAGCAATCGAGGGGCACTATCGCGAGCTGGCATGCTAATTAAAACATTTAATAATACACCCTCCATAGTCACCCGTCGCTACACACACAAATTGCATTTTATATGTTTTTTTATTTACTGCGCCAGGTTTAATTAAATCTGTAATCACTTGCCAGGGAAGGGTGGGGAGAGGGCGTGGCCTGGACTCTTGTTCTCCTTGCCTGGCTGGAGGGGCTGGTTTGAGCCTTCCAGGTTAGGCCCACAATGGGGTCCCTTCCAAGGGAAAGAGCACAAGCTGGATGGGGGGGGAATCAAATCCAAGTTGCAAAAACATTCAGAAAGAGGAAAACCTGGGATGTGTCTGGATGAGAAAGGGGCTGCAAGAAACAAGGTTCTCGAGCGACATCTCAGGCTGGAGAGTTTATAATCTTGCTGTTCAGATGTGTTTTTAGTGATGTTAGATTAGAGACAGCATGATAGCTCTTAGCCTGAAGGATGACTTTGTTTAAAAGGAATTTCCCAAGAGACAGATTGTAACATTTAAAGTTGGGAGGTTTCTTGGGGGGAGGAGAAGTATGATGAGTAGCTGTGCTCCCATTGCAACTGTGCAAGGCTGTAGTATCTCCCCACACCGGCATTATCCCCATCCACCATTGTCTAGCTAATGTGTGTCTGTGTGTTACACTGTTAACAACTTGCATGAGTTATGAGGGAAATGTACTGATCACACTCATTGGGCAATAAGAGCTAGATTTTTCACATGATTTTACTCTCCTTAGAATGGACTTTCCTTTGGCTTATTTTTAAAACATGTTTTTTGCACAGGTTGATTTGAGCTCTTCTGAAGGGTTGACTCTATGCATTACTAACAGTGCAATCCTGTACATGTCTATTCAGACAGGAGCTCCACTGGCTTCAGTTTGACTTACCCCAGGTTGGCTATTGTTGTTTTCTATTGCGGCCTAAAAGTATGCTCAGCATCTAGTATGAATGTCCAGAGTTGTTTGCTCCACTATGCTGTCAGAATAGTATTAGTCACATAATACTGGGTCGATAAGCCAAGAGTAAATGTCAATTCCTTATGTGTTTCTTCACTTTTGGTGTTATAAGTAGTCTGACATACTATAAAGCTATGTTGCTTTGATATCTGTCAATAAACTGTTAATACGTTGAATCTTTTCTCATGAAACTAGCCATTTTGTTTCATGAAAACTTACACAAAATAAGAGAAACAGGAAGTCATAGGCTGATAACATATTAACATAGGGAAGGGTGTGTATTTCTCTAAGAAACATCTACTGAGATAGTGACTACTGATCAGAAGTGCATCTGTCAACAGAAATACAATAGCCTCTTCCCACTGTAATACATTAATAGTTTTTAAAAAAGAAAAAGATTCAGGACCAGATCTGAAAGAATTGGAACTGACTGTTTAAGTAAACTCTGTGTCAGTATGGGATTCATCTCTGAGTCAATAAAAAATATATGATGATCATTAGGTAAAGAATAAAACAGTAAGTAAAGACATGATCGATCACATTTTTAAAGCTGTAGAAAAAGAGTGTGGTGTTCAATGCACTTCACTTAGGGTTGCCCATATTTTGCCACCCCAAAGCAGACAGTGTATGTCTACAAATGCCCATTTGGAACTCCCACCTGTGTAGGCTTCCCCATTCATTGGGCAGAGTTGTCCCCTCCATTGAAATGACTGGGGAAATCCGTTGCAGGAGGGCTGAGCTTCACTGTGTATATCAGAGACCACACAGGAGGGACAAGATATTAATGTCTCAGGATTGTTCCATGTGTTTTGCAGCTGAAACCTTTCCGCTTTTGTCACATGGGAAACCACATGGGAAGCAATTTCTCCATCATCACAGACTTGGGGGGGGGGGAGTCTGCAATAAAATGGTGAACATTGCCTTTCTGAGCTGCTTTTCACATGAAGATAGTTGCCAAAGTGAAAGAGGTAACCAGTATGGTCCCCTCCAAATGCTACAACTCACTCACATCAGCCCAGCAAGCATAACCAAAGTCAGGGATGGTGAAAGTTGCAGTCCAACAGCACCTAGAAAACAACACCTAGAGGGCACCGCATTGACAACCCCTGCTCTACAAGGCTGTTGTTGCATGTTCTTTAGCCCTGATCTTACTGGTTATACCACCTGGACCCTAAAACAGACAAAATCTATTGTTGTAGGCAACCTGTTTGGGGTGTTATTTGACGAACAATGTTTGCTCGTGTGCCTTCAATAAGGAATGTTTGCTTAGACCAGGCATCCCCAAACTTCGGCCCTCCAGATGTTTTGGACTACAATTCCCATCATCCCTGACCACTGGTCCTGTTAGCTAGGGGTGCTGGGAGTTGTAGGCCAAAACATCTGGAGGGCCGAAGTTTGGGGATGCCTGGCTTAGACTGTATATGCAGCCAAGGTGTTCCCTGCAATAAGCAGCTGTGTTAAGAAAATATATTGACTCTGATCCAAAGCCACAGGTTCATGGCCTGCATTGCTTACTATGACAGATAGAAATCCCCAAATGTACAAACCCCAATCATTAACTGATGCAATTTAACACAGGAGGCCCCGCATTTCCTTCTTCATTATTTTCCTGTTCTGGATCTGGTGCAGAAGGCCCATGTGCCACCTTTTTCTCAATTCTACCTATATGTCAGTTGTGGCCGTACACCTTTTTCTCAATTCTACCTATATGTCAGTTGTGGCCGTACCTAGTGAAAGGTGACCTGGTGGCTACTGCTGTACAGGGCTTCATTATGGCCAGCCTTGAAGTGTTGTAATGTGCTCTCTGTGGGGCTACCTTTTAAAATAGGGAATGCTAACCTATAGAACTCTTGATGCTGTTGTACTAGAACTCCCATCAGCCCTGGCCATCTACCATGCTAGCTGAGGCTAATGGAAGTCAGAGTCCAACAACATCTGGAAAGGGCTGCAGGTTCCCCACCCCTGTTTTAAGAATGACCAAGTCTCTAGTTTTGTGATGACGTTCCATGCTATCAAAGCCAATGAATTTGGGGGCCTATGTGTGTGAGTCAGTATGCACAGGCGCCTTCCAACACACTGCTGCCATGCATGCATGTGGGTAGGGACAGCCAGCATGATCACGCAGCCCCCACCCCATCCTCAGGTCCATTAGAAAGCTGAAACAAGGCTGACATTATGTGTTGCTTTGTTGGAGAGAAGCCACAGTGGTTACTGCCCATTCTAACTGGATGCAATGAGAGAGAGGCTGTTGGAGATCTTGGAAAGATTAACATTTTGCTTTCCCTTCTCCACTCCATTGTATAAAATGATTGAAGGAAATCGATACATGAAGCATTTTTCTCAGTCTTGGTAATGCAGAATCTTACACCATGTAATGTTTCATTGATCGACTGCAAGGAGGCAGGAAAATCAAAGGGGGGGGGAGAGAAGGTGTGCTAAGAAGGCAAAGGGTGAAGGAGCCTGGCAGAGCGCCACACCTCTGCAGAGGCCTTTGAGCTTACCCAGTCGGGGATCTTAGGAAGTCCTCTTTTTATTAAGCATGCGTTTATTTTATTTATGGATCGCTTTCCATGAGGCATCCTGAAGCAATTCACAATATAATAAAGCACACATAAAAGCAATTGCAAATATAGAAAACAGTTAAAGCATGTGCGCTGATCACGCTCAAGTGGGGAAGTGCCCTGTGCATTTTTCTCTAGGGACTGATTTGTACAAGCCACAAAGTGGACCAGAGCATTTACTGACACAGAGTTCAAGCGTACCAAAAACTCACTTAGGCCCAAACTACCTATGATACTAAACTTGTCGTTAGCAATCATGTCTTTGTGGCTTTTAAAGCATTTTGAGTAGGTATTCAGAGAGGCTGATTCATTGGAAATGGACCCTTCACCCCACTACCATATGTTACATGTCCTGAGAAGCTGCTCTTAGCCCTAGAAGGAAAACTCCCACTGACATAGTTTCTGTTGTGCACCAGCTCTTTAGCATGTGGCATCCACACACAATAGTGGCCTACTTTTTGGCATAAATCAGTCACCTGCAAACATTGCAGATGAAGTGTATAAACAGTACAACAGGGTTAAAAATGCTTTTGAATGAGATGTTGGGGCATGTGAAACCTGAATGAATGAGTAGTTTCTCTTGCCCCATACTTGCAGGTAAATCAGCATTAGAAAGGAAAGAGAAGTGGGGGGGGGGAGAAGAAATGCTCTATGTGCATGTGTATTGCATGCCTGAACAAACTTGAATTAAATAGTAATTATTTTAAAATTTTACCATGCCAGTAGCAAAAAATGTGCCTATGGAGTTATTTAAATGGAAGAATTTCCTTTATTTATTTGTAGGAGTTGTGTAAAGTGCTTGACACTGTAAGGGCTGCGAACCTAACATTAGCAGGCTTATCATCAAATCCTGCCTATGAGGCAAAACACTATAGTCATTAGGGGAAATGAGGCACAAAAGGCCACTAATATTTGAGGATGCAGCACAAGATATGTTAAGGCTCATTTCAGAAACTCTGAACACCTGCAGAAGCTTTTTAGATTTCAGCTGCTATTATGGATGCTCTGTAGGCCTGAAGCAAAATTCACCAGGGAATTGCACAGAACTCTTACAACTAGACTGTGTCTGAAGTGCCTCTTTAAAACAAAACAAAACAAGCCCCCTTAAATTTAATGAACTTTTTACTACACCAGTCTTCCAACAGAAATCAGGCGTGATTTATTTAGATGGGGAAATGATGTACCTGTCCCTTATGCCCCAAAATCAGAAATTCAGATAACTGGGAGATGTATCCATAGATTTTTCAGATGTACAGGTAGGTGCAAGATGAGTGGAATACTTGATCCTTCTTCTAAAATTACTGATATGTGGCAACTGAAATTGCCTAACTTTTGATAGGCTGCAAAACCTGTATGAATTTCCTATTAGGTCATTGGTCAATCCTCAGCATTCTGATCAGAGCTGTTTTGCCTGACTTCTGGGGTTCCCTCTTTCTGAGTACCAAGCAGCTTGTGCGCACACATGCACACCAGTCCTTTGCCCTAGTTCATCTTTCCTTGAGCCCCTACCTTATACCTGCTCTCCCAATGCCTGCTTAGCTGTTTTGGCTTCAGTAATTGTGCAGCTGATAGTGATTCCGGACTCTAACTTGCACTTGGCTGTGACAGCCAGGTGTTTGATAGGCATTATGCTGGATTATGGGAGGGCCTTCTACAACTCATCAAATTTGGAGAAAATTTGGAGATTTGTATTCAAAAGTGCAGATAAGAAGGCATCAACCTTATCTTTGTTATTATTCTAAAATGTTTTCGGACAATATGCAACAAAAACCCAAACTCTAAAGAGAGATCTGCAAACGGTAGCACCAGGAACATAGCCCTGATACTATACTGAACATGAAAGCAAAAATTGCCCAGCACACCAGAATTGTCAAAATTGTTGTGGTAATCAGAATAAAGTTATTTGAGTAAAGAAGCAGAATTCAATAAAAGTATCTGAAGTGTGATTCATCTGTCTGTAATGATCCTTAGGGGTTTGATCAAAGGGTAGCAAGAATAATGACATTCAAGGGAGAAGAGGCTGCTGAAGGAAGAATTTCTGGAAGTGCTATATATAGGCTGTTTCTCAAAAAAAAAACAACCAACCATGATGCAATAGCATGTCCTTTATTTCAGTAGCATTTTGCTAACCAGCTGTCAAAGAAACAATTTCACATGGGCTTTTCAGGGTTTTGAAAGAAGAATGAGATGATGATGATGATGATGATGATGATGATGATGATGATGATGATGATTGGCTGCCCCCAATCCAAGGTTCTGTGTGTGCTCTGATGGAGGCTTCCAATGTATGTGCAATGAAGATGTGCTTGCAGAGCTCCACCACCACTTTGAAGTAAGGGGAGGATCCATTGTGCCAAAAGGCTAAGCCCTCCAAGTGTCAGCTTTCAAAGAAGCCAGATAGAATTGATGCCATTCGCTACATGAGATGCTTTCGACCTCATGCACTCAAACTCCTGCAGCAAGCAAGCTGTGTGAAAGAATCGCATTGGGCAATTGTCACCCTCTCCATAAATCCATCCTCTTGACAGCACTGACATTTGAAAGTGACTGGCCCTAAGAGCATTTTCATTATTCACTGTGATACTGGCTGCTTTTGTTTGGAAGCTGCTTTATTGTTGATACCGTTTCGCCAACAGCCTGTGAGGTCAGTATCTTTTAGAACAACTCTATGACACCATATTCTTCATTAATAGTTATTTTTTTTATAATTATATTTATTGAAGTTTTTACAATAAACATTAGTTAACATTAAGAATCTGTAGCTCATATGACCAAAGGAATTATATTTGGATGCATTTGCTTGCTGCTCTCCTCAGGGTCCCCAAAGCCTTCTCTTCCTGTATGGGCTGTGTGTCCCACTCAGTGTCCAAGCTAGAAAAAAATAGAATAATCTTGCTGGTGCCACTTTGTTCTGAATCCAAATCATACAGGACAGTGTGCTTATTAATCAGCCAGCCAACAAACCAGTGGGTTTTTCTGCAGGTTACTCCATGCTGAATCAGCCAAATTGCAGCTTTATCTTCAGTTTGGAAAACTGGGTATTTATTCATAGCAATATTTATATGTTGCTTTTCAGTCATATATGGCACCCACAAAGTGGCTCATTAAAAAACCCAATAGTTACCATACACAGCTCTCTCATCTAACACACACCAACTATCTCCAGACTCTCTCAAATCTCCCCAACAACGACCTTGCAGTATCATGCTGCTTATCAGGGAACTTTCATCCAATCACAGCCTGTTGCTAGGCCTCTGGGTTGTTGGGCAAACTTTAGTCACATAGTCCAGCCAATTTGGCTGCTTTCCAGCTTTCTAATTGCTTCTCCAAAGCTGCCTTACTTTCTCAGACTTTAACATGGCATACATCTGTCTCAGGAGACAATGGAGCAGTGTACCTTTGGGGGTGAAGTCACACCATGGGAGAGTTACAGTGCCTCTACGGTGGCTGCAGAGATGGATAAGGGAGAGAGATTTTTTGTTGCAGCTGGGGCAGATGAAGGCGTCTGGTTGTGCTGCTGCAGATGCACCATGGTATTTCTTCTCTCTGCATTCCTCCCAGCGGTCATGGATACACAACCAGACTGTCTGTCTTCAGGCACTGTGGTCATCTGCAAGGTATTCCCACATGGTGGGATTGATGTTGGAAGCCTTCATGTCACATTTGCCAACATCTTTATTTTGGGCCTGGTGGCTGAAGCCAGCTCCCCGTAGAGAATTTCTGTTGCAATTATTGTTTTAAAATTTGGGAAGGAAAAGGTTTTCTGGGAGGCATTTAGACAATGGAGGGAAATTTCCATCATAAATGGAAAAGATGTAGCCAAAAGGTTGTCTCTATGTGTGCCTGTTACACAAGCAAAGAACATCTAATACTGCTCCTAGGTTCACAGCTCAAAACTATGTTCAGTCGTATAGCATCAGTCTAACATCTAATGTGTCAACCAAGACTGTAGTTGTCAGATTAAAATGGGGGAAAATGGAGTTCTGCATTTTTTTAGCATTGTGCAAGATGGCGGCGGTCGCTTGCAGTGCTGCAGGCAGCATCTCGTCAGATCTTCCACATACCATATGTTGGACAAGTAAGGGGTTATTACATTGACTGGAGGATGGTACATAATGTTAAGAGAAGGAAGACAAGTTATATAACTTGCAGCATGTAAGGAGTGGGAGGGAAATAGACCGATTGGTAGAAGACTCTTGGCTAGAAGGGGGCAACCTTGTTTAAATTTGTCAAACCTTCCACACTTGCTCCCCTTGCATATTTAAAAATGACATGGGAAAACATATACTTGGGGGGGGTGTATGTTTTTGTAACCCATTCAAGAACTGCTTCTTGCAATGAATAATGGGCTAAAAAATATTTCAGATAACATAAAATTCTCTGAATCCCAAATGATCAGTTACGACATAGTTTCTAATTGCTGCATTTTCATGTTTCAATTGAGATGTCGTTTGTAAGAAACAAATTATGGTCTCCCCTTATTTTTCAGTGAAGTTTTCCTGATTATATAGATATAAATGAACTACACATATAAACTACACATTAAAACACAGCCACATGTAGCAATAGCCTGAGGGACGCTTCTCTACTTGAAAGCATTCTCATCGAGGAGTGATTTGCAACTGCAAAGTCCTGGCCATGTGCAACATTTATCCTAAGACTCCCCATACCACTTTTCTCTAGCGGGATTCCAGGCTCAAGCTTGGGAGATAAACACAGCCTTGGAACCTTTTAAGGGCATAAAAGAAAGGAGAGCAGGAGATTGCAAAACAGAACAAACAGAGTAGTATAAAACTATTCTAGCAATAAATGTGAAAATACCAAATGATCCTCAAGCTATCAGAACTCTTCACACATATGCCCCCCCTGTTCATAGCACTGCTTCACAATGGAATTGTAGAATGAAAATTAACCATACTGCTTTGCACAAGGAAGGAGTCAGAAGGCAGGAAACGATAGACGTGTTGTTAGCAACTAGCTGTGGTCTAAACCACTGAACCTCTTGAGCTTGCCAATCAGAAGGCCGGTGGTTCGAATCCACGCAAAGGGGTGAGCTCCCATTGCGCTGTCCCAGCTTCTGCCAACCTAGCAGTTCGAAAGCATGCCAGTGCAAGTAGATAAATAGGTACCGCTGTGGTGGGAAGGTAAACAGCGTTTCCATGTGCTCCGGTTTCCATTACGGTGTTCCGTTGCACCAGAAACGGTTTAGTCATGCTGGCCACATTGCCCAGAAAACAGTGGCTCCCTCGGCCTGAAGCAAGATGAGTGCCGCAACCCCATAGTTGCCTTTGACTATAGCTAGCTACATTTGATCTTGTATTTACACTCTGACCCACTATGTTGGCAGTTGCTCTACATTTCGAAGTGTGCCGTCTTCTTATCCATTGACCTCAGACACAACAGCATGTTACTTAAGTAGTGGCTGCATTAAAGAACACCTGTAATAACCATTTAGCCTGCCTTTGCATACAAATAAAAATGATTAGTTTCCCACTCATCTCATTCCATTTCTCCAGCAGTGTGTTGTTTGTGGTTTTTGCTACTGTCTGTTTAGAAGGCACAGTTCTTAAGCCATTGCTTAAAGCCCTCCTCAGAGCTGGACGGTGTGGCATGCTTGCCCATGTTCAGGTGTCACCACAATACAGCTCCATAGATAAACTCTTTGACACTAGCTAGTGAAAGGAGTATCTCTTATGTTTTATTTTAACCTTCCGACGTGGTTGTTAGCTTTATGAAATCCCTTCTGAGTCATCGTCCAAGCACTGACGAGAGAAGGTCAAAGCCAGGGGTCCCCAGACTTACCCGCCTTCGGCCCGGTGCCCGCCGTGCCGATCGCGCGGCGGGCCGGAGGACGGGGGAGTGCGCGCGCAGTGGGCCGGAGGGTGGGGGAGTGTGTGCCAGTGCGCATGCGCACACCCATTTACTGGCGCGGTGGCGCACTTCCAGGCCAGAAAAATCACCGAAAATTGTTTGTGCGCATGCGTATGGGCCTCCCCCGACCCGGAAGTGCACCTCCCCCGCCCCGGAAGTGCACCGGAAATGACCTCTTCTGGGTCGGGAGAGGCCCATACGCATGTGCAGAAACGATTTTCGGCATTTTTTTCAAATCTGGAAGTGCGCCGCTGCGCGGCGCGCTGCAAGGGCCGGCGGCGGCAGTGGGCGGCGGGGGTCGTCGCGGGTCGGATTGGGAGGCCAATTGGGCCGCATCCGGCCCGGGGGCCATAGTCTGGGGACCCCTGGTCAAAGCCATTCCCCCTACTTTAGGGAGCGTGATCTCAAAGGTGCATGAAAAGGGATGCCTTTACAGCCCCAGAAATGCATGCGGATAATAATGGATACAGCAGCTGGATGTACATGAGTACATCTAGGAAATCAGGCCAGAGCTTGCACCCAATAAACTCCAGTTTTCCCCCCACAGGAACTGCATCAGGAAGCAGGAAAGGAGTTATTTTACCTGTGCTTTGAACCTATCCAAAAGTCTAGTTGGAAAAAAGAGCTACTGACAAAGTCATAGCATAAGTCATGCATCTATCACCTCTAGCAATTGCTAATGCATGCTGGGATGCTTTTCTGTGATACTTTGAGCCCTTCTCAGAGCCTGCCCCCAGGTGTGTTTCCTGATTGTTCATAGGAAGCTCTGAATCCTCTGCTGCAGAAGAATGTGTGATCTTCGAAGAATGAATATGAGAGGATGACAAGAATGATGATGATTGGCGGGGCTCACACCTCTTTTTCATCTTGCCAACCTGTGCTCAAAAGCTACCTTCCCCGCCTCGGCTCCACTGCAGCTCTCTAGGAAATTCTCCACTTGATTTTCTCTCCTTGAGTGCTGTTAATAGAGGCATGTTGGGGGGGGGGGGAGAGAGAGAGAGAGAGAGAGAGAGAGTTTTTTAAAAAATGAAAGAAAGAACAGGCTGGCAGCGACAAGTAACCAAGTGCCTTGTTCTTTTGCAGATTCCTTAAATCCTGGCCCCAGCTGATTAATCACAGAGTCAGGCTGCTCTGAGCTTATCACTTTCCTTAATAGCTGAATAATTTAAAACCTCTGTTTGCTGGCATCTTAATTGCTTTTGCATTAGACACGAGGGCCACCGTGAATGCAGAATGGGACCAACCCCAGTAGGGTCTTCCCCCTCCCCCTTCATCCAATGTCTCTTTGGAACTGGCTTAGAGGGGAGAAACTGGGATGGATGTGGTTCCTAAAGGGGATGCAGGCAATTTATTTCCCATCTGCTGCGGGTGGCCAGAGGGACAAATACACTTCATGGTGCGCTGACTCTTATTCTTCAGAAGGCTTTGATATTCTTCATGCCTGGAATATAATTTTCATCCAGTCAGGGTGTGGGTGGGTGTTTTTACTTGTGGATTTGCGGAGTGGCTTCACATGAGAAGGGTATGACAGTGCGCATATCTGCGAGGTGCTAGGGGACAACCCAAAGCTAATCTTCAGTCTCAATAGTACAATTGAGTTCATATTCCTGGTGTGAGTGGCATGAGGAGTTCATCATTCCGTTTGCTTATCTGTATGTATCACATGCCACAAAAGAAGGCCACACACACACACAAAAACACTCTGCCACTGATCTAATTATGTAAACACTACTGGGACTGGGTTTGTCTCCATTTTTGAGGAAGAAATGACAGAATATTATCAATTTAGTCTTCTTCCAGTCCTATTTGGGGATTTTTCTGTGCTATTTATTGAATCTGATGGGACAGATAATATCATGATTTACACCAGGGGCCGGCAAACTTTTTCAGCAGGGGGCCGGTCCACTGTCCCTCAGACCTTGTGGGGGGGGCCAGACTATATTTTGAGGGGGGGGATGAACGAATTCCTATGCCCCACAAAATAACCCAGAGGTGCAGTTTAAATAAAAGGACACATTCTACTCATGTAAAAACACGCCGATTCCTGGACCACCCGCTGGCTGGATTTAGAAGGCAATTGGGCCAGATCCGGCCCCCCAGGCCTTAGTTTGCCTACCCATGATTTACACCACCTGTGCATTAAAACCAACACCCAAGTATCAGCTAGTTCCCAGTACTACAAATAAATACATTTGATGTTGTTTGGTGATGTAGATACATTGATAAGTGTTACTCATGAAGTTATTAACATGGCTGGTCTTCCTACTATTGCAGTTGTAGCACTGGTAGTAATGGCAAGGTGTAGTCATGAATATACTTGAAGCAATTCCCATGCAGCTGCTTCTTGTGAAGGGACTGTTGACAGTTAGCCCAACAATCAGGGATAATGAGCATTGTCAATCATAATTCTTCAACTGGAATTATCAACAACTCAACAAATTATTAACATCTCAACAACTCCATCAATTGGGCTGTGTAGAAAGAAGTTCCACAACTCTGTGGCCATATAGCTTTGTAGAAGCATCTTGTGTGTTTTTTTTCTTTTTAAATTACAGGAAAGGGATACACCTGCCCTTTGGTGTCCAAATTCTAGACGCACTAATCTTGTTTTCTTTTGTTTCTTGCAGCCACAGTAATCCTTAATGAACTTAACTGGACTGACGCCTTGGAGGATGTATTTGTTGAAAACCGAAAAGAAGATCCATCTCTGCTATGGCAAGTCTTTGGGAGTGCCACAGGCGTGACTCGCTTCTACCCAGGTTTGTGCCATTCTAAAGTGAAAGATGGGGAAGCCTACTGATATGGGCCTGAGCAATGACACCATAATTACACATGTAAGGGTAGGAAATGTGTCTGGTGTAGCTGGAGTAGAGGAAGTGGGTGGGGACAGCTTTTCCCATTGTATCATTGTCCTTGAATATTAGTCCTGTTTGGATTTCACTATTGGGTTCAGTACGAACAGAACATGTACCAAGAACTGCTTAGGGTGGAGGATAGTGGTAGCTACACATCCCTTCCTTTCCTGTCTTCCCATTCCATCCAGGATTTCACTGTATGGGCCAATGGCTAGATGTGATTAGTTTGATTTGTGGACCACAATCCTCTGCCCCTACAACTGCATTTACCCCACCCCTCAATAACATCCATATGAATTCATACTCACTGGCCTGTAGTATTGCTTCTTGTTGCCAGATAACACCAGGGGCGGACTTTGGTATTCTTTCATAATATGCAGGGGCGGAGGAAGGGGGTGAGGGGGGGTACTGTAAGCCACAGGTGTCACCACTGAGGGGGGTGACAAAATGCCGGGTGGCACTCACCACAGGGCCATGCCCAAGCCACCGTGTCTCTCCTGGGAGAGACACGGTGGCTTGGGTGCCCATAGGCTCCACATTGCCCAAATGGTCCGCCTGCTGCCTTCCCCCCACCTCCAGCTGTAGGGCGGCTGAGTGGGAAGAGGCAGGCAGACTCCGGAGGCTCCGCAGTTCACCCTGCCCCTATGGAAGGCTTGCCCTTCACCTGGGCACTCTGCCCCAGGCACCCAAGCGGCTTCCTACGCCGCTGATAATATGGCGCCCTGTGCAAGGCAGGATTTTGGCTCCCCTAAATGGATGTTCTCGATTATGGATCTTCTCAATTTTGTGTTCCCTTGGCTCAGTGCCCTATGCAGAGAAACCACCTGCACCAGCCTAAATTAGCCACTGGTAACACTTTTTGAATAAGCAGCTCTATTGCCATTGGCTTGTAGCAGGTGGGCTTCCACATGTACCCTTTTCTGCCTTCCTTCCCCACTGTTTGTATTCCCCTGTATAGGCATCAGCTGTGCTACTTCTAATGTTACTTGAATTGTCTCTTCTAATTGCAGCCACTCCTTGGAGGATGCCCAATAAGATTGACCTGTACGATGTCCGACGAAGACCTTGGTAAGTGAAGCGTAAAAGAGTTGCACTGAAGTAGGTGGATCCTGGGTTGCATACCACAGGAACAATAGTCTCAGAGTTGGTATATAATAATAATAATAATAATAATAATAATAATAATAATAATAATAATTTATTATTTATACCCCGCCCATCTGGCTGGGTTTCCTCAGCCACTCTGGGCAGCTTACAACAGAAAAATGAAATAAAACAATTAAACATTAAAAGCCTCCCTAAACAGGGCTGCCTTCAGATGTCTTCTAAAAATCTTGTAGCTGTTTTTCTCTTTGACATCTGATGGGAGGGCGTTCCACAGGGCAGGCGCCACCACCGAGAAGGCCCTCTGCCTGGTTCCCTGCAACTTGGCTTCTCACAACGAGGGAACCGTCAGAAGGCCCTCGGTACTGGACCACAGTGTCCGGGCAGAATGATGGGGGTGGAGACACTCCTTCAGGTAATGGGGGGGGGATCTCATTTAAAATGTAGTTAAGTGCACCTAAGCACATTCAACTAACTTTTACTCACCGTAGTCCTGTTAAAATTTATGGTCATAACTAATTTAGGTCCATTAATTGTAAAGGGTTTACTCTGAGTAAATCTTAGTTGACTACACCCATGCATGTTTTTCAGATTACAGTTGCACCTGTTCTTCCACCTCTTACTCTGGTGCTAGTTAAAAGTGCTTCGCTCTAACAAACTGTATTCAGGGTTAGGCCATAACCAAAGTGGGACAGCTGAGCCACCGCGACTCATGTAAGCAGTGCAGTGCATGCACATGCACACATGATATCTGCTGAATTGTAAGTAAGTAAGTAATTTTTTTATTTATACCCCGCCCTCCCCGGCCAAGGCCGGGCTCAGGGCGGCTAACATCAAATGTCAAATACATTAAAGCACAATCAAACAATTGATTAAAATACAGCTTAAAAATTAAAATCAGGGGAAAATTAAATGACTGCCCACGGATTACAACCATAGGGGTCGGGAACCTCAAGTATTCATCAGGGCCAGCTATCCATGAGCTGATAAAAGGGCCAAAGAGGAAACTTACAGGGTCCCATAGAGGGGGGTCAAACTGGGCCCAGACCAAAGGCCAGGGAGAACAGCTCCATCTTGCAAGCCCTGCGGAAGGATGTCAAGTTGGACAGAATTGCACGGTCCAGGCTAGAATTCTCTCAGCCTGCTCACTTGGTCCAAGGGACCATCTATGGAAAAAGGTGGCAGTGTTGGTAGTCAAAATAACCCTCAGACTAATTGTTTGTTGCTGCAAGAATGACCCCACATACTTTGATATATTGCTTTGATATATGCTGATTGGCTGGTATATTTATCTGTGGGTTTGGGGTGCATAGGTAGTTAGGAGAGGGGCAGCTTCTCATACTGGCTCACTGTCAGCTACTCCCTTTTCTGGGAGATGGATGGGAGTTGGAAAGGGCTATTGATGCCAGCTTTCATAGCTTGCTTTATGTATAAGTAATGCTTAAATGCTTTCCTGCGTGCGGGAAAGTCATGAGAACTGGTTGCTGCTTTGGCATCCATCCTGAGTCTATAAAGGGAGCAGGGCGCTGCAGGTAAGTTTACACATTTCTTTAATAAAGCACTAGAAGTGACATGTTTCTTTGGTATCGCTGCATCAGACCAGTTGCGCAGGCTCTCCTTTGGGCCTGCAGATCAAGACAGGCAAGCAGCCAGTCCTGCAAAAACCAAGAATCGCCACCCCACACCCCACCCCAGGTACCAGCTCTGGAGGAATGGCTCAGAAGGCTCCCCAGAAAGGCAACCTTCTCCCTCTGCCTAATGGTAGGGCTGAATAGCATAGTATTCATCCATAGTTGTGATATTGGATGCACAGCTTCTGGGAGAAGCAACAGACTCACAGTGGAGAGAAGGCTTTATCACGGAAGGACATCTTCTCACTGGGCAAAAACGTGTAAGCAGAGCTGAGAGGAAATGCCGCAAAGAAGTAGAAATGCTGGAAGAGCATGAAGGGAGGGAAGGCTGAAACACACAGCACCTCGTGGCATAGAAGCAGCAGATGAGCACTCTGCAAAAAAAGCAAAGAACGGAGGGGGGGAAGCCACACACAAAAAATGTAATGTGCCCACCCAAAGCTAGTGCTGTTATTGCCTGTGCAATTACTGTGTTAAAGGTGATTGCCTGGGTGTTGCAGACAGCTATTTGAGGCAACGTAATTCTCCCCACTCCCCCCCAACCCACACATTCCATTTCCCGGCAACAACGTTAAGTGCTAGAAAAGTGCAACGTCTTCCTCACCATAAAAGTGCTACCTGGAGTGAATGCATCTACACCGAGTGTGCATTTATTCATTGTGCAGATAAATGAGCATCTGAACAGGCCTTTGGAGCAGCTCTCTCAGAAAAGGGCCAGACCCTCCTGGCATCTGGGTGGCAGATTATCCCATACTTGTTGGTTAAATGGCGGAGACCAGATACGAGCACAGAACGTCAGTCCCATGTGGTGGCTTTGAGAAGTTTGCTTGCAGGAGGCGGCACGTAGCCTCAGTGTTCTGCTTAGCAAAAGGCCTTGCGGGTGGGGAGGGGATAACTCCTGAGTGCCTTCAAGTTTGTCTTCAACCTTCCTGCCCCTGTAAATTGTCTCAGCTACCAGAAACTAGCAGAGCGTTCTGAGTAATGAAATGTAAATGAGCACAGTATGTTCAGCACTGCCACTACGAGGGTCTATTAAACTGGAGCGGGATTTACCCAGACCATGGGTGCGCGGAGCCATCCAGCAGGCTCTCCCCTTCCCTCCCATCTCCGATATCTTCTCTGTGTCTCTGCTCCCTCCTTCCCTCAACTAGTCTGTATGAAATTCCAGGTCTGTGAGCAGCCAGCTCTGTCCAATTTTCATTTCACACATCGTTGCCATTGGAAAATGGATACAATAACACAGGCAGAGGCATCCAGGCTGCGGCTCTCATCAGCTTCCTCCCCCCCCCTCCCTTTGTATATCTTTGGAGAGGAGAGGCAGAGGGGGGTTAGATATATAGATTATAACCTTAGATACAGATAAATGGGGCAGGGTTCTTCCGCCCTCCCCACTGAAGTTGCAATTGTAAATTTAGCCCTTATTCACAGACAGCTTTTAGGTAGGGCTCTCATCTTCTGTAAGCGGGAGGGAGTAGAGAGAGAGATGGAAAAGGAAAAACAAATAACTCTCAAGGAGCAGAGCCAGAAGGACAGAAAGATAAATGTGGCACACGGTGACAGACTACATTTAAGTGAAAGCTGCAAGCGTCAATTTAGCCACACACCAAGTTAAGCATGATTGAATCAGTTACGATTAGCCCAGGTAAAAGGCACTAGCTTGGCAGCACTAATTACGCCTGTGCAAGTGCAGGGTGCTTAGGATTTAATTTTCCTCCATTTATTTTGGAGCTCTTGTATATGAGCAGAACAGGTATGGCTTCGCTTCGTACAGAATATTCATGTGTCTGCACGCTCATAACATACACAGGGGGGAATAGAAATTACAGCGCCTTTGTTTTGTAGCATGCTACTTTTAGATTGCAGGTAAACATTGTTCTTATTTTACATTGATTTGGCCCGTGTCCTAGACAGGTCTTTCTCTCTCTTTTTTCCCATGGGGTGAATGACATTCCTTTTGTTGCCGGCATTTTCTCTTGCCCAACAGGCTGCTCAAACAAGTTCAAACAAGTATTTACCAGCCATGCAGAGACAGTGGGGTGGGAATGGGGGATCTTGAGCAGAAAGCCCTGGCTGGGCAACAAAGAGAGAGAGAATATCTGAGTCAGAGGCAGTTTTCTTTTTTTCCCTTTAGCCTTCATATGCATAAACAGCAGCAGCTCTTTTCAAGTCTGTCCTTTAAACTTCAGGTCCCCGCTTATCAGGAGACAGACAAAGCACAGTCGCCACAGGGCTTCCTGCAGGATGGATAAGGCTCTCTCTGTGTGCAATGTGGGTCTGATCTTTTCCATTCTGCACATGCATTCATGCAACTGCATGGTGGTAGAGTTGAAAGCACAGGCACCTGGCAGAGAGGTCTCAAAAAGGGACTTATTTTGGTTCTTCTGCACATCACCTATGAAGAAAACGTTTTCTTTTAGCAGGTTGATCTTTGCACCTGCCACTCAAAAGAGATGGATCTGAGTTTTTGAAACAGCTCAGCTTCATTCCATTTAAGCTCCAATGAAAGCTATGGAGAGGGCCTTCTTGGTGCCTGCTTCGATTGTGGAACTCCTTCTCACGGGAGGCTAGGCTGGCCCCCTCTCTGCTTTCCCTTTACCAGCAGGCAAATAACTTTCTGTAGACAGACCTTTGGCCTCTAACTGGTTGTTGTGGCAGGATATTTTACTGGTGGGGTTGTTGTTATTATTTTCCTCTTGCTATGCTTTTAAATGTTTTGGTCTTTTGATTCAGTGCTGTTTTAGAGATGGTAACTTGTTTGTTTGTTTAACAAATATAACTAATTGGTGTGGGTTTTTAAAAAACTGCATCTGCTTTTCGTTCATGTTGCGAGCCTCCATGAGTTCTGCACTGGGCATGTAAATAAATAAATGAGGCCCCCAAATTCTTGGACCTGTAGAACATTTGCCCCAGCACTGCAGGCCTTGACTAGCCATAAATATCTGTGGTCTTGAGCATGAATAACCACTCTCCATAAGGAAATGTGGGCTAGGCCCTGTTACAAGGATGGGAAACCCATGGCCTTCCCAGATGTTGCTAGACACCAACTCCTATCCACCCCAGCCAGCCAGCAAAGCCAGCGATGATGTGAGTTATAGTCCAGCAACAGATGGGGGGGCACAGGTTCCCCATCTGTACCATATGGGGTAGGCTGTCACCTTCCACCTCTGGTTATATAATTAGTTGGAAGCCACCCAGAATGGCTGGGACAACCCAGTCAGATGGGAGGCATATAAATTATTATTATTATTATTATTATTATTATTATTATTAGCAGTAGTAGTAGTAGTAGTATCTTTTGCACATGAACATGTAATTTGTCTGCATTTGTGTTTATATTTGCTTAGAAAACAAATGACCCCAGAAGATCTATAGGCAGCCACATGAATGGAGCACTTGGCATATGCCACACATTGTAAAGCACCAAACTAGATGCTTTCTCTTTTCCAAAAAGTGAAAACCGCTTTTTTAAAAAAATCTTCCTTCTTTTAAGAGCACACTAAAGAAATTGCCTTTTCTGAGAAACTGCTGCCTAGGAGCCATAAATAAATACCTCCCCGGTTTACCTTTCACTGTGGTCTGTTTCATTTTATGTGCCGTTCTAACAGAAAGACATCTAATGCAGTTATTTGTGGAGCGGCAGCTTCCTGCAGATTTTGTTAAAGAACCTTGACAAAGATGGCATATTGCAGCCTCTGTCTTGAAGGCCTCCACTCCAGCACAGTGCAACACAGATATTTTAAGCCAAGGCTAGCTTTATCAACACCATCCTTGGATGTGCCGCAAAACAGATTCTAGGAGACAGCAGATCATTTTCTCCGCCACATCCTATTGCTCAGCTTCTCTAGGGGAGGGGGGTGTACTTAGTTATTGGTTTCAGGAAAATATACCGGTAAGTATGGGGCTGAGGTGATTATTTGGCTTTGAGACTGAGTATAATATGGCTTGGTTCATATTTATTATGCAGCTGCAGGCTACTCTCATGGGATCTCTGGCAACCTCAACCTGTGTGGAAAATCAAGGAAGGGCTCTTAGGACCTCTTTTCTACTGAGCATGTGAATGGGATGTGTGAATCATATTGTTGCATGAATGGACCAAGTGAATGGACCAAGCGTTTTGGATGTGTGAATGGACCAAGTGAATGGATATGTGAATGGACCAAGCGTTTGTGAACTGTGGGGGGGGGGGGAGATTGTGTAAATGAAGTTGTCTTGAGTGGAGAGCGCACGTGAAATGATACATACGTTCACAAATAATAGGCACCAGCAAGAACTGTGAACAGAAAACAATTATTCAACTGTTTATTTCCACTGTTATATTCGCTTGTCTTGCAATCTCAGAAATCAGCTGAACAAATGGGCAATTTTACTTTAAGCCATGCTGTGTCACCTCCGTGACAAATAGCGTTGAGTGCTTGCAGTGATTGGACTTCCTTTGTCAGAAAATTAATGACTCTGCTACTCTGGTTAATTGTTGATGAGTGTTCCACATTAATTATTAACTTTCCTCAAGTTATTAGGGATAGAGCAGAGAGAAGACTGACAGGCCTTGCATTCCATTATGATACTAAGGCCTTCATTGAAGTACATGAATCTCAGTGGATGGGGATTAGCTGGGCCATAAGAGCAAAAGGGACAGTGACAAACCAGCAGCAGCCAGCTGCCACCCCGCCCCAACCTCATTCTCTGCTCCTGTTTCTAGCGATGTTAGTTATCATTACTAATCATGTTTCTCTCCCTGCCTGCTGTCCTAACCTTCTTACCTTATATTCCTGGATTGCATGTGGTTGGACTAGATGATCCTTACAGACTCTTCCAACTCTAAAATTCTACAATTCTGTAATACACCACCAACCCCAGAGGTTGGGCTCACTCTCATTCTGTGCAATCTCTGGCCAACCATCAACACTCACTACACATTCTCGTGTGTAGCCTACAGTGTGATTTATTTACAGTCTTTAGTATTTTAAGCAGAAATATTTCTAGTGCATTGTATGTTTTCACACCAGTGATGCTGGGATAACAGCAAGGAGAAGTCACACAACATCAGAATTATGGATTTGATAGAGTGCAAAATGATCTGGATCTGTGTCTAATTGAAATAGGGTTGGGTCAGTCACATGAAACTGAAACTGATCTGATGTGGACAGCCTTAATTCCTTTGTGCTGTTTTATGGAGGTTCTCTGTGGTAAATAAGATAAAAATAACTTCCTCTTCCCCTGAAGCATAATATACACAAAGGGGAACATAATCCAGTTTTTCTGTTCCTGTTTAAACTACATTTATTTTTCACCTGGTTTTATCTTCCCCAGATACAGTACAACAAAAGAGCCAATTCGGCTAACTCAAGAATCAGCCTAATGTTACAGTGCAGGTCAGAGTTAAATTACAGCAGTGCCAGAAAAAGAGCTGCTCTCTCCAAACCAGACTAGCTGTGCTGTGGTATCCTTACTTCCATCTCTAATCTGGGCAGGAGGACATTTGGTGTCCGTGCTGTGTCTGTCCGTTATAATAACTTAGGAACATCCTTTTATACAAAATTACAAACATAGCTTTGAACTCCTGGTTTCAGCTGTTGCCATAGTTCTTTTTCTTGCTTAAATTCAACAGGCAGGACAAATTATTTCTCCAGATCAAACATTTCCTAGAGCATTCGCATGATGAAGGAGTTGCTTGCTGCCACCCCCCTCCCTTCATCTTCGTTAAGCAGTATGAGCCAGGCCTCCACACAAACTGCTTGATCATGCAGAAGTCCTGCTAATGGAATTTCTCTCCCTCATAAAAATGAAGGGGAAAAATCATGCAAAGGTGGTGCGGAGGTTTCCATGCAATCAGGCAGTTGCATGAAGGCCATACATTGTCTCAGGGGTGCTATTCTTCTATCATGAAAGCAGTACGTCCTTTGGGGCTACGTCAAAAACCTCAGGCAGCATTTGCTTCCATGACTCCAGATGAACTCCCACATGGTCTGTGACACTGCAGTTTGGTCCCAGAAGGGGACAAACATGGGGGAGGCATGGTGAGAAGGTCTATTTCATATACCACTGTGCATGAACAGAGTCCAATGTGTTTCTTTGCCGCACATGAAGCATAAAGCCCCGCATCACACCGAAAGAAAATATAATCACTCCCAATTAGATAGCATTAGTAATTGGGATTAGCAATCAAAGGCTGTCCATTTGCAAGCAATTCCCAGTAATGCTGAGTAATTGACAGTAATTAAGCACTAATTAATTCATGCTGGGACTGATCCTGTTTGAGCCAGCCAGTGCCACCAAATCTCCCTCTAGCTTCTTTGAAGGAGGGATCAGGCTCTGTGTAGACATCGGAGGAAACATCAGCCAGTTATGTCTCAAGCTTTACTTATAATTTAACAGTGTAATGAATTTTTAACACAGCTAAGTGGAGTTTTCCTTGCCCTAACCCTCCTCTAATGTACTCATATTAGATAAGGAGTAAATGAGGTAATTTTAATCTGCTTTAAGTATTTTAACTTTTGTATGTTTTAAAGGAGGGTTGTAAATTTTTCTTGATTTCATTGTCTTTTTGTAAACTGCTTTGAGGTTTTCTAAAGTCAAGCAGTATAGAAATGTTCTGAAATTAATAGATGAATTATTGATCGTCAGTGCTCAGGCAACTGTAGTTCCTAGGAAATAAATAACACATAGTAATAGACAGCAGTAAGGGTGGGTACCACCTGTCCCTCAAAACTACTCTTCTCCCTTGCTCCTAGCATTTCTGAATATGCATGACACTAACACTAGCAGTTCGAAAGCATGTCAAAGTGCAAGTAGATAAATAGGCACCGCTACAGTGGAAAGGTAAACGGCATTTCCGTGTGCTGCTCTGGTTCGCCAGAAGTGGCTTTGTCATGCTGGCCACATGACCTGGAAGCTGTACGCTGGCTCCCTCGGCCAATAACGCGAGATGAGCGCCACAACCCCAAAGTCAGTCATAACTGGACCTAATGGTCAGGGGTCCCTTTACCTTTAACACTCTTCCAAATTTTAGGAGGAAGTCCATTTGTCCTCCTCCCTCTTTGCAAAGATGAAGACATGTGGAAATGTGCCCCTGTTTGTGTCACCAATGCTCAGCATGTGGTCACAAAGATGCACATCTTCATAAGGTGGCACCACTCTAAAGGAAGACTCTTAAACTCAGTGTGGCAACTCACCCACCTGCCCTGTTGGCAGTATGGGATTAGCCAGTCACTCCATTAGTAGCTGAGCAGATTTGGGAGGGTGCTTCTAAGAATTGGCTATGAGCCTTGTTCTCACCTAGTCCATATTATATGAATGGTGTGAATAAAGTTTATTTGATTTAATTGAATTTACCTGTGGTCATAGCTGTCAGGTGTTGAAAGTAACTAAGTTGGTAAGTTAGGCTACTGTCAGGCTTCAGGAAATTGGCTTCCTCCCCCATGGCAGTAAACAAAGGATCAAACAAAAGTATCATCTTACCAGTTAGAATCTTTAATAATCACAGTGAGAGAACAAAGAACATGTCTCCTAGAATGGTGGTGCTCCCAATTAAGGGTCACTCCCCCCTCTGTCCCTATTAATCTGTCACTCCTACATTTTGTAATCTGAGTTTGTAACCTCTGCGCTTTCTGTTTCTGAGCTCTCCATGACTTTGGAGATGGGGGGTGAATACTATCCAGAGACTGTGAATCTGTTAACTCTCTCTCTTCTAGTGTTTCTTCTGCTAGCCTTTCCCTTTCCAGTATTTCCCAGCTTCTGCCTTCTGGACTATGCCCTTCTGCAAATCACTTTTCCAAATCTATACTGTCCTCCTGCTCCTGGGAAGATTCAGGATCAGGATCAAGAGGAGGGGTTGGCTCCCACCATTCTTCCTCAGTGCAGCCCTCCTCTGCATGGTCACTGACAGCTAGCCTGGTGAGCACCCTGAGATGTCCAGTGGATGGAGGGGTGATGTTCCAACCTACCTCTCATTGCTGCCAAGTTGAAGAGAATGGGCTCGGCCACACTTCCCATGCTTAAAAAGCACAGCTCCAAGCGGTTTTTTGCTTGACGTGCACTTTCTAGGTATAGGTCTGGGTGGTTTTTCCTTTGCCCTGCTCCTTTCCCAGGGAAAACCCACTCTTTAGTGCTAAATTGGAGCAAATGTCAATCTGGATAAAACCTAAATTGCCAGTTGCTCCAACTGACAGCTAAAGAGAGAATATTTAAGTATCGCTAGTATCTAGTGGTACCAACCAAACTATATTTTCCCCAATATGGCAAATCATAGAATCATAGAGTTGGAAGAGACCACAAGGGCCATCCAGTCCAACCCCCTGCCAAGCAGGAAACACCATCAAAGCATTCTTGACATATGGCTGTCAAATAGTAGTTTCAGGAATGATTTAGATCAGAAAACTGACATTTGCTCCCCCAGTGCAGCTTCCCTGATCAACTCAGCCTCCTGCCAGTTGATTTAGACCAGGTATCCCCAACCTTTGGCCCTCCAGATGTTTTGGCCTACAACTCCCATGATCCCTAGCTAACAGGACCAGTGGTCAGGGGGTGCCTGGTTTAGACTAAGGGAGAAACACTGGATATCTTAGATTGCCCAATCCCTTGTCTAGTCTGACACTCAGTGTAGCTTTGAGTATGTTCCACATATTTTAGGAGGAATTCAAGTAGTGACTCTTATCAATGGAAGCCCAGCAGAATGACTTCTGCTTGCATGATGCTGCTTTCCTTCCCCCCAACCCACCCCCAAACTGGCTAAGCATCAAGTCAGGAGAACCCCTGAAACAGTTATGGGGGCAAGGAGAAATGCTTGTCCTGATGGAATGATCGCCTTAGCGTGACGTCAAAATCCTCCCTTGGACTTTCTGTGCACACATTGCTTTGTGCATGTTGTGTGCCATTTCTGGCTGGGTTTTTTCCACCGTCTCCATGCATTTCTCCACTCTGATGGAGAGTGCTCTAATGGAAGGTAACTCAGCTTGGCAGGCAAGCAGTACTACTGTATGCTTCTCGGTCCTTGAGCAACTTTCCAGAGGGTGTCTTCTGTCACGTAAAAAATGAGGAAGCTGTAAAAAGAGGGATGAGCTGAGTGTAAGAGCGAACCAGAGAGTGTGAAAAAGAATACACATTCTTGGACTGTCAGTTACTTGTGAGCATCAAAAGGAAAAATGTGTCCCCTAGAGCCACCGTTCCTGATTGTCACCCCACTCCACTGAATTTGCACACATTCACCCCTTATTACCCCGAGGAAGTGGTTAAGCTGGGGAGCATGTTACAGGATTCAGCTGAAATAAAATCTACCAGACAGGCTGCAACGTGTGTGGAAACTGGAGCAGCCTTTTAAATGGAGCTCAGTAGAATGATGGTCCCGCGTTGTTCTTTGGAGCAGAAATCAGGCCACATTGTTAGGATGTGGAAAAGATATATTATATACTAATAACTTGGCTAACAGGTGGCCATGCTGCTGGATTATCCTCAGCCTGGCTCCTATTAATCTTCCCAATCCCACCCACCTTTATTGGTTCCATTATTATACTAACTTTTCTTACAGTCACCCAGTCATGGCTCTAGTTTTGAGGTGGCCCTAATAATAATAATAATAATAATGTATTATTTATACCCCACCCATCTGGCTGGGCTTCCCCTGCCACTCTGGGCGGCTTCCAACAAGCATTAAAATATATCAAATATCACAGATTAAAAACTTCCCTAAACAGGGCTGCCTTTAGGTATTTTCTAAATGTCAGGTAGTTGTTTATCTCTCTGACCTCTGATGGGAGGGTGTTCCACAGGGCGGGTGCCACCACCGAGAAGGCCCGCTGCCTGGTTCCCTGTAGCTTTGCTTCTCATAGTGATGGAACCATCAGAAGGCCCTTGGTGCTGGACCTCAGTGTCTGGGCACAACGATGGGGGTGGAGACACTCGGTCAGGTATACTGGACCGAGGCCTTTTAGGGCTTTAAAGGTCAGCACCAACACTTTGAATTGTGCTCGGAAACGTACTGGGAGCCAATGTAGGTCTTTCAAGACCGGTGTTATGTGGTCTCGGCGGCCGCTCCCAGTCACCAGTCTAGCTGCCACATTCTGGATTAGTTGTAGTTTCCGGGTCACCTTCAAAGGTAGCCCCTCATAGAGCGCATTGCAGTAATCCAAGCAAGAGATAACCAGAGCATGCACCGTTCTGGCGAGACAGTCCACGGGCAGATAGGGTCTCAGCCTGTGTACCAGATGGAGCTGATAGACAGCTGCCCTGGACACAGAATTAACCTGTGCCTCCATGGACAGCTGTGAGTCCAAAATTACTCCCAGGCTGCGCACCTGGTCTTTCAGGGGCACAGTTACCCCGTTTAGGACCAGGGAGTCCTCCACACCTGCCCAACTCCTGTCCCCCACAAACAATACTTCTGTCTTGTCAGGATTCAATCTCAATCTGTTAGCCGCCATCCATCCTCCAACCGCCTCCAGGCACTCACACAGGACCTTCACTGCCTTCACTGGTTCTGATTTGAAAGAGAGGTAGAGCTGGGTATCATCCGCATACTGATGAACACCCAGCCCAAACCCCCTGATGATCTCTCCCAGCGGCCACATGTAGATGTTAAACAGCATGGGGGAGAGGACAGAACCCTGAGGCACCCCACAAGTGAGAGCCCAGGGGTCTGAACACTCATCCCCCCACCACCACCACTTTCTGAACACGGCCCAGGAGGAAGGAGCGGAACCACTGTATGACAGTGCCCCCAGCTCCCAACCCCTCTAGGCGGTCCAGAAGGATGTTATGGTCAATGGTGTCAAATGCCGCTGAGAGATCCAGCAGGACTAGGAAACAGCTCTCACCTTTGTCCCTAGCCCGCTAGAGATCATCAACCAGTGCGACCAAGGCAGTTTCAGCAAAGTGCCTTCAGGTGGGTGCCCAGTCTGGTGGCAGCAGTGAGAGAGATCCATTTTGTTTATGCTGGAAAAACACGGTAAAATTGAATAGCGAGGGAGTGAGGATCAAGAACCATTATCTGAGTAAGCTGGTTCCCCTATAGTTAATTTATAGATACTGTAGTTAATTCCCCTATAGTTAAAAATATTAGTTAATTGTTATTTTGTTCACGACATTTCACAACAGAACTGTTCGCAATACATTGTCCTCAGTACAGAAACACACTCACATTCCACAGAAACCCAGGTAAGTTCCTAAATAGTTTACACTTTTATCTATAGATAAAGCCCAGAACATGCGTGTGCATTTGTGCACAGGGCTCCCATTCACACAACAGTTTTTTCCACATAGTTTGCCATCATAGATAGCTTAGGCAAGGGGTTCCCAACCATTTTATGGCCCAGAGGACTTGCATAGAAATCTAAGAAACTAGGTTGGGGTCTACCCATTTCACAGTAGAAAAACTGTTGATGCTCAGAACCACAGCACCCCTCAAAAAAACCAGGACAAACACCTACAAACACACACACACACACACACCAAAGAAACCCAACTAAAAAACAGCAGGCAACACTTTGTCACCAACATTGAAAGACCATGTTGAGTGCCAAAGGGTTAATGCCATGGTACCCTCTGGGGACCCCAGGGTTAGACTGAGAAACTAATTACTGGTGCAAAGTGGGTCAGTGAGACTCTTGGTGGAACGAGGGATTGAACTCAGGTCTCTCATGTTTGTATGTGTATTCATTTCCATATTTCCACATGACATAACAAAATGGGAAAAAAGGTCAAAACAAACAAGGAAAAACCATAGCTTGTAGCCAGATTTAATGTGCACTGTTTTTAAAATGGATGTCATTTTAAAAGATTTTATTTGCTGTTTACAAAGGAAGGTGCTCTTTTCTCCTACCAATCGCTAAAAATATCCTAATCAGGTTTGGCCTTTGAAACCATCAGGGGTTGGGGGAAAAGAATCATAATATATACGCCTGTGTCAGCACAATCACCGCTACTAAAAATGGATTGTGATTATGGAAGAGTTTTGCATTTAGAACTCGTTAAGCTGACATAGTGTTGAGTGGCAGTCAGGTCATTATCAGTGTCTTTGGAGAGCTGCGCCAAAAATACCCTCTCACTTTCATAGGCCCAGGTGCAGGTCACTAAAGGTGGGGCAGGGAAAGCAATTTCTGTATTTTTCAGAGGGGGCAGGAGGAAACTATGAAATTTTCAGAAAGGTGAAGTGCTTCACTTGAAAAGTCACAACAGAGGTTTCCTTCCTTCCTTCCTTCCTTCCTTCCTTCCTTCCTTCCTTCCTTCCTTCCTTCCTTCCTTCCTTCCTTCCTTCTTTCTTTCTTCTGTTCTTCCATTCTTCCATTCTTTCTTTCTTTCTTTGCTTTTGCTTTTTTGCTGTAGCAGAATTTGCAGTGCTGTTTCCCACAATGCTTTCTCTGAATGGTGTTACGCTGTGACCAAATGCCATTTTAGTACATTGTTTGGGGGGAGCAGATGTTTCCCCTTCAACACCGCACCAGGAATGACACCACATTGCAACACGGGGGTTTATTTGTGTTATCACTCATTTGAAACAGCTCTTCATTCATTGCCATAGCAGATTACAATTTCAAACAAATATGTCATGCAGTACTCAAGGACAGATCGTTTCGACCAGCCAGCTAAAATAAACATGAAGACCAGACTCTCCAAGTGACCCTGTTTTCCGGGGACTGTCCCTGATTTGATATTTTTCTGCCTCCAAAAAGTACTTTCCCACCCCACCAACACCAATTCACCTCTCACGGCTCCCCTCAAAGTTCCACGAAGAAAAGCTTTTGAGGAATACTTTGGCTCAATCTCCACTTTCCCTTCTTCTCTTTTGCTTGCTTTATCTGGTTCATATATGTTCTTTATTTGTGTGTCTGTAATTATTTAAAAAATGGCTATAACAATATCCACTCACATTAACCATATTGAATGCTCTGCTCTCGTAGCTCATGCCTCGCCCTGCTCTAGAAGTTTGTGGTCAGAATACATTGCTTTTCCGTCCCTCACTCTTTCTCTCTGCTCAAATTCTGGGGATAAAGCTTGGGGACCATTAATGAAATCCCCAAGGCCCACCTCTGATTCAGCCAAATCTTCTGCCTCGTGTGCCTGTGGCTATATATGCTAGCAGGCTGAAATGTACAGAACTGGTTCCGAAGCTTCAGAACCTGCTGGTTGGGCCTTGAATGGGCTTCTCTTCAGCCAGAAGAATGACCATAGAACAACACTCTTCTTCTAACTGGTGCCTTGTATTTAGAATGTAGGAAGACCCCAGCTGAATCCAGCCAATGGCCCAGCATCCTGTTCTCACGGTGGCCAACCAGTTGTCTATGGGAAACCCTCAAACAGAACCTGGACAGAAGAGCACTCTCCCTCCTGTGGTTTCCAGCAACTGGTATTCAGAACCATGCTGCCTCTGACAGTAAATGCAGACCATAGTAGCCTCTGATAACCTCATTCTCCTCTTTTGCTTATTCCTATTTTAAAGGCATCCATGTTGGTGGCTATCACGATGCATTGTGGAGTGAATTCCATAGTTCAATTATGCACTTCATGGAGGGGTACTTTGTGCTAGAACATGCCTGCATACTTTGTTCCCCACCAAGCTGAACACAGCTGACCATCTATGTACGGCAATGCACCGGAGACTCAGTAAACCTTCTGTTTTTGATCCTTGATTGTAGGTACAAGGGGGGAGGGGCTGCCATGCACCCAGCAGGCCATAATATATTGTTCATTCAGCTTGGCTGGTCACAAGTTGTGCAAGCCTGATTAGAATCACTGCAGCATACTTCATTCTGATTTCAATTGTCAGGATAAAGTTCTGGAAGTACTAGGATGATGAATCCAGTATCCATTTCTGCATAATTTGCTCACATGCTGTACACTGGGCTTAATGGGTGTGCCATGTTACAGACTGGCCTTGTTGAAGCAAAATGCTTCTCCTCCCTTTCCCTTCATTTCTGCGAATTTCCTGGATGCTTTCTGCAGACTGCCAGGGCATTGAATGCAGGAGGTTACCATGGGAGTGGCTTATTCCATAAAAGGAGGGGGAAGGAGGAATGGACACGGGGTAAAGGTGGAATCAGGGCTGCAGAATGGAGCTGCAGAATACAAGAGAGATATGGCTTCAGGGAAGGGGTTTGGAAGGTGAAAAGCAAGCTTAGTAGTTGTATTGGGTAGTTAGGGGAAGTTTGAGGGAGTTAATGTGGGAGGAATTGCAATGGGGAATTGCAATGGGGTTGGTAGGCAGAGCAAGCCGGCATGCAGTCCCTAGTAAACCTATATTTCCTTTCTCTCTACTAACATTAGATGTACTTCAGTAGTGCATTTATTTTTGTCATCTCTGAGGAATCTGAATGTTTCATGATGAAAAACAATGCCTGTAGTTTAATAATCTTACAGACGCTTTATTGTACATTATGTTTAACTTTGATTTCACAGTAATATTTATAGATGTAGAGAACATGTAAATCTGTGACCACAAAAAAACCCCAGCAAGTACATTTATTGAATTAACTTCACAGGTATTATAGAAAATGTGTGTTTTGGAGTTATAGCTGATAGATTGTTATTAAAAGAAATACATAGATTTATCTGCCAAATGTTAACATAGCAATTAAATGATCAAATCATTTTTACATTATGTTGTTGTTGTTTTCAAATGCCACAGGCTTTACCTGAGACTGAACTATATGCATGGTTACATAACAAGAAAAATATTCATTTACTAAGTACAGTATTTAAATGTTTACAAAATTGCTTAATAGCTAACACAGCAACAACATTGGGTGGATTTCTGCTTTATATCACTCTGTTTGTCCAAAGAGCAGTTTAACCTTCATGTCCAGATTTATTTCATAAAAGAAAACTAGATTTTGTAAGACTTTCCATCTCAAGACCAAGAAAAGTAGTAGTGGCTGGTGGGACAGAGCCACCCTTTCAGCTCCAGCTGAAGCCTACCTGGATGCGCCTGGGGCAGGGCAGGGCAGGTTATAAGAAGAGCCTTCTGGTTGAGGCCAGTGGCCCATCTGATCCAGCATCCTGTTTTCACAGTGGCCAACTCACAAGCAGGACCTGAACGCAAGAGCATGTTCTCTCCCTCTCCCTCTCCCTCCCCAGTTTCCAGCCCCTGGTATTTAGAAGCATTACTGCCTCTGGCCATGAAGACAGCGCATAGCTGTCACTGCTTCCACCAATCCACAGGGACCTCACCTGTTAAGATTAGGCAATTTATGGTTTGGGTGGCATCCTGCAAGGTGGCTAATCTAAATCAGAAGAAGAATTTCTGATATCCTTGTGGAACATCAGACAGTGAAGATGGTTGGGGGAAGGCTAAGCCTAAACCAAACAGGGCCTGGGCCTGAAGCCGGTTTGGTGCTGTTCCTTTTCCTAGCAAGTTCTCGGCTAAGGCCACTTGTTCCTTATGTAGAGTTGTTCCAAGTCATGTTGGCGCGTGAGGCAGAAATTCTAGTGCAGGCATCCCCAAACTTCGGCCCTCCAGATGTTTTGGGACTACAATTCCCATCTTCCCCGACCACTGGTCCTGTTAGCTAGGGATCATGGGAGTTGTAGCCCAAAACATCTGGAGGGCCACAGTTTGGGGATGCCTGTTCTAGTGGTAAATATTGAATAATAAACGAAAGAACATTGGTAGCGGTAACTTGCCTTTAACCATATGCCAAAACTGGCCCCCTAGATGTGCTGCCTCAGCCTGCCAAATGGTGTGCCTGCCACTTTTGTGGTGCTCTGTGGGATCATCAAGGCTGTTGGATGCCTAGTTCTCACTTTATCTGTGTCTTTCCTTAATGCAGGTACATTCAAGGCGCCTCATCCCCAAAGGACATGGTGATCATCGTGGATGTGTGAGTGTCTTTCCTCAAAATCAGCCACTTTCAGTGGCATTTGTACCTGCTCAGTCCAAAGGCCACGATTTATCCTATAATTCTATGTCTTGCTGTAAAGTCTGCTACATGTCAAAGACATGTGGGGGGAGGTCCAGGGGTTGTCACTGTTCATGGGGCCCAGCTCAGAAACCAGGGAGAGGTTCTTCAAAATGGGAGGGCAGTGGATTTTTTATTGTTTTTAAATGTTTTCCCCTGTAGTCATAGAGTGCAAATATGAGCTGTTTCTTCCTTTTATTGACAGGAGTGGCAGCGTTAGTGGCCTGACACTGAAACTGATGAAGACATCAGTCCATGACATGCTCAACACTCTTTCAGATGACGACTATGTCAATGTGGCTTCCGTGAGTGTCTAATTTGTGGTTGGCAGAACAAGAGGCAGGTGGTGGAGGTAGAATGAAAGATGTAGGAAATGAAAGTGATGAAGGCTTATGTGGCTTCATGGCACCTAATATCCCCAGTGGTGATATATAATAATAATAATAATAAAATAATAATAATAATAATAATAATAATTTATTATTTATACCCCACCCATCTGGCCGGGTTCCCCCAGCCACTCTGGGCAGCTTCCAACAAAACATTAAAATACAGAAATCAAACATTAAAAGCTTCCCTAAACAGGGCTGCCTTGAGATGCCTTCTAAAGGTCTGGTAATTGTTGTTCTCTTTGACCTCTGGTGGGAGGGCATTCCACAGGGTGGGTGCCACTACCGAGAAGGCCCTCTGCCTGGTTCCCTGTAACTTGGCTTCTCGTAGTGAGGGAACCGCCAGAAGAGCCTTTGCAGATCTGCATCCTGTGATCCAAGCCTGGTTTTCATGATGTAGATTCTATTATATTTAAGAACAAAATTCCAGTCTGTACCCTCGCTTGAGGATTACTTAGAGTTGGGGGAAAAAACAGATTCAGCACCTAATACACTTACCTTAGGGACTTTGTTGTGTGCACACTCTATTAGTTATGTCTCATAGTATATATTGTTGTTTAGGAAAGAGATAAATTGAGTGGCACTAATTATATTGTAGCCTTCCTTTCTTGCTAACCAGCACACCATAATTGTTATGCAGATAGATCTGCAGTATAGACAACTAACCTCGGTGCTCCTCTGTGCTATGAGACAGTGGATTGCTGAGCTTCTAAATAACTGTAACTGAGATGAGAGCTGTGTGTACAAGTCTATAAGGCATCGTTACATGGTAATTTCTATGTACCATAGTTTAAGCGCCCTCTAATTGCAGTCTTATTTCCTCACTGCAAAAGAACCAAGTGTGGCAGTAAAGATACATGGATCCGTTGTCGTTGTGAAGGTGCTACAGGATAATCAGTGAGTAAGTTTGCCATTGCTGCAGGACACCATTATGCCAAATAATTGGCATGGGGGTGTCAGGACACATGTAACTGAGTTGAGAGAAGCTGGCATAGGTATCAACTCGCTCTCTCCTTCTCTTCTTCCACTGAGATTTCTTTAGTGATCAGGACTAGGTTCAAAGCTGTCCAACACTTCTTGATAGCCTTATGGCCTCAAGGCGATATGCATATCTGTCTTGATGGCTGGAGGGTATTGTCCAGTGACATTCTGATTTGATTGCCAAATCTATTGGAAGATTGACTACGGCTGCCTGGCCTGCAGACTTGCACTTTAGTATAGCCTTAGGGAACTATCAGGTAGACATTCTGTCCCAGATCTTTAGCCTGGTGATTCAGAGAACTCAACTACATTGCCATGTAAGGAAGACAGCTTTTGAGTTATTTTGGCCTGAGGAATGTTTGCTGCCACATCCTGTCAAGATAGTTGGTCCAATTAAATGTATAATCTGAACCTTTTTGTTATATTTTCCTTGCTTCTGATCTGATATAAACCAGAGCATAATATGAACCTAATCCAAGCATTCCTAAACATTTGATAGAACTAAAGCAAATGTTCTACATAGAAATAATCTAATGCACAGTTATTATTATCATCATCGTCATCGTCATCCTATAAATGGCTGAGAATCTACTGCTTTTCCTAGACAGAGTGTTTCATTAATTAATTCTCCTTTGTATTAATAATGAGCACCATTTTGAATAATCTGAATATGCATGGTACTTGGTCAAGACTTTTTAAAGCCAGTTTCATCATAGGCAAGTGTGATGGTGCTGGGCAAGGGGCAGGTAAGAGTGGAATGACAGCCACTCAGGAGTGAAGAAAGTGTATCACCAGTAAGTGAACTGCATAATGAGCAAAGCTGTTCTGCAGGGTTTATATGGAGTTTTCAATCCATGTTCTTGCACTTACAAGCCTCCAGGAGTTAAACAACAGGTTCTCTAGAAAATGAGTTCTGAAAGCATCTCAAAACAAAATGCCACAGCAGCCCTGTGAAAACAAGTGTGCTCTTTATTCTGCTGTATTTATTGCTTCATATAATGGGAAAGAAGAGGGAAACGCCCGCCAGAGGCGTTGGCCTCTGCCTCTTGCAGCTCCTGCAGCCCAATTTACCATTTCTGTCACCTTTCCTTTTCCTGCACTCCCGACTGCTCTCTGCCTTTGATAGATTGCAAATGACAAAACACACCTGCAAGAAATAAATTACATCCTTCCACTGCCATTTCCCCCATGCCAGCTTTGATGGACTATTCTGTTTGCATGAGGTGCTTATTGTGGGGGGCAGGTTGATGGTAAGGGGAAGGGAAGCTTTGGCAAAGAGGCATACAGCCACAGAAGACCAGTTAGCTTTGGAAACCTTGTTTCTCAGTGGGCCTGAGCTGTAGCAAGCTTAGACTAAACACAGGTAAGATTCTTGGGGGTTTTTAAGCATGCAAGATGATACATGAAATAGGCATCATTAGCAGAGCTGGGCTCCCTTCAGAGTGATATATTTTTAGGTACAAGTAATGATATTGCAATATAGTCCTTCGGTATATTAGTATATTTAAGCAATTCAGAGTAGTCAGTGAACATGTGGGTTGTTGTGGGTTTTTTTTGCTGTACAGCTAATAAAGCATATTCTGTTCAGTGTCTTAAGGAATAGCACCAAAATGCACACTTCCTTCCATGGACTTAAATGGCTCAAGAAATCCACACAGGTTTCTGTTCTCTCACCTTTGCATCGCTAAGGCCCTTGATGGATACTCTTGCCCAGGTTCAATGTTACAAGGAGAATCACTGTTGTGCATAGTGAATAGAGAATTGGTCTAGGCCTGCTGGGCTATGCCATGAAGTAGAACCCTGAAGGATCAGACCAAAGGCCTATCGAGTCCAGAAGCCTGTTCCCACAGTGGCCAAGCAAATGCCTATGGCAAGCCTGCAAGCAGGACATAATACTGCCCTTATCTGGCAGCCTCACTCTACCCAACCATATTTCCATCCCTCGTGTAAGATTGAGGCCATATGGGTGAGGCGTTTACACACCCATAAGGCAGTCTGTTTCCATTATCCTTCCTATGGTTATTTTCAAGGCCAGGAAAAGGGAGGCAAAGTTCAGTCTTCACTAGGATTCTGCTCTGCCGAAGTGGCATAGAGAGGTAATACTATAATCAGCTGTCTAATTGCATCACATCAACTGCTCAAATGCTTCCAGAATAAAACCTCAAACCCAAACCTCAGGGGGACAGATATAAGGAACGCAAGGCCTGCTGCACGCATGAGTGAAGAGTCTTGAGGCAGGCTGGGCGGGAGGGTCAGGGCCATTAAGCAAAGAGAGGCTTGGGCATTATTTATAATGTGTCTTGGGGAGGATAGAAACATAGGAAACTGCCTTGTGTCCAAGTTAAGGCCATTGGTCCACCCAGCTCAGTATTGTCTACATTGACTGTCAATGTAGGGCTTCAGATGGGAGTCTGTCCCAGCTCTACCAAGAGATGCCAGGAACTGAACCTGTGACTTTTTGCATTCAGAGCACGTCCACTGCCTCTGAAATTTACCATTCACCTTCTGAAGATGTATACCTGATCTAGAAAAGAGGCATACCACACCTTTCCACCAAAAGTCTTCTAGACAGCTTGCATGGAAAACTAAAACAATTGGAGAACAAAATACAAACCAAGGCAAGCCTAAAATCAACAATAGAAATGGCATCAGCATTGATAATGGGTAAACATAACACAAACTGCCAAAGAGTGGGCAGAAGTTTATCTGTTATCTTAGAGTTAAGCACCACAGCGCTAAAACTGGATATAAGCCTCTATCCTATCTTAGTGCTGTGGAATTTAGCACTAAGATTGGAGCTAAGCGATCACATATCTTTGATCTTCAGCTTTAGCGCTTACTTAAGAGATAACCAGATTGCAGCGCTTGGCAATATAGAACATCAGGTGACTGACAGGTGGTTGTGGTTTGCTCAAAATGACCTCAGGACAAATTCAGGGACCTGGTGGGCCTAATTAGACCCATTGGCCACAGAAGTTCCCTACTACAGTTTTAAGAGTTTTTAAGCTGCCAGCTCTCCCAGCAGCTCCATTGATTGCTTCACAGACTGAGCTCTGACTGTCATCATGCTTCCTTCCTAGATCCCCCTCCCCAATTGAATGCACCATGGGGAAGGAAGCATTTTTGCAGCCAGAATGTCACTCTTTTTGTTTCCCCAGAGCCACAGGTAGAAACAGCACCTTTAAACCATTAAATCATTTAAACCATTCAAATAAAGAACATTTGAGGATATCATGTTCAGCAGCATGGTTAGTGGCCTGTTCTCCTCTCTGGTATTTTGATTCCCAACTGTCCTTTGAAATTGTAGACCCTGATTCAGGATGGGGTAAAATACCTCTGAAACCAGGTTTTTTTTGGGGGGGAGAGGGGGTCCATAGCCCTAGTAAGAACAGAAACAGCAGGAGAAACTCCTGCTACTTCTATCCTGATCCATAATGCTGTGCTAGTGAGAACCTGTGGGGCTGCTGGGAGCCCTTCTCATCAGGAGACAAGGGGCACTCACCACCAGTGAGGTAGCAAGTGGAATGGTGGATGCCTGCATGTCTCCCTTTCAAATGCTAAAGAAATACCTGATGTGTTGTGAAAATACTTGGAACTCGCTCTCTCTTCCTGCAAGGTATGAAGCTATCTTAAAATTCAAGATAACCCACTACATTCTGCCCAACTAAAATAAAATATTTTTTTTTAGAGTTTTCAGGGACATCTGGAAGTCCTGCAAGGGGAGTAGCCTTTTTTTTAAAAAAAGTAAATCCATATAATTACAGAAATACAACACGTATTTGCTGCAAAGAGCAGACAAATGCCCCCCAAATGGCTTGTGAAGATCTTGCAATCTGGTTACGAATCAGTATTATCATTAATGCATTTGGCCAGTTAGATATCGAGATAGATGCCTGGGGGGAAATATTCTCTTCCTCACTCATAAGACCATTTTGCTAAACTGTTGGCAGCTGTTGTGTCGGGAAAGGTGGGCACATAACTCCTATCTTCCTCACTTCTGCATGCCCGAGAGAGTCCGATATGAGCCATTGCTGGATTGCTGCCATCATTGTTATTGATTGGTTTATCTTGCACCAGGGCCAGTGTGTGCTAGGCTTTAAACAGGCAGGTAAAAGGAGGAGTTGGCAATATTTAGATAAGGGAGAAAGGAGACAGAAGACAAGAGGAACCGACTGTGACATGGTGAGGGGCTTATCATCAATTCCATGGCTTCTCCCTTTTAAATTGAGAGCATATTCATGCTGTGTTGAGAGCATATTCATTTGTTGGGAAAGTATCATAGAATTGCAGAGTTGGGAAGGATCCTGAAGGACCCTCAGGAAGGGACCCTGTCTAGAGTGCAACCCCCTGCAATGCAGGGATCTCATCTAAAGCATCCATGACAGGTGGCCATCCAACCTCTGCTTAAAAACTTTAAATGAAGGAGATTCCTCCACCACCTGAGAGTATCTATTCCACTGTCAGAATCTACTTTCTTGTAACTTGAATCCATTGGAGAAAACGAGCTTGCTCCATCTTCCATGTTGACATAGTGTACATTTCATTGCACAGAAGTCATTTGTTCAATGTGCTCTGTCCTTCTCTGTGCTTAACTTTCAGGAAAAAGCTTTCAGTTGTGCAATGCCTTGTTTTGTTTCTCTTTTGAAGCTAATTAATAAAGGAGTTGGGTGGAACTCTGGAAGAAAGAGCAGGAGAGCTTTGGGCATGTGCGGATGGCAGAATTGGAGGAATAGGTGCCAGATGCACAGACAGAGAAATTTGGGTGGGATAGAGAGCCTGTGAAGGGCTTTTAAAACCACAGCCGAAGAGTTGGGAACGAACAGGTAGCCAGCGTAAGAATTGAAAGAGGGCTGTCACAAGGACTGAGAACCGAGAAAGATGAATGACTGTGGCAGCTAAGGTGCAACAACAGAAGGCCAGGGAAAGGAAGGTTGCGGTTAATAGGGTGGGAGGTGATTAGAGCATGAACAGGTGTTTTAGCTGAGGGGATGGAAAGGGAAGGTGTTCTGTGCATTGCAGTACAAGGGAAAGTGATGTAGCTTATCAACAAATTGAATTAACCAGAATTTGTGTTGGACCTTCCTTGCCCACCTTGGCTTACGAGTAGTAACAGTGTATAGGCTTGAACTGGCCCCATCTGTATTGGCATTCCACTGGCTTTTGCAAATTCAGCTCTTTACGAAGGCATTTCCTTGATCTCTTGACCCAAGTTTCCCATTTTGATTGCTGTTATGCTCCAATGGGATTGCTTTATTGCATATTTTAAGCACAGATATTTCCATGTTGGTGTTTTATTATGTATTTTAATCATGGTGTGTTTTTAATTGTTCTGTATCCTAACAGTGTTGGGTGGTTGATTTTTATTTTTTGTAAACCATTTTTAAGCTGTCGTGACATTAAGCCATGGTTAGGCAAACTAAGGCCCGGGGCCGGATCCGGCCCAATTGCTTTCTCAATCCGGCCCACAGACGGTCCAGAAATCAGCATGTTTTTACATGAGTAGAATGTTTTTTATTATTATTTAAAATGCATCTCTGGGTTATTTGTGGGGCATAGGAATTCATTCATCCCCCCCCCAAATTAATAATAATAGTAATAATTTATTTATTTATACCCTGCCCACCGCCCATCTGGCTGGGTTTCCCCAGCCACTCTGGGCAGCTTCCAACTAAATATTAAAATGCAATTAAAACATTAAAAGCTTCCCTAAACAGGGCTGCCTTCAGATGTCTTCTAAAAGTCTGGTAGTTGTTTAATAACTTCCCCCCACAAGGTCTGAGAGACAGTGGACCGGCCCCCTGCTGAAAAAGTTTGCTGACCCCTGCATTAAGTGGCTAACTAATTAAGCAATAGTACAGGCAGCAGCGGCAGCTACAGCAGCAAGCAGTTTTGTCTCCTACAATTGTCTATGCCTGGTTCTGCTCTAGAACAAAGATGGGCAACCCAGCCCATGGTCACCTTTAGGTTTGCCCCCCCCCAAAGCCCCAGGGAGCCCTGACCACTCTCCCCCACTGCCCAGCCAAGCAGCCGTATGCTGAGCAGCAGGGGAAAAGGCTGCTGTTCCTGCAGTGCTATACAGCAAATGGACATTGGGATGGGCTGCGGTGGGGGGATTTTAAGCTCATGCAGTCAAAATCTCAGTCCCCACAATGCTAATAGCAGCGTAGGGGACGGTGTTATGCACCAAGGGAGTGCATAACCTCCCTGTTTCCCCTTCCCCACCCTGCCCTCCTCATGCAGCTTGTGTGTGTGTGTGTATGCGTGCGTGTCTAACATTTGCTGGGAATGGAAGGAGGGGGTTAAGGTGTGTGAGAGAGAGAGCAGGCCAACTGTGGGTGGAGGAGTGGGTGCAAGCACCTATGACTTTGAGCCCTTGATCAGCCTCCACATACAGCCCTTGGCCCAAAAATGGTTGCCCACCTGTGCTCTAGCCAGTGATCCCATAGGCTGAGAATAAACTTGGTGTCCTGCCTGCCTCAGCTGAGCTTTTCAAGGGCAGAATGTCAAAGAACAGGTCAGGACAACCCTTGTCTCTGATGCCTCCTCCTATGCTCTGGAGCCAGTATTTACTTTATATAATGCAAGATGCTAGCTAGAGTTAATGCCTGCTTGGAAACCACCCCCTGTGCCTTGGAAAGGGTTGTGGTTAGTGGCAAGGCAACTTTTGTAAACACAAAGGTATGTCTTCTTTACTGCTGCTTCATGTTATAGGGCAGACGTCTATATAGCATTGCTGCTAAGCCCTGATCAGTTGTAGCCTTGGCGCAAATTAAGTCTGCTCCTCTTTTCACTGAAAAAAAGTTCTGCAACTTCATTTCTCTGTGAGCCTAAAGAAAGTCATATGGGGAGGAAAATGAAGAGCTCTTGTCATTCTCTGTGTCACGTGCCTGCTGTCTGGCATGGAACATGCCTGTGCTAGGGCTCTGCTAATTAACGAGTCTAGCCTCGTTACTTTTGCTGGCTCACTGCCTCCTAAATGAATGTTCCATATTTCCAGCAAACTAAGCCATAAGCAAAAAATGAATGCCTTCTCGCTTCACCCGCCTGGCCAAACTCTCTGAGTGGAAAGTCAGCCCTCTCCTAACAGGAGCTTAGCACAGGGCATGCTCTTAACTGGGCCTGTGACCTTGTGATAAGCCACCAAAATGTCCTGCAGAAAACACGCCTGGGGGTGTTCAGGTAATCACAGCTTTCTCTCTCACCAAATTCAGTTGCGCTGGTGTGTGTGTGTGTGTGTGTGTGTAAAACACATCATACCATTAATGTCAATGAATTCCTCCACAACCTAAACCTATAGAAAGGGGGGCAGTGTGGCCCTCATTATAAGAAGCCCCTGTCCTTCAGCAGAGGGGCTGAAAAGCATGTTTATGCCCATCGTTTATTTCCCCCACTTCTCCTCACACCTTTTTATCCAAACTCCTTGATTCCCTTTCTCGCCTTGTGCATTTGGGACAACGGACTGTGAATATTGCATTCACAGAGGGGGCAGGGCATAGGAGGGCTGCCCAAAATATCTTCCACATATCCTTTGTTCTTTTGGAACCATAAGAAGGTTCGTGGTCATGCCAAGGCAACACTTGTTCAAATTTCTACTTTGCCATGATGCTTACTGGATAACTTTGAGTCAGTCACCATCTCTCAAACTTTACAGGGTTTTTGAGAAGATTAAATGATGGGGGTCACCCATCTTTGCCACCTTAAATTCTTGGAAGAAGTACAGGATAACTATTAGATAGTTGGAGCCTGTGTACACAACATACCGGTACATTTAAAGCACACCCACTCACACCCAAAAATCATGGAAACTGTAGTTTACCCCTCACATAGCTTCGATTCCCTGCACCTTTAACAAACTACAGCTCCCTGGGTTCTTTTGGGGGGAGCCATGTGCTTTGAATGTATGGTGTGTACTCAGGCAGAATCTTAGTTCCCTTTGAGACCCTCGTTGTGGTCATATCTACATTACAAACATATCCATTTTATATGCTCTCTCATTTGCCTTTCCCCAAAGGGGGAATCCTGTGAACTGCAGCTGACAAGGCAAAGAGAAATTTCTGTTTGATGTGCCTGGCTGTCCTTCCTTCCCAGAAAAGAGCTACAACTGCTAAAGTTATCTGCTTTAATTCTGCCATTTGGATATGTCCAGTGATGCAAAAATATGCGGCAGATCTTGGAGGAGCGTAACCATTGGCCAGTCCTCAAAACAGGATGGCAGAAAATCAGCAGCGGTTGAGCTGCAGTTGAGCTACAGTTTCAAGGCACCTCCTCTCATAGTTTGATGTGCTAAATACAGTTTATCATTTCTTGGGGGGGGCCTTTGAAGGAAGAGCAGACCTCTGCTTGCCACCACTCATCCCCAAACCAGTTGGCATATCTGCAATTGCCTTATCACTTGGAAAAGTCCCAATGGACTGAGCTAGAATGTATGTGAGAAGGTCCTTCCCAACTAACTTCCTCAGCTGTCCACGTAGGTTGCCAAGATTGCTAATAGAATAAAAGATAGCCTTGCATTTATATTGCTGAAAACAGCCATGGTTCTGTTATTAACTAAACAAGACACGGCTTAAAGGGGAGGGGTGGATGAGGTTCACAACTTTTGCATTGCCTTCTTGCCTTCTTTAATGCACTGCACCTCTCTTACCTCTTGTCTTCCAGTTCAACCAAAATGCACAGCCTGTATCTTGCTTCAAGCATTTAGTCCAGGCAAATATTCGCAACAAGAAGGTCTTTAAAGAAAAGGTGGATTTAATGGAGGCCCAAGGAACCACGGACTACAAGGCTGGCTTTGAATATGCCTTTGAACAGTTGCAAAATGTAAGCACAGGGTGTAAACTCAGAGGGGGGCAGGGGAAGGACTACAAGCAGAGGAAATCTGGAATTTAAAAAAAGATGTGTGTGCAGGAGAATGTGGGGCTGTGGAGGTGAGGACCAAGCTAGGTGTGATTTTGAAGGTGCATAAACAGGGCTAAGATCAGGCACCCCCAAACTCCGGCCCTCCAGATGTTTTGGACTACAATTCCCATCTTCCCCGACCACTGGTCCTGTTAGCTAGGGATCATGGGAGTTGTAGGCCAAAACATCTGGAAGGTCGCAGTTTGGGGATGCCTGGCTAAGATCATTAACGTCATGGGATGGGGGAGGGGCTTCAGTTTCTCCAGAGCCCCTATCCAAATTGCTCCCCTGGCAGGTGCTTGGGGCGGGGCAAGACGTTGGACATGCATTCACATCACTCTTCTAGTTTGGCCCTGAGGTGCATGAGTAGCAAAGAAGCTTCCTAGGACTTTGTAGAGGTGTGTCTCAGACTCGCACATACTATTGCAAAATTACCACATCACCCACCTTCCAAATTCTTCTTCACACATCATGACAAATGGCCATTATGGCTCATCCACTAATTCATGGCTCCTTTGTTCACACGGTGAGTGAGTGTCTGTCAGGCTAGCTAGGACCAGGGAGAGACCCAGATTCAAATCCCCACTCAGCTGCGAACGTTATTGGGGATCCTTGTGCTAATTACTAATTGTCATCCTAACCTCTTTGGATAGTTGTGAGCATAAAATGGGAATAGGAACCATGTATTTCTTAGAGGAAGAGCAGGGCAAAAAAAAATGGAGGAATAAATAACATTCTGAGGCATTGGCATAAGCAAAGAAAAAGAAACAGTTGTTTACGAGTCTAATTTGGAGTAGCGGATGCTGTTGGAATTGGAGGAAATTCCTCTGTAACCAACAATCCATCTCTGGAGATTGTTCTTACGGTATTGCATTCCCAGCACCTACAATCCAATGACACAGCAGCTGCAAAGTGGTGAGCAGGGCTGGGAGCATCCATGTTATTCTCCCTGACATTGTAGTTGGGGAGGAGGTCTATGTGCCTTAAGAATAGAGCTATACTGGGACAGGGCATTGGCGTTGCCTGCTTCTCCCCAGATAAATGAAAAGCATCAGTGGCTGGCACTTAAGTTTTAATGGCGGCAGCAGCTGCCTCTTCCATTTCATTAGAAAGGTAGCATGGCCTATCTGAGAGGGCTCGGCTCAGACAGGCTACGGTGACGTTGGGCAAAATAAAGACGGATAGCCCTATTAATCGCTGAGCGGTAATAGCCACAACATAATTTCCGTCCAGACAACCCCTCCTTCTCCCTGTTCATCTGCACCACCTTCACCCCTGGAGAAGCAGCTAAAGAAAACAGATCCCTCACTGCCAGTTTCTTGGGCTGAGGACGTGGCTGGGAAATGGCAGGAAACTGTACTCCCAGCATTTACTCTGTGTACACCTCTGTGTTTGCAAGCACATCTATGTCTAGCCTCTGCCAGTCTCTTTTACAAATCAAGAAGCACATGCTTGTGCATACACAAACCTGTGTGTGTCTGCTGCCACTAATTTACTTCAGATTTGAATCCTACTTTTCCCTTCACTAGCCCTGACATGCCTGTAAACCCGATAACTGTGGGGATTTATCTACTGTAGAGATCGCTTCCATGTTTAAAGATTGTGAGAGGAGAACTGCATTTTTACATATACTGTACACATACCTCACTCATTCATATTCTCTCTCACACACTCATCAGCCAACCAGCCAACCAAATCATTTCTCTAAAAAAAATGCAATCATGATGCTGATGCTGCCCCTCTAGGGTTTATTTTAAGCAAAGGGTATTAAACATACATATATACATATTTGGCATGCTCTTCCCACTATCCTTTCTAGGGCATTGCCTTTGGTTCTGAACTGTGCACTCACTCAAATACTTGCTTCCCATTTGCAGTCCAACATCACAAGAGCCAATTGCAATAAGATGATCATGATGTTCACTGACGGAGGAGAAGATCGAGTGCAAGATGTGTTTGAGAAGTACAACTGGCCTAACAAGACAGTGAGTGTTCAAATTGGAGGGGACCTAGCCTAATCTCAGTTGGAAGGGGGTTTCACAGAATTGTACTAATTCCGAATGCATAGCTTCTGGTGGATCTAAGCCATTTGGGGGGGGGAGGGGAGGCATAAATAAAGACTACCCCAAAGACCTCATTGATTGGGTGGGGATATAAAGGATTAGGCAGTCCTCAAGGTATCCTGGATCCAAGTTGTTAAAAGCCTTGTAAATGAGAACAAGAATCTTAAAATTGACCCAATAACATATAAGCAGCCAGTCCAAGCTTTTCATCACCAGTGTTATGAGCAGGCAGTAATCTGTCCCTATCAACAGTCTAGCCACAGCATTTTGCATCAGCTGGAGCTTTCAAACCAGACCCAAGTGTAGCCCCACATAGAACACGCTACAATAATCAAGTCCTGGGTTACCAGTGAATGAATCTATTGCTGTCCAGAAATAGCTGTAGATGGCATAGCGCCCATAGCTGAAAGACACTCCTGAACAAATGCTACCTGGACCTCAAGGAGCAGAGACGGATCCAGGAGTATTCCCAAACCTATGCCCTTGCTCTTTCAGAGGGAGTGAACACCTGTCCAGAACAGGCAAATGGCCCATTTCTCGGATGTGGGAAGAACCCACACACTGTGCCTTCCTTTTCCCAGGGCCCAAACTCAGTTTATTTGCCCTCCTCCAGTTCACCACTATGCCCAGACAATGGTCCAGATCACATTCTGCCTCTTCTGACTCATGTCCATGTTATGGACAAAAAAAGCTGTGTGTCATCAGTGTACTGATGGCACTTTGCCCAAAACTCCTAATAACCACTCCCGAATGCTTGATGTAGATATTGAACAGCACTGGTAACAGGATCATGCTCTGCAGGGCACCATAGCACAAGGATCATAAGGCTGAGACATCGCCACTGACGGAAGCTGTGCCTCCATGCTCTCTGCTTGTATACTATTTTCTTGAATTAAAAAGCTGGGTTTACTTTGACTCTCTGCATCTTGGTTCTGACCTGCCAATGAGCCAGCCCTGAGAGTATGCCTCACCCTGTGCGTTGGGGTGATAACTATCTGAGTTAGTGCCATGGATGCCATGCAAACTCAAGCTAGCCCTGAAGCAGCCTCAGCATGGATGTTGATGCCACCCAAAACAGCAGTCTCCAACGTGACCCTGGAGACAACCTTGGTCAGGCAGGCCATTGGGCATCAGGGTAGGTGGTCCACCAGCAATGTCCAGCAGTTTGACTTTGAGGCTCCACTATAGCATTTCTTCTGGCTACTCCCGGCTACCTCAGTTCCAGCTTCTCTGGCAGGAGTTGCTCATTACAGAGGCAAGACCAGGGATGCTGTTCACTTCAGAGTTTCCTTGTGATTGTTGTCTCTGCTGCCCCCCATGCCTAGCAATATACTGTGGTTCACCATTTAAAGATACTATAAATATATCCCATTATTATCTTCAGTTATCAGGCAAGAGCTAATTTTCAGGCTTCTCTGTTGTCCCAAGAGTGTTTTTCTGAGCTATAGCCTGCAGACCTGAGTTTTGACCCACTTAACAGTTGTGCACAGAGAGACCTCGTTCTCTATGGATCTACAGTAGTGGTAGCGATAGCCAACAATGTGCCTTCCAGATAATTGTTGGACTACAGCTCCCATCATCCCTGTTGCTTGGTCATGAAGGCTGGGGCCAATGGAAGTTGTAGTCCCATAATGCCCAGAGGGCAGCACATTAGCTATCCCTGATCTGCAGCAAAGCTTGCAGGGAGATCACATGTGTGTGGTTAGTACCATTATTTTGTTTTGTCACTAGACGACATTAGGCTTTGTTGCATCTGGATGGAGTCGGGGATTTTCTGTTTCTTTGTCTGTTCTCTTCTTGTGGAAGGGAGACAGCTAAAGGAGACCGTTAAGTCTTCTAAGCCTTCCAAGCACAGTGTTGAACCTGTCTGCAGAGCAATGAGACCCTTCCCCACTGGAACCCATGTTTCCCAAATTCTCCCCTCACACACAATATGCACAGGCCTTAATCCAAATGTTTGTGTTTTTGAATATCACAGGACACAAGTTTAAGCAGGCAGGTTCATCTAGGTAAAACCAGAATGCAAAGTCAAGCATATAAGAAAATGAATGCAAAAACAGCACCCTATCTTAGCTAAAATTCTGACAGGGCTGTTAAATGTATTACAGTTTTCCAGCATGTAATGTCATAATGTGTGAACCAGCTCTTAGCTAAAGATGGAAAACGCTGCTGATTCCGATTAAGGTAACTTGTTAGTTATGAAGTAAATTACCATGCTATTGTAGATAAGTGTTGCTGGCTCTCAATCAGTCAGAGAGCAAAACAAGCCACTCACTCGCAGCATCTGGCAAGCTAGATTTCCGAATGGTCTCACTCATGTTGCTGCCTACAAGGGACGGGGGGTGGGAGTGGAGTGGGATCCACTCGCCTTTATGGGAAAGAAATTCCCGATTTCAAGTTTCAGGTACAGAAGGGTTTGTCATTGTTGTGCTGCCAATGCAAAAGCATGTAAATCTGATTTCTACCTAGAGCAGGAAAAGGAAATAGATTTTTCTGCTGCCTGTTAGGAAAGAGCTACTTCTTAGTAGCTTCCCATACATATTCCATAGAAGTCTTTGTGGGGGATTTAATGGTGTGCTATTACAGGCGCTCCATCTGCACAAGCATAGCAGCTTGCCATATGGAACAATCCCCCTTCCCCAGTGCAATGTTCTGGGAGTCCCCCCCAAGCCTATTTGGGGGGGGGGGTTGCAGAAGGAAAGCCCCATTGTACAAGTGGAAGCCCTTGTGTCAGGCTTCTGCTGGTGGGGTTCATTAGGTGAATTTGTCTTTCTCTGAAAGTTTAAGCTTTGCCCCTGACAGACCTTTGTTACACAAAATGGCTGTATTGCAGCCAAAATATATACCAGACTTAATCCACACAATAGTGTGCACTGTGCCTCCCTTATTCTGTGCTTCTTCATTTGGCACGAATGTACCATATGGAGGCTTGAACTATGCCAGGAACGGGGGCAGGTGAATTCATACTGTGCCTCTTCTTCACCTGCTTAAACAGTTGTTAGCTTTTTCCAGATAGAATCTGTGCATGAGCCAATGAAAGGTGGAAGACAGCATCAACCCGCCCAGATCTTTGCATATGGAACCTTATAAATGAGTCAAGACACAGCCCCGAATAGCTGAGGAACCAGCTGTGTGACCTGCATCAGCTCAGTCACGGGAACAAGGGGAAGTGGCTAACTCATGCTTTATTGCAGGATTCCGCCTCATTTGATGTGAGCTATTTAGACAGTTGATCTTCCTGCCTGTCTGCTCCTGCACTGAGCCGCTGCCCCTTTAATGGGGCGTCTAACACGCTGCCACTGTTTTTATTACCTGCACCGACCTTGAAGTGCCAAAAAAGGTGGACAGAACTTCCTTTGAAACTTTGCACAGGCTGTTGCTACAGGAAAAGGTGCATCTTCATCAACACTCCTGAGTTTGGGAGATAATCCATTACATGGGTGTGTACACACACACACACACACACACACACACACACACACACACACGCCTGCTGGGTAGAAGTACTCAAATGGCTTGAACTTATTTTCTCCCTCCCTATGTATAAGAGAGAAAGGAAATGGGTGTGATGTCTAACATCTGCTGTTTTTAAACCAGATGAGAGATCTCAATAGTGAGAAATGGGATACTGAAACATCATCTTCCTCATCCAGCAGTTTGCAGAACAGTAAAGAGCAGAGACATCACCTTGCCGACAAAGGTCCGTATAGTTAAAGCTATGGTTTTCCCAGTAGTGATGTATGGAAGTGAGAGCTGGACCATAAAGAAGGCTGATCGCCGAAGAATTGATGCTTTTGAATTATGGTGCTGGAGGAGACTCTTGAGAGTCCCATGGACTGCAAGAAGATCAAACCTATCCATTCTGAAGGAAATCAGCCCTGAGTGCTCACTGGAAGGACAGATCCTGAAGCTGAGGCTCCAATGCTTTGACCACCTCATGAGAAGAGAAGACTCCCTGGAAAAGACCCTGATGTTGGGAAAGATGGAGGGCACAAGGAGAAGGGGACGACAGAGGATGAGATGGTTGGACAGGGTTCTTGAAGCTACCAACATGAGTTTGACCAAACTGTGGGAGACAGTGGAAGACAGGAGTGCCTGGTGTGCTCTGGCCCATGGGGTCACGAAGTCAGACACGACTAAACAACTAAACAACAACAAAGAGCAGTGAAATGCTACACCAAAGCAAAATCCAGTTTCTGGCTCATGAACGTCTTCCCATGAACTAGTATTTCATAGCAATCCTGATGCTTTTCAGCAGCTGGACAGTTCCCTCAAAGCATCTACATCTTCTGGTTCATGGCTTGCACACAGAAAATCTCCTTTTCCATGTTTTTATCCTATTTCCAAACTCATTGTACCTGCATGCAGGCAACGGAGGAAAGAAATTGAGGGAGTGGGTACTGCTTACAACAGTAGCAACTCTTACCAATAGTAGTGTGAGGGGTCAAATTTATCACCTCTTGACCCCATTTGATGGAGAGTCCAGTCCTCTAGCACTTGTGGGATAAGACCCTTCCCAGATAATCTGTAAATAATATGCACAAGATTTCCTGTGGGCCTGTTGATACAGAGGATAGAGGTCTCTCCACCCACATAACTGGTTCAGGAATGGCAGTCCTAATAAATGTGTGCTTGGCTTGGACTCAGAAACTTCTGCTGAGCCCAGACTCTGCATAAGACTAAGACTCGATACAACCATATCCATTTTAGACCTAGATCCCAAACACATTTCGTTCAGGAATGTGCTTTTGTCAACTTGTTGCTTTTCAATCTGCTTATTTCATTTTGCTTGAAAACTGAGGTTTCTCTATTGCGCCATTGGGAAACGAGTACCTCCTGGCTTTGACAACCAGACAGAATAGTTCTTTCTGTGACATGCATCTGTGCAAAGGTGTTGCTGAATAGCAGCACAATGATGTCCAGCATAATTTAAGTACTTTATTTTAGTGATACAAATTGTTAAGTGATAAACATGAACTGGTAAGTGATGAACAGCCATATTCACTTGCACCAGGTACTTGATCTTAGGCCCAATCCAGGTGGCCACTGGGTTGGTGGCAGCTGCTTGAAAATTCATGGGCAGTTGCCATGACACACAGGGCTCTGCTTCTGCCATACCACCGCAAGAAATGGTTTAGAGTGGCACCTGCTTGCTTGTGCCAAAGGGTGGGTGCATCAAGGTATCTGGTACACACAGCTGATTGGAGCCAGCATGTATTAGCATTTTTTCCACAACTGCCACCCATCCAGTGGTTGTAGGAACAGACCCCTAGTTAAGTAGATCAAGGGCTTAACATTGTCAATGGGTTTTATAGTGTTGTGAGCTGCCTTGGTCCTTCTGGATAATTTGTATTTACAAATAAATAATTTCCATTTTACTATTTAACACGGTGTGAGCTTTGACTGTTTTGCTAGTTTTCTAGTTATCACTACAATAGGAGCAATGATCAAGAACTGTGCTTCCAAGCAGCAGGCTATAAATTACAGAGTACATGAAGCCACCCAGCTAGAGAGCATGTACTGCACCATTCAAGCATTTATCTTAGCACAGGGAAACTGGAAGGCATGGTAGCTGCTTGAACATTCCTTTTTTGTGTTAGCTTCCTGGCTATACTCAGCTAGTTGGGTGCAGCCAGTTGCCACCATGTGCAAGATCAAACTTCTGCCACACCTTAGAAAATGTATTTTTAAAAAAGCATATTTGGTGCAAGGGGTGCATGGCCAGAGGGAGGGAGGTGCCATGCAGCTACCATGCAGCCAGTGGTCATACAGATAAGTACTTACCTGTAGAATTTCTATCTGCCATTTTCCTTTACAGGTGCTTGCATTTCAGAGGCAAAATGTGTGCATTTATGGGCTGGGGTGTTGTCAAACCCTCCACAGTTATTGAAGGATGCTACTAATTTTATTTTCTTTATTAAAAAGAAATCACTCCTTTTTTTCCCCTCACAGGTGCGAGTGTTCACCTTTTCTGTTGGACAGCATAACTATGATGTCACTCCTCTGCAGTGGATGGCGTGTGCCAACAAAGGTAGGGAGAGTGGCTTAAGTACACAATTGCCTCTCGTTAGCCTGTCAAGCAGAATGTGAGAGGGGAGAAACTATTCTCTGCTGGCAGAAGAATGGAGGGAAAAGTTAGCTTTCAGTTTTCCAGAGTAGACCAGTGTAAGCAACTCGCTCCACTGAGCCAGTGATGCTCAGCTATTATTCATAGTTTAATTGGTTTAGTTTTACATAATCAGCATGATTAGTGTGATATGTGCATGAAGACAGTGAAGGCCAAGCAACATTTCTTATGCAAGAACTGGTAATCTCTGATGTGAACAATCTTGAGCCAGCCCACCCAGCATCCAAAATCAAGAAATTTACATAGAAATCCATATCATAGAAACAATGCATACCTTGGACTTGGACTGACACATGTTCTAAGTCAGGCATAGGCAACCTTGGCTCTCCAGAAGTTTTGGAACTACAACTCCCATGATTCCTGACCGCTGGCCCTATGAGCTAGGGATCGTGGGAGTTGTAGTTCCAAAACTTCTGGAGAGCCAAGGTTGCCTATGCCTGTTCTAAGTATACTTTTTAAAGGAACGTTGCATGTGGAACATGGTACTGGCAATGGATGTTTGCATACCCTGCATCTTGCATAAATTGACCCTAATAGCTCCACATTCCAAGGCCCTTGTCTGAACTTACTTGTTCCACTTCACCTGTAGTTATGCATAGCCATTTGCATCAGAAAGTGGATGGAAATCCACGTTCAGATTCACATCCAGGTGAAAGTAATGCAGTGTTGATAGACAACATCTCCGTCCACCGTTCCTGATCCTAAAGTGATTCTAAAAATACGCCAACGTCTCTCTCCAAGGGAGTATTGGGGCAACCATTTTTATAGCCCCTATTTGTTTAACTTTATACTTACTTCAGCTAGATCTCCTGGTCTCTAAGCCATCAGATTAATCTAGTGAATAGTCTTCAGCTATTACATCAGACCTTGTTTCAGTCACCTCTCCTAATTGTACGGAAACCCTTCAGGCACCCAGTGCCTGAGAACACATCTTCCCAACATAGGTAGCAGGGGTTGTGAATTAACTCACTTTCATTCATACATTCTTAGATCTCTAACCTGCCCTGTCCCATTCAGGACAACTTACATGCATTAATGAGACTCAGGGCCGGCTCTAAGGGGTAGGCTGGGTCGCGCGGGAAGCCATGCTGCGCCCGCCCATCAGCCACGGCAAGAAACGGGGCAGAGCGGGGGCGCCGGAGCAATCTCCGCACCACGGCGCCAGGGCGCCCGACACGCTTGAGACGGCCCTGATGAGACTTCCATCCTCATTGTCTCCCTTTTCTCTCCTTCCAGAACACTTAACAGGGTTTTTTCCTGACAACCCAAAAGCTGAATTTTAGGGGAACATTATAATGAAACTCTGGGGTATATTTTTTTGGTGAAAATGTACTTATGTGCACAATCGTCTTGTGTTTTCTAGTTCAAAAGAATCACTTCGTTGTCTAAATACTATTTTGATGGAGTCCACCCCACCCCCAATCCACTCTAACATTAGTTTGTGAAAATACATCATAGATGCTCTTGTCTTCACTCGCCATTCAGAGACGCCTACGGAGAGCTTCTCTCCACTGAGCTAACTCTTCCCATGGCTACCAAGAGCTCAGCCAAGAGAACCAGCTGCTGTCTGTCTGCTCACCTAAGGAAAACCTGAGGCCAATATCTCAGCAGCAAAGCATATACACAGTTTGGGCAAAGCTCTTTGCTCTTTGGCAAAGAAAGGAAACCTACTAGAAACAGGGAGGAGGTTTCTGTAACAGCAAGCATTCTGTCACAGTACGTACTGCTTGGCTGAATATTCTGCACAGCTGCAGCACAGAGAAAACAAGACCCTTCCCAGCACGCTGCCACTAATTATAGCTGCAGATAAATATAATATTTTTGTTTGTTTATATATTTTAGCATTTACAGGCCATATTTCTACTGAGAGGTGGCACCCAAAACAGTGTATGAAAGAGAGGTGGGGGATCCTCTGGCCCATGAGCTGGAGGCAGTCTTATGGGGGCTTCCCTACCCAACTCCCTGCGTCCCCTCTTTGCCTTATGGTGCACTTGTTTGCATTAGCCCTACCCATAGCTGCCAAGTTCTCCCTTTTTTAAAGGGAAATGCCCTTATGCTGAATAGGCTTCCTCGCGAGAAAAGGGAAAACTTGGCAGCTATGGGGCCCTACCTAGCACTGGGATGTGTCCTCTAGAACAAGGGTGGCCAACTCCCAAGAGACTCTGATCTACTCACAGAGTTAAAAACTGGGAGTGATCTACCCCCTTTTGGGGGATTCAGGTCAAAGCTGTTGAGTTTTTTTAAGGAAGGGAAGCCCTGTTTTTGGGGGGTTTAGGTCAAACTTGTTGAGCTTCTTTTAGGAGGGAGGGAGGCCCATTTTTGTTTAGGGCTTCAGGTCATAGTTCAGCTTCATTTAGGGAGGAGGAAAATTTTGGGTGAGCTTTTTTTAGGGGTGCCAATGATCTAGCAGTGATCTACCACAGACATCCAGTGATCTACTGGTAGATCACAATCTACCTATTGGACGTGCCTGCTCTAGAAGGTTAGCTGCAAGGGAATGCCTCCCTCAGGCTAAAAAGGATTCCCCCCCTTGTTGTAAAACAGTCAAAATTTTGGACTCTAAGCTGCAGACATAAAGAAATCATTGATCATCATAATCAAGAAACCAGACACGCAATAAGAATCAGGGAGCCTCGCTTGATAAAAGAATTCATAATCAGGGGGAAAACAGCAGCTGTTAAAAACATCCAGGTAATCCTGTGGGGAACACACCAAGTTTTCCCTTGTCAATGAAAGGTAAACAGGGTAAGGGTCAAATAAAGACCAAGTGTTCCATTGTGTATAGGTGCCACCACTCCATAGCTCCATCTCCTCACAGCTCTCATCCCTGAAAAGGAAGGGGGAATAGCAAGATGCAGATCTAGTTTGGAGGGGAAATGGCCCACATCCCATAGGCTAAAGGCTTGTTCGTCATCATGCATGAAGCATCTAGTGTTTTGCAGTTTACCTCTTGCATTTAAATTTGTACAGGACAATCATTTGCCATTTATACTTTTCCCTCAGGGAGAAAAATGGGATAAAGCACTGCGTGTGTGCATTCAAAACATTTTTTTGGCTACCTTTCTAAACAAATTCCAAAATCCACAGTAGGGCAACGCCTTTATTAGGCGAACCAAAGTGTCACAAAGAAGCATGCAAGCTTTTTGAGTTCTGCAGAACTCTTCGTCAAACTAGATGGTGAACAAAGCAATGGAGGGAGGAGGGGAGCAAAAAAAATGTGCAGGGTTCAAGGTTGAAGCCATGCAGTTTGCATCAGACCACAGTTATAAAGCACAACACTGAAAGATACAGTATTGTTTAAACTTTTTAAAATTACAAAATTCAGTGATAAGCAACATCTTAAAATATAAAACAGCCAGCAAAAACAAATGATCAAAACCCCAATGAAGCCGTTATAAAACAGTAAATCAACAGATCTGTAGCATATTGAATAAAATAAGACCACACCAGTTAAAAACCACTTGGATCAGCAGTAGATTATTGTAATAGGTCTCTTTCTGCTTCTTTAAAAGTATGCAAGGTCGTATGCTACAGAGATGAAGGGTTCTGTGTAACTTAAAAGCTTGCATGTTGTTATGCTAACAGGTTAGGATATCACTTTCCATATTTTGTCTCTTATTCTGCAAGACCAGTATGGCAGCAACTGCCTATGCTTTACAAAGGCTTCCCTCTCATTCCCTGCTGTCCACCCCTCCCATTCCCTGCCATCTGAAGTTACCTTTGTTCATCACATTCAGTCCCCTTTAATCTCCTTCACCTTCCTCTGTATCTGAAGCCTCCTGTCTCTGCCTCTCATTTATCCAAGATTGCCTCAACTGCCCTTTTGTTCAGCAGCTCTGGCTTTCCTTTCACACCTCCTGTATCTGTCAGCAGATGGTGGAGGCCTGTGAACCTTTGGGCTTGCAGTAATCCATCTTCCCATTGTCCTATCCCATGAGAATACCTTTGGTCATTCATGCTCAAATTCCTATTTCTCCTCTCCTTCGGTTCTCCTTTTCAGCCTCACCTGTGGTGACTTTCTATCAGCTGTACATGTAGTAGCTAATTCTCATTGGGGTTGGAATTATTTTTATTTATTTATTTTTATCATTTTATTTATAACATAGTCCACAACAACTCATACCTACCTACCTACCTACCTACCTACCTACCTACATACATACATACATACATACCCACCACCACTGACAATTTAATTATCAAAATTAAACTCCTATCCCCTTACACACAAAAAACATATCATTAAAAGACTTCCTTTATCCTGTAAATGACCTCCTTATTTACTTCTTGTATACTGCTTCTTTGATATGTGATTATTACAATTTTTCCTAATTATGACTTTAAAAACCGCAAAGTCTCTTATAGAAATTAATCAAAACAAGTCCAGGCGTATATTTTGGGGCACCGCTTGGTAAAGTATTCTCTGCATTTCCCCCTTCTTTTTGGAATTCTTGTCTACGTTGTCCCCTAAGTGTCTCTGTTAATCTGGCCAATTCAGTATAATCTATTAATTCATCCTGCCATTCCTTTTTTGTTGGCACAAATTCTTTTTCCCAATTTCTGGCAGTTAAGGTCCTCGCCACGCCTGTGGCATACGGGAATATTTTCCGATCCTATTTTGCTCTACCTGTGTCTGTTATTCCTAATAGGAAAGCTTCTGTATTTTTCACAAAGTTATATTCAAACTTCTTTTTTAAATTCATCATATACTATATCCCAGGTTTATTACAATGCTTTTTCAGGATGCCTTCGTGTGTATGTATCAGGGCATCTTACTTAGCAGCCTTTATTTCACGCCTTTGTATGCATAGAAGTGCTTTGGTTTCCTCTGCATCCCAGCACAGGAGCTTGCCAAGAGAGGCATCCCAGAGCTTTGATGCATGCACTCATATCAGGCAGGCATGTGGCTGTTGCCATTTTCTGACCACTTCCTTGCACATTCCCCCCCCCTTCCCACATCACCACATCAAGTGAAATAATGTCAGCAGCAATTGTCATAACATTTTGTTGATCAGGCTTGAGGAGCTCTTCACCAGAGGCACAACTGTTTCCTGCCTCAACTGCTTAACTTGATTAATTAATTTGTACTAAGACAGAGCTTGCTAGGGTTTAGCCCCAGAAACTGTTGTCAGTGTCATGGCTCAACTCCAGGGCATTTGAAGAAATAATAAAGAATAAAGGGCCTTTGATGATGAATACTTGTGCCAAAATAGATTTCTTAGTCTTTAAGGTGCTACAGGACTTTGTCACACAGCAGCACAGAATTTATCTCCCTTGTGCTTGTGAGGGCCGCCTTATCACCGAGTAAACAAACCCTTCTGCACCCAACTGACATTAATCGGGAGGCCCTTGTAATCTGTTTTAACTGTTTTTAATATTGCCTAATGATGTAAGGCACACTGGGGCATCATGATGACGGCTGGTGAAGGCCAGCAAGAAATCTAGCAAATAATAATCAGAGTGATTTCCTAGAAGACATCATTGCCAACACCATCATCTTATATAATAATAATAATAATAATAATAATAATAATAATTTATTATTTATACCCCGCCCATCTGGCCGGGTTCCCCCAGCCACTCTGGGCGGCTTCCAACAAAACAGAAATTCTAAAATACAGAAATCCATCAAACATTAAAATACAGAAATCCATCAAACATTAAAATACAGAAATCCATCAAACATTAAAAGCTTCCCTAAACAGGGCTGCCTTGAGATGCCTTCTAAAGGTCTGGTAATTGTTGTTCTCTTTGACCTCTAGTGGGAGGGCATTCCACAGGGTGGGTGCCACTACCGAGAAGGCCCTCTGCCTGGTTCCCTTAAACCAAGCTCTGTGGTTAACCCTGTCAGGGTTACAGGAGCCCAGAGGTCATCAACCTTTTTGGACCAGTGGCCACATATTCAATTTTTAGAGAGTGCTGTAGGCACCAGTCACAAAAGGCCTGCCATGCAGGCATGGCAAAATAAAAAAGTAAAGTAACAGCCACCTCAAGCAACCTTGTACTTTATGAAGTCAGGTATGTTCTGCTGGCCCTGACTATGGCGATCACACAGTAGTGGCCACATAAAAAACCAGTTATGTTGTTGATATCTAATAAAAACAGGGAGCATTCCTCAGTACCAGGAAAATATAGTCGGGGGCACCTGCCCAGAGGCGCCAGTGAAACCTTGTGGGCACCAAGATGCCTTTGGGTGCTGAGTTGATGACCTCTGAACTAGACGTCACATATTATGCATATCATAAAACACCAGTGGGTTTTGTGCAGGTTTTTTAAAAACAAAAAGCAGCCCCAGGCATCTATTTGGATCGAAGGGGTTGGGCAGGAGCTGCTTAACACTTAACTCTGCCAGCCACATTTCTGCTCCAGATTGTTCCTCAACCACATTCCACCCCACATTTCCTTGGAAATGTTACTTGTCTTCTCAAGATTTTGGTCTTCCAAGGCTGATTTCCATTTTTTACAGCCACAAATTGCATATAATTGCATGTAGCATCTACTTTACCACTGGTAAAGGTAAAAGTAAAGGACCCCTGACAGTTAAGTCCAGTCCCAAACGACTCTGGGGTTGCAGCGCTCATCTTGCTTTACTGGCAGAGGGAGCCGGCATTTGTCTGCAGACAGTTTTTCTGGGTCATGTGGCTAGCATGACTAAGCCGCTTCTGGCGAAACCAGAACAGTGCACAGAAACGCTGTTTACCTTCCTGCAAGAGAAGGTATTTATCTACTTGCACTTTGACATGCTTTTGAACTGCTAGGTTTGCAGTAGCAGGGACCAAGCAATGGGAGCTCACCTCGTCATGGGGATTCGAACCGCCGACCTTCTGATCGGCAAACCCTAGGCTCAGTGGTTTAGACCACAGCAAAGGAATAGCTTTTGACAGCCATTGATGTTGTCAAGGTCCTATTGTTGGCTTTGGTTTTCTTTCGTTATTTTCCTCCCTGACAACTATATGACTATCCCAGCTGTGGCTTTCACTTGCCTCCCTGTATTTTCTCCGTGACCTTTCGGAAACCTATTTAGTGCCCTCCCCTATGGATGAAGGCTCTGTTCTCCCCTTCTCTCTCCCTGTGCCCTTTGTTCTGAGTGGCATTAGAAGGAGGAGGTGAGCCTTTGCTTCTCGAGAGCTTTGTCATCTCCTGCTGCTAGTGCCCCCAGGCCTCTGGTTCTGACATCAAAGGCATTTTGAGAGCAATGCTGACATCACATGCAGGAAGGAGCTCCACTGAAAACAGCAGGCACTCCTGAACCAGAAAGAAATGAGTTTAGGCAGATAAAACAAGAGGGATGTCCAACTGTTTGTTACTGGCTACCACTTTAAGTTTACTTACCAACAAGAATAAAAGGGGCATATAATTTAAGAATATGAGGACAAGGGAATCCACTCTCATTGTATTCCAGCAATTGAATAGGACGCAAGAATGATACAGTTGGCAAGAAGAAGCTCTAGGAGGAAAATTTGTATTGAGGGGAAATGTTTGCTGTTCATTAAAGAACCATAATATGAATCTGGCCTTCTTGATTGCCCCCAGTGTAGTAACTTTTTCAACCATTACAACTATGGCCTAGTTCATATTATGTCATGCTTCAGTTACATTACTGAACAGGAGTAAGTTCCAGGAGCAGCTTTCTATGTGAGCAGTGAATATTGAGACTTTGGGAAGTTTTGCAATACAGTAGTACCTCTACTTACGAATTTAATGCGTTCCAAACACACATTTGTAAGTAGAAAACATTTGTAAGTCGAATCCCATAGGAATGCATTGGGAGAAAAAATTCGTAAGTAGAAAAAATCCTATCTAAACCGCATCCAAGATGGCGGACGGAGCTCCATTCGTAAGTAGAAACATTCGTAAGTAGAGTTATTCATAAGTAGAGGTACCACTGTATTGTTTAATTTACATTTATACACATTGGGCATGGTAGATTAGCATACCCCAAAAAAAATTGGGAGAAAACTTTGGGGCATCCCACACCATCCCAATGACCCCGTTGCTTGCCGACTTGCCCTCTCCCTGCCGCCAACCCCTTGTAGGTTCCAAGACTTTACCCAAGGTTCTGTTTCCTTGGAATGAAGGACGGTGGAGCCTGTTTGTCCTTATGATACAGTATATGCTTTATTTACGCAGCATTGACACCCCAGAAAGGTCTTGCTTCTCCCATAGCCACAGCTATGGGAATCAAACAGGAATCCAGTATAGCTCTGTCTCTCCCAGATGCCCAGCCTGCCCTGCCGCTTCTCACTTCTAACTCTCACACATAACTTCCAACTCTGGCCTTTGTCTTTCTAACTACCAGGGCTTTTTCTCAGCTGAAAATTGCTTCCGGCACCTCTAAGGTGGGTGCCATTGCCATTATAAGAGAACGGTGGTGAGTTCCAGCACCTCTTTTTCTAAAAAAAAAAACACTGCTAACTATCATTTTTCATCTGGCACACAGCCACTTACTTTGTTCCTTAGAGGGCCTGGCTACTCCAGGAATTAAATTCATGCTGGATCCAGAAATTAGAATACACATATGGAACCCCTGCATATGTGTATGACCCCTGTTCCGCAGATTGTATACAAACACTAAGTTAAAAAACTGAAGAAGACCAAACCGAAACAGTATGATTACCTTGGATCACTGTCTCGCATGTTGTTATAGTTTACAAAGATAAAAACAGATATATTTCGCCCGTGGAATTGGTCGACGTGTTGCCTCTTTTTTTTGGTATTTTGACTCAAGTCTGCAACACAGGGGTTGTTTCATTTTTAAAAACCAAGGCAATCCCAGTCCTCAGGTTTGCATTATGAAAGTAGAAAATACTGTATAAAACAACTTTTACTGGTAAAGTTCTGCCTAACAGCAACTATTTCCAAGAACATTAAACCTGAAAAGCAACAGAAACCAGACAAACTTTAACAAGAAACTAATGACCTTCTATATGAATAAATAAAACAAAATAAAGGCAATTACACATTCAAGTTTTGTGCAATGCCTTTGTGTACAAAGAGGGAAAATCATAGTTCTACAAGCTCATCATGTCAGTAAATATTTTATACAATTAAGTTTCTCAAGGAATATTAAAATATGTGAACAGAAAATCTGAGAGAGAAATTGCCATTGTATCTTATTCATTGTGCCATCATTTGGCACTTGTTTGCTGTCAGTACCTCTGTTTCCCTGTCTACAGAAAATAATGGCACAATGTCCTTCATTTATTGTAGATGAATTTACCATAAATGAGGGAAGTCATAGAGAAATAGATAAAAAATGTCATATACACAGTTCATATGGGGGCTGCTAAACAGATATGGTAACCAAATAGGCAGATGCTTTAGAGTGATGGGCAGCACTGTGGACAGCTAGGTTCACAGATGCTATAGATGGGCCAATAGTTGCACTGGGTAGAGTAGTCCGCTAATGTGCTTGATGGACAGATGCCATAGACCAGTAGATAGAGCAACAGACATTTGCTGTAAAAGGCTTGGATGCTAAATGGACTGTAGTTATTAGTATTATTATTACTGCTGCTTTCAAGTTGGCCTCGTGCTCTTTCCATCATGTGGCATTCCCCTTGGAAAGACATGGAAGTTTTTAGCTACAACCATCCCAGGCAGCAGCTGCAGATCAAGCAATGCAGGTTCACTGCCCGCTGTCTGATGTTCATTTTGTTTGTGTTTGCAAGAGACATCAGGCTGCTAGCCAGCTCTTCCATGAGATCAGTTAACTCAGGGAGAAACAAGCTGGAGGTATTTTTTCCCCTGCCTTAAAGGAAAATCTCCCTCTCCTGGGTAACTGTCCTTAGACGCTTTTTCAAGCCTCCAATGAAATGCAAGCTATGTTTCTTTCTGCCGCTGCTGTGAACCTTTTATTGGCTTCAGAAATGCTGGGGTGACATTACTGAGGTTGCAACAACAAACCTAAAAGCAGGAATTGGACTTCTTCATCTCAGCGTTTGCTTGACCTGTACGTTCGTGGCGGGTGGCAAGCAGGCATTAGCTACGTGGTTGGGACTGTAAAACAATTTGAACTACTGCAGGAGTAGCTGAAGCTGCTGTTTTCCGAGGGCTGTTTGTTTGTTGTTCACTCAGTATTTATAGGCTCTTTTGTAACAAAAAGTTATCAGGTCACGGGATACTCTGGTTTCTCTTCAGATCGTAAAAAGCTATCAGGGCAACTTATGGAATAAAAACCAACATGTTACAAACAACAAGTTAAGGAGTATTATAATAAAATGTACAGAAAGGTCAATCCTCCAGGTACCATGAGTCCAAGCTATGAAGGGCCTTGAAGTGAAAAAGCAGGACTTTGAATCGGGCTCAGAAATGGAATGGGAACCAGTTAAGATGACAACGCATATTTGTAATGCTCTGGCCCTAACTGTTCCCCTGCAAAAAAAAAAAAAATCACTGCACCATCACTATTCTGGGGACATTGTTGCGAGGGCCTGGTTGCCTTATCAAGCATAAACAGTGGTACCTCTGGTTATGAACTTAATTCATTCCGGAGGTCCATTCTTAACCTGAAACTGTTCTTAATCTGAGGTACCACTTTAGCTAATGGGGCCTCCCGCTGTCGCCGCGCCACTGCCGCACGATTTCTGTTCTCATCCTGAGGTAAAGTTCTTAACTTGAGGTACTACTTCCGGGTTAGTGGAGTCTGTAACCTGAGGTGTTTGTAACCCAAGGTACCACTGTATACATTTTCCCACAAGGGGAAGGATTCCCTGAAAGGAAGCTACATTGTAAGGTAGTGTCCTTTCCCAAAGGCATTGTGAGATGAAATGGCTCTGGGTATCACTATAAGTGGCACCAATTACAGTGGTACAGTGGTACCTCGGTTTACAAACACAATTGGTTCCGGAAGTCTGTACTTAACCTGAAGCGTACTTAACCTGAAGCGAACTTTCCCATTGAAAGTAATGGAAAGTGGATTAATCCGTTCCAGACGGGTCTGTGGAGTACTTAAACTGAAAATACTCAAACCGAGGCGTACTTAAACCGAGGTATGACTGTACCTCGGTTTTCAAATGTAATCCGTTCCGGAAGACTGTTTGAGTTCCAAAACATTCGAAAACTGAAAACTCAATAGCCAGCAGCTAGGCCTCAGGATCTTGCACTCAGTGGAAGCCATGTGGCATGTTTGACTTCTGAGGCATGTTCGAAAACCGAAGCTTCTACTTCCGGGTTTACAGTGTTTGAAACCTGAAATGTTTGTCAACATAGATGTTTGAAAACCGAGGTACCACTGTATTTCCTACAACAGGAAAATCTGTTCTAAAAAGGGAACTGAGTGAAAGATAAAACTCTGCTACCAAAATCCCTTAAGCATGACTAGAAAGCCCTCTTTAGCCATAGATGTGGTGGAATCTTCTGAAAATCCCGATGTGTAATTTATCTACACAGATTTTTTTTCCCCTAATTCCGTATCTCACCTTCATCTTATCAGCCAACTTTTTTTCTCTGGTTCTGCTAAGACCACGAACAATTACTCCATATTATACGCCAGTGTTTCTCAACCTTTTTTGGGCCACGGCACACTTGTTCCGTGAAAAAAATCACGAGGCACACCACCATTAAAAAAGTTAAAAAAATTAACTCTGTGCCGCCCTATATTATAATTATGACTGTAAGAAACACTTGCCAAATATTGCTTTCTGGCGGGTCAGCGTTGAGCATTGGCGGCCGCCAGGCTCGTTTGCACTGAGCTCTGGGAAAGAGGAGGAGAAATATTGCTTTCCGACGGGTCAGTGCTATGTATTGGCGGCCGCCAGGCATGTGACAATGCAAATCGCCCTTCCAGTCACCGCACGTCGCGGCACACCAGCCAGCGTCTCGCGGCACACTAGTGTGCCGCGGAACAGTGGTTGAGAAACGCTGTTATACGCATATGTACTCCAGGTTTCCTAAAATAACCAGCACATAAACATATTACAATGCAAATAATGATAACCATATAACCAGCACATAAACATATTACAATGCAAATAACAATATAAAAATAATATGTATCATAATCATACAGTTGAGTCCTCTGATCCAACCACTTGCAATGCAGGAATCTTTTTGCCCAATGTGGGGCTCAAACCCACGACTTTGAGATGAAGAGTCTCATGCTCTTAATGACTGTGCTATCTTGCTGTGGGTAAAATTATGCTGCAGAAATATAGTATAGCATGAAACCCGACCCTTTTATATATATTATGCATATAATACACACTTATTGCATATAATTTTGCATAAACACAGTTGGGGTGTTGTCGTTTTTTTAAAAAAAAACAACACCTGACAATGCATGAACAATTGAGACATAGGCAGGATCTCAATATAAGAGGTGTTCTGATGTCAACAAAGGTTGATCGGTTTGGAACCAATGAATTATGAGTATAGATTTGTTTAAAATGGGCTCATCCTCCACCCCTGCCTGTGTGCCAAGTATGTTTCCAGTCCCCTGTGAGCTTTGTTCCTCCAACACTGTGACCCCCAGACACCTGAGATATTCCTTTTGTCTTCAGCACCTTAACCCATTCTCCCTCGCTGCCCCAATGCCTGGAAATCCTGCGCAGAACACCTCATGGTTCCATCTTATTTTCTTCAAATTCCTCCTCGGATCCCAAAGGGATCCTTACCTCAAGCTGAAATAGAACCCAATTGTGTAAAATTGAATTTGCCCCCCACTCCTCCTTTGCTTATCTCAAATCTCATTTCTCTCATTTGTTTGTTATCTGAATCTCTCCCCTCCACACCACTGCTGAAAGTTAGATTTTGAGTTCCTCATGGCAGAAATCTATTTTTCTCACTTTTAGGTATGAATGGTGACACACACACACACACACACACACACACACACACACACACACACACAAACAAACAAACAAACAAACACAATTCTTCACTTTCCACTTATTTGTGAAGGATAGGAAATCCATCTCCGCATCTTTTTCTGGCCCTTTAATATACACAATACATATCTCTTAGATCCAGTTGTAACAGCATGCAATGTGGTTTTTACCAGCAAGCTCTGAGATCTGAAACAGGAGGCTGATTTGGCCACAATCCAATCCATACTTTAGACTAATTAAAAACAATGAGATTATGCACAACTTGCTTGATTGTGGGGCCCGTAGCTGGTGTGCTGAAATTGATGGGATACACAAGAAGGTTTGTTGATGAGTTAAGAGGTGCCATGCTAAAATGCACTTCTAAAGTTCTTTGTGTCATGCCTTTCTTGTCTCTCTTTTTTTTAAAGGATATTATTTTGAAATTCCCTCCATTGGGGCCATCCGAATCAACACACAGGTAAGGAAACGAAACACAGTTTGTCCAAACATATAGTTTAAAGTACCTTTACTAGCATCTGACCTGACCTTTTGCATAGCATAGGGCAAATAATGTAATCAAGATTATTACTTCTGATTAGGTTGGGATGTACATTATATGCCCATTTCTCAAGACTGCATTCGCTATAGAGCCTGTAATGGCCAATAATACCCAACTACCGTCTTGCTAAACAACTGCTCTAGCTCTGAAGAAGTGTGCATGCACACGAAAGCTCATACCAAAATATAAACTTAGTTGGTCTTTAAGGTGCTACTGAAGGAATTTTTTTTATTTTGCTTCGACTCAGACCAACACGGCTACCTACCTGTAACTAGAACTGCTCTAGCTGTTAGGCAAAACCCAGTTTCTACTCCTTGGGTATTTTGAAGGAATTGCAGAACATGAGGGGGATAAGAGCGGAGGAGAGAAAATTGTGTGCCTTTTCAAACCTGGCTCTTGAGAAAAAGCGAAAAATGTTGCTTACAGCCTCAGACCTTCTCTTAGGAGACATTTTCATGTCCCTCTCGAATCGGCTCAACATTCCACTTGATGCAGTTCTGAGTTCAGCATCCAACAAAAACTCAAGTGCTGACACTGCACCCTCACATGGTCCCTAGGAGCCTCCGCCAAGGGAGGGTGTCAGCCTAGTTATCAGTGTGCATTCTGCCAAATATGTGACTGGCTTTATTCTATCAAACCGGGGGGGGGGGGATATTGCCTTATCAAAATAAAGAGATGTCTTTCAGCCAGTCAGGAATCATTGGCCCATGTAGCAGCACCCTTGGGGTCTCCGGGAGACGCCTTTCCTAGCTCTGCTACCAGGAATCTTTTAACTGGAGAGGCTGCAGAAGACTGAACCTGGGATTTTGTCCATTCACACCATCTTTGCTCTCCCACTGAGCTGGAGCCTCTTCCAGTGCACTGCCCCTGCTTCCAGATTAGCCTAAGATCACCAAGTTAATAAAACAACGAGCTGCTGAACATAAATTCTACTAACCCGCAAGCCCCTGTTATTCCAGCACTGGGTCCTCCGGGCTCACAAAGCCTTATGTTACTTACCCCACACTGCTGTGTGTTGGCACAGCCCCCTGTTACTTCGGTCTTAGAAACACGGCCTCCTCACACAAAGCTCTGCTAATATCATAACTTGTGAGGCCCCCTGCTGTCACCTCGCAGCCTCATCCATGGAGAAAACTCTCGCATCCTTGTTATATGGACTTGTATTTATGTGGCTAATTATTAAAACTTCGTGCTTGAATCAGCACGCAGAGGAGCAAACCAAACTGCCCGATCTATCAAGCTATTAGAGTCGACATGCGGCGTGTGAGAGAGGGAGCTTGGGATGAGTTATTAGTGCCCTGGAAATGGGGTGACGAGGCAAAGCTAATAGCTTTCCATTCAAATGATGCCTAAATCTTCAGGCCAAAAGCCAAGGGGAAAATGGGGAGTAGGGTGGGGTGGAGAGAGGCAGAGACAGGAAGCGGGGAAAGATTGAGAAAAGGGAAATGCTTTTCCCTTTTTTTCCCCTCAGCTTGACACTAGCTAACTGTAGGTAGGCTGGATGCTTGGCTATAGTAGCTCTAGAAGCTGTTGCTTTCGGCACTAAAAACCGTGGGCATACCGTATTAGCCCCACTGACAGACACTGTATGCTTATTTTTCCAGCCATTAGATTCTTGGCAACGGATGCATGCAGCATTCTAATAAAAGTCAGCAAAAGCAGACAAATGAGTAAATAAGTGTTAAGTTGTGACAATCTCCTATCCCAGGAAGCAGGAATTTATTTATTTAATTTGTGCCCCACCCTTCCTCCCAAATGAGCCCAGAGCAGTAAACATATCCACATTTATTTATTTTTTGTAAATACAAAACATTCTAAAACAGTTTAAGAATTCTAAAAGTAGTTGCAGTTAAAAACATTTAAAAACAGAACAGAAAGCAGAACACTTCCTTTCTACATACCCGATCGTAATGTAAGACATTTTTGCAGGAGTGAGGTGAAGGGCACCCAGGGCATAATTTCTGCATACTAGACCCAATCCAAACTAGGATAAGGGATTGTGGAGAAAGTTAATTTGGTTTGCATTGTAATGCAATCCTACATAATTTGCACAATATGCAAACTGAAATGCTGGTATCCCTCAAAAATTTCACTTCCCTGCAGTTCTCCAACCTCAAAATATATGCAAAAAATTGTATTTTAAGGGAAGAGTGGCCAAAATACATTTTTAGGGAAAATAACATACAAAAATACATTATATTAGAGGAAATTGCATTAGTCAAAATTGACTACAAATATGTGCATATTAGGAGAAATACACACTAAAATATGGATGAAAATTGTAAGGGGTTTTTTTTAATGACAAACTGAATTTAGGAATGGAAAAATGAGAAACTACAAGCAAACATTATGTACTTATTTGTACATCCTGAACTGGCTTAGGACAGTCACTAGGGTGCTCCTCTCTTTCATTTTTCCAAAGCAAGACTAAGGCATCACGCTGCTCTGGCTTCAATTCAGTGAAGAGTGTGGTGGTGGTGGGAAATTACCCTATAAATTAATAAGGAACTCGTTCTCCGAGTGTGGGTTCTTATGTAGCCAAAATAGAACCATCCACACATAAGCGGGAGAGATGTGATGAACAGGCTTGGGGGAACTTCCGTGTTCACAAAGTACAAATATACTTGAATAAAGAAAACCAAGGCCAGGGAGGTGTGGGGGAAGACTCATAGCAGCCCACTGAAGACTGAGCATGTTCAGCAGGCATGGGATGCTGGCTGCTGGTTTAGAATTTCAAATCCCTGGTGTTCACTGGGAATTGTATCACTGTGAAGGGGAAACTACAGTTCCCAGGATTCTGTTGGAGGGGAGGAAGAGTCCCCTAGCCTTCCAACCAAAGCTGTAAAGGTAAAGGGACCCCTGACCATTAGGTCCAGTCGCGGACGACTCTGGGGTTGCGGCGCTCATCTCACTTTATTGGTCGAGGGAGCCAGCATACAGCTTCCAGGTCATGTGGCCAGCATGACTAAGCTGCTTCTGGCAAATCAGAGCAGCGCACGGAAACGCTGTTTACCTTCCCGCCGGAGCTGTACCTATTTATCTACTTGCACTTTGACATGCTTTCTAACTGCTAGGTTGGCAGGAGCTGGGACCGAGCAACGGGAGCTCACCCCGTCACGGGGATTCAAACCGCGGACCTTCAGATCGGCAAGCCCTAGGCTCTGTGGTTTAACTCACAGCGCCACCCACGTCCCAACCAAGACTGTAGCGAGGATTAAAGGACTGAGCTCACTGGAGAAAAATTTAGATGCAGATTAAACAAATAAATCCAACAGAAAATTTGAGGAGGAGTGCTGGGCTCGCCTCAATTTGTTCCCCAGGGGGCAGACCCAAGCAAGGCCCATTGGCTGGTTGAGCCCGCCCCCAGGGGAATCCCCGAACCCAAGCTGGCTTGCCATAGGCCCATCTGCAGCCAGGCCTCCCCAGCTGACTGCCCAATCACTGACCAGGCCTGTGGCCAGACCGCAGTGCCGCCTGACCATTTAAGGTAAGCAGATTTAGATGCAGATTAAACAGATAAATCAGTATCGTAAAGTATTTAAAGATTGTTTTTTAAAATGTGTGGTGGTGAGAAAACCTCTGGCAGAGATTGGCTGAGCTGCTATAATGCTTAGGAAGGAGGAGCAGAAGCAGAAGGTACGGTACTTGCAAAGGGGGAAATGTCTGTGTCTCATGAAGCAGCAGATTAAGGGAAGGTGGGATTGGAAAATAAAGCAGAGGGGAAGAAATGGCTAAGCAAATCCGAGGAAAGAGGAGGAGGAGGATTCTGAGACAGGAAGGGTGGGCTGGTGGGAAAGATGTGCAAGGCCAGGAACTTCAGCAGCAAGGAGAGCAGAAATGCACCTAGACTGATTTGAAATGCCCAACCAGATCTTTGGCTGCAGGGCTCCAGCAAATCTAAAGTGCCAGAAAGTGTAGATACTGCATATGAAGGACTCCAAAAGGGAATGAAGATGGGTAGTATTTTTTGTGGGCATCGCTCATTGTGTGTACTTTTGGTTCGAGCAAAGTGAAAAGGGAGTGTGTGATTCAGTTTTGAGAAGTGAGAAGTCGGTGGGCAGATAGTGTTGCCCTGTGATGGTGTGATAGTGTTTTGGTGCTTTCGAATTGTACGGCTGTTTTCACACTGAGCATTTACTGTGAAGTAGCCTTGCTTTGTTTACTCACTTTTTATGGAGCAACTGCATGGCATCATGAACAAAGCACCCTGCTCTTAATGGGGTTTTTTCAGAGCTAAGAAAATCCCAATTTTTTTTCACCTTCATGGAACAGCTACATAATTTCCCCAGATGTAGAATAAATCAGGCAGCTGTTCAGTACATTTTGGGTCTGGTTATGTCCTGTATTAATTGCTCTTGCTATTCTCTGTGGTTCATCTCTCCTTTCTAGAAATCAACTCTGTCTCTATAAACTTTGCATCCCCCGCCCCCGCCCCCAGCCGCCAAACAATGCTTTTATTTCACACAAGCACACAATATGGTCCTTCTAAAAATTATCCCCAACATTTATGACTGGGGAAAGAAGGGCTGCCCACTTGGCTGCAGAATGCTACGGTATTTGAATTACAGAAGTCTGGAAGCAGAGTCGTTGCTATTCCTCTGGAAGCTCAGAGCAAAACAGCAATGCTTGGCCGCTGCTAAATCATCCGTGTCTGGAAGCAGCATATGATTCCTGATGTGGCTAGAGTATAAATGAAGAGGGAACTGAGGAGCTGAAATCAAGACATGAGCATTGCTATGGAGAACAGAAAAGAAGGGAGTGGGGGGGGGGGTCGGTCATCCTGGTCCAGTATGGGTCCTCCCAATGGACCATTCTCTTCCTTTTCCTCTGCAATGATGCCTGAAGCTTATCTGAATCATTCAGATCTTCTTTCTCTTGTTGTTCTTTCACACTAATCACAGGCTTGAAAGCCCTATGCAAGCAGGCTTTGTCCATCTCATGCTTTTACCCAATCCCACACTGGAGTTGGATGCTGAGGAGCCTCTGGCCTGGAAGCACCCTGGGAAGGTGCGCTTTTGCGTGGCTAAGCAGGATCCCGTGCAGCTTAGTAGTATCGTATTTAGCATGTCCCCTCCCCACGCCCCCTTAGGGAACCATAAAGGTTAATAGCTCATTACTGAATATTTATTTCTAGTGACGTGAGTCAGGATTTTGACAGGAGCTTCCCCTCTGGGTTGCTGATTCATTTTTCACTCCGTATTGCGCAGAGCACAGAACAGTGTGCCAGTGCCATCTGGTGGGATTCTCCCAACACTGTAGGAGCCCATTATCTCTCAAAAGTCCCTGGTGTCACCTTGAGAATCTTACCTGACTATTTTTTTATATGTGACACGCAATCACATCTATCTTTCCCCCGTGGGTTATTTGTGTCTGTGTGTGCATGATTGTTTTCCTTTGTATGGAGGCTGCAGATTTAAGCAAAGGGACAGCAAAGAGAGATGTTTCTTAACTTTTTCCCCTTTAGCTGTTTTTCCCATTCAAAATCTCCCCACTGCCTCCCCACACACACACACACACACACTTGCTGAGAGAAACCAGCTGGAGGAGAAAGGGTTGTCTGCAATCCCTTCCACCCCCATGCCAGTTTCTTAGGTTAAAAACAGAAGGAAAATATACATTCCAGTGAGATCTCTCTCAGCCTTCAGTTCATGAAAAACAGGAGCTCATTTTAAAATGATCTTAGGTCTTCGTCTCCACCCTGTGGGTCCATAGGTGGTTGATGAGAGGGGCAGCTTTAGTGTTGTTGTTGTTGTTGCTGTTGCTGTTGCTGATGATGCTGCAGCTAAGCTGGTGCCAAACATATTGCTCTGCTTTCCTTTGGACCACATCAGTAAGGCCGAGAAGGGGATCTTGTCAGGTGAGGGCAGCTCAGGACCAGGGCCGTCTTAGGCACCTTTGGCGCCCTGGTGCCGTGGTGCGGCGGATCCCGCCGCCCGCCCCCCGCCGCCCCGTTTCCCAGCGCAACGGGCGGGCTGGCGGGCTCAGCGCAACGGGTGGGGTGGTGGGCTCAGCGCACTGCGCTTAGTGCTGTGCGGCGGAGCGGGCAGGCGGGAGCAGCTGTGTGGCGCCCCCCCCTGGCGGGCTGGCACCATGGCGCCCTGCGCCACCCAGCCTAGCCATAGAGCCGGCACTGCTCAGGACCTCCATGCACATATTGCCGGCTCAATCTGCTGGAGCCTATATTCACATGCTGGGGAAGTCCCTAACTCACTGAGGGTTTGAGACCCATTGGCTACTCTCACCTGGTTTAGCCGGCCAGTCAAAGCCATTCCGAAGGTGTGGCAACCCACATGCTGACAGCTTCCAGGAACCATAGGGGAGAGCTGAGCACAGGGTGGGGACCAAAGGTGGACAAGCTACCCCAGAAGGAGCACGGTGTATGCAGCGGTTTGACTTCACCCCTGGAGGCACACTCCATTGTCTCTCAAAAACAGACAGACACCAGCAACAACATCTCTGATTGCAACGGCACATCATTGCATGCTGTTGCTCGCAGAGCCATCTCCACTTCCACTCTCAATACATGTGGCTGCAGTAGTTCATTCTGGCTTCTCAACGCAGCTAGTGCCAGTTTAAAAAGAAAGAAGCAAAAGCAGTCCAAAATCATGGAATTCAGTGGAAGTGGATTTCGAAGCAGACCGTATCCCAAATTGCATGCTAACCTGGGAGGTGCTGACCAGATGATTCCCCTTAGAGATTCAGGCCCACCAAATTAAACAAGCATTCCAGGCTGCCTCTACTAAAAAGTGATGCTTTAAGTCAGTAGTTTCCAATTAGCTAAATAATGTGGACCACCCCTGTTTTTCAAAAGCCAAGCCCTGGACCCCCTACCTTTGAAGATTTTGATATCTCTCTGGTATTTTTTGTTATGTGAATGGTGCCACAGACTCTCCCCCGCCCCCAGGTGGGTTATGTGGACCCCACCCCCCGGAGGTCCGCAGACCATCAATTTGGAACCGCTGCTTTAAGTGATGTCTTATTGCATGAAAACTCTTTCTGAACTGGTGTTTCATCTGTGACAGCTGCTTTACACATGCAAGTCATTATGTGATGTTGCAGTTGTCCAGTGATGAAGAGGGTATGAAATTACCCTTTTGCAATAGGTGGGTATCAGGTTTCTCACTCTCTCTATAGCTAGTACTGCTGTTCATAACAGCGTTGGGGAATAAATGGTGTCTGTTTTTATCTTGACAGATAGTAGTAGTGCAACAATCAATATGTTTAGAAGGCAGCTGTCAGTCTTGATATGGATTCTCGTACGGGTGGATACAGCGTGTCAGTTGTAAGCACCTGCATGAAGGTTTACGATCCCCTAAATGTCTGGGCAGCCATGCATCTTAGCATGTTATTTATATGAGTGCCCACCTATTATTAAAATCATAGAGTTGGAAGGGACCCCAGGGGTCATCTAGTCCAACCCCCTGCAATGCAGGGATCTCAAGTAAAGCAGCCATGACAGATGGACATCCAACCTCTGCTTAAAAACCTCCAAGGAAGGAGAGTCCACAACCTCCCAAGTGCCTTCAGTATTGGAAGCCCATTTTTGGACAAGTCCAATTGCCAGGGAGGGGGCAGATTCTCATTAGAATTGTGTGCAGTTCTCACAAGAATCCTCCATGCAGTGGGACAAGGAAGGGAGGGCTTGTGCAGCACCTAGGAGAGGGCCAGGGATGAGGAGAGGCAGATCGGCTGAATGGAAAGATCCTGCAGGACACCCATTCCTCCCTCGCTGTCAACATGTATGTAAATATGTTTGCTCCTCTATGAATACTGATATACCCATGCAGATGAGTGTGCAAATTAAATGATAACGATGGTGTACATATGCCTGGACATAGGCATGCATGCACACACAAACATTGTTCTGTGTGTGTCCATCGCTGACTTTAGGCACTCATTTGTGCAGAGACCCCCATCATCATCACTCCTAAATCAGCTAAGTAAATGTCCTTTTCTCTCAATTAAGCTTCAAATCACCAAGGCCATCGTGCAGCTTTGAAACGCCACCACCCTCACTTCTTTTCCTGGCTGCACACTGCTCTGTTTAAAGATGAAAGCATCTTTGGAAGGAGAAGAAAAAAGTGTGGGGAGCTGCAGGGCATAGCAGATAATTATGTGTACAGTTGGAGCTTGTTCTAATGAAGCCTTCATCCTGCGTAGAACATCTGCTGTCCCCCACAGAGAGCACCACCTAGAGACCTGTGAGAGACTGCACATCAGGCCAACATGCGCACTCCCCCTTGGCTTGCTTCTAAAGCTCTGGTGGGAATTGCCAGCAAATTGACCAGCTGATTCCTCTTTGTGCTTTGTGGCATGCTGCCCTCTTTCATTCAGCAGCATCCTTAAGTACCTATTCATCTCTTTGTAGGGCCAGGCAGCCTGTTTGAAACCTTCTCCGACAAAATGTGGAGGAACAGAACCTGTGATTCTTCAAAACGAACCACAGTTAGAAATTCAGTGCCAAGCTCACCCCACCCCAAATACACACACACACACACACACGTTTTTAAAAATAAATGTAGATGGCAACTTGCAGCAGGAAAAGTATGGTTTGGGTTTTTTATTTTAAAAATCTGGATATTTAGGGAAATGGATGGCTACCAAAATACTTGTTTCCCCCGGCCCAGAGGCTTAAGCTTTTTGCAAATATGGTTTCAGCCAGTTGTAGATACATTACATCTCATTTGCACACCAACCTGAAAGCCTCTGTAAATCCAACCTTTAAGACATAACAGATTTAAAGAAAGGCAGGAGAAGTTTTAGATAGGAGTAGGGGTGGGTGAATATGCCCTTTTTAGCTTCTCTCTGTTTCTCATTTTTTCAGTTTTAAGTTCAGTTCTCCATATTTCTGCATATCATTTTGCAATTAAAAAAACCTCCTGAAAATTCACTTTCAGTGTGATTTTCTCCTAATGTACACATTTCATACTCAATTTTGCCTAGGGCACACATTTTTGCAAAGCAATTCCCCCTAATGTAGCATTGTGTATATGTTATTTCCACTAATATATACCGTACATTTATGTGCACGTTTTACACAAGTAAATATATTTTTGTGCACATTGCTTGGCTGATGAACTGCATTGCAAAATTTGGAAATGTTCAAATTTCAAATGGCTCCTGCGTTTTGGTCCACATCTTGTTTCAGAAAGTGCAAGTTAGGTAAGTGAATATTTAAATGCAAACTGAATTGACTTTTCTTCACCATCACTAGATAAAAGTTCAAGCGAGCTGCATTATAAACCCCAAAGTACAGTGGCTAACACTAAAATGAGTTAGTTTATGAGAGAAACTAACCAGCTGAACAAAGGGCCCTAGGAAAGCATGGAGGTGGTCCTGTTCTGTTAACAATCTTATGAACATGCAGTCCAGGTGCTTGTATCCTGCTCATTCCATTTCCCACAAAGGCAGAGCAATTCTAATCCTGCTTGGGGAGCAATGGGGCAGAGTGAAGTGGCAGCTTCATTGCTGCAACAAAGTGCTGCCACTCATGCCAGGCAAGGCAGAAGGTGAGGACACACACACACACACCCTGTGCCAAAATGCCCCATTTAAAAGATTTCCACTGGCTACTGCCCACAGGAGAACTTCTGCAGGTAACACAAACCTTGGGGTCTCAAATTTCAGCAGTGCCCTGGTGCAATGCCCAAATCCCCCCCTTCTTGCACTCCAATCTAAATCAAGATTTCAGCATCCTCTGCAGCATCCCTGAAGCTTGGTGCCCAGTGCGACAGATCCAGTTGTGCTCCCCTAAATCTGCCTCTGTTCCCAGCCATCAGGTTGAAGCTCAGGGCCTCCAGTTCAGCTGAGCCTCCTCCTTCCGAAATGGTGCTCCCCAGAAGTCAGCAGAGAGTTGACTACTTGCCAGCCCAACGCCCCACCCCCCCACCCGCCAACAATATCGGGGATTAGTATTGCGCTGACACTCTCATTTCATTGGCAACAAAACACTAAGTTCATAGGAGCTTAATTCGGTTTCATACAAAGCTGCCGTAGTCATGTATTGCATTTAAGCCAATCTCAATGCGGTTTAAATGCTGGGCAGTGCAGTCCTGTGCACATCTGATAAAAAGTCAGTCCCACTGTATGCTCAACACGGCTTACAACAACTGCTTAAAGAACTAAGGATCTCTAATAATAATTTCACAGCACTCCTAGTAAAATAAATATTTCATAGTTTTCTGAGGTAAATTATGGTGGATACAAATACAGTGGTACCTCTACTTACGAATTTAATGCGTTCCGAACGCACATTTGTAAGTCAAAAAAAATTGTAAGTCGAATCCCATAGGAATGCATTGGGAGAAAAAATTCGTAAGTAGAAGCAACCCTATCTAAAAATTCGTAAGTAGAAAAAATCCTATCTAAATCGCATCCAAGATGGCGGACGGAGCTCTATTTGTAAGTAGAAACATTCGTAAGTAGAGTTATTCGCAAGTAGAGGTTCCACTGTAGTTGGATATCTGTCTACAGGCATGTCCAACTCCCAAGAGACTGTGATCTACTCCCACTATTAAAAACAACAACCTGGCAGTGATCTACCCATTGGATTGAGCAAAGTTGTTGAGCTTTTTGGGGGGAGCAAAAGCTGTTGAGCTTTTTTGGGAGAGGAATACCCAAAGTAGATTGCAATCGACCTGTTGGACATGCCTGGTCTACAATTATAATGCGGATATACGGTATATCCTTAATCATAGGTGTTTTCAATGCTTAATTTATTTAAAAACAAATGAGGTGCCAGTAATTAGATCTTGATAAATGTCCTGTGGGTGCCAGCACAAAATGTCTGCCATGGGCAGTAAAATAAAAGAGGTGACAATACTCGATACCAGTGAGTACTGTCACAAAAAAGCACTGGGTGTAGCCATTAACTGGTAAAGCACAGATTATTCACTGATAAAAGAAAAGGCGTCAGTGCTAATTTATATGAGCAGACAATCTGGCAGGAGCGGTAAATAGTTTTACACAGCCTTAGAAAATATCTCTTGGCTACTGTCACCCAGCCAATTGTGACGATTTTATTGTACAATATTAGTTGCTTAATTCTTACCACCTTTAACACCTATTAGAGCAGATTCGCTCAAAGACATACCACAGCAGAAACAAACATTGAGGGCATTTAATCATCCTGTCTCTCAGCGGAGCCTTATATTAGCAAGAAGCCATTTGTGTTTCTTTCATTGGTGCACAAACGAGACAACAAGTATGCCCATCAAATAATCACACTTAACTGGACTCTCAGCTGCCTTAAGTTTCTAGTCCAATTATGGGAGCCTATGATTAAACTGCCTGTCATCAAAAACGTCAGATTTCATCTGCCTGAGGTCTCCGAGAGAAGCAGATCAGGCAGAGTAATGGAGCCATTTATATCCCAGATCTGAAGCATTTGCTACAACATAGAAATTAGTGTAGTAAAGCCAGGCTGCCATGAAGCAGTGCCAGATGTTAAGTTATTGGCCTCATTTGTGCCTACGATTAAGTATGGTTTTTAAGAGCTGTATGCATCTACTTGTCCGTCTGGAATAACCAAAAATACAATATGTGCCTGGCTAACCACAGCCTCAGATGCACCACACAGGCGCTTTATGCTGTTAAGTGTTAAAATAAACACCCCGACTGCACGCAGGGAGAGTTTGGAAAGTGATTTGTGTAAAACCAAAGACAAATTGTTATAACCACAGTGTTTAATTTTTAAAATGACCCAATAACCTGGCTGACTAAAAGCATAAGTGTGGGATTAGTAAACTGGTCACTTATAATTATTTATTTTTACTTATTTATTTAATACATTTATATCACACTTTTTCTCCAGTGAGCTCAAGGTAATGTACATGGTTCCTCATTTAATCCCCATAACAACCCAGTTGTGGTAGGTTAGGCTAGCTCAGGAGTCAGCAACCTTTTTCAGCCGTGGGCCGGTCCACCGTCCCTCAGACCATGTGGTGGCCCGGACTATATTTTGGAAAAAATAATGAACCAATTCTTATGCCCCACAAATAACCCAGAGATGTATTTTAAATAGAAGCACACATTCTACTCATGTAAAACCATGCTGATTCCCGGACTGTCCGTGGGCCGGATTGAGAAGGCTATTGGGCCGCATCCGGCCCATGGGCCTTAGGTTGCCTACCCCTGGGCTAACTCTTTGTGTGCACCACCCTGAGCTCCTTGGAGGAAGGGGAAGATGTCATAATGTAAATTAAGTAAATTTTGGAGCCCAGTATTGAACTAAGTTATGGTCAAAGAAGACCCATTAAAATTAATGGACGTAAGTTAAGTCAGACCAGGGCTATCATTGGATAGAACCCCAGGTTTTCTGATTGCCTCAGAAACTAGGTTCAGCCCTTTCCCTTCATAAATATCTCAGTTTACCAGCAGTTAGTAAAAAAATTCCTGTCACGTGGCCAGCCACAGTGGCCACCTGTTTTACAGCAGAGGTAGGGAACCTCCAAATGTTTGCTAGACTCCAACTTCTATCAGCCCCAATCAGCATGATGGGAGTTGTAGTCCAGCAACATCCCCCACCCCACTTTATTATTTGCCTCTGAAAAACAACAACCAACTGTGTTGCTGTGTTTACAGGAGCAAGAAAGGTAGGATGTTACTTTTCCAATATCAGCAATCAACCCAAAGTTCAAGTGTGTGATCTTGAAAGTGTGACATGAATTTCCCTTTACTCCCCCTCTCCCCTCTCTTTTCTGTTTGTATCTCTGCTTTTGTTCTGCTTTCCCCTTCTGCTGCCTATATCTCTCCCTCCTCTCTGTGATGCTGTTTTCCCTTTACATCTCTCTCCCCCTGTATTAAATCATCCAGAAATAATACATTCCCCTAGCGCTTCAGGGCTGAAGCTCTTGCCTGCCACAGTGCCACACTTCACCATGGCAACCTGCAGGGAGGGTTAATCGATTTGGGGAAAGGGCGTGTTTCCTTCATGCTGACAGCGAGGGCTGATTGGCACATACTGTCCCTTAACATGCTTACAGAAGACAAACAGGTGGCAGATACCGCTCTCAGCACAATGAACTGCTGTCACCATTCGTTCCCCCAGCCCTCAACACTGCTTACATGGCATTCCTGTAGGGATAAAGGGAGCGGGATCCTGTGCACATTGGTATAGGGCTCCCCTACATCTCATTCATTTTCCCTTCTTCCCTCACCTTTGTGGTTTTCAACACTAAATGTGCTCAGTGGCTTAAATCTTCCTCCTCAAGCTAAAGAAGTTATGGAATGAAGCAAAAAAGAACTCTGTCGTTACTTAGTTCTGCCCTTGCTGAAATCAGTCTAATATTGGAAATGGCAGAGTATTGAGATTGCTTCAAGTATTAAAAATATATATATATTCCTGCACTTCTGTGTAGGAATTAAACTGAAGCATCCATGTGTGTGTGTCCCTATGAGTACACTCACTAGAAAGTCACATGTGCCTGCTGCTTCCCAGCATGTTGGGTTTGTACACCGTGAAATTTGTGAATATGCATTTGTCACACATCACAGTCTATGAGTATGGATAGCACACTTAATTCCTGTGCACACATACCTTCACCGTCAAACACAGGTGCATAATTGCTTTTGCTGGTGGAACTTTCCAATATTTGTCAATTCAGGGTTACAAATGAGAAGGAGCCAATTACTGGAGTCTCATGCTCCCACCCCCCGAGTAGTTCAAGGATGGGATAACATTTTTGACAAAGCATCTAGCAAATGTTTGCTGTCCATCTGACATTTGTTGAACAATCTCACACAACAAGGGCCTCAGTTATTTTGGAAACTTTTGCTCTGTTGAAGTATAGTTTGTGAAACACACAAAAGAAAAGGAAAACAACAACAACAACAACATACATACATACATACATACATACATACATACATAATTTTATTTGTATGCCATCTTTCCATGCTCAAGGCGGCTTACAAAATAAAAAGTACATAACTTCAACATAACAAAAGTAGTCATAAATAATAAAACATCAAAAAATCTACAACTAGACTGAACCATTTCCACATGAATAATAAGATCTAAATAAAGGTACAAAACATAATGGAAATAATAGCAACAGCTCCCCTCCCACCCAAAAAAGACCCCAGCCCAAGAGTCTGTTCAGCAACCTCAACCTTTGTTGCTAGAGTCAGACAGGGCCCCCAAGTGGTAAAAGGCCGGCAAGGCAGGGAGCTGGGCTCCAAGGACTCACAGCCAAAACCTTACCTGTTGCTTTTGAAAGGTTACACATGTGTGCTGGTCAAAACTGGATGTTGAAATTTAGCTTCTGCATGACACCATGCAAGAGATTTACGACTTAAAAGTTATCTTTTATCTCCCTGAATCAGATATTAGTTCTTTGTAATGATGCTGTTTCCTTTTCTGCCTGTATCGTAGCATACTGTGTGCCTATTAGTCTATAGCAGGGCATTCAAGTTGTGGTGCAATGTCCCCTCTAGTGGTGGAGATTGTCTACACAGAGATCCGTAACTAGAGAATGGAACTCATGAAGCTGAATACCACCTTCAAAGTGCCAGATGTCCCTGTTAAATACTCAGGAGGTACTTGACCCACTCTCAAGTCAGCACTGCAGAGGAGATGATCGGGAATAGATTTGAACCAGGGACGTGTTATATCCACTCAAGAATTTGTTTTGGAGTCATGGTAGAAATAGTATTTTGCAGCTGACCTGCATTTTCTGAACAGAAGCCAGTCTCTACAATTAAAATCTCAGTTTTCATAACACACAGGGAACAGGTTTTCTCAGTTTCCTGGGAATATATAGAATCCGGCAGCTCTTGACAGAGTTCTGGGTTCAACTGTGAGTTCCATTGGGAAGCCTGTGTTTCCATTTGCATCTTGCATTATATCTGCATACAGGATTACTTTCTCCAAGGCTTTTTCTCAGCCTACAGCTCTCATTTTTACTACTTAACCTAATACGACTTTACATTCTTACCTTGTCTTGAAAGGGTTCTCTTCTTCTGGGCTTCCGTCTTTAGAGGGCTTAGCCTTGCCTGTCTGAGCAACATTTCAACTATGATGCAATAGCTTTCCAGTCAGGGCCAGCTCAAGATATTTGGCTGCCTGAGGCAAAGGACAAGATGACCCCTCCCTCAATTCATGGAAGCTGAATCTCAGGTCAACACTGGCAGCATCCTCCACTGCTCCTGAGGGAAATACACTAGATGAGGCGGTGCATGGCAGGCCACGTGTCACCCTGTTCTGTTCTTCAACAGCTTGCCACACTGCTTCCTCATCACCTGTATCAGCCACCTGGGATGGCAGCCTCACTCTGCCAGCCCTGTTTCAGTCCAGTCTCATAACCTCTATCTTAGGAAAGAGATCCATATTCAGTTTTGGGATGAGGCAAGTATTCGATAGGAGGAAGCTCGAAATGCAAACTGCCCTCAAACAGGGCAGCTTAATTCAAATTGGGTCCATCTCTCTTCCAGCATAGCCTGACTCAAGTCAGGGCTCACATCCCACTTCCACCGGGCTCTACTCTGCACATGTGGCCTCTCCTAGTGGGATAGAATCCCTCCTCTGTCTGTAACCCTTTCCTCAAGTTAAGGGAGTTTTGTTTGTTTGTTTGTTTGGGGAGGGGGGAGGGTAGCAAAGCAGCAGGATGAGCAGCTGAACTGAACGTGATAAACATCATTCTACTTCAGTCAAGAATAATGTTGTGGTATACATCTATCACTGTATATCACATACTTCCACAAGTGAATTAATCTGCACGCTTTTCTCCTTCTGTTCTCTGCAGGAATATCTGGATGTTCTAGGAAGACCTATGGTCTTGGCAGGGAACAAAGCAAAACAGGTTCAATGGACCAATGTCTATCGGGATGCTTTGGTAAGTAAAATTACTTTTTGAGTTCCCACAACTGGTCTTCTGCTTTTCATTTCTTTTCTCCTGTTTGTAAGGTGTACCCATCCACTGCCGTGTAATTTGTATTACTTAATTTATTTTATGTCACATATCTCTTCAGTGTCCCAAGTCTGACATTCCCAAGTTGGTATCTTCTCCAGTTTCCTTTAGGAAACAGGCTCTGCGAGTTCCACTGTAGAGTGGCATGCATGCAAGACATAATTTATACCTCCCAGCATGGCCCGTCTCATCTGGATAGTTCATGTCCAGCTTGCAGGCTTCCCATGGACATTTGGTCAGCCACTTGGAGTGCTGGACTAGAAGGACCACTGTCCTGATCCAGGATTCTCATCTTATTTTCTTATGTTCTTTGTGTTTCAAGGCCATTGGTTTCCACAATATAATTGATGGTGGGCAATGGAATAAAAATCAAAACTCCCTGTGACTTGTCTCAAGGTTTTTTTGGGGGGGGGGTTAAGAGAGATTTGATCATAGATCTCCTATGTCACACCTATTTGACACTTAGGAGTATGGAACTATTTAGATAACTGTGTTTATCATATATTTTCTTGCTTTTGAAATTTGATAGGGTCTGGGCTTGGTCATAACAGGCACTCTGCCAGTGTTCAACCTCACTGAAGATGGCAGCAGTGAAAGGAAGGTATGTTTTCTTCCTGCAATGTTTTGACCTACTGCTAATACTCTTCTTGCTCATATTCACAAGTTAGCCTGCTGTGAAGTATGTGTCTGTGTGACAGAGAGAGACTCTAGCATCCAAGCAAAGGTTTCTTTTGTTCTTTGCCTTCCGTGTAGATTTCACTGATACCTTTAAAGAAAAAATGGTGCCGTGGAGTCAATTCAAAACCAGACAATCTGAATCAGCCGAGTATAGCATCTCCCTGCCAAATTTTATGACATTCAAAAGGAGTAAACATGGGGCAAGATTATAAATGATGGAAGGGCAGTTGGCTGGGATTTTTCCAGAGCAAATGCAAGTCAGTCAGCCCACCAGCTGACCACCTTCTTGTCCTGTGTTGATTGTTTACGTACATCAGCATCATACCTTTTTGACCAGGGCTGCATGCCAAACCAATATAGTGCTTATTTATTAAATTTTGTTAAGTGTGAAGGTACCTGAAGTCAGGAGTAGCATAAATTCTTCCTTCAAACAACAGGAGAGCAGTAAGCATTTTGAAACATGCTATACACTCCTGCACAGCTATTTCTGTATTCAATACTGTGTACTGTGTCAAAGTCCTGGGATGGATAACTGCCCTGTAAGATCACTGGTTTGGGTGCAGCTGTATCACTGGAGGAAAAGAAAAGCTGCATCTTCTATGGGTCAACCAGTAGGAATGCTGTGCCGTTGTTTATAGAAGAACACCTTACAGAGAGTGATGAGTCAGAAACAGACATGGACACTAATTGCCTAGGAGATACAGAAGTGTGAATAGTGTGGGAGCTCCCTGTGCCGCAGCATTGCTAAAGCTAGGCAGGGCACCGACCTAGAGGAGAGATCATTGAAATCTCCTATCTGCATTCCCAGAGAAGAGCAGTTGGTGATGGTGGTAGTAGTAACAGTAACAGTAGGAACATTAATAACAATCGGTAACAGCTAATGTAGTTGGCAGAGCCACAGAACCACCCTGATACCAGCATCACTGTAGCTTCCCTAGGCAGGACTCGGGTGGCAGAAAGGACAGGGCTGCACAGGAACACTGGGGGAGTCCAGCAGCAGTAGTCTTGAAAAGTCAGCTCCAACACACTACACTCACCATAATGTCTACCATCTTAAGCATTTCTATTGGATTTTCTCACCCTGCAATGCACCTGAATTCCAAAACAAACAAGCCCCACTAAACTGAGCACTAATGCCTCTCTTCTCCCCAGTGAGTAGAATCCCAGCATGTGTCAGCAGCCTGTCTCATTTGCCTTATGCGTCCCAATTCATGTTTGTTTGGATTTATTAGCAGTAATAGACCTGCCATGGCATTCTATAGCTGCTTTCTGTTAAGCAGCCAGCAATCTGATTCTCAACTAGGTAAGCGACAAGGCCAAAGACCAAGCCATTTATTCTCCAGGGAGCCCAGTTACTGCCTCATAAAGCAGCATGGCAACTCCATTGCAGTCATTATCCCATGGCGTGCAGTGTAGCAATTGGTATTGTGGCTTGTTGCAGGTGCAGGCACCTGTGTCTCTTTAAGAGGAGAATGTACTTGTCTTAAAGAAGCATGTGGTTAGGGTAGGAGAGCCTGATCAGGGACTCACACTGATTTCAGTGCCCTTGTCAGCCATTGGATCCTGTTTACTGTTGGGATTAGTTTGCTTTTAGCTGTTTACAGCTCCCTCATGGGGTGAACCACTGAGCTGCTGGGGGGAGCTTCAGTTCTCAGTGAGCTTCCATCCTCCAGCTGACCCACCTGGGCTGGCCATTGGATCCTGCTGGACAGGAAAGAATATAAGATGGCTTCCAGCTCCAGTTGAGCTTTGCTCAGTTGAATGTGTCCCACATCCATCCATCCATCCATCCATCCTGTTTACCTAATACCATGAGAGAAAAGCTGTAAGGTAGATCCAAATGACACCGTGATTTGTCTACATTGTGACGCTTACACAGTACATAAGCTGAGTTAGTCTTGGAAATGCTCGGGCATTTTGTGGATTGCCATGCCATCATTTTACTTCATTTGGGAAGGCTGTGCAATCCAGATGCATGCATGTGAAAATTAAAAGGAAATCATATTGATTTTCCCATGTAAAAAGGGGGCTGCTGAGTCTTCTTATCATACACTCCCTGTGGTTGAGTATTTTAAATGTCAGTTTAAAAAATTAGTATTGCTGTTTAGTCGTTTAGTCGTGTCCGACTCTTCATGACCCCATGGACCAGAGCACGCCAGGCACTCCTGCCTTCCACTGCCTCCCATAGTTTGGTCAAACTCATGTTCATAGCTTCGAGAACACTGTCCAACCATCTCATCCTCTGTCGTCCCCTTCTCCTTGTGCTCTCAATCTTTCCCAACATCAGGGTCTTTCCCAGGGAGTCTTCTCTTCTCATGAGGTGGCCAAAGTATTGGAGCCTCAGCTTCAATCCCTTCATGGATCAATGCCTTGTTGTGGCGAAGGGGCTTGAATAACTCAGAGAAGCTATGAGCTATGCCATGCAGGGCTACCCAAGATGGACAGGTCATAGTGGAGAGTTTTGACTAAACGTGATCCACCTGGAGAAGGAACTGGCAAGCCACTCCAGTATCCCTGCCAAGAAAACTCCATGGACAAAGACAACAGGCATATAAATAATGAGTATATGTGTTTGTGAAAGAGAGAGAGAGAGACACATATTATTGAGTCTAGGTGTATAAGTGGGATGTCAGAGAAAGGAGGTTCAAATGTGAAACGTTTAGTGAAGTGTCATCCACCACCCTCTTCAACCAGGGATCTCCCTCATCTTGCACAAATATTACACTTTTCCCCTGTTTGGCTTGGCTATGACAAGTTATCTCCTGTCCTTCTCTTTATATCAAGGACATGGGGGGGATTAAAAACCACATCACTATTGGATGGCACCTATGTCGTCCACAACTTCAGTCTCTTGAATACAACTGCTTTTGCTGCTCGTGTTTTTTCAGAACCAGCTCATCCTCGGTGTTGTGGGGATTGACGTGACTCTGAATGACATCAAGAAGCTGACGCAGCGATACAATGTGCGTAAGGAATGGATTCCTTCCCTCAGAATGGCATTCTTCCACTCGCCAGTCCCTGCAAAGTCTCAGCTGTGATAATGAGCAAGCAGGCAGGGAAGAGAGGCATCTTTGGGAATTAGCATAAGGTTCACATTTGCTAATTGGGAATTAGCATGAGGTTCACATCTCCTAATTGCTTCCTGCACTTCAGTTCCAAATCAGCCCCACCTATCTGATAGTCATTGCTTCTTCTGCAGTGAGAGAATTTGGAGGGGGGGGCTGTTTAGAAGGCCTTAGGTGTCTATTCTGTGCTTGGGTTGATTAATGGAAGAGGGACAGAGGTCTGTAGAGATTATCTACATGGGAACTTTGATGCAATTCCGCTCTTTCATCTTGAGCTGTAATTTGTTTCTTTTGTTGTCCTCCCATCCAGTTAGGGGCCAACGGCTATATATTTGCTATTGATCTGAATGGATATCTATTGCTACACCCAAATCTGAGACCTCAGGTAAGTACAGTTTTCTCCTCCTTTGAATAACCATTGCCACCCACCACCACCCAAAGATAGTGTGTCTGTTTGGCATCATCTGCTCTCTGTCGCCGCTTTTCACAACACCATTCACTCAAAGAACATTTTTCCATGGGCCAATGCCACGTTTTCCTTCCAACTTCAATGTAATAAGCAGTGACTTGGTGCAAAATTATCTTGCTATTATGCGGAAGGTCGATATAACTGCCTACAGCTGGATTGGTGTCTAACTGCGAACAAATGATTAGGTGCGAATATTAGTGATAACAATTTGACACCAGATTGAAAGTAGTTCCAAACAGCTATCACAAACAAGTGAACTGTCCATATTCAGCCACAGATTTGCCACCAAAAAGCAAGTAATATAACTGAAAGCACCAATGCTTTCTCTCTGTTGATGGTGGTTGTTGTTATTGACCAGTCAAATATTTGCCTAATTGATCAATATGTTGAATTCAATATGTTGAAAATCAATATGTTGAATTCAGCCTTTTGCACTTATCCAGCTCCTGCCCTTTCTATTTCTATGGCCCTTCTTTTTCCTACACCTTTCGTGAAGTTTCTTCTCTGCCATCCATCACTTTTGGTATTTGGTACCTGCCCTCATGATTCCTAGCTCTTAACATCTCTTTCCAGCCTCCCTGCAGCACACACCTTTTTTTCTATCCTCCCACCTAATGGGGATGCTTTTCTGATTTTGAACTATTTTCGCGGTCATGGCATACTCACAACGCCTTCCCCTAAAGTCTGAACTAAGAGCAGAAACATGCTGTGATGTCACAGAATGTTCACTAACATTTTAACTTCTGAGAGGTTTGACTAGCTATTTCCAATCATAATGTGAAATTCAGCCATTCTCATCTCCACCTTTCTTAGCAACAAAAAATCCTTTTTACTTTAGACCCTGCTAGAGGGATTTCCACATTATTCTGCCTCCATATCTTTCTCCTCAGCCATCCTGGGTTTCTCTCCAGAGCTCATACCCTTCCTGTCTCCAGCACCTCTCTGTGGTTTTTTTCTTTTTATTAAACTTCCACATATACATTTTGCACTTACTTTCATTAGCATTTTATAGCACTTCCTCATCAGTAGCTTAGTGATACAGGTTGGACTGCAAAAAGCTGAATTGCCCATATGTGGCAAGGGTGGCAAGATGCCAAACAGGATGGGATTCTTGTGCCTTTAAAAGTTTTGTGGAATAGAATGTTTCACTTTTCTCACCCTTGCAGGATGACTATTAAAGATTAAATATAATTTTATTAGGCCCACTCATTTTAAAAGTATGTATTCTTACAAATATTTTATTTTATGTAAACCACTTAGAGGTGTTTTCTTTTATTAAGCAACATATACTGTATTTTTCCAGGTATAAGACTATATTTCCCCCCAATTTTTTAAAGTTTAAAATTGGGGGGTTGTCTTATACACAGAATGTTTAAAACATTTATTTCTTAATTTTGGGCTCAAAATTATACATGGAATTTTCTTATACATGGAAAAATATGGCAAATCTTGTTAAATAAAATAAATAAAGACACAGCAGCGCTATTCTCTTTTGCACTTGGTCACTATGTCCTAAAAAATAACGTTACTAGGAAGTCTGGGTAAGGACTGGGATCTGGGTCTCCCTGCATTATCTGCCACACCAAGAAAGTCTCCAGTTAGCTGTGTAAGCAGGAAGCCCTTCTGTATCTGGTAGTTCATCAGAATTATAGGCTGATACAAGCAAGCCATTAAAGGGCAAACCGAATGTTTTCAAAAAGTGGGAGATTGAGACTGGGAGAAAACCCCATTGAACTCAGTGGGATGTGGGCAAGGAAAATCAGAAAGTGATTAGACATGCAAATGATTGTCCTGTAAGGGTGTGCCAACAGATGGAGCATTTCCATCTGCCAATTCTCTGAGGCTAAATGTGGGCCATCAACACATTTCTCTGTGGCTGCATGTCTCACTCCTACCAGCTGCCACCATGCGTGCCAAACGCTCCGACCCAAGAGCCGGTGAGTACCTTGGGTGTCAGCCAGTCCGTTAGCAGAGGGGGAGAATCTCATCATCTCCCTCAACAACAAATTGCCCAGACTGATGGAAGGCAGCAGCAATAAGAGATTTCATAGCAGCCAGAGGCATGAGTTGGCCCTGCAGCAGCTCCTGTCTTCTTAGGAGAGGAGGATTATGGTTTGTGATGTTCAGTGAACAGGGAATCAGTATATGATCTGAGGACTCCCATTGTGCAGTGTGTGTAGATGGGTACAGTCCGCTTCTCGCAACTGTGACTTCCCTGCTTGTTCATTCTTTGCTTGTATTTGCACAACCAATTTGTTTTAACATAGTGGATGAATGATGACTGAGGAAACTGGGCAGGGTTGGTCCTAGGTGCTTGGGAATAAAATTAATCTAGACTTCAGCTAATTATTCACCACTCCAACGCTGGGAGCCATTTGCTGTACTTAATGCGGAGCAGGAAATGGTGTTCTTGTCAGCCACAGAGCGCTAATTGCCACCTCTCAAGGACGTGATATATGGACTTCCCTTCTACTCCTGGCAGGTGTAGACAGGAATTAGCTGGCCCCTTTTTATGAAATATTACTTCCTTGGGATATTAAACACGCACACGTGAAGGAGTGAGTGAGGAGCCCTAGGCTAATTTATCTCAGGGGACGCTCTACATCTATCAGGGTGGGGCAAAGAAAACAGGCTTCCAGCTCAGATAGCATTCCAATAAATCTATCATTAAGAGGCCAGCCAGGAATTAGGCCACTGAGAAATGGCAGTGATCAGAGTGAGATATGTTTCATTGGCAGAAACTTCCAACTCAGTTCATCAGTGTTATTAATAGGCAAGTGATGTGGCAGAGACGGACAGAAAGAGCACCAATTTATTCACTTGCCTCAGTCTCACTCTGATCAATAGCCATTTAAATTGCTCAGCAGAGTAGCACCACCACCACCACCCAAGACTCCATGCATTTTCTGTGCTTGGCCTGAACTCAGTCAACTTTTGCACAAGTATCTCTCTTCAGGTAGAACCAACATTACATCTTGGCACACTCAGCCCTAGATAAATTATTTTTTTGTTGAATACTGCCCTTCATCCAAGGATTGCAGGGTTGTTTACAATATAAAAACACAAAACTATTTAGCATAGTAACAAACAAAAACAATACCCCCCCACACACACACACAGTTTAAAAGACCATGGATCATTTAATTGGCCAAATTCCTGGGAGAAGAGGAGTGTTTTTTCCCTGATGCCTAAATATAGGTAACAAAGGCACCAGGTAAGCCCAGTCTCATATTGCCACCCTCCAGACTTCTCATGAGGGAGGCACATGAAAAAGGGCCTCATATTATGATTGCAGAGTCGAGGTTAGTTCATTAGCTTTGTATGTCCTTCCTATCAACGTGGGGGAGGGGGGCTTGAGGATGAGAGAAACCTTTTTTTGGTAAATTCTGTGCTTATATTTTTCTCAACTGCACAATGTAAGGAGGCGGGAGAATTCCAGGAACCTGTGACCCTGGACTTCCTTGATGCTGAACTAGAGGACGAGAACAAAGAGGAGGTAAGTGAAACCTTGGAGGTGGGGTCTGTTCTGTTTTTAGGAAGTTAAGTGCATACAAGACTATTAAGTCGTGGCCATGTGGCCAAAAGCAAAGCTATAAGCCAATTGTGAATATGCTTATGGCTTTGTAGAAGCATTTCGCTCGCTGCAGAAAAGTAAGGTTCCACCACGGGTTCGTCTGCAGGTGTGTCCCCGTATTAAACAGCAATTCATCTTCCTCAGTAAAGTGAATGCTACCATTTCAACAAGATTCCCAGTAATGGCAGCAGTAGGCAATGACTGCTGCAGATATATGTACACCATGAGTACCTTACACTTCCATGTAGTAAAATGCACTTACCCAGTAAATATGCCAACATGTAGGACCAGGGATGAGCAGATATGTCAGTTTTTGTTTCTCTCAGTGTCTCATTTTCCCAGTCTTGAGTTCAGTGCATCACATTTCCACGTCAGATTGCTTTAAAAAAGAAAAAAAGTCCTCATGAAAATTCATCAGCAATTTAGTGCAAATTTCTCTTAATACATCCATTTCTGTTTGCAGTTTTGCCTAATATTTTTGAAAAGCAATTTCCCCTAATATGGTGCAATTGTGTATGTTACTTTCATCAATTTTAATGCACACTTTGCCTTATTATATGTAGTTTTGTACACATTATTTAGCTGGAGAACTGCACTGAAAAAATCAGCGAAGGATGGCTATGCTTTACGCTGTGTATTGTTTTGGAAAGCGTGAATTATGTGGGTTCACCTTTAAATGTGAACTGAATCGAAGGTCTACCCCATTCATGTCTCGCCTCATGCCATAGTAAGCAATGATCAAACGGGGCTTCTTGCCCCATGCATACATGATGTATATATAGGGGAAGTGTGCAAGCTGCTACATGAAATTGTTGTCTGCATAGGAATTGCCAGACATGAAACAACCCTTAGAGGCCTGGCCATGTACAGTATCCCGGGTTACAATCCTTATGCATTTTCACAGAACTTGCATATGGGGTCTGTTCCTTTGGCAATGAAAAATGGTGCCCTGTGTTTATGCCATAACTGAGAGATCGCCCAGGGAGAAGGGTAGGGAGCATCTTGGGGTATAAATACTATCTCCATCCTTGAGACTAGTATTCTGGACTTTCTCAGCATCCAGTTGGAAAACATGGGTAGAGCTCTCATTTTAATTACCTATCTTAGAATATTAAAACAGTTTTCTAGAGAGGTAAGAAATATGTCCAATTGCTATGTGCAACTTCTGGCACTCAGCCATGCCCATTGCGCAATGCCTTCCTTCACATCCTTTCCCCCCCCCCCACTCCAGATCCGGAGAAGCATGATAGATGGATTTAAGGATCAGCGATACATCAAGACTCTGGTCAAATCTCAAGACGAGGTAAAAACTTGTAGTGAACTTTCAGCTTGCTTAGCAAACATAAGAGTGAATTGGTCTGTGTAACCAGGAGTTTTAAAAGACTGGATTAGTTTGCTTGATCCTTAATAGAGAAGGAATGCATGAAGGTTGGGAGTAAACATAAAAACCCTTGAAGTTGACTTATATTGAGTTAACCTATTAGCCCATGTAGACCACTCAACTAGTGAGTCACAGTCTGATCCAGTGTAGGTTGCAACAGAACCACTACCACCATTCAGTTGGGGAAAGTTTAAGAAATGAGCCCCAATTGCATGTTTGGGTTAAAAGTGGGTCCCAGGTCTGAAAAGGTTGATGGCGGTTGAGCTATACCAGGCATCCCCAAACTGCGGCCCTCCAGATGTTTTGGCCTACAACTCCCATGATCCCTAGCTAACAGGACCAGTGGTCGGGGAAGATGGGAATTGTAGTCCAAAACATCTGGAGGGCCGAAGTTTGGGGATGCCTGAGCTATACCATTGTTTTCTACTCTGCCTGGTAATGGCTTTCCAAGTTCTATAGAAGAGGCTTTGCCATTCTCTTTAACCGCCAACTTAAAGCACAGAATGAGAAAAAACAGCTGTCGTTCAGGACCTGAGAAAACACACCTGACTTTTATTTGCAAAATGTGAATGGAACAAGCTGGGAGATTATGACCTCCTTGGCTTTGTGCACCTTTTTTTTGGTACAGTGCCAACCAAGTTTGGAGAGCTTGGAAATGTGTTAACTGGAGTCTACAGTATATACATTTCATCTCCCTCTCCAGAGTGGTGCTTAAGTTGGATCTGGCTCCTGAATTTTTATACCTGGTTTTGGGTATTCAGGACCTGTTAGTGCTCAGCTGTTATGGAAGCATTTTCCCTGCCTGAGATGACTCCAGTGATTTGGGGCATTTTGTCATTGTTCTGGAGGACCAAAGTATATAGACGAAGTCTGCTTTGTCAGATGCAGTTCAGGATTTCATGTCTGCCATGGCACCCATGGGGTTGCCCCAGCATACCATCATCCCAACACTTGTGGCAAGCCACACTCTGGGTCTGGTGTTCTTGATTCAGCAAGACTCATTTGTCATGGTTAGACCAATTCCTTATAAGATTTAGGCTTTCACTGACTCTGTATTTTCACAAAGATTTAGGCTTTCACTGACTCTGTATTTCCACAAGGATTGGGAATCTAGTAGGATGGCTATCTCTCAGAAGTTGATGGATCCAGATGGATTCCTGAGACCACTGGGGCAGTTTCCAATCTTCATTCTATATAGATTCTAATCACCCAATGGGATACAGAGATGAGACGAGGAGGAGTAAATTTAGAACGGCAAGCACGCGTCATGACAGTCTCCATAGCCATCTCCCATAGCCGGAGTCTGCAGCTCTGCTGCCACGTTGATTCACTGCAAGACTGCATGATTTGAAACCTCAAATGACACCTTGAAACAATAGTTTCTGCTTCAGCTTCTGGGGACTTCATACCAAAAAAGTAATGGCTGCCTCTGTGGTACAATCAGCGTCGCTGGAAACAGTAGTGGAAGCCATCATTTTTCAGCATTGTTTGAGGCTTCAGTTTCATGCAATGTGGCAGTGAGCTAGCGGCACAGCTGCTGGCTTGCCAATTTACTAGAAGAGAGGAGAGTGTGTGCAAAAGCTGTTCTGGATTATTACATCATTCTGGTTTTTTATATCGATCCAGAGTAGCACCATGTTTCCACAATTGCTCCTAGGCATGCTCTTACATTGACTTGAACCCAACAGGCTCCTTTGTTTTCTAAGGAGCCTAAGAGCAATGAATCAATTGGGAAGACTTCTATAATGCAGGTTTTGGAAGAAGCCTCACAGTCAGTCTACATAAAAGAATGTAAAGGACTGGTTACAATGAATATTCTTTAATTTTTATTGTGAATTAATATTTGTGTTTTTACTATTTTGCTGTGTGATGCCCCGATAGCTTTATTAAAGCATGGAAGAAATAATAATAATAATAATAATAATAATAATAATAATAATAATAATAATAATTGCTCTCACTCTTATTTCTTCACCATTGACCTTCCAGAGATACATAGATAAAGTCTACAGGACCTATACCTGGGCTCCTATCAAAAGCACAAACTATAGGTAAGGAGCTAACAAGAAGCAGCATGGAGTAATAGCTTCCTTCGTCCTAGTCAGCTGAACTTCCACCATGAATGGTGATCCGAAAGAGTGCTTCAGGATCTCAAGACAGCTATTTAGAAGGCATTGGGGATTTCTAGGAGGTCAAAAGGGCAGCGCTGATTTGAGTGAAGGAAAAATCATTTTTGTGACTGGGAACTAGGAGAGCTGTCCTTCATTGAGGCAATACATGATACTCCTGTCCCCACCATCCCCACCTAACACTGTCACTGTACATCCTCTATGCATTGTAACATGGTCTTCTCAGGACTTCTGCCAAACCGTGTTGAAATGGTAGGTCAACAAGACATCCACAGTGCACAATGTGGGAAGGGGAGAGATCCAAGTGAGCAATGTGCTCTTGACAAATCTAGGACTGGAATGCATCCTTTTATTCGCTCAGGTCAGGGCCAAATCCTAGGCTCTGACCCATTCCTTGAGGAGAGGAAAGCCTAGTCTCAGAGTTAAAGCCTAGTATTCCTCATCAAAGACTGTTCCTTTCAGGCTTGTTCTTGGAAAGAACTTACGCTGGAAAGTCTGGGTAGCTCAGTTGGGGGTGCTGATAACAGGTTCAGTCCTTGTATGGATTGAACAGCTGCATATTCCTGCATTGCAGGGGGTTGGACTTGACCACCTCAGGATCCCTTCCAGCTCTACAATTATAAGATTCTGTGATGGGATGACATGGGTAACAGGTCTCTGGTGTGGGATAATTCCTTGGCAGAAGGGGTGTGGGTTCCGATGGTACAATGGAAGTCCAAATTCTGGGCTCTCTGGCTTAAGGGCCCCTGAGCTGACAGGCACCAGCTCAGGCTCTATCTCAAGCCTGGTCAAGATACTGGGCTATGGATCAGTCTCTGCATCTGATGTCACTGGTCATAAGAACATAAGAAGAGTCTGATGGATCAGGCCAGTGGCCCATCTAGTCCACCATCCCGTTCTCACAGGGGCCAACCAGATGCCTATGGGAAGCCCAAAAGCAGGGTCATTCTAGGCACAACAACACTCTCCCCAATGGTGATTCTCAGCAACTTGCATTCAGAGGTGCACTGCCTCCAACGGTGGAGGTAGAATATAGCCATTGTGGCCAGTGGCTGATGTAGATCCAATGGATCTGACTGGCATCTCTTCATCGAAGACCAGGATGCTGCTCAGGATGGTGTCTAGACAGATACATGTTATTGGTTGGTTGGTTGGTTGCATTTATATCCCACCTTTCTTCCAAGGAGCTCAAGGTGGCATCCATCGTTCTCCTCCTTCCCCATTTTATCTTCACAACAAGCCTGAGCCAGCAATGATGGGTTGGTCCTTAGCTGTCCGATACATGGCTGCAAAACTTGTACTATCAAGAATCTTCATTTACATCTTAACTTTCATTATCCACACCTAAAAATAGTAAGATTTGTAAAGAAATGATTTGCGGAGGAGGTATACTTTCTCACCCTGTATGACACATACAGCTGTCACATTTTACAGCTTTACTATTCCACTAGGAAAAACCAAATGAATACTGTCAGCTTTTTTAAAAATGTAAGGTCTATTTTTTATGTTCTTGCCATTTGATTGTGCTTTTCATAATCCTATGTGATGCTTACATTTGTGACAAAAACCCAGCAGTTGGCAATAATATCCGTTATTAAGCTGGTATAAAGTTTTAGGCAAAGGAGCTTTATTCAAAGTGGAGACATAGTGGGGCAATGATATAATGACTTTCTGAATAATTTTGAAGAGTTACTCCCACATGTAAAAGATTCATGAGGCTGGATGGATAGATAAATAGACAACTGGAATTTAGTAGCAAATTGCCTTAGAGTATTTTCCATACCACTCATTTAATAATAAACTCTAGTGCTAGCAGAATGGAATACAACACACGATTAGCAGAACCTATCCAAAACCAATGGGGTGTCAGACAATCAGGCAAAAATAACTATTCAGTGACAGTAAGTGAATGATGGCCGTCCAGAGAAGAAGTATTGCAGAATCTTTATCTTGATGGATCCATTGAAAAGGTTTAAGCATCTTTGTTCTTGAAGAGCTGTGCATTGCATTGCATTGTATGCACACCCATTGTTATAAGACGTGTAGAAATGCAATATGGGGAAAGGTAAAATGCAGCTATTTCTAATACACAGTGCCCTTCTCAGTTAATAATAATGTGTTTTAAAAGAAATATGCTTATTTTTGTGCATTTAAATTATGACAAAAATTAGAGAGCTGGCCTACTTTAATGGTAGCTCGATGCATCGTTTTTTGAGTGTTTGGTGAGGCTGCCACCTAGTGCACCGTTGTTTGTTGCAAATACACATATTCCCCAGGGATTTCCTAGTGCAGTTGATGTTGACATTACAGTATAAAGTGCAATAACTGTTTGGCCTATTTGAGACAGAAGAACCTGTCCAGCCCAGCTACATAATCAAGGGTCCTTCAGGACTTCTTATCCTAGAGTTGCTCTAAGACTCCCACACTCCCTTCAGCCCCAGCCATCATGCCCAATGGTCAGTGATGTTGAGTGTTGTCGTTCAAAAACACATGGAGGGCACCAGATTGGGGAAAGCTGCCCTGAAGAATAGATGTACAGAATTAGAAACGTGCCATGTTTGTTGTGCATCTCCATATATTTTCTTAATAACTGTTGCATAAAAGCTTTGCTGGTCTTAGGGTGAGTTCTGTATCTGCAATGGCCAATGGAGCCCATTATGAGGAAGTGCTTGCAAGCCCTAGCTCCTTGGAAACCTCCGACAGAAGTCGATACCTGTGCTCATCTTCTCTGTGTTATTATCTCTTTGGCTCCACTGCACCCCCATGCCTCAGTTTGCGCCTCAAATAAAGGTCCAGTTTATCCACCCCTTGGGAAGGTGATACTTAAATTACAGCTATGCTCCATTCCTGACAGATCCAAAGGTCAATAGCTCACTAAAATACTATACTGGATGGTCAATATATTAAATCCCTACTCTTGTTTTTGCCCATGTCTTCAGCCATCAATTGCTGGAAACTATAGAAACCATTATGTGCCGAGCTATCACAGCTATTCCAGAAACACTATTTTTCTCTTTCTTTCTCTCCCCTTTACCAGCCTTGGTTTGGTCTTGCCACACTACAACACGTATTACATCCAAGCTATCCTCAATGACCAGATTCTCCAGGTGAAGTGTAAGTAGATACTTCCCTTTTGCTGTTGGCCTTTCGCGTGCTCTGTGACCCTGAACCCACCAGCTAGCCTAAGGATGGCTAATAAGAGAAAACAAAGCGCCAGACTCACTTTTTACAACGTTTATCAAATGAAAAATAAGAGCAACCCTACACATAGAAGAAGAGGAGGTTTCGCTTTATTCCTGGAAGAATAACGCAGGCTTCCCAGGGATGTGAAGATTTCCCGTGATACTTTGCATAAAACAAACTAAAACCTTTAAAAAAAACACCCAGGGGAGATGAGGTTGAGTTGCTGCTTTAAATGCTTTTTATGTACCAGGTGATAATTCTGTAGCAGCCAGTTAATTTGAAAGCTGGGAAAGTTTGCATGTTTTGTTTTGTTTGTTTCAAGCCATTTTTATTTTTATTTTTATTTTGGATTTATTTTTTCCTAACTAATTTACAATTAATCTGTGTACTTGTGTGTTAGCCTACCCTTGTGTGTGATCCTGGGCCCTACTCTCTCATCGCAGGGTGGGATGGACTTCCAAGGGCGTCTCTAACATCCTGCTCTGAGTGATTCTGGCTGCGTCTCTTTTTCTTCCTGTGTTTATCCCTCTGTCTCTGTAATCTCTCTCCTTTCTCATCTTTTTCTCTCTTTCTTTTCCTTTACCTTCTGTAAGTCCCATACTCCACACACACACACACACACACACACACACACACACACACACAGCATTACTTGTAGTTGCTCAAAATTTCATTCTTAAAGGAGTTCCTTACCACTTGAATAGCAGATTTTATGTTAAATTGTGCCAATATCTTCCAAAGTGCTTCACTTTTGATAACTCTGATCTGGTTATCAACATGTTAGCTTTTATTTAAATAAAGTGTAACCCATCTTCAAAAAAGACATTGAGGTTGCGATTCTGTGCACACTTACCTGAGAATAAGTCCCATTGAACTCAGTGAGGTTTACTTCTGCATAGTATTGCACTGTAAAACTTTTTTTAAAAAAATCCATAGGTGGTTTTCAACTAAGTTTTACTCAGAGTAGAACCACTGAAATTAATGATCATGGGTAATCTAGGTCAGTGGGTCTAGCAGAGTAAAACCTACTCCTATGTTGGCTGTGTTTGTCTCTGAAGGAGATTCAATATAGGAATCATCCTAGATTCTGGACTTTACACTCATGTTAAACTCAAAACATGGACTGAAAGTTAATTCAACAATTCATGATAGTCTTAGCGAGATAGCATATCCCACAAACACCTAGAGCAGAGGATGCCTTTTCTCCCTGGTGGTTACTCTGGCAACTGTGTTCTGAGTTTTATGTCCAGAAGTTACATCATCTCTTTCAGAGAAGGGCTGCTATACACTGTGCAGTATCAGCTCCATAACTTTCATTCTAAATGGCACAGTGGTTGTTCGGTCCCCGAAATCCACTGTTGACTGATTCAAGCTCAGCAATGTAACCAGAGAGAAAGGATCTGTCAGTATCACAACCAGACCAGGATGGTGGCTCACCGCAGAATTGGTGCCCAGGGCTTAATGTGCAGCTTTAGGCACTTTTTATGTTTCCTTTCTCAACAGCACTGTCTCGCCAGAGTGATGCATGCTCTAGATAGCTCCCGCTTGGACTACTGCAATGCACTGTATGTGGGGCTACCTTTGAAGGTGACCCGGAAACTACCATTAATCCAGAATGCAGCAGCTAGACTGGTGACTGGGAACAGCTGTCAAGACCACATAACACCAGTCTTGAAAGACCTATATTGGCTCCCAGTACGTTTCCGACCACAATTCAAAGTGTTGGTGCTGACCTTTAAAGACCTAAACGGCCTCGGTCCAGTATACCTGAAGGAGCGTCTCCACCTCCATCGCTCTGCCCAGACACTGAGGTCCAGTGCTGAGAGCCTTCTGGCTGTTCCCTCGCTTCAAGAAGCCAAGTTACAGGGAACCAGGCAGAGGGCCTTCTCGGTAGTGGCCCCCGACCCGTGGAACTCCCTCCCACCATATGTCAAAGAGAAAAACAACTACCAGACTTTTAGAGGACATCTGAAGGCAGCCCTGTTTAGGGAAGCTTTTAATGTTTAATAGATTATTGTATTTTAATACTTCTGTTGGAAGCCGCCCAGAGTGGCTGGGGAAACCCAGCCAGATGGGCGGGGTATAAATAATAAATTATTTATTGTTGTTGTTGTTATTAAGGCACAATCCCACCTAATCTGGGACAGCCTAGAGTAGGTACTCACTGGCTCCCTTAGAAAGGTAGGACTCTGCTTTACACCAAGTCAGACCGTTTGTCCATCTGACTCAGTACTGTCGACACTGGCTGGCAGTGGCTCTCTGTGGTCTCGGACAGGGGTGTTTCCCAGCCCTATCTGCGGGCACCAGGGATTGAACCTGGAGCCTTTCGCTTCCAAGGCATGTGCTCTACCACTGAGACACAGCCGCTCCCCTGAATGTTGTGTTGAGTTTAACATACAGATACGGTGACATTTTCCACCATCGCTATCACCTTTGGTCCTTCCAGAACCACTGCTAGTGGCTACTCCTGCTCCACCACCTCGTCAGAAGGTCACCCACACCTTCTAAGCAAGTTTTCCATTTCTTCTTAAAGTGGGCATATAGTTTCCCTCCATGCAGCATAATTTGAGGAGGAAGGGCAAGGCCCAGTCTTTTTGGTTGTATTTGCAAAAGAAAATGAAGGAATAACAACAACAACAATAGGAAAAGGACCCCTGGACAGTTAAGTCCAGTCAAATTTGACTATCGGGTGCGGCGCCCATCTCGCTTCAGGCTGAGGGAGCCGCCGTTTGTCCACAGGCAGCTTTCTGGGTCATGTGGCCAGCATGATTAAACCACTTCTGGCACAACAGAACACTGTGACAAGTGCCAGAACTCATAGAAAATGCAATTTACCTTCCTGCTGCAGTGGTACCTAGTTATCTACTTCCACTGGTGTGCTTTCAAACTGCTAGGTTGGCAGGAGCTGGGACAGAGCAATGGGGGCTCATCCCGTTGTGCAGATTCGAACCACCAACCTTACAATCAGCAAGCTCAAGAGGCTCAGTGGTTTAGACTGCAGCGCTAATAATAATAATAATAATAATAATAATAATAATAATAATAATAATAATAATTGCCAGGTCTTCTCTCCACAAGTGGTCTGTTTCCAAGGTTCCTCCACCTGTAAGGTTCTCTTCCTGAAGACAGTCGCACCCACACACTTCACAAACAGACCCAGGCTCACCACACACTCGCCTTCTCCTTTGTCCCTTTGTTTCTTTCCTATTCCCTCTCTCTCTTCTCTCTCTCTCTCTCTCTCTCTCTGTATGTATCCTTTGTTAATCTTGAATTTTGCATGGTCTGCTAACTCAGTAAGAACATTTCTATATCAAGACTGTTGCAAACTGTTTGCTACTGAATTTCATTTTTTCTGTTGGTTATATAATATATATCTATTTATCTAGTTATATCTATACATTTTTTATTATTTTATTACTGTGGCCTTTTTATTGGTACTTTTATTATTCTTTTTTAATTTTTGGTTTCTTTTTCATGTCGTTTTTGCAAGAGGTTTCCTTTCAGTATGATTATGATACACAATATTTTTATTCAAACAGCCATTGAATAAAATATTGTTTGTACCCCCTTCCCCTTTCCACCCAACCCCCCTTTTTTGTTTTCTGTTTTTTGTTTGTTTTTTCTTGCTTTCTCTCTCTGATGGATTCACACAGTACCAAGCAAATTGAAGGGCAAGTATTTTCAGTCTTAGACCACTCCCCTTCCACCATCCCCTTCTCCTCACCCGTGTCCAGTACCCCCACCCGTCACTCCAAACCTTCACCGTTCCCCCTCACCACCTACCCGGCCTGCTTGCCCATTACCTTGCCCGTTTGCCACGCCTAACCTTGCAAACCACCACCAAACTGTTCCTCCCCGTCTCCCGCTCCTCCACTTCCTCCCCTCAAACTTGTTCACCCTTTTTTTGAAAGCAACATGTCTTGTTATGTTCATAATAGCTTCACCACTACTGATCTCCCCACTCCTTCCCTGTGCATTGCTCAGAGACTCAATCCGTTTAAGACGAGCCAACTTCATATGGAATTGTTATGTTTGAATTCAATAAGGTTTTTTGTAGCTAGTTTAATATCCTGCTCTTCTTTCTCCCTGCAAAAAATGCCTCCCTCACGCCCTTCCTTCCCTTCTCCTCTCCTGTCTCACGCCTACCCTACAAATCTTCTTCCCCTATCCTTGTCCCTGTGCTTTCCTTCCTCTTGAAGACAACTCAACCTGAATGGGACAGGGCTGTGCAGAGACCTTCAGACTGAGAAGTGTTTGGAAATGGAGTCGAATATCACTTCCACGAGAAAATGTTTAGGCTTCTTGAGTACTGAAGCAGCAGGGAAAGTAGAAATCTCAGACAGGTCCATAGTGTGTGTAGCGATAGAGGAGGACTTCCTTTGGTCTGCATTTCCAAGCAAACAGACCAAATTCACACCTCCTGGATGAACACCCAGATCAGGACATCAGAGTCCTTAGAATTTTGCAGGACAGGTCTCAACTCTAAAAAAAAAAATGTACAGAATGCATTAAAATAAATACTTTAGGATAAAATGTGTGCCTTAAGATAAATAGGGGTTTAAAATGTATTTTGTGATCAAATACTATTTAGGAACATAGTTGAACACTTATTTAAATACCAATTTTCATTAAAAAAACCTTAAAAAATTCACAGATGAATTCACAAATGGGCTGGGCTGGACTAATGAATAAAGGAATGTGAAATTGTCGTGGGCCCATGCCCTAGCTACATGCAGATCAAAGTTGTTTCCTCAAAAGACACAACCCTCGCAAGATGCAGCCAGCAACAATAGTTCGTTAACAATAACTGTCCCTTAGCTTCCCAGTGATTTCATAGATAAAGGGTACAGAGTGAAGATAATCTACTAAATTTGATGTGGTAAATTTCTCACAAAGGTCTTGATTCAGCACCTTCAGAATCCAGTTGCAGTCTATCCGGCACCTTAGGCTAAAACTGCTTTGCATCCTGTTTTGCATTTTGGGGTTTATAGCTAGAGCCTGGGTCTCCATAGATTTCTGTGTCCTCCTTCTCTTGCGGGTCAAGTCCTGATAACTGCAGAGCAATTGCACTTCACTTTGAACACAGGATAGAATCTGCTGGTCATCTTTCCCAATTATGAACATGAATATGTGTACATGGGACATTAAGAAGCTTTCCACGATAAAATTCCAAGGCCACTGTCTTGTTAACCTACATTGAGGCAGACTCTTTAGAATGCAGGTGCCACTGTTATCAGGGTTCTGTATTGCTAAATAATGTGCTCAGCAAAGATGGGGAACCTGTGGCTCTCCAGATGCTTTGGAACTACAACATCCATTTATCCCTGACCATGGGCTCTGCTGGCTGTTGGAGTCCAGCAACATCTGGACAGCACCATCCCTGGTGTAGAGGAATGTGCAACATCAGCATCCACTGCAGCACTTCATCCAGCTATGGCACGAGCAGAAGAAGAAAAAAAGAGTTATTAAAGACTGCTCCGTAGCAAAAGCAAAATATTGACAATGGGGAACAAAGGCACCCTAGAGCACTCCTTATGTTATGGTCTGAGGCTGTTTGCACATTATCAGATTAAAATGCAGCAAGGTCTCTCTTTTCCCCTTTTTGCTACATTTCAATGTGCATTTGCATGTCGTCGTACCCATCAGTGCAATTGGATGCATTTCCAGGTCACCCACTGCCTGTCCACATCAGTGGGCATGGATGTCTTCAGTCGCCTTGGATTGAAGCTGGATTGGGAGAAAACACATCCAAATGCAGTGTTTCTGAAGAAATGGCAGGATAGATGTGGATCCTGGCTAATGCCATGGGTACACAGCTTCATAAATCGGTGGTGGGAGTGCCCTAGGGTGCAGAGTAAGCAGAAGTGTGTACACAGCCCAGGTTACATGAAAGCCATGATTGGAACTCTGGTTTTGGCAAGGGCAAAGCAGAAACAGGGACCAACTATCCTGTCAGGTATTCCCGGGGTTAAAGGTCCTTTAACGTGGCCTGAGTTGGCAAAGTCTGTGCGGTGAAGAGTTTGCCATTCACACAAAAGCAAAATGAATTGAATATGGAGAGCTATCTTCATGCATATGCTGCCCTTTGATCTTCTCAGTCATCCCTGTCACTACCCAAGGATACATGCATTCTTACAACCTGGACCAGTGGATCCAGAAACACAAGAGGTGTGCCAGTAAATAGAATTGGGGGGTGGGGGGGGTAAGCATACTGACTATTTCATCCATTTACGTTTTATGCCTTAAGGTGCCTAGCAGTTGGGAAGGTGTGTGCAGATAGACATAAAATAAGTGTTTGCCATAAACAGAGAGTGGAAGGAAGAGACACTGTTCATGTATGGGTAGCTGGCACATTGCGGCACCAAAGAGTTATCAGCAGGGACCTGACCTCAAGAGCTAAGGTTCTGTCTGTCGTCGTCAGCCCTGTTCTATCAGCATTGAGCTGCCTGTTCCCGGTGACCCTGTAATGGCAATGCTGATGGAATAATTACTTAGTGTTTTTGTATTCCTTTCCTCTTCCTCCTTCCATTGGCTTGTATCCAGACCCTGCCTTTTAGTCCTGTTCGAAAATAGCAGTCCAACCTATGGCTGTGCTGCCCTGACAAAGGGCCACGTATGTCTTGTAATGCATTGTGGGATATATTGGTGGGGGAAGGAGAGGCGTTTTAGTGGTCTCACAATCAATGTCTTTATATGGATATGCTTGAACAGACAATTTGCTGCTAAGACAAATGCATAACTGTGGTAAGGTTGCTTGGACGGTTATTTAAAGTGAGTGGGTGTCCTTCAGAGGAAAGCCTGCAACAGCTATCCCTCATTTTGTTTCAGCCACAAGAGTGGGCTATGTAGTCAAACCAAAAGATGTTCAGATTGCTGAATGAAGAGCTAAAATACTATGATGCTACACGCTAGGGAGGATATACAAAAATGAGCAATAATTTTGACTGCTACTGTTCCTTCCATAGAACTAAGCAAAAATCCTATAAGCTTATTTAGGGTGACCAGTGTGCTTCATCTGTATCACCTTCTGGTTAAAATGTTGCTGAATTGATAAGATCCTCCATTGCTCTAATCGTCAAAGCAGAGCACTATAAATCTCATTCACTTTCTCGGAGTGAAAGTGGTGAACACTGTTGAAGTGCAGAATGCTAGGAGAAGAAAGTCGAAGTTATTCATATAAATAGTTTTCCCTTGAGACGTTAACATTCAGTTGTACAGATTTATTGGAGGCAGTCTTCTAAATATTCCTCCCCCCCCCTTAACAATAAAAATAGCGAAATTGTGGTTTTTTTGTGGGGGGGGGTTAAGTGGATTTTTATGTTAGAGATAATGCATATTTATGTTAGAGATAATGCATATAATTTGCAGCACAGTTAGATAGTGGTTCCCACACTCTGTACAGCAGCACTTCAGGTGTGGTGAAGGACATAAGCAGACAGGCTCATGTAGCATGAAGAAAAAGTGTGCTAAACTGTGTCTTGGACCTCAGGCAGCTGCCCAAAAGCACACAGTTGCATTGTATTGCTCTAGGCACACTGTCAGCCTCTTTGGCTGCCTGAATCCTTTTCCTGCTCCTTTAGGAAAGCTGTGCAACAGGATGGGGAACCTATGACCCCTCCAGATAATATTCAATTATTGGCCATGCTAGTTGGAGCTAATAGAAGTTTGCATCCAGCAACAACTGGAGGGTTCCCTATTCTTGCTGCCCGGGGTTATTCTGCATATATATATATATATATATATATATATATATATATATATATATATATATATAGTTCAGATACAGAAGAAGCAAAGGTATTAAGCTTTTAGTTGAACTGGGGAACATTCAGCCCAGTGGAAGCTTCAACAGCATTGATTGTGTGGACCATTGAGGAATCTTACTGGAGCACATTCCAGACCGGCAGAAGAAGAGCAAGTGTGAGAGACTTTAACAACTACCCACCTCCAGATTCCCATCCAGGGGGCTTCCCTCTCCACCACAGCCCTGTGAGTGACAGCAGAAGTGAGTCAGCTGGGTTGAGTGTCCAAACCCCTCCATTCCTGTGCTCTACAAGGAAGAGCCAGCAGGTACCCCAGGATGCTCTGATGAGGTGCATCTCCAGAAGGGACCATTCAGATCTGAGGGCTTTGCCAGAGGTAATACTCCCAACAGGTTGCCGCTTAAAGAGTGGTGTCAAAGGTGATTGTCCCTTTAGGTCTTCCCTTAGGGCTGCTCACTGAGCATGGTTTGGCAGTTAATAATAATAATAATAATAATAATAATAATAATAATAATAATAATAATTTTTATACCCTGCCCTTCCCGGTTCAAAAACCCGGGCTCAGGGCGGCTAACAACAAATTTAAAACACTTAATTATAATATAACATAAAAGCAGCATAAAATACAGTATAAAAGCATGAATAACGATAAAATTCAAGTTCAAGAATCAATTTGGGGGAAATCCATCCAATAAACATTAGATAGTCACCAGGGCTAGCTGGCTAAATTAACCTACGTGGGCCAGCAAGAAGGCCAGGGGAGAATTAGCTGTGGGGTCCCACAGCGGGTAATCTTCATAAAAGGGGGGAGGGGGGAAAAGAAGGGAAATAAAAGATCAGGCTGAGTTCAAATTAAAGGCCAGGCAGAATAGCTCTGTCTTACAGGCCCAGCGGAAGGAGGTTAAATCCTATAGGACCCTAGTCTCATGGGACAAAGCATTCCACCAGGTCGGAGCCATCACTGAAAAGGCCCTGGCCCTGGTGGTGGATAGTCTGACTTCCTTAGGGCCCAGGACCTCTAAACTATGGTTATTCATGGACCTTAAGGTCCTCTGTGGGGCATACCAGGAGAGGCGGTTCCATAAATACGAGGGCCCTAAGCCACAAAGGGCTTTAAAGGTCAAAACCAGCACCTTGAACCTGATCCTATACTCCACTGGGAGCCAGTGCAGCTGGTAAAGCACTAGGTGAATATGCTCCCATGGCAGGGACCCCGTGAGGAGCCTCACTGCAGCATTCTGCACCCGCTGGAGTTTCTGGGGCAGTTTCAGGGGCAGCCCCACGTAGAGCGAATTAGAGTAGTCAAGCCTAGTGATGACCGTCGCGTGGATCACTGTGGCCAGATCGGGGTGGGAGACCTAAGGACCAACTGCTTAATATGGCAAAGATGGAAAAATGTTGCCTTAGCTGTTGCTGTAACCTGCGCCTCCATGGAAAGGAAAGCATATTCATTGGGAATGCTTACATTTTCTCTGATTAAGATAGGCATTCGACCTTCGTCTGGACTGAGCCCATCCAATGATGGCTGGTGATATTTTAGTCAATCACATGTACCACCAGAAGTTTATCCAGTAAGAGTTGGTCATATTCCCCATTGGTAATATCATTAATATCTTCCACTATGGTGAGAATAAGGTTCCATTGTTCCTTTGTGGTTACTCTGATTAATTCTGTAGCTCTCCAGCACTTTTTTTTTTATCCTCACTTGGCATTATGCTATATTCCTTAGAAGGGTTTTTTTAAAGTTAAGCCATTAATTTAGATTAAATTCTGGTGTGCAGTTAATTCTGTGTCCTCTTATGAGCTGTCACTATCCTGCTGCCAAGTGTGGAGTGTTAATTAATTATTGCTAATTGCTACTACGCTGTGGAGATGGTGATTAGAGCTCAGATGTGCCTGGCAGAGGTAGATGTTTGTGGACCAGGGTTAGATATAGGGGAGCGGGGAGATCTGCTAGGTTTCCATTAGTTAGACAAATTCAAGAATTTGTGTGGTGTGTTTTTTTAGTTCTCTATTGAGGCCTTTACTTCCAGGGAGCTCAGTCACCCTTCCAAAGATCCTTCATTTGTTTATTTTAAAATACCAGGTAAGGCCAAAATAATATAGATACCATCCATGCTAGGATAGGGGTGAATTGATAGGGGCGTCCTGGTATTATGTAAGCTTGGTTTGATGAGGCAGTGGGTCCTATTGGTCCAAATTGCTTCTAGCTGGGTATTGGAGCAACATAAGGTTGCTGGATGGGGAGCAATGTTTGCTGTGGTCCATAAGGATTCTATCTCCCTTTCCTGTATCAGTTGTGGCCCATCCCACTACATACCTGTTGATTTCTCCCTGTCCATTTTGACTGATGAAGTAATATTGGTTGAAATAATTGCATGAAGGTTTAATTCTTCAGGGCAAGACGATGATAAGATCATTGTTGGAAAAGTGTTCTCCCTTATATTGGGGGATTACAAATTAATCTCAGAGTTGTGATTCTTGGCAAAGTATGTCTAGCAGACAGTAGAAAACCAGCTTGGCTTGACTTGTTTTTGGTTGAAACTGGCTGTTTCAGACTGACTTCAGGATGTGTTATGGAGGGAAACTGACTCAGTTGCCTGGTAGATGACTCAGCCAGTGTGGTGTAGTGGTTAAGAGCGGTAGACTCGTAATCTGGGGAACCGGGTTCACGTCTCCGCTCCTCCACATGCAGCTGCTGGGTGACCTTGGGCTAGTCTCTCAGCCCCACTCATCTCACAGAGTGTTTGTTGTGGGGGAGGAAGGGAATGTTAGCCGCTTTGATGGCCCTGTTAATTCTCCTAGATCTCTCAGCAGCTGTTGATAGCAAAGGCCATGGTATCAGTCAGGACCACCTGCCAAGGGTTAACTGGACAAGCTAGTTTGCAGTGGTTTTGTTCCTACTTCATAGCAAATTGGTGGCAAGGTGGCCAACACATTTGTGGCTGCTTTCATTTCTAGCAGCATCAGAAAAAGAACTGGCTGGGAGGGGTGGAGAAACTGTACCCGCCACTGTGAATGGTGATCTCCATTCTAGAGAAATAAATGGGGGATTTCTCCTCTCTCACTGGGAAAAATCATGATCCTCCCAATTTCTCTGTTCAGAAATAGGCTGGAGACTTTCAAGAGGCCATCTGGGCACAGCTTTAACTTAATCTAGCATATGCTCTTTTTGCACATCTAGTTCTTTGTTTTAATAAAGCCATTTAAGCTGAATGCCTGTTAAACAGATGAGAGAGAGAGAGAGAGTACTGGACATATCACAAACTGACAGGCAGGTAGAGAGACAAATTCAAGCAATCAGCCAATAGAGCTGGACATTCAGCATTGGAAGAGCACATCTGCTGCTCTGTGCTTGCTATGGTTGCATCTGTTTGCTCCTATGAAATCTGGAGGAAGTGTTCTATGTTTGGACTAGGGAGGGATGGCTATTGCAGAGCTTTGAGACCACTGTCAGCTAGAAGGCAGCTGCTGCACTCTCGACAATGCATTGCATTTTACCTCTATCTGATGGGTAAGTCTTTGGTTGGACTGTCTTCATAAAGGACCCTGGTTTGGCCATGTTGATGCCTGAAAGATAATTTTTCTTACAAAATATTGTTTTGGTAATTCTCTTTCCGTATGAGCAGAGCATGTGGTTTATTTTTGTTGTTAATATTGTAATAAGAGAGAGATGTCCATATAACCTACCAAACATACATATATGTATGTATGTATAAATATGAGGATATATGTGTGTATATGTGTATATGTAACTGTATAGCCCCCAAAGCAATACATATACAATCTATCAAACATATTTAATTTCAATTATATGATTTTTAAATATATATATATAAATATATATATATAGACAATAAAATATCAAAATCCTCCAAATGGTGGCACCATATTGGCTATAACTTTGTATGATGCTAGTTACCAAAGAATCTTTTCTCCTTTCTCTCTTGTTAAAACTAGTCAGTTGTTTTGCCTCTTTTGTATATTCCTGTCTATTTTTCTCTCTTTCTCTCTCTCCCCTTACTCCTCTCTTTCTCTCTTTCTCTTTCTCTTTCTCTACCTTCTGTCACATTCTGAGACTGAAGCCTTCTTCTTCCCTCATTTCAAACCCCTGCCGGATAACGTTACCTTTCTGTTGCAGATTTTGAATACCTGCTGCCAAACAGCTTTGAGTCCGAGGGACATGTATTCATTGCTCCAAGGTAGCTTTGCGTGTGAGCTTGCTGAGGTGTCCATTCAACCACTCTCCCCCCAACACTGATCCTGGGACTGACTCAGCCCCCTTTCCCATCCCCACTTCCCTCCCTGCCACACCTTTTAAATATTCTACTTCATCACTCCCACCCCTCTGAGCTGACACCTCCTCATTGTGCCAAAGTCTTGATCATTTTTCTTTCCTTCTTTTTTGTGTCTGTCGTCTGCCTGTGTGCCACTCTGAGACTACAGCTGCCACCTGCACCTTGTTGAGACGCCACTGTGGTTGGCAGCGCAGTGGTCCCACCTTCTGTTCACTCACCTACATAAGAAGAGTATATATGTATGCCTGCGTATGAGATATTATGTGCACATACATATATAGGTATAGTTTCTGAAAATACTCACAAAATAATAAGTCAGTCCTATTTGGATCATGTTGAGATCATGCCATCATGTTAGTTAAATCTGAAACACATTTTTATATATAATACACAGTGTTTGTCTAAGCCAAAAGCCGTCTTTGGAAGGCAGGAGTATCATGTGCAACGCCATCTAGCTTTCCTACTGAATGATTTCAGTCAATACTTTCCACCCCAAAGAGTTGTTTGCTCCAAATATCCCATTATTTGATTTGATTGACTAGGTGCACCTATCACACAGCATTTGTTTGACCCATGATTTATTGACCAAATGATTTTTAACACAAGACTGGTGTTTTGCCTGTTTTTTTTCTGAGAAAGAAATTAAAGATCTAGGGCAGTTTTGTTTATGTTTTTGGATTTCACAAATACCAAAATTTAAAAATACCTAATGATAAATAAACACCACAATAGCATGAATCACTCACTCCCTGCACTATTTTTATTAGTGAAAATACTTCCAAGCTTTCATAAAGCCACTGTGTTGTTCAGAAAGCATTTTCAAAATGTACATGATTCAATATTGCTAAATACCTTTGTGAGGCCACATTAATGCAGTAGGAATGATAAAATATTCCACTGCTATATGTAAAAAATCATGAAGCCACTTTTATAAGCCGGCCTTAGTCATGAAGCTCACTGAGTGACTTTGGGTTCTCTTTCAGCCTAACATACCTGACAGAGTTGTTTTGAGGGTAAAATTGGAAGGTCAATAACAATGGCTGCTGCCATGAGCTATCAAAGAAAGCCAAGATAGAAATGCCATAGGGAGACAGAGAGGGGGGTTATTGGCAAACGTCAGCCAAAATCCTATAAACTGATGTTACATTTGGCATCAGGGTAAAGTGAAATGGTGAGATCCTATTAGTCCCTCCTATCTTTAATATAGTATTTTTAAAAATGGAAGAGAATTTCTGTACATCACATGGATTTGGTAACCCTCCACAAATTCAGCTTTGTACAGAAAAGAATAATACTGAAGAGTGTGTGTTTCCAACTTTTATTTATACAACTATTAGATTTACTATTCTAAGATGCTTCTCTTATACAAAGCATAATCAGGGAGAACATAAGAGCATAAGAGGTGAACAGATGTTGTTAGACTCCAACTCCCATCAGCCCCTGCCAACATGGTCAGTGGCCAGGGTTGATGGGAGCTATAGTCTAACAACTTCTGGGAACTCACAAATTCCCCATCTCTGTGCTGTAAGCAGCAGTCCATCACTAGCATCCATGCTATAAGTGAAGAGCTTTACATAGTCAGCATCCAAATCAGTGTTCAAAGTCCCATTAATGTGAAATGTATACATGAATCTAATGTTGTTTTTTAAGGAAATTTACCATTTTGTTAAGACTTTTTCTATAAATAGAAACCAGAACACTGCTAACAAATTCTTCGGAAAATGTTCGTTACAACACAACGTCTAATCAGGTCTCTTGCTACATCGGAACAGACTCCTGTTCTGTCAAGTCATAATACAGAAGGTCACATGATAGCGCTTGAGTTTCAGCTGCACCATCTGTTAGCCCTTTAGCACCAATAATACCAAACAGCATACTAATGAGACTGTATGATATCTCATCAATACTAATGTGGCCAATAGCCCATGGTAATTTTCAGAAACCATATATCACTAATGATCTATTTGTGGGCGTGCAAGCACATATATCTGTACACATTTGTGTAGATATATTGGTGGATGCAGTGTTGTGTACTTCTAGGTCTTTGAGAAACAAAATTATGTGGCCAGCCAAGATGATTTTATACTCGCGTAGGAGGACTTGCAGTATATTGATGGAAAGTCAGGAAATTAGCAGAGTAAAATAGCTTTGCCTCTCAGCTGCCTCTCCTAAAATGTGATTACAAACTTTTACAGGTGAGGCCTGACTCTTCTTACAAGCATATTTTAAGTGCTATTTGCATTCATTTTCCAGAATCTGACAGGTAGGAAGTATAAACAGTTAGCTTGAAGCATTTGAGTGCAAAAAATGTACCTGTTCAATACAAAGGCCTATCCCTAAAAACATATGGGGTGTATAAGTGGAGTGCACTGTATTGCTGTACATTTCTACTGCTGTTTTTCTCAGCCCTCATTAGAGAAATGCAGGAAGAATTTGGCTCAACTACAGTGTATTAATGAGAGTGAAGTAAGTAACAGAAGCAACATGCACTGATGAAACTAGCACCTCCAGTGATTCTCAGTGTGAGTGCAACGCAACAGTTAATTGCCCAGTCACTATGATGGATATACAGTATAGCTTCCTTGGTTTGACCAGTTAATGACTTCAATTACGCAACACTTGATACTTGTTGAGGAATTGATTGTGTGGTCTCCAGAATACTGCAGCACAATTATTTCAGAGTTTAGGCCAGGCATAGGCAACCTTGGCTCTCCAGATGTTTTGGAACTACAACTCCCATGATCTCTAGCTAACAGGGCCAGTGGTCAGGGATCATGGGAGTTGTAGTTCCAAAACATCTGGAGAGCCAAGGTTGCCTATGCCTTGTTTAGGCTTTCTGTAAAAGCCAAACTTAACAAGATATGCACACTGATTACCTCCTTGGGAGCAGTATGATACAGCAGGGAATAAAGTGGATTCGCTCTTGTGTTGTGAATTAGAGGCTCTTCCATTTGCCCTGTCTATTCAGCATAGAATCATAGAATCCTAGAGCTGGAAGAGACCCAAGGGTCATCTAGTCCAACCCCCGCAATGCAGAATCTCAGCTATAGCAGCCATGACAGGTGGCCATCCAACCTCTACTTAAAAACCTCCAAGGAAGGAGAGTCCACCACCTCTCATGGGAGTCTGTTCCACTTCCGAACAGCTCTTACTGTCAGAAAGATTTTCTGAATGTTTGGTTGGAATCTCCTTGCTTGTAACTTGAAGCCATTGGTTTCAGTCCTACCCTCCAGAGCAGACATGGCCAAACTTGGCCCTCCAGCTGTTTTGGGACTACAACTCCCATCATCCCTAGCTAGCAGGACCAGTGGTCAGGGATGATGGGAATTGTAGTCCAAAAACAGCTGGAGGGCCAAGTTTTGCTCCAGAGTATCATCCCGATTTCCTTGAACACAGCTGGTGTGTAAGTTATATATGGTGTTTGCTCTTGATTAAGCATTCATCCTGACTTGCTTGCATGGAGGTTACACATATTTCTGTCAACCAAAAATTATCCCACAATTTCTAATGCATTTTTTTGCAAGGGCAGTGCATCCCATTTCACTGCTTGAGACATAACTGGATGTGCTGCCCAGTTCTGCTCCCACCTCCACCACCAGAAAAGTGGCACCAATTTCTGGTGAGATCTTCCAAGATTTAGGCGCCACGTCAGCGCCAGTGGCGGAGGTGGCGGGGCCCCCATGGATGCAGTGCCTCAGGGGGCTTCTGCCACTTCATGGTTGGGCCAGGCCTGTGTCATTTTTGTGACTGAATCCCTCCTGCAAAATAGTGACAGTCTGGAGGTGACTTAGAAACATGGCCCTCACCCACTGGGTAAGCCTTCTTACTAGGTTTATTTTAAGACCTATTTAGCATTACATGAGTTAAGGTGAAGATGGCCTAAGTATTCCCACTGCCTTCTCTGTGTTGGACAAGAGAAGAGGGTCTACAGCAAAAAGCCAGCTGTATTAGTGTAGGCTTCCTGATATGGAACTTTTCCTCCAATGATTGGAGGGTAGCAGGCCCAACAAGGGTTAGGCAAAAGGAAGAGCTGGGGTCAAGTAGCATGTCCACCACTCTCCTCATTGCATGAGCCCCTTAATGCCTGAATATTCATTCAGCAGTTTTCGCAAAAGCCCTGTATGTTCCCATATGTGAGGGGTTTTTTCCTCCCAATGTTGTCAGCTGTGAGAAACCCTTAAGGCCTCTGGAGCTACCATAAACTATGATTGGCAAACTCAGTAACTTCTCTCTTTTTTCTAGCATCAGAAAGTGCAATGGTGTGCTGTCATGAGCCCTCTAAATGAATGTCCGCCTTTACTTTTTACTCCTGAGAGGCAGTGAGGAATGAGGCCAAGCACACACACTCACTCTCTCCATCCTTAGCCATTAGCTACTGGCAATGCAAAGCCAGCAAGTGAAAAATGTTCACAAGAACTTTGCAGCTGCAGCTCTTGGAAAGCTTCCAGAGACAGAAGTATACTGGCATAATGCCAAATACAGAGCTGTTATTCGCAGTAGGATCTGTGTAATAAATAATTCTCCGTCTTTTATATACTTGCAGGCATGCAAACACACACTCTGGGGAGGCAATCCTGATAGACAACAACCCATTAGAAGTGTGGGGTCTGTAAGAGCACAAATTATCACCTGGGTAGGGTTGTTTTTAAGAGAGAGAGGATACAAGTCTGTACTGAAAATACATTCCCTTCTACAGTCTAGGGTTGGCCCCTATCAATCTATATGAAGGATGTGCTTTTCTATCCAAAGCATGGCTGCCCACCTTGTTCTCTTTTTGCTGTGGGTGAAGAGTGATTCTCTGTTACTGTCCAGAGCACATCTGTGCACTATGGAATATTGATTTGTTCCACAGATGAAACAGATCCTCAGGGTTTTCTCCCATGCATTCCTTCTCCACTCACTACTATCATGTCCCCCATTTCCTTGAAGTGCAAAGCAGTTTTCAAATTCAGTAACATTCAAAAATGAAGCCAAATGGCACACCAGAAATTTTGTCCAGGTGAGTATCTTTGGTCCTCTCTTGCAAAGGGATGATGTTAACAAAGGGAGTCCCGTGTGCAAAGTTACAGTTCAATTCATGCAAGAAACGGAGCCATCTTGCCTCGAAGCTTGTTGCCTCCTAAGCACAGCCCTTCATACTCCAAGTCACCAAGTGCTTAATCTGCCACTTTCCCCCTTTGCATTATGGTCCTGCTCCTGGGTGCACAGTTGAATCAGAAGGCATTTTCTATGTGTTTGCGTGTCTGTGTATACATCAACACATGGTGAATGCAATTTGGATAGTTGTTGCTGCTAACCTGTCTGCATATTGGATTACAGTGTGCTCCACTTATATTCTTCCTGCTTTGTTCAATAAGCTTTTGCCTGGGAAGGGATGAGGAGAAATGACACTTTCTAAAGGAAACACAGAGTTCTAAATCCCATGTCTGCCTCATAAGACTCATGCAAGGTTGAGGTGTATATTTGCAAATAAAAAGTAGTGGTGGGATTGACCCTTCCCGACAACTACTCTCGCCTGCCTCCTAAGGCCACTAAAAGGAGAGAGATTTGGCGATTGGGTAGGTGTGGTGGATAGAGGGAGCAGGTGAAGGAGTAAACATCTCTTCCTGTTGATTCTCTTTTGTAAATGCCCAGCTCTCGCATTATTATTAACTTCTAACTTGTAGTTCTTTCCATCCTCAGTCCGTTGCTCTTTAGGGTTAGAGTCAGCAATATTTGCAGAAAAGTATGTGGTGAAACAGTGAAAGCCAATGTAGGAAGCAGTAAATGTACTGTAGAAAAGGCATACAAAGAAGGAACCTCAGAATGATTGTTCAAAATGAGCATAGCAAGTTGATTGGCTGGACTAGTCTCAATGAAAAAGATTTAGGCCTGCATAAAGTGGCACATTATATAAGTGACTTGCGCTGTGTATACATCTTTCATTTGTAGACAGCCATGGCTCATCCTTGTATCTTTCTATTTTGTTTATTTGGGGATGCACTTGCTCCTTAGGGAGAACCTAACACAAGTGAGTTAAGGATAGGGATGGGAGATATTCAATTCAGTTCACATTTAAAGGCAAACCTACCTAATTTTGCAGTGCAGTTCTCCAGCCAAGTAACGTGTACAAAAAAGTATGTATTAGAGAAAAAGTGTGTCCATAAATACATATATTAGTGAAAATATCACAAAATGCATTATATTTTGGGAAACTGCTTTGCAAAAATGTAGACAAAATTGCATACCAAAATGTATATGTATTAGAAATCCGCACTAAAATGCTGATAAATTTTCATTAGAAATGGGGGTGGGGGTGGGAATCTCAAACTGATGTGGAAATGTGGAGACCTGAACTCAAGATTTGAAAAATGAGAAACTGAAATTGACACATTCACCCATCTCTAGTCAGAGTTAGTTTCATTTAGGAGGCAGGAGTATTATTCTCAAAGACATAAAAAGTCATGCTTCTTTGACTACAGTGTTATATCATTCATAATGCCTATATCCCAGAAACCTAAATTGCATTAGCTTGTAATGGAAGCCAGTGTGGTATGAATACAATCAGACATCTTTATCCAGTATTGTGGCTTCATGGGGAGCTATGTGCTTTACAGCCAGAGGGCTTCCATCTTCCATCTAGACCAGGCATCCCCAGACTTCGGCCCTCCAGATGTTTTGGACTACAATTCCCATCATCCCTGACCACTGGTCCTGTTACCTAGGGATCATGGGAGTTGTAGGCAAAAACATCTGGAGGGCTGCAGTTTGGGGGTGCCTGATCTAGACTCTTATGCAGCCCTTGACCTTAAAAAGGTTGCCCACCACTGCTCTAGAGAGACCTGCTACTACTGGAAATGCTACTAGGATTAATAGAGGCATTAGTTATATCACCTTTGAATCCTAAATTTCCTACTGTGGGATCCCACTACAAACATGAAGGAATCATATTTACTATATTTAGCTATTTATGTTTATTTATTTATGTTATCTATGAAGAAGAAAACCTATTGCTAGAACAGCACAGGTGAAACTGCATTGCCCCCATACCTGTTTTCCAAAGCTGTATATAAATCTATAAACATCCTAATTACAAAAGTTTCCATTTTTGTCGAACAGTACCTGTTTATAAACAGAAGCACTTTTCTAACAAGAGCTGTAAAGCTTCCATAGAGGCCATATTGAAAATCAGAATAAAGGACAGTTCTGGGACTTCACAAAAATAGTTGAGCTTGAAGGAAAGAAGGCCCTTTTTTGCCACAGTCTTTCTAAACCTAAAGGGGTTTAAGCAAGTATCATGGTTAATTAAGCCACCATCCCTACAGCAACCTTCTCCAACCTGATATCCTCCAAAGGTTTTAGACTACAACTCCCAACAACCCCAGCCAGCATGGAGGGCACCAGGTTGGGGGATTAAATGAATTTAATTAAATAACTGAATTATTAGAATAGCAGCGCAATTGCTATACAAATCCAGAAGAGAAGCAGTGGCAGTATTCACAGTAAAATAAAAAAATTCCTTCAGTAGCACCTTAAAGACCAACTAAATTTATATTTTGGTATGAGCTTTCGTGTGCATGCACACTTCTTCAGTGGTATCTGAAGAAGTGTGCATGCACACGAAAGCTCATACCAAAATATAAATTTAGTTGGTCTTTAAGGTGCTACTGAAGGAATTTTTTTATTTTGCTTCGACTCAGACCAACACGGCTACCTACCTGTAACTAGTATTCACAGTGTTCTTCTTGTTTCAGATGGTGGTGGGTGGCATCAGTCAATATTATTGAGAGGCACAATAGTAGCAATGTGGGAAACCCGAATACCATCTTTATTAAGCACAGTGCCATCTAATTTATCTGTAAGCCACCTGGGGGGAAAGGAAAGAGATAAATAATGATTACAATCTGTATCCACTTGTGTTCCAAATTGAGCCCAAGTAATACAGAACAACGTCTGAGTATCTTCGATGTGAAGATCTGTTTTTAAGATATTTTGGGTTTTTACACGTATCCTTTTCCACACTTACTTCCTCCTCCTCCTCACATACCCACATTTAAATGCATTTGTACAAATAGATTTCAAGTGCACACAAGTACTGATGTCTCACACAGCTTTGCTCATGGACAGGACAAATATCTTTGAATCCCCCACCACTCCTATCTCAAACATGTACGCAGACAGTATTGAAAGTGTTCTCTTAGGCACAGCAGCAACATGACTGGGTAACAGCCTCACCTACGTTGCACACAAAGTCATGATTATAGCAGTTCTGAGAGGGAGAAAACTGACAGTAACTTTTTCATCCTTCCAAACGACAAATCTTTTCATCATAATCCCAGAGAATATTGCAAAGACCTCAGCCAGTCGGACAACAACACTGAATTCCTGGAAAACTTTATCGCCCTCATGGAAAAGGTGACGCCTGACTCCAAGCAATGTAAGTACCACCAGGGCATGCAATGGAGACTCAGCCTTCTCTCAAGAAACACTCAGCACTGTTTGGGTGAGAGAACCAAGGAAAAACCAAGAAGCAAAAGTGCGCTTCTGCTTTAAAAGACATACATTTAAATGTTGTTGTTTTTTATTTTTTTAAAAAAACGGAACAAAGTTTGTTTGCAAAAAAAAATTATTTGGATCAAGAGTGAGGGGACATTTGGCCCTCCAGATGTTGCTGAACCACAACTCCCATCAGCCCTAGCAAGAATGGCCAATGTCCAGGGAACATGGGAGCAGCAATTCAGCAACAGTTGGAGAGGCAAAGTTTTCCCACACCTGATTTAGATAGAGTGCACCTTATGAAGAAAGAATTGGGGTGGGTTACTATTCTCTGGGGAAGGTTGTAGTATCAGTTCTCTGGTGTCATGAAAGGAGGATGCAAATGATGAATGAATCCCATAAGTTCACAATGAAATCCTGGGCCTATCCACTTGGAAGCAAACTCCATTGAATTCTATGGCGCTTATTCCCAGGAAAGGGTGTCTCGAATTGCAAGCACAGTCACTGAGTAATGCAGCTTGTCAAGCATAAATGTGACCATCAGCAGGTACTCCAGTTGTGATCTGGTTTGAACCAGGTCATATTCCATATAAGGCTGGGGATCTCTGATTCTATTGTTAGTAGTACACATTTCACAAAATTACCTCATGTATAAAACCGGTCTGTTTCTGAGACAAATCCCCAACCAAGGCAGACAAATCCATTTCCAGGGATAGCATAAAAATAGTGAGATTGCATTGCAAGGAAACAGCCTGCTATTAAACATCAGTTAAATTTTCTAGTGATAACGCAATTCAGCACTGAAAATAAGGTAAGAAGCCTATGGGCTATCACTCCCCTCTGTGTATGAATTATTATTATTTTAAGCCTTTCACCTAAAGTATACTTAGTTTGGAGACAACAAGCTCTAGAAGTCCCCTTCCAAGCCTGCCTATAATTGAAATGCTACTTTAAGCTTTTGTTTCTTTGCTGCATTCAGCATGACCGAGAAATGGAAGCAGTCTCAAAGTCCATGCCCACATGGCAGAGAACTATGTGGCTTAGCTGGCAGACATCTGTGGCAATCGCATGAAACAAAAGAGGGCCAGGAAAGGCTCAGAGTCTTTTCCCACTGATGCATAGGGAAATGCAGAGAGCAAGCAACTGGGAAGGAAATGTGCCCTGCATAGTAGCAGCGCTAAGAGATGCTCTGGGATGGGGTGGAGAATGGGAAACCTATTGCCCCACAGATACATTTGGACTTCAACTGCCATCAGCCTCAGCAATGCTCGAGGATTATGGGAACTGTAATCTGAAGGACCCGCAGGTTCTCCATCATGCATGACCTAGACTCTCTCTGCCAGTGGTGCCCACCTCTATTAAGTAAAAGGGGACATAAACCTACCATGTGGTGGCAGCAGTAATGTGGAGAATTTTGCCAGAGGCTGCCTGGCCCACCAGGACAACTTAGGTAACCAGAGAGTTCTAACTTGAGGGACATCAGCAGAGCTGGAGAAGAGAAGGTGCAACAGGTTACCAGCAGAGTTGGTAGGACTTCCAGGATTGAGAGGAGAGTCATTGACAACATTGCAAAACTAGCATAACACTAGAAAGTACTGGAATGCACTACTAGAGCTGGTCATGTACTCTATTGCTTATTACTTTTGTGAACATATATAACTTAATATACATAGCCAACTAATCAAGTTATAAGGATCACACAGCAACCTCAGAAGCTTATCAGCTGAAGGCAACCTCTGCAGGGCATTCTAACCAGTGAGCATTGAAGGGGTCCCACTGCACACCTTGCAGTATCCTTGTTTCCTGGTGCAGTTTACGTTGCTGCTGAAACAAGTGAAAAGGCTATGCAAGGAGAGAGGGAAAAGGCAAGCAAGAGTAGAAGGCAAAGAGGATTCTTCACCATCATACTTTAAAATGGAGTGGAAACCTCCTCGGGATATTCAATAAGCAAGATTCTGGATTGGAAACATTTCTCTTTCTCTTTCAAGGTGATAACTTCCTCCTTCACAACCTCATCCTGGACACAGGAATCACGCAACAGCTGGTGGAAAGAGTGTGGAAGGACCAAGATCTTAACACGTAAATACAATTTCATTTCATTTCATTTCATTGCTCCTTCAGACACTGGGAGCATTTTGGTGCCCCAGCAAGAGTATTTTTCAGCTGGGAGGAAAGTTTATATATGACAGAGTTCATCCTGAGACTCTCTTCTGCACAGGCCTAGCAGGCCTATACAATAGGTCAGTTCTGGAGAAGGGATAAAAAGAAGCACAGCTAATATATAACTCTACACAATACAGATCTATTCATCTTAGATTTTTGAAAATAGGATTAGCTTTTAGAACAAGCTTAATGTAGACTTAAGTCTTCCTACGTTAAAAGGGTTTTAAGTGGAAAAAGGCTCAGCTGAAAGTTTCAGCTTTCCATTCAGTATTAAATCAGTGAATACTAGTGTAGTTTATCAAAGCTAGAGGGCAAATTTAAAACCAGTTAAAGTTGAAGACAAGTTGAAATTTTATCCTAGCTAGAGTGCAAGTCACAACTACATGGTAACTTGCCCATTTAGAGATTCTTTCAGTTCAGTATAAAATCAGGTAAAAGTTTTTCATTTTCCAAAGTTTGTCCATTCCCATTCCCAGGGGGGCAAAACTAACCTAAATGCACACACCCTCTTCTATTATTTATTAAATTTCTTTACTGCCCTTCATCCGGAGATCTCAGGGTGGTTCACAACATAAACATACAATATGATCAGTGCTTTTTTCTGGGGGTACTCAACTTCATGGTGAGTACTGGCACCATATTTTCTTTTAAAAATGCACTGGAGATAATATATAATGAAAACAAAGGGAGGAAAACACAAACCGTACCTACCACAGTTATAATGATCAACACATAGGCTAACGGTGTGGCGCAGACAAATTGGTGAGAAGCAGAACTTTGGCATATGGCTTGAGGTTGTAACTTTCTATCTCTGCCTTTCTATAGGTATAGCCTCTTAGCTGTGTTTGTTGCCACAGATGGTGGTATCACCCGCGTCTTCCCTAACAAGTAAGTGGCAAGTGTTTGTCATTTCATCTGTAGCTGAAGAGAATGTGTTTAGCATTTAGTGACCCCAATCTAATCTAGAGTTAGTAATGATTAAGGATACAGTCCTAACCACATCTACTCAGAAGTAAGTCCTGTTGACTGCAGAGGAGCTTACTCCCAGTTAACTACAGTTATATTGCAGCCCAAGTCCCAGTGAAACTAATGCAACAATTTAATTACTTCCTTAAGGGTGCAAATGTTCGTGTATTGTCATATCTATATGAAACATGTTTTATGCATTTTTATCCGTGTCAAGCTACATTTAAAAAACATATAAGTATTTTATGTACATTTTATTGCACTTGTGGTCCTCTTAAGCATTTCTTACATCTGAATTGATTTGATTTTGATTTGATTGATTATATTTCTATGTCATTTTTAATTCAACTGAATCCCAAGGCAGCTTACAAACAATAATAGAACACCACAAGTACCGAGTAATTAACAAATTTCCAGTGAAACAGTTATAATCTATAAAACACTGTTAACAAATCAAGAAACTAAAAAACAAGCTAAACATCACAATTAAAGCAAAAGTCAATGGATTAACAAATCAATACAGCACTTATAATCCAAAAAACACTATTAGCATTAACAAAATAGCAACCAAAAGCTAAACTAAGCGCTGTGAAGTTCATGCGCACGCACACTACACACCCTCATGACTCCCAATCTGTCACTCTGTTCAGCTTATTAAAATAAACGCATAATGCCCATGGCAGCAACTCCCTTCTGAAGATTCACTGGGCTGGAGGTGGAGCTGCACAGGTGAAACCAGCCCCCTCCTCCCATGGCGAACAGAGTCTCTCTCCCCTCATAGTTCTTCCTCTGGAAACAGCTCCCTTATGAAGGCTCCTTGGGCTGGAGGGTGAGACAAAGCAGATAGGAAAAGCCATAACCGTTGGCATTGTTATGTTTCCAAAAATTACCATTGAGGGAGACAGAATACTAATGGTACCACATTACTTTGGATGACCAGCAAATCCATTCCTTAATGTTCTTTTAAGGTGTTGGATGACCTTTTTAGCACAAGGAGCAAAAGGTAATGTCAAAGTGTACCCACTAACAGCTTTGCAGCCTGTGTCACTGAAGGACACTTCTGGTTAATAAGACCCTCACAACACTTTTCCTGACGGCGAAATAGATTTGTATTCCCAACTACCTCCTTCAGGGGGAAATTATTAGTGGTAATTTACTGGGTTCAGGTGCCCTTGGTGCTCAAAGGAATATAGGCTGCCAACTATTAAGTTTTACTCATCACTGTGATTCTGTGACCCTTGTGGTTTTAGAGGTTTCTGAAAGCGTGTAATTATCTTTAAAGGCTGACAGTAGACAATGAATTGTGCCTGCGTAACTTGTATTTCACTAAACCAAATGCAGCTTGAAAGGGGCCTGATAGACTTCCTGGTGCTCTGTTTTCCTGGGGCTGCAAAAAGGGTGGGGTTGCCAAGTACTTGTCTCTGTGCAAAATGAAAACTATACCACAGCCACAGTAAATACTGTAGCTGGTAGTCTTCATGAAAGATAGCTCAATACCATCCTATATTTCAGAGGTGAACTATATTATATGTTTACATATTGAGGAATATATATATATATATATATATATATATATATATATATGAATGAATATGACTAGATGATCCAACTCTACAATTCTGTGTATATGTATGTATAATGAACATTTGGACTTTCTCAGCTATCACCTCCCTGTCCCTAAGACTGGTTGTGAAAGTATAAATGTACATATTATTGATGGGTGCTTTTTTAAAAAGCCAATATTTTATTTGTGCCTATATGGAAAACGAAATCTATGCCAAAAGGTTGTGACATTCTGTGGGGCTGGTTGATTTCATTAAAGAGCTGCTGAAGACTGGGAAGAAGACCGGGAGCCCTTCAACGCCAGCTTCTATCGGAGAAGCCTAGATAACAAAGGCCACATCTTTAAGACCCCTTACAGGGATTGTAAGTATAACCCTACACAGTGCTCCAAGTGGGTGGAACTGGTTTGCCCTGCCCTCACCTCAGCTTCAATAGCCTTTATAACCATGGAACTACAGGAATTGGCACCAGACATCTGGTTACAGGGTGTGAGGCAATAAATTCTTCTTAAAGGCTTACTACAAGGACAGTGATAGTAATATGTAGTATTTACATAGTCTTGATCATGCCACGGTTCCTGAAGCCCTGTAATAAATGGCAAGCAAAGAACCCCATCATGCCTCCAGGTCCGTAATTTATAGCTTCTGAGCTGAGGTTTCTTGCACCATAAGGGATCTGCCACTTTGCATTCACAAACTCCACTGAGGACAAGGGGTAATGTAATAAAGCGGTTCACTGCTTGCTGCATATACTGTGGCTACCCATTCATATTATATGCAGTGGGTAATTGCTTAAGCAGGAAAGTGTTCTCTTCATAGATTACTAATTAGAATGTTAATAAAGTAAAAAGTAAGACACAGCCTTTCATTTTGTCACCACAAGGAAGCAGGGCATAGCTGCCAAGTCTCCCGTATTCCCTGGGAAATCCCCATTTTTCCAGCTGTTCCTAGCTGAAAAAATGGATTTTTTTTTGTTTTTTCCCGGTTTATTCTGGCGCGGCGGCCATTTTGGAACTGTGCAGAGCCTGCTCAGAAGCGACTTTTGATGCTGCTCTGCCCAGTTCCAAAATGCCTGCAGTGTGACTTATGGCGCGGTGGCCATTTTGGAACTGGGCAAAGCAGCATCAAAAGTCACTTCTGAGCATGCTCCGCACAGTTCCAAAATGACGGCAGCGCTACTTCCGGTCTGCTACTTCCGCACGGTCCCTTATTTCTCCGACAGCAACTTGGCAGGTATGAAGCAGGGAGAGGGCACTGGCAGGAAGTGAGCCATGCATGGAACCATAAAGCATTGCCACCGAAGCCAGAGAGTGCTTTGCAGCAGTTGTGCTGCCTGTGCCATCCACAGACTGGCAGGTCCTTTTCCTTCTTCTTCCCCCTATAGTCAACTACCGAGGGCTGGAACTGGAAAACAACACAGTTGGGATCCTTGTCAGCACAGCAGTTGAGCTCAACTTTGGTGAGAGGCACCTGAAACCAGCAGGTAAGAATGATGGGGCTTTTGCCTGTATCTTTGTCTCTGGAATGCCTCTCGTCTTCAGGCCTTCTGGTCTACACCATTTGCAGCTGTGAAGCCTTTTGCAGCCTCTCTAGCAATCTACATAAATACCAGCTCATTGTCTTCAGTTAGGCTGCAAAAATGCTTGGATTTCTCTGGACTATTGAGTTGACAAACACCTCCACTGGGCTGAAGGCTCATGTGACCTTTGTGTAATACTTCATGCTGTCCCAGTTGCTGTGTACATGTTAGCAACTAAGTAGTTTTTGTTTCTCAATTTTGAATGAAGCTGGTTTTAGGAAAAATGCATCAAAATGCGGTACTTAATAAGAAACAACAGGACAGCTCAGTTAGATGCACACCATTCATTTAAAGCACATGACATCCGCCAAATAATCCTGGGAACTGTAGCTCTGCGGGAGGTAAACTACAGTTCCTATGATTCTTTAGGGGGAGCCATGGGCTTTAAATGTGTGGTGTCTATGCAGCCCAGGTTTTTTGACAAAAAAAGATGATGACATTTTTCTAACCTGAATATCTCTTTTGTTTTCCCTTTCCAGTGGTTGGAGTGAAACTTGACCTGGAGGCATGGGCGGAAAAATTTAAAGTCCTTGCAAGTAACCGAACAGAAAGGGATCAGCTGGGGACACGAAGAGTAGGTGGTGAAAAATATCCTCCTGGAAAAGGATCTGGGATTTTGCATTTCGTAGATAACTTGGTTGGAGCTGAGGAGCACTTGCATGTCCACTTTGCGTCCCCAGTGACACTGCAACAGAGCAGTCACTCTCGCCACTGACATGCCAGGTTCCCTCTGGCAACAGTGAATGACCCCCCCCCCCGAGACAGTGCTTTTTTCTTTTTTAAAAAAAATGTTTAGGGATACTCTCATTTTGACTCAAGAAAATCACCATTTTAACAAATTTCTTTCTTTCTAATAAAAAACTGTTTAAAAAGAAGAAGAAAATCCCCATTTTATAGTTCAAATCAGGAAAAATAAATACAGCAAATGGACAAAAGTACAAAGATTCACAAAATGTTTAGGGATATGCATTCTGCACCCCCCAGAAAAAAACACTGCCCAGAGGTTACATACATACATATATATAATCTTATTGTTCCTGAAAGAGGTGGTTTATTCTCCTACTTCATAACACTTCTTTACCCCTCCAGTTTATTTTGAGGATCCTGCATGCTTAAAACATTAAGATGCTAAAATTAGAGACACTTTAATATATCTGGGGAATATGTTCCATAAAGAAGGGCCCACCAATAAAACAAAGGCATTTCTGGTAACTACCAGCCTAGTTTCTACCGGAAAAGGTGAGGCTCCCAAAACTGGGGTCTCAGAGGAAGTTAAAGAATAGCAAGTTTCGTATGAGAAACGGCAATCCGACAGATCTACTGATCTAAAGTCATTTAGAGCTTTGTAGGAGAAAGACAAGACAGCATACTGAATTGTGCCTGAAAACAAGTGAAGACCACCGAGGTATAGTCCAAGCAGTGAATCCCGTTGCCAGTCCATGTTAGTGGTTTTTCTGTTGCTGCTTCTTGCTGGCACATGCTTCACTTCTATTCCTTCATTCTGTGATTTTTATACCACTTTTAAGATTACTTTTTTATTAGTTACATTTTCTCCCATTTTGGATTTCCACTTGAACAATCCATGCGCTGTTATCTCAGTAGGAGTGGCTTCAATCCTGGAAAACTGGTCTGGCACCCGTCTTCCCCGCCCTCCTCCCCTGCCCTATCTTTAACCTTGGATGGACAGAAGCAAATCTGTGAGAATCGATTTTTACACTCCATTTTACTCCCTGGCTGGACAGTCATCGTAATTTCCCACATACAGCACACTGCAGCAATCTAAACATTACCAGAGTACTGTATAAATGTTGCCAAAGCTGACTCTATTCTCATTTCCTGACAATTCCCTTCTGACTGTAGAACCTGTTCCTCTTGTGATTATGAAAGGTGTGGATGTGGGATTTACGTAAGTCAATTTTGAGATGTGCTCAGAACTCTCTTGATATCATTGCCTTTCTTCTTTCATTTCCAGTGTGACCCCTCCACAGGCTGCGAGATGGACTGTGAGGCTAATTACAAGGTAAACATGGGGGGAAACAGCTGGAAAACAACTGGGTCGTTTTGCTGATTGTTACATAGCAACTCTTACTGCTTATTGTAGTGTATCCTTAGCTGCTTTCTAAACCAGAAAACTGTCAGAAATCCTGTTAAAATTCAGAGTTTGACACTGAATATGTTCAATAGTGCTGTGGAAATAAGTTACATATTATTCTTTTTTTATATATATAAAAAGGTTATTACTGTATATAACATACTGAAAGAAAACTGTCTCGAAGAGATATCGACACACACTCTTCTAGACAAATGGTTTTATGTATAGGCCGGCCCACCAATGATGTGAGGTGAAGCAGTCGCCTTGGGTGGCATAAGCTGAAGTGGCAACACCCTCATGGGCACCACCTCCAGTGGACAAATTGTGCAATCAATGGTATCAGTTTGACAAGATTTTGCCTCGGGTGGCAAAACAGGGTGCTGTTCTGTGTGTGTGTGTGTGCACATACACATACACATACCAAGCTTCGTTTCCACCACCTCTATTCCCTTGCTGTTAAGACTACCTTAATCCTTAAACACATGCAAGCACCATAAATGTTGTTTATAGAATGACAAGGAATGCTCAGTTACTGTTGCCTTTGCTCATTATAGAGACAATCAGGCATGTAGAGTCGACTAATGTCTAAACCAGAATTTAGAAGCCACTGCAAAACACAAAGTGTTGTTCAATCTTGCAGGACCTCCTTTGTGTTCTCATCGATGATGGGGGTTTTCTGGTACTTTCCAACCAGGAGGATTACTGGTTCCAGGTAAGCTGTGCTTTTTCTATAACAGGGGTAGAGAACCTCCAGTCCACAGGCCAAATTAGACCCGACGAGGGCGACAATTTAGTTCCCCATTTTCCCCAAGTCACACCTACCTGTCACACACCCAATGTCATATGAAAGGTGTGGGGCAGATAGATATGCTTATGCAAATGAACAATGTAGAGCCTTAAAGTGTACTTCTGGTTATTCCCTGGCAAGCAAGGTTTGTTGTCAGCCCCATCCCCTAGGTAAAGGAACGCTTGCTAACAAGCCCACTGAGATCAGCTGCACTATAGAATTCCTGGCTGTGGGTACCATAGGGCAGTCAATCCCTGGGATTTGCTATAAGCACTGATCAGCTCATATTCCTTTGTATCACTAGTTTGAATGCAAGTGGTTCAAACCACACCCACAAAGGGGAGGAATTACTTTGGGTGATCTAACATCATTGTGATGCCAGACGACTGACACATGGAAGACCCCAACACGCCAACATGCATGTTCAGAAGCTTCCTACATGTTTAGCACAGTTTATGCATTGCTCCCATTTCAATTGGGCTGGTAGCATTACTGCTAATGCTCACAAGTATTTTTGCAGCACCCAACCAATGTCGTAGTCATCATCAAAATGCCAGCCATTTTTTTTTACATTTAATCCAGATTTCAATGGCTAATAGCCACAATGGCTAGGATCTACCTCCTTTGTTGTTATTTTTCAAAGAAAACCAAATGGAAGTAGGCATTGTCCCTCCCAAGGAAAGCATGAACTTCCATTTTTGCCATTGTGAACCATGGTGACTTGGTATAAACACATACATACACCCATCCATCCCCACATACATACAGATACAGGATGGAAAAGACAGTGGAGGGTGAGGGAGGAATAATTAAGAGGAGGGACCCAAAAAAAACCACACGACTGAGATGTATTCCATCAAGCTCTGCCCACTGGTATGGACAGCAATACCAACAAATACAGTGACTGGGGGAAAACAGGAATGCATGGAAGCTGAAGCACCAAACTTGCACACAGAAAAAATCTGATCATTACCCATTGCCTATTAAAGGCCCCCGTCTGGAAGCCCCCATGGTTGGAAAATGCATGATCAGCTTGATGCAGCTTAAACGAATTATTTCATCCTCCCCCCCCCCTTTTCCAGGTAGGGAAGTTCTTCAGTGAGGTGGATGCTCACTTGATGTCTGCTCTCTACAACAACTCGTTCTTCACACGGAAAGAATCCTACGACTTCCAGTCAGTCTGCGCTCCAGAACCTCCCAGCAATACGGGAGGCGGTCCGCGTGGGGTGTACGTGGTAAGTGAGGGCTCCCATGCCATGAAGACTTGCCTGAAGGTTTCAGCATTGTGCATACAAGTGGGGATTTGCTTTCCAGGTGGAATTATGCAAGCACAGTAACCACAGTATACTTAAGGCAAAGAGAAGAATTGTCAGCTGTATCAATGCAGTGTTTAGGAAGGATGAGGAGTGTTGAATTTTTAGATTAGGTGAACATTACTGTTTGTGATAAAAAGGTAAAGGGACCCCTGACCATTAGGTCCAGTCGTGACCAACTCTGGGGTTGCGGCACTCATCTCGCTTGACTGGCCGAGGGAGCCAGCGTACAGCTTCCAGGTCATGTGGCCAGCATGACAAAGCCGCTTCTGGCGAACCAGAAAAACGCACGGAAACGCCGTTTACGTTCCCGCTGTAGCGGTACCTATTTATCTGTTTGCACTTTGACGTGCTTTCAAACTGTTACGTTGGCAGAAGCTGGGACCGAGCAACAGGAGCTCGCCCCGTCGCAGGGATTCGAACCGCCGACCTTCTGATCAGCAAGCCCTAGGCTCTGTGGTTTAACCCACAGAGCCAATGTTTGTGATACAATGTTTGTGATACATTGGTGTATAAACAAGAATTTTGTTTGAGTACTGAAATATGGCTGATACCAGGAATTCCAAAGAGATTTTGCAGTCTTTCAAGCAACTTGAATTGGCCTTGGTCTGTCAGTGATGCAGAGCGTGGATAATCCAAACAATGTCTACCTGCTATCTAGCAACACCTCTCCATTCTTTTCCCCCCATACATTTTGTACAGTTGCATCAGAGTGCAGATGGAGTTCAATTTTAAATTGGTAATTCATCACCATTTCTTCTCATAAAGTCATTTCATTTTCTTCTATTCATGGGCCGCAAGAGAGGTCTGGTACGGTAGTTAACTAACCACAATGAGTCACTGAGATGTTTCCAAGCTCCTGATCTTTGTCTAGTACTAGTAAAATCAGTGCTAGGTATCTCAAAAATTGTATTATGAGAAAAGTGATGCCAGGCCAGGCCATCTAATCACAAATTTTGCATGCCTGGGTGTGCTTGCAATGCTCATGAGTAAGGTTGCTCCTGGCTCTTTCTGAACCTCGTCTTCTCTGCATCATGAACCAATGGGTCCCTCTGCAGAATTATTTGTGTATTCTCTATCGGTGGCAAAGCACCATTAGATGCAGATAAATGTGGTCAAAAGGTTGGGTTTTTCAAAACATTACAGAATCCTGCCTCTGGGCTTCATGTTTGATCCTTAGCATGTGAAAAGCTGCTACAGCACATTGAGCTTGAGCTAACAGTGGTATTTTTCTGTTCACAACCACATTTCCCTTATCCCTTTGTCCAGCCAACAATGGCAGATTTCCTGAACCTGGCCTGGTGGACTTCAGCAGCTGCATGGTAAGCCTTTCTTTTGCCCTTTACTGGATAAGCTGAAGGAGTTTAGTTCTTAGAGCAGGACATGAATGTCACACATTGGGCCACTCTGCACTGCACATAATAGTGAGAGAATACACATCTAGAAGTATCTGGTGGAATAGTTCTAGGGTTGTCAACATTTCGGCAACTTCTGCAAGGATCTAAGGCAAAGCCCATTTAGGTGGTCTTTAGAATGGTTGCAGAACTATTAAAAATATCTGTACTTTCCCACTGTACTTTTCCCCCATGACAGAAATTGATACCATCTTAGCCTGAGCTGGATTATCGAACATAATTTTCATTACTGTATTAGACTTTTTACCGACCAGATAAAGATTCTCAGCAGCTAGAGCCCATTATTTTGATTATATGGTGTAGATTTTCACCGTGATGTTTTGTTTTTCTTCATGTTTAATCCAGGAGTGAAATGCTTGTGTGTGTCCCCCCCAATTTGTACCACGCAACCATGCTAGGGTAACATGGTTTCATCAGCTGTGCATGCATGGGTTTCATTAGATGCAACTCAGCTAACCTACACCTGTTGTTTTATTTGACATAGATAGTCAACTGTGTGCTTGTAAGGGTGTCATTGCTTGGAAATAACCATGGAAGGAAAGCTGTGTCTGCTTCTATACTGTACACAATATAAATATCAATTTGTAGCTGTTAATGAAACAGATGCACCCTAAACAAAATTGCGACTATATTTATGTCCAACCCTGCCTCCACCCAGTTGCACCCCCTCTTGTAAACTGACAAACATGACACCAGACTTCAGAGCTCACATTCATCACATTAGAAAGGGAAGTCTTTTAAAATTGCAATTACAAGCAGTTTTTTAATTAAAAGACTGAAAACCATTAAAAAGGCAACACTGTAGTTATTAAAAGATGAGATAACTGGGCAGAACAAAAACAAGTTTACTAAATGATCCATCAAGACTCCCAACAATTTTTAAGTGGCCCACAAAAAGAGTCTGAGAACTATTGATCTTGAGGTTCCTTGCTTTTTTCCACCCTTTTGGCCTGGGAAAGTGAGACGTCATATCTTTTTGGTCCCATAGGCCAAGGAACTTATTTGGGTTGGCGACCTGCATTTATTTTCTTCACCTAATAGCTCTGCTGTTTCCTTCTATAAGGTCTCTGTTTCAGCAGTTCTTGTATGGACTAACCTACGATAGCTGGTTTCAAACAGGTAAGCTCCCTACTGCATGCATCTGGGAAGCAAGTTTTCCTCACATTTAAAGTTTTTGTGTGATTGGGGGGGGGAGGTTGGCAACAGGTGTGTAGGTGTAAACATTACATGAATGCAAAAACCTGGGTCATGTGATATGGCTTAATTTCTAAATAAGAGGTATGGAGTTGATCTTGTCTGAAAACCATACTTGGGTCCTGTTACATGGGAGCTTTCCCCCTGTCCACAGATTATGCATAGAATACAGTGATACCTCTACTTACGAATAACTCTACTTACGAATTTTTCTACTTACAAATGGAGCTCCATCCGCCATCTTGGATGTGGTTTAGATAGGATTTTTTCTACTTACGAATTTTTAGATAGGGTTGCTTCGACTTACGAATTTTTTCTCCCAATGCATTTCTATGGGATTCGACTTACAATTTTTTTCGACTTACAAATGTGCGTTCGGAACGCATTAAATTCGTAAGTAGAGGTACCACTGTAATTGATTTATTTGTCTTTAGAAAGGAGGAGACAATGCCATTCTGCCCATGTGTAATGGCACGCTTTTCTAAATAAGTGCTGTGCAATTCCTATTGTGATGAAAACAGCAAGGTTAAAAACTATAGCCCTACCAAGTCAAAATCACCAGCCACCACTGCGCAGGTGCCACACCTATAATTTAAGTTATTGTTTGTATTGTTGTGGGTTTTTTTTGGTTTTTTTGATGCTTTTGACGTTTTGTTGTGCTAATTTGTTATGCTTTCATGTTATAAAAATTTCAATAATATATATATATATATATACACACAGGTTTAAAAAAAACCCTCCCCAGGTGCTGCTATTCCCATGGAAATTGGTGGGAACTGCATTTAAGGAAAAAAAATTAATCCCCTGACATGTCTGCAAGCCCTATAATTAACATAATGTGTGGTTAAAGGCCTTAGGCACAACATTAAAGGAGAACAGCTAAGTTAGATGATTCAGTAAGGATAAATGTTTTCCACTTCCATTATTTCCAACTGTATGTCTTGTGTGTCCGAACAGAGGATGTCTCAGCTGACAGCATGGAATCCAAGGAGACCAGCTGCATCATGAAGCAGACCCAATACTATTTTAGCACAGTTGACTACACCTACAACACCATCATTGACTGTGGGAATTGCTCCAGGTCAGTGGGAGATGTCCCTGCTATAACGATTCATAGTAGCTGGTCAAAACTGTTGGTCCCTAGAAGGTGGTAATCCCTTCTGGCGCGGGTCTCTTTCAAAGTAGAGTCAAAAATGATCGCCAGAATTAGTAGTATAGAAACTAGTGAAGGGCAGTGAATGGTATTTGGCTAAGATACAAGAGATCCTGGTGGAGTTTCTGAGGTGGATTGCTTTCCAGTAACAGGCAATATTGATGTGAATTGGGGGCATAGCTGCCAAGTTACCCCTTTTTTAAAGGGATTTTCCCTTATGCTGAATAGGCTTCCTCGCGAGAAAAGGGAAAACTTGGCAGCTATGATGGGGGGGGTATTTACACTACAGTACAGTTTGAGATCATTTTTGTACAGTTTTAACTATCACGGCGCTTTAAAAAAAATGAGATCCTAGGAGCTGAAGTTTGGTGAAGGTGGACAGATACCTAGCTGCCCTGCTCAAAGAATTCCAGTTATCTGGTTGCCCTAGGCAGACAGAATGAATACTAAGCCAATTAGAATATTAAACCAAACAATACATTATGTTAAATGAATTATTTTAAAAGCAAAAGTAGATGCCACAGGAGGCTTGGGGGCAATCAGGATCAGGACCATGACAGGCCAAGGTGAGGAGTTTTTACCCTTATATACACACAAACCAACATTCTGATGAAAACCACCCTATTCTAAAACTGTTGCTTACACTGTGAGGGAAGCTCCGGCTGACAGCAACTGGAAATAGGAGCTGGAGTTGGGGGGTGTTCATCAGGACTGCAGTGGGGAGGAAAATCCTTTCCCTACTGTCTAGGTCTCTCCCCTGTCCTGTGGTGACTAATTGTTTAAATAAAATAAGCAGTCACATTAGGTGTGAGAACACATTTAAAATAAGCTATATTTTGGACCTAAATGCATATGATGGACAATGCCTAGATAAATAAAGAAGCAAGCATAATCATGACCAAAAGTAAATTGTGTATTCCTATATTATCAGTCATGTTTCCTTTCCAAATACACAAGAGTGGGGCCTGATCCTTCTTCCACTGCCACTTGCATGCGTTTAGAAAGGTAAAAAGTGGCCAATTGCACACACATACAGCTCTTATCTGATGCAGTTTGCATATATTTTGTATTTGAGCATGTGTAGTTTTGCCATAAGGCCAAATGTAACTTTAACCTTTATTTTATGAGCTGAATTGTAATAATCTGCAGTAAACAGAAATAGTACTAAATCAGCATGATAGCAGCACTTCCTCCTTTCCCCACACCCTTTTCTTTTTCTTCCCTAGGCTATTCCATGCACAAAGGCTTGCTCGCACCAACCTTCTGTTTGTTGTAGCAGAAAAGCCAATATGCAGCCAGTGTGAGTCCACCAAGCTTCTCCAAGCGGAGATAAAGGGTATCCTTTGCTTCTCAGCTCTGCTGCATGATGCGGTATCAGGTTCAACATAATGGGCCCAACTACACTGGAACCCTTCCCTCCCCTTCTCCCCCCCTGCCTCGGCATTGCAGTGTTGTTTTTGTTGAGAGTGGAATTGCTGCTGTTTCTACATGCCAATGAATATTGGACTGTATTCATTGCGCAATTCCATGTGTGGGAAGTGCATGAAAAGTGGGTGGTGCTTTTCAGGTCACATGGGCTGTTCCAGGGCACACCTCCACCTCCCTCACATTATCAGTTGGCATGCACATATGAAAATAATTACCTGTGCTAAGTCTTAATGCAAGCGGGGGGGGGTGTGTGAAGTCCCTTTGGGTGATAGGTAGTTGATATTTCTTTTCCCCTGAATTGAGATACCTACACACCTTTGTACATGCACGTTTTGCTTCATAACCTTCCTTCCAGGAGAGCTAGAAACTTCTTTTTAAAACGTGTGGCCCCTTTATAGGCATGGTTCCTGGTGCAATCTGTTTATCAAACTGGCTGAGCTCTAGCTGATCAGGACAGGGCAAGGTGGAGTAAAAAAACACTCTGATGTAAAAATTTAAAGCTTTATTAATCAGAATATAGCAGTAAGTGCTCTTAACCCCACAATATGCTCCAATTATGAATCAAGGCACCTAACATGCATTCATACTTACAAATGCACAACCTGAGTGGCTGGTTCAAGTGTAATGTGTTGATGAGAGACCAGTGCCTCTGGGTGTCCACATGCCTGCCTTAAGAGTCTGCTGTGGATCTCCGACTTGCTTTAGTTTTGGGGTGTTCTTATACCTCAAAGGTCACCACACATTTTCACTAGACTAGACTGTCACAACATGGACAGAGAGACCATAAAACCATAAACCATGTTGCCCATGGCAGAACCAAAAGAAAAGTTATACTTCCTTCTTATCTGGCAAATAAGCCCTTGGCTCTCTCCAGGCTGGCTGATATTACACTGCACAGTGTTATATATTGCCTGTTAGCGAGGCCCAGACTTGCTTTGGCTGCTGTTATGTTTCCCTGATCACCGAGATGGCGATTACTCACTCCCACAGCACTCTCTTCCTTCCCTGTAACAGGAAATCACTTTCACACATTCACACTCTAGATTCCATTGGATTTATGGCTTAATTATACTCAAATAGCAGAAAGACCAGAAAAAGTCACAATAGCATTAGGCCTTACAAGCCAGGTTAGTTACATTAGAAACATTATTTAGCAAATAATATCTGAGTGTCACAGCAATTGCTCCATTTGCATCGCTATAATCTGGCCATGCTTCCACCCAAAAAGCACAACCACAAAATATTTGCAGAGCTATAGTGCAAGAAACAGGAAAACCATTGCAAAACATTGGGGGGGGGTGGACTGAAGAGGCACCAATCATGGAAAAACTGGTGGTTCATGACTGCATTGTGTAGATTTACAAGTAAACAAAACATTACAGTAATGGGAGAAACCAGAAGTGTGGATGTGGCCAATATCTGTCATGAAACTTTTCACAGAGAGGGCAACGGCTTATTCATATCCACTGCTTTTTGTTACATGTCTATAAATGCTTCATCAGAAAGATACCATGTGATAACTCTCATGTTCAAATTAAATTCACATGAACAGAATCCCACGAGGATCCCTACCCACTGGTAGGCATAGAAGGAAAATATGCAACCATGTGTACAGTACATTGAAGAGCCTGCTGGATAAGGCCAAAGGCACATTTTGACCAGCATCCTGTTCTCAGTAGCTAACCAGATGCCTTTGGGAACCCCACTCATGTTTCCCAGCAATTGATTTTCAGAGGCAGACCAGATCTGATACCAGAGACCATATGCAGCCATAATAATTGATAGCTATTGATATTATCCATCAATTTGTCTAGTCTCCTTTTAAAGCCATCCAAATTGATGACCGTCACTACATCTTGTAGTAGCAAATTCAATTGTTTAACTATGAGCTGTGTGAAGAAATACTTTATTTTGTCTGTCCTGAATTCTCCAACATTCTGCTTTGTTTGATAGCCCCAGGTTCTAGTATTATGCAAGAGAGAACTTCCAATTATTTACTTTGATGTTGGGCCACCAGACATCATTGGTCAACCCCCACCAGGCCCAAGGGGAAGGGGGAAGCTCAGGACCTGGCCACCCCTGTGAAAAGTCCTTGGTCTGATCCATCAGGGCAGTTCTTATGGTTGCTAGTCTCTCAATAATCAAGGGCTCCTTTCTTTGACACCACTCCTCCCCTCTTCCATATCACTACAAGTGTATTTATTGCCTTGTGCTATATTTTCTTTGACATTGCAAAGCTCCACCGGGAGATCCCAATCAGTGTGAACTAGTAGACAAGCCACGGTATCGAAAAGGTCCCCACATCTGTTTTGACTACAATGCAACGGTAAGTAGGAGGAAAGACTACCTTGTGGATGCAAGGAGTGCATGGATATATCTGAAGTGGCTTTGCTCCGCTAGGAGAGTAGCCTGGGATTTGAGAAACCCAATGCTGAAGCTGTGGGCTAGAGCTTTCCTTGTCGAACCATTCTACTGATATGAAGGGCCATATCAGCGCTGTATGTAGGGGAGGGCTGTAGCTCAGTGGGAGAGCACCTATGGTATTTACATGCAGAAGGTCTGAGGTTCTATACCTGGCATCTCCAAGTAGAGCTGGAGGAAATTCCTTTTTAAAATCCTAGAGAGCTACAGCCAGTTATTGTAGGCAATGCTGAGTCAGATGGACCAATGGTCTGACTTTGTATAAGGCAACTTCCTATGTCCCTAAGGGATTCAGTCAGAGTACTGCTCGCAATAGGAAGCTTGAGTGCCAGGCCACTAGTCCATCTACTCATGCCCTAGCCTGCTGATTCAAATGGCATATTTACGGTAACGTTCCTCGCAAAATTTGTCTCAGTGTAGCAAGATGCACTGCAAAGGGTGGAGATCAGGAACAAGCAGGGGCTCCAACTCCTGGGGGGCTGAGCCCAAAATATTGGGGGCACCTGCCCCCAATGTCCAAAAAAACGGGGCAGAGGAGGCCAAGCATGGAGCTAAGCATGGCATGGCTTCAGTGACCAGCTCCTTCTCCTCTCTTCACTTGCCACAGAGGGGAAGGAGGGCTGAAGCAGCCCCTCACCCGAGGAGCCACCAGCCATTGAAGCTACACTGCTGCTGTGTTTAGCTGTACTCCCCAGCTCCTCCCGACAGCCTGATGTTGTGTGTGCGATGATGGGACATTGTGCATGTGTGATGTGACACACGCAGGGTTGCCCTCCAAATCACCTTCACAAGATGGCGCCTCTGGGAGGATGAGTATCTCTTTAATAAGGCACTCCTTTTCTAATGGCAAAACCACTCTATTTGGAAGGTGGCACTGTTTTTTGCCAACTATTCCTTAGAGCTGATCTAGAAGTCCTTCTAATCTCACTGGGCTTGATCTTCAAAAAAAGAGATAATTTTCCTTTCCCATGCTTATAGGAACTATGAGAATATATACAGAGTAATGGACCTAGGATGGGAGAATGAAGGGTCTACTGAATCATAAAGACTATTGTGGTTCATGTTGAACAGCTTTCAAAAATCACATTGAAAAACATGCAGAGAAATAACTTATCCGTGCCTATATATGGAATGACCAAAATTATCTGTCCTTTTTGTTGTTGTTTCCATAGGAAGATACCTCAGACTGTGGAAGAGGGGCCTCCTTTAGACCTTCTTTGAGTATCTTGTTATCTCTGCAGCTCCTCCTTCTCTATTTGACTGCCAGTCGCCATCCGCTGCCCTTGGTGTCTTGCCTTTGAAACATCCATTTAGTCTAGCCCATTCATTTTTGCTTTGTGCACCATCTCCATTCCCTCCAGACTTGCCAGAAGAGGGCAGCTGCCTAGTCCCATCAACTCTGGTTACACCTTGGCACTCACTCATGAGGACCTTCTCTTTCGTCATTCAGAAGTCCAGAAGCTATTCTCATTGTTTGTTTCTTGTTTCCTGTCATCTTCTCCTTGCCCTTCCAGTGTCTCTGCACAGCAGGTTGTGCAAACAGAGCTCTGAGCAAGACTTTGGGAAGCACCAACCATTGCGACTTTCTCCACACAGTGAACATCCTTGAGCTTTGATTCATTGCTCCCCTTTCCACCCATTGAGCTGTGGCCAAATAACAAAGAACAGAGGCCTCGTAAGTTTTTCCCCCCATTGAATCCATGGAATTCTGGGAAGACCTTTGCCAGTTTTCATCAGGATATGTCTTGACATTTTATTGTCTTAAAAGTATTTAATCAACAATGCTGACAAATTGCTATTCTGTTTGAAACAATTTACGTTCCCATCCCAATCATGCAAACAGCAGCAACAACAAAATTATTCAATAGAACAGGAAAAAATGGTATATTCTTGCCAAATTGGTTCTGTAGTCTAGTTAACTTTTCAGCCAATTTAAATGGCTTATTAAACTCAAAAGTAATCCTAGGATGTCACCACGGCATCTCCATCCCACCCAGCCCGCTCTGTGTTTTCCAAGGCCATCGCTGCTGAATCTCTCATTAGTTAGATCCCATCTCAAATCAATTTTTAAATTATTATTTTTAGCCTGAGGATTTTAATCTAGACCTTTTTACATCTAATTTCCAAGCATTTTATCCTGACAAATTATAGTGTTTGTTGTCAGCAACAAAGACACAGAAGAGAAAAAAAGAAATTGACTTGAATTTTATGGTCAGTATTATTTATTTAAACTAACTCGCACCATACTGAGAGGACTTGGAGAACAAGCAGGGGAGAAGGAAGTGTGTAAAGATCCTTAGGCATACTAGTAACCCATGCATGGTTGGAGGGCACAGTGGCTCTCGCTGTCTTTAGCAAAATGAATAGAAAGACAGAGTATTTCTAGTGGGCAAGAAACATAGCCAAAACCCAGCAGTCCCTGGCTTAATTTTTCCCTTGCCAAGCCTGTTCCCTGCGGAGCCCAGAAATGTTTAAGTCCATCAAGAAAACAAGATGATCTCTTCTGCTTCCCCAAATCACTGTGAAGACTTCATTTTGGGATTTTTGCAGCGTTCTACCCTTGAGGTGGACAAAGGGTGGAGTTGGCCAAGACAAAGGTGACCTTCTTCCCAGTCCCTTTTCTTCTAAAGGAAATTGTACACCATGATTGGCAGCAACAATGTGTGCCAAACCAAGGTGATAGCTAAAGGTTTTCTTCCTGGACTTTGTGCAGAAACCTGACTGCACCTTTAGAGTGCCCTCCATCCATCCAGTATTGGAATCACAGTGGTGGCCAATGGGCCACAAGTAGGGCTCTAAAAGCAGATGTTTTGCAGACAGCTAATTGTCTCCAGTGTCCATGCGGAGAAAGGTGAAAGAACTCTGCATCGTAGTGAAGGTCATGATGACACCTGCCATTTACCTCAAACTCACAGAACACTTCAGATGACTTTGCAGGTACATATTTCATGGCTGGGAGGATTATTACTGAGAACAGCCACATATACTGTTGGAAGTTTGAAAACAAGAGTAAAACTTGAGTTCATCACCCAGTCGCCGCAAAAGCTGCTTGCTGTTTGAGGGCAGGCTATCTGATTTTGTGCCTGTTATTTCTGCACATACAGTGATACACATACCTTGCCACTTAATGAAAACAGCAAGGCTTTTTCAGTCCCCAGAGAACTCAAAGATTTCTTTCTCTTCAGCCAAATATCCCCCCCCCCCATGCATTGCTTCTGTACTCAGAGTAGCCAGCAAAGTGGGAAGGATCCTGTCTTGTTTCTGCTGTGTGTGATGTCAGAGCCACAATCACATCTGGGCAATGTGAAGAGCAGCAGCACTATGCAACAGTGTAATGCAACCCCATCAGTAGGAAGTGGTTAAGTGCGCTGTCAATAACTCTGATGGTGTTTCCTTGCAGCACAATGTGATGTGATAGGAGGATGAAATGTCGTGCATATCTTGGTGCACCTCATTTTGACTTCACATGTTCATTTTCTCAGCCAAAATTCTTTCCAGTGAATCCAAATCCTGGCATAAAACCTATTGTGAGTAATTACAATGTTGTGAATTCCATTTGCCTTCTTAGAAGGAACTCTAGAAAGCAAATAACGGTGCTTGAACCTGTAAGTTTCTAGGCAAAGCAAGCTTGCTCAACAATGTGTGTGAATGGGAACTTTCTGTAACCCTGGTTTGGTGCTTCAGTTCTAAGCCAAAATTTTAGGGAATGTCTCTTGGAAAGAATGTGGCATGCCAAACTCCTATGCTGGTTACATCACAATTTATTGTGCAGATTCTGGTGGCCCCACTGTCAAGGTGTTTCATTGCAAGGCAAATGGCAGGAACCCCCTTAAAACCTGATTCGTCTTGGGAGGTTTTGATTCACCCAAACAGTCCCAAAGAACATGCTGCAATACACTACAGGTGTATCTTCAGAGAACGCTGAAAATGGATTTTTGCGCTCCTGATCTGGTATGGTTTGAATGGGGGTAAAAAAACAGATCACTGCTGTCATGTGCAAAGTAGTAGTACAATGTAAATACATGAAAGAGGGAACTATTTGTTGTAGAAAAAAATCATTTGAGAGATCTGGAAGCAAACCTTTAGCACACACACTGAGGTGCAGTTGCTTTCTTTCTAGTGATCCTTGTTCTCGAGATCAGAAATAGTTTCTTAACCTTTCAAAAACTAGCTCTGTCCCAAATCCACTGTCTATATACCCCCTCCCCCGCTCTGCACCAAATGCCCTATATTCCAAATCACCAATACTGTCTGAAAGGACCTTTTCCTCCAAGTCTCCCACTGTTCTTCCCCAAGCTGACTTATATACACAATGATACCACTGGTGCTAAGGTTAAGAGTTTTGCTTCATTGGCCTTGTGTAGATTTCTAGAGAAGCAAACTGGGAAGTTACAAATAGCTCCAACTCTACCAGACACACAGTAGAGAGAGACAGAACCATTACTCCTTGAGTAGACTTCCAGTAATAATCAAGTGTACTTGTTGTGGGTACAGTCCCAGTATCTTGCAAGTCTCTTCTGGGCAGAGACTGCCAAATTGTGCCAAATTGTGTGATTGTTTTTTGTGATGTGAGCAACTGTCTATAGTGTGCTTGGCTGAAATCCCCCAGGTTCATTCCCACTTTGGTCCGACTAAAAGCATAGTCTTTCCCGATGCCACTTTGTCTGTGACTCTGTTTGGCTAGTGCTCTGGAGCCACCATATGTTCCTAGGGTGTACTTCATTAGTAAGAGAGATTCAGGGATGGAGAAAGCTGGAGCATAGATTGGGAAATGGCAGTGCCTGTCAGCTAAATGAGAGGTGGTTTCATAAAAAGGGCCTTGCTCCACTTTGGAGCGCTTTTGACCACAGACAGTATGGCTACCACTTCTCGGTTGGTTGCTATCTCACAGTCACTCAATACCTGGTTTACTATCCACTGGGATCAAATCAAGGTCTTTGTATTGTGTTTGAACTGTGACTGATCCCCTTAGAGAGGTGTTTTTCAAACTTGTACATGGCTAACCTGCCTCATTACAAATTTTCTAGGCATATTCCACCGTTCATTTATATCAGCAGCAGTGCTGGGAAGGTTAGTGTTATGGCCAGAACAGCCTATAATGGAAATAAAGAAATAATAATAGCAACAGCTAAATGTTTTGCATCCATAATTCGTACAGCTATAGCTTAAAATTGCCATCACTCCTCCCCTGGCGTGTACCTGTTTCCAGCCACTTTGCTGCAAAAAGGCATACATACCACTGATTTGATCACAAATTCAGTTCTCGGGCCTGCCCCTTCCCCACCTTCAGGTTGGATATCCACTTTTTAAAATATATATATTTTAAAGCATATGCATCTTTCTGCAGTTAACCCCCCCCCTTTTTTTAAAAAAATTTAACGTAGGAACTGTGTTTAAAAGGTTGACTTGATTTTGGAGCATCAGTGGTTCCAACCAACCAGGCTCTACACAGCTAGCTTTTGCTCCAACCATGTAGAGATAGTTTCCCTGAGCTCAAGCTGGGTAAGAAAACAGTACACCTGAACAAAGTACAGTAAGCAGGAAGGGGCAGATTTAGGGCAGTGTGGCACGCATCTCAGAAAGGTGCCTTCTCAAAGCGCTGTAAGCACTTGCCCAGCTTCAGGAAGGGCTCTGACAGGGTTCCAAGAGTCCTCCTGCCTCCATCCCAAAGCAGGCAAGTGCTTACCAGGCTTTGAGAAGGAGGTAGGAGGATTCCAGGACCCTGCCAGAGCCTCGTGCCTCCAGCCTTGCATAGGGACAGGGCGGCATATTACCAAGGTCCCTCCCTAAAGCAGGCTCACACAGGTGGTTCAGCACTCAAATCCTGTACATCTGTATGCACCCTAAGGTTGTTTTTTTTAAAAAGCTGCTCTACCTCTCACATTTGGTTACAACTGGTAGCAAAGTTGTGAGACAGAAAGATGTGTAGGTGCTGCTGGGGGGCGGGCAGGAACAACTGTGCTGGGTCAGAGCAAAGGACTGTATAGTCCAGCATCCTGTTTCTCAGTGGCCAATCAGATGCCTTTAGGAAACCCCCAAGCACATCAATTTAGTAGCACTCTTCTACTGATGTCCCCCGGCGACTGGTATTCCGAGTCATCTTGCATCTAATACTGGAGGTAATGCGGAGTTTCTCGAGAGCCACTCTAGCTGTGACGTGCGAGCAGTTGTTCAACATTGTCCCAATTCTATCGCATAGTCTCCTAGTGACATGCAGTGATTCTGATGACTGCTACCTAAACTTGTGGAACTCTTGCTTTCCTACTAGCTTAGATTTCAGTGAATCCTTGCTGATGATGGTGGCATTTGTTCAACTGAAACTATGGTGCGTTAAGCCTCCAGTCTACCTTATGGAGATTAGCTCTGCCTGTTTCTGCATTTCCATGCAGCACATCTGTCCTTGTTACAGCTTATAGACCTTCCCAGCACCTGGCTCTGGTCTCCCTGTCAGAGAGGAATGAAGACTGCAGAACAGAGAACACTGGAGATGGAAAGGAAGATGTCCAGTAGCCCAACACCAGACAGAGTACAGATTGCAACACAGCACATTTTCCACTTGGAGTACTTACCCTCATCACACCTGGGTACCAAGGCATTCAGCCTCTTGACTGACTGGTCAGGAAATCAGTACCAGATGTGGTGGAGATGCTGCACTGCTCCCACACCATTCATTTCTATTTGAGGAAGCCATGTTAGATGTCACTGGGTCAGAGCTAAGGCAAAAGGGAACTGGGGTGGAAGGACCCTCTTTCCTATCATACAGTCGAACAGCACCCCTCCCTCATTTTTTCACAATGGTTATATGAATGAAACAAAGGCCTTGTTGCTCTAGGTTTCAAAGCCAAAGCAGGCAAGTATTTGGATGGTGAACTTTTCCTAAGATGAGAAAATGTTGCCCTATTTTCAATGCAAGTGGATGATTCCTTTTTATTTTTTAAGGTTGTTGTTTGTGCATGAGTTGATGGCATCCCAATATGTGCAAGTCTGAAGATGGGTAGAAGTTGTGCTGGTTTATTCCCCTGCCGCAGTAGTGATATTTGCCATTTTAAGAATGAGATCTCCTGGTGTTATGTATAAATGAGTGTACAAGACTGGTCTACGCAACAACCAGCTCTTTCCAAATAGCTGCTTAGAAATATAAATCAGGGCTGGGAAACCCATTCCCAGCACAACTCAGATTATCTGTAGGGTGTCCTAGAGTCTCCCTAGGTCAGAACTATGCCCCCACCAGTCAGAATCACCCATGGGCTGCCCATAAGTCCATCTCCATTTCAGCTTTGTCTGCTGGCAGATGGGGAAGGTACAAAGACAAATAGATTGAGGGAAGCCAAGAGCATGATGGGGTTGCTTGCCTTTTATCTCTAACTTAGAAAAACGGATAACCTCGCAAATCATAGTAACCTATCTTATAATAGGAAAGGAATGGAAATAGCTTCCTAAGCTCTTAGAATGGAGAAATAGTTTCTGGGAGCATGAAATTAGAGAGCCTAAAGGAATTTTACCATGATGTACTATATCTGAAATCAGAAAGGAAAGACACAGAGGTTGCGTGTGTTATTATGAACTTGGGTTGATCATCAAGGTGATTTTCTAAATCCTTGAAGGAGGATGAAGCTGTACAAGATGGGAGTCTATAGGGAGCAATAGACTTGCCCAGTACAGGAAAGTCTGTAGAATGGAGAAGCCTGTAAAATCTTTTGAGATTGCTGGTCATTCCCAATAAGGCATCCTCCTAGCAGATCTCAAAGGGCTGAGCGAATGCTAGTTCAGGCTCCCCTATGTCCCAGTCTGTTCTCACACGTGACTAGCAGTACTGGTGAGACATAGCAATGATTCAACCCACCTCACATGCTTTGTCCATTTTAAAATCCATTTGAGCAAAACAATTTGTGGTAGGGTAAGTGGGTGGGAAAGGGAGGGGGGTCCATGAAAACCCTGAACATGGTCTTGGAAGTTTGACTCCAGAGCCAAGCGGGCAGGGAGGAGATTCACTAATAATGACAAGGTTGATTAAAGGTCATTTTGCTTGTAGCTTTTTCAGTGTGTGTTTGGTTATGTCTATGGGAACTGTGCTTTGACCAGATGGCTGGCTCTGTGTTACCAGGAGTGTGTGTAAATCTGTAGTCTAGTCGGGTGCTGCTCATTTGAGAAAAATGGAAAAAAAACAAATATACATAATTATAAATATATATATATTATATTATATTTTAAGTTAAAAAACAAAAGGGAAAAAAGCAAAACATGAAGTGGCTGTCCTTTCAGCTGCTGGGATCCAATTCCTAACATTCTTCATCTGGAAGTTTTGTTCCCCCTGCTAATTCAAAAAAGGTTGGTTTTTTTTAATTATTATTTGAATCTCTTTTTTGTTGTACAGAAGAGTTGGGAAATTTTAAAAAAGACTAAAATCTTTGTAAAATATTGTGTGCGTGATTCCTTGTAAAATATTTTCAAATTGTTTATTACAGAGGATCAGTTATTAAATAATGTTCATATTTTCACTTCAAATGTGGTGCCTCTTTTACTGGTGGCTCATTTACAACGCATTAAAAATGGTTAGATGAGTAGGTACCTTTCTGGTCTCATGTTCTGATGTTTACTGCTCCTAGTTTCTCACGTTTCAAATCCTAATGAGGAAAATAGAAAAATAGTAAGGATCAATAGAGTTGGGCTGAAAGTTCTATCTCAAACTGTGACGTAGCTTCAGAACTTGGTGAGGGTGGTGAGAGACTTGATTCTTAACCATACTGCTCTTTCCAGCCCTCTGTAAGCATCTACATTTGATCTGGGATAGACCATTTCAGTGTTCTTGCTGGTTAAATGAGATAATCGATCCCCACAGAGGGGTTATTCACCCTGCTTGGCACCAGCCAGTGGAACACAGAAGTGCCTTGCCACTAGAAAGCAGATTCTTTTATAGAAGAGAAACTTACCCAAAGAGCTGGTGTTTAAGACACTTCCCACTTCCTCTCTAAGGAAGATCTTAGTGTGCCTTCTTAGTGAATGGATTCAGGATTATGGAAAAATGACTATTGATGATGATATCAAGACAAAGAGAAGAACGTAAGAGTCCCTTGGATGAGGTCAGTGACCCATCAAGTCCAACACTCATTCTCAAACTGACCAACTAGATGCCTATGAGCAGCCTACAAGCAAGACTTGCTTGCAGCCTACAAGCACTATCCCTTCCTGCTGTTTCCAGCCCCTGGTATTCAGAACCGTACAATGCATGTAGCACATAACCACCAAGAAAGAAGAAAAATGAATACAGAAGCTGTGGGACTCAGGTTCTTCCTGACTCCAGCCCGACTCCCAGGGATCCTGAGCCAGCTGGACAACTGTATGTTGCTTCCTTCCCCCTACGTCGACTACTACTACTACTACTACAACACACATACCAGAAACAGGAGGAGGGGTAAGCAGGTGTCTGTGTTCCTTGGCCCTGGCCTACTAACAGGCCCCCGACACTGGTCTAAGATTTAAAATATTAAAATGGTTGCCTAGAGCTTTCAAACAACATGGAAATGCTTTTATTTGATGTACCTCCTAAAACACACACAAATTGCATTACTTTCTCAGAAACTCTGCCACATGCTGGGAGGTAAATAGATAAAATCTACACCGACTGTTTGTTAGCAGGTCCTTCTGGAGATACACAAAGCCTTGCCAAGTTTGGCTGGTTACATATACAGGCTGATCATTGGGGATCATACAAAGATTTGACTCCAAAATATAAAGGGCCACATCCAATGCTGCAGCTCCACTGGTACACTGGAGCTTCCATTCCAGTTGGGAGGGGGGAATACAGTCGGGATCAGATTTTGGGGTGTGAATGGGGAGGAGAGAAAATGGAAGTCCAATTGCACCAGCACATCTATGCATGCAGAACATTAGATGCCATCCATAGTAGCAAAGCTACTTAACACAGGTGGAGTCCAGAGAGAAAAGTCCTGCTAAGACTTTACTGAGGAAAACTGAATAGAAACAGTATAATTTGAGGAGAAATAAAGAGGTTTTATAGCAGATGACATTTAGCTAACATACAGAGAAAAACTTCAGAACTACACAGCCAATCAGGGCATGTACTATCTCAGTGAGCATCATGCCACTCTGCCTGGTTGCTAAGCAACACTACCCATTCCCATCTTGGTTAGGTGACTTCAACACTGACATAATTAAACCTTAAGTTAAAACTGAATGGTCCCTGCTGTTGCACTTCCAACAAGTATCATAAAATTTGACGCTTTCAATAAACTGTTTCTTTAGAGGAGGTTAATTATTGCCACCAATCTCAAAAGAGAGGTTATTAGGTGAACGGTGTTGTGTAAGTATTATCAGCTTTGCAGATACGCACACACAAAGAAATATTTACTAGCCTGGTTGTCAAGTGCTGACTCGCATCTATATTAGTCATTTATTGTCGCACATTAATGTCCTGAAAGGTGGAGGGAGCTATCTTTCAGTTTACAACTTCTTTGACTAGCTACCTAGCAGCAGGAAGAGGAAAAAATCAGAATGACTTTGCTCACCTGAGTTTGGCAATCTTTATCATGTTTCTGTTAAAAATTCACAAAGGAAACTGACTCAGCTGTTTTATTAAAGACACCTTTGTCCCCATGTAATAAATAAGGTGTCTGCAATTGAGTGCAATAAAAAGATAAATGAGAATTCCCAAAGTCTAGGACATGAGCTTCTCATGTACGGTGGATGTGTTGAACCTATATTTACTTAATGGCAGACAAATCCAAGGAACCAATCTAGCTCCTGCAGAAGCCAGTGGCAAGATTGTTTTGCGTTCAACCAGATACAGGGTAAGATCCAAATGACAAGAGATGCAAATGCTTGGGGTTTCAAAAGGGATAAAGGCAGCCCTTCAACCTGACAGTTACCTCATCAATAATACTCAGAAACAGACTGTAGATCTGGGGTCAAGATAAATTCTACAGCGTGCCTCCACTTCTGGGCCTTTAGCCAGTGTTAGAAACTCAAATATATACCGGTAAACTATAGGCCTGGGCAACGTATCAATACAACTTTAGACGGCGGTATAGCACAGGTAAAACTACCTCCGCTCCCAAGTCCCTCTGCTACCAGCACTGCTTTCAACATCCAACTGCTAGTAGCAGAGGGACTCGAGAGCAGTGGTAGTTTCACCAGTGATATATTGCCAGGTGAAACCGCTATCACTCTGCCCCTCATACTGTAGAGCAGGCGTCGGCAACGTTTTCCGGCCGTGGGCTGGTGCATTCCCACGGACTATCGTCCCTGGGCCGGACATGGGCCAGACATGCACAGAAGCAATTTCCGGCACTGCACTGCCCATGTCCGGGGCGCCGGAAATCGCTTCTGTGGCTGCACAGATGCCGGAAATTGTGTCTGCGCAGAAGTGATTTTTGCCATCTGCGCAAGCGCGATTTCCAGCATCTGCCTAGGCGCCATTTTCGGCGCCACTCAGCAAGTCCCCGCGCCGCACTGCACCGGTTTAGCACAGCATGCGGGGGAGTTGCAGAGCGGGCAGCTCGATGACAGGGTGGCTCGTGGGCTGGATAAACGGCCTCCGTGGGCCGTATATGGCCCATGGGCCAGAGGTTGCTGATGTATGCTGTAGAGGGAGGAGCAAGCTGTAGAGCTGGGCTGATGCAGCTTAGTCCTTCCTCGGCTTCTTTAAACTGCTCCCCCACCCAGTTGAGCCATGGAAAGGAGCTCCAACGCTCCTCCCACTTGCCCACCAGCAAGGGGTGCACTGGGCTGGCTCAGCTGGGGATTGGGAGCCCTTCTGCACCCCAGCTAAGCCATGCAAACAAGCTGCGTTGTCCCAGCCATGAGGCGCTGGGGTGAAACCTCCTCAGCTCCTGCAGTTTCACCGGCACCTCAAGGGCTGAGGCCAATGTAGCTTGTTTTTTCAACATTGCAGTATTACTGCTGGACCACGATGCTTATCTGGTGTTCGCCTTTTTCTGGTGGAATTTACTATAATTATTATTCATTTCATTTCTATAATGCTTTATGTTTTAATGAATGAATCTCAAAATGGTTTATTATACATTAAAACAGCAAATAAAACAATCCAGAAAAAAAACAAATTCAAGCTTCAAGGAAAATATTTCAGATCCTTCTCTAAGTGACATTTTGCTTTCCCCAGTCACCAACCTGGCATCCAGAGATCTCCACGTGGTCAAAATTGGACCCATGCCTATCGCAAAATTCATCCGTCACCTGGCTAGTTTGTAACACTCCCTTTAGCTACCCACATTCTCTGTTTGCACAAAACAAATACATCATGAATACATAGAGATCAACAATAAAAAGAGAAAGAAACTGCATGAGAATAAAATGAGACAGAAAGTGAATTGATGTCGTCAAAGACAGGCCTAATTAAGAGATCAGAACAAACCACCACAGAATTATGGTATAAGGAAGCCTGAGAATAACCTATGCACATGGACAGCTCTATCGATTCACACGAAATTGGGGCCTTCTCAAATAAGTCAAAGCATGCCCCAATTACATTTCAGCCTTGCATGGTGCTTAATAATAGTAATAATAGCATGATAACTCCTCTGCACATAATAGACAGGACAAACAAAATGGAAATAATAGCTGTGCCTCTCTATACCTCCACTCCCTTTTTAAATATACACAGCTGTGTGATTCAGAGGGTGTGCACAACTTCCAAAGTGAAAAAAACAACCTAGTCAACTGTTCAGATGTACATTACCAAGAAAGATGCATGTCCCATGTGCCTAGATATCTGTGTGTAACTCTGAAGTCTGTTGCACTACACAAATCAAAATAAGAGACACGACATTCAGTTGCCTACAATATTTTTGTGGATTCAAAGTATGTGGTCAAGAGAGCAGGGTGCCACTGAAATAAGTCCTAGATAAAAGATAATTGCAAAAATATTTTCTCATAACAGCTGTTGAGTATTTTGTAAATGCTAGTAACTGAAGTCTACAGAGAACTTGACTGGCATTAATCCACAATCAAGTTTGCAACTAATAAGCATTCATAATTAGGTCCATCGTTTCTTTCATTTCACAGGATCACAATTCCACTTTAAATCAGGACTGTATTGTGATGACTAAAACATTGGAAGAAGAGGTGCTAATTCAGAAGGATGTACACTGCAGAGCTGTTTGCACACCACATAGACCAGGCATCCCCAAACTGTGGCCCTCCAGATGTTTTGGCCTACAACTCCCATGATCCCTAGCTAACGGGACCAGTGGTCAGGGAAGATGGGAATTGTGGTCCAAAACATCTGGAGGGCTGAAGTTTGGGGATGCCTGACATAGACTAACAAAGCATCTATCCAATGCTAGTCCTACTCAGAGTAGACCAATTCCAAGTTAACAGACATGACTAATGCAGGTTTTTCACTTTTAATGGGTCTATTCTGAGTAGGACGTCTTTGGATACAACCCTCACTAATTTTACTTTATCATTACATGTTGAAGGAAATGCAAATCTGAAATGAGAAAAAAATACTGAATTCAAGGACACTGTGATAAAACCACATTTTGAAGTCCACACACTTGTCAGCCCCCCCTTAACCATGCACGACACTTTACTGAGATAATGAAACAAGGTGTGTTGAACATTCGAAGAGTGCTATGCAAATGTTATGTATTATGACATCAGCCCCAACGCACGCTTTAATCATACAACACTGGCTGGTCTAGGATATGTCACACACAAGATAGAATATTTGCTATGACATAGAAAATATAGCCACTTTTCTCCTGTTGTGTGAGAAGATATTACAGTGGAACCTCGGGTTACGGCAGGGATCTGTTCTGGAGACCCCGCTGCAACCCGAAAACGACGCAACCCAAAGCATCGAATCTGCACACACACGCGATTTAGCGTTTCTGCGCATGTGCAGATGTGATTTAGTGCTTCTGCACATGCACGAATGGCGTGAACCCGGAAGTAACCCATTCCAGTACTTCCGGGTTTGCACCCGTCTCAAGCCGAGGGTGACGTAAACCAGAGGCAACGTAACCCGAGGCTCCACTGTATCTCCCCATAGAAGAACACACCATAGTCAAGGGCCTCAGTTTGTGGTGTTGGCTACTTGGTAGCATCCTGGCTTATCCAGTCCTTGGAGAAACAATGAAGAAAAACTGGTTTCTGTTTGCAATTCCAGGAGGGTAGCTGAGTCTTTTGCAGCAAAAACCACAAAGAGTATTATGGCAGATTAACTTCTGCAGACAAAATGGGCTCAGGCCCACAATTTTGTCCATCTTTCTAGTGCCACATTACACTTTGCTGATTTCTGTTTATGTCACATGTATTGCTGTGTGTTTCCAGACACTAAAGTACAAAGTCATGTATCACTTTTGCTACTGACCAGACTCCATGTTTGTAAGAAAGTAATCAGGAGGCTTTGTACTTTTGCTCCTATGCCTTTGCATTCTCCTAGAGCAAGTAACTTTACTAGTTTTCTCATAAAGGTGTTTACCTCACATGTACTTAGGAAACAAAGTTCTGCATTCCATTCTAAATTGTTGGCACACAAACTTTTTAGTAATTATTACATCCGCCAGGGGGTAATTCCTTCATGAGAAATAGAGGCTGGCATATTGGAATACAAAACAGTTTTATGAAACTTAAGCAGGAACTACATATAAACTGAAGGGGGAAGAGTTGCAGGGAGAATTGATAGTTGGGGGAAGCGTTAAGCAACCCTACCCTGACCACCATTCCCTCCATTCCTGTGTTTACAAGGTTAGCATGTACTTCTGCTCTCAATTACATTGCTATAAAAAAATTGAGCCTTTTAAATTTTAAAAAATTAGTTGTCTAGTTATCCTGAGTTGGTAACTGTCAGGGGGTCTCTTTACAGAGAGCCCCCTCCCATCATCTTCACCAGCTCTTCTCCCAGCAGCAGCATCAGTAGCGAGTCAGAAGAAAGGAATGAGGAAGTGAGCAGAGAGGGGGCTCTCGCATGTTAGAGAGCCAAGAACCGCTCTGAGGGAGAGCAAGGGGAGGAGGACTTGAGACAGCTATCAGACACAGGGAGGCCATTTTCCCCGACGCCCGAATTGAGGCGTGTGCCCACCAGCTAAGGGGCGGCGCTTTGGGATGCCCAGGCTTTTATGCTGGGCAAAAACCAGGAAGCCATTGCGGGGTTCTGACACGGACTGAGCAGTCATGTTTGCCAATACTCTTGCACTGTAAATAGTATGCACAATAAAACGCTGAAATACAAGATGGAGTGGAGTGTCTTTACTCAAGAGTAGCCGCAACCTTCTCTGACAGTAACATTGCTCTAATTTAGGCATCCCCAAACTGCGGCCCTCCAGATGTTTTGGCCTACAACTCCCATGATCCCTAGCTAACAGGACCAGTGGTCAGGGATGATGGGAATTGTAGTCCAAAACATCTGGAAGGCCGAAGTTTGGGGGTGCCTGCTCTAACTACTGTGAATGATATGAAATGGGAAATAAAACAGCAAATGCTCCTTAAATTAAACAGACACATTGCAGTCATTGTAAAGTGTATATTTTTCCTGTTCACTTCTGTAGCAGAAACGTGATCAACTGCTTAACTCTCCCACTTGTACAATGCCCAGTCCAATTCTATGCATGTCTACAAAAGCATATCCCAATGAACTGAGGGTCTAAAGGACAGTAACCCTTAAAGTGCCTGAACTTGGCTGGATAGTGCCCACCGTTTTTTTTTCAAAATTAAACTCTGAATGTAACAAAGTGCAGGCCATAACTGGACTTGGCTGAGCCTTGCATAACCACCACAAATTGAAATGTCGCTATAAGGGGCATCTATTTAAAAGGGGGAATACTGTATCCCTGTGGAAACTTCATCGCACAGAGGATGTAACAGCAGAAAATCAATTCTGGGCCTCATTTTCCACACCATTCTGAATCCCTCCCAATTTTCTCATGATAAATAGAAAGGGTGTATCAGAGCTTTGAACTAACCCTCTCTGAAGCCCGAAACTGTATAGCTTCATCCTCTGCAGATTTACACAGAAATATGTCTTCGCGAGTTCAGTTCGGCTGACTCCCAAGTGTGCACAGCTTTACTTTTTCAGAAGCGCAGACGTGCTAAAGGCCTTGGAAATTCACAGCTGTAGCTGTGTATTTAATATACTGCAACCTTTGGCTTCGTTTCTCGTTCTCGAAATACGTGCTGCCTTTTACTCGGCAGGGCGGCGCCGTTAAACTAAACGGAATGGATTTCACTTGCGACTAAAAATGCTTTGGAGAGGGCTGCACCCCTCCACCAACCACCCACCCAGGAGGGCGGGCTTCCTATTCCTGCATGCACGTGCCAATGCTTTCGGTCCTTTGCCAAGCACAAGCTACCGTGACGAGGCAAAGCAAACGGGAGGAGGAGGAGATCCTGTGGGTGACGCCGCCACTCCGCCAAGCGGCCAGACCAGCTTCCTAATCTGCTCGCCAACGACCATTGCGCTTTGGGCCGCAAGAGCCGCGCCCTACCCGGCCGCTTTTTCCTCACAGCCGGGACGCCTCCTAAGCCCCCGCCTCCCAGGCGCCTCTTTGTCCCGCCCCCACTCCCGCGCTTCCCGGCGCAGACGCCGCAACCCGATGCATGCTGGGATTCGCAGTCCTCTCGCCGCGGGCAGCACCTGCCGCGCGCTAGAGCCGAGCCTCCATTTCCCGGCGTGCCCCGCGCAACTCATAGAACAGCCACGCGTGCGCAGCTGTGCTGTTTGTTTGCGTCTGAGCGGATCCCTGCTGAGGAGCGGAGTGCTGGCCTGGAGAGGGAAGTGGCGGCGAGAAGGCTCCTGGGAGTCGGCCTCAACCAGAGCGGCCGAGGCCCCGGCTTCCGGAGGCGACCAGGCCGAAGCGAGGCCTTCCCTGAGCGGCCCCCGCCCCCGCCGGCGGGCTGAATGGGGCTTGCGCGGGGCTCGGCTGCGGGAGGGAGCGAGCTGCGCCTCCGCTTTGCCCGTCCCGTGAGCTCCGGAGCGCGCGCCTCTCTCGCTCCGCTCCGCTAAGGAAGCCGCCCTCGGTGGGTGCTGCAGGGCCGCGCTTGTGCGGCGGGGAGAGGGTGCAGCGGTCCCTCCTCGGGAGCAAAGGAAAGTAGGGCGCGAAGGTGCCCATGTTTCCCATTCGGGACGAAGCCGGATAAAAGGCCTTTCCTTCCTCCTCCTCCTCCTCCATACAGAGCTGCCTGTGGCTTAAGCAGCTGTCGCCTCCGTTTGGGCGATCCGTGGAAGGCGGCGATGGAATCGACCGCGAATCCGTGCTAAGGAAAAGAAAGGGGGTTTTCCGGGCCACCAACAACGCCTTAACCCCTCGCCCCTCAAGCGAAGACTCTTGGACCTTGGACCCTGACTCGTGGGGCAGGGCTTGTGGGTATAAAGATGAACAGATACCTCCCAGTAGCTCGGCAACACTTCTTGGCTGCTCTGGCCAGCACCAGTGTCGTGGTGAAGTCCATATGTGCCATCGTCATCTTGCTCTACTTTCTCTCCTTTGCTGTGGACACTGTGTATGGGCTCGGGGTGACGCCTGGGTTTCTCTTCCCGCCCAACTTTTGGATTTGGACATTAGCAACCCACAGTGTGGTGGAAGAACACATCTGGGATGTAGGTGTGAGCCTGGCTACTATAGTGGTGGCAGGGAGGCTGCTGGAGCCACTATGGGGAGCCCTGGAGCTCTTGATCTTCTTTGCAGTGGTGAATGTATCAGTGGGGCTTCTGGGGGCCTTTGCTTATCTTCTCACCTATATGGCATCATTCAATCTTTCTTACCTGTTTACCATTCGCATCTATGGCATGTTGGGCTTCCTTGGTGGTGTCTTGGTGGCTCTCAAACAGACCATGGGTGACAGTACTGTCTTGAAGGTACCTCAGGTACGGATGAAGGTTGTTCCCATGCTTTTGCTCCTGATCCTGGCGGTTCTGAGATTGACCACCCTCATCGAAAGCAATGTCTTGGCCTCTTATGGTTTTGGAGTCCTCTCCAGTTGGATATATCTCCGTTTTTACCAAAGGCACAGCCGAGGACGTGGTGATATGTCAGACCACTTTGCATTTGCCACATTTTTCCCTGAGATCCTACAACCAGTAGTTGGCTTCCTAGCCAACCTTGTGCACAGCATCTTGGTCAAAGTGAAAGTCTGTCGAAAAACAGTGAAACGTTATGATGTTGGTGCCCCTTCATCTATTACTATCAGCCTACCAGGAACAGATCCTCAGGATGCTGAACGGAGAAGGTAATATTCCTGCAATATAAAACTTTCTGGAGACTACATATATCCACTGTTGAATATTGGTGAGAAGGAAATGGAGAAGTAATCTAATTCAATATTTTAAAAGTGTCTTCCATATTGCTGGTATTCCATTTGTGCCTATCAGGATCTTTAAAAAATAATAATTCTGGGGATTCAAGATTTCTTTGAAGCTCAGTGTGCTTGTTCTGTCTTTGTATAGGAGTAGCCCAGTTGTGCGGGACGCGGGTGGTGCTGTGGTCTAAACCACAGAGCCTAGGGCTTGCCGATCAGAAGGTTGGCGGCTCGAATCCCCACAGCGGAGTGAGCTCCCATTGTTTGGTCCCAGCTCCTGCCCACCTAGCAGTTCGAAAGCATGTCAAAGTGCAAGTAGATAAATAGGTACCGCTCTGGTGGGAAGGTAAATGGCATTTCTGTGTGCTGCTCTGGTTCGCCAGAAGCAGCTTAGTCATGCTGGCCACATGACCTGGAAGCTGTCTGTGGACAAACGCCGGCTCTCTCGGCCTATAGAGCGAGATGAGCGTGCAACCCCAGAGTCGTCCGCGACTAGACCTAACGGTCAAGGGTACCTTTACCTTTAGCCCAGTTGTAGTCAGCAGGCTGATGTACTTAGTATGTCCTTATGCACCCAGTGATTCAGCAAACAGTACGTGCTGGGCTGTCCCTGCAGGGAACACTTGTCTGGTACAATTCCTTCATGTCACTTCAGATGTGTATGCAAACAGATGGGAAACGTGAACATAGGAGTTGATAGTTTGAGGTCTCCATGTTAAGTTTCCCCCATGTACTTGCATAGGTACTTGTCTCCCTTTTACACATTGCAGAAACAACATGGTGCTGTGGAAATGCAGGGGTTGTCTGTAGCAGATTTTAGAAAATCTGTAAATACACCACAAACAGTATTAGAAACTAGCCAGGCAACAGGTGCATCTTATGACTAGTGTGGATCCAATTGCGACCACATGGAGATCTCTGGATGCCAGGTTGGTGATCGGGAAAAGCAAAATGTCACTTAGAGAACGACCTGAGATATTTTCCTTGAAGCTTGAATTTGTTTTATTCTGGATTGTTTTGTTTGATGTTATAATATGTAGTAAACCGCTTTGAGTTTCATTCTTTAAAATATAAAGCAATGTAGAAATGTAAGTGATAATAATAGTAATAAATTCAACTGGGGGAAAAGAGCCTAGACATTCCATTATGGTGCCTGTAACCTACGTTTAGCTTATATATCAGAAATTCTAACTTTGACTGCAAATACACTAACTAGTTCAGACCTATGAAGAGAAGTTGCATTAATTTTTTCTTTGTGCACAGAATCCATACAAAAACATTTAATCCATACAAATACTTGTTTAAAAAACAAGCAAAAACCTTTAAAAGTCAAAACTATTAATATTTTGTTGTTATAATAAGTATATTAATGAGTATTTAGATGTTCTAGTAAACGTAGGTGTAATTAACTGAATGTGAAAATAGCACTGCTGCTGAAATAAAAACAATAAAATTTACTCCTCTGTCAAACTGAAGAGCTTAACAGTGCAGTTCTGAGTTTCTACATTCACTTGGGAGTAAGTTCCGCCATAGGATTGTAGCCAGCTTGTCCTTTGCCAGCGATGCTATGTATTGACACTTAAAGCTTAGTTCAATTGTAGAGTAGTCATGTTTTTGTAGTCACACTAACTCCAAGAACGTTTCTTAAAAAAAGAAATTCTAAGATCTGTTTTTGGTTCATAAATAAACAACCAAAAACTCTTCTTTGCAAACTGTCTAGTTAAACACTGCTAGTGAGTGTCCAACTTAAAATCTTATTGTGCTTTTCATAGATTACTAGCATACATTTTAAAAAATGCAAAAGTGTACGGTAGTACCTCGTGTTACGTACTTAATCCGTTCCGGAGGTCCGTTCGTAACAGGAAACGGCTCGTAACATGAAGCACGCTTTCTCTAATGGCGCCTCCTGCTGCTGCTGGAGCGCAACTTCTGCTCGCATCCTAGGGCAAAGGTCGCAACAAGGGGCATCTACTTCCAGGTTAGCGGAACGCATAACCCACAACATTCGTAAGGGGAACGATACGTAATATGAGGTACCACTGTATACTTTTATCTTGCTTTAGTCCTGTTTGAAGACTGTAGGAATCCGGAATTTTAGTAGTCTAAAGCAAGTCAGCAATTTCAGTAATTGCCACACCTATATATGTCTCTTGCTTTAAACTTAAGTTTCGCATTTCCAAATGAAAGAGCTGAAAGAATCTGATGTTGAAAGTCATTATTGTGCACCTTACACCATCAAAATGCAGAACTCTGAATGCCCAGAGCAAATTGAATGATTAAGTCAAGTTGTCAGGCAGTTAATAGCACTGTGTGTGTAAGATATAATTGTGTTCAGCGCGTTCCACTAATACAGCTTTCAGCAGTGTTCAGCTCTGAAGCATTTTTGACAAAGCTAGGTGTGATTTTTAACTATGTTGCCTAAAATATAGGTGTTAAAATCACCTACTACAACATTGTGCTAAATGAGCCAACTATTGCCCCAATTACATATGCAGAAGATCTATTGTGTCTGTTAAAGGCTTGCCAGCTTTCTTCAGCTTAGGATAAGCTTATCCCACATGTCCCAATGGCATGCTTGGAGCTCTGCCATTGGCACAAAGGGAGCCTTGCTCGCACAGGAGCTCCAAGCAGAATGGATATGACAAATCCCTTACTATTTTCTTCAAGGAAAGCAAAGACTCCACATGTATTCATTTTGTGCTAGTAAAATACTCACCTGAAGAATGGAAATATTCTGTAAGCTAGGGATTGGTGCTCTGAATATTGTTGGCCTCAAACTCTCCATCAGCGCCCCCAGCCAGCATGGCCAGTGCTCAGGAATGATGCACACTGCAGGTCAGCAATCCCTGGAGGGCTCAGGGTTAGCCCCCCCTGTTTTTTTAGGGGTTCTGCATGCATATTGGAACAATTAAATGATGACTATCTGATTATGATGAGCAATTTGGTGCAGATCTAAATAATTATTTGATTGTATCAAAGGCAGAAGTAGATAGGACCCAGCAAGACTACCTCTTCTCTGAATATCAAGGTTAAGTGCTGGTACATCTGAGAATAGGGAACTTGTAGCTGTACATATGCTGGTAGAATCCAGCTCCTGTCAGCCCCAAACAGCATGACTAATTGATAGGGGTGACAGAATTTAGAGGCCAGTGACATCTGGAGGTCACAGGTTCCTCATGCCTGTGAAGATTATCAGAATAGCTGAATGTAGCCTTAAATGCTGTTTTTAGGTGAAAATGAGGAAATGCAACATTTCCAAAATGGTTGTTGTTGGCATCTGTCTATATCGAGAAGCAATGGAATGCACCTCCGGGGTGAAGTAAAACCGCTGCGTTAGCAGCACCGAAGTGACCTCCCCAGGGCTCAAGCCTGGGCAGTGTGTATGGTGGTCCTGGGCTGCTCAGACAACAAGACCCCCCTCTTGGCCTCGCTGACGTGGTCCAAAGGGAAGCAGAGCAATGTTCGGTGCCAGCATGGCTGCAGGAGTTGCCAGAAAGAGACATACGAGGAACCATCCAACAGTCTTAGGGACTCCCTCCAGATTTGTGTAGGGTTTACTCCTAAGCTTTTTCATCTCCTGGAGATATCCCACAAGGCAGCAGAGGTTTAGAATCAGAGTTTTCCTTCTCATAGATGTTTTGCCTTCCCAGGTTGACAAGCTCCATCTGCCTCTCACTTCCCTCTACAGCATGTGTGGAAACTGCCTTCTTGACCGCTCATCCGCTCTATCCGCTGGAGCCTGTCTTTGCATGCAAAGGAATTCCCTAACTCACTAAGGGTTTGACACCCATCAGCTACCCTCATCTGGTTTAGCCAGCCAGTCAAAGTCATTTATTGGGGTGTGGCCGCTGTCGCATGCTGAGAGTTTCTAGGAGCCACAGGTGAGAGTTGAGTGCAGGATGGGGACCAAAGGTGGACCAACTGCCCCAGAAGGAGCACGATGTGTGCAGCAGTTTGACTTCACCCCAGAGACACATTCCATTGTCTGCCATGACAGACATATGCCAACAACAACAACATCTCTGCTTGCAACGGCACATCATTTTGCATGCTGTTGCTCACAGAGCCATCTCCACTTCCACTCTTAATGCACATGACTGGGGTTGTGCTTTCCATCCATGGAGGGTTGGCCAAGGGTGTCTGTGGCCTTCCCAGCCTTAGAGGGTCTCTGGACTCCTTTGGTGACTTGCACAAGAAAATACCCCTCTCATGAAATGTATGCCACTTAATATGCAAACTAACCTACATTCACTATGGGTCATTTTCTCATTCTGTAGACAACTGGCCCTGAAGGCACTGAATGAGCGGTTGAAGCATGTAGAAGATCAGTCATCATGGCCCAGCATGGAGGATGAAGAAGAAGAAGAAGAAAACATCAAGGCTGATACTCCATTGCTCCCCGAGAAGAGCCGGGACTCTGTCACTGCAGGGAAAGCAGGCAGCCAGGAGTCCAGCCTCATTACCTTTGAGGATGCTCCCTCTCAGTTGTGACCATGAGGCACCTGCCCTCCTCTTCTACGTGTCCCTGTGTGCCAGAGCTGCTAATGATCCTTCACATGCCCTTCCTCACAGTGCTGCCTGTTCTGCAGGAAGCAAAACACTGTGCCTGCTGGCCCTGAGGGAGACCACATGTCCCTTCCAACATTTATCCGCCACACTTGGCTGATGCCAAGTCCCAGGACTCATGGTGAAAACTGTTTGCACAGATCTGGGATTTGGGTTGTTGTCATCAGAGGGATGCCTGGAATTGAGAATTTCTCAGAATTGGCAGGCCAGAGGGAGAGCTGCATCTCTTCAGCCCAATAAGGAGCGTTCATCTGAATAAAGCAACCTGCAAAATCTCCAACAAGTAGCTGCCATTGTGGCTATTATCACATGTATGTGTGTGCGTGTTTAGCTCCTTCTGGCTGGCAGTTCCAGTCAACCTGTGGGGGGGCCCTGGCTTGCCCAGCCTGGCTCCTGTTTTTGAGCTGTAACTGCTAGGCCACTGTATAAGCCCACCAGGGCATCCCAGAGCAAGCTCAGCAAGCAACACAGCACTTTCCCTCTTGATTTTATTTTACCTTGGCAGCATTGGTTGTCAAAACAATTCTGCAACCCCCCCTTTTCCTTTCAGAGTTGGCTTTGTTGTTGATTAAACGAGCAAGCACTTTAAACAAATGCTTTGCTGTATTAACCCTCCCTCCTTACAGATTTGGTAGCCCTGGGGAGCTCTGCCAAAACAAGTTGCTGGGTTAGGCATTCGCAGAACCAGCAGCTTAAAGCCTTTTTAATAACAGCATAGCCACTCGGTCCACCTCTTGAATTCTTGACAGTGATGGCTTTAGGGATAAAGAGCAGGTTGCTACTAGTATGTGGACTACCTTGTGGAAAAGCATTATCTCAGATTTTCCACAGGACTCGTAGGGAATTAATTTCATTTCTGTTCTTTAGCCTTTGGTGGTTCTTCATTTTCCTTTTGCGGTGATTCAAATGACAAAGCTGCTTTGTCTTAGGTGGGGTGCCCATACATTCACAGGGTGTTGAAATGAACTCCTTGCTACAGTAGAATATATCTTGCTGGTTCTGTATTATTTTTAAAGGTGCTTTTTGTGGGACCCTTAACATTTCTTCTGATGCCTGCTTTTTCTCTTTGGTTAGATCTTTATTAGCCTCTTCCTCTCCTCTGGGATGAGATGCTTTTTCTTCCCTTTCTTTTTTTGTGGGTTGGCAAGGCCTAAGATGTTTTGCCTTGACACCCAACCCCAAAGTATCCCAAAGGGTACAACTCACCCAGCTGGAGGACTGGGTGAGGGGACACTTAGCAGAACAGGAAGAGAGTGTGAGACAATGTTGTGATAATTTTTTTAAAGGACCACATGAGGTTTTGTCAACCAGGTAATGAAACACAATTTCAGTATCAATAAACAGTTCTTTTGAAGAATGTTTCTTGATTGGCTTTGTAAAATATGACCATGTAAGCCTCCTAGTTGGAGTCCCAAGCTTCCAAATGTTGGGGTCTTGTCTTCTTTTGTGGGCTCACTCAAGACAGCTTTACAGCTGAAGAACACAGACACAAGGCTGAAAAGGCTTTCAAGCAATTTAGGGAAGAGATTAGCTTTACTGGCATAAAAGACTGAAGGACAGTCACTTCACTTCTGAAGGCTTGACTTTTGACATCTTTTCAGGTAACTTCTAAGTCTTCTTATATTTCTATCCTGCTTTTATCTAGGGTGTTGTTGTTTTCCTCGCCCCTTTTCACCCCTGCAGCATCCGTGTAAGGTACCACTATGCAGTAATGGGTGGCCCAGGTTTGCCCAGGGAGCTTCAAGTGACAGACTGGGGATTTCAGGCCTGATGTCTGCAAAACTCTTTTAACTGAGTACTTACACCTGCTCAGAAGGCACCTGTACTAAGAGCTGCTTCACACAATATGAATTTCCTTTACCAAAAGGAAATCTCACCTGGCAAGTTGCTGTGAAAGGCAGTTGTATACTTTTTTCGTGTGTTGCTTTGGTAGATTAATAAAAAGACGAAAAATATAATTTTATCGCCACACATTTGGAATACAGGCAGCAACCATTTTAGGCACATCCAATATGTGCGCGACCGTGCCAAACCCAGAAGTGACGCGAAAACATCACAAAGAGGGGCAGGAGTGGAACAGGGTGTTTGGAGGCTTTTCAATGGTGTTTCAAATTTACGCGATTTTGCCTTGCAATGTAACCCCCATGTAAATTGGGAGTTACCTGTACTTTCTCATTTCATCCCTTCTTTCACTCACTGTTTTCTACAAGGAAGCATTTACATGTAGGAAATTCATCTTGTGTGAAGTTAACAGTACTAAACGTGATGCTCATTAAGAAGTAGTGATTGTTGAGGGGCTTGATGGGGTCAATTTTATAATTTTTCAAGAAGACGTAACTGACTTCCTTAGGTAGGTACATCCTATAATATCTAATACTAATGCAGCTGTCTGAGTTCTAAGCCATTGTAATCTCTTTCTAGGGTGCAGGCGGGGGGCGTTGATGAGACGCATAAGAAATACAGTGTTTCAATACGCTTAGGCCAGGTTCTGATTCTGTCACAGAATAAGATTTTTGTACAGTACTAAATCTCAGAAAGATGCTGGGCCTCACTCGGTTTTGATAGGAAATGTATTGGAATAGCTCAGTCAGTATAGCATGAGACTCTTAATCTCAGGGTTGTGGGTTTGAGCTCCACATTGGGCGAAAGATTCCTGCATTGCAGGGGTTGGACTAAATGACCCTCTGAGTGGCTGGAGAAACCCAGCCAGATGGGCGGGGTATAAATAATAAATTATTATTATTATTATAATGGTCCCTTCCAACTCTACAATTTTTTTATGACTATTATTCTACTGGGTGCTTCACAACACCACCCTGATTGTCCCAACTTTAAGCCTTGTACCATAAATGTTGGTCATAACTTGCAAACAACCATGATTTGTAATTTCCAAATCCTGTGTCTCATCCTGGAACAAGGATACAATACCAGGGACCTGTGCCAACAGACGGCATTAACAGTAGCCACTGTTGCACTGAAGCTGATTGATAGCTGGCTACTAGAGACACAGCACTAACAAAGGTTCTAAGGAATCCTTACTTAAATTCATACCCTTGCATTCAGTATGTGGGAAGGTTTTATGGCCTGTGGGTGGGTTGTTGTTGTTATTTATATACTGCCCTATACCTGGAGATCTCATTCCTGTTAGGGAGATGTTTTGTATTGGGCGACATTCTAGTACAGCAGAGGATAATGAATGCAGCATCCTGGGGTGTATGTGGAAGGTCTTCTGTGGACTCAGCAAAGGTTTCAGGAAAGGAATCCCATAGGGATAACCTGCAGTCCTTATATTCTGGGTCTTTCTTACTTAGGAAGTAAAAGGCATTTTCCATTTTTTAAAAAAAGGAAGATTGCAGGCTGTCAAAAGCCAGTACAATCAAAGTAAGCAATGTGGGGCTAGATGACCCAGTAAGGCCAGTTGGATGCTTCAGTGATGTGTGCTAGCCAGGTGCCATGGTGTAGTACTAAGTCATTCTTCTGAAGAGCATACTGGGCCCTTGCAAGATAGGTAGAGCACTGGTCTAAATCCCAAATGATGCATGTCAATCACAGCTACATAGAGCTAGTTCCTATAGGATCCTTCTTTATAACTTTTTTCTCATTTTCTGTTTAAGACAGGCATCCCCAAACTTCGGCCCTCCAGATGTTTTGGACTACAATTCCCATCTTCCCCGACCACTGGTCCTGTTAGCTAGGGATCATGGGAGTTGTAGGCCAAAACATCTGGAGGGCCGCAGTTTGGGGATGCCTGGTTTAAGAGAAATATTGCTGATGCGAAATATCCACCTATAAATGCTCACTATCAGGAGAGGTATACAATAGTTGGAAGTTTTCCTAAAACTGTTGCAACAGGGGAGTCAAATGTACCACTTCTCTCTACAGCCGTACAATCCTGCTTTGTAGGTGGAATTTAACTTTATACCCATTCATAATATTTGGTCCTATAGAAATTTATGGGAGACTTATGAACTGCTGGTACTGCATCAGCTTTAGGTGTCACTTTAGATGTCATTGTATCCTTTTTGGCTGCCAAGACATGCTGTCTAAAATCACAGGAGGGAAGCACTAAGTTCACTAGGCCTTGTTAGTTTCATAACTAAATTTCTGGGCTGCTGTGAAAGAATTTTTGGCACCAACAGGTATTTTCAAGCTGCCCGTTGACTCCTTGCAGTTTACTTCACCCCGGAACAGGGAGCTTTACTATTAGCACAGTATTAAAGGAGCAGCTGCAGAATCACTCTGGATTCGATTATGCTTTCAAATAGCAATTAGGCTCTACTTGTTGTTTTACTATCATCCTTCAGCCACATTACACTTAGGAAACACACTGGTGCACCCTGAAGGCATTGGAGAATTTTGCCAACACCAGAGGCTTCCCAGAACAGCTCTTTTCTACCCAGGGGCAGAAATAATTGTTAAATCTCTGCTATCCCTTACTGTTGTAGTGCCACCTATTGGTAATAATCAGTATGACAATTACTGGTAACTCGGTGAACACATTCATAGAATCATAAGAGTTGGATGGAGTCTTGTAGGCCATCTAGGCCAATCCCTGCTCAGCATCGGAAATCCTGAGCTACACCATCCATAAGATGATTGCCCAGCCTTTGCCTGAAGACTTCCAATGAGGAAGAGCCCATCAACCTCAGCAACTGATTTCACTGTCATTAAAACGGCTTTTCTAACATTCAGCTGCAATAAGCCCCCCCCCCCCACTTATTAGATCTAGTCCTGTCCTCTGGGATTGCAGGGAACAATCTGTGTAACTGACCTTTGGGTATTTGAAAAGTGCTATCATTAAATATGCCAGTTCTTTCAAGCCTTCTTCATTAGACTGGCTTTCCACCCCACTAGCTATCTTTGGTGTCTTCTTCTGAACCGGTTCCGATTTGCCTATGCAGCACCCAGAACTGCAGAAAGTACTTTAGATGAGGTCTGACTAGGGCAGAATAAAATTGTAATTAACAGATGTGATGCCAGCAAGAAAGAGCAATGTTATCTGCAGATACCAGGTATCTCGTGAATTCTGCTTGAGCATATATTGTCTTAGTGGATCAGAAGGGAGCAAAAACAAAAAGGCAACATGCCAGAGCCACTACAGGTGTTCAAAAGCTTTATTTAATAGAGCACTCTTGATTACCTTTCTTTGATCAAGCTCATTGATGGGTACACCTGCCTGGCAGATATACTCGTCACAAACAGTCCAGTGCAAACAACGATCTTTGTTGGTGCTGTTTCAGATTTGGCAGACCGCTTGGTGTCAGCAAGTAACAGCAATATATATTTCAGCCAAATCAATCCATGTAACTGGTGAAAATGAAGCAGTCCTGCTGACATAATGCCTGTCGCAGTTGTCATTGAAAGGACTGGTATCACATAGACACAAGAAAAGGTGGGGACCATGGGCTCCATAGAAAAGATAACCAGGTACTCTAGTCCATAAAAATGTAGCATTTTTACATAATACATTATGGCAAACTCTTATGTTGAAGTAAATGATGCTGCACAGGACATCTAAGGTACATACCACTAGAAGCTGAAAACGATGGGACTTTAATTAGTCACATTCTTTCATAGGTTACAAAGAGATACAGTCATGATTAACTTCATCTAGGTCAGAGCCCGGGTCTTATCTCCTTGCAACCATGGTGCTTTTTCCAATCCCATTAAACAAGGGGCTCAGCTTTGCCCATTTTCTTGTTCTTTGCTAAGGCAGTCGTTCTCTCTTCTTCCTAGACAGCAAAACAAAGACTCTTTTCCTTGAATTAGTCCCACAGCTGGTGGGAACCTTTGTGTGCACTTTGGCTGAACCCACTTTAACATGCTGCAAGCAAATCAAATCTGGAAGTCAGCTGTTAGCTAATGTTAAAAAAGCAACTGGGTTTTATCCTTGCCTTGGAACTGCAAGAGATTAAGTACCATCAGCCCCAAAGCATCTAGAAGCTTTTCTGAGTGCCTCAATATTCCAGTGTAGAAAACATTTCCACGCAGAGATTGTACGCAGAACAACACAAGTGTTGATGACACGTTACATTTCTGCAGAACTTGTCATGTATCAGCAAACAGTGCCAAGTCTGAAAAAAGAAGAGCGCTTATCTGTATTTCAGTGCTCTGCTTCCATGTTCCTGTTCGCAGGATCATCTCTGTTAAATAGTGTGACTCATGAGAAATCAAATGCTAGTAGTTTCGGTCTAAAAGCTACAAAAGAAGACAGCCATGCAGATGCTATTCTAACCTCTGTGGTTGGATCAGTGGGAAACCTTTGGACATCAGAGCCCCCTTTTGCTTACCTATCCATAAAATGAAGCTACTATTCATCTACCATAACGTAAGAGTGAATGGAAATTCTGTACACCTAGAAGGGAAAGGACTGAGCAGGTTTCTTCTCCACCTTGAGAAGGCATAAATACATTTGCCAGGCTGTAACGTCCCTCTATCAGGAATAGTTTCAGGTAATCATGTGGTCTTGCGGTATACCATTCCAGGTATAGGACAGAAGATTATGAGAACCTATACCACTAGGCCAGAAGTTCAAAGAGAAATCCCTAAGCTTACATAGCATTGTGCTTTTGTCCGTGAAGCTTTCCCATGAACAGTGCATGTGTCAACCTGAAAAGAGGAACCCAGAAGTTTAAAGAAGTGTAAAGAAGGGAACAGAGACTCTGCTATACCCTATTCTTGAAAGCCTTTCTCAAGTTCAGCGTGCCATATGCTCATGTAACTTTTCCCTGCCTTACACTGTTTCCACCAGGGAAGAGGAGGAGAATCCATCACTGTGCTGCCCCTCTTCTTCCTGGTCCTCAATGTTTGCCTGTTATTCTCTAGGCAGCAGTTGCTTTCAAGATGGCTGCTGTTATAGCAGCTGACCAAAGAAAGGGCCACAGTGACTACTGAGGGTCAGAGTAGCAATAGAAGAGAGGACACAGTGGCAATTTCTTCCTTTTTCCCTACTTCCACACAAACACAAGGCACGCACAGGTAAACAAGCATGCAAAGCAGTCCAGAGTAGCAGGGGACTGAGCCACATTGAACTGAGTGGTGCAGACATGGAATGACAGGACTTCTAAGAGTAAAAAAAACACAGGAGAGAAGGTGGGGTAGTGAAGGAGGAGTTGCAGCCCTCAGAATATTGTAACAGTGGAAGGAAATGGCAAGTATATCCTAATGTTTGTCTAGATCTAAGACAGGTTGTACAATATGCTCTACATGTCAATCACCATCTCTTCACATCAAATTGTCACTGGAAAACGCCAATGGCTAATTGATCCACATCTGAGCCACTTCACAATTTCAGGAAGTGAAGTTGCTTAGCCAGTCTAACACATACAGTTGATCAGGTTTGGTTTTTAAACTGTTTGTGTAAATCCCCCTGAGAGCTTCAGCTACAAGGCTATGAACAGATAAAGCAGCCGTAGTAATAATACACACTTACATGCTAATATGCACTTTGAAATCCTGCTGGGGAGAAAACGCTAGACAGGGGTGGTCTGGTGTTCTTGAGCATTAAAAAATGAGACGTGTTAGGCCCTCTATCCTCCCCTGCCACTTTCTGATTGTAGAGTCTCCATACAAGGCAGCTTTGTTTTTAAAGCACGTAATATGTTTAGACCCTGCCTAGCTCACATTACCTTGTCATTTCTAATACAGCTTAGAGCACTGCACAGTCAGGACAGATTTTTTTTAGACAGAAACTCAGGCTTTTAAAACTGTGTAAGAGAGAGATCAGCCCTTCCCTTATTCAGAGTGTTAAAAGGTTCTATTTGATACCCAAACCAAGACATCTGAACCCCAAACAGTTTACCAAGAGAAAGGATATTAAAACAGCCGAGGTGTGTGTGTCTGTATGCAAGAAGGATTTCAGCAGCTACCTGAATCAAGAACGACCTAAGCAATACTTGGGTGTTCTTTCACAGGGAGGCACCAGCAGAGTGCAACTGGGCTACTTACTCAGCACTGGCCATATTTCCAGAGGTATTTTGACAGAGAAGAGAAAAATGCTACATGGACACTCTGGCACCAAAAGGAAGCTGGTTCAATAGGATGGGCATCTCCGGGATTTTAACAGGGAAAAGTCAGAAATTACATAAAATACCATATGGTGCTATAGGCAAGTAGAAAGAGATTCTTCAGTCCCACTGCCTTGTAAGCCCACCTGACTCCTTACTGACAATGCAGGAATTCTTCAGAGATCCCACAAGCTGTCTGTTTCAGGATGGCTTTCAAGGCTGGATTCTTTTGCGATAGAGGTAGGCATTGCTCACTTGGTTCATGATAACCAGGCTGGTGAGGATAGGACACAGCATGGACAGATACCAGGAGACTCCAGTTACAGTTATGGTAAACCACAAGGAACACATACCCAGCATCAAACTGGCACAGCCAAGAATGTAACCGATCAGCCCTGATGTGGCGTGGTAAAGCTTGAGTTTGCTCAGTGTCCAGTTCTTCATCAGCTTGGGGTAGAGCAGAGCAAGGCCCCCCATGCACTGCATGCTAGCATACAGCACAGTCATCAAGCCAGTCAAACCGTGCCAGGTGACAAAATGGTCTTTCCCCTTGAGGTACTTGTTATAGCTGATGATGGCCAAGCCCAACACTGCACAGATGAGTGAGAGCAACTGTAAAGCCCAATGGAAGCGGACCTTGGCCTTCCGGGAGAAGGACTGGAGGAGGGAGCTCTCTGGAGAGAAAGTCAGCAGGGCTTCTGTCATCAGGAAAGAAAACTAGAGAGGCGAAAGAAGACAATATCACCATGGTTTGTTACATTACATTTAGCCAATGCTAAAATTGCACTCGTTCCCAGCTTAACAACAAGAACAAAAGCTTCCTTGCTTTCCCCCAGCATTTAACTTTGTGTAATAACTTGGGAATTCCTGTCAAATACTGGAGAAGAAATTGTTCTGTCATGGAAATACTTATCTCTTTTCTAAAGAAGGTTGTAATAATAATAATAATAATAATAATAATAATAATACCTGCCCATCTGGCTGGTACAAATTTTATAGTGATCCTCATCAGCAAAGGAGAAGATAAAAGCTTTGTGAGCTGCACATAGAGAAGGAAGGGATAATTATCTCGTATTTTAATCCTAGCCACCAGGAGGAAATTCTGGATTCCAACAGGCAGGAGCATCTGCATCACCTCTGCCTTTTCCAATTCCTTAGCACAGAATTTCCATCTTACTCCACAATAAGCTGCCTCCAGCCTTTTCTCAGACTATTCGGTCCACTAAACAAATCCCGATATAGATAAGGATAAGGTTATAATTAGTTATTTAGGAAGATGGTTGTAAAGAATGCCTGTGGCTGGCTTACCGCAAGAGACATTAAGAAAGGATGCCAGGAGAACAAGCCTGGAAAGAAACAAAAGCAAGGTGAGTCCCTGTAGACAATCAGTTAACATACAGCTGAAAATGTGCTACCTGCTCTGGAAATAGGATACATCCATTTAAATCCTAGAATTAATCCAATTATGTGGAAATGCTAAGTGTACTAGTATCATTGTTGCTGGAGAGAAGCTGCCACATATTTTTGTATACTGTGTACTTCAGTTTGGATCCCTTTGTCATTCCTTCTCACGTGAGGTTGAGGGAGGCACAAAACTTCCCCCAAAACAGACATAACAAAATGACTTCAAAATCAAAAGCGCTGAAAGAAATGCAGTACAGCACTCCAAACACATTGTGGAATTGCATATAAATTCTGGAAAGGTTGCCATTTACTTTGTAGTAGGATAAAGATAAACAAGCAATGTGGCACCTTAAAGATGGAACACATTTGCCTTGGTATAAAATTTGTGGGCACAAGTACATGAAACCTTATGTTACACCAAACTGTGGGTTGTAGGTGCTACAGGGATTATTGTTTTTATATCCCTCTAAAAAAAATTGAATATTTTGAACAATGTGGTGTGTTGTTCTGATCTGCAGCCCAAAGGAGGGCCAGTGGGAGTGGTCTGGTGCAGAGATACCAAAAGAGAAAATCAAAGACACCAGAATGGCCAGTTCTAGTCCTTTATTAAAGAAAGATATAAACTTACAGCACAGCCTGCAAAGCCCCACTGCCATTACAGACATGGTGGAAGCAATCATGACTTGTCCACAAAGTGCTAATATGTTAAGCATTACTTATACAAAATACGGCATACTTTTGTTTGATCAGAACTTCTCATCAATCCATCTGAGGGCACAGCTGGAAACTATCTAAGGCAGGCTTCCTCAAACTCGGCCCTCCATATGTTTTGAGACTACAATTCCTATCATTCCTGACCACTGGTCCTCCTAGCTAGGGATCATGGGAGTTGTAGGCCAAAAACATCTGGAGGGCCGAGTTTGAGGAAGCCTGATCTAAGGCTTACAGATAGTTCCCTCTCTGTGGGCCAAGAGCCCAGGCCCCACAGATAAGCATAGCATCAAAGCAATTCAAATAGTCTATAACAAAGCAAGTCCATATATAGGTGTGAGCTCATTGTTGCAATAACTACCAATTAGTTTCAGGGTCATCTTGACTACCAAGATGGCATTCGCAGTCTCACCTTTGGTTCAACACCTGTGCTTTGCTGAGACTGCAAGTGGGAATGCAGTGCCCTATGCCAAAATACCTAAGGCATCACTGAAAATGGGCCTAGTGATCTTGTCTAAAGCTTTTGTTATGTTAAAGGGTCATATTTCACTGGAAGACTCATTTAACAGAGAGAGGCTCAAAGTTTATTCTCCTAAAACATCTAGGACTGCAAAGTTAGTAACAGGAGATGTTGCAAAGGATTGGTTTACTGTGACAGAGCTCATGTGTTGCATTTTGTAATGGAAAAACAGAAATGCTACACTATATGTCAGTATAAAGTGCACTGGCCAAACTCTGTCAAGACAATAATCAAAGACTGTAGTCACAGACATGTAAACTTCATGTGGATGGTCTTTCTAATTCACATCATAAGGTTTGGAAAAACACCATGAAGGGGATGAACATTAAAATGCAGGACTGAGACACCATCCTGTGTGTTATGCCAGGTAGAAGCTATTCCTATCAGTTTAGGCCCTGTAAACCAATTATATTTAAGAGCAGAAGCGCCCTAGAGAGCTTAGATGCTTCAGAAGCCTATCGTGTTGGCTATATGCAGAGTGAGGCCTAAACCACCTGAAATCAGCTCTACAAAGTGCTGGACTATAAGTCTTACTTTCAAATGACTAACATCCTTTACTCGCACTCAAGACAGAATTTTGAATGAGTGTATATCTGCCCGTGTCTTAGTTTTTAATAAAACCTATGCACAGGTAATGGAGCATATTTAACAATACACCTATCATTGCATCCTACTTACTTGATCCAGGTCTAGCCATCACAGCTACGAAGATGGTAAATCCAAGTGAGACAAGGTGCGCAGTAGCACCAAAGACAGCTCTGAGAGAGTGGTATATTCGAGATTCTGTTTCAACAGTCAGAGCCATGTCTTCTCCAGCACAGTTGACAGGATCTTGACCTTCCACCCTTCACCAGTTACCAGCTTCCTTTTTCTGTATGCAGCATGTATCAGCTTCCCCAGCACATGAAGGGGAAACTAGAATGTTATTGTGCTGATGGGGGAAACATACTTTTCATACTTCTGTTAGTTATCTGAGATAAAAAGACAGGCAAAGCTATTAACACCAAAAAAAATTGTCATAATATGGCACATGGCCCAGCAATAACTTTCAATGGTGAATCTTAAGGGCAAACTAAAGAAAAATCCTGGCTAGCAAAAGAAGACTTTGTTCCCCACCATCTGCCTGATTTATTAGCAATAGCAATGGGCTATTTCAGGAAGTCAGCTGAACTCTCCCCTTCATGCCCATTCTTTTTTCTCCCTTCCTCATTGTAACTGCAATGCCTGTGATAGTGTGGTACTAAAGGGAAACATTTGCCCATGCCACATTCTGCCTGCCATGTGCACAAAATGTGCTGTCTTAGCGCATCTTCTGCCCAGAATTAGTGCAAGTCTCCCACTCCCATGGTTGCTGCAGGGCAGACACCTTTCACCAGGGAGAAACAAGGACACACTGACAAACTACAAGTCAGTATAAAACACTACAAGAGTTACACCACTCTTATTACTGGTTTGCAAAGAAAGCCTGTTGAGTCACAGACATGTTTCATTTTATGACAGCAAGTATTGATGCTGCAGCTCCATGAAGTAATGCTATTGAAACGTGGAGGCATTTGGCAAGCTAAGGCATAACCACATTTTTCTTTATGTTCCTTATGGATTTCCCAAATTAAGATTAGAGCTCTTGAACAAATCTTCAGCCACCAGCACCAACTGAAACACCTAACAGATTCTCCCTGGTTCATGCAAAGCCTAATATGTAAACTGTAGTCCTATTCTGCTTCCTGGATTATCATCGATCAATCCAATTTATTATTGATTAAACACACCAGAAACCTGTGGCCAACTTGGGGGGGGGGGTTCCAGGTTTTTTTATGTGGCAATACAAGAGAACTGCAAACATCTTATGCGCACATGGGTTGCACATTCCTTTCTACCCAGCACTGCTTTCTCTACATGAATTTTATCCCAGATGAAGCAACCCTGAGTGGAAAGCTGAAGTAAGGTCCGATCCCTGTTAATCCCTCCTTTGCACCCTCTACAGATCCACCTTCTTATTGGAATGACATCATAGGGTTAACCAGGGCCATACCTATTGGGGGGGTTGCCCCCCTAAAGTCCCCATCCTGTGTGTGCAAATACATGTGGAGGGCTGCCAAACTGGGTCTTTGACCCGAGTGAAATAAAGCCTAGTTTTACCCTTGGATTAACAAAGAATTGATATTGACACTGAAATTAAGCTCAAAGGGACCACAGCCACCTCAGAGATGTATTCACTTCTTTTCAAACACAGAATTATATTGTCAGTCAGAGTAACCACTCCCTTTTAAAAGAGAGTAAGAGAGAGAGAGCTTATCCAGTTTAGTGTATTTTATTTGAGCAGTAATTAAAACCACAGCCCACTTCAGGAGGAAAATACAGTATATTCACTCTCACCAGCATCCCTTTCTTTTAAACCTGCGGTCACAAACCAGCAGTTGTGTCGACTGATCCTGTTGTCTTAAGTATGAAATTGTGGTAGAGTCGCCATCGCTCATTCATCTCCCCTCAGCAACCTGTTATTACAGAGTCTGATCCGGATCTCTTTCTGTGCATTATGAATGGCAGGGCGAGATTTAGTGTGCTTCCTGATTCTTCCCCACCCTATTCATTTGCGGAGGGAGGATACCCTTTCTGCCAAATTACAGGGGGGAACACCCACAGACCCTTCAGACCCCCGTTTAATATACGGTATGTTGCGTATATGCTTATGTAAATATTTATATATTCGATAGTCATTGGGAGGACCCAATATTCCCTAATCCAAAAGCACATTCTCCTCGGATAAGGCACCCGCCCCTCCTCCTAACTCTTCACAATGCGAGACCTTGAGGAGCAGGAGATTTCTGGGTTTCAGGTGCCGATTTGCCAAGATCGAAGATGCGGGTCACACAAAGGCATCCCCAGCAAGGCTTCAAGTCACAGGAACAGCCCCACCCACGACAGCTGTGCAAAAGGGGGCCGATCTCGACCCTCGCTGCCGCCCACCTTCCCACTGGGTTCGCATACTACACACCGAGTTCCTTAGTCCGAACATACACACACACCATGCCCAACAGTAGATCCCGGGGAGCGCAAATTTCACCCACCTGCTCGCAGATGAGCCGCATCGCAAGGGAGCAGGAACTCCGATAGCAGCGAAGGAAACAAGCGCCACCTTCTGATTGGGCAAGACCGAGACTGGCCTTCTAGGGCCCGCCTACCCTGACTGTCAACCTCCGCATCTGAGAGGCTGAGCCTCGCTGTCCATCACGGGCGACGTTCTGTCAAATGAAGCCTTCAACCTCGTGAGACACGTGACCACCTGGGCACGTTCTCCTCGACGGCACCTTTGTTTGGAATTGCCATTCGTTTTATCGGGAGTCAGAGAAATCTGTGTGCGCGCATCTACGGGACAGCCGTCTCGCCACTAGGCCAGATAAAACAGTGATGGCATGCGCATGCGCCATAACGTTTGTCTATCTCTCGCGCGCGCGCCCAGCTGTTTTGCGCCTGCGTTGAAAAGCCAAGCGTTCTCCCCGACTCCAACCATACGCGGGACTATAGTGTGCGCATGCGTGCTCTTGCTGCTCTCCTCCCTCGGTCGCCGGTGAGTGCGCTTTTCCTTCAGTGCTGTTCTTCGTTCACTTGGGGAGGAGGGAAGGGGTGCTTGCAGGCTGTTTCGCCAGTTTGTGCTAGAGTTCGTTGGGGAAATGTGTGTGCGAATGTAGCTCTTACTTCTCTGTTCTGTCCACTTAGCTATGAACGTGAGGCGTTTCCTGCACAGGAACATTTTTTCCAGTGTCTTTTGCCAGCCGGAAGTGCAACAGTTTAGAGCAGGCATCCCCAAACTTCGGCCCTCCAGATGTTTTGGACTACAATTCCCATCATCCCTGACCACTTGTCCTCTTAGCTAGGGATCATGGGAGTTGTAGGCCAAAACATCTGGAGGGCTGCAGTTTGGGGATGCCTGATTTAGAAGGAAAACTCAGCTAAGGAGAGTGAGGGGTTCAAAGCTCAGCCTGAGCTGAGCCATGGAAGCCCTCCTGAACTGAGGGGAGAGGGAAAGGAGAGCTTAGTTGCAGCAGGAAATCACACTGCTTGTCACTGTTCCTTTATATGTGGAAAAGCTTGCATAACTTAAACTCATGAATAAAAGTCCTCAGAGACTTATAAGAGCTATATGATGGGATGTTGTACATAACTGAGGGAGGCCTGGTTAGCAGCTACAAGAAGTCGTGCCCTTCCTGTGATCTTTCTGGATTTGTGGAGTTCCCTCCCTATTACAAATAACAATGCTTTAAATTATGAGGTATTTACTTGGGAGTATCATCAGTTGTGTATACTTGATTTCTTGCAGTTATCGCTATGGAAGTCAGCAGCAGAATTGAGTGTATCTTTTTCAGTGAATTCCACCCAACACTTGGGCCTAAGATAACATATCAGGTTAGTGGTACCAGACATCATGCCTTATGCTATGATGGATTATTTGTCCATTTAGCACAGTACTGTCTACTCTTAGTGGCAGCTATTCTTTGGGGTCTCTCTCTGCAGCATAGCTCTTCCTTGACAGTGGGAAACTGATTTATAAAAATATGTTTAGAGGATTTTCAAAGGAGTCCATAGATCTCATCTTGTGACTACTAATCTGCAGATTTAACTTCTGACCCTGCAGGTACCAGAGGATTTCATTTCCCGAGAGCTCTTTGATACAGTTCAGGTCTATATCATCACCAAACCTGAACTGCAAAACAAGCTCATCACTGTGTAAGTAGAAAAAATCCACATGAGTCTTGTAGACCACCCTTCCCCTTTAATCATGCCCATCTGTGGCAAAGTAGCACAAAAGTATTATATTTAATAACATTAAAATACATTCTTTCTCTTTCTAACAGTACAGCTATGGGGAAAAAGCTAATTGGTTGTCCAGTTTGCATTGAGCATAAGAAGTACAGCCGGAATGCCTTGCTCTTCAACCTTGGCTTTGTTTGTGATGCTAGAGCTAAGACTTGTGCACTGGAGCCTATAGTGAAGAAACTGGCAGGTTATCTTACCACTCTAGAGGTTAGACATAACACAAATATGCCACTCCACAAGAGGATGTACAGATCACATATTTTAGCAACATGAAAGCTTAATTTTAAGTCTCCTCTACTTTGTTTTATTGTTGTGTTTACTTTCTTTGTTCTGCTGAATTGCACCTGCTGAACTCTGAAATGGACCGCCCAGATGTGCAACTAGTGCTACTGTGATAGATGTGTGTGACTGTCACAGATACCTGTTGGATAGTACCTGTGACATCACTGATGACCTGGCAGAGCACTCTCCCTGTTCTTTCTTTGGGTACAGTGGAGCTGCTTTTGAAGAGTTTATATATCATCTTTAAGGTTGGTAAAGTGTGAATACAGTGGTACCTCTAGTTACAAACTTAATTTGTTCTGGAAGTCCATTCTTAACCTGAAACTGTTCTTAACTATAGGCGTGCTTTCACTAATGGAGCCTCTTGCTGCCGCTGCACCGCCAGCACGTGATTTCCGTTCTCATCCTGGGGCAAAGTTCTCAAGGTAACTCTTCCAGGTTAGCGGAGTTTGTAACCTGAAGCATTTGTAACCTGAGGCGTTTGTAACTCGAGGTACCACTGTATTTACGTACTTTACCACAAGAGTATTTCTGACATCTTCTGAGAAGAAATGGTGCAATTATCTAATTCTTTGCAACAGTGTTCTGCCATGTGATGTTTTTTCAAATTAAAAAAAAAATTCAGTGATACATACTTTCTCCCTTCCAACCAGTCTCAAAACACACATCTCCTGTTTATTTGCCTATTTGCTTCAAGAAGCATATAGCCTTTTCTCATGTTTCAAGGCCAGCAGGAATCTCTTCCTATCCACCTTATTACATTTGTTCCACTTTGTTAAATTTATAACAATATCGCACAACTGCTGTAGGATTGTTACTGATCCTGCAGTTGCACTAATGGCGAAGTTTCTCCCATTACTGCACAAAAAGGTGTGGGTATGTTTGTTTACACACACATATATACATACACATTCCCCATGAAAGATTTTTATTTAGTATGGGATACTTTCAGCACACACTACTACCTCTGCTTCTCATGGTATATTTAAAGTTGAATTTTGGTTGGGGCTAATCATCGACTTTCTTCTTTCCTAGCTTGAGAGTGGCTTCATTTCCACTGATGAGAGCAAACAGAAGTTGATACCCATCATGACCATCCTACTTGAGGAACTAAATGCCACTGGCAAATGCACTCTTCCTATAGGTAATTGTCAACCAAAAAGTAGCAGCAAATGCTCCTTTTCAAGTTGCATGTTATGTTGCAAGCTTGCAAGTGATTCTTGGAGGAAATGCAGGTAAAGTTGGAAGTATGGCACTTTCAGAGCAGGAGAGCACTTAGTGTTGTGTTGCACTCTTTTTTCCTCCGGTTATTGAATGATAGAAATAGTCTAGTTGCTGTAGAATGTGGCGTATTTCAGGAATGGGGGGGGGGGTAAATGAATATTAAATCCTACATTGATGCCCTTGAGTTTCATTTCTGTTAGCTTCAAGAGAATGGCACAAATGTCCATTGAAAGTTGGACTTTCAAGCAAGTTCTTCCTGTCATAGATGAATTATTTCTGATGTTCAGACGCCTTATTTTCCTGTCAGCTGTTGTCTGGCTCTCATGACCAAGAGTGCAAACAAAGAGAAGTTGTTGGTTCAATTAATCTGGATTAGCTCATTGTGCTAATTTCATCAGGCTCCCCCTTCCTGTTTCAGGCATGCAACCCTGTCTGCTTCTAGGGACCCTTTTGCTCCCACCATCTGATGACTTTGCAATTGGGAACCAAGCAACAAACTCGAGTTCAGACTTCAAAAGATTTAGCTAAGATGTTTTGGTTTACATTTCTTACATTTATTTCATTAAATTTATATTCTGACATCATCCCAAAAGAGCCCAGAGTGGCTCAGGGACATTGTTCCAATTTGTATGCTCTCGGGGTGGAACCATCCCAGTTGTGCTGTATTTCAAAAGCCGCAGCATCAAAGTGCAGTGCAGAGGTCCATGTGTTCCAGTTGCAGCTGTCCTATCAACCAGTGTTAAGATTCAGCTGCCACCTCAATGAACATAGAATGGGGGGGGCATTTTGTCCTTTGCTTCAGGCAGCAAAACATCTTCAGAAGTCCCTAGCTCTCTGTCCTCTTTTGCTCCTTTATGCAGATGAATCAAACACCATTCACCTGAAAGTGATTGAGCAACGCCCAGATCCCCCCATTGTGCAGGAATATGACGTTCCTGTCTTCACCCAAGACAAGGATGACTTCAATTCCCAGTGGGATCTCACCACTCAGCAGGTTGGTGCCCACAATTGTCTTGTTTAATACAATAGTGCAGGCATCCCCAAACTTCGGCCCTCCAGATGTTTTGGATTACAATTCCCATTTTCCCCAACCACTGGTCCTGTTAGTTAGGGATCATGGGAGTTGTAGGCCAAAACATCTGGAGGGCTGCAGTTTGGGGATGCCTGCAATAGTGTGATGGTAGCAAAGCCCCCCCCCCTCCCCAGCTAATTAACCTTGCCTGGCCATAGAATTTCATGGGAGAGGCTGGCCATTAAAGCCAATTGGCAAATTATCACAAGAAATATGTGATTTTTAGGCAGCCTGATCCTGTGCAAGTCTTCTGAGAGGAAATGTGTTTCTGTAATGTGTGCCCGTTTTTCTTTCCCTTTAACATGTTACTCTTATACTTACTGATTCATTTTTCTCAATGAGCACTGAATGGTACACATGAGAAGATTATTCCCCAGAATTTAACAATGAGAGGAGCCTCCAGTATCAAACTTTGTAGAATCTGAAACACTAGTTCACAGATGACTTCAAATACTGCTGAAATGTACTTGTATAGTTGGGTTTGTGTTACTGCCACTTTAATAGCTGCTTTCTTTTGTCTTGTTGCTTGGAGAATGGACAGGAACACACTTCTCTCATATAGTACACCTTAGCAAACAGTCCTCTAAGGGGACACGGGTGGCGCTGTGGTCTAAACCACTGAGCCTCTTGGGCTTGCCAATCAGAAGGTTGGTGGTTCAAATCCCCATGACAGGGTGAGCTCCCATTGCTCGATCCCAGCTCCTGCCAACCTAGCAGTTCAAAAGCACGGCAAAAGTGCAAGCAGATAAATAGATACCGCTCCGGCGGGAAGCTAAATGGCGTTTCTGTGTGCTGCTCTGGTTTCGGTGTTCTGTTGCACCAGAAGCGGCTTAGTCATGCTGGCCACATGACCCGGACAACGCCAGTTCCCTCGGTCTGTAAAGTGAGATGAGCTCCACAACCCCAGATTTGTTTGTGACCGGACTTAACTGTCAGGATCCTTTACCTTTACCTTTACGTATGGTCAGTTTAAAGCAGCATTACCCCTATGGTTGATACTCAGGGGGTGAATGAAGACCTAGGGGTCAAAAAGAAGTTTGAGGTATAGTGGGGAGGGGAATAATTAAGAACTCTTAAGATTCAGAAGTAAAGGGTATGGGCATGTACAGAGTGCACCTCCCTCGCCAGTGAGGAATATCTGTATTTAATCAGAGATTTGTTTTTTTAATTATTTTGAATAGAATTTGGGTTGAGGCCAATGACAACTTTATAAGCTCATTATGGTGTCAGTAAAGTTTGGGAAATGCTGGTTTATAAAGGGAAAGGGATAATGAGATGCAGGCAAACATTCTTAAATGCTTAATGTTCACACATGTTTAATACTGTCCAGTAGCACCTTAGAGACCAACTAAGTTTGTTCTTGCTATAAGCTTTCGTGTGCATGCGCACGAAAGCTTATGCCAAGAACAAACTTAGTTGTTCTCTAAGGTGCTACTGGACAATTTTTTTTATATACCAGTATTTCGACTGTGTCAGACCTACACAGCTACCTACCTACTTTACTGCTTTACTGCTTCCCCTGGTTCTGACCTGGATACTGAAAGTGAAGTTTTTTTGAGTTCAGATGTCACTTGAGCCTTCTACATTTATGTCAATTCTGAGATTATCTTGCCTTGTCTTCCTAGTTGTGTGAAAAGTGTGCCTTGTGCATGTACATCCCTGCTTAGCCTTGCATTACATGCCTATGCTCTCTTCCAAGATCTTGCCATACATTGATGGTTTTCGGCATGTTCAGAAAATCTCAGCTGAGGCAGACGTGGAGCTCAATTTGGTTCGAATTGCTGTCCAGAACCTCTTGTAAGTACCGGGTGCCAAAGGGAGAACAAGGCATTAGCTTGATTGCAAACCAGTTGGGATTTTTAGATTCAATAGATTTCAGCCCTGTTGTTTTCCTGTCCTCCACTTCTTTTAGCTCTCTCTTTGCTCTACCACTTCTTACTTTGTCTGCAATTCAAGCACAATCATCTAAAGCAGTGTTTCCCAACCAGTGTGCCTCCAGATGTTTTGGGACTACAACTCCCATCATCCCTAGCTAGCAAGACCAGTGGTCAGGAATGATGGGAGTTGTAGTCCCAAAACATCTGGAGGCACACTGGTTGGGAAAAACTGATCTAAAGCAAAAAGGCAAACAAACAAACCCTGGATTCAGAGCTAAACTAGATACTAAATGTTTTACTCAGAACTTGAAGCGTGTTAGCGTGTGTGTGTGTGTGTGCACATGTAGGCATGAAGTGTAAAATGTGGAAATTTGGAGAATCCTGTGCCTGGTGTCAATTAACTTTAAATAATGAACTGATGTCCTTTAGGGTGCAGCATTTAGAGTCACATATTTTGGACTCTCATATATTTTTCACACATGCAAGTCACTACTTGTTCGACTGCACTGTGGAAACTTGTGCCTTTCCCACACTTGTCTGTGATTGGGGGGGGGGAGGGTCTTTCATGTCAAGAAGCATAGTGAATACCAGCCAAGCAGAAATCCCAGCACCTGTCTTAGAAAGTAACTGTTGTTTATTTTTAGGAATACAGAAATTTTGCAGGATGCACTTAACACTATGTTAGCTAAAGCTAACCTTTCCTGCATGTTAAGCATCTATCCTGTCCTAATGCCTTCAGTAATACTATAGGATCTGTATGGAAATGATATCAAATACATTCTTTGCACTACTGTATACTTTTGCACTCTTTTGGTGCATGAAGTTTTAGTATGGGTTTATTTCTAATGGCTATCATGTTTTTCAGATACTATGGAGTAGTGACTCTAGTTTCCATACTTCAGGTGAGTTTAGTGGGTAAATGGCTCAACATGATTGAGTTGATTTTAAGCAATGGGGTGTCTAGTTCATAAATGCACATACAGTAGAACCTCTACTTACAACCGCCTCCACTCGCAGACGTTCCAAGTTGCGACCATGGCAAACTTGGAAGTAACTAACGGTTTTTCCGCTGTTTGTGCATGTGCAGGAGCGGCAATCGCCGTTCACGAATGCGCAGGAGCGGGAAATCGCCGCCTGCGCACAACAGCGCCTCTCCCAGCAACCCGTTTCGCCATAAGGATGGGCCTCCGGAACAGATTGTGGTCGTGAGTAGAGGTTCCACTGTATAGCGTATTCTGCATTAGAAAGTTTCCCTTGTTTGCTTTACGCAATTTTCCTAAGTAATCTTAATTTTCACATCCTTCAGCCCAGGCATGTTCATTATTTGACACTGCGTACTACTGATGGGATGTGTTTGTCAAGCAATCACTATGAATCCCAATGGGTACCGAAATGATTTAAGTGTATTGAGATTTCTCACTTTCTTCCTCAGTACTCAAATGTATATTGTACCACACCTAAAGTCCAGGATCTGGTGGATGACAAATGTCTTCAAGATGAATGCCTCTCTTATGTCACAAAACCAGGTATGAAAGATGCATAAGGATTGCTGTAGTCTAGAGTTATCAGTCACAATCTTGTAGTTATCCTCATCCAGCAGCATCCCAGCTCTTTCTTCTGTTAATATACTTCTGGTATATTAACACTTATTTGTACAACGAGGCCCCTTCCTGAGATGTTTTGCTATATAGATCTATTTAATTGTTAACATTGGCAGTTCAATGGACTACATTTGGCAGCATTTATGAATCTGCATTCATCCTGGCTGGATATTTTGTGCGCTATTTGTAGCCCCTGTAGTTATTTGGCTTCACTTAGTACATTTCATATTTTCTGTTACACTCTTTGTCATATATTTGTATATATTGATCATGAGTGTCCTCCAGTTGCAAATGATATTTGAAATACATTTAGGTAAAGGGACCCCTGACCATTAGGTCCAGTCGTGACCGACTCTGGGGTTGCTGCGCTCATCTCGCATTATTGGCCGAGGGAGCCGGCATACAGCTTCCAGGTCATGTGGCCAGCATGACAAAGCCGCTTCTGGTGAACCAGAGCAGCACACAGAAACATCGTTTACCTTCCCGCTGTAGTGGTACCTGTTTATCTACTTGTACTTTGACGTGCTTTTGAACTGCTAGGTTGGCAGGAGCAGGGACCGAGCGACAGGAGCTCACCCCGTCGCGGGGATTTGAAATACATTTAGCTGGGTGTATTTAATTAGGATATACATAACCGTGATCAATACATTTTCTTGTATTATTTTTGGATAGGTCACAAGCGAGCCAGTTTGAGAGACATTTTCCAGCTCTACTGTGGGCTGAGCCCTGGCACAACTGTACGAGATCTCATTTGCCGCTACACCCTACAGCTCCAGAGAGTGGATGAAAGGTTGGAGGGTGGCTTGTTTTATATTATTTTTACACATAAGAATTACTCTTCAAGTCATACTACCTAGCTGTAACCTCCTTAGCTACCGTTTTCAGATGGCTAAAAGAGGAGACCATGATTTGGCTAAAATTGGAAAGAATCAGAGGGTAGGGCTCATGAAATACCTTAAGTACCCTCACCGTTCCCCCTGTAATTGGAACACTGCCTACTCTGCCAATTACAAAAATACAAAAAGTAATGCTCAGTACAGCAAGTGACAGAATGAGCCACTTACTCATTCTCAGAGACTTTTCTAGGTCTCCTGTAGAGATCATAGGAATTGTTCCTGAAAAGAACAAATATAATTTTTGCCATCTTAACAGCAAAGTTTTACATTCTTTAAATAGGGCTTAATGCTTTTTCTGATATAAATATTGCATCTGCTCTGTTACTTTAATGCCTAAATTGCAAACAGGTTTGTTTGCCTATTAGACCCAAATCCATGAGTTCTGTTAAGAGTTTGAACTGTATCACCTGCATATTATTTTTTTCTTCATTTCTGATATATATCTCTTTAATATTTTTGTTAATTCTAATTTTGACCACAAGTTACTCCATTGTGAAAGAGCTGAGAGAGAGCACTCCTGTTTAGTCCCCAGAGAATTCATGCTTTGGACATCATGCCATTTACACAAACTTTGGCTATATAAATAACTTTAATTTATGTAATAAATCTATGTCCTTTCCTTGAATGTTTTAGTTCTCTCTTTCAGGAAGCTCGTCCAGTTTGGCCTGATGAAGGGCCTTATTCGACGGCTCCAGAAGTATCCTGTGAAAGTAGCCCGGGATGAAAGAAGTCATCCAGCCAGACTGTACACAGGTTGTCATAGCTATGATGAAATCTGCTGTAAAACAGGTAAGGAATCATCCATCTACACCTATCCATCCAGCAGTGAAACCGCACATAGTTTACAGCAGGCATCCCCAAACTTCAGCCCTCCAGATGTTTTGGCCTACAATTCCCATGATCCCTAGCTAAGAGGACCAGTGGTCAGGGATGATGGGAATTGTAGTCCAAAACATCAGGAGGGCCAAAGTTTGGGGATGCCTGGTTTACAGTCTACCAAGCAGCAAACAAAATGATCAGATAAAAAAATGTAACATAGCAATGAAATAGGCAGTAGTAAAAGTGACTAAAGCACCCAAGTGATGAAACTTACACTGCAAAAGCCTGTTGAAATGTATGGCTTCACAACATGCCTAAAACTATTTATTTATTTACTTACTTACTTACTTACTTACTTACTTACTTACTTACTTACTTACTTACTTATATAGCCCTGAGATGTTGTCAGTGCAGCTTAAAAGGGGTTCTCAGAATAAAATCACCCTCAAATCTGGTACAGGAACAAAAAATTATTTAGCATGCATCTGGAACAAGGATTATTCAGGCTCTCTTTGTTCTTCCCTGTGGTCGGACAAATGAGGGGTAGAACAACTGGAACAATGTCGCTTAGCATGCCTCCAATTCAGATTTGGCACCACCAAGAAAAGAGCAAGGTGCACCAAAGACTGTACCAAAAGAATGAATTAGGGATACCCACAGTATACCATATATGTATACACATAGGAAATAGTTGTTGTTGTTGTTGTTTGGTCGTTTAGTTGTATCCGACTCTTTGTGACCCCATGGACCAGAGCACACCAGGCACTCCTGTCTTCCACTGCCTCCCACAGTTTGGTCAAACTCATGTTTGACCAAACTGCAGGAGTAATGCCCCTAAATAGTAATGCCCCTAAATCTTGCCCAATTACTATTCCTCGTAAGGCTGCCATAGCTGTGTTGTAAATGAACTGGACTCTTGAGAGCCCCCCTCAGGCTATTACTGAGAGGCTTGACTCCAAAATTCTTTTAGATTTTTGTTTTGGAGTGGGATCTGTCAGTGGCAGCTGAAAAAAATCGTGACTAATAGGGGGTCCCATACCTTCAAAAGGACTTTCATATATCTGTCACCATAGAGTCGTATTAGTAGTACTTTATATCCTCATTCACCAGTATTTTTTGTTTCCTCCTTAGGGATGAGCTATCGGGAGCTGGATGAAAGGCTGGAGAATGACCCCAATATAATTGTTTGCTGGAAATGAGTCTCCAAAAGGGGGGGGGCGATTATTCATCATGTCCTTTTTACTACTGTGCTGCCTGGGACTGCTCACAATTTCTTCAGAAATCATTAAAAGCAACATAGCTCAAATTGTGTGGCATGGTGCACCATTGGTGCCTGGAACAAGTGATCTGGAAGGACTTAGATTTCTTTGGATTGTTTTGTGAAGATACCCGTTTTAGTGAAGATCACATTTGTCTGGGCAAAACACACAGATGTATATCAATAAGTTTCAGGAGTTCCATTTTCATTAAAATAATAATTAAACCAAGTTTTGCAATGCTGTAAAGTTGAGCAGTGGGGCAGGTGAGTGCTTAAACCTGTTCCCTGCTACCCATGGTGTTATGGATGTGTGTTTACAAGGCTGAAATGCTGGCTGTTTTTAATCTGGCAGTATTATCCTGTGGTAGCAAGAAATCACATAATTCCTTTCCTTGTGTAAAGTATTGAAGGAAAAAGTTCTGTAACAGACTTGTACAAATAAAACAGAAAGATAATTGCATTACCCTTGCTCCTGTCTCAATTGCTTTGAGTCCTTCCTGTGTATTACTGGTAATGAGGAGGAATGGTGGGCGTCTTATAAAGCTAATGTGGAACCAAATCATGTTTCTGTGCAATTAAGAATTTAAATGTAGAAGCAATAGATAGGGGACACAAAAATTTGACACTTGCAATGAAATAGAAATGGTTTGGTTACTTGGATGTCTCCAATTTAATATTTAATTACCCTTCTTATTAAATCGTTTGCCACTTGTGTATCCCAAACCTCTGGGTTTATTAGGTGACATGTATTTTGATATTGGATCAGTGCATTCCTTTTACTGAATTCTCTTAACCCAACCGCCATGCATCTAAGATGGTTGAGGGTAATGATTGATAAATGAGGCATTCTGTTAACCATCTCTCATATTTACCTTCCCTGATATTTAAGAAAGGAAAAAGGTTATGGATCTCTCATATTTACCTTCCCTGATATTTAAGAAAGGAAAAAGGTTATGGATCAAACTTATACTTTAAATGGAGCCTTACTTTCAGTCTCGGTGCTGCTATTACTATGACGCCCCTGCTTTTTAGAAGTCCATGTGATGGATTAGGTTTAAACTTCCCTCCCCAACTTAGGCGTGAGTGGAGGGCAGATTCAGTTCTGGCAAGATTTATAATGATCACACAGCAAGCATCATGGCCAAGTGGGGATCTGAATGTGGTCTCCTTAGGCTAGGACCAGTGCTGTCCAGTGTATAGTTTCCTCTAACCGGAGTAGGGAAGGGAACATGCAGCCCTCCAAATGTTGGACTCCTATCTCCCCCAATCCCCAACCAACATGGCCAATAGTTAGGGGAAAGTTCATAAAATCATAGAATTTTGGAGTTGCAAGGGATTCCAGCGGTCATCTACTCCAACCCCCTGCAATGCAGGAACCTCAACTAGATCATACATAGAGAAATCTGTTGCGGTCATATCGAATCCCGATTCTGTCTTCTGCGACATTGCATTCCCACGGCATGAGGGTTAGATGCCATGTCTGTCTTTCTCCTTTGGCAATCACTCGTGGCCGGCTAAGATGGTCTTCCATGAACGCGGTGGTCTTAACGGTGTGTCCGCAAATGACTGCGGAGTCCCGTTCTGGATCCGCAGGAGGGATATGTCGGTGGGCCGCGGTGCCAAGTCCCTCCACTAGAGGTCGCTGGTGGTGCAATCGCTGCAGCGGCAGCCTGCGCTCGTTTCCATGGCGACGGCGTCGGGCCTGGCGTCTCCCTCGAAGCCACGATGGAGGAGGCGCTTCCTACCGTCCTGCTGCCCGGCGAAGCCGAAGCGTTGGTGGAGTCGCTGAAGAACTTCCAGCTGCGGGATATCGGAAACTACGGGTACGAGGAGGCGGAGGAGGCCGAGCCGGAGGGAAGGGGGTGTCCAGGGGGGTTGGGAATAGTGCCTCGTTCGCTGGGGGAAGGAAGAAGCCTCAGAGTCGAGCAGGCCGAAGCAGGGAGGCTGAGCCCCTGTGCGGAGTTAGCCGTTGGGTGGCAGGCAGGAATCTTACAGGCAAAGCCACCGCACTTCGCTTCACCTGTGGGATTTCTGGCTAGCTGTTTTTATAAAGCTGTTTTTTATAAAGCTGTTTTTTTCTGCCTAGCTGTTTTTTATAAAGGTGTGGATCCCTTATCTCCTGTTATCCTGCCACAGGTGGGGAAATAAAGGCACAGACAGTGCCGGATTTTCTACGTACAAGCTAATCAAGCTATAGCTTAGGGCCCCACCCTCTTGAGGGCCCCCAAAAAATTTAAAGGCAAAAAACCACTGGATGTACATTTCCAAATTGTAAGATAAAAATCAAATAAAATAGAACCTACATACAGCAACAGTGTTTTGTGCTGTGTAGGCTTCTATGATGTAAGTCATGGGCCCCGCCTGCTAGCCTGCTCCCTAAAATATCACTGCTTTGCTCATTTCTATATTTAGGGTACCTACATTCTGCATGGACTTGTTGCATGGCAACATGTGCAAATGGCTTTAGATACCTATTAGGTCCATAAATTACCATATAGCATATATTCAACACAAAAAAATAGTGACAATTTGTTGTTGACAAAGGATAGCTTTGGACATATAAAGGGCCCCATTACCTTCAGTAGCTTAGAGCCTCATCAAATTGATGCTTTTGAATTATGATGCTTGAGGAGATGCTTGAGAGTCCCATGGACTGCAAGAAGACCAATCCTATCAATTCTTAAGGAAATCAGTCCTGAGTGCTCACTGGAAAGACAGATCCTGAAGCTGAGGCTCCAATACTTTGGCCACCTCATGAGAAGAGAAGACTCCCTGGAAAAGACCCTGATGTTGGGAAAGATGGAGGGCACAAGGAGAAGGGGACAACAGAGGACGAAATGGTTGCACAGTGTTCTTGAAGCTACCAACATGAGTTTGACCAAACTGTGGGAGGCAGTGGAAGACAGGAGTGCCTGGCGTGCTCTGGTCCATGGGGTCACAAAGAGTCAGACACGACTAAACAACTAAACAACAACAACAATTATTTATAATAGGCTTGAATAACATTATCCATATACGGTAAGCTAGCTGTTCCGTTTCCTCCCCCCCCCCCAAATAAATGATGAACCAATGATGCACACGGATAAACACTGCTGCAATTGTGGAAGCACTGTTTGGAACTTTAACAATCACACAATTTGCAGCAAAGACATCTGATTAGCAATAATAACTCTATTACATTTCCCCACACAGTCCAATCTTGTAGAAAGACTGGAGGGATTGTTGGCTTGCTTTCATGTGTGAACTGGTCTGTGGTTGCAGGCAAATCCAGAGTAAAAAGACTGATATGTGAATGGTGGTGGAGTTGTAAATCTCATGAATCATATTTTTAAATGCTTCCCACTTCCCCAAGTGCTGAGAAGTTCCTGGGTTGTAAAACAGGTTTTAATACTTCAGAGGAGACAGCACTGAAGACTTATATTCTTCACAGTATTTGTTTATTTACAAATATGCAAGGAAAACATTTTGAAAGTGACAGACTGCTATGATATCCAACAAAACCTTTGGTTTTGCATGAGATGCCCAAAGAGAGCAACTGTTTGGCCCTCTCTTCCTCTCTCCCATTCCATTTCTGCTAAACACAAATGTTGTTTGACTCCACTCTCCTGCTCTTCCAATATGCATGCATTTCTGGGGGGACTTTATTGTCATTAATATCACAATGTCAAAAACACTCACAACTACATCAAGTAAAGACAGTAGCATTGTTTCTCTTCCTGAAGCTGAAGGGCGTCACCTTCAAAGGCATAAGACAGAAATCTCTGGTCATTAATTCCTGTTCAGGAAATATAATTCCTGACTACCAACAAACAATCATGTAATGAAGAAAGATCATCTAGTATGAATGAATAAATAAATAAATAAATAAATAAATAGTATTAGTACCTGTAACATGGCTAACAGCATTTTCAAATTATGGGTGTCATCAAATCAGGTACACTTGTGAAATAAAATCCAGTGCAATAAAATGTGAAAAGAGTGACTGATAGCCAGAAGAAATTGTTGTTAGTGGTGGTTGCAGAGAAGAAATGGGGGACTGGTGCTAACTACTCTCACCCTACTCTCCTAGGTGGATAAGGCAACATGAGCACATTGAGAAGCTTAACATGCAGGCAATACTGAGTGCTTCTGCTGGGCATGAGCAACTCCTTACTGAGCTTCTGGTGAACAATGGCAAGGTATGATGCATTCAACTGTGGACCAATAAGAGAAGCATTTGTATCTGACAGAATCTATGTTCCTGTGAACAAAGTTGAACTGTGTTTTATTTGGTACTTACGTAAGGTTGCTCAAAGAACTACTCAAGTTTATACACCTATATTCCACATAAATTAACTACTAGCCGCACTGTGGTCACATCCATAAATGATGATTATAATAGTTTCCACTCCAAATTTACTTGACAGGGTAGAAAAAAATTATTTCTTCAGCACCCTTTGTGACTACATGATGGTGGCTAGGGTATTAGGAGCTAACTCAAGCTGCATTTAATGATTTTGACTATGCACTCGATAAGGCCACAATCCTAAGTGAGATTTTTAAGAAATTAATTATTGAATTTATATCCTGCCCTTCTCCCAAAGGAGCCCAGGGAGGCAAACACATCAACAATTTTAAACGAAAAACATTCTAAACAACTAAGAATTCTTTTTTAAAAAACCAATTACAGTTAAACTATTTAAGAGCAGTTACTGGTTTAAAATGCTCTAAGAGCTGTTACAATTAAAAGCATTACTTCATTCAGTGATCTTATGGTTGCCTGGAATCATATTCTTCAGCAAACAATGCCTGGGTAAACAGGAATGTTTTCAAATTCCTCCTGAAAGTTAATAATAATAGAGAGGGACACATCTCTAAGGAGGACATTCCACAAATGAGGAAACCAATAATGACAAGGTCCTGTCATGAGTCATTGACAACTGAGCAGACAACCAATTGTCGAGTCTGAGATGGGACATAGTGCCAAGTAAGTATGTTTTCAACAACCCTGTGAGATTGGTTAGGCTGAGAGTGAGTGATTGGCCCAAGATCACCCAGTCAGCTTCATGGCTGAGTGGGGATTTGAACTGTGGTCTGCCAGGTCCTGTTCCCACACTAATTATTATTATTTCATTAGATTTATATATTTATATATGTCAGGGCAGTTCTAACTGCTACACCACACTGGCTTTCAGTGTTCCATAAGAAAGACTGTGTGCACCTTCTTGCATTGTGACAGGCAATGGTTTTTTGTCTGCCATGTGAACAGCAGTGTGTAAAGTGAGAGAATTTCTTCTGTCTGCAGTAAGCCTGCAGTAAGCTGTTTGAACATCCAAGAGACATATCACAAGCCCTGAATTTTTCTTGTTTGATTCAGGCCTTACAGACCTCATATTTAAGCTGGAAATATCTCACTCATTCCTGATTATTTGTTTTTTTTCCTGTTTAGATCCCAGTTCTGATTGAGGAATTAATCACTGTGGAGATCTGGAAGCATAAGGTATTCCCTATACTTTGCAGACTGGAGGATTTCAGACCAAAAAGCACATTTCCCATATACTTAGTGGTAAGTTTTAAAAGGGTTTTAGGTAGAACATTTCATAATACTATGCTACTTATACTGCACAATACCTGTAAGAAAGTATCACACAATGATGCTTCAGCTAGCTAAATTAGTCTGGCACATCCCAGAATTATCACTATTAGCAGATTATATGTACTATTAATGTAAAATAATTTTTAAGCTAAATTTCTGAGAAAGCTAATTATTTTGTTAAAGCTAGAGCTTCCAAAACATCAAAACAAATTGTCTCTTTCAAGAGGGTAGCACCTCATTTTAGCACCTATTATCCTGAATACAGAAAATCAATTTTTATTTCAGTATGTAATACTCTGTTCTGATCATAACAATCCTACAGGCCAAGGTTCAGTGTAATCAACTGCAATTTCTATAGATGGTTTCCCCACCACCACCACACACACACATATTAAATCTTTTAAATCTGAATCTGATTTGTGACATTTGTCCCACAGACTATGTTCTCACATCACTAAGATGACACAAAAGTGGGTTTCTATTTCTTACAACATATTCCCTTGGTTTTTGACATTACTAATGTCCAGTAAGCGGCATTTTGATAATTTATGCTTTATTCTTCCACCTCAGCTGCGTCATGAAGCTTCAATTATTAACCTGTTGGAGACAGTGTTTTTTCACAAGGTAGGCAGCAAATTTAGACTGTTATGAGCAAATATTATGGGCAAAAATATCATAATGATAATTTAGGTCACTGCTGATGAATCATGATAATTCACCAAGTGAAGACTTCTCAGTGTGGTAACATGGTCCAGGGGATAATTGTTGATCTGGGCTTTTTTATTCCTTCTTATTCCTCTACTACAAATTATGTTAGAGTGGAGTAGGATCACCTAGGGATTCTGCATGAGCTACAAGTAACAATGTCATTGATTTGCCAATCTATGTAATATTTTATGTGACTTCTTGGTGCAGGCCTGCTGCTCCCCAGATTGGCAGAAGTAAATTTCCGCTGGCCCCTTTACCCCTTTACAACCTTTAACCCTACCAATCTGAAGTGCAGGCAAGTGCCCCTCAGAAACCAAATATTCACCCCAGACTTTTTACTTCATCCCTGGTCAAATATCCTATCTTTTCCTACCTGACCTATTGTGGAATATCCCTTTGACTCTCTTCTAGTACATTTCTTTTGCTAAACTGGTTGCATCAGTGTAGTTCAGTCTTCTCTTGCTTTTCACTAAACAATATTTTAGCTCCCAACAGAATAAACCAGATGGCTTCTTATCCTAGCTATTAGACATGCATGGTCAGGCAGGAAGGTACCGTATCTTTGATAAAGAAGAAACTCATTTAATCCAGGTACTGGAAATTAGGCCTAACTCGTTGACAGCTATGTTTTTTTCAGAGACACACTGTAGAAAACTTAACTCATATACACTAGAGTGTAACCAAAGCCACTTTTTATGTGATGAGTTGCCTTCATTTTGGAATATTGTTTCCATTCTTTCTGTAGAATTTAGCATTTCTGTTACTGTGCAGGAAATCTGTGAATCAGCAGAGGATACCATTCTGGACTTGATAGATTACAGCCATAGGAAGCTGACCCTATTAGCAGGTCGAAGTGCCAGTGGGAAGATCCCAGTTGAACAAAAGCTTCAGTCGGAGGATCTTGCCAGTCCTTCATCAATGCAGGTTGGTAAAAGTTGCAACCTCCCACTTCTAGATGGCCTCTTTGGGTAAAAGAAAAACTTTTTGGTGGGATTCACCTAACCAGCTCCATCAGCAGAAACCCTGTGAAAAGAATTCTGCTTGTGCAATGGGGTTTTCACCCTTCTCCCTTGCATACCTCTTGCCGGGGGCGGGTCAGAGAACCCCCAGAACAGCTCATTGGGGAAACTGAATGTTCATCATAAGGCAATGTTGAATTCCACCCCTTAATTCCCAAGATGGAAAATTCATGTGGTGCCTCCAGATCATAAAATATTTAATAAAAAACAGATCATTTGATACCCTTTGATCTCACAAATGTCCTTTCTGAACTGGCCTGTCTCAGTTTGCATCATGGTAGGACCAGGAAAAAAAATAATGTTTGCAAAGTTCTGAAACATTTTGTGTTAGTTTCCATAACCACATCTACTCTCTGTAATTACTCCCACTAATTTTTCAGAAACAAAAGGCCAAAAATCACTGTTCTGAGTAATGAAGCTATTCTAAATAATGAGTTCCCCCTTTACTAGGCATGTGGTAACGTTCTATGTGAAAATGATCTGTTTTATTTACTACTTGTCCAACAAGCTTTCTTCATTGAAGGAATGCAGTTTGTTCTTGTTGAGTTCCAACTAGCTTCCTCTATCTCCATGCTTCCAGCATCATTGTTTGAATTACACTCTTGTTTTGTGACGTGGTAGAGTCGGACCAGTTGTGCCTCACTGTCTAGCATTGTATTATGCTTGAGAACATAATGTAGAACACTCAAGAGTTTTACTTGTTGTGAGTTAATAGTCTCTCAGACACTAAGTAAAGGAATATGCAATCCTTCCACCAGCTTATCTTGTAGCTGTCATATCCCTGCAAACCCTTCACCTTCTGATTTTCGACACAGAACTACTTCATAAACTCTCCAGTCCTGGTAAGGCTGTACTCACTGAAGAGTTGAAAGGAAGCAGGTCCAGATTATGTTTCATAGGTAATAGCTGCATTTCCAATGCAGTATCAAGAAGCCAGACCAGAGAAGAGGTGCAATTAGATACAGGTGCTTCAGAACCCTGGACAGATCAAAGAGTGCAGGCAGCTTGTTCCCACAGGCTTCTAGCTCCCAACCCTTATCCTCCTCCCTTTGTGTTTAGCTACCCATCCTAGGCTCCACCTCAAGGCGTAGAAAGCTTTAAAGATGTAGTTTTCTAGCCTCAAAATTAACACTCCAACATTTCTCTCTTGATTCCTGTCTGGTGTATTGCCTGAATGAGGGAGCAGGTACTATGGAGCAGTGTTTCAGGAAGATTGGGGCCAAGGGATGTTATCTCTAGGAATTCTGATGCAGGGAGCTAAGGTTCACTGTTGGGGCCTGGGTCCAGCACCTCTGCAACTTCACCTCTGGCCCAGGTACTGCTTGAGATGGTGCCATGACTAAGTGTCATTTGTTGGAGAGAACCTGGTAGCATCACTATAGTGTTTGAGCCTGAGATATAGCTCTTTGTGTGAATTTTGCTGCTTCCAGGAACTAAAGAAACAAGCTGAGGAGATGGAGTTTGAGATCTCACTGAAAGCACTTTCTGTGTTCCGTTTCATTACCGGTCTACTAGAGAGGTATGTTCAGTTTTCATGGAAGAACTGAGGTAAACGCCTGGGAGAAGGGGTAAAGATTTTCTATATTCCCATGTCTGCTAGTTTCAATTTTGGAAGGTTCATTTATAGGTTAGTTCAGGAGTGACACTTTGGCCCCATGGGTGCCCGGGGCTGTGGGTGCCATGCAGTGTGCGTGGCCCTGGCACCAAATTTTGTGGGTGCCCAGTCCCTTCATGGGGAATTTTGTGGGTGCTCGGGCACAAAGGGCCCCAGGGGATTGGTACCTATGGGTTAGTTCATAACTTGTATAATGAAAAGCTGGATTTTGATTGAAGTTGAATATCAACTTAAATTGCTATGAATACAATCATTGAAGTCTTGATGAAATCCTTATCTGAATAGGAGTAAACATTTTTATATGTTCATTGCATAGTGCTGTTAATCACTTAAAGTATTACTCACTGAAGTGTTGGAGTATATTAGTTTTGCTATAATAGGTATGGTGATAGGATTTTAGCGCTCCTTGCTAGTGTATTCTTCACTACTGATGATTCATTGTAAGCATCCTAGCATGACTACCAACTGAGGTCTTAATTTTTGTCACTTAATTTTTTCATATTAATTTTAGTTTTGTGAACCTTGAGGAAAACACTTAGCTGCTCGGTCACATAAAACTGGCATCTTCAATATATACTCATGTTTTGTCAGTTTGCCAGTGAGTGCTGCGACAAGAATTCTGAATACCCACAACTTTCCATGTCTCTTAGTAGAGTTGGTAGAGCATTCTCCATGGAGCTGCCGTGAAGAAGGTGTGTATTATGGGTTAGGGATTGTTCCTATCAAAAAAGAATCACATGACCTTGTTCCTTTTGATAATATAAAATAATAATAATAATAATAATAATAATAATAATAATAATAATGGTTTATTATTTATACCCCGCCCATCTGGCTGGGTTTCCCCAGCCACTCTGGGCGGCTTACAACAGAAATATTAAAATACGCTAATTTCTTAAAGAGTAAAAGCTTCCCTAAACAGGGCTGCCTTCAGATGTCCTCTAAAAGTCTGGTAGTTGTTTTTCTCCTATAGCCTTGGGTATTAAGGGTTCCTCTTGGTTGGGTCCTCTGTTGTTTGTAAATTTAGATTGGAACATCAGGATAGACTAACACTCTTCTCCATAAAACTCAGGGTTCCCCCTTTTATAGTCCTTCTGCCCAGTAAGTGTATTTGTTATCATTTTTTGTAATTTTTGTAATTTTTTGTAATTAATATATGGTACCGGCTGCACCTCAACCCACGCTCTGTAACCAGTTGTGGAAATTCAAAACTATCCTTACCATAGCCCCTCTGTTTTAGTTTCTTTGTTTCCTTTTTATTTGACCCTAGCTACCGTGTTTCTCATATTATAAGACACGTCTTATATTTATTTTTTCCTGAAAAAAAACACACCATGACTTATTTTCAAGGGATGTCTTATTTTTTTATTAAGTACCGGTACCGGTATCTGTACAGACCACAGACCTGCTCCCACCGGGTCTTCGCGCGTGGCAGGCAAAGGCTGCAGCCGGGTCCTGGGTCTTCGCGCGCGGCAGGCAAAGGCTGCGCGCGCGGCAGGCAAAGGCTGCCGCCGGGTCCTGGGGCTGCGCGCGCGGCAGGCAAAGGCTGCAGCCGGGTCCTGGGGCTGCGCGCGCGGCAGGCAAAGGCTGCAGCCGGGTCCTGGGGCTGCGCGCGCAAAGGCTGCAGCCGGGTCTTGGGGCTGTGCGCGCTGCGCGCTGAGGCTACAGCCAGGTCCCGGGTGTCTGCGCGCGGTGCGCAAAGGCTGTAGCCTCAGCACGCAGTGCGCGCAGCCCCAGAACCCGGCTGCAGCCTTTGCCTGCCGCGCGCGCAGCCCGCAACCCTTCTTCTTTGCCACAGACCTGCTCCCACCACCCGGTACGGCTTATTTTCGAGGTATGCCTTATATTTTTCCACCTCAGGAAAATCCTGCCATGCCTTATTTTGTAGGGATGCCTTAAAATATGAGAAACACGGTATCTCTTGTTGTCCCTTTCTGTTCCTGTACTGCTTTTTCTACCTCTAAAGATAAGTAGAACTGTGAAGGACAATTGTGACAGTTCACTGAGCAAGCTAGGGTGTCTACTCACCCTTGTGTATCTATGAGCAGGCACCTCAGTCTGTCATTCCAAGAAGCAGACTATCATCTGAATATTCAGCTAACCAGGCAGTAGACCACAGTCATGATAGAAGGAAGCATGTATGTACAAGAGATGTATAAGGATACCACTAGGGCACTGACTTAGAAGAAATGCCATGGTGTACCTGTAGCAGCAAAACCGGATGCCTTCATCTGCCCTAGCTGCAACAAAATGTCTCTCCTGCATTGCTCCCTAGCTGCAACAATGTCTCTCCTGCATTGGTCTCTGCAGCCATGGCAGGCTTTGTAACTCTCCAACAGTTTGACTTTACTCTTGAAGGCTCACTCTTCCATTGTCTCCTGAGACAGACAGATGCAAACAATAGTTAAGGAAACATAATTCTGTAGCTTCAGTTCTACAAAAAAGAACCCTAATAGAGAGGCTTCTTGCTGTCCTAATACGGTTCTAGGACCAGAAAAACAGCCTGCTCGTTATGCCCCTGAAGGACTAAATGAAGGGATAAAGAAACAAACTGGACATAAGGAAGTATGCAAATTATACACTCTGCCCGCCCCCCGAAGTTTCAGTAACATTTGCATAAGCAGCTTTTCATCCATCTTGGCCCAGAGATTTTTTGGCTACTAGATCTATATTTATCATATTTAAATGTTACTTGTGATTTTTAAAAAAATGTCCTTTTCTTTCTTATCACCATTTATCATTTTTCCCAGGGAAGCTGAAAAAATATGAGAATGGTGCATGGTATGAGGTGCCCTATGAAGATCATGTGAAGATGACTAAATTGGATGGGCAAGTCTGGATTGCTCTCTATAACCTGCTCCTCAGCTCAGAATGTCAGCGCAAGTACAACTTCAATAATTTTAACAAAGGCCAGCTCCTGAAGGTACAGGACTACAGAGGACACAGACTGCAAGTGCATGATTCTCATAATGTTTAGTCTGGCATATTTAGATTTACTATTCTAGCTTTAAGCAATGTAGCAGGAACCAGGATTAAAATTTATTGATTTTTCATCATCTTACCCATCACAACTGGGAGTAAAGTAGGGACTGCAAGCCTTAATTGAACTAACTGGCAAATTAATATTACAGTGGTACCTCAGGTTACAGATGCTTCAGGTTACAGACTCCGCTAACCCAGAATTAGTACCTCGGGTTAAGAACTTTGCTTCAGGATGAGAACAGAAATCGTGTGACAGCAGCAGGAGGCCCCATTAGCTAAAGTGGTACCTCAGATTAAGAACAGTTTCAGGTTAAGAACAGACCTCCAGAACGAATTAAATTCTTAATCCGAGGTACCACTGTAGTTAATTTTAAATTAATTAGTCAACAGAGGATAAATTTTATCTGTGGGACACTTATTTATTTTGGGAGTGGGATGTTTTGGTTCTAGTGTGTTCCAGACAAAGGAAACATTGAAAATGCCCTTTCCTTCTAACAGTATGTGGTAGCTTTTGTTTGATAAATTTAAATTCCTTTATTAGCTAAAAATATTGAGAATTTGGTGACACACAAATTTTGTTACAACACTGCAAATTTTGCTACAACATAAACATTTGTTACTACTCTACAGAGGGATTGTGTACAGTGGTCCCTTGACTTACAAATTACTCGACATCCAATGTTTTCGACTTACAAACGGGTCAAATGGCCGCACGCATACGAATTTCTATATCTTTCTCTGCAGTAATTATAATACTTGCAACCGATGGCCTCCTTGCTGTTCCAAGTGTAGCAAATTTCTGCCTCCTTGTATTGTTGCTTCCAGTTTTCTGTTGAGCAGTGGAGATGGAGTAATTTGAAATGCATTGTTTTACTTAACCAGCTCTGAGATCTGAGACAGATCTGAGAGAGAAAGTATAGAGGTGTCAGTTGTTCATGCAGATTCTTTTACTTAGCATATGGCTTATTCTTAACGTTTTTAAAAATCTTGTGATCATCTCTGTTTAGCTCCGTGCCTTCCTGACCGATGTCGTCATTGACCAATTCCCCAATCTTCTCGAGCTGCAAAGATTCCTGAGCCATCTTGCTGTGACAGACCCTGCTCCACCCAAGAAGGACCTCATACTAGAGCAGGTATATCCAAAACCATCTCCTTCTTGCCAACTTTTTTATACCTGCACTTCAATTTTCCTTCATTATCATTGGATTTTTGAAGACATTTACATCTTTGATATTTCAGATTTATACCCACAGCATATTTGAATGGGAAATATGCCACAATACTTGTAAATCATTGTTTGTGTATCTGTGGCAAGGAAGGTGTGGAAAACATTGTTCAATATGTGCTCTGTTGCTCTCTTCATAATTCTCCCAAAGATAGATTTATTAAAGGAATTATTCAGAGAAGAAGAAGAGTTTGGATTTGACCCGAAGGAGTCTCAAAGCGGCTAACATTCTCCTTTCCCTTCCTCCCTCACAACAGACACCCTGTGAGGTGGGTGGGGCTGAGAGACTTCAAAGAAGTGTGACTAGCCCAAGGTCACCCAGCAGCTGCATGTGGAGGAGCGGAGACTCGAACCTGGTTCACCAGATTACGAGTCTACCGCTCTTAACCACTACACCACACTGGCGGTTTCTCATTTTTGAATATTGTAATGAGAAAAACTGTTGTTTGTTGATGGATGGGGATAAATACACAACAGGTAAGGTTTCTGTGTTTGCATTAGCAGCCTACTTCTATACTGTTTGTATTTTCATATTTTTGTGTTGATGGTTTCCAACAAATAAGTTTGACTCCAGAGTTTACCAATCCCAAAGTATGTTGCAGGTTGATTAGGTGAAATATACCAATTCAAAATAATAAAGGTTCAGTCCCAGGCATGGTCATGTGGAACTCCTATGTTGAAAGGAGAAATGCAAGAAAAACTATACTACAGTACTTAACTTTGTTTTATGTTAGCTGCATACAGTTCAGTCAAGGTTTGCTACCCACAGGAGAACCCATCTATATACACAGCAGCAAAATAAAAAGTCATATTTAGAGAACTCTGGGATTCGATTATTTGGCATTAGAGCTTATTCTCAGAATAAATTAAGAGCAATTAAATATCAAAGGCAGATATGAATTTAGGAACAGGATTGTTTTAACATCAGAATTACAGCATTTGAGCATAGAAATTCCTTAAGCAAGGATATCGATAGTCAGCAGGTAACATTATTTTAAATAGGCAAACATGTAGGAAATTAATCTAGGAGAAAGCCACAGAAAAAGAGAGCATGAAAGCATGTGAAGTTACTCCTCAATAATATAAAGGTGTGTAATGGATCCCCAAAAAGCTGAATCCAGTGTGTTTGTGTCTAAATTTTTAATTATTGAGCAGTAATAGTCTACTGATTCTCAGGAACATAGGAAGCTACCTAATACTTAGTCACACCATTGGTCCATTTAGCTCAGTGTTGTCTACACTGATTGGCAGCAGCTCTTCAGGGTTTCAGGCAGAGAAGCTTTTCCAGCCCTATCCTGGAGATGCTGGGAGTTGAGCCTGTGACCTTCTGCATGCAAAGCAAATGCTCTACCAATGAGCTACAGCCCTGCCTTTCTCTTAGTTTAAATTGGTACCAGTAACTGAGAATCGGCATTCTGAGAGACTTTTGGTGGCGGCGAGGGTGGGGGAGACAGGACTGCAGCTATGCTGTACACACCCTGGGAAGGCAAACTTCCCAATGAGCCATGAACTCACCCACTGTCTTTATGCCAAGCAATGATGAAGAGGTTTTTTTCCATCTCTGTCTCTCCACAGAGCAGTCTTTGACTCTCAGTCCCTGCACTGCTATTTTTACTTGATAGGGGCATCAACTCTTTTGAAACATCAGCTTTTCCTGTAGAGCAGAACTTCATCACACTTGCCCTTTGCCAGATTTTTCTCTCATATTTGAAAGCCCACGCCTGGGTGTTTCTTTTCAGGGAACTGACAGATTACAGAAAGTTCTATTTTAAGTAAGCTTTTAGCCATGTGGCAGATTTTTTGAAAACTACTAGTTCCACATTCTAGGCTCATGCCTCAATATCCACCTTCAACTGAATCCTGGAGTGTTCTGGTATTGTATTTTCTGAAGACCTGAACGCTACAAATTATATTATAAATATGTAATTGTCCGTGGGACAGACAGAGTTCACTCCCCTCCAAAATAATAACATAAGATACACACACAGTTTAATAGCTAAATGGAACAAGTCTGTTTTTTCCATGAATGCTTCTTTTCTAAGCAAAGCTTCCCTCATTTCTAGTTCATGTAACCAACATGCAGAAAACTGATTACTAGTTGTGCCCTAGCAGTAAAGCTGATTCTAGCATGGGGAAGCAAGGATTTGAGATACAAACAGAAAGATTTTTTTTAATAAATAAAAAAATATGCAGAGGACAAGCAGGCCAGGAATTGCTCATGCTGTTAAGCTTAATTCAAATCTGTCTAGAAGAAAGAGGCTGCAATTTCTTAAACGAATTATACTGAAATTTCTTCTATTTGGCTTTTGTCCACTGTTACATAAAACTGTTCAATATTCCTTCAGAAGTCTCCCCATTCAACTCTATTGTTAGACTTTCGCTTTAATCAGTTAAACCTACACAGAAATCCTGCTTCTTTCTTTTATATAAATAGATGCTTATTGCTTCCGAATGTGCTTGCGCTCTACTGAGCTTCAGGAATTATTACTGCTCTCAAATCCCTTGCTTTAGATGGATGCACCTTTCTTTCTTTCTTTTGCTATCCTAACAGGTTCCTGTAATATGGGAAAACATTGTCAGTAAGAACTCTGGAAAATGGCAAGCAATTGCCAAGCACCAGGTAAACAACATGTTTAGCCCTTCAGAAGAGGAACTGAGAAGCCAGGCTTGCAGGTAAAATTTTACCATGCTCAGATTCATACTATATCAAAGCTTCTGTTATGGTGAGTCTTTGTTTGAGCCAGTTGGATGCTCAGAATCTGAAAAAAGTCCGGTCAACGGCAACTATGGGGTGCGGCACTCATCTCACTTTCAGGCTGAAGGAGCTAGAGTTTGTCCACAGACAGCTTTCCGGGTCATGCGGCCAGGGCCAGTGCTAGGGCTTTTTGCACCCTGGGCAAAATCACCTTCTCCCCCCCCCCCAGCACATGCGTCATGACGCGTGCGTCACGTGTCATGACGCATGCACAACACCACTGACACCCCTGCGTCCCATCCATAGGCGGGAGGGCGCTGAGCTCTCATTTTGGCTCGCGCGCCACCCGCCTATGGAGGGCATGCTGTGAGCTCCTCAGCGGCGGCGGCAGTGAGCGAGCGGCAGCAGCAACAGCGCCCATAGCTGAAGGCTTCCGCTACGGGCACTGCCGTCGCCACCGCTCGCTCGTTGCAGCCGCTGAGGAGCTCACAGCGTCCCCTCCATAGGCGGGAGGGCACTGAGCTCTCCTTTTGGCTCGCGCGCCTCCCGCCTATGGAGGGCATGCTGTGAGCTCCTCGGCGGCGGCTGTAGCGAGTGAGCGGCGGCGGCAGCAACACTGCCCATAGCTGAAGGCTTCAGCTATGGGCGCTGTCGCCGCCACCGCTCACTCATTGCTCCTCCATAGGCGGGAGGAGCGCGAGCGCGTGCCATGGGAGGGCGGCGGCGCGGGGGTTTTGCGCTCCCTCCATTTACGCACTCTAGGCAACTGCCTAGTTCGCCTAAATGGACGCACCGGCCCTGCATGCGGCCAGCATGATTAAACAGTTTCTGGCACAGTGGAGCACCATGACGGAAGCCTGAGCACATGGAATACCACTTACCTTCGTGCCATAGCAGTACCTCTTTATCTACTTGCACTGGTATGTTTTCGAACTGCTTGGTTGGCAGAAGCTAGGACAGCAACGGTAGCTCACCCCATCACTGTGTGGATTCGAACTTCTCACCTTCTGATTAGCAAGCCCAAGAGGCTTAGCATAGCTGCCAAGTTCTCCCCTTTTTAAAGGGAAATTCCCTTATGCTGAATTGGCTTCCTCGCGAGAAAAGGGAAAACTTGGCAGCTATGGGCTTAGTGGTTTAGGCCACAATGCCACCCGCGTCACTGTTCAGAACTTACATCCACCTCAGGTATTCAGGCCTTTGGAGTTGCCAAGCAGGAATTTAAGCTGTGCATCATCCAAGGAAACCAAAGCAAAAACAGCTGGAGTTCAAACCTATAAGAGCCTCTTGCATGTTTACAGGCCATAGCAGATCATGTAAAACACTTCTGAGTCAGATTTAGTTTTTTGCCAAAGGGATTTGGCTCCCTGCCACATACTCACCTCAGGATTCTAGACTGTGTTATAGTTATCTTTTATATTGCCTTTTTCAGTTAGTGTCCAAAACACAAGAGAGCTTTCTTAGAATTAGGAAATGGGTCTGTAAGTATGATCCATCAAAACCTTCCTAAAAAATTTTTCCCATTTCTGGCTGAACGTGTTTAAGTATTTCTAATTATCTCTAATTTGCTAGTGTCTGAATTCTTGTTCAGTACTCCAGGGGTAAGGAAGTCTTTGGGAAGAGGCTTTTCCATTATGTGGTGATGTCATTGTGTGTCCAGCCTGCAGTTGTATGAAGTGTTTATGACACTGTTTTAAATCAAGATTGTAAATCCGTTAATATATTTTTGTTCTCATGTTGCACTAAATTCTATTAGCTACCAGCTACCTTAAACACCTCTTGACATTCCACTGAATGTTATACCGGTATCAGTCTTAAATGTAAAGGCTCCATCCTGTAGGAGATGACAAAGACTAAGTAACTCTTGGAATTATCTGCTCTTCCTTGAAGGACTTTCTGAAGCCTGCTTTCTGTCTTAAACCAGATGGGCAAAAACATACAACCTGGAAGTGATGGAAGCCCTGATCCCAGAGAAACCCAAGTGTGCGATGTGTGGCTCTGAGGCAGCAAAACGTTGCTCTCGTTGCCGGAATGAATGGTATTGCAAACGGTAAATATACCTAACATAAGACAGTTGCTGTGCTATATTGAGCCCCTTTAGGGGCAGCTCATATATAGGCAAAAGCTTCAGAGACACCCCTCAAAGCAGAAGCCATTAATTTTAAAGCCTGTGTTTTGAATACTATTGGACATCTCACTGGCTTTTACCTAGAGTAAAATCTTGCTTTTCTGACTCATTAGTTGTGAAATATAGTAGTATTTACTAATGTTACTGCTGTTCCATATGAGTCTTTGCAACTTATTTGCATCTTCCTTTGTAAGCATTTTCTTATGCAAAAAATACACAGTTTTAATCAATCTTTAAATCATAGTTCCAAAATAAAACAGAAACCTTTTTCTTATAGCCTTGATTAATCTTATTTATATGAACTTTGAATATCTCAGACAATCTTTCTTCAGCAGACATTTGATATGCCCTCTGTATAGCTTCAACAATAAGACACTAATTAGATTAGGCATATCCTAAATGACATGAGCTAATCATTCCTCACATCTTACAGGGCTGATCATACCTGTTACAATATACCACAGCAACTCTCATGTGTATCATTCATGCCCATTATAAAGAGGAGTTGTGCAGACTGAGGCTGCCCTTTGCTTTCTTAACTGAGTCAGAAGATACGTTTTTCTCGATGCCATATTTCAAGGTTACCTCTCACTGCTCTAACACTTAATTTCCAAACAAGGGTTAGTGGATAACACAGCTCAGATGAAGAAAATTATTCATTATGAATCTGCATTGGATTTCCCCCAGCCAGTTTTGTCCATAAAGCAGAATAGGGGAAGAATTGTTAGTAATATTAAAACTTTAAATATATATATAGTGCTTTTTCCTAAGAACCCAAAGAACTTTTCATGATATTATCTGTCATTTTTTCCTAACAACCTTGTAAGCTATGGACAGTATTATTATTTCCATATTGCATATGAAGATGAGAAGCTGAGCAATAGTAGCTTGTTTAAGGCTACCCAGAGTTTATAGCTGATGAGAGATTTGAATCCAGGACTAATAAATTCATCATAGCCTGTATTTTTAGCCACAATACTATACTTTCTTTAAAAATATAGAAACCAAAAATACACAGAAGGATATATAGGAGATAATAGAATTCCTGTTTATCCAAATGTGGGTAAGAAAGCACAAGTCAGTGCCCCACTCTCAAATATGTGGGTAAAAATCACAAATTGGTGCCCCAATCCAAAGTGAACTTTTTTTCAGTATATAGTTTATACAATACCAATTCCAGTTTCCGCTTCTGCATCCAAATCACAGCTTAAAAATAGATTTTTGACCACTGCATGATATAAACAATTACTTGAGGCAAAATACTGATTTAAGACATATACATACTATTTAAGACATATTCATACTAGTATACCCAAACAAAATTAAAATAACAAAACACAATAATGAACATTTCAATTTACTAAAATTCCATAAAGGAGATAATAGAAATCAAGAGGCCAGTACCTCAAGTAGAATGACAAGCTGCTAAAGGTATCAGGGAGGCTTCAATCTTGCAGTTAACAAATTTATATATCCATATTCTATTCTGAATCCTCGGCTATTATTATTTTCTAAAATCTTTTCTTTTTTCACTCTTCCCTTTGCAGAGAGTGTCAGGTACAGCACTGGCAGAAGCACAAGAAAGCTTGCAACTTGATGGCTGATACCTTGAAGAAAATTCAGGAAGATGTACAAGTACAGGCAATGCCTTCCAAGTAATTCTGATGGGTAGAGAAGTTTGCTCCAGTTCCTCCTTTGACAAATAGGCTAAATTTTAGAGTTTGAGATTAGAAAATATCCTCCTATTAACAACAGACACAGGAAGCCACTTAATGTCAGATTTAACAAAATTTCAGACAGATACAGCCTGGGCTAGAGGAACAAAATTCTCGTACACTAGGAGAGATTGCACAAGAAAAGACTGAGCCCACTGAGTAGAGAAACACCTTGGTTTAGCTTCTCTCCCCTATGCCAATTTAATCTTAAAATACCACTGCTGCTTGTCTCCTGGACTGTGAAGGTGATACATGCATATTGGACTGTTCCTATACTAGTGACAGAGATCTAGAGTGACTCCCTAGGAATTTGGAAGGGCTGAATTTTAGTTGTGCTAGAATTGCTTCTTTACTTTGTCATCTAGAATTTTTAAGTCTAAGGAATTGTTTTGCATACTGGCTTAGATGAAGAACCTGCCCAGTCCCATGGCACTGAAATTAACTAGATTCCCTGCTACAGTTCGAAGCTGACTCACAATTGTTTTCTTTCTATGAACCGATGCAGTCACTGAAACCTATATACCTGCTTTGAGAATGAAAACCTGAGCCTATTTTTTTAAGCCTTTATGGAAGATCGTCATTAAACCCAGAAGGCACTCATCTTTTTTGGATTGTTTTTCATATGCCGTTCTATAATGTTGGACACTCTCCTGATCTGACTTCCCTATGCTGCTTTTCAGAGAGAAGTAAAACAATCTTAAGAGCATAAAATATGCTGTTCAAATTCAACCCATTTTTCAGCACTGTGGAGTGTATAGACACATTCACACACACACACACACACACAGAGAGAGAGGGGGGGGAGAGGGAGAGGGAGAGAGAGGGAGAACATTCTTACAAAGTTCCTATTAGATCTCAGTAATTTAAATTTAGTTTTGAAATTATAGCTATATCCTGAATACTTGAATCTCAGTCCAGAGACAGTTCATTCTACATCTTGTTCAAAACAACTAAATTAAATTGTTTTGCAAAATATACATTACATACGAAATGTAGCCCAAGAGCTGTTTTTGGATAAAAGCTGCTTCTGAAGGGGGTAACAAGAAGCAGCAGATCAGAAGGGGTGCTTGACTATATTACTCTGTTCAAAATTCCTGCCCCCACTTGTAGCTTTCACCTCATGGGGTAGTGTTTGTAAGGACTACGTTATACACATTTATATATAACATGTTGTTTGATCCCAATTTGTGTCAATTACTTTAATAGCTGCACTCGATATGGACCAGGATCCCAGCATTTAGAAATATTTTGATGTCTCAAAATAGCATATCTATCTTGTGTACTGTGGGACAAAAAGAATGGAGAGGGCCAACAGGCAGTGTTACCAACTGTCCCATCTACAGTAGTTGCTTCAGAACTGAGTGCTAAACCAAGGGAGGAGACAGGGAAAGGATGTGGTTAATTAAAGAATTTCAGTTTTGCTGAGCTGCACAGTTTCAGAATTGAGAGTACAACACATGATATCTTTACTGAGAAAGTTGATTCTGTTATTTAATCCTTGTTTTGTTTTTAAAAATTAAATTGATGTCTGCCATGTGAGAACATTACACATGCTATGTGTAATTGATACCCTCAGGCAAGAAGTCCCATGGGAATGAATGGAAGTCTTGTTTAAAATTATCAAGGAAGTCTTGGCTTTGATATTTTCAATATTTAAAGTTATAGTTATTCAGAGCTTGCCAAAGAATCCTCTCAATACCCACCATCACTGCTGTCCTTTCACCTTAGAAACTGATCCTTTTATCCATTTTGCTTATATTCACCAGGGGCTTCAGGGCTAAATTAGGCATGATGGAGTAGTTGTGCAAGTGTTTGTCCTTTATGCAAATAAAATGGTAGCCGGGGCCTATTGTTGCAGAAAAAAGAACACACAGTGGTGGGAGCAGAAACGACCCCTACCATGTGTTACCGGTACCTTGCTGCCCTCCACTGCTTTAAACAGCTTTCCTTAATCCTGTTCTGGTACCAGATGTGAGCCATGCAGGGGGGGGGGGGGGGAATTGCTTCAAGAAGTGGAGCAAAGCTAGATAAGGTAGAAGAGGGTGGGTTTCAAACTTCCTCTGCCAATTCCTTTTAGTGTAAAGAGTGGATCTAGCCAAACCCTTATATGTGAAATGAGCTGGCATCTCCATAAAATACATGTATCTATTGTATTGTTCATTTGGCAGTTCTTTGCAAAGAGCAATTACACACATACACTGATTGACTAGGGACACTGTCTTACCTCACAGTGTGTGGCTTGGCTCTGTTTGCTTGTGTCATGGTTGCTCTGCAAGCATCACACACTGGCAATACAGATGGATTGTACTCTGAAAAGGACTGATGAGTTTATAATTTCAGGTCAGCGGTTGGACTAGATGATATTTTGGGTCATTAACTCTGATTCTGTGCATTCAGCTGTGCTCTTTGCCCATGAAGATGAAGACTAGCATCATGGTACAACACACATATGGCAAACAAGTGTTCAAAGTGCTGTTTCATGGTTCCTTGACCACAGTGCCCATTTTGCCGGCTTTTCATTATGTTACAGTCATCCTGCCTAGAGAATTGTACCTGGGAAAAGAAGATGAAAGGGTTTTTTATATGAAGGCTTATTACTGACAAGATTGAGCTTGTCAGATGCAGTTTAACATTGGAGGTGAATTACTAGTTTAGCTAAACTTAAAAGAGATACTAAGAATAATGTTCCTTATTCTTAGAGATACTGTACTAAGAATAATGGACTTTTCCAATTTTAGGCCATCCAGTGCAGATAAATGAATGATATGAATTCAGGTATGCTTCTTGATAGTTGGTCTTGAAAGGAAAAATCAAGCTGAAATGATAATAAAGGTTGCTGCTCAAGATTATTAAAATTCTTACAGCCCTTGTTATCTCTGAAAAGATACTTCTTTTACACCAGGCACTATGGAAGTTGATGTTCATTGTTCTAATCAGTCATGAGTTCAAGAACCAGACCTATGACCAACATGATAATGTTTTTATTTCAACATTTCTTTGATGTCTTCCAGTGACAAAAACAAACAGGAGCCAGCTGTGTCTCAGCTAGCTTTTGCAATAATAATAATATATGTTAATCTCCCACATTTCTACTGTTCTCACCATAAGTATCCCAGCTGTCCCTGGTTTTATACGGCTGCAGTCCTAGACCATCTTAGCTGGGAGTAAGCACCACTGAACTCAGTGAGGCTTACCTCTGAGCAGACATGTAAAGTTTTGCATTTTAAATATGGTTTACTTCTTGAGCTAGGCAGGCTATGCACAGGCATTTTACTAAACTTAAGGCTTACTTTAGAAATTCCTGACTAACTAGATTTTAGTTGAAGTCGGATCATATTTTACTGTAGTGGGGAGCAAAGGAAGTAGTTGACCATTAAACTCCTTGCTGCCTTCATTCTATAGACCAAGACTCAGCTGCTTTTTGTGTGTGGTAAAAACCAAAGCTTATGGAGAAAGTAAAGTTAAAAGAAGTCTGGAACAACTGCTCTTCCTTCACCAGCACACACACACACGCACACACACAACACTACATTCTTCAGAGAAACAGCAGAGGAGAATGTACCATACTCATTTGGTGATTGTAAGGTTTTAGATTTGACCTTGGGGAATTGGCTAATTGCTTTTCCAGGCCTTGGTTTTCTACATTAAAATAACCAGGATAACCACTCATTGTACAATTATGAAACAATCTTTGGTCTTTAGAGGATATCATCTGTGTAAACAACAAGTGCTGTTTTCTGGCAAGGAAATATGCAGCAGCATATGCGCATGTACATAATATTAAGTATAACATAAATCTATTCCTTTATCAATTTCCGCTTTGCTTCCACATCACATATCCTGCAAACATTTCTTGTTCTAGGAAACTAGAGAATAGCAAATCAGAGGTTATTGTCTTGTAAATGAGCTTTTAACTGATTAACCAGCTAGAAGGAAGGAAGGAGACAATCTATAAGAGGGGGAAATGTTCCATCAGTTCTGTTCATGTTTAAAGTCTAGGTCCTTCCTAGCTGAGATATGGGAGTGGGTTGGCTTGGCAGACATTGGAATGGAAATAAGAGATTTCACATATCACTTTTTGTTCTTGAAACAGTACCAATATCACTGCTGTCAACATACTCAGGTGAATTTTAAGCAATGAAGTAAGAAAAACATGAAAGGCAGAAAGTACAGTGACATAATTACATAATTGATAGTGGTAATTCACGAAATAGCCATTGATAATACAGACATCCTGGTATTGGTAAGCCAATCACATGTTAACATATGGACCCTGAATTTTCAAGTTGCAATCTCCCTCCTAAGTTCCTTTGTTCAAGTTTGGCCATGATTGAATAAACAAAAGTAGCACTCATGTATGGAATTAATGCCTCAATGTGAATTCAGCTACTAGTAACCCAATTTGGGGAGTCCGAACACAAGAAAAGTCTTGCTGGATCAAGCATCCTGTTCTCACAGTGGCCAACAAGTTGTCTATAGGAAGCCTGCAACACTGACCTGAGTACAACAGCGCTCTCCCTACCTGTTATACACAGCACCTGGTGTTCAGAGACATACTGCCTTCAGAAGTGGAGGCAAAACAGAGCCTTGTCCTCAATGCAATTGTCTAATACAGGGGTCAGCAAACTTTTTCAGCAGGCGGCCGGTCCACTGTCCCTCAGACCTTGTGGTGGGCCGGACTATTTTTTTTGGGGGGGGGGGAATATGAACAAATTCCTATGCCCCACAAATAACCCAGAGATGCATTTTAAATAAAAGGACACAATCTACTCATGTAAAAACATGCTGATTCCTGGACTGTCCGCGGGCCGGATTTAGAAGGCGATTGGGCCGCATCCGGCCCCCAGGCCTTAGTTTGGGTACCCCTGGTCTAATACACTTTTAAAGCTATCTAACTTGATGGCCATTATACTATTAGTGGGAGCAATTTTTATAGATTAATTATGGGTTGTGCAAATAAATACCATCATTTGTCTTTTCTGAATCTTCCAACATTCAGCTTTATTGGATGGCCCCAAATTTATAGTTGGAGCTCTGAAAGTGTACTTAAACTCAAATATTTTGATAAGATGACAGAAGTGGGAACTCAGGAGAGAAAATGTATCTGCATATTGGATTTACATCCATTTCCTATGTTTATGCAATACAGTAAAAGAAGGATTGATATTCATTTTAAGTCCACAACTTTAAATTGAAATTTTAATTAATACATAATGTAACATAAGTCATTCAATTGCCTATTATTACAATCAAGACAAATATTGTGATTATAGGCAGATCTCAGGACTTCAAAAAAATGTAGCATGAATGTGAGGAACAGAGATGGATGAATGTTTTAAAAGAAAATAATCATCCCAACTATAAGAGGTAGCAAGAAAAAGACTGAATTTTCCAAGGTTAAAAAACCCCAGCCAAATTACTACAAAGTCTGCTTCTTACATCCTTCCAAATTTAACATTTCTCTGGCAGATGTTTACTCCCAGGAAATGACAAAAATAGACCTGTTTCTAGACTCTCTTCAATAATAATTTTGGATTTATTCCCATGGATATTTCTTGCAAGAGTTCAGGATGCAGCTCCCTAGAGCAAGCAAGAGGCCTGTAATGACTTGCTTTTTCCATTCCAAACAGAGATGATTTTAGGAAAATAGGCAAACCAAACAATATGGTTCCACAGCAACCACTAGCAACAATCTACTATGGATTTTGGATGCAGCCAACCTTCAGCAATAGGGCCTCGCAGGAAACCTGCCAAGGGCTTTGGGTCAGCAGCATAAAGATCAGCTAGCGTGATTTCATCCATCAGGAAGCCACTCAGGAAAGCCATGCCATCATTTACACCTGGCAACAAGGCTGCAGTACATTGCTGCAACAGCCCTTCAGCCGTTCAGTGTATAGAGGTGCCTTGCTGCTTCAGAGGCTCAACAGAACATTGTTCCTTCTGGTTCTGGGTGCATCTGAAGCTCAGTGCAATGCTAATGGAGAGGTACTTCATGAAAAGGGGAAGGAGCACAGTGACCCCTAGTTTGGTCGGCTGCAATGCCAGCCCAATTCTGTGGCCTCTTAACTCTGTTCTCAGAATAAGCAGGAAGACAAAGCCAATTATTTTCTCTGTTTTGCCTTCCCCATCTGTTCCACAATATAACTCATACATCTCACTATGAACAAGCAAAGTGGGGAAGCAGCTGAGTTCTGGGGACTTTCTGTGTTGCCAGAAACCTGGTGAAACTACTGGTACATGTCATGTGGAAAACTTAATTGTCCCAATCCTGTGATTTCCTCAAAAGGAAAATGCAGATGTGGGGACTGCCAGGGAGGTTGTTATTAAACATTTGCCACAGCCAAAACAAACCAGAACAAATCATTTTGAAGAGAAAGAAGGGCAGCCTTTGAGAACATTTGTGGATGGGAAACTGTAAATTCTCCTTTACAAATGCCACCTTCACTTTCATCATTTTGGCAAATATGTTTACCCCGGACACTGAGATTTAGCTCCGAAGGCCTTCTGGCCCATCACTGATAGAAGTGAAGTTACAGGGACCGAGGCAGAGGGGCTTCTCGGTAGTGGCGTCCACTCTGTGTCCACTCCCATCAGATGTCAAGGAGATAAATTACAGTATACAACTTTTAGAATACATCTGAAGGCAGCCCTGTATAGGGAAGTTTTTTTATGTTTGATATTTTTATGCTTTTATATTTGTTGGAAACTGTCCAGAATTGCTGGGGCAATCCAGTCAGATGGGTGGGGTACATCAATCAATCATTTACTGACAAATGGTGAAGAATCACACTAAAAGCAGGCTGAAGATACCCACTTCATGGTTTGCTTCATTGAATTAGTTCACCCAAAACAAAACACGAGCATCCTTAGTAACCCTGCTTAGGGATATAGTATGACCATCACAGTGGGGTGCAGTGCAGTCCTGCCTTCAGAAAGTTGACAATAAGTTGTATATCTAGACATCACAGAGACCCTAAAGACTTAAGGAAGTCCAGAGTATTATGACTACAAACAAGAAAAAAATTCTTGTTATGCAAAGACAAATGATTAGGCTCTGTTTACACTGTAGAACTTCCCAGGCAGGAAGCACTGGGGAAGGAAATGCAGACGATGTCCACAATCTCCATGCATTGCTTATGATCCCTGAACTTCAGTACTGGTAACAGGTAGGTAGCCGTGTTCGTATGACGTAGTTGAAACAAAATAAAAAAATTCCTTCCAGCAGCACCTTAGAGACCAACTAAGTTTGTCATTGGTATGAGCTTTCGTGTGCATGCACACTTCTTCAGATACTGGTAGAATGTGAACAGCAAAAGCACAATGTTTTCAGAGGGCTACATCTCTGAGAATGTGACTGTTTGCCCCATCACCAACATCCAAGTGTTGACAGTTTGTCTGAGGGGGCAGTAAGTGGGTGGGGAGGCCCTCACAAACAAGGACAAAAAACAATACCCTCTAAATTACATTATGCAATAATGAAAAACACAACTGTGAACATTTACACAATAAGTTACATGAAGAAACAGGTAAGCAATTACTTAAGCCAAGAATAGCAAATTATGCAAGCCCAGCATGAGGCTGGTCAGATTTCATAAATATGCAAGTATAAGCAGTACTTGATGTGTATACTGACTATAAGAGTTGGTTTCCTTGCTAAGTTTATGCTTTACAGTACTTGGTTGGAACCAACATTTAGCAATATCCAAACCAATTAGAAGTCTCAAGAAGGTGATCTAGAGACATTATGCAGCAGGAATGAGGGGAATGCCCAAACATTTTGATTTCATTAAAGCTGGTATAGCAGCTTGTTTAAACTAAGTCTGTTGCATATTTTTAAAACTGCAAACTATGTTTTGCTTGGCACTGGAAATGTGTTGCAGTGCCTTCTGTAAAAGAACAAAGGAAGGGCTTATTTTTAATATCTTGAGATAGTTAAAATGGATAAATAATAGGCTGTGTTCAAAGAACAAATGGTACATGCTCACCAGACTTATTGAATGAGCAATGACGGGGTATTTCTTGCATATGGAATGTGTGCATTGTAATTTCGTATCCCTAGACAGGTAATCCCCCCCCCCATAAAATTAAATAGCTTTTTAAAGGTCTAAGGTTCTCCCTCCCATGGGTGTAGCCAGGGGGGGCAGGGGGCAGTTGCCCTCCCCACCAAGAAAAACAATAGAAATACTTAACTGATCATTCACTTCGGTTTTGCTCCCACCCCACCCCATAATAATAATAATAATAATAATAATAATAATAATTTCTTATTTATACCCCGCGGCTTCCAACAAAACAGAAATTCTAAAATACAGAAATCCATCAAACATTAAAATACAGAAATCCATCAAACATTAAAAGCTTCCCTAAACAGGGCTGCCTTGAGATGCCTTCTAAAGGTCTGGTAATTGTTGTTCTCTTTGACCTCTAGTGGGAGGGCATTCCACAGGGTGGGTGCCACTACCGAGAAGGCCCTCTGCCTGGTTCCCTGTAACTTGGCTTCTCGTAGTGAGGGAACCGCCAGAAGACCCTCGGAGCTGGACCTCAGTGTCCGGGCAGAACGATGGGGGTGGAGACGCTCCTTCAGGTATACCGGACCGAGGCCGTTTAGGGCTTTAAAGGTCAGCACCAACACTTTGAATTGTGCTCGGAAACGTACTGGGAGCCAATGTAGGTCTTTCAGGACCGGTGTTATGTGGTCTCGGCGGCCGCTCCCAGTCACCAGTCTAACTGCCGCATTCTGGATTAGTCCTGCCCCCCCCCCCAACAAAAAATCTTGGCTATGCCCATGCTCCCTCCTCAGAAAAATAAATGGCAACAGTGCCAGTCTCAGGATTTAATGGGGCCTCAGGCAAGGCAGCCCGCACCTAGTAGAGGAGGGATGTGCAAATTAAGCAAAGCATTCTTCCTTTCTTCCCTTCTTGGGTGTTCCAGGCCTAGTGAAAATGGTGGTTGTCTGAGTGGCAGAGGCCCCTTCCCTATTTTGGCAACCGGCCGCCCTTGGGTGCCTCCTTGGGGAAGAGCTCCTTTTGCTCTTGCCAGCTGCTGATAACCCGAAGAGATTAACCCCGGTCGCAGAAGCCTCCCTTTGAGGGTAGGTGAGCGCTTTGCTGCCTTTCAGACAGAGCCGCGCCGGCTCCTGCCGCGCGCTCCTTCGTCTCCCCAGACTTTGACGTCAGCCGCCGGCCTCTCGAAGCGCTGCGGTTGCCCGCTTCAAAAGCAGCAGCAGCAGCATCGCTATAGAAACGCAGCTGTAGAAGTAGAGCGCGAGCCCGGGAATCCCGCTGTGAGCGAAGGCGGAGAACCCAGTGCGGGCGAGGAGGGGAGGCGAGATTTGCTTAAGGAGCCGTGGGGAGCAGTAGCTCCCCTGGGGGGGGGGTCTCCTTTTCTCTGACGCAGCGTTTGGGATTATGAGGGACGGCTTTGCTGAAACCCTCAGCGTGTGGACTCTCTGGCGTCTCAAAACTCCCGCGCCAACTCTCCCCTCCTCCCTCACAGCTGTGTCTTTCTCCCCCGCCTTTTTGGTTCCCCCTGCCCTGCATATCCCACCCCCCCACCCCAAACACACACAGCCTGTCCCACGAAGTGATGCCGCGCAGTTGTCGGGGAGTTGGCAGCTTGTCCGGCTGCCGCTTTCCTCAAACCTGCTGCGCTTCTTCGGTCTTACTCCGGAGGTGCCTTAATGCGAGGGGGGGGGGGCGGAAAGCAAGACGAGCTACAACTTCAAGGCGTACAGGACTAGGCGCCGCCTGTTGTTCTCTCTCCCCCCCCCTCCTCCTAGTAAGGAGGAAATGCATGAAGGGGAGGGGAGCTGGGACCTTTCCTCTTGCTTGTTCACCAAAAGAAAAAAGAAAAAGCAAGCCAGCAACTGGTAGCACTTCAGAGGCAGGACCTGAACTAACGCAACTCTCCCCAGCTTCCTCTCTTATGGAGCCCGATTGTAGAACCAAAGGAGGCTGATGCTGCGGAGCCAAGAAAGCTGCCCGCCCGCTCGTGGGGGCGGGAGGCTCTTATTGAGCTCTAATCTTCCCAACAAAGATCGCCTGTGACTTTTTCTGGCTGCTGCTTTAAAGCTAAGGGGGTGAAAAGGGGCGGGGGAGAAGACAGGCGGAGAGGAAGAGAAAACAGAAAAGAAGTGAACTTTTGACAGACTGGGAAAAAGGGGTCGAGAGAGGAGTGAGTGCGGGTTGCTCCGAACAGCACAGGGACCCCCGAGGAACGCGGGCGAGATGGGGATGTTTCTGGGCCCCTTGTGAGATGTTTTTGCAGGCCCCCTTTCCCGCTTTGCATCCTCAGTCTATGTAGTGGCCATGAACCGGCCGATGGACCAGGAGATGATCGAGCTGAAGAACTTGGGGCTGGAGAAGCAGCTCGACCTGACGCGAGGCCCACGAGGCACGTCTGAACGCCCCGTCCGGCTGGAGCGGGCCAACGCCCTGAGGATTTCTCCGGGGAAAGTGCCCGAAATCTTGAGCCGCGTGCGCCAGATCCGACTCCTGGGCGGCCAGAGCGACCCCAAACTGACTGAGGAGTTGGGCGAGGGGCATGTCTTCAAGCCCTGCGCCCAAAGCCAGTCGACCTGGTGTGATCTGTGCGGCGAGTTCATCTGGGGCGTGTACAAGAAGCGTCTGCAGTGCATCCGTGAGTACCGGCCTCCAGCCGCACGTGGCGGCATTTGCCAGGCAGCTTTGCATCCTCGCAGGAGGTTCTGAGAGAAGCAGGAGGGCAAGGTAGCGTTCGGTTAAGGGAGCATAAATTTGAAAAGAAATGGAAGAGAATAAATAGGAGTAATAAATAGGAGTAAATAGGAGTAAACTAAGTAGCCCAGAATGGTGTAGCCCTCTCTGGCTTCCATTACAGCTAGAAATTCAACTGGGATAGCTTCCCCATCACTTCTCTCACTGCTGAAAGAAGCTGTATACTGCTTGTCCTGCAGTTATTAAAAGTGAGAAGAGCTCTTTAATAAGAAAAGTGACAAGCCTATGGTACACAAAGAGAAAGGATAGGTAAAGGAAGTATTCTGTATTGGCCCAAGGGTTACTTGAAAACGGTTTGCTTTGGAAAGTTTTTAAATTTTGGAGGAATTGGGGTTTGGTGGGGCTAAAGAAACATACAGTACAAAATGATTCTGGTAGCTTGTTTGGATTTGGGTGAAAGTATGCACAGAATTGCAGCTTTAAGCAAATGGTGGAGCTTAAAGTAGACCTTGAGGTCACACCCACACCATGCATTTGAAGTCTATGGCTTCCCCAAATAAAACAGAGATCTATAGTTTCTTGAGGGTGTTGGGAATTGTAGCTCTGTGAAGGGTAAACTACAGTTCCCAATATTCTTTGGGGAAGCCATGTGCTTTAAATATATGGTTTGGATATGACCTTAGACAGTATTCTGTGCCAATGAATGTTCTCACATACCGTATTCCCATACCATTTGAGCATGTGAAGTCCTATGCAGATTTACAAGGGGGTGGTATAAAATGTGCATGCCATCATGAGTGACAGCTCTCTCAATGTCTGTTATACTGCAGCAATGCCTTAGAAGTAACTGAATGAATCCAAATCTAATTCAGTAATGCTAAGCAACATGTTCATTCTTTTCTACCATTTGGATTATCTGGATCATCTTTTGGTTTAGGAGTGGGTATGTGCAGACCATAGAAGAAATTGGAGTCCTCTTCTCTTTCTTCATTTGTTACTGAATAACACAGGCCAGAACTACCTCTGATTAAGAGCAACGTCGCAGAACATCCCAAATGAATGTTTGCTACAGTCTAGTCAGCAGCCCTCAATCATCATATTGTGGTGGTACCATCTAAGCTCCGGCTATATAAATTCTCATATGTAGTCCAAAGAGCAAGATTAGTTTTTAAGACTCTTTCTTTAAGTTCTCCTTTAAAGGGACACAAGGTTGACTAAAAAGAAGTGTGCATGCACACAAAAGCTCATACCAATGACAAACTTAGTTGGTCTCTAAGGTGCTACTGGAAGAATTTTTTTTACTTTGTTTAAAAAAAATAGTAAGGGGGTGGGAATGATCAGTGGTCTCAGACACCAAGCAGCCTGCATTTTCCCATGCATGAAAAGGGCTTCCACAATTCTTTCACTTGTTTCTGAAACATTGTTCTACATGGACGTGAAGCTAGTTAATGTGTGTGTGTGTGCATGTATCTCATCATCATCTGATTGGTAAAGGTACCCCGACCTTTAGGTCCAGTCGCGGACGACTCTGGGCTTGCAGCGCTCATCTCGCTCTATAGGCCAAGGGAGCCGGCGTTTGTCTGCAGACAGCTGGCGGACCAGAGCAGCACATGGAAACGCTGTGGTTTAGACCACAGCGCTACCCGCGTCCCATCATCTGATTAAGGGGCCCCTGACCATCAGGTCCAGTCGTGTCCGACTCTGGGGTTGCGGCGCTCATCTCGCTCTATAGGCCGAGGGAGCCGGCGTTTGTCCGTAGACAGCTTCCAGGTCAAATAACCATCTGATTATTTGCAGCTAAACACAATAACTCCCACATTTAAAATAATGTTTGTGTTGAGTGAAATGATCCACTGTGGATGTTTAACTATAAGCATTACCTTGGATGATGATGAACATACATAAGTGAATGAACGTGCTGTCGCAGTTGTTCTCAGTTGGGGGCTGAGGGAAGAAGACCAAAGGGGTTATGGTCCCAAATTATGATGGTTAAGGACATCATCCAGCCAAGGAAAGCCATCAGTTCCCATGGCATAATTGAAACTATGAATTAAAAAACTTCCCCAATGGCCAAGGCCCAGGCAGTCAACAAGTAGAACCATGGGGGATCTCCTTAAAGCTATTGCATATTGTTTATTAGAGGACATGTAGGGAAACTAGGTTAACTGAATGAGGTTTGCTTGGGCCAGAGATGACTCGGTATCTGTTTCTCCTTCCTCTCTGCCACTAAATCATTCCATGTTGAGAAAATGCATGTGGGAGTATGTGTAGGTTCATGAAAGCAGGCGTGGTATGGCCGTATCCAATATTATTCACTTAAATCCCCTATTTTTAAGACCACCAGTGAAGTCCTGTTTGTTTGGGTTGGATTATGAGAGGAGGCTACTGGGTGCTTGGGAGACCTTTGGTGTTCTTGTCAATCGCATGTGTATTCAGTTTCCTCTACTGGCTTATAGTGCCAGAGTTGATTTATTGCTAAGGGGTGACTCCTGATACTCCATGTAAAAGGATGCTCCATGTAAAAAAGATAAGTGGGTCCTGTAGTCCAATGGATTGCAATTCCTGCTAACCCCATTTTCCAATAGGATAATTGTGTGATACCAGTGCTGAATTGTGCAATGAAGTTGCACGTGGGTCACTGAAAGCCAGGGAAAGCTCTGCTATACCTTTCACTGGGGCCTGTACACAGATACTGTGTTTGTGTGTGCGCTTGCAGGGTGCTGGACAACAGCTGTTTTATTTCTCTTGTTCTGGTAGGCCAGGACCCAGATGATCCTGATTTGTGGCTGCTTATTTTAGTGACAGCCTATGTGAATATGTGATCAACTCAGCCCTTCCTGCCCACAGTTTGTGCGTGTTTGTGAAGCATCAAGGGCTGGAAAGGCTGCCCCTGTTGAATTTCTACCTGATAGGCAACTGTTGCCAGCATAGAGGCTCGGTCCAGAAAAAAAAAGATTGCATAGCTTTGGTCTTGTTAATTAATTGTACATAGTAAGTCTTCTGAGCAGGAACAGTATCATATGTGCGGTCTTCTTAGGACTTGGACTTGCTTCCAAACTTAGTCTGTACCAAGCACAAAGAATGGCTGAGAGCAATTTGATTGGCCTACCCTCAGTGTTCCCATCCTTTCAGCAACTGTAGCTGAAAGGATGTGGCTGCTCTAAGCTCAGTGGGTGTGATTTGGGTAGAGCTCCTTAACTGTGCCTCATAGCAGGCTTTGTATCCCTGAGCCTACCTTTGTCTATATATTTGTATCTAGCTGCCATACACCCTGAGAACTTCATTTGTTTTACCCTGAATTTGTTCCAGCCACTTTCTCAAATTGCTACCATGTCCTCTGCCTTGTGTCCTTATATTTGGTCCTCCCATAATTTACACTAATCCTGCAAGATTGCCTGTTGACTAACAGTTTTGTACAACGTCTAGCACACTGTTAAAGCTAAATAATGTTTAGTAATTGCAGTAGACTTAGCAAGGGGAACTCCTGTAACAAACTTGTCGCATCCTACAAAATGTTGTCATATAAATTGGACCTAAAAACAGAATTGTTACACTTTGAGCACTTAATTTTTTATTGCACCTTTGCTAACCTTGATTGCTTTTGTTAAAAACAATTGATTTGAGATGCAGAGGGCTAGAGCCAAATTCATA